>NC_136065.1:1789492805-1790692805 GCF_964261635.1 Lissotriton helveticus
CGCTAGGAAAAAATCAAGAAACTTGGAAACATGTTCCGTCAGTCCTTGCATTGAAGAAACGATTGGTCTTCCAGGGGGGTGTGTTCTGTCTTTATGCAGCTTGGGAATATGATAGAAAGTTGGGCATGTTGGATTAGAGCTACGGAGGTATAGATGTTCATCGTCTCCAAGCATTCCTTTCTTATACCACTTGCTTGTTAATTCATCATATGCTTGGATGTATATATATATATATACATATATATATATACATATATATATATATATATACATATATACATATATATATATATATATATATATATATATAAATAAACTCCCTTTTTGGGTTAGGACTAGGACTTTGGAAGTATTAAAAAGTATCAGACTTTCACAAGGATCAATCACCTTGTTGTATCCAACTGTCTTGATCACAATTGGCGTCTGCCATAGACTATCAATAGCACTTTGTGATTTTTAGTGCTATTTTCAGTTAAGTCCTTCAGGAGTCATAGACCCAGGCCCCCTTGTTAGATTTTTGCTATTTTGTTCTTATTTTGCTTAAATTCTGTCCTGTTTCTTTTTTTTTTAACTGAATGCTTGAAGCACCAAACTCTTGAGTGAAGGATTTGTGGACAACAATTTCAGATCTGAGGGGGTAGTGCAAACAGGCGAAATGTGAGCTGCTTATTGTGGCTTGACAATCCAAAAAGGCTTTTTTCTCAGGCACCCAGTACCAGTTCCATCAAAGCCTTATTAAAATGTAGAAAGGGTTCCCCAGCCACCAAAGACAACTGTAGGTTTTTATTAGGAATATTAGATTTGGGCTCCGTGAATGGTATTCACAATTAAAGCGCCTACGTTGCTCATTATGCACAACAGCAGAGAACAAACAATTCAGCTACAAAATGGACTGAAGTACAAGGACTATCACCTTCTAGGGATATATCAAGACTTCTCACATTTTTAGTTTCTAAATAAAAGTCAATATTTGTATGGAAAGGCGAGAGGAGGTATACAGCCTCTACGTAATCTTTCTCTGTGCATTTTAAATCCAGTTTGGGAATATAAAGCATGTTGAAAACTTCCATGAATGAGGAAGTCTGACATATGGGTATAGAGTCAGCAAGACACTGGGTCCCCAAAGAAAGTTTTGACCAGCTTACAAGCCACTTAACAGATTTCCTCCAATCAGACTCGCTCGCTAATACAGGAGTAGTATCTCAGACGGGTTGGAAGAGGCATGAAAGACAACAGTGTCAGCATGATAGACGGAGGTGGCTTCTGTAGAAGTGGCACCAAGGCCTGAGCCTGTGCAGTCAGAGTCCATCATCACAGAGGCTACAGCTGCAAGTCGCAATGCTGGAACCAAAAGGTATATCCCAAGGCGCCTAAAGTGGCCCAGATGGGGGAAGGTTATGCCTGAATAAGTTCAACAGTCTACTGAATGGCCTTAACTGGAGATGATTTGGCAGACGGAGCTGGAAACTCCAGTCGAAGCTTCTGGAGTGCCAGAATTGGACCAAAGGAAGAAGCTGGCATCAGGTAATGCTACGGATGAGTGATCATGGAAGCAGGACATTTTCTTCTATGGCAAAGAACAGTATTTGTACTTTCTATTGTAATTCATGCACTTTTGATGGATGGCCTTTTGGAGGGACACTCTCTGTCAAAAAAAGTATTTGCAGGAGAAGAGGGTGATATTACAGGCTCTAGTCACGAAACACTTTGCTTCCAGCACCCTTATGGCCGTTTTATGAAAGTAGGAACAGGAGTCACAAGAAAAGGGATTGTAGTCAGACCTTAGGCACCACATGCAGATGTTCCAAGGATGAAAATACACATCTGCTTACAACAACATGCGTACGGCTTGAATTCCTAAAACATAGAATATGACTTTTGACAAAGTCAACTAAGTAAGGCAATTATTCTTTAAAGTATGGGGTGAAAACCAAAGAATTGCTACTTCCTCTTGTACATAAGGTGGGGCAAAACAGGAATTAAAGTTAGTGTTGTATGGAACCACCTGAAGCACTTGACAACTACTGCTAATACCAATGCTCTTGGATCCAGTTTGAAGCCTGTGCAGATTCACACGTTTTAGGAATCTGCGGGAAGAAACATCCATCAGTAACTGATGTATAAGCAAATCACTAATTTTACACCATTTCTGTACTCCTACCTGTGTATGCCTGTGCAGGACGGAAATCTGTTTCAGAGTAGTGCAGGACAGCTCAAGGCTCCCTGACACTGTAGAGGAGGGGCTGCCTTGCTGAGCCTAAAATAGAGATAAATCATCATGTGCACATATAGTAAAGGCCACAAAAAATGTCTGTCGCTTGGTAAGATAAATACGGAGGGTTGTCAACCCTCCTGTGCGGTTCAACGAACATTGCAAAAAACTTTGAATGTTACGATTTAGCTTTAGAATTCTTCTCTACATTGCATTTCTTTGAAGGACATCCAAACTAATTAATCTTCGACAATAAAAATCTTGAAGACTACAGCCAATTTTCAACAATGATTATAAGGAAATGTAAGGCCGAAAAAAGACACTTTGTGCTTTACCTACCATTTGTTAGACATATCAACGAGATTTTCAATCCACTAAATGCAATTACAGCCAGTACATGGTACTATAACGGAACAATCTGCAGAGATGTGAATCTTCACAGTGCGACAAATATGAAAATAAGTTAACAGTTGTCTAATAAGGTCATCGTTCATAGATTTAAATACTTGAATCAACCTTGTGGAGCTGGGAGTGCCAATGTAACATTACTTCTATAACCTACACACATCATCTTAAAAGTGAAAAATAAAACTTCAACCAATCAGGTTAGAGCATACCCACCGTGGCCACCATCCCTTACATTTCATTGCACTAATATGAAGGATTGTAGGGTAGTTAAGCGTCCTGTGGGGAGGAAGTTGGGCGGCATGCAAAACTATAAAAGTGGTTAGTCATGAGGAATGAAAATACTACTTACCCAGTATGCATCTGCTCTTGGCATGTAGATCTGTAGAATCTTGTGCTATGTATAGATCGCCATCTAGTGAAGGGTCCGGATATTTGCACTTTGTTTTTCTTCGAAGGAGTCTTCTTAGTCACGAGGTAGGTGATAGTGCGCATGGTCATCAACTCCATCTTCAGGTTGTTTTCCCGCAGAGGGTGAGATAATGGAGTAATGGTAAAGAATAGAGATGTCCATACTTATGTATGTATATTGACAAGAGAACTACAGCAGCTACAGGTACCTGGGCAGGCGGGTGAGCGCATGAGATTCTACAGCTCTACATACCAAGAACAGATGCATACTGGGTAAGTAGCATTTTCCGTTCGAGGCATGTGAGCTGTAGATACCATGCTATGCATAGACTATAAATCAGTCTCCCCTCAGTGGTGGCTATCCTGTAACTGATGGAGTTGTCTCAAACAGTGCTTTAAGTACTGCTTGGGCCACATTAGCCTGTTGTCTTGCAGACACATCTACATAATAGTGCTGGGTGAACGTGTGTGGTGTGGACCATGTTGCAGCTCTGCAGATATGAGTAATAGGGATGTTCCCTAAGAAAGCCATAGTAACCCCCATTTTACTAGTGGGATGAGCTTTAGGGGGTACTGTTAAGAGTCCCCTTTGCTTTTGCATAGCAAATTTGAATACATTTAAAGATCCACCTAGCAATTCCTGATTTGCCCTTATGAGGTGGTGCAAAAGCAACAAAGTTGTTTGGTCTTACAAAATTATTTTGTTCTTTCTGTGAAGTACAACAGTGTACTTCTAACATCTAAGGTGTGCAGAGTTCGTTCTGCAACAGAATCAGGTTGAGGGAAGAATACAGGTAATTCTACCAACTGATTTATGTGAAATGCAGATACTACCTTTGGTAGGAATTTGGGATTTGTACGAAGAACCACTTTATCTTTGTGTAGCTGGAAAAAAGGTTTGTCTATGGTTAGTGCCTGTAGTTCACCCACTCTCCTTGATTAATTAATTGCAATGAGGAAAGCTGTTTTCCGAGTGAGGAACTGTAGTTCTCATTTGCGCATGGGTTCAAATGGTGGGCCCATTAATCTTGTGAGGACTATGTTAAGAATCCATACTGGGGCAGGTGGAATTCGTAGTGGTATAACTCTTTTTAGTCCCTCCATGGAGGCTTTGATTACAGGCACTCTAAATAGGGATAGATGTTGCCTATTTTTAACATACGCTGCTATCGCAGCGAGATGCAGTCTGATGGACATATAGGCGAATGCTGACTGCAGCAAATGTAACAGGTAGTAGAGAATGTTTTGTATGGAAGCATCAAGAAGGTTGATGTGATTGTTATTACAATAGATTACAAAATGCTTCCATTTGGCTGCCTAACAGGCTCTTGTGGTAGGCCTCCCTAATAATGTTCATACAGTCTGGTGGTAGATTTAGATAACCAAACTCTATGACTTCAGGAGCCAGATCGCGAGGCTCAGTTGTTTGGGATGTGGGTGTTTGATTTCTCCATGGCTCTGTGTGAGGAGATTGGGAGTTAAATTTAATTTTTGATGCAGTACCAGGAAGAGCTCCAACTGGGTTGTGAACCATGGTTGCCGTGCCCATGTAGGAGCTACCAGGATTAGTTTGAGAGATGTTTGCCTGAGTTTCCGAACCACTGATGGAATTAGTGTTAGGGGCAGAAAAGCGTAAGCAAATATCCCTGACCAGTTTATCCATAGAGCATTGCCTTTACATAACGGGTGTAGGAACCTCCAGGCGTAGCTTTTGCATTTTGCGTTTTGGGGTGTTGCAAACATATCTATGTGAGGGACTCCCCAAGCTTGGAAGTATGGGAGGAGAACTTGTGGGTTAAGTTCCCATTCATGTATTTTATACCTCTGCCTGCTGAGGAGGTCAGCAATCTGGTTGTTCACTCCCAGGAGGTGTTCTGCTAGTAGATAGATATTGCGGTGAATAGCCCACCTCCTGATGTCTTGGGCTTAGTGGGACAGCTGGAGAGTGTGTGTACCCCTGTTTCTGTATGTAATACATAGCTGTAATATAGTAGGTTTGAACCAAGACAAGTTTTGCCAGACAAATATCGAAAGGCTTTGAGAGCTAGAAAGATTACCACCAGCTCTAAATAACTGATATGGAGCATCATTTGCTGTTGGCTCCAGAAACCTTGGACTGTGTGTTGCTGTAGATGAGCCGATAAGGGACGAGTCCGCTGTTAATACTGTCCAGACACTGTCCGGATCTGGCACTGCTTGGCTGGTCTCCTGCTCCAGAAGGTAGACATCCACTGGGCTGGAGACGAGCCCTTGGTTTCTGACACCCACGGTTGGATCCTGCCTGCCTGTCTCCAGAGGATCTAGGTCTCCTGGTGCCAGTGTGTGGCCCTGGATGCTGGCTCAATTTGCAGCGACGCTCCCGGGGACCAGCATCATTGGCAACAAGTCCCTGCCTCCTGCCAACGATCTGCGTCCCCTGGGACCTGCCTGTTGTCCGGCGGCCAGCATTTTGATGGTGAGTCCTTTCCCCTCCACCTCCGGAGGATCAACATTCGCCTGGTCCCAGCAGGGGGGCCTTGGGTCCGGCGCCATTTGCAGGCTTCAACACTGCTACGCCTTGGACTTGCCTGGAGTCCGACTGCCAGCTGTTGGCTCCTCCGATCCCGTGCCTGCCTGCATCAAGAGGATCGAGGTCTCCTGGTGCCAGTGGGTGCCCCTGGATGCCGACGCCAGTTGCAGTTGACTCTCCTGGTGACCCATGTCGTCGGCAACGAGACCCTGCCAGCTGCCGATCTGCGTCGCCTGGGACTTGCCTGGAGTCCGGCGGCCAGCATTTAGACAGTGATTCCTTCACCTCTGCCTCCAGAGGATCGTCGTTCGCCTGGTGCTAGCAGGGGGGGCCTTGGTTCCGGCACCATTTTGCAGTCCTCAACACTGCTGCCGTAGGAGGGCGTGGCTTAGCCGGCTGCAAGATGGCCGCACTTTAAGTGAGCTCTGCCGGCCAAGCTCATCATCCGCCAGAATCCTGGAGATTGCATCCCCGAAACCGCCTGGCTCCTGAATATCTGCTCTTACCTTGTCCCTTGGCATTGTCGGTTACCATTTTCGGCCCCTCTTGCTGCTCCTGGGCCGAGCTCCGCTCCTGAGCCTGCTCCTCGAGGTAGGGCCTTCCCGCTGGCGCCACATGGCCTACCTGCCTCTACACTGCTGTGACGCACCGCGTCTGGAGCGCCAACCTGTGGTCTGCCCTTCTCCGCAGCTGGGAAGTGCCAGTGAGTGCTGAGGGCGCCGGGGGTTCTGGGAGGCGGGACTGGGGAGGTGCGTGCCGCACCACCTGGCTTTTTCCTGATTCTCTGCGCGGGCGCCGCTCGTCTGGGCTACGACGCCTGCTGAGACTGCATCTCCTCCACCAGGCCTGGCGACGTGGGTGGCGCGCTTCCCGTGACCCCTCGCTGCTGCCCGCATCCAGGTTCCTCGGCACCCGCTCCCCTAGAGAGCCCGGATGCAGTCTTACTGACCGGCCTCTGATGCACAGCGGACCCGGCCTCACTGCGGCCGACCTCTCTTACCTGATTTATGGCCTGCTCACCGGGGCCGTCCCTCCGCCCGAAGCGCTGATCTGCGCGGCGCTCATCTGGCCTGCCTCCCCGCGTCTGAAGCGCAGTGGATCTTGCTCCAGGCTCCCTCTGGGCCCAGCGCCGACTGTCATCAGATGCCGACGGGGGCCCCTGCACTTAACAGCTCAACTTGACTGGCCCACTCAACCCCACTGGGCACACTGCTCTCCTGTCTGCGCCTGATGGGATCCTCCTGCTGCCAGCCTCCTGTTACCAGGGGTAAGCGCCTTTGCTGTGGGGCCCGTCGAGGCTGGGTTGAGGGCGTGCGCGCCATACTGCGGGGCCCCGCTCATAACCGCCAATACTGCCTCTGATATATCGCCCTCTGGCCCCGTGGTTCTGGCCCTGTGTGGGAGGCCGCATGCCCTCCGTGTATCCCCGCTGCCCCGTCCCTGCACCCCCTCTGTGAGTGCCTCACCCGGACTGATGTTGCTGCGATCACCCCCGATGGATGGCACTGAACTCTGCCAGCAGTTCACTACTGCAAGCCAAGCCCACAAGCGTGAAGGTGCACTTCTCTGGACCACTCGCCTAACTGACCCAATGGTCTCAATTGGAGCCTTCTGTGGCGGGCGGCTGGCGGGTGTGCAGCCCAACACTGCTCACTGGCTCCCGGCACCTCACCAGGCATTGCCCTCCTTATTCGTTTCTTCTCAACCCGTGCAGCCCTCTCACACCACTGGGCACTGCCAACTCGCCACCCAGTTGTGTCCTCTTTCCACTCTTTTCACAGCCTGTGCCGGCCATGGGTAAGACTGACCCCAAACAACCCAAGCTCACATTTGATCAGTGACGACAGATGCACCAGGACGGAGCAGTCACCGAAGGGGGCGACACAGCTACCCCCACAGAGATGGCTGCCTCTTGTGAGGACAACCTCAAGTCCATCATGTTGGAGGTTAAGTCCTCGGTCTCGGGCATAGCAGCCCAGCTGGAACAGTTGTCTTCATGCCTGGATGTGGTCAAGTCTCGGGTGGACTTGCACGACACTTGCTTGCTGCACATCGAGTCGAGGGTCTCGGACGCTGAAGACGCTGCCACCCAGGATCGTCAAAAACTCCTTCAAATGGACTAAATCCTGGAACTGATACGCAATAAAAACGAGGATTTGGAAGCACGCTCCTGCAGGAGTAACCTCTCATCACGGGTGTGCCAGAGTCCACTAACATCTCGCGGATGGAAGACTTTGTGGAGCAACTTGTGCGTGAACTGTTTGGTGACGTGCTTTCTCCAGTCTTCATTGTGGAGAGAGCCCACCGCTCCCTCGGCCCTCGCCCAGGCCCCGGATTGCCGGCTCACCCTATTATCTCCAAAATCCTCAATTGTAGGGATTGTGACGCAATTCTTGGAGCAGCCAGGAAGAAAGGTGAGATCCGTCAACAGGTCAATTCCTGGTTGTTCTACCCCAATTACACCCTGGCGGTACAGGCTGCCCGCCGCGAATTTCTGCCTGCAAAGCGTATTCTCCAGAAACACAAGATCCCATACTCTCTGGCATTCCCGGCCAAGCTACGAGTCAGGCAGGGCTCCAAGACACCCATCTTCCCGGATCCTAAGGACGCCTTTGTCTTTGCCAAGAAGCTTGATCGCTCCACCCCTGCCAATTATCAAGACTCTGCTACCGGCAACCTAAGCGACAATGACTGACTGCAGCCTCCCATGACTTTCCCAGTTTGTTTTACCTCAGCTGCCTGTTCACCGACTTAGCCTGGCATTATCTACACCTCCTGGCTCCATGATGGCTTGCCCCCCACTGCAACGCTTATGGGCTAGGCACTTCTGAGTTTTTGAACGTTCTCTACCCTGATGTCTGCTACTACACCTAGCTTGGCCACCCTGCCTTGTCTGCAGAGTTGTATGCCGAGCTACGCCATGCCTCCGTGGGATGATTCCCACTTTGGCTATAAACTTTCCCCTTTCCAGTTGCGGTCCCCTGGGGTGGTTGTGGGTGGTTTCTCAGCCTGTTGGTTGGGTTGGTGTGGGCTGTGGGAGGGGGGATTTGGGTGTTTGCGGCCCCCTTTTGAGGCACTCCAGACTTTGTTTGCATGCACTCTGTTCTCTTGCATGTCCTACGATGCTGTACCATACTTGCTCCACTGTGTTATGTCGCATCGGTTCCCGCACTCACTCAAGGTTCTTTCCTTGTGTACTACACTCTTCAACATTTCCTTCCCTGATGCGTGGTTTTTGTGGTTTCCCTTTGAGGCAGAGTTGTTTGTTACGGCACATTGTGGGTTGTTTTCTTGTACCCCTTATGTTGTTGCACTGCTCATCTCTCTCTCTTTTATGCTGCACCATCACACACATCTGCACGAGGGTCAGGCCCTATTCACCACCTCCTGTGTCATTATTTTTCAGTATATGGCACTATGACAGACACCTCCTTTTGGACCTGTAATGTCCGTGGTCTCAATGACCACCACAAGGCTCGACTGGTACCTGCTCATCTCCTCCGGCACAAAGGGGACATCTGTCTCCTCCAGAAGACCCACCTGCTCCCTGCATCGGCTCCAGACTCCTCTCCCGGCATTGGGGAGAATCACACTTTGATTTTCACTCCAATTACTCCCCGGGGTATCCATCCTTATACGCAGAGGGCTACCTTTGCAAACTTCCCAGGTAATTACTGACCCTGCTGGACGTTTTGTTATTCTCCACGGTACCCTCCAGTCCCAACCATTGACGATCGCTGCGCTGTATGGTCCCAACAATGACGACCCAGACTTCTTTGCGCAAAGTGTGGCACCACAGTTCATGCCTTGGCCCTGCTACACTCCTCTATGGTGGCGTCTTTAATGTAACACTGTTCACTGTTTTATATCGTTCTGGCCCCCACGCCTCCAACACACGTGCAGCGGCACTCCTTAGCACCATTTTAGTTGGGAACTCCCTGTTTGATGCTTGGAATCACATGCGCCCTGAGGCACGCGAGAGCACTTGCGTTACTGGCACCCGCGGTTGTTGGTCCCGTCTGGATCACCTCTGTCAGTCATACGGCACGCACCCTCTCAGATCACGAGCCTGTTCAGCTAGGTGTCCGTCTCCATCTCCCCCAGTCTCCTCGGCACGCTTTCTCCTGGCCGCTCCCTTCCAATGCGTTAAGAGACTCTGGGCCAGATGTAGGTAAATCGGAAATACTGATTTCTTAATAGCGAATTTTACCGAATCACTATCAAGAAATCGGTATTTCCTATGTAGGTAAAGATTCGGTAAAAAATACAGAATCCTTAATATTCCTTATTACCAAATCGGTAATAGAGATTCTGTAATAAGGAATACCTACCTATTCATTTCTATGGGCTTGGAGGCCCATTGGAATGAATGTGAAGACATTCACTATTAGTGATTCGGTATTACCAAATCGCTAATAGCAGGAGCACTTTCAAGGGTGGCAGGGTGTCAAAAGGACACCCTGTTGCACCCCTGAAATGTGCATGTGTGCACATGTGGCGCACATACATGCCCCAAGGGCATGAATGTGTGCCAGATGGCACTTAACAAAAAACAAAAAAGTGATTTTTTAAAGGAAATCGGTAATTACCACCAACTTGAAGTTGGTGGTAATTACTGATTTCTTACGGCTCAAAAGCACTCTTTAATGTGCTTCCTACATTGCATCTAAGGAATCGGTATTACCGATTCTTTAAATACAAGAGCAATAAGGAATCGGTATTTACCGATTTCTTATTTACTGATTCCTTTCCTACATTAGGAATGGCTAAATGCCGGTCGTTAACGCTGAAATTTACTGAATTTTGGCGTTACCAACCGGTATTTAGCCACCTACATCTGGCCCTCTGTCTTTTGTGAGGAGATCCAAACTGCGATCACTAATTACTTCAGGCTCAACAAGGGTACAGTGGACTCTCCCTCTACACTCTGGGAGGGCTTCAAAGTTGTCATTCGCGGGGAATGTATCTCTCAGTCCTACGCTCCATTCGGGGCACTCTCGATAAACTGGAAATGGAAGTTAAATCTTTGGACTCCTCCCGCGCACTTGACCCTAGCCCCGACACGCTTGTCCAGCTCAGAGAGAAACACACTGAATTTGCAGATGCAGCCAATAGAGGGCTCTCGTTCCTCAGTAGGGAGGCGTGAGCGCGTCTCTTCGGCGAAGGTGACCGGCTCGGTAAAATCCTGGCCAACCTCCTCCGTCCGCCTCGTGTTGCGTCCTATATAACAGGTCTCCAAGATGGTGGGCCAGCTCGGACCACCTCCCCTGAAGAAATTACGGCACGATTTACAGCTTTTTATATGCACTTGTACACGGCCAGATTCCCTTCCCCCCCCCCCCCCCCCCCCACCCCCCCCACCTCGTCTTCGACCAATGATTTGATACCCTTGTACTCCTTTGGCTTGAAAATTATCACCAGGAATTCATCGATGAGCCCTTTTCTAAAGAAGAAATCCTAGCCGCCATCAACGGTATGCTTGGCGACGAGACCCCCGATCTGGACGGCCTGTCAGTCTCCTTCTACAAGAATTTCGCCCCGCTTATGGTTCCGCACCTGGCCGCCATGTACAATGAGTCCTTTGAGAGTGGTCAGTTCCCCCTTTCGCTCCGCGAGGCTATGCTCACTCTACTTCTCAAGCCGGACAAACCTCCCGAGTTGCGAGATTCCTACCACCCGCTGTCGCTTATTAATACGGATAACAAAATCTTCGCCAAATTGCTTAGATCACGCCTTCTCCTTCTCATGCCGCACATTGCCCTGCCAGACCAGTCCGGTTTTATTCCAGGCCGCGCAACTTTCCACAATCTTCAGACCATCTTCTCTGTTCTCCACCAGATTAACCCAGAGCTCCCTGCAGTGGACGCCCTGCTTGACGCCACCAAAGCCTTTGATACCCTAGAATGGCCCTTCCTTTTTTTTCTCCTTCCACGTCTGGGCTTTAGCCTGGTCTTTATATGCAAAATCTTACTCCTTTACACCCTTCCCACTGCCTGTCTCTGGATTAATGGCCTAATATCTGATCCCATCCCCATCGGTCAAGGCACAAGTCAGGGGTGCCCGCTGTCACCTATGCTTTTCGCCATCGCGATGGAACCACTTGCGGCTAGACTCCGACAACATCACACCCAGGGGGGCATCGGCTTCACAGCCCGCGCCTCTTGGTCTCCTTGTACGCGGACAACATCACCTTGTATGTCTGCAACCCCCAGGAAAATCTCAGCCCTCTGGTGCGCAAGATTATGCAGTTTGGAGGCTATTCAGGTATACAGGTGAATTGGAACAAGTCCATCCACTTCACTCTTGACGCCACCACGCCTTTCACCCCGGAGTACCCCATCGTGTGTGCGTTGGGCCCTGGCTGAGTAGGGACATGGATGAACTCTGGAGGGCTAACTTTGGTCGTGCCGTGGGCTGGTTCGAGTCCAAGATTCCCCTCTGGGGCCGGCTGTCCTTGTCGTTAGCTTGTCGAATAGCAATTGCCAAGATGGTTGTGCTCCCGAACTTTTTATATTTATGAATGTACCTGTTCCCCTCACTGCCCGCAGGGTCGGCTCGTTGCTTATCTCTTTGGTCTGGGCTGGTAGGCAGCCCAGGATCGCGTATGACACTCTCACTCTTCCGATGTCGCGAGGTGGCCTTGGCGCTCCTGACTTTAAGCTCTACACTCTGAGTGCTCAGGCAGTTTTCTGCATTTCTGACTTCATCCCACTCCTTTCCAGCCGCATGTGGCGGAAGAGGCTGACCTTGCTACCCCGTGGCCGCTTACCACAGCCCTGTTTGCCACAGCCAAACTCCCACGCACTGAGATTGACACAGTCGAGACCCTATGCTGGGCTGGGAGGAACTCCGCCGCTTCTCCAGTGGTATTATGCTTTCAGCGAATACGATGCCGCTCGCTCACCATCCGGCTTTCCCTCCTCTCCAGTCCTCCGGAATGGTTAAACACGCCACTTGTCTGTGGTTAACTACAGTAGCGGATCTCTACCCGGGGAACACATTCTTCTGTCTCGCTGAAGATACTGGTCCTATGGACACCTTACCTTATCAGCTCAGGGCGATCTGCAGGGAGCTACACATCGTGTTCCCCCAGCCTCCCCCCTCGATGGCCGCTCTTGATTTCCTGTATCCGTCTTCCTCGGAAGTTAGTGACTAAACTTTACGCCTTTACGCTGGCAGCTACCTCCATCTCCACTGACCGTGCACATGTGACATGGGGCGGGGACCTTGGTGTGGAAATCTCCCAAGCTGATTGGCTTTACTGTTGCAACCAGATTAAACGATTGTCCCCAAACTACGCCTCATTCATTTTAAATATTTGCATAGGCTCTATCGTACTCCAGTTCAGCTGCGCTGCTCTACTCCTGGGGCGGACTTCTCCCACCTTGCCTGGCTGTTCCCCAAGGTCTGCGCTTACTGGTGTGAGGTCTGCGCTGATATTTCTGAGATCACTTTATCGTCGGTCCAACCCGACCCCCCGCTCTGCTTCCTAGGCTTTGTTAAATTCTGCCCAGACACCTTGTGCAGCTTGATTGAAATGCTGCTTCTCCTTGGCGGTGTAGGGTCTCCGGGGTTTGGTGGCTCTGGCAGGGTCCCCCTGAGCGATTGCTGGTTGCCAGGGAGCAGGGCCTCGACGTCTGGTCTTTTGCGTGCCCGACTTCTGCTGGGTCCCTGCTGTGTTTTCAATCCGAGGTTTGAGGCGTTGGAGCCGGGCCCGGCTCCAACCCACTGCAGCCTAGCCCCTACGGACGTCCACCTGACTTAGCCCGCTGCCGCCTCTTGTCTCCATGGTTTCCAGCCAGCCGGTGGGGGAGGGATGCCCAGCTATGTGCCTCTCGCCTCAGAGGCGATCCTCACCCAACCGTGTTCGCCTCGCCCTGTGTCTTTTGCTTTATCAGCAGTGCTTTGGCAGACTTTGCGTTTTTGTGGCGATCACTTTCGGGATCCAAATGGAGTGATTCATGTACTTGGCAACTTCCTGGATTTCGAGACTTGCCTGGGATCAGTGACCCATTGAGATTCCCCTTTATTCTTGACACCCTGCTACGCTGCAGATTGCCCATCTATGCCCCAGAGCTGTATCCTTCCCTGCCAGAGCCCTGCATTACTGCGGACATCCCTGTCTGTATCCCGGAGTAGGGATCCTCACTGCTGGAGTCACACCTGCAACCTCCCGTAGCTCTCTCCTGGCCCTAAAGTTTCCCTTCTCTCACCAGTATGGCAAGGCCTTGCCTGACCTCAACCACACCCTACTCACATGCATACTGTCTGGCCACATGATCCTATGCTCACTCCCCTTATTAACGCCTGCTACTCTGCAGACTACCTTTCTATGCCCTGAAGCAGTATCCTTCTCTGCCAGAGCCCTGCATTACTGCAGACCTCCTTGTCTGTACCCTGTAGTAGGGGCAACTCTTACACAGTTGTTTATCCTCCTAATATCTCCAAAACCGCTGCTAAAACCTTCAAACACTCTATTCTAAAAAGACACCGGAGACCCCGATCTCTGACCTACAATATAGCGCTGACAAGTGCACAATCATTAATCTCATCTTGTACTCCAGAAAAACATCCCTTTGGCGCGATACCATCTCTAACCTCCTTAACACACACAAAACCAGGAACATACTGTATGGCACTAAGCTCACGATCACGCCCTCCTCAAACATGCGAGCTGACCTTAACATCACCTTATACAAAAACGGCATCGTCCTGATCGAAGCTCAAACCAAAGACCTCAATAAATTTGCGGACCTTTTCACCCTCCTCAAAAAACATGTGCATGACCCTCATCCTTCCACGCTCCCCCGAAACCAACTTTCGTCACCAAACCCCTTCCCGCGCTCAGTTTAACGCAGCCCAATGGGTAAGGATAAAAGCCTCCCGATTAGTTCCACCAAAGACTCAACCACTCCCCCTCACACCCCAACCCCCTCCAAGAGTGCGAACTAGACCAACCCAACTCTTGCCGCTCCCCACTCTAAACGGCTCTCTAGGCAATGTCTCCCATATTTCTACTAGGGATTCTCCTTCCACTCCTACACAACCTCAGCCATCTCTCAAGGAGATCTTGCCGCCACTCCCCCCACCCAGTGCTCAACCCACACCTACATAGTGACTCCTATGCCAGATACCTGCAGGGTAGCTAACACCACCCTAACAATCCCTCAACCAATCTGCCAAGCGTGCCTAGCCACTCACGAACCACTTCTCTAAGGGTTTACGACACAGGTCGATCTAGCCTCACTACCAGGCTACCTGTGCATGTCAACAGAACCGTTCCCAAACCATTACCTCCTGCCCGCAAGCTCTTCCCCCATTTATGGATGTTGAAACTCTGCACCACAGAGCAGCCAAACTAACTCTGAGCATCCATAACTCCGTTCTGGAACTAAAGAACATCCTTCACCTCACCGAACTCTCCTTCTCGAACTTCAAGCTCCTGCAGAACTATACTCAGCCCCCCCGTCACTGAGCCCTTCCGTTACCGCTATCCCTGAGACACCTTCACCCTTGCAAGCAGCCCTGCCACCTCTCGGAGGAGGAAATTCTAGCCCTCCTCCTTACCTAAAATCTGCCCCTGAAACCACAAGTCCACTGGACTCGAGTGACAAACACACTATTCATACAGTTGCAATCAACTCTAACAGATCAGCTACTCTCCTCAACAGAGGAGTTATTAATAACAACCTAGTGCTAGTACCCATTTCCGCCCCAACTCACAACACACCTCCCTCTCCCCCTCTGTCCAGCCTCCTAATTAACTGCCACTCAGCAGTAAAACATGCTGCTGATGTCGCCGATCTCATTCTGAGCCAAAAATCTGACTTTGCAATCCTGACCGAATCCTGGCTCAATTAATCCTCATCTCCCTGCCCGACATCTTAGTCCCTCCGAACTATAATATCTCAAGGCTGGACAGGCAATCAAATAAAAAAGGGCGAGGCATTGCCTGCATCTACCGCTCTAACCTCCTTGTAACTGAACTTCTGGCAGATCTCACAGACTCCTGCAAATACCTTGCACTGCACTCTCCATGTGCACCAACCCCACCCAACTGTGCAGACTGCACATCTTATACCAATCCCCCAGGCATGAATGATACCTTCACTGACCACTTCATGGAAATCATCACAGCCAAAGTTTTCTACAATTCTAAAGACATTTTCCTTGGTGACTTCAATCTGCACTGGAACAACCTCAAGGACCCTCAGGTAAATGCCATCAAAGAATTCCTGGCCGACCAAGCCCTTACCCTAGCCTGCACACTACCAAGACACTCAAAAGGGGCCACTCTAGACTGGATCATTGCTACTGAAGCAGAGGTCAAGCTTATCTCTATAGACCCATGCGACTGGTCTGAACCCCACGCTATTACCTTCCTTTTATCTGGCACCCACAATTCAAGGACACCGCAACCTGCAATTCCAAAACGTTGGATTAGATATACTAAGAACCTTGATCCCAGGAAACTGACTGCATGCTGCGCGAATGACCCTCCCCCCCAACCTTATATCACAACAGTCAACAATCTCACAGAACACTATACTACGACTATATCATTCTGGATGGTCTTGCTCAGCTAAAACTAAAAAGAACCCAAATCAAAGACAAAAACCCCTGGTTCAATGGATCCCTCAACAACGAAAGGAGAACCCTCCAGCAGGCAGAAAGAATCTGCAGACAGCACCCTTCAGCTGCCCATTTAAAACTTCTACACCAGACCAGAAATGCCTATAATAGGAACATCCTCAATTAAAAAAAAAAAAAAAAAAAAAAAAAAAAAAGAATTCTTCACATCAGAACTAGGGAATGCCAAGAACAGACCTCGCAAGCTCTTCGAAATGGTCAAACTAATAATAAACTGGCTAAAAGCTCTAAAGACCACCTCACCCCCCTGGAACTGCCACATCTGCCTCCCCAGACATCACCAAAAAACCAAGAGCACTGGTCCATCTTCAAAGTTTATGACGACCATTCTGTCTCGAAAATTCGATCCTCCTTAAACCCAAACAACCCACTTTAATGACCCACTCCACTCTAACTGCTTAGCTGCCGCCTCTCAATCCTAGTTGGACTGCAATAATAAACACCTCCCTTCTTCAGGGGTCGATACCTGACTCTCTAAAAGCCGGTCAAGTCATCCCCATCTTAAAAAAATCATATGCTGAATCCTGCTTCTCCTGACAACTTTACACCTATATCCGATATCCCATTCCTTGCAAAAGTTCAGAACAACTGTGTGCAACAGCAATTGAGCCAACACATCACCAACTTCCATCTGCTAGACTACTTCCAATCCGGGTTCAGGCCTGGGATAAGCACTGAAACCACCATCCTCCACATCGTGGATGATGCCCTCCAAGCCCTTGACCAAGGCAAAACCTGTCTCCTAATCCTCTTAGACCTATCTTCGGCCTTCTATACGGTCAACCACAACAAACTCCTCGAATGCCTCAAACATAGGATGGGACTGAATGGCCCCTTTCTTGAATGGTTTAGGTCCTTCCTCCAGAACCGCTCTCAAAGATTCCTAAACAATGGTAACTTGTCCGCTCCCTCGGGGGGCGTGGCCGAGCCAGCCAAGATGGCGGACGCACTCTTCTAGTGCTCCGGTCGGCTGCCCGTGACACCAAGGGTATATACTGCCAGAATGTCCGCAAAATACCCCTCGTCCCAGTGAGGATCGCCGGTAGACACCTCCGCCGCTGATGCAGGGGACCGCGCAGCCACGGTGAGCCCAAAGTGACCCGAGGCGGCCGCCGCCGAGACCCACTCAAAATGGCGGCGCCGAGCTAAGGACGCCGGAGATCCCGAGACACGGGAGCCAGCCTCCGGGGAGCAGGATCCGCTTTCCCCCATCGAGCAACAGCTCGCGCCCTGCAGGCGCTGCCGCCCGAATTCTGGACGGTGGCGAGACGTCCCGCTCACGGACCCGCCCGGGTGAGCCAACGGACCTGGAGTGCTCGTGGGACCGGCGGAGGAGGGTGGGCTGGTCTCCGAGGGAGTGACACTTGTGAGCACCCCTGTGAGCACCCTTCAATGCGCTCCTGCAGCCCCGAGACCGCGAAGTCCCGGTGGGGTGCCTGTGCGGTGATGCGGTAGCGGCCGCACAGGCCAGCCCGAAAACGGCGCCACACAGCTTGCATCGAGGAGGAGCCCGACGGTGAGGCCCTGTGGACCCACGGATCAGGGGCGGCGATATCGGAGCTCCCCGGGGACGCCCCGGTCGTTGGGCCCCCTTTGAACACCTCGGACACACCAGACAAACAGCCGGGAGGGCGCACACACCCCTGAAACCGACGGTCCTGAAGTACCTGGGATCCGCCTGAGAAGCCCCCGAGTGTCACCATTAGCACCGAGGCCCCTGGCGGCCCAAGCAGCAGTCAGTGAGCGCCTGAGGACTACCGTGATCGCCCCCCTGCAGGGCGGCAGAGCCGAGGGGGAACACATCGGCAGCGGGCACTCCCGGCCCCCGACTCACCTGGACAACCCAGAGCACGCCATGCGACACACGCGGGGCGAGTGCGGACCCGGTGTCGGCCCGCAGCACGAGCGCAACTCTGGAACAGGCCCACGTGGGAGTGCGGCGGGGGGAGCTCCGGCACGCCTGAATCGGTTCGCCAGGCGGGGTGAGTGGCCGTGGAAATCATCACTGTGGGGAACTGTGTGACCGGGGTCAAGTGATTCCCCTGACGACGCTGCCATAAGGGGCGTGACCCACGGGTGTACGCGGGCCGCAACGTCTTTGGTGGGCCATTCTGAGCCGGCAGACCACCCGCGACACCAATGGGGAGACCTCAGAGAACACTGAATACGACGCCAGCGCAGGCCCGGAGGCGCTCGCCCTCCCCGGGCCCCTCGCGCTAGCTAAAGACCGGAGGGCCACCGCAAGAGACAGATATGTCCACAAAGCTTGACAGGGTGTTAGCGGCTATCGAACACTCCCGGATGTCCATGGAGACCAAATTTGGAGAACTGGCCTCAGACATCTCCCTCCTAAGAGATGATCACAAGAAATTGGCGGATAGGGTGAACCAGGAGGGACAAACGATGCACGAACTGCAACCACAAGTCCAGCTTAACAAAAAAGCTATCAAGGATTTGCAGGATAAAGTTAACTTTCTGGAACGCAAGGCAGACGATTTGGAGGGGCGCTCCCGTCGGAGTAACATACGCCTGCTCAACCTACCGGAAGGAGTGGAGGGGACAGACCCCATTCAGTACATTGAAACATGGATAAAAACGTTCACCCGGACCCAAGATCTCACACCATTCTTCTCCGTGGAGAGAGCACATAGGGTTCCGGCCCGACAACCATCAGCTGGCTTCCCGCCCAGACCTTTTTTGCTAAAACTGTTACACTGCCAAGACAGGGACACGATCCTGCGGGCGGCCAGACAAGTACTCAGGGTGGAGGATAAGAACGTGATGGTGTTCCCTAACTACTCCCAAGCGGTACAACGCCAACGTGCCACATTCCAGGCGGTGAAGCAAACCCTGCGCCAACGCAAGATACAGTATGTCCTCCTCTTTCCGGCCCGCCTCAAAATCATATATGAAGACTCAACACACTTCTTCACTGACCCAGCGGAGGTGAGGCGCTGGTTAGACCATCACAACCAAGATCAGTCAGAGCGAGGGTCTACGCCATCGAGCTCCTCATCCAGCAGGTGCAGGCTGCGTTCTAAGAAAGTCACCCTCAAACAAATGAACCGCCCTTCGACTCCCAACTCCAGAGGGGCCCCAGACCTGGAGCAGATCATAGCGGATCGACGGAGGGCCCTACAGGCGGCGACGGAGGTCCTGCGGACAGAAGTCGACCCAAAGGAGGATCGGGCCCCCACATCTTTACATCTGACGAAGGTGATCAGAGTGACACCGGCACATCCAGGGACGGCTCAGCCTCTCCGCCATTGGTAACTCCGCAGACGGCGGACACGCTCATCTGAAGGCGGCGAGCACAGACTGTGGTAAGACCAGGGAACCCAGACGGATTAACCAACGGGGGACATCGCGATTCACCGATTAAGGTAAAAACGGCAGCGACTACACCCACAGAGACACGATGTTACGGGCGGCCAGACCCTGCATGACAGCGCAGCAGTCCCGCCCCCCCGCATCAAACGAACTAGAGACAGTACGAGATGTACGGTTTGGACTTATTGCGCCAAGCACTAGGTCCCTTTTGTTGGGACTGTTTCCCAGGCATTGTTCTTGTTCTACCCACCCCCCCCCACCCCCATTTATCCCTGATACCCTAGAGAGAGCAGACAGATGGTCTCTGACTACACATGTGTGGGGAAAATATGAAAGCGGGAATGGATCTGGTTCTGGGCAGCGGGTGGCAGGAGGACCGACCTACACAACTAACAGTATCACATGACGAAAATCCCTAATACAGACATCACATTCATCACCTTAAATGTTAGAGGTCTACACACGGCAAGTAAGCGCTACGTGGTATACGCATATCTGAAAAGACAGCAGGCCCACATAGCCCTCTTGCAAGAGACCCACTTGACGCCAACAGAAGTTGGAAGGCTTCAGAAAAAATGGAGGGGCATAGTATGCGCCACAGGGTACTCTGCATTCGCCAGGGGGACATTGATTTGGGTCAGACCGGGCGTACCTTTTAGAGAGCAGAACAGGGTGGTAGATAAGGAGGGGCGCTATGTACTGTTAGAGGGACAATTAGATGGGCAGCCAATCCTAGTAGGCAGCAAATACGCCCCTAATGTAGAGCAACACGTATTTTGGAATCGCCTCACGAAAACGCTGGCACACCACACTCACGCCCCCTGGATACTGGGGGGAGATTATAATTGTGTCCTAGATACGACCCTTGACCGTTCCCGACCCCCGCCACCGCGCTCACCGCTTCACAAACAAACTGAACTTTTCAATACATGGGTGCAACACTGGGCATTGACTGACACATGGAGGGCATTACACCCCACTACAAAACTTTATTCATTCCATTCCGTCCCACACGACCTCCGAGTGCGTCTCGATAGATTCCTCTGCTCGGCAGTTCTGCATACTAAAGTACAACACGCCGACTATCTCGGAAGAGTACTTTCAGATCATGACGCTCACGTGCTGACCCTTAGATGGAAATCCCCCGCCCCCCCAACCCACCCCCCGGTGCCGACGTGGAAACTCCCTCGGGAGTGTCTCTCAGATCAGATATTCACACACGATCACGGGGAACATCTGCAGGAACATTTCACTTTAAACGCAAGGTCCGCATCCTTAAGCCTCAGAGTGGAACGCACACAAAATGACAGCGAGGGGCCACTACATACAACAGGTGCTGGGGGTGCGCTAGGTCCTAGAACGTACACCACAGGATGCAGAATGCGCGTTGGCTACCCTGCTAAAGGCGGTCGATCGCGGCGCGGCGACCCAGGAACGCGTAGCTGAGGCCAAAACAAAATACGCTGAAACACTGAGGGATTTGCGTAAATACAACTTCCGGAAATATGCAGCCAGGGTACACCGGGAGGGCAATAGGGGGGGGGGACCCTGCTGGCCTGGTTAGCTAGACAAGAGCCCGACTTGCAACCCATCACGGAACTTATAGACCAGCTCGGTCGGCTCCAAACCTCCCAACTCGCAATCATGCAAGTCTTCTACACATAATATTCACATATATGCCAAGCCCCGAGCCAGCAAGACACCCACGCGACAGACAGTTTCTTCCTCACGCTCCCAATCCCCCAAATCTCGCCAGAAATGCAGAAGGACCTCGACCAGAAAATAACACCTACCGAGATCAAAGTAGCGATAGGAGCACTAGCCAGGAATAAGGTCCCAGGTCTGGATGGCTTCCCCATTGAATACTACAGTACGTTCTCGGCCCTCCTTGCCCCACGATTGGCTACTGTGTTCAATGACGAGCTTGCGGCGGGGGCCTTGCCACGATCCCTCAGGGAATCGGTAATAGTCTCATTCCTGAAACCACACAGAGACCCCCAGCTCCCGTCATCTTAAAGACCGATTACGCTGCTCAACTCGGACTGCAAAATCTTGGGTAAAATGCTGGCGGAAAGATACGCCCAGGTCATACCCCAGCTGGTCCACCCCGACCAGAATGGGTTTGTGCCAAACCACATCACATCCCACAACCTCCGAAGACTGTTCCATGTTCAAGACATGACGAGTGAACGGTTCCCCAAAGCAGCCTGCCTCATATTAGACCTCGAAAAGGCGTTTGATACTCTCCTATGGCCGTACCTGTTCGAGGTCCTCAGAAAAAACAACTTTGGCCCACGCCTGACCGCATACACTAGGCTCCTCTACACACAGCTCACATCCAGAGTCCGGATGGGCAGCTACATATCACAGGAGTTCGGGGTGGAGAGAGGGACCAGGCAAGGGTGCCCGTTGTCACCCCTCTTGTTCGCCCTGGCGGTTGAACCCTTAGCGATACGCCTGCGTCAGGAGGGCGAGGCCTGGGAAATTCCCCTGGCACACACTTGGCACTGTGTGTCCCTGTATGCCGACGACCTTTTAAATCTATGTCAGGGATGCTACGGGCGAAATTACCTGCATCTGGAGGACATTGGAGGAGTTTGCGGTCGTCTCGGGCCTTAAGGTTAACTGGGGGAAATCCTCTCTATACCCGCTGAGCCCCCACATGGCCCCCTTCGAAGCCCAAATAGGCACTCTGGGGCTAGCATGGAATGCTAAAGCCCCCCGTTACTTAGGAGCGCGGTTGTACCACACCCCAGAAGACATATATGATGGAAACCATCGTAAGGCCTTGGCCGGACTACGGTCCGCTGTGAGCTTCTGGAAAACGCTCCCGCTGGCACCTATCGGCCGCGTGGCCCTGGCGAAAACGGTCATGGTCCCCAGGCTCCTATATCATTTCGTGAACCTCCCGGTGATCCCGCCACAATCGTTCTTTACAGAACTGAACAGCCTCCCGACAGAGCTGGTGTGGGGCAGAGGTCGGCGACGTGTGGCGCTGTCCACACTTTACCTGCCCACTACGGAGGGAGGACTGGGAGCGCCGGCCTTCGAGGCGTACTTTCTGGCGGCCCAACTTCAATGGCTGTCCTACTGGACGGCAGGGCGCCATACAGGAGAGACTATCATAACCAATGGCCCAATGCCACAACCAGCAATCCATCGAATGCTGCTACCGGGCACTAAGCCTATACGAACTCGACCACTACAACTATCTATAGCCCGCACCTGTATGATGCGTATCCATCGCATGTCCAAAACACAACCGCCATATTCACCCCTGCTGCCATTGGTGGGCTTTCCACGTGGAGACATATATTACACTCAAGGAACGCTTCGAGTCTGGACAGAATTGTCGGTCACGGAGGTAGAATCTTTATTTGAGGACGGACAGTTAAAAACATTTGCACAAATGATGGAGCATTACGATCTCCCCCCCGGACAATTTCTACTCCATAGGCAACTAATAGACAGCAGTCGTAGGTTTTGGAATCCGGATGAAGAGGAACCCACACCACATCCAGTGATCCACACGCTTCTACACATGGGGGTAGGGCAACACTTAGTATCCTGGCTCTATAAGGCGGTACGGTCACTACTCCTTCCATCCCTCCAACCCCTGCGCCAGAAGTGTGAGACGGACATCGGCAGAGTGGTCCACGATAAAGAATGGAGCACGGCCCTAGAGTACCCCAAAAAAGTATCCAGAAACGCCAGATTCCGAAACATACAATTCAACGTCCTCCACAGGGCATACCTCACACCGAACCGCCTGCAGCGTTTCTTCCCCGACACTCACTTCGAGTGCCCCCGCTGTCATACCCCAGGAGCGGATTTCAGACACATGTTCTGGGATTGTCCCACACTCCGGGGATTCTGGGACTCGGTCCATCGAACCCTTGCAGAGGTTACGGCCATAACGACTTTGACCACATGGGAGGCATGCGCGCTCGGGATCTTCCGTAGACGGAAAACTGAGAAGGTACAGAATCGATGGCCAGTGAGATTCCTCTCACTGGCCATCCTTCTGGCGAAACGGGGAATAGCCATGCACTGGAGGTCTCCCACGGGACCGCCGGAAGCGGCGTGGATAGGTGCGGTGCATAAGTTGGGCAAGGCAGAGGAGGAGATACTCCGGGAGGAGGAGGTACGGGGACACCGCAAACACCCCATATCCTTAGAGTGGGCTCAATTAATGTACAAATTTGCACAGTCGACACGCCCGATGCATCACCCATGGCCTCACAGTCTCAGACACACCTAGCCACACCGGCCCCCGCACCCCCATGACACAGTTACGAACCCTACCAGATCACCGCTAGTAGCAGTGCCCCCGTAACACTCGTGATCGGACGCGTGTCAATAACTCCTCACACACAGCCGATCTCTGCGATCCACGGGCGCCGCCACGGTACCCCGAGGCAGCGACCCTCTCCCCTCCGCTCACCCCCTAGACTCTTCCCCCCCCCCCCTTGTTACCCAGTTCATCCGAAGTTCTTGGAAGAGTTAGTAAGTTTAGATCGGGGGGGCCTTCCCCCCTCCCCCACCTATGGTTCATTGGGAAGACCTACAGATAACAGCGACACGGCAGCATACGCACCTGCGGATCACGCTGACATAGCCAATGCTCTGTGTGACACCCACATAACAACTGCCACATCACGAGTCCATCACCTCGCTGACAACAGTAGGCCGCACACCACGGACGGTACTGACCCCCCATTGGGGGCATATTGGGGACCCCATGAGGGTTTGGAGGTGAACGCTACTGGAACACACGGTTGGATGCGGTCGGGAGGCATGGGTTTCCTGGAGTAGGGAGACTGCTAAGCGATAATATCTGAAACTATGTACCTATGGTCATGCATTGTCTTTATTTCATAATTACTGTCATGTTGATTATCAAATGTAAACCCAATAAACAAATTTAAACAAAAAAAAAAAACCTTGTCCGCTCCCTCTCCGATCACAGTCAAAGACCCCCAAGGATCAACCCTGTCCCCTACCCTCTTTATTCTTTACCGTGAACCGCTAGCAGAAGTACTACGCACCGCCAATATCTACTACCACATGTATGCCGACGACACTCAGATCTACATCAAAATCTCTTCTCCTGAGATTTTTTCCCCTGAATGAGGCCTTGAAGTTGACAGTCCAATGGCTTACCTCTAAACCGCTCAAACTTAACGCACAAAAAACTGAATTTCCTTTAATCTCCCCACCCAAAACCTACCCTGACATTTATGAATGGACTATGGCGATCAAAGCTTTAAACTGCCCACCCACCATAGTGGACTCTGCTTGAAAACGCGTGGCCACATCAACTTGATGGCCAAAACCGCCAGATTTCACCTGAGCGATCTAAGAAAACGGAAAGAAGAATTCCCTCTCTGGCACGCTTTAAAAATGAAGGCCAAAACATTCTTAATGGGCAAATTCCTCTCCTAATTCTTGCATTGCATTCGCCTCAGCGACTGTTTTATATCCTATTACTGCCACACCTTGGACTAACCTGATGCTATCCACCCGACACCTACGGGCATCCCACCCTTAGGCTCTTGGACCTCTCGCTCTTGTAAAATGTATATACTTGTTTTTATCCTAAATGTTTCCAACCCCCTTCCCAAGTGCTTTTGTATACAACTTGTAATCTTGTAAAGCACTCTGCTACTCTAACGGGTCAAGTTCGCGCTCTATAAAACACAAAAATAAATACAAATAAATAATATTGTCTGTGGAACCGGGTCTATGAAAGGCAGTCCTTTTAACAAATTTTACGTGTTCCACCACTGCATAGACCGATAAATATGGGCGCTTACCAACACTAGATCGGTTAATAGTCCGTGTGATTGGTTCCACTGAATGGCTAAGCATTCCTGAAGTGGACGCATGTGCAGCTTGGCATGGGGAACAATCATGATGCAAGACACAATCATTCCCAGCAGCTGCATATAAACTCGAGCTGGAAGTTATTGATTGGTTTGAAACTGGAGAACTAACACCTGAATGTTTCGAATTCTGGCTGCGTTGAGAAACGCCAGAGCCCTTTGAGTATTTAAAGTGGCTCTAAGTTAGTTCTGAGTTTTGGCTGGCTGAAGATGTGATTTTAACACATTGACTGCAAACCCCAGTTGGTGAAGTAACTGAATATTTATGGAAGTATGCTTGAGACATTGCTGGTATGTGCTGGCTTTGATAAACCGGTCGTCTAGATATGGGAAGACATGTATGCTTTGTCGTCTTAGATGAGTAGCTACTACCGCCAGACAATTTGTGGAGAATCTGGGGGCAGTAGTGACTCCAAATGGGAGTACCTTGAACTGGTAATATTGACCTGCTACCACAAACCTGAGAAATATGCGATGAGCAGGATGGATTGGAATATGAAAGTAGGCGTTTTAAGTCTAGAATAGCCAGAAAGTCGCCCTTTTGCAAAAGAGGCAGTACTTGAACTGTTACCATGTGAAAATGGTCTGACTGTATGTAAACATTTTGTTCTCTGAGATCTAATATTGGTCTGAGAGAGCAGTCTTTTTTGGGAATTAGGAAGTAAAAGGAGTACACACCCGACCCGTGATGTTGTGGTGGTATGGGCTCTATAGCTCCTTTTAGTAGTAGAGACTGTACCTCTTGTTTGAGGAGGTGTAGGTGATCTGGTGAAAGTTTGTGTGACTTTGGGGGAATGTTTGGAGGAGTGTTGATGAACTCCAGGCAGTAACCAGAACAGAGAATCTGTAGAACCAACTTGTCTGTTATTGCCTGCCAAGTTGGTGAAAAATCTGACAATCTTCCCCCAATGCCTTTGAAGTTATTTCCTCTGAAACCCCCTGTGTAGTAGCTTTTAGAGCCAGAGGGTTGGTTATTGCCCTTGTATGTGGATACAGTTTCCGTGGAAGTATTTTTGGACCCACCCCAATAGAAGGAATACCAAATGGAACCACGTCCTTGAACGGACTGAAGGGCTCACATTGATTTGGCCACTTCAGTGTCCTTCATCTTTTCCAGTGAAGAGTCTACCACTGGGTCAAAGAGATGCTGTTTATGAAAGGGTGTGTTCAATATGGTGGTCTGAACCTCAGGTTTGAACCGGATATCCGTCATCAGGCATGTCTTCTTAAAAGGACACTAGTGTTTACCACTCTTGTAGATGTGTCAGCAGTATCTAGGGAACATCTAATTTGATTGTTCGAAATAAGCTGTCCCTCCCGTACTAAGCCTTGTGCTTTAGATTTATGATCTTGGGGTAGAAACTGGATGAGCTGTTTCATTTGATCCCAATGCGCACGGTCGTATGTGGCTAATAGCGCTTGTGTGTTAGATATGGGCCAGAAGTTTGCTGCTTGTGAGGCCACTCTTTTTCCAGACGCATCATGAAGCTTCGATTCTTTATCTGGAGTTGGAGCATCCCCTGTAGCTTGAATGTTTGCCCTTTTACGTGCATTTGAAACTACCAATGAGTCTAATGGTAATTGTCCACTTATGTACACTGGGTCAGATGGTGCTGGCTTATACTTTTTATCCACCCTAGGGGTAAAGATACGTGCCCTGACAGGATCGTTAAATAGGTTGTCTACATGCCTGATCATCCCTTTCAGCATGGGTAACTTATGTGTTGACTTTTGTGTACTATTAAGTGTTTCAAAAAGGAAATCCTCTTCGAGGGAGTATTTATGGAGCTGCACCCCATGGTAATTGGCAGCCCTGCCGAATAATTCAGTATAGCTTACACTGTCATCTAGTGGAGAGGGCCAGGTAGGGTATTAGTCAGGATCGTTGTCTGTGGGCGAGTCAGTGTTGTAGTTGTCCCATTCATCTATAGGTCCTGTCTGTATTCATCATTCCCATCCCCATCATCCAGATTGTCAGATGTATGTGGTGGTGAGTGCTCAGGTGAAGTTGGCACAGGTAGAGACTGAGAAGGTGCTGCTGGAAGAGGAGGAGGAGGGGAAGGGTGTAGTGTTCTTACATGATGTTTTATTCTCTAAGTTTCTCTGCTCTAGCTGCTCAGCCCCTCTTACCAACTGTCACTCCTCATCCAGTCACCCGGGCATTCTACTCAAGGTCCACTCACCAATATTGCATACAAAAGACACACACACACAGGCTGAGCAGCTAGAGCAGAGAAACATAGGGAATAAAACATCAGAGGGCCTGAGCAGCTAGCAGGCTCCTCCTGGTGGGCCTGTTGATTACCACCTACAGACTGCCTTACAGGACTTATTTACTGCTGTTTATGGTGACCTACATGTGACCTGTCAACCTGTGAATAAACCTACTTGGTTTACATCATACCAGCGTGGCGTGTTTACTACAAAGGGTTAGGTCCAATATTTCTCTTCTTCAAAGGAATGTGATATCCGGTTTACTGAGCTGATCGTCAAAACTGTTTTCGGTGCAGACGGCTTAAGGGTTGGTGTCTCTGGATCCGCAATGCTTTTTGGTGCCAAGTGGTGATGTTCGGAGCTGGACTTGGGTTTCGACCTGGAAGGCTTTGGCCAGGTGTTCCACTTTGAGTGGGGCTTTTCAGATCCGGATCGCTTTTTAGTAGGCTTCAGTGCCAAGCCGGAAGGCAGGGCGTCAGAAGCATGGTATCGGTGCCGACCTGGGCCCGAGGGCATGGTTGGTCCGGAGCCCTCTTTTTACATTGACTTGTGAGTTTGGGCGAGGTAAGGACTGTACCTACAGTATGTTGTCCATGCTGGATGTCATCATCTTGATCTGAGCCGTCCTCAGAAAGGGAGAACGGATCCTGTTCTTCCTCGGCCCGATAGCGTCGCCGTCTTCTTCATCCGATGAGGTCTGAAGAGGTCCAGAATGGAGCCTGTGTGTTGGCACTGCATGTCGTGGTGTCGAGCCCGACGGTCGTGAAGCGTCTTCTTGGAGCAGAAAGCTTGGCACGCGTTGCAGTCCTGCTCACTGTGTTCTGGTGACAAACAGGTTGCACACTTCGCGTGAGTCGGTGCGCGGGTATTTCCCGTGGCACAGAGGGTAGAATTTAAAGGCAGTTCCATCGACTGCGAGTCGAACCGAGGCGGCCGGGCCCGACGGCCTACCGCAAGCTCTCCGATTGAAAGAGGGTTTTTCCGAAATAAAACACAATACGCAAGGAAAGCAATACGTGATCGGAAACAATACCGTAGAGGGTGAGTGTTCTACACACCGAAGGAAACCGAAGGATAGGAGCACAGCAAGTAACATCCGAACCCGAGGGCGGAAAAAATCAATCTGAATATGGAGTCAATGACCATGGGCACTATCACCGAAAGGAGGAGTCACCTACTTCGTGACTAAGAAGACTTCTTCGAACAAAAACAAAGTGCAAACATCCTTACCCAACACTAGATGGCGATCTATGCATAGCATGTGATCTACAGCTCACATGCCTCAAACCTACTGATATAGGTTAAGCAACTTTTTTCTTCACCAGTATTGGATCTTTCAAAGATTCACATGTTTGAATCTGAATAACTAGCCTTATAACGGAACAATATAAAGGTAAAACAGTGGTTTGTGGGTAATTATATGGCTCACATTACTGAAATAGATGTGAAAGTTACTTGTGATCCACTGCTGCATCGTTCTGTACTATCACTTCTAGACAACATTGCTGCAATAAAGTATGTCTGCTCTTCTTTGTTGATTCCTACATTATGTCCATCAAGGCTACTCTAGCGAACAGAGCCATTTGATGCAGAGACACATCTTGTTGAATGTGTCGTCATTGCACCTTCCGCTTTCGCAAGTTATTGCCATTGAATGTGGGACACCCAGCTTGGAAATTGCATGTACTTCCTTGGGATTTCCTAATGCCACTAGTAATTGATCAGATTAATGCAAGTCTACGGGTCTGTAAATGTATTACTTAAAACAACTTTTGACATCCAATGTATGTAGTGCTCTTTCTACAGGATTTTGGAACAATGCTTTCATAACCACTCACTCATTAAGATTAAAGTCTGTTGGGACCATGTGAACAACACATGGGTTAGTTCCTGAAGTGTCTTTGCAGAACTGAAGGAAAGGTTCCTTAACCATAAAAGCCTCCATTTCATGGTCCCATCTTTCAGATGTCCTCGCTAAGAGAAGTGAAACTTTCCAAGACCAATGTTTAATACCTTGCCTACCAATTGAGTCAAAAGTGCTTCTGATATGTTGTGAGAAGACTTTGTTTAGTTGCCATAAAACTGGCAGAAACACAGAGGAGTGAACACTCATGAATACTTTGACCAGCCTGTCAGTGCAGCGCGATGGTTCATTTGATTCTCTTCTGATTGGGAGATTGATTTTCTTCTAACGAGAGAGACTGCAGCCACATAACTATGATTGGCCCATGTGACACCCCTGAATTGCTATCCAATATATATTAGAATCCTGGTGTCTTAATGCTGACTTAGATAAAGGCCTCAATGTACGAGTTACTTACCTTCGGTAACGATGTATCTGGTAGAGACGATTCTAGCCGCAGATTCCTTAACATAGAATTATCCCCAGGTGTGAGACTGGATCCGGAAATTTGTTGCCAGGCATCCCTGCGCCGGGGGGACGGCATCACGCGACTCCGCCCAGGCATCGCCTGCGTACGTGACGTCAACGAGGAGCCATCAGACAAAACTGTGGGAGTATGGGAACAGTGTGCGAAAGAGCATTGGAAAAAGGAATGGTGACGAACAACACCATAAGGAGCAGTGTCAACACTGCAGCACCCAAAGGCAGGGAAAAAGGGAAAGAACACAGCAGTCACCCTGCCAGTATGTAGACAGCCCCCCCCCCTGGAGACAAGGAACACATTTAAAATGCCATGACAACATGTAGCAGGACTACAACCCCAACCAAGAACAATGGAGGGGAACCAGTACCAAGATAAGCAGGAACGACAAACCTCCAAGGCAACCCCAGCACAGAGTGCGAAAAACCCTCAAACAAAGGGCACAGGCATGGCCAGAGGACCCCAACCCAGAGGATAGCAGAGGGGCCATAACCCTAGCAACAAAAAAAGGAGAAGGAGGGGAGGAAGAGAGTGAAGGCAAGCCCCAAACCCGGGGCAACAAGAGCAGAGGGGCACAGGAGTACCCCTAAACACATCCTCCAATGTGCCAAAGAGGAGTAAAAGAACAAGAAACAAGATGAATCAACCCGTCAAAAAGAGCGAAGGGATGCACTCACAGAAGACATAGCCACCCCCTGGGAGGCGAGTGCAGAAGACCAAGCCAAAGGTCCTCGCAGAACGGGGAGGAAGGGTGGGCCGTGAAGGAATCTGCGGCTAGAATCTTCTCTATCAGATATATCGTTACCGAAGGTAAGTAATTCGTACATCTGATAGAGACTACTAGCCGCAGATTCCTTAACGTAAAATAGATAACCTAGCCATACCCAAGGGGAAGGAGGGTCTGCGAGAGGAACACACCAGCCTGGACATAAGAGAGGGTCGCACCGGGGACTAGTCCAATGGACAGGGGGAGGAGCCCCAACCCCCCAGGCAAGGAGAACCCCTACAAGCAGACCACCACCGACCCCCAAGGGGGGTGTGGGAAGAAGAAAGGAGAGGAAGCCCATTCACACTCAACAGAGGAAACAAGGGCAAGACAAGGGGAGGCCGAAGCACCCTACGCCCACACAAGGCAACAGAACCTCCATCCAAGGCCAAGGCAAGGAAGAGGAAGAAGACCAACCTAGAGGCTCCAAGGAGACGAGGGAAAAAGAAGGCAAGCTCCCCCACCGGGAACGCACCCCGCAAAGAGGGCAGGTGATCCCACCATAGCCAGGAGTCAAGAGTCCAGACAGAACGGCGCAGACAGCAATAAAGCAGTCGGAAGAAAGAGTAGCCAGGGGCACCCAGGAAAACCGGGCAGGCTGCGCCTGAAAGATGGAGGAACACAAAATCCATCTCAGCCCCCAGGCCAGAGAACATGAAGGTGAAGAAGGGCCCGGACACACCTCAAAGAGGTGCCCGCACACACGACCCAACAAGAAGTAGAACCGGAGCCACGACGCCAGGCCGCAGACAGCAGGCAACCAGCGCAGCGACCCCGGAGAAGGACAACCCGGGGTGCCACCAAGGCAATCCAAACCAGCAATAAGGGAATTGCACCTGCAACATATGTAAACGCCATGGAGAGCAGAGGCCCGAAGGCGACCACAACTCCCCAGCATAGAATAACAGCAACCACTACCCCACATAGGGTATGTTGAGTCCCAAGACATGGGAACCCTCTTAGGAAGAAACTTCCGCAGCAGAGGACAACAGAAAGAGCCGCAGATTAAACAAAACACGTGGAAGGCTTGTCAGCAGCCAAAGAGAACAACCAGAAGGCCTAATATCAGTGTCAACCTGGTATAGATAACCCAGAACAAAAACACACAGTGAAGAAGGGCCGGCAAGCAGCCAACAGAACCACAGTCCCAACAAGAGGACTCAAATGTACATGAAGCACACAGATCACACAACTGGGGTGACACCCCCTAACGAAAGAACAGCACCCAAAGACCAGATCAACTCACAGGTCACGGAGGGGGAGGAGGAGGAGGAGGAGGCCGAAGCCCTATCAAGAACCTCTGGATGGCAGTATCTGCCAGGGCATGGAACAAAAGAGTGCCATCGAAGTGAAGATCTACCAGCCGTTCCCGCACATTTTCCAAGAACACACTGTCCAGAAGCCAAGCATGGCGGCGAAGGGCAACCGATGTAGCCATGGCACGACCACGCACCTCCGAGATGTCCAGAGCGGAGCGAAGAATAAATGTTGCCAGCTCCCGGCCATCCAACACATGGTGCCGCAAATCAACTCCAGCATCCTCCTGAGAAGCGGCAGATAAAAAGGGACTCCGCTGAGTCCCACAAGCAAGAGTTGGCCCTAGCCAACACACATAAAGTGTTAGAAGCCCGCAGGGCCGCACTGGTCAAAGCGAACATATTGCGCCCACAAGAGTCCAGCCAGCGGGCCTCCCGTGATGGTGGAGACAACAGCGGCGGCAGGGATGTAAAGGCAGTCCGCAAAAGGGGACAGAGAAGAATGGAGCAAACCCTCAAAGGAAAGCAGCAGCTCCCTCCCACCAGAGCCCTGGTGAAGAACTTCCAGAAGATGATCCGCTGGGAAATGGGCAGCCGGATCACCCATACGCAAACTACCCACAGCCTTGGAAACAGCGCAAGCGAAGGCCGTACCCGCCTCCGTAGGGCCCCGCGGGAGGAGGGGGGAGGGGGGGGGGAGTAGCTCCTCCGCAGGCGACGGCTGCCAACTAAGGCGGCCGTCCCTTGAGCCAATCAGAGTGGGGAAGGGTCAGGTCCGGAAAGGAGAAAGAGGGACCGAGGAGTGGGGGACCTGTGGCTCATCCGGCGAAACCCGCGGCCGAGCCAACGAGGAGCCGTCCTTTGATGACGTCAGGGAAAAAACCACGACGCGGCGGCCCGTCTCTAGCAAGGATGACACCGGCAGGCACCCAACCTCCTCGGGGCGTCCGAGGTCGAGTCCACGACCTGAAACCTGTCCGGTGCCGTAGAGACCGCAACCTGAGGCAGGACGTCATCGTCGTCCAGCGCCAAAGAAGTCGCTGGACAGGCCTTCTCCACACCACACGGCACAGGAGACGAGGCAGCTAAGGGTCGGCGCCGGGACGGTGCTGACTCGACCTCCGACGAGGCAACCGCCTGTGTGGAGGGACGAAAGGGACCCGGGGAGTGACAAGGAGTCCCCTGCCAGCCATGACCCATGAGGGGGTGAGAGGGGCCCGCCGCCCCCAGTGGCGCCAAGGTCAACTTGACCTCCGACGAAGCAGCCGCCTGCGTGGAGGGACGAGAGTGGCCCAGGGAGGGACCCATGATGGGATGAGAGAGGTCCGCCGGCCCCTGTTGCGCCGATAGGGCCAGCAGCCAAAGGCACCGTAGTGGCGTCACCTCGGCCTCAGCCAAGATCGGCGCCTGTTCATAGGGCCGAGAGGGGCTCAGGGATGCGACCCGAGCCCCGCCGACCTCCCGCGACACCACTGGGACTCCCGCTGGAGTTTGCCACAAAGCAGAGGCGCCGTGGTTCGAAGGAGGGAACCCCAAAAGGCCGCACCCCAACGGCACCACATCCTCAGAGCCTGGATCTGAGCCAGCCGGGGCTAGAGACGCCGCCGCCACCGCGGAGGGCCCCGCACAACGGAAGGGATCAGTCAACGTCCCAGGAGGAGAAGGAGAAGCCAGCGAGGCCTGCAAAGCCGGCGCATATGTCTCCATCAGGGATCTCGACGCCCCCTCACCGGGAAACGTGGATAGGGGGACGTTACGCTGGGCCATATCAACCGTGGAGAGCCCAACCGCCCCCAACAGGCCGGAAACCAGCACTCGGGGGACAAACCGACACGTATCGACAAGGGGAGCGACGCCCTTGCGGCTTAGAAGGATGACGACGGCTGTTTCGAAAACCTTCTGCAGAATCTGATCGAGGCGAAGCCGATCTTGACATGCGAGCAGAGAGAAGTTTCATCCGGAGCTGTTGGCACGCCTTGCAATTAGTGGAGCCGTGATCTTCCCCCAAACACTACATGAAAATGAGGTGAGGGTCCATCGCCGACATCAGACATCCACAAGACGAGCATGTATTAAAGCCCGAAGGCATCAGCACACTGTTCCCACAAACATGCACAGTAGCAAAAGGGAAAGGAATAAACAGGCCCGGAGCACGAACGGATCCGCGTTACATGCGGAAAAGGAAAAAACTGATGTAGGCGCTGGGGTGGGACTTATGTAACCTCGCTGACGTCACGTACGCGGACGACGCCTGGGCGGAGTCGCGTGATGCCGTCCCCCCGGCGCGCAGGGATGCTGGGCAAAATAATTCCGGATCCAGCCTCACGCCTCGGGATAATTCTACGTTAAGGAATCTGCGCCTAGTAGTCTCTATCAGATCTTTACACCATAAACAGAATCTGTACCATTTTGCAATGAGTATTTTATTTATTGATAAAACACAAAGTACCTGAGTAAATATTGCTCTGCACATTTTTAGGTGGTGAAATTCAATGTATCCAGGAGCCATACATGCGATTTCTTCAATGGGGGTTCTTAATGAAAAATCTGCCTTCTGAATTGAGACATCGGATGAACAGGAGTAGGAGCTCTGTGAACCAGCACTGCCTCAGTCACACTGGGACGATCAAGATTAAGCAGCACATCTCTCTCCTCAGCTTGCTCAGTCCTCTCATATGAGAGCTAGAGAAGAAAAAGAGCAAGCAAAGGGTCTCTTGAAAATGCATTCCCTCTACAATCCTGATACTGCATGCCTGCAATTGGCATTGATGGCACAGATCCCACCAATTTATTTATTTATTTATTTATTAAGTTTGTAGAGCGCAACAGCTACCCGAAAAGGGTTTCCCGGCGCTAGAAATGTCACAGAGTGGAAAGCCATGAGAATACCCAGATTACTGATTGAAAAGCCAGGTCTTAATGGCCTTTCGGAAACGAGCATAACAGTTCTCAGAACGAATGTCTAGAGGGAGGGAGTTCCAGAGTTTGGGACCCAAGTAAGAAAAGGACCTGCCGCCCATCCGAGACAATCTAATCTTGGGCACAGTAAAAAGCTTTTGGGAAGAGGAGCGAAGAGAGGGTGAAGGGGAATAGGTTTTGACAAGCGCCTGCAAGTAGTTGGGAGCATTGCCCTGCTTGATTTTATGCATATAACTCAGCGCTTTAAATTTCACTCTACTTTCCACCCTCAGCCAGTGGAGGTCGCGGAGGCGTCACGCTATGTGATCCGTTTTGTGAAGGCCACAGAGCAGACGCGCGGCCGCATTCTGCACTAGCTGAAGGCGCCTGGTGACCGCCTTGGTCGCCCCCAGGTAGAGTATGTTACCATAATCCAGTCGTGAGGTAATCAAGGCACCCACCACAGCTCTCCTGGTGTCGTACTGCAGCATCCACAGGATTTTCCTCAGCCATCGCAGAATGACAAAACAGGTAGAGGACACTTTATTGGCTTGGCATTGCAATGTCAGACCCTGATCTATAACCATTCCTAAATTGCGCACCTGCTCCAATGGTAAGGGGAGCGGACCCAACTCAGGGGGCCAGTGCCTGGGACTCTAGCGGTCGTATTTTTGCCCAAATACCAAGACCTCCGTCTTTCCTCCATTCAGTTTGAGAAGATTTTAATTCATCCAGTTAGCTATCGCCCCTAGGCCAGACTGAAGGAGGGCAGTAGAGGCCTGATCGGATTGGGTCAGGGAAAAGACAATTCGCGAGTCGTCGGCATATGTGAACAAGGTAAGCCCGGCACGCACGGCAATGTAAACAAAGGAGTGACAAAGATTAAAAAGCAGGGGACTGAGGATCGAGCCCTGTGGTACTCCATGAGGTGATAAATAGGTTTTGGAAGACGCCGAAGAGGAGAAAATTTGTAAAGTGCGATCAGTCAGGAATGAGGCCAACAATTCCAGAGCTAGACCACCAATGCCGATGGCGGTCAGAGATTGGAGAAGTATCTTATGGGAGACAGTGAAGAAAGCTGCACTGAGATCAAGTAATATCAGTGCAGCTGTGTCTCCTCTGTCCAGCAAGGAGCGAAGGTTCTCAGTGACGCCAAGGAGAGTGGTTTCAGTGGAGAAACCTGGGCGAAAACCCGACTGGGAAGGATGTAACGAATAGTTTTCTTACCTGTCGGTGTAGTTTTGCAGCTTGAAGATCTTTCTGGATTCACTATGCTGTGCATTATTCCGCGGTCTTGTGGTTGGGTCCGGATTCGTAGTCTTTTCTTTTTTTTTTTTTTTTTTTTTCTTTCTTAGCCCAGGTGGGCGTCGGCGTCACACCCCCTTGGGTGTATTTCCGGTGACGTCGGCATGCTTCCTGCGGAAGCTCCCACTCTTGGGCGCCATCTTCGGGTTCTTTTTTTCCGTGTTTCTTTCGTTTCCGAAGTAATGGCAATGTTCTATTTAGTTGGTATTTTACCGCTTTGTACTTTTAAAGTCCTTTCTTTAGTTAACCACCTCTTCTCTCTCCAGCCTCATCTTTCTGGCGGAGGTGGGTGGGTTCGCTAGTGAATCCAGAAAGATCTTCAAGCTGCAAAACTACACCGACAGGTAAGAAAACTATTCGTTTTGCAGCGTGAATCTTTCTGGATTCACTATGCTGTGCATAGATTTTGTAGCGGTTTCTCATCTTTGTGGCGGCTGGGTGGAAGATGAGCGTTGGGTGTTGAATATGTGCTGTAGCACCTTCTGTCCAACTTGAGCTTCCTTGTTCATTTGTATGTCCACACAGTAGTGCTTCGTGAACGTGTGCACCGAAGCCCATGTTGCCGCCAGGCATATGTCCTCTATGGGTGTGTTAGCCAGGAAGGCTATTGTAGCGCCCTTCTTCCTGGTGGAGTGGGCACGTGTCCCCTTTGCCAGTTCTTGTCCTGCACGCTTGTGGCAGAGTTGAATTGTCTGTGCGATCCATCGTGCAATGGTCTTTTTGGTTACTGCTTTCCCCATGAAGCTGTTTGCGAATGACACAAAAAACTGTTTTGTTTTCCTGTGTCCCTTTGTCCTTTCAATGTAGTGCATGACTGCCCTTCTGGCGTCCAGGGTGTGCAGAGCTCGCTCTGCGCTAGTTGTTGGTTTTTGGAAAAAACTCGGTATCTGTATAGACTGGTTCATGTGAAATTTGGATACCACCTTCGGCATGAAGTGTGGGTCAGTCCACATCACAACTCTATCATTGTGTATTTGTATGTAGGGTTCTTGTAGCGTCAGCGCTTGAAGCTCGCTTACTCTGCGTAAGGACGTTATTGCAACCAGGAAGGCTGTTTTCATAGTTAGCATCTTTAGGGAGGCCTTGTAAAGTGGTTCAAAGGGCTCTTTCATGAGTTCCGTTAGGACTGTGTTCAAGTTCCATGCAGGTGGCGGCACCCGCTTGGGTGGTGCGATCCTTTTCGCTCCTTCTAGGAATCTCTTCACCACCTGTGATGTGAAGAAGCTCCTGCACGTTTCTCCCCTTGTGTAGGCGACTATCGCTGCCAAGTGAACTCTTAAAGAGGATGAGCTAAGGTTCTTCTCCAGCAAGTGCGTCAGGTACCTTAGCACTGTGGAGTCCCTCTTCATTTTATTGTGGAGTCTTTCCTGTCTGCACCATATTGTGAATCTTTTCCATTTCGCAATGTAGCACTTCCGAGTGCTGGGCCTTCGTACCTCCCGAAGTACCCTCAGGGTGCTTTCTGGTAGTCTCAAATGTGCAAACTCTATGTCCTCAGGAGCCACGCTACTAGGCTCATGCTCTCTGGCTCTGGATGTAGTACCTCTCCGTTCTGCATGGAGAGTAGGTCTTTCCTCCTGCTGAATCTGTGGGGTGCACACTGTGTCATCTCCATGATCTGCGAGTACCATGTCTGCCTCGCCCACTATGGTGCGACCAGTATCAGTGTCATGTTGCTCGCTCTGCACTTGCTCAGCACTCTGTGCATCAGTGGTATCGGGGGAAAGGCGTAAGCAAATGTCCTTGACCAATCTATCCATAGGGCATTCCCCAGTGACCCCTCCTCGGGCTGCCTGGATGCGAAGTTTTGGCATTTTGCATTCTGGCGTGTGGCAAACAGGTCCACCGATGGTGTCCCCCATCTGTCGAACAGGTACCTTGTCTCCTGAGCATTGAGCTCCCACTCGTGGGATGCCGATGTCTGCCTGCTGAGCCAATCGGCTTGTATGTTGTCCTTCCCTGGTAGGTGTATGGCTAGCAGGTCTATCTTGAGAGTGATGGCCCATCTCCATATCTCCTGCGCCAGCGTTGAAAGCGGGGCTGACTGTGTGCCCCCCTGCTTGTTGATGTAGAACATCGCAGTGGTGTTGTCTGTTTGTATCAATACCTTGTGTTTGTACAGTCTTGTTAGAAAGGCTTTCAGCGCAAGGAAGATTGTCTTCAGTTCTAGGTAATTGATGTGCTTTGCCGCATCTGTTGGCGTCCACAGTCCCCTCACCTTGAGCTCCTCCATGTGAGCGCCCCATCCCTTCAGGGATGCGTCTGTGGTGATGGTCACTGTTGGCGTTGGGGGCGTTAGAGGCTTTCCCTTTGTTATGTTCTCCATGGTCCACCATGCCATCTCCTTCTGCACTGCGTGCGTTACAACCACTAGATCCTCCCAACCGCCTGTAGCTTGTGACCATTGCTCCTGTAGCCATTCTTGAATGGGTCTCATGTGGAGTCGTACATTTGGTACCAGGTGGATGCATGATGCCATCATGCCCATGATCTTGCTCGCAGTCCTCACTGTCCGAGCTTGTCCCTTCCGGTAGAGGCGAGTTTCCTTCACCAGCGCCCTCGCCCTCTTCTCACTGGGGAACACCTTGCCCTGTAAGGTGTTGATCTGTGCTCCCAGGAAGATCTTGACCTGTTCCGGCTCCATTGATGATTTCTTCCAATGGATGGAGAACCCCAGGCTTATGAGCGTGCTCGTCACTGTTTGTGCGTGCTGCTTGCATTTCTAGTATGAGTTTGCTTTCACCAGCCAGTCGTCCAGGTAAGGGTATATGTGTATTCCTTGCCTTCGTAGGTGCGCTGCGACTGCTGCGAGGCACTTTGTGAAAACTCTTGGTGCTGATTTTAGTCCGAAGGCCAGTGTCGTGAACTGGTAGTGGCTTTCTCCAATGGTGAACCTGAGCATGTGTTTGTGCTTTCTGTTCATTGGGATGTGCAGGTAGGCGTCTTTGAGGTCTATTGTGACCATGAAGTCCCCGGTCTGCAATTGTGGGAGCACCTCTTGCAGGGAGGTCATTTTGAATTTTTGCGTTCTTATGAATTTGTTCAGGAACCGTAAGTCCAGAATGGGTCTCATTGTCTCGTCTACCTTTGGTACCAGGAAGTACGTTGAGTATATTCCTGTGTTTCTTTCCTTGAAGGGTACCCGTTCTATGGCCTGCTTCCGCAGGAGTTCCTTTGCCTCCTCCTGAAGACACTGCAGCTGCTTGCTTGCTAGTGTTTTTCTTTTTGGTTTTCTGCTTGTTGGCCTCCCCTCCATCTCTATGCAGTATCCGAATTGGATAATGTTGAGGATCCATTTGTCTGATGTGATTTCTCTCCACTCTCGGAGGTAAAATCTTAATCTTCCTCCCACTGGTGTCATGTGGTCGGAGGTGTCTAGTTTGTCTTGACCCATCTGTACGTGCTGCCCCCTGGGATCTTTTTTGTGGGCGGGCACACTGAGTTTTTTGGAGTCACTTAGAGGCGGGCTGCTGCCCCCCTCTTCTATTTTGTCCCCGTCCATTTCTCCCTCGAAAGGACTGGCCTCTTTGTTGGTACTGCCAGGACTGCTTCTGCTGACCATGCTGAGCCTGCGAGTCTGCCTGGTGCGTTTGCTGGAAAGCCTGGTGTGATGTACCTGGCTGGTTTCCGCCTCTCCCGCCGGGCCTCCGTGACGGGGTGCCCCTCTTGTTCCCTCTGAACTGCAATGCTCCCATGGATCTTGCTGTTTCGTTATCTTTTTTCAGTTGACTGAGCGTTTCATCAACTGTTGTTCCGAAAAGCGCGTTGCCGTTGAACGGTGTGTTCAGGATGCTGTGTTGCACCTCCGGTTTGAAACCTGAGATCCTGAGCCAGACGTGCCTCCTTTCCGTGACACCCATCATCATGAGCCTGCTGGCGGTGTCTGCCCCATCCAGGGCTGTCTTAAGGCAAGAATTTGCCGCGTTATTTCCCTCTTCAACCAGCTTTTCGGCCTTCTGCCTGGCATCCTGGGGCAGGTCCTTCACCAACTGCCCCAGACCCTCCATGATCTGGTACATGTGCCTGTTTATCAGGGCGTTGGAATTAGCCATGCGCCAGTGGGTCGCGGCATTCCGTTCGATCCTTCTGCCCACCAGATCCATCCTTTTGCTCTCCTTATCCGGTGGCGGGCCCGAGGTAGTGGGTACGTTAGCCCTCCTCCTTGCTGTGGCAGTGATAATGGAGTCTGCGGAGACCGTGCCCTGAATGTAGGCCGGGTCCTTTGTGGAATGTTTGTACTTCTTCTCAGTTCTGGGAGTTACTGCCTTGCATGTTGCGGGCTCCCGGAATGCTTCCTTCCCCTGAGCCAAGACGCTTTCGAGCATTGGAAGGAATTGGCTCCTTGTTTGTGTTGGGAGCAATGTTTCTAGAAGGAAGTCTGCTTTCTGCTTCTCTTCGTCGAGCTTGAGCTTGAAAGCTGCTGCGGCAGATTGTATCACCGAGTTGTAGGCCCCGATGTCGTCCGGCGGCGAGGGCCTCGAGGGGTAAGTGTCTACCACCTCCTCCGGGCTGTCGGTGTCGACATCTATGTAATCTACCTCCTGTAGGTCAGAGGGTGCCGACTCTGTGTCCGTCCTGCTTTCCTCTTCCTCCCCATAGTTGTAACTATCGTAGGGATTCTCGTACTCCTCCTGGTCGTCGATCACCTCGACGTCCTGGTCTTGTTCCTCGGCGACTTCGGTGATCTCATCTTCCTCCTCGACCGCCTCCACCACCGGTGGCTTGGTCTTGTGAGGAATCGTGAAGGCTTTCATCTTTGCGTCGAAATATTTCTTCCGCTGCATGATGTTCTCCATTTCGGCCTCGAGGCGCCTTCTCTTCTCCATCTCGGCCGCGTGTTCCGCGTCGGATGGGTCGGCCGTTCTTTTCGGCGGATGGCTCGTCGCCGTGCCTTTCGGTGTCGAAGTTGTCGACGTCGAACCGGATTTTGGGTCTCTGGTCGTCGTCGTCAGTTTTGGGTCTTTCTCCCTCGGCGTCGATCGATCCTTTTCGGGGACGATTTTCGATGTTTTCTGCTGATCAGCAGCTCTCGGCGCAGGGGACTCCTTCTCGGAGGATCCGCTGGGCCTGGGAGTAGTCGCGGACGCCGCCTTTTTTGGCGTCGGCGCTTTCGGGGTCTTGCCCTCGATTTTTCTAGACTCAGAGTCTCTCGGGTTCTTGGGGGCCGAAGAGTCTCCTACCTTGTCAGAAGTCTTCGTGTAATCGGTCTCTACGACCGTGTAGCTGTCGTCTTCGGCGGCAGCGTTGTCTTCTTCCTCGGAGGACATCCCCAGCTCGTAGAGGGACGGAGTCGGGGCCTTCCCCTGCAGGGTGGCGTGTGCTACCCTCTGCCTCTCTCTCACACGAAGGGTCTTCGGGGCGAAGGCGGAACAGGCGTTGCAGTCTCCGCTTTCGTGGTTCACCGGTAGGCAAAGGTTGCATACCGGGTGCTGGTCCTTCTGCGCGTACTTGTGGTGGCAGTTACGGCAGAACTTGAACGGCGTGTTGTTCATCATCGAGCGTCCAGGGCCTCCCTGGTCGCGTGTTCGTCGACGGTCGTCGAGGATCTTGATGATAAACGCCTTCTCCTTGCTGACTTTTCGTCGATGAAGTCCCCTGGAGTCTTCAGATGACTTCTCCTCGTCTTTTCTGTATTTTCTTTCTTCTTTCTCCAAAAATGTCTGGAGCCCAAACGGGAACGATCCAGACCCGACCGCGGAAAAAAAGAATCTGAAGATGGCGCCCAAGAGTGGGAGCTTCCGCAGGAAGCATGCCGACGTCACCGGAAATACACCCAAGGGGGTGTGACGCCGACGCCCACCTGGGCTAAGAGAAAAAAAAAAAAAAGAAAAGACTACGAATCCGGACCCAACCACAAGACCGTGGAATAATGCACAGCATAGTGAATCCAGAAAGATTCACGCTGCAAAACAGATTGTTACCAGAGAGATAAATTGAGATAAATGATGGTGGATATGCCTCTCTAAAATTTTAGAGAAGGCAGGCAACAAAGAAATGGGGCGAAAATTTAAGAGGACTGTGGGGTCAGCAGTGGGCTTTTTCAACAATGGCGTAACCATTGTGTGCTTCCAACGGGGTGGGACAGAGGCAGACTTAAGTGAAAGATTGAGCGTGGTGCAGATTGTTAAAAGCTGCGAGGAGTCAAGGAGCCGCAGTATTGAGATAGGAAGGGGGTCAGGCGGAGAGCCCGATTTAACCTTGCACAAGATCTCCAGAAGAGCAGCTGGGAGCAGATCGGGCCATGATAGCAACGGGGCTTGGGTGGGGACAGGGGCGTTTTTTAATGATTATAGCACGACTTGGACGCTGAAAGCGCGATGCGGAGATTGATTTAATAACTGCACGAGCGCGACTAAGCAAACCTTTTAAACCTGTATGTGAAATCTGCATTCTGCATTTTAAAAATCTTTGTTGCCCTTTTTAAGTTGTTTGCATTCTACAAACCTCTCTGTGGTGATTCACGCCGCCCCTGCTACCCCGGTCCACCGCAAGCGTTTAGGCTTGTTTGTTGTGGAGGGTGCAGGGCGCTACCTTGTTCCGGGTGTTTCCCGGTGCCGGCCACTGATTGGTCTAGTGTGTGGGAGGCGGTGCTGATCGCTAGCACGAAGCCTACAAAGCCCCATTGATTCAAGCGTTCTGTCTGAAGATGCGCACATTTTTTAATGATTATAGCACGACTTGGACGCTGAAAGCGCGATGCGGAGATTGATTTAATAACTGCACGAGCGCGACTAAGCAAACCTTTTAAACCTGTATGTGAAATCTGCATTCTAAAAATCTTTGTTGCCCTTTTTAAATTGTTTGCATTCTACAAACCTCTCTGTGGTGATTCATGCCGCCCCAGCTACCCCGGTCCACCGCAAGCGTTTAGGCTTGTTTGTTGTGGAGGGTGCAGGGCGCTACCTTGTTCCGGGTGTTTCCCGGTGCCGGCCACTGATTGGTCTAGTGTGTGGGAGGCGGTGCTGATCGCTAGCACAAACCCTACGTAACTCTGACGATGCCTAATACGCGCAGCGATGATGCGCAGCGCCCGCGCCTAACCCGCGCCGAAGACACGCCTAAGACTAGCCCGTCTGTGCCCGTCCGTGTCAGGACGGGGCACGGGGCTGAAGGCTCTGCTCCCACAGTCAGGCCTTTACAGGTATTGTCTCCTGCCCAGATTAAGGCATTGCGCCCTATACTAAATGATAACTGTACTCTACTTGCTATCCCGCACACAGGAACAGCCACCTGCCCGCATTGCAATTACTCCATCTCATCTTTCCAAACCTATCCCCCTCGTAGAACTAGGCGTAGTAAGCTATTTAAACAGCTCTCTCCTACTGACGATAATTGTTTGTTCTACAGTATAAACTGTCGTTCCTTGCCCATGCACAGGTTAGACATCTTCGACCTCTTAGTGGACGATAAACCCAGCGCACTTTTTCTCACAGAAACCTGGCTGCATGCAGGCTCAGGCCCTGACGTAGCTACGGCTCTTCCCCCCCAATTATGCGATTGTCAGGGTAGATAGAACTCGCAAAACGGGGGGTGGAATTGCTATTGCATATAACAAAAAATATACATGCACGCTTGAGCCACTTGCAATCCCGGAGTGTGAAGCTGCATTCTTTAAAATCTGTCTGAATCCCAACTTCACATTTTCTGGCATCCTCATGTACCGGCCTCCCGGAAGCTGCGCTAAATGGGCTACCGATTTGGCCAATTACATCACCCATTTTCTCGTGGCGGCAAAAAACTTTTCCATTATTGGAGACCTTAATCTCCATTTAGAAGATAAATCAAATACGACTAGTGCCAATCTGTTAGAAGATCTTATTGCACTAAACATCCATCTCCTCAACTCGGGACCTACCCACAAGGCAGGACACTTATTAGACCCACTAATATCGAACCTCTCACAACTTATCTGGGAGGACACCACTCCGGTGTGTTGGTCTGATCATTTTTTAATTAAATTTACTCTTAAACCACCCACTACTTCCATGGACCATATATGTTACCGGCCTTGCCTAGGAAAAATTGGAAATCCTTAGATATTCCTAAACTTAACATTGCACTCAGCATGAACCCGCCCAAAAAAAAAAACAACTATGGAAAGTATTGCTAATGCCACCCAATTATGGCTTACCAGTGCAGTGGAGTCCTGTCTACCTACTCCTAAATCCAAGGGCAATGTACATCGCCCTCCCGCCCCATGGTTTAACGAATCACTTAAAGTGGAAAAAACCAAATGTAAAGCTCTTGAAAGAGCATGGCGTAAAGACTTTGACCCCGACAAAAAAACTAGGTATAATTCAGCTAGAAATCTCTACCATACCGCGTGTAAAAAAGTACGTGCCACGTATGTAGCTAATACCATCATGGGAGCTGTAAACAAAGCTAAAACTTTGTTTAACACGGTCAAAGATCTTGCGGGTGAGCAGACCACAGCTCCTTCACGCCCTCTCAATGAAAAGCAATGTCAGGACCTAGCCCAATTTTTCTCTGATAAAATTGATAAATTAATCACTGAGATTGATAAGAACAATCATAACATTACTTTGATGGAAAAATGGGAGTACACTCCGACTATAAATCATACCCTACAAAAATGGCCGCCCATTACAATCGATACTCTTATCTCCCTCATGAAGTCGATTAGATCTGGCTCTCCACAGGATCCCATTCCTATCAATATAATAAAACTATTGGGTACGCCCGCCCTCGAAATTATTGCAGATACTTTAAATTCATCCCTTGAGTTGGCCACAGTTCCTACCCTATGGAAACATGCCATAGTGACCCCACTGTTAAAAAAACCCGCAGCAGACCCGGAACAACTAGCCAACTATAGGCCCATATCACTTTTACCAGCTTTTTCCAAATGTCTGGAAAGACATGTACACTCAGCTCTCACCCTTTTTTCAGACGAAAACGCCCTTCTCCATCCTACCCAGTCAGGATTCCGAGCGGGTTTCTCTACAGAGACTGCCCTGCTGGGAGTCTCTGAAACCATCAAGAAACTCCTCGATGCCGGTCATACGGTTGCGCTTATTTTACTCGACCTAAGCGCAGCCTTTGACACTGTGTCGCATAAAAGGCTACTCACCACGCTTGAAAAAATGGAATCTGTGGAATGGCCCTGCAATGGATTAGATTCTTCCTGAGCCAACGAACATACCAAATAGGATCTGCTGCTGCAAGCTCTGGACATTTCAACTCCCCTCACGGAGTACCACAGGGCTCCATCCTCAGCCCGCTCTTTTTTAATCTATATCTTAGGTCCTTAGCAGATCTAGTGGAAAAAGCAGGACTCACCTTGATGACTTATGCAGACGACTCACAAATTGTCTTCTCACTGTCTGAACCCCAATCGTCATCTCCGTCCGTTCTTAAAGATGGTCTCCTAAACATCTTCAACTGGATGACAACTAACCAGTTAAAATTAAACGGAGACAAGGCGGAGATTCTCCTTCTGGGCAAAAAATCAGAGCTCTGGAATATATCACACTGGCCTAAACAGATGGGTGATCTTCCAACACCAGCACCTTATGTAAGAAATTTGGGAGTAATTCTGGACAATACACTGTCCATGAAGCAACAGGCAAGCAAAGTTGTGGGTCTCTGCTTTACTATCATAAAATGGCTCAAGAAGATTCTGTGGATGCTGCCTATCCCCATGCAAAAAACAGTAGTCAATGCCTTAATTACATCTCGGCTTCACTACGGGAACATCCTGTATTTGGGAGCAAACAAGGCAGTTATAAAAAGATTACAGCTGGTACAAAATACGTCTGCCCGACTTCTTTGCCATATACCTAAAAGCGCCAGTGTGTCCCCCTACCTACGTGAACTGCACTGGTTGAAGGTGGAAAATCGTATCAGATTTAAGGCCTTAAACTACATGTTCAAAATCAAATCAGGTACTGCTCCCAAATATCTACAGACAATAGCACATCCCTATATTCCAACAAGAAACCTGCGGTCCCAATCAGCCGAAAAGTTCTGTGTACCTAGATTCAAGCTCTCCAGGATGGGAGGAAGATCCTTTGCCCACCTGGGTCCCACTGTCTGGAACTTACTACCACTTCACATACGAAAGGAGGGAAGTCTTTCCAGGTTCCGTAAAGAGATAAAGACCTGGTTGTTCGATCAGTAAACCTTGAACGACCTCTGCTATATTACTCCATTCATGATGCTGTGTTCTTAGGCGCCAGGAAACCCTTTTTGGGTAGCTGTTTGCGCCATATAAGCTTAAAAAATAAAAAATAATAATAATAAGTAACATCAGCAAAGTTACATGTAAGGGGAGTGTTACTGTCCTTGAGATCGACAATCTCTTGATAAATATTATCAATTTTAGTGATGAAAAACTGTGCAATTTCATCACACTTACTCCTCGACAAAGGCGGAGATTTTGCTGTGGTGTGAGAGCCAGCCAAATTTTTCACCAGGTCAAATAAGGCTTTGGACTTGTTAGTTGCTTCTATTATAGATTTAGTGGCGTAGGCGACCCTAGTCTGGTACAGGCTTTATGATAGATCTTCAAAGCGTTTTTGTAGATGGTGCCAGCCACTGGGGAATAATCTTTCCTCCAGGCACGCTCGAGTTTTTTACAAAGCTTCGTTAAACCATGGTGCCGGTGTTTTGTGATTAGTTACCTTCCTATCAGCGACAGGAAAGCAGCCATCAACGGCCTCAAGAAGCCAAGAATTAGTAATTTCTGCTGCTGCCTCTATATCTGTGGATTTAAGCAATTCAGCGGGAGAATGCATAGCGAGGGCGCTATTGAGGGAGACAATATCCAGTTTCTTCCAGTCTCTCCTACTGGCAACCGTAGAGCCTCTAGAGTGAGGTGATACATCAGGGCTGGTAAGCATAAAATTAACAAGGTAGTGATCCGACCAATGAACCTGTGAGGCAGGCAGACAACGTAAGTGAGGAATGTTGGAAAAGTTAGGGTCCAGAAAGTGACCACCCTTGTGTGTGGGCCCACTATTCGGCAGAATAATGTTCATGGCATCAAGATCGGCAATTAGAGTTCTGCCAATGGTGTTCTTACAGTCATCCAAGTGTACGTTAAAATCCCCTACAATCAGGAAATTGCTAGAGTTAGCCAGGATGGAAGCAATAAATTCAGAGAATTGGGCAGCCCAGATGTTAGCGGGACCAGGGGGCCGATAGACTAATAGGCCCGTGAGGGTGACGTTAGGGTGGAGGGCTAGCTTAAAACACGCCGCCTCGCAATTCTTTAAAACAATTGGGTCAAGCTGACATTGGAAGTTATTTTTAAATATAATCGCGAAACCAACCCCGTCTTGTTGGTTCTATCACACCTGACAATAGCGTAATTCGAGGGCAGTGCCTCTGCAATATCTGACTTTAGGCTTTAGCTTGTCCATTTATGAAAGATCTTGTTAAGCTGGCCTTGGTTCAACTCTCATTCATGACGATCTTATTATTATTGTTGCGCCTTGTAGAGTTCTCAGTTACCCCACGCAGTTTCCCGGCACTAGATACAAGTAGAGTGGGAGGACCAGCAACCCCAGAGTTAGAGCTGCCAGATTTTCAATCTTTTGCAAAACTTAATAAGAGATGAGCAACTTTGCAGTGTTTCCAGGAGATTGTTCCATAACTTTGGGCCCAGATATGGAAACGAGTGACCCCTGATGCGTGCTAAACAAATGCTGGGGACTCTGCAAAGGGACTGATTGGAAGACCTAAGCCACCATAGGGGCTAGTAAGAACCTACCAACGATTGAATGTAGCTTGGGGCTTGTCCCATATAGCCTTGAGCAATATAACACAAGGCTTTGAATCTTATTTGTTTCTCCACTGGTAGCCAGTGAAGATTCAGAAGCAGATTGGACACTGATGAATACTTGGCAAGGCGGAAGAGTAGCGTGGCGGCAGCATTTCCAACTACTTGAATACGCTGAATGGCTGCCTTCTGAGCCCCCAGATATAAAATGTTCCCATAATCTACTCTCGACAAGTCCAAAGCTTGGATGACTTTTTTTGGGTTGTAGGGGGTATAATATCAATGATCTTTTTAAGCCATCTTAAAACGGCGAAGCAAGTGGTCATTACTTTGGCCACTTGCGGCTTCATGGTTAGTCTTTCATCCAGCCAGAACCCCAGATTCTTTACTCTGGATGATAAAACCTGCAACTTGAACCATAACCCCTGTCTTTTCGCCATTAAGCTACAATGAGTTTGTACTCTTCCAAAAAGAAATCTTCCTCAAGCATAGATTGAGGGAGCCATTATGGTTTCACTTTGCAGATAACAGAGCAAAAATATATTGTGAGATGTCGGCGCACGAGAAAAGGGTAAGCCCACAGGTTTCCACCACCTATGCAAGGGGTCAAACAAATATAAAAAAGCATCAAGCTTAATGCCGAGCCATTTGGAACGTCGCAAGTGAATGACTCGAACCAGCGCTGTCTGAGAAGACATGAAATGACCGATTTCCCAGAAACAAAGTCAACCAAAAGCAAGTGCTGTGCCCTGCAGACCAAATACTATAAGCTTTTCCCGGAGAAATGGGTAGGACACAGCATCGAAAGGCACATTTAAATCTATTATAATAGGTCCTGCTGTACTGCCCTCATCCAGTAGCTGTCTAAGATGTTCCGTGACCCTTACGAAGGTCAGATTCCGTGCTGTGCCCTCCCCTAAAGCCGGACTGAGAGAGTTGTAAGCTGAAAGTTGACATGTTTCTCCAGGATCTTACTGAGGATAGGCAACATTGAGATTGATCTGAAACTATGCCAGCTAGTAGGGTCATGGCTAGGCTTTTTTTAATTGAAGAATCATTGCATGTTTCCAAGCTGTTGGAAGGTGCCCTTCCTTCAGTAAGGAATTCAAAATTTCGACTACTTTGAGGAGTAAATCTGGATCCAAGGATCTAAGCTTTGCTGGTAGGAGCTGGTCACATGGGGAACCCGATTTAATAGACCGTAATAGGGATAGGAATAGTGATAGGTCCAACAAGGGAAGCAGTTCAGTTTTCTGGTCTTCCAGGGACACTCTTATGAGTTATCCACCCTTCCTGAACAAACATCCTCAAGACAACTGCTGATAGTAGTGCTATACACCAGAGCATTAATTTTCAGTACATTTTAAGGAGTAACTGAATGACTGCCACGTTTTTAACAAAGTTAACCAAATCTTCGCACTGTGTCTGGGACAACAGTAAAGGAGCACCAGGGATTTTTTTTTCCAAAGTTCGGGGTGGGGGCTGCACAGAATGGGTATGCCAATACACCCCCCCCCAAAGAAATGCCACAGTCTTTCTGCCCCCTTCTCCCCCTTACCCCCGAGGGACATAGAAGCTCCTTATCTGCCTCCGGGGGGGCAGAAGGACCATTAGGCATCAGGGAATTCTTTTTTTTTTTAATTCAGGGGTGTGGGCTGCCCAGAATGGGCATGCCAATGCCCCCACCATGCCCCATAAAATGCCACAGTCTTTCTGCCCCCCCAGTAGACAGATAGGGGCAGTAGTCCCTGATCTGCCCCCAAGGGGGCATCAGAGAGCACATGTGGGAGGTGGCCCAGAATGGGCATACCAATGCCCCCACCCCCAAACTAAAAGCCACGGTCTTTCTGTCCCCCCCTTGGGGGCATATCGGGGCAACCCCCACCCCGATTTCCCCACCAGGGCGGCAGAAAGCCCACTAGGCACGCCCTTGTTTTTAGCAATGTGCCTACCTATGGATTTTGGGCCCTAGCGCAGTCGACACATAAGGAAACCTAGAAAACCTGTACATTTTAGAATCTAGAAACCAGGGGCAATCCAGGATGGGGTGACTTGTGTACCTCTCACCAGGTTCTGTTACCCAGAAGTCAGTTTAAAAAAAAAGCAAATTTTACTCACATTTCTGTGATGGAAAGTTCAGGGATCTGGCATGATCCACAAAATTCCACCCACGTTGCGTTTTGGGCCGTTTCCTGTCGGAGGCACTAGGCCTACCCACACAAGTGAGGTACCCTTTTTCTCGGAAGACTTTGGGGAACGCAGAGTGGGTGGAATTTTGTGGATCGACACAGATTCCAGAACTTTCCACCACAGAAATGTGTGGAAAATTTGTTTTTTTGTGACCATTTTGGGACAATTTTTTCAGTGAGAGCCAGTAAAGTCACCCCATCCTGGATACCCTTAGTTGTCTAGTTTTCAAAATTGTATAGGTTTGCTAGGTTTCCCTAGGTGCCGGCAGAGCTAGGCTTCAAAATCTACAGCTAGTCACTTTGAAAAAAAAAGGGTCAGTTTTCACTGGGAAAATGTGGTGTGTACACGTTGCGTTTTGGGCCGTTTTCTATCGCGGGCACTAGGCTTACCCACACAAGTGAGGTCCATTTTTCTCGGAAGACTTTGGGGAACGTGGGGTGGGTGGAATTTCGATGATACACGCAGATTCCAGGACTTTCCACCACAGAAATGTTAGGAAAATGTGTTAAAAAAAAAATGTAGGTTTGCACGGAATTCTGGGTAACAGAACCTGGTGAGAGCCAGTCATGTCACCCCATCCTGAATTCCCCTGGGTGTCTAGTTTTCAAAAATGTGTAGGTTTGTTAGGTTTCCCCAGAGCTAGAATTCAAAAACTACAGCTAGGGACTTTGCAAACAAGCATTTGCAATGCAATAGGTCTCGCATTAGGAAAGTTTGAGCTATTGGTATTGTAAATGACACATTTTTTATTTATGTGTTGGTTTTGAAAATTGCGAAATTAATAGCTTTGTCATTTACAATGCCAATAGTTTTAACTTTCGCTAAAGTGACACCTATAGCATTTGTAATGCAATATGTGTTGTATTTACGTGACTTAGATATATTGATATTACAAATAAAAATGGCTTGAATGTATGTAGAAATATGAACGCAAATGAGCAGGGACACGTGCCCTAGGGGATACCTAGCCGAAATACAATGGTGTAACCATGGCTGCTTTTAAGATATGTGGAGCCAAAATAAAAGGGACAATCCTACATCTACCCACCGACTGGGCATAAGTCGGAGGATGCACGTGCCAATGCCACAAGTGTTAAACGGTAATCAATGGTGAAGACAGATATCTGCAAAGGGGGATGTAAAAAGTCTGTGCTTTAGCGTCCATCTTTGTAGAATTAAAGACAAATGTATATGACACACAGGGGAGTGAGAATTGATGAAGGTGATGACTAAGGGCGTCACTAAGCAGGTGAGAGGATCATGTGAGCGGGGCAGCCGGACGCGGTCTCACATGGAGAAGACACTGGACCAATGCCGGGTAAAAAGCAAAAAAAAAAGCACATCCAGTTGACGTGAGGACGTAAGGGTAAATTCCATCAGAAACAGTGCCTATAACGGCGGACATGATGTAATGTATAAATAAGCGTATGAAGAGAAGCAAAATGTAAAGTGGCATAACGTGTAACATTGGGGTTATGCAAATTGTGACAAAAGTGATAAGGACTTTGAGAAGGCATTGCAATGAATACAGAAAAGGGGCTGTAGGAGCATATTTAAACATGCACAAAGAGAAAAGCCCCAGAGAATGGACAGTAGTGAAAGATATAACTTAAGCCAGGCATTGGAATGATAGAATGCTATAAAGAAAGAATAAGGAGAAACAAGCGCGCGCTGGAGAAGCATGAGCCGGGGGGGGGGGGGGGGAGGGGGGGCGGGATGCGAGCGAGTGGGAGGGAACGGGTCAAGCGCGCGCAAAGCGGCCACAAAATGAAATTAAAAGCTGCCGGGAAATGTTCTCGGCAAAGTGTGAAGCAGGGGGGGAGCGGATCCCTTTGAAGTGAAGCTCTCTGCATTTGTGCTGGCTGGTCCGATCCAATGATGCGAGGCAGGCGGCTCGTTCAGATGCCTGCAGGATAAAGACTTTCAGGTGGGGGCGTTAAATATTAGACTGCAGAAAATAAATTCCAACTAAATGTTCGTGCCCTTATGAAGATGAAAGGCGTGGAATCCTTGAGACACTCTCCTAAGTGTTACGTTCAAACAATGAGCCGTTCCTCCTTATCTGCAACGTAACTGGAGAATGTGAAGTGACTCAATACCGTGAAACCCACCTCTGAGAATAAATGAGCATACAGGTGGTATTGAGTAGCCCCTTCAATGTCTTGCATGAATCTACAATAATAATGCGTTGAAAAATACTTTCTTCAATTGCATTCTTTGTTGAGAAATCTGTTTTTCAATTAAAACATATGTTAGCCGGAGGCACAGTGCTGGTTGGCAGACAAAGTGCTTTCATACAGAGATGACCACAGGCGGGATGTAATCCGTAGACGAGACGGATTTGGAGACGTCCCTGGAGCGCATACTTGATGCAAACTCGAAGAGCACACATGGCGACAGCAGATAGTATCTGAAATCCGTGCGGAAACGCTGACGGAAGGATGAAAGTCAGCGGAGCAAGGCCCGGGAAACAGGCACAGGGACATCTGTGGGTCTGCCTGGCCCGGGGCGGTCTGCCAGGCCAAGAATCGCAACAGGGCCAGACAGGCAGCATTTTCACAGCATTTGAACGAAGTGTGAATTGTCACCGAGAGAATGTGAAATGGAGTGGTTTGCGAGCAGTGGTGTGCGCCTGGGAGGCTATGGTGGGGGAAGAGGCTGGGCAGGCAGCAGGAAAGTGAAGGAAGATGGGAAGAGAGGGCGGTAGAGAGAAGAAATACAGGACGAAGCAGAGAAGGTGGAGAGAGGGAGGGGCTGCCTTGAAGGGACAGGGGCACGAAGTGTGAAGTCACTGAAAGTCAAGAGAGGGAGGGGAAGGGATGCCTGCTGGGAGAAGCTGGGCTGCCTTTGATGCGATTCACGGCCTGCAGCGCTGGTTGGGAAGCAAATGGCTGAGGCTTTGAAGGCTCGTGCATGAGAGCAAGTCACATGATTGGGATTCACATGAACTGTTGGAAATCCTCCTTGAGAGCCAATCAGCTGCCTGAAGAGAGCCTTTGGGGAAAGAACTGGATCAGCGACATAAGGACTCACCCCTGTTTTCTATTTCTGCGAAATAGAAAAGGGGCGAGCCCTAAAAAAGGGTCCGTTTTCACTGTAAAAATAAAGCGTGCGTTTTGAGCCGTTTCCTGTCGTGGGCACTAGGCAGATCCTCCAGCATTTTGCGGTTTCGCGATTCACGGAAAAATTGCGAAATCAGCTGTGATGCGTGATGGCGCTGTATTTACAAAACCAGCCGCAAAAAAAGGCTCCCGGCAGGCATAAACAAAAGCCATTTAATTGGCTGTACCTGCATAAGTCACCACTTGAACGGCGCTGTACAGCAGTATTAGCTGCCTGCTTCCTCCTTTACAATATTGATGCAAGAGGAGTGAGAAAAGGAAAGTAACGCTTCTCTGCTCTCCAGCTTGCAGGCTCGACTGCTGTTCTTATAAGTGTAGGAAAGAATGTCAAAAATTAGGATCCCAGCACATATCAGCAGGGCGGGCAGAGAAGGTAAAGGACTCGTCTTTTTCTTCTGGGGCAGATAATACCATGACAGTGTCTGCTTAGCCGCTTCAGCTGCCATCCCCCCTTCTTTCTTCCTCCCTCTTATTTCCTCTGTCTAGCAGCTCCTCCTCTGTTGCTAAAAACCCTGACTTCAGAAACGGTTCTCACCCTCCTCTCTTTCCTTCTTTCGTTAATTTGTTCCTCTGTGAAATGGATCCAAAAAAGAAAAACAGTGGAGATGTCGTATTTTTCTGACATTTTTCTATTCCAAAGCAGTGCTTGAAATGGAAAAATAGAAATGCAGCTACTCAGTACCAGAGTAGCTGCTTACTTCTGGGAAGTGTCAGTACTCTCCAATTACTCTCTTGAGAAGTGTCGGTACTCTCAAAATAAAAAAAGTGCTGGTACTCATTAACGGACAGTACGGGCCCACTTAAAGCACTGTTCCAAAGTGCAGCTGCAGGAATAAAAGGTTCAAAATATGAAAAATAACTAAATAAAGCCAGAGTGGTAGAAAAGTGGCCAGATTGATTTTATGCACACCCAAACACATTTGCGCCACTCTACAGAGTTTGCAAATGAAGCACTACTTTTGTTTAATTGTCTTTCTTTGGATAGCGTTGTTTTCCCCTGGGCGGGGAACTAGTGCACCAATCCTGGAGGCTCTGCAACAAGTGGATTGGAAAACAAAATTTGTACTGCTGCTCGGTGTTCAGGGAAGTGGTCTTTTTACCATACTGCTTATGTCCTGTAAGGAAATAAGCAATGGACATTGAAATGGGTCCATTCTGTGCCCTGTATTCATATCCTTAACTTTTCAGGAAAAAGCACTCACTGATTTCTGAATAGTGAGTGTAAAAGCTTTAAAGTAACCAGGTTGTTCCTGCTTACATTTCACATGCTTTACCTGATTTTGCATTCCCTTAGAGTGTTTGCTTTTTCCAGGATGTTGTTTCTTTTTTTTTTGTAGGCAGCATATTGTTTACGTTTATGTTTGTGGGATTTTTAAAGCGGTGACCACCCTTGGGCATCTCAGCGCTACCAGATAAGGAGAAACACTACCAACAATTACTCCATCGGGAAAAGCCAGGTCTTAAGCCTTTTTTTAAAGGAGAGTTCATTTTCAATGACACAAATCTCTGGTTCTAAACTGTTCCAAAGCCTTGGAACCAGATGGGCAAAGGATCTTCCCCCCCATCTAGCCTTTCTGGCTGGAACTGTTTTCATTAAACATTTTGAGCTAGATCTGAGGTGCCGATCCGGTACGTAATGCGTAATTAATTTTTGAATAAGCACCGGGCCTCTCCCCTGCATGGCCCTATGGGCAATACTCAGCGACTTGAATTTAATTCTAGCCTGTATCGGAAGCCAGTGCAATTTGCGTAGTCCTGCCCTGGCTGATTGACGTCTTGGAATGCTCAGCAGCATTTGGGCTGCGGCATTCTGGACCACTTGCAGTCGCCTTACAACATATTTGGGTGATCCCAGAAAGAGGGAATTCCCATAGTCCAGTCGCGATGTAACTAGTGCCTGGACTATGGTTCTTCTCGCTCCCTCAGGGAGCAAGGACATAATTTTCCTGATCATACACATGATTCTGTAGCATGTCCCGGCCAGTTTATTGGCTTGGGTCTCCATTGTTAGCCATACGCCTAGATCTTTAATTGCAGCCTTGGGGGGAGGGTGAGGGACCCCAGTTTGACGACAAGGGGATTTCCAATTTTAGGTTAGCTTTTTTGCCCAGAATCATCAACTCCGTTTTATCTCCATTTAACTTGAGCTTACAATCTGCCACCCAAGATCCAATTTTTTCGAGACAAGGGACAAGATGGTGGTGATTTGAGTTAAGTGAACCCGAGATTGCAAACACCAGTTGCGTGTCATCGGCATATGACGATGGAGATACCGAATTTCTGTATTAACTGAGCCAATGGGCTGAGGTATACGTTAAATAGCGCCGGGCTCAGAAAAGAGCCCTGTGGCACTCCCCAGGGGGATTCCAGGGGGACAGACTGGAAACCTGTCTCCACACATTGGAAATGCCTATTACTCAGGAATGAGGAGACCCATTTCTTTGCCATTCCTACTATTCCCACCTCTTCCAGCCTCTGAATCAGCACTGTGTGGTCTACCGTCTCAAAAGCGACCCTTAAATCCAGAAGTACCACCGCTGCTGTTTTACCTTGGTCCAGAATCGACTTCAGTTTTTCGGTGACCACCAACAGTGCCGATTCAGTGCTATGTTTGGGCCTGAACCCCATCTGTTACTGGTGGATGACATTGTTGTTTTCCGGGAATGATGAAATTACGGTGTTAACCTGCCTTTCTGCAATTTTTCCCACTATCGGTAGTAGGGATATTGGGCGATAGTTGGATAGGTTAGAAGGCTCCAAATCTGTCTTTTTTCAACAAAGCCTTCACTGATGCATATTTCCAATCTCTTGGAACAACACCCTTTTCAAGGGAGAGGTTTATAACATTGCATAGTTGGATAAGCATTGAGCTTCATCTTTTGTGCGAGAATATGCGGGGGGCTGGGTCCCCTGGTGAGCCTGATTTAATTTCTTGGAGTAGACCAGAGATGAGATCTATATTGACCGGGGAAATGGAACTGAGAACAGGGTGGGTCCTTAACTCGGAGTCCCTTTGTTCACCTTGTGCATTTCTTTGGTTCATTCCTCGTGATGCTGGCATTGAATTGGGGAGTAGGGAGTTGTAAATGTTTTCTACTTTAGTTTTAAAGAACATAGCCAGTTCATCACACCGTTCCTTAGAAAATTGTGGTCTGACAATTCCCTCTTTTACCGTTGTCAGTCCCTTCACAATATTAAAAAGTTCCTTAAAGGAATTGGAGGCCTTGGTATAGTGCTCTTGTCTAGTGCGTAATTTAAATTGAGCCGCATCCAGGTGTTCATAGCGGGGCACAATTGGGTTGTAGTTGACAGCAGTGCGAGTTTCTCTCAGTGGGGCAGTTTGGTGGTTAGTGGGGGAGAGGATGTGACACCATGGTCAGAGCTGCCAAATTTGAAACTGGGGAACCTGATTCTGAAGGATTATTATCGAGAGATGTTTGTCCTTTTAGCACTACCCATAAAAGGGAGACAGTGCACGCAACACAAGAGGAGGCTGTGTGACTGCACCCAGGGAGCAAAGGGTGGCTGTGCGACTGCACCCAGGAAGCAAAGGGTGGCTGTGCGACTGCACCCAGGGAGAGAAGGGTGGCTGTGCGACTGCACCCAGGGAGAGAAGGGTGGCTGTGCGACTGCACCCAGGGAGCGAAGGGGGGCTGTGTGACTGCACCCAGGGAGCGAAGGGGGGGGGATGTGTGACTGCACCCAGGAAGCAAAGGGGGGCTGTGTGACCATTCCCGGGGTGCAGTCAGCGAAGGGGTGCTGCTCCCTGGATTCAGTCACACAGCCCCCCTTCGCTCCCTGCGTGCAAAGGAAGGCTGTCTTACTGCACCACAGGGAGCGAAGGGAGCTGCATGACTAAAATTAGGGAGCGAAAGGAGCTGAAACCAGAGAGTGAAGGGAGATGTGGGACTGAAACCTGGGAGTGGGGAAAGTGGTGCCCTGGCAGGGGTGCATAGATGGGAGCTAGAACATGGAGAAATATGGCCCCTTCTCACGAGGTTAGTAGGTTAGTAGATTGGAGCTGTGCTTCCGTAGTGCTGCAGAAACTTTAAAGATGCCAATTTCAAAGTGAAATACTATGCTAAAACAGGTTAGGAATGATTACGAGTAAAATAAAGTGGCACAATAATGCTGCTAAATTTTCATTTTTGTGCCGCAAAATTTTAATTATTGTACCGCAAAATTTGCAAATCTAGGTTGCAATATCCTGGGGGGTCTGACTAGGCCTACCCACACAAGTGAGGTACCATTTTTATCGGGAGACTTAGGGTAACAAAGAATTGTAGAGCAACTGTTATTACCTACTGACCTTCGATGCATTTCTGCCTTGCAAATAAAAGACTATGTGTAAAAAAAGTCATTTTGAAAAATGACCTATAACTCTCATGCTAATATGGGTACTCACAATTTCGGAAATGTGCAAATATCTACTGTTTCTAAACTCTATATTTTGTTCCCATTTCAGAAATGAACAATTGTTACTTACCTGTAAACAGGTGGTTCTCCAGTATTGGTGTCTTTCATAGATTCACATGCTTGAATATTTCCCGTCGTCGAAGTGGGAGTCCCACGGTAAATAAAATAGCAATAAAGCTAAATATATATAAATATATATAAACATAATACAAGAAAAAGAAAGGAAATGCAACTGAAATCCTCTAAAAACGATTCCTACATAGGAATGCAAGGTAAAGAGAAAAACTATTTGTAGCCAATCAGGTGCCAGCACCCTCTAGAACCTTCTCCTCAGAAGCTCAAGGCCTCAGATTTTCGTAGCACAAAGTAACCAAGAGTGTATGAGGAGAAGAGAGCCTCTGAGGGGAGGAGGGTGGGTTGCATGTGAATCTATGAAAGACACCAATACTGGAGAACCACCTGTTTACAGGTAAGTAACAATTGTTCTTCTCCAGTATTAGGGGTGTCTTTCATAGATTCACATGCTTGAATAGAATAGAAAGCAGTAACCTCCGAGAACTGAGATTGCTAGGCATATAAGAAGAAATCAAGACAGTACTAATAATAATACAGTCAAGTAACACATCATAGCAATCACAGGAAAAACACTAAGGAGGAGGGAACAGAGGCTCACCTTACTGAAAAAGATGGCGAAGCACTGCCTGTCCCACTGCGGTATCCGCTTCATTGATGGCATCCAAACAGTAATGTTTGGTGAAGGTGTGCCTGCTGGACCATGTCGCTGCACGGCAAATCTGATGAAGAGGCACACCAGCAAACAAGGCGGTGGATGAAGACATCGCCCTCGTAGAATGAGCCCTCACTGAAGACTGCAATGGTTTACCCGCTTGTTGGTGGCAGAAGGCAATGGCTGAAGAAAGCCACCGGGCAATAGTTTGTTTGGAAACTGGATGTCCCTTACGCAGTCGTCCGTAAGCAATGAACAGTTGGTCGGACTTGCGAAAGGGGGCAGTCTGGCAATGTAAAATTTAAGGCATCGTTTGATGTCCAAAGAATGCATGCGCGGCTCCGCCGGAGACTTTGGGTCTGGAAAGAAAGTCTTGAGGAACACAGGTTCATTCAAATGAAAATCCGTAGGTACTTTAGGTAGGAAGGAGGGGTTAGTGCGGAGCGCCACCCCATTTTGAACTAAAGATAAGGCGGCTTGATAGTGAAAGCGTGAAGATGAGGTCAAAGCCAGAAGAAGTGCAACCTTCCAGGTGAGGAATTTGATATCCGCTTTATGGATAGGTTCAAATGGTGACTTCATAAGCTGAGATAGTACAACATTGAGGTGCCAAGATGGAGGAGGGCGCCGAACAGGTGGGAACTTGCGGAAAAGCCCTTTGAAGAATTGACGTATGATCCGTGATGAACAGAGGGAAGAAGAGCCATCATGTCGGAAACGAGATATTGCAGCTAAGAAAACTCTCAGTGTAGCATGAGAGAGTCCTGACTGAGCGAGGCTCAAGAAGAATGGAAGAAGCTGCTCAGGAGTGGAATGGATGGGATGGATATTGGCTGTGGCGCACCAATGACAGAATCGCTTCCACTTGAGTTTGTAAGTCTTGATGGTAGACGGAGCCCTGGCATGAGCCAGGATGTCTCTACATTCCTAGGATATGTTCAAGTCAGCGAATTCAAGGTGCTTAGGTTCCATGCCCACAATTGTAGCGTGGAGGGGTCCGGATGACACACTAGGCCCCTGTCCATAGATAGAAGGTCTGGACGAGGACGTAGAGGAATGGGCTCGCACTGGGACAGCAGAAGCAGTTCCGAAAACCATGCCTGCCTAGGCCAACGAGGTGCGATCAACAGGATGTGACAGGGCTGCCTCCGCATCTTCCACAGTACCCGCGGTATTAATGGGATCGGCGGAAAAGCGTAAGCGAATAGATCGCACCAGTCGATCAAAAGGGCATTCCCGCAGGACCCGGGGTGGGGATGCCAACTTGCATAAGACGGGCATTTCCGATTCTCCGGTGTTGCAAAGAGGTCTAGATCTGGGTGACCCCACTGGCGAAACACAAGATCTAGAGTCGGTTGGTGCAGTTCCCATTTGTGTGTTGAGGAAGTGGACCTGCTCAAAGAGTCCGCCAGGAGGTTGGACACGCCCGGAATGTGGACAGCTGTCAAGGTGATGTGATGGCGGAGAGCCCAATCCCAGATCGACTGGGCCAAGCGGGACAGATGTGGAGACTTGGTCTCTCCCTGTTTGTTCACGTAGTGCATACTGGTGGTATTGTCTGTTTGGATTAGCACTGACTCCCCGTGAACAACCGGGAGGAAGGACTTGAGCGCTAGGAAGATCGCCATCAATTCTAGTCTGTTGATATGCCACGTGCGTTGCGTCGGCGTCCACTTGCCCTTGATTGATAAGCCCTGGAGATGAGCGCCCCACCCCTCCAGGGAGGCGTCCGTTGTCAGCGTAAGATCTGGAGCATGAACGAGGAAGGACATTCCCATTTCCAGATTCGTGGGCTGCGCCCACCAAAGCAGGCTCTATCTCATGCGGGCTGTGACAGCAACTAGGTCGTTGAAGGACCCGGAGACCTGACGCCACTGTAAGTCCAGTTCCTCCTGAATGGGACGGGTGCGCAACCTGCAATTTGGGATCAGTGCGATACAAGATGAAGCCATTCCCAAGAATGACTTTAACGTCCGAACAGAAACGGACTGTTTTCTTCGAATGAGGGAGACCAGACGAAGGATCTTCTGACGTCGCTCGTTCGAGACGAACGCTTTTGAGAGCTGCGTGTATAGGATCGCTCCCAAGAAGGTTCTGGTTTGCAGAGGCGCAAAATGTGACTTTTCGACGTTGATGGTCAACCCCAGAGACTGAAACACTTGCTGGCAAAGGCGAGTGTACTGACATAGCTGATGGTGGCATTGAGACTTGAGAAGGCAATCGTCTAAATATGGAAAGATTTGAACTCCTTGTAGACGCAGGTGAGCCACCACAGGGGCCAGTACCTTCGTGAACACACGAGGAGCTGATCGCAGTCCGAAGGGCAGAACTTTGAACTGAAAATGCATTGGTCCCACCTTAAAACGCAGGTACTGGCGATGTTGTTGGATTATTGGGACATGAAAGTATGCGTCTTGAAGGTCTATGGTGGTCATGAAATCCTCGCTGGATAGAAGACGCAGGATTTCCAGTAACGTCAGCATGCGGAACGATTGGGACTTTAGGAACTGGTTGAGAGCCCTCAAATCCAGAATGGGTCGCCAATCTCCGGTCTTCTTGAGTATGAGGAAGAATCGAGAGTAAAAAACCTTTCCCTCTTTGATGTTTCGGACCACTTCGACTGCACCTTTTAAAACAAGAAGACGGACCTGATGGTAAAGCTCCTCGAGATGTGGAGGAGGCGGGCCACGAGGTGGAGTACAAGGAGGAATCTCTACAAACTCCAGGGTATGACCCCGTTTTACAATGTCCAAAACCCAGCGGTCCGAGGTGATCGAGGACCACTGAGAATAAAACAGAGATTCGTCCTCCAACACTTTGAGGGTGACAAAAGTCATTGGCGTTTAGGATTGGATCCACGATAAGACGACTTTCTCTGTATGGTCTGGAGGGCTACTGACGAGATTGCTGATTGGGCGTGTAACGTTGGCCGCTCTGATTGTAGGAGCGGTATTGTTGCCCACCTCGAACGTTGGAAGAAGTGCCGCGTCCGCGCGCACCTCGAAAGGACTGCTTCCGAAATTGCAACGTGCCCAAAGACTTTGCCGTATCGGTGTCCTTCTTAATGGACTTAAGGGCGTCATCAATATGGGATCCGAATAGTGATTCCCCATCATATGGCATATCCAGTATTTTGGATTGGACTTCCTGCCGGAAGGAGGTGGACTTTAGCCAGCCCTGTCGTCGGAGTGCAGCCGCACTTGCAAGCAGACGGAAACCTGTGTTAGCAATATCGACTGCGCAGTCGATCATTTCTTCCGATGCCCTCTGACCATCGCGAATAATCTGTTGAGCGTCAGCCTTGGAAGCATCAGGTATGAGTGCCATGAAATCTGAAATGTCTGACCACATCTGTCGGTCATAACGTCCCAAGATGGCTAAGGCATTGGCTGCCCGGACAGATGTTGAAGCCATCGTTGAGAACTTGCAGCCAGTAGCATCTAAGCGTCGACCCTCTCTATCCGGAGAGGCTGTGATCTGGGACGCTGGATTCCGTGCTCAACGCTGTGCGGCCTGAGTCACCACAAAGTCCGGCTTGGGGTGAGAAATCAGGCAAGCTGGAGAACCAGTTGGGGCCTTGTACTTTTTCTCAAGGCGCGGTATCTGAGCAGGTAAGGAGTTTGGAGCATTCATGAGTTTAATTCCCTAATTCCCTCCTTCCAAACAAAATCGATGATAGGAATTGTGTGTACCTGCTTATAAGGTTTATCTTTAAAATCATAAAGAAAACAGTCCTCCTCACGTTGCGATCTTGGTAATTTGAAACGCTGAGCAGCTTTATCCATTAAAAGATGGAAACTGGCGATATCTACAGGTGGTGATTCACCAGAGTTCCCAGGCTGAGGAGAGGGTGTCTGTGCCCGATAATCGTCCCATTCAGCCATATCCTGGTCGCCTGCATCGTCATCCGAGTTGTCAGGGACCTCTCCGTTCTCACGCTCTGGGACCGCCTCATCATCCGCATCCTGCGGGTAAACCGTGGTATGGATTCTAATTGACGTCTGAACCTGAGATGAAGTTGTAGGTGGTAAGATAGGCGGCAGAGAAGGTGGAGGTAGTGCCACAGGAGCAGGAGATTGTACAGGTGTAGTCTGCGGTGTTGCAGGAAAACGGAGGTTGTAATCATCCAGCATATGTTGGAGATTAGAGATCAGGTTAATGGAATGGTAGCCATAGGAACTTGGACCAACTGCTCTTCCTGCTGAGACTCTCGGTCTCCGCCATCGTCGTCAGAATCAGAGTCTTGACATTTAATTATTAAATCAGAGGGACTATGTGCCGCCCCAAACGTGTCCCCTTCATGCTCCGAGTCTGTGTCATGCTCAGATGTAGTTGCAAACATCGGAGAAGGTGGTTGTGGCTCTGGATCAGAGATCTGTTGGCACGGAACCTTAGTGCGACGATGTGAAGATTCAGAAGTCTTCAACGGCACTAACGGCAAAGAGGCAAACGAAATCTGTGCCACCGTTGACGGTGCTGTCGTCGTTAACGTCGACGAGACTGACTTGGCTGTCGACGAAGGTCATTTTGAAGAAGTCATCGTCGACGGTTTGGCCGTCGACGGAGTCGTCGTCAGGGTCACTGTCGACGGGCGATCCACTGTAGACAAAGTCGTCGACGGGGCCGTCATCAACGGTGCCGTCGTCGAAGCTGGTAGAGCCTCTGTAGACGGAGTCCTCGTCGACGAGACCTTGGTCGACTGTGTCTTCGTCGACGAGACCTTGGTCGACGGCGACGATTTATTCGGGTCTTTCGTCGATGAGGATTCTCTCTTCTTCGTCGACGAGGAGATGGGAATCGTCGACGCAACAGGCTTAGACGGCAACGAAACCCTCGTCGACGTGTAGGCTGTCGACGATACCGTCGTCGGCGACGAGAAGGCTGAAATGGTAGTCAGCGTCGTCGAAGATGCAGGTAATGCCGTTCTCGTTGTCGGAACGCTCGTAGACGCTCCCGTCGACGGCGGAACTTTAAGAGGAGTGGAAACACCTCGAGAGGCAGCAGAAGACGCATGAGAGCCAGGTCTCGTGGGCGTAGAGTTGGTAGGAGTGGCAGAAGACACCACAGGAGCCAGAGACAAGGCCAATTTTGGCTTTTTGAGGAAAGGAGATGGAAACTCCTGAACACTACCACGCTTAGAGGCTGCTGTAGAAAGACCAGATTGTAAACTTTCTGCGTCTGACAGTGCAGGATCCTTGTCCTTAAGGCGTTGCAACCAAAGGAGAAGACGGCCTTCTCGGTCTTTAAGAGTCTTAGTAGAAAAGGTTCTACAGAACTTGCAGCTGGCAGCCTCATGATCAGGGTATAAACAGTAGATACACTTCTGGTGGGGGTCCTTTTCAAAAAGGCGAAGCTTCCCACAAGAGCAAGGTCTGAATAAAGACTTCTTACTTGACATGATGAGATAAACACTGGAAACTAGAAGAGTAGAGTTGAAAACTAAGCAGAGCTCAGGGAGACTCCCTTCACACGACGTGCGGTAGAAAATCTGAGGGCTTGAGCTTCTGAGGAGTAGGTTCTAGAGGGTGCTGGCGCCTGATTGGCTGTAATTTGGACTAACATAAGGACACTAATGTGTTACAAATAGTTTTTCTCCTTACCTTGCATTCCTATGTAGGAATCGTTTTTAGAGGATTTCAGTTGTATTTCCTTTCTTTTTCTTGTATTAGGTTTATATATATATTTATATATATATTTAGCATTATTGCTATTTTATTTACAGTGGGACTCCCACTTTGATGGCGGGGAATATTCACGCATGTGAATCTATGAAAGACACCCCTAATACTGGAGAAACATAGGTGTCTTTCATGCTGATCTTTCCATGTATATATTTTTTCAAAGCAATTGCTATATATCCGGTACATATTAAAAAACCATTGCAAGACTCTGCTCAGTTATTGGCTCTGGGTTCGTTGGGTTCTTGGTGAACCTACAAGTCCTCTATAGCCCCAAAACCAGAAAGGTCTAGCAGATGTAACGGTATATTGCTTTCAAACAGCTGTCATAAATAGAGGAAGTTAAAGGTGAAAACGTTGACACAAATGGCTGTTTTTTTCAACTAATTTTCCTATATTCAACCGTTAGTTACTATAAAGAAACCTTGACGGATCTACACAAATGACACCTTGCTGAATAAAGAATTTTGTCTACTTTTATAAAATGTATAGTTTCCAGGATCCATTTTTGCTTTCATACCCATTTCTACTGTTAACTGGAAAGAGGATGAAAGCGCAAAAATAGCAAAAATAGGCTATGCCCCAGAAAAATGCCAAAACTATGTAAAAAATTATGGTTTTCTGACAAAAGTCTGCTTGTCCCTGAACGCTGGGAAGATTTCATCTGTAGTCCTTCCCCCCCCCCCCCCCCAAAAAACAAATTTTGCCGTATTTTGGCTAATTTCTGGGTCCCCTCCTGGGGAATCCACAAACCCTGAGTACCTTTAGAATCCCCATGATTTTGCGAAAAAAAAGGACGCCAATTTGGCATGGATACCTTATGTGGTCGAAAAGTTACAGGGGCCTAAGCACAAACTATCCCAAATAGCCAATAAAAGGGTTAGGAAGGGGGGCCTAGCAGCGAAGGGGTTAATTACTGCCCGGCCTACATTAGCTTGTTGCCTCGTGAACACATCTACACAACAACGTTTGGTGAATGTGTGCGGTGTAGATCAGGTTACTGCCTTACAAATGTCAGCTAAGGGAATATTCCCTAAGAAGCCCATAGTAGCCCTTATTTTGTGAGTGGAATGCGCTCTAGGGGATATTGGCAATGCTCTTTTTGCTTTTGTAGAACATATTTGGATACATGTAACAATCCATCTTGCAATACCGGTTTTAGAATTGGGTTTGCCTTTGTGTGGTAGAGAAAAAGCAACAAAGCGCTGCTTTGTCTTACGAAAATCTTCTGTTCTTTCTACATAAGATAGTAGTGCTCTTCTAACATCAAGTGAGTGTAGAGCTCATTCTGCTACAGAATCAGGTTAAGGAAAGAACCCAGGGAACTCAACAGACTGATTGATGTGAAAAGCAGAAACCACTTTTGGAAGAAATTTAGGATTGCTTCGAAGAACCACCTTGTCTTTGTGAAGTTCAAAGCCTTGTAAGGACTATGTTCAAGTTCCACACTTGTGCCGGTGGAGCTGTTGGTGGTATTACTCTTTTTAGTCCTTACATAAAGGCTTTAATCACCGGTACTCTGAATAGAGATAAGTGCTGTTTTGTACGTATGCAGCTACTGCTGCTAAATGCAACTGAATGTATGTATAAAATAATCCAGATTGCAGTAAGTGTAAGAGATAACAGATGATGTTTTGTACTGAAGCATCAAGGGGATTGATATTGTTACAATATATAACAAAAGTTTCTACTGTGCTGCATAACACGCCCTAGTAGTAGATCCCCATGCCTCCTTTAGGATATTCATACAATTTGGTGGTAATTGTAAATAACCAAATTCTGATCTCAGGAGCCAAATCGTCAGGTTGAGTTCCTTGGGATTTGGATGCCTGATTTCTCCATGACTCTGAATGAGACCGCAGTTGAGATGCAGCTTTTGGTGTGAAACTACTGACAGCTCCAGTAGGGTGGTGAACCAAAGTTGAGGTGCCCATGTGGGAGCTATGAGAATCAGATTGAGGGATGCATGCCTGAGCTTCAGAACTACCAGTGGAATGACTAGGAGAGGCAGAAAAGCATAGGCAAATATCCCTGATCAGTTCATCCATAGAGTATTGGCTTTGGACAGCGGGTGTGGGAACCTGGAGGCAAAGCCTGGGCATTTTGAGCTGTGGCGAGCAGATCTATGTGAGAAATCCCCATTTCTGAAAATAGGGAAGAGCGTCTCTCTCCCCGCGTTTTTGTATGCAGTACGTATCTGTCATGTTGTCTGTGCAGACTAACACAGTTTTGCCTATAAGGTGAGTTTGAAAGGCTCTGAGCGTTAGAAACACCGCTAGTAGGTCTAGGGGATTGATATGTCGGCTCCTGTACTTTAGAGTCCATAATCCTTGGATTGTTTGACTCTGTAGGTGAGCACCCCAAAAAGTGAGCGATGCATCTGCTGTTTGCACTGTCTGTGGAGCAGGGTGGAGAAAGGGCCGTCCTTTGAATACATTTTGTGGGGTCCACCACTACAGAGCGCAATAGGTGCGGCCATCCACCAACAGTATATCGGTTAACTGATCCAGTGACTGGTTGCACTGAGCTGCTAAGCATTCTTGAAGGGGACGCATGTGAAGTCTTGCTTGGGGAACAATTTATTTATTTATTAAGGAGTTCTGTATAGCGCTAACCAGATCCGAGGTATCGGAGCGTTTTACAAAACTTTGTAAAGAGGAAAACACGTTACAGCAGTAGTGAGCAGGAAGCCACAGGGTGCAGTAGAAGACTTTGCGCATTGTATAACGATAGAGGGAAAGTTACATAGTCTCGTAATAGTGAAGACAGTAGATTCAAGCCGTGCATCCTTACGATCCTGGAGGATAATGGGGAGGAGTCGGGCTAGATATGAGGTAGAGGTCTTGGCTATAAAGTGTCATAGTGCAGTAATGAGCACGCTTCACAGTTTTGGTTGCAACCTATCCAGTGGGAGGGTATGATTGAGGTAGATGTCTTTGAGCAGCCTTTTGAATTTCAGAAAGGAGGGGATAGTCCTGATATGGACTGGGATGGAGTTCCATATTTTGGGCGCGTTTCCAGAGAAGGATCGGGCTGCGATTTTTTGTTTGCGGGTTTTAAATGCGGGATGAGGAGTGGAGTATTGGAGCTCCTGAGGCTCCTGGTCTGACCGGCCTTCGTGAGCTTGGAGGACAGGTAGGCGGGTTTCCCTGTGTGGAGGGCTTTGTGCGTGAGGCAGGCAGTTCTGAAACTGGCTCACAATTTAACTGGGAGCCATTTCAACTCTCGGAGTGCGGGCGAGATATGATCATATTTTTTTTACTCCAGTGACCATTCTTGCAGCTGCATTAAGACTTGATCGGAGGGGAGGTAGGTGTGATTTTGCTGTGCATGTGAGGGTTGCATTCCTGTAGTCTAATCTGGAAAGTACCAGGGATTGAGTTGCTTGTTTGAGGTCGTTGGTCGGGATGAAGGGTTTTATCTTGTTGAGTAGTTTCAGGTTGAGGAAAGCATTCTTTGCAGTGCTCTTGATGTGTTTGTCCATGCTTAGTTTAGGGTCCAGGGTGATTCCCAGCGATTTGACGGAGTCGGCCAGGGAGAGATTGTCGTTGAGAGCATCAATTGCTTTTAGCCATTCTGCGACAGGGGGTTCTCGATTTTGTTGGAAATGAGGAGGATTTCCATTTTGTCTTGATTCGATTTCAGGTGGTTTAGAGAGCCAGTGTTGGACTTCTCTAAGAGTGCCACTGAGTCTCTGGATGTCTTCAATGGAGGAGGTTTCGAGATAGATCTTGGTGTCATCTGCATAAAGGTGGAAGGGAATATTGGATCTTTTGAGTATAGTGGTGAGGGGTTCCATGTATATGTTGAAAAGTTGCGGGGAGAGGACTGACCCTTGGGGCCGCCTCTGCTGACAGGGTGAAGGTCCGACGAGATGTTTTTGACTATTTGATAGCAATTCTGGAGAAAGGAGCCTAACCAGCGCAAGACCCTCCTCTTCAGCCCCTAGTCTTTCTTGGAGTACCTTATTGAATAGTTGATGGTCCACCATATAGAAGGCTGCCGAGAGGTCCAGGAGGATTAGTAAGGGAGGGACTTGTATATATCATCTATGATATTACGGTTCGATGTCTCAGTGCTGCACCCTTTTCTGACGCCTAATTGGTGAGGGTCCAGGAGGTTGATGTTGTCCATGTGTTGAGTCATTTGAAGGAGAATGCACTTTTCCATAGTTTTGGCCAGGAGGGGGAGATTGGAGACAGGTCTGTAGTAGTTCAAATCCTTGGTGTCCAAGCCTGTTTTTTTCAGTAAAGGAGTGACTTGGCCAACTTTGAGGCAATCCGGAATGACTCCAGAGCTCAGGGAGCTGTTTAGGATCCTGGTCCAGAGCGGTGCTAGGGAGAATTTTAGCTTCTTGGCCAGTTGGGCAGGAATAGGGTCCAAGGCATGTGTGGAGGGTTTAGAGGAGGAGATCAGTTTGACTATCTCTATTTCTGATACGGGGTTGAATGATTTTCACTGATTGGGGGGTAATTGGTAGTGTTGCCCTCTCCTCTTTGAGCCGGGCTCCTATGGACGGGGTTGCGGCTGGTGACCAAGGAGAGCTCAATCTTGGAGATTTTGTCATTGAAGGAGTTGGTAAAGTTATCGCACAGGGCATAAGAGGCTTGTGTTGAGGATATGGGGGGCTTGGATGTTTGTTGCCTGATGAGGGTGAAGAGCTCTTTGAGTCTGTTTTTAGCGTTTTCAAGGGCGTTGCGAAAGAAGGAGGTTTTTTCGCGATTGATGTGGACTTTGTACTTCTTGCGTGGAGTTGGACCAGGAGGATTGGGGACGGATTGTTCTGAAAGAGTCTTTCAGCTGCTCCGAGTTGTTGCCTTTCGTCGTTTATGTCTGTGTTGAACCAGGATTTGGAGGGAGTTGTCCTGGCTCTTTTTTGTTTTAAGGGAGATACTTGGTCCAGAATGTAGATCATAGTGGAGTTGTAGTGAGAGTTGAGTTCTGTAGTGGATAGATTGCCAGAGGAGATGGGAAGTAGAAAACGTATCCTTTCTTCCATAACAACCATGGGTATCTGCTTTAGATTTCTTGCCAAGTGATGGTGTTCCTGATTAGGGGGTTGGCGTAGGATTGATTGATGTGGAATAGGATGATGTGATGGTCTGACCAGTCGACAGGCATGGTGCGGTCGAATGTGACTGCGTCAGGTTGGGCAATGATCGCATCAAGGATTGATCCTTTGTTGTGGGTTTCCTCTAAGCAGTGTTGGGTGAGGTTGTGGTTATGTAGCAGTTAGTTCAGGTTATGAATCAGCAGGTTGTTTTCCTCGTTCCAGTGAAGGTTGAAGTCTCCTAGAATTAGGTTACTGGAGTTCCAGAGAGCGCAGTTTGATATCGAACAGATAGGTGTTCTCCAAATGAAGTGTTGTTGCCTGGCAGATGGTCCAGGAGATGACAGGATAGAGTTTTGTTTACCCTCGTCTTGATGTTGGTGGTAAGACATTCAAAAGTGTTTTACTTGAGGGCTTTGGTTTCCGTCACAGAGATGGTGTTCTTGTGTATGATTGCTATGCCCCCTCCGTGGTGGATTTTTCTGTCTTTGGTAATGATTGCAAAGCCTGGAGGCACAAGCATGTCCATGATTAGAGAGGAGGACTCGATTAGCCAAGTTTCGGTGACAAAAGCAATGTCTATAGTCAAGTTGTATACCTGGTCCAGTGGTAGCTGACCTTTAATAAAGACTGGATCTGAGGGAGCAGCTTTATATTTTTGTATCAATCCTGGGGGTGAGAATGTGAGCCCGCACTGGATCTTTAAAGAGGTCATCGGCATGTCTCATCATGCCTTTAAGCATAGGCAGAGTGTGACTAGCCCCAAGTGTGGTACTGAGCATTTCAAATAGGAAATCTTCCTCTAAAGATTCCTTGTGCAACTGCACCCCATGATATTCTGCAGCTCTAGCAAGTAATTCTAGATGTCCTGTATTGTCGTCAGGAGGGGAAGGTTTTGCAGGGTAAAGAACTGGGTCGTTATCAGTGGGTGAATCTATGTGATAATCGTTCCAGGGATCTATTGGTACAATATTGTCCCCCCTATCCCCAACATCATCATCATCATCATCATCATCAGGTGGTGGTGGAGAGTTACCTGGTGTAATTAGTAAATGACACAAAAGTGGGGAAGTTGGTGTAGGGGTACGTGGTAGAAGAGGGGGAGGGTCCGTACCCACATTCTTCCTCTTGAAAGGAATAAAGGAAGGTTTTTTTTCTGACTCAGGTTTGCATTTCTGAGGAGACTTAGTATGAGCACATCCTGTATCAGAATTTATGTAGAGTTCCTTTTGTTTTGGGTCTGATTTGGGAGTTGGGGCATCGAAAATCGGATCCTGACGCTTTAGAGGCACCATTTTAGATTTCGCCGCTGAGGATTTTGGCGACGGGGTAGAATCACTTTTGGGCACCGAAAGTTTCGGTGCTGAAGGAGGCTTTGTCTTCAGAGTAAAGTATTTCGGCTCCGAAGCGGTTTTCAGCTTCGATCGTGAAGGGTTTGGCTCGTTGCCGGTTGTTGGCAGACTCGATCCCGAGCCGGAAGCTTAGAGACATGTTTCGGTGCCAAGCCTGAGGGCAGGGCATCAGAAACATCTTGCTGGTGCTGACCGTGGCCCGAAGGCGGGGGTGGAACCGAAGCCCTTTGTTTCGGCTGAGTTGGATTTTGGTTAAGTGTGGTTCGATACTGGGGGGCGTGGCCAACAGCATGGCCGACTAGACGTGCCTCGCCGGAGCTCCGGCCGAGTTGCCCCATAATCCGACTTAAAACCCTGACATCGAGCTAAAAAGCATACCAACTTGCAGCAAAACCACTCCGGTTACCGCAGTGCAGGCGGCCAGGGTAGAGGTGCGGTTTCTCCCTGGAATTCGGCAAGCCCGGAGACTGCATCGGGGTGAGGGCGGCCATGATGGCGGCCGTGCAGCGCGGAGGACGGCGAACACGCTGACACGGTGCCCGACAGGCTGCCTGAAGAACCGAGCGGCGGAGCGCCCAGGGACCCCTCGCGGTCCGAGACTGTGACGCGCGGCTGGGAGAGCAAGCCGGACCCGCACTGACCACTCGGCGGGGAACAGTCCCATCCCAAGATGGCGGCCGGCGGTGAGTGCTGAGCTGTGGCGCTGCCCGGCGGGGAACGGAGGAGAGCTGGGGAACGCTCCGAATTGAGACCCCGATCCAGGAGACACGGTCGCCAGCTGGGGTGGCTTCTTCCCCCCCCGCCCCCCCCCCCCCCGTTTTCGCCCGCACAGTGACGGGGTGAAGTGCGGCGCCCAGGCTCCGAGGACCGGGAAGTAGTGACGAGGGTGCCATACTGAGACCAGGATACGACTGGACTCCCCCCGGCGGAATCTGGCCAGTGATCCAGCGGAGCAGAAAGCCTTCACGTGGAGAGCATGGGGAAAAAGGAGACGGTTCCCAAGAGTACAAGGCAAGGCCCCATGGATAATTTCGCGGCCCCGAGGACCGGGACTGACCAACCGGGCTCCCGCCCCGATATGGCCGTGTTGCTGGAGGCCATTCAAGCGTCCAGAACAGATATCCAGGCGTCGAGATCAGCTCTGGAAACGAAGATTGGAGAGGTCGGGGCGGAGGTGACGCTATTGCGCCAAGACTTTAGGAACCTGAACGAAAGGGTGACGGCCACGGAGGGCAGGCTGAAGGAAGACGGAGAGGCGATTACTACACTCAGGAGAGACATGGCGGACCTCCAGGCGTCACACCGTAACCTCCAATGGAAAGTGGACGATGCGGAAAACAGGTCCAGGCGCAACAACCTCCGCTTTGTGGGGTTTAGAGAAGGGATTGAGGGCAAGGACATGGCTGCCTTCCTGATAAACTGGCTCAAGACCACCTTCCCGACGGCGCCATTTTCTCCCTGCTTCATAATCGAGCGAGCGCACAGGGCGCTCTTGGCCAAACCTCCGGAGGGTGCGAGACCCCGGCCGGTCATCGCGCGCTTTCTGAACTTCGCCGACAGGGACCTGATCCTCAGAGAAGCCAGGGCACTGGGGGAGATTCGACTGGAGAATGCAACGATAATGATTTTCCCAGATTATAGCCAGGAAGTGTCGAAACAACGCCGCTCCTATGACTCGGTGAAAGCTAAACTGCGATCCCTGCAAATCAAGTACATGCTTCTCTTTCCCGCCAAGCTGAAAGTGATCTATAGAGACAAAGCGATCTTCTTCACTCATCCTGAGAACGCTTGGCAGTGGCTCGAGGAGCGCCCCATCTTGAATAGCCGCGATGTGGCCAGCCGGGAGGCAATGGACAAAACAGCGAGGAGTAAGTCACAGTGGGAAATGCCGAAACCGCAGGGACAGAGGACGCGGAGAACCCACCACAAGGCTTCAGCGACACCGTATAGGACCCGGGGGTTGGCAAGCAAGAGGGTCGGCAGATCGGAATCCCCCGACGCAGCGCCAGGCTCACGATTTAGTGCCCTCCGGAAGGGAGCCCGCTCGGAGGGCGATGAAGTGGAGGAGTCGGTGGGTCCATCGTCCGGTGAGGAGGACATGGAACTTTTGTGTGAATCACAACACCCTTTGGCGAAGGAGATCCATCACTTGGAACAGGACCTCTCTGGCCAGGGCCTAACCACGGACACACAAGACTCCCATTCATAAACCTGGTGCGGTATGGCTCGATGCCGATGGCAACTCGGCGCACAAGGAGCACGCAAGTTGGCACAGTCCCCCTCACATACCCTACTTCCCCTGGTGTTTGATTTAACCACTGTTTAAGTTGGGGAGGGATGTGCGGGAGGGCGACTGACCTGCTCCCATTGATGGTTTGGTCCCATGTTGGGGCACAGCTGGAAGGGGAGGGAGGTGTGGGTGGGGGGGGAGCACGGGTGTTGTTACCTCATGTTGGGGTGTTGGGTTGTTGGGGAGGGTGGGGGACGGATGTTCATGAAGCAGCGAGTTCTAGAAAAATTCCCCTTGCTACTGTCCTGGCCCTGGGGTCCGGTCCTTGATGGTCCTCGTGAGGTGCAATGGCAAATACACTAGCTACACCGAATGGAGAAGGCGCCGGGATTAAGGCGCTAACATGGAATGTGAACGGCCTGGGTTCCAAAATTAAGAGGAGCCTGGTGACTGCATACATTAAGCGCGCAGCTCCGGACATTATTTTCCTCCAGGAAACACACTTGAGGGGAAACCGATGTCCTTTTCTAGCGCGCGGGCAATACATAGTCCTGGCGCACGCTGGATACACCATGGACTCTAGGGGCACTGCAATACTCATTAGAAAAACAGCACCTTTCACAGTAACACGCACATGGTTGGACCCACAGGGCTCATTTGCCGGAGTGCAGGGGACGTGGAGGAGGCGCAGGTACACATTATTGTCGGTATATGCTCCACCCAAACTGCAGACACGAACGATGCAGGAGATCACGAATATACTACTAGACACGGCCGACAAGGTACAGATTGTGGGGGGGGATTTCAATGACGTAATGTGCACGACACGCGATAGATCAGGGAACCCACACACAGTGGCCACAGGAACTGCTTTGGCGCGTAGAATAGACACGATTGGTCTCACCGATGTATGGCGGTGGCTCCATCCTGCTCAGGAAGCTTACTCCTTTTACTCCGGGGCCCACAAAGTCTTCTCTAGACTAGATTACATATTCACTTCGAGGCAGGAACTTTCGGCGGAGGACTCGGCAGACTACAGGGCGAGGGGTATCTCGGACCATTCCCCACTGTTAGTACACATAGGTCGTGGAAGGGGGAGAGGACAGGCACACTGGCATATGTCGCCATGGGACATACAGACTCCTGAAATTCTAAGGGGCATAAGAGCGGATATTAGAGTCTTCGTGGCGGAAAACGAGGGATCGGTACAGTCCGGGGTTACACTTTGGGAAGCCATGAAAACCGTGTTGAGGGACCGCTTCCAATCCAGGGTGGGGGAGGCCAGAAGGAAACGCACAGAAGCCATAGCGAGGGAAGAGGCAAACATTTTGACCCAAGAGGCCGAATACCACAGAACGAAGGAGGAGGTAGATCTAAGAATACTGCTTGACACTCAAAGGCTGTACAGGGAACTAATCACGGATGAGGCGCGTACTCAGGCGCTGGCTACCCTACATCGCCTGTACGACGTCGGCGACAAGTCCGGGAAACTCATGGCGTGGCTGAGCAGGCGGGAGCGGGATGCCAGGTGGGTAGACTGGGTTGAGCTCCCTGGTCAGGCGCGGGCGTCCTCGGATGACGCTATAGTAGAGGCCTTTGCGACCTATTTCGAGGACTTTTACAGGGCTAGAGACCTGGGGGACCACGGGGTGGTGCAGTCGTTCCTGGGTAACATAGAGGTCCCGCAGCTGACCCCCGGAGATAGCGAGGCTTTGGAAGCCGACCTTTCCTTGGATGAAATCGCGGAGGCGATGACTGCCCTGAAACCGGGGAAAGCCCCGGGACCTAATGGTTTCCCGGCGGAATTTTTTAAGCGGACAGGGGACCTCCTTTCACGTCACTTGAAGACGTTATATGCAGATGCGTTTGACTCTGGGACTCTTCCGCCGGACTTGGCCTTGGCAAACATAATCCCGATCCACAAGGAGGGCAAGCCCAGGGGGGACTGTTCCTCCTACCGCCCAATCTCCCTTCTGAATATTGAGACTAAAATCCTGGCCACGATTCTGGCAAGGCGACTGCGACAGGTCATAACGGACCTAGTACACCCGGACCAGTCCGGGTTCCTGCCGGATAGGGCCACTAAACTCAACCTGCGGCGCACGCACAACTGGCTCCAGGAAGTCTGTGACAGAAGTGAGCCACACTGGTTCCTCTCATTGGACGCGGAGAAAGCGTTCGATGCGGTCCACTGGCCCTTCCTAATGGGGACCCTTGAACGATTTGGGTTTGGGCCCAAGTTCCAGAATTGGGTGCGACTTCTATACTCGAACCCTAGGGCCAGAGTGCGGATAAATGGGCGGTTGTCGAGAGAGTTCGCGATAGAGCGGGGGACACGACAGGGGTGCCCGCTATCCCCACTCCTCTTTACCCTCACGATTGAGATCCTCGCGATACGTATCCGGCTTAATAGCGATGTGGTAGGCTTCCACTGGGGAGAATCGGCCACTGACCAGGAGAAGATTTCCTTATACGCCGATGATGTGCTGTTGTACGTGACAGACCCGGCTAGGACAATACCGGCCTTATTTAGGGAGCTGGGCGAATTTGGGGCAGTGGCCGGACACACTATAAACTGGCATAAGTCGATCCTCTACGACCCACGAGGTGCGCCGCGGGGGGAAGGACTGCCGGAGCAGCTCATACACACCACAGAAGGCTTCCGGTACTTGGGGGTCTTTATCACCCGAGACAAGCGGCGCTCCTACGCGGACAATGTTGATAGGGTGGTGGTGGCAGCGAGGGCGGAGATGGATAGATGGCGACCGCTCCCGCTCACCATTCTGGGTAGGGCCGCCCTGTATAAAATGATACTGCTACCAAAGTTTTTATATGCCCTCCAAAATGAATACTATCCCCTACCGGCTATGACAGTGCGAAAAATTCATACCGATCTCCGCTCTTTTTTGTGGCTGGGGAAGCAAGCCCGGGTGGCACTCACGACCCTGCAGCGCCACCAATATAGTGGGGGACTCTCGCTGCCCAACCTGGAGGCCTATTATTGGGCAGAGCACCTTACCCCGATCAATGACTGGATTCATGCCCCGGCTGACCACCCTACCTATGCGCTAGAGAGATCTAAATGGGACCATAAAACGGTGTTACACTTCTTATATGGGGGGGAGGGGGCCGACAGCTCCTCCCTGCGACTAAGATTACACTATTGGCGTGGCGCAGAGCGACGGTTAGAATGGGCTGGCATGAAAGGCCCACCCGCCAAACACCCCTGTGGTCATGTAAGTGGCTGGCGGAACTGTACAAACTACGGGGATTCCAAAGGTGGGACGATATTGGCATCTCCACAATTGGGGATGTCATAGCAAGGGGGGAACTTAAAACCTTCCAGGAGATGCAGCAGGACTTTGGACTACAGAGAACCCAATACTATAAATACCTACAGTTGCGACACGCATGGGGAGCACAAAACATATCTCTCACTGACATACCCCAGTTTGCACCACTTGAGGGCCGCCTACTGCAAGAGCAGATGCAGAGGGGGGCGGTATCCATGACATACAAAACGCTAACAAATAACATGTTGGGCGATCTACAGGCCCTCAGGGAGAGGTGGGAGGCGGATGTGGGCACGATGGAGAACCTGGATTGGGAACTCGTACTCATGCACCCCCGAGAAGTAGCCATAAAATCGAGGCTTCGTCTCATCCAGTTTAAGGTCCTTCATCGGGCCTACTTTGATAGAGTAAGGCTCTTTCGGATGGGGAGGGTTACCGACACCACCTGCCTACGATGCCAGCACCAAACAGGCGATTTCTTTCACATCATTTGGGGGTGCCCTGTAATACAGGAATTTTGGGACGAGGTCTTCAATGAATTGAGTGCGATACTAGAGGTGGAGATATCTAAGGACCCCAAACTGGCGCTTCTGGGCATGTCAACGGAGGTCGACATCACACGATACCTACTCATTTTTCTGTTGCTGGCCCTGGTAGTCGCAAAAAGGGACATTGCGAGATTGTGGGGGGCGCCTGGGAAACCCAATCTGGAGGACTGGAGAAGGGGGTTAGATATGTATATGGCAGCGGAACGAGTTACTTATAAAGCTAGAGGGTGCCCACGAAAATTCCGAAAAATATGGGCTAAGTGGAGACACTACCATGGATTGGAGTAGGAGGGGGAGACTGACTGGGGAGGAGGGCGGGGGGAGGGGTAGTTCGCCGGAGTAGTACGTTTGTCGCTGATTCCAGCATTTTGCCTCCGGTGGGTTTGGGCCATGTGTTGCTTATCTTCAATGTATCACAACTTGGAGAGCCGAATAAGACAAGGATGTCGGGGGGGGAGGGGGGTAGAGAAGGGGGACACGCTGCTCGGGGGGGGGGGGAAGGGGAGGGTGGGAAGGGGGGCTTCGAGAAGAGGTCTCTCAGTTGATGTCTTTACTTGTAGTTAAGGGGGGGGGGGGGAGTTCGGGGTGGAATTAGGAAATAGATCAGTGCACCACGATGTCTGCCAAGTAACTGTTGATTTACAAAAGTTGCGTAAGGTCGGGAAGAGCGGAATGTTGACGCTCCCCCGAGATGTCTTGTTTCTTGTTCTTATGGTGTGCCTGATGCAACAATAAAAAGAATTTATAAAAAAAAAAAAGTGTGGTTCGATACTCACGGTACGTTGACCTTGTGAGAAGTCTTTTTCCGACTCGGTGTCCGATTGCGGGATGGAAACAAGTTTCTCCTGTTGTTACTCGGCCCCTTGTGCGTCGCATCCTTGCTCAAATCCTTCACCGAAGATGTCGGGCGTGTATTCGACATTTTGACTATCTCACGACGTCGAGCCTGACTATCACAGAGCTTTTTGTTCGATCAGAATAATTAGCACATGTCGCAGTCTTCTTTTTTGTGCTCCGGAAGCAAGCACAATTCGAGCAAGTCGGGGCACATATACTTAGCTTGACACCGAGGGAAGAATTTAAATTGAGTCAGTTTCATCAACTGCAAAGTGGACCAACAAGGTTTACCTCAATGGATACGAGATGCGTCCGAACCCGATTGCGGAAAAATTAAATCTATCAATGAAGTCTATGCATATGCGCAATATCACCGAAAGGAGGAGTCACCTACCTAGTGACTGCAAAAAGTTCTTCGAGAAAAACAACTTGCAAACATCCGGATCCAACACTAGATGGCAGGAATATGCAAAGCATGTGATCTACAGCTCACATGCCTCGAACAGAGGCATTTCCTTACAAAAACCCTGACCGCAGAAGGACAAGGCGGACACAACAAGATTCCTGGGGTGACTGGATGCGCCAAATTTGGACGGGGATGCTTTTGAGGCGTTCAAGCACAAGTTACGATATATCTGTAAGAAACATCAGCAGTATCCATGCGCCTCGGTAGGCGATGTCGTGCGGCTTCGCGTGCGTCATTGGCGTCGTCATTGCCGAGATGACGTTGCTGGAGCTACTTAGACACGCGCTGACGTCAGTTCTGTACAAACTTTACGTGCCAGGAGCGCAGAGCCATGCAAGAAACTGTCCATTGGTGCCTTGAAACTAGGGCCCTGAAAGGGATGACCTTAACCCTAGAAATCAGTTCGCAGAACGGGGAGGATGGATGGGGCGGTAAGGAATCTATCACTACTAATGTTTCTTACAGATATATTGTTACCGAAAACACGTAGTGATAGATTCATTACCTTAGAATAGAAACCCCAGCAATACCAACCCCGGTGGTGGGTCTGCGAACCAAGATCACACCAGAAAGTCCTGGGGAACAGAACAGCCAAAGAAGCCTTCTCTCTGGACTTGGCTGTCCAAGCACTAATGCTTGGTAAATGTGTGCAGCGAGGCCCACGTAGCTGCTTGACAGATGTTATGAAAGTGAACTCCCTGTCCCAAAGCAGTAGTGGCTGCCATCGCCCTGGTAGAATGGGCGCGTAGTTCCACCGGAGGCTCCCTTTTAGCCAAAGAATAATTGATGTGCAGTGCCCACCGAGATCTGGACGTGATCCGACAGGTTGCCCTGAGGCTGTACCCACTGGAACTTCAGGTCCCACTGCAGAACCCGCATATGCCGTCTGGCATAATCCACGAGCAGGATGCAGGAGGCCATCAGGCCCAGGAGCCTGAGGGTCATCCTGACCGAAACCCGGGATAGAGGCTGAAAGATCGGAATCATAGCCTGAATATTCCGGACTCGCTGCTCGGGAGGATAAACCCGAAACCGCGCTGAGTCCAGAACCGCTCCAATGAAGAGGAGCTGGTGAGAGGGAATCAGGTGCGACTTCGGCACGTTGATGGAGAACCCCAACAAATGCAGGAGGTCGGCCGTAGTCTGGAGGTGGGAAACGACTGCTTGGGGCGAGTCCCCCTTCAACAACCCGTCGTCGAGATAAGGGAAGACTGGAACCCCTGATCTGCGCAGATGAGCTGCTTCCACCGCCATCACCTTGGTGAACACCCGAGGGGCGCTGGTAAGGTCGAAGGGGAGTGCTCGTGGCCTACCATGAACCGCAGGTAACGACGGTGGGCCGGCAGGACGGGGATGTGGAAATATGCGTCCTGCAAGTCCAACGCTACCATCCAGTCTCCAGGGTCAAGGGCAGATAAGACCTGAGCTAGTGTCAACATCTTGATCTTCTCCTTCCAGAGTAAGCGGTTGACGAAGATAGGACCAACATAGGACACAGGCCCTTGTCCTTCTTGGGGACCAGAAAGTAGTGGGAATAACAAACATGACCTACTTCTGGCCCCGGAATGCGCTCTGTGGAAAAGTAAATTTTGCCATGTTCTGTGTCCCTACGTGTTCCCCATCTTATGCTATATGTGCATGATTAATATGCATATGTATTCCCCATGATCGATTAAAGACGCAATTACAGTTGTGTCCAACTCTAGTATGCCAGTTTCCAGTCCTCGTGAAAACTACGAGTATTAGGCCTATGTAAAGCTACATTGCCACGTTTCTCAGTGTGCACGTTATTTCATTGTAAAGTCCCCGTTTCTAGGCCTCAAAAGGGCCCGGACTCAGATTCAGCTCCTGTCTCCTGAACCCTCTCCGAGGAGCGATACAGCCCCCACCTGTATCCCTGACCCTTCACTTACTTCCTGCCTCACAGTGCCCGGCTCGGCCTGGCTCTGCCTGCCAGTCTGCCAAGAGTATGTTATGATTCCAGTTATCAGTCCAGCTCTCCTTCTCTGCATTCCTAAGCTACTGAATCGCATCAATAGTTTCAGTCGTCTAGCCTTTACGTCTCCATGTAAGAGAAATACTGTATTTATGGTCATTTAATATTCCTCAACACACACTACATGTAGAATAATGCATGCACCAGTCTTAGTGTCTGTTAGCCTTTACCCTGATAACTTTTGGATTCTATCAACATGTTCTCTAAACATCAGATACTAGATAGTGTTTAGGTACATGTCGCTCTGACTCTCCAGACTTTCGTCTCTCCTTCTAGCTCAGAAGTCATAGCCCCCAGCTTCTCCCTAGTAACACGTCATTGCCAGCTTGCGCGCACCACTAGGTTAGAGGTCCCGGCTCCTTCGGTAGCCCCCTCCATGTTTCCGCCCATTTGTGACATATTCCGTTACGTTTACATCACATGTCTATGTATACGCCCTGTTCACGCCTCTTGTTACACCTACTTTCTGCCTTATCTCTCGCGACTGCTATAGGCCCTGCCTACTGTTACGCCTATTGTATTGAATACCATGTATTTTGTTTAAGTATATATACTTGTGCACTGTTATTAAAAGTTGCCATTCCATTCCTTTGTCCCTGCCCCGTGCAGCGCTGCCATCCTATTCCCGTGCAGGTTGTCCTGTTCCTGTCCTTTATGCTGTATTAAACCTGCATACCCCTACTACCTCGAATCTTGACTCTTATTTATTGAGCTATCTGTTATTATATATCCAGTCAAAAATAGAGGTATTATTTATTTATTTACCACATAATGGCGCCCGAATAGGGACTTGCCCTTTCCCCACGCGCCGGTGAAGCCACGCAAGCCCCCTGATCCTCTGCAGCCGTGACGGAACCATACCGGCCACGTGCAGATATTTCTGCTTCAAGTATCCCTCAGGCCCACGGAGGAGACGGAGGTTGCGGTCCAGCGTCCAGACGAGGCGGTGGAGGAACGCGGCGAGTCCCGACCAGAGCCCAAGCCGAGAGTCCAAGGTCCGAGGTATCCGGAGGCCCACCTGTAACTGAAGTCCGAAGTTCGTCCGTTCGTCGTCGTAGCAGTCCAGTCCAGTCCGAGGCCTTCCGTTCTTGCTGCCCGGTGAGTACCGTTGCTGGGGTAGTATCTAGACAGGGTCAATTGCATTGTCTCTGGTCCGTGGGTTTGGGTACACAGATCCAACACGAAGTGTCCACTTAGGTGGATGCGGGTCCTGACGTGTCTCTTTATGAGACCGGTAAGTTTCGTACTGTTTTAGCAGTGCATCTCGTTTCTGTTCTAGTCCGTTCTGTTCTCGAGAAATTCATGTATTCTGTTTCCAGTATTCCAGGTAGTATTTTGTCAGAACTGTTATTTTAAATGTCATTCATGTATTTCAATGTCGTGGTATGAAAGTGGTGTACCTTCAGTAATTATCGTGTTCATTGTGTATTGTAATTGTGTCTAGACTCCAGCCCAGTCATGCCATTGTTTTCAAAGTTACGTCAGTTAAGAACTAGAAAAGGTCTGTTAGAAGAAGCAGTTCCTGTCCCGCCTAGGGACAGTCCAGGTCATTTTATGTATCAAAAGCATGGCATAAGTGCCATATTATATCTAGATTTGTGGGTGGAGTACACCAAACAGTTAGAAGAAAAGTATAGATGGCCCGTATCGGGTACATGGGATGCCGAGTGCATCATGCGAGTAGAAGAAGCATTATGGAAAAAGAAAGCCAGACAGTCACAGAAAGATGCCATCGAGTTATGGCGCAAAGAATCTCATAAAAGAACCGAAAAAGAAATCAGAAAGTCAGAATTAAGTAGAGAATCCTTAGAAAGAGCCCAAGAAAGGGAATTAATCGAAATAGGTGAACGAGTTAAAACCGAACAGTCAGACAGACAGAGGAATGCCCTCATTAAGGGTATGTATCCTCTTCTTGCCGAGGGCTTGCCAAAAGCAACCCCGGAAGCATCCAGTAATTTTCCGCCACCCTTAGTTCCGACCAAGCTACGTCACAAACCGACCGCAGCTGATATTTTTCTCTCGTCCTATTTGGACGACACAGTCCCGGAATATGCAAATCCTGTTCCGCCAGCTCCTGTAAATAATGTAAATCCTGCTCCTCCAGTCACCGGGGCACCTGTTACAGCACCTGTTACGGTACCCCCGGTCCAGCCTACATTACAAGTACCCGCTACACTGGTCACTCTGCCAGCACGAAGAATATCAGTCGACGATTCCAGTTTAGGGGCCGCGGGAGGAGGTCCTCCGGGAACCCCGCCGCCACACAAACGTGTAACGTCAGTCGAGTTACATGAACGTGCGTTACAGCGCACGCCCAAACATCAGTCTGTTGCAGATATCAGACGAGCTCTTACCGAATGCCGTTATGATCCGGTCCCAGGTGATGATAGTATGGTTATATATTCATTACGTGTAAGACGGGTGACCGAGTATTTGGACACCCTACCGAATATGAAAGAAGATCTAGACAGAATGTATCGTTTCATTAGTACAGGACAAGATCCAGAAAGTATTGGTGAAGTCATGTCTCACAGAAAATCTGAGATCCAGTTCATGCTGTTAAAGTTTCTGATCAATTGTTTAATTAGGGAACAAGATTCCCCGACTAAAGATCCGACCGAAATGAAAATTCTGACAAAGTGGAGTGATAATATAGCCGAGGGTAAGCACAAGACACTCAATAGTATAGAGAGTATGTACAAGAAAATACGTAAAGAAATAATAAGGTTACACGAACAACGCAAAGAAGCTCTAGGAAGCGAGAAAGAAAATGACTCTACTACTGAAGAGGTAGACGACGAGAACACCGCCAGAATAGCGTATGTAGGTAAATCTAGATTTCCAGACCGACATTTACGCCTAGAACACAAGAAAACTGTTCCTCTTCCAGCACCAGAACAAGGTTCTCTAGAACAAGTATTTCAAGCTACCGATCACATTCTGAAATCACGAATCGGTTATAGTGAGTTAAGTAGTATGCATGAACAAGAACTAGCCCGATCAGCAGTCCGATGGATTACTGATTCTACCACATTTCCAGACGAAATAGTGGCACAAATGTTTCTGAAACTGCCCCCAGCCGAGCAGCGACTGGTGGGTATGTATATGATCCAACACCTCATTACTCTGTATGAGGGTCAACATTCTGATCCAGGTCCGTTACATGATGTCCTGAACGAGTTACTCCAGTATAGATGGAAAGGTTTAGGCACCGATTTAATTAGTGTCATTCTAGAACAGCGCCACAAATATAGAACGTTCCTAAATCCGCATTTTGTTCATGTCTCACCTCCAGAAAGTAAACCGTTTTATATAGATAGACAGCATCCGTTACGAGAAGTACACCCAGTTAGGACAGCGGGTGGTGAAATGCAACGAGTATTTGTTTACACCCCAGTTACCAAGATGGAACTCTTAGAGATGAAGAAATTAATTCCCTGTCACGACAAAGATCCAGCAGGGTTCCACCGAGAATTAAAAGACATGCTCCGTATGGGAGAATACACGTATCCAGATATTATTAAAATGTTAAAAGTCCTGTTGCCTGCGGGCATATACGAAAAACTCAAGGAAAAGGATTGGGAGGTGGGAGAGAAAAAGATCGATTGGACAGCTCTAGAAGCTGAAGATAAGATACGAGTACCTGGTACCGGTCTTGGAGACAAATGTAAAGAATTACCAGAACTGTTAATACAAGTTTTGCCTAGATTATTAGCCACTGAAAAGGAAGACTGGGATGCAATCTCAGCCTGTAAACAGAAACAAGACGAAGACACTAGTGATTTTTATTCCAGATTTGAGAAATGTTTTATAATAAACAGTGGTTTGAAGACGAGTAGCGAGTCATACCCTCATCTTTTTGTTACTAAATTAGTCGAGAATTCAAGTCCACAAGTTAAGAATAGAGTTTTGAAAGTCGAAAGTACATGGCAAGCTAGTACTCCGTCCCAGATGCTCCAAATGCTCCAGTATCACCAGAATAGAATCAGAGAAGAGCAAGAACACGAGAGAAGACGTATGAAAGACACGAAAATGAAAGTACTAGTTGCACAATCTGTTCCTCAAGACAGTCAGAAGAGGGGTCCGAATCAACCGAATCAAGCCAGTCATCCTGCAGCTCCCGTTAAAGGGACATGCAATTATTGTAAACAGCCAGGTCATTTCATAAACGAGTGTGCAGTTCTGAAACACAATATAGCCACTGGTAAAACTAAAGAAAGACCACGTCCGCCTAGACAAGAACAAGTTTCACAGACTTCTCAGTCACCACAGAATGCACAACAGACAGTTCCAGCACCGCAGCCTATAGCTGCAACACAGCATGTTACACAGCAGATGTACCAGTATGCACAATCCGAGTATCCAGAGTATCAAGCGTATTCATGAAACAGCCTAGAGAGGGAGGTAGGCTTGCCTCTCATCGAGATTCCTGTAGATCAAGAAGGTCCCTATGTACACAGTCAAGTATTAGGGAAAGACAGAAAGTTTCTGATTGATACAGGGTCAAGTAGGACTACCATTAGTCACGACGAGGTTCCAGGGGCTCCGCTCTCAGGCTCTAGAAATGTTTCCCTTGGATTTTCAGGAAAGCCTATTGTAAACGAGATATCAAAGCCAGTTACTCTAGAAGTAGGTCCATTGTCCCGAACTACTGATCTATTGCTTACGAAGTCATGTCCAGAAAATTTGTTAGGTATTAAGACACTGAAAGAATTAGGTGCAGTTATTTGCTGTTCCCCAGAGGGGATACGTTTGTTTTTACGTGACTTCAAGGGTCACTATGTTCTACGAGATTTTGATCCGAGATTGTCTAATGTCCCGCAACATCTATGGGCGCAAGGTCCAACTGATGTTGGTTTCATGCAAATCACACCCCATCGTGTGACTCTCAAGCAAGGTGTAGTGTTACCACGAATCAGACAGTACAGATTGCCACCTGAGGCTGTAGCAGCCTTATCCAAAATTATTGACGAGCTCATTGCTCAAGGAGTAGTTGTAGAAACTGACTCCAATGTATGTAATTCTCCTATCATTCCAGTCATGAAACGTACTGATCCAAATGCACCCCCAGTATATCGATTAGTGATTGACCTTCGAGAACTCAATAAATGTATCATTCCCCAGTACCCAGTTGTTCCAGATATTTCATCTCTATTGACAGCCATTGATTCTGAGGCAATATTTTTTACAGTAATCGACCTCAAGAATGCATTTTTCAGTGTCCCAATTCATCCAGACAGCCAGTACCTTTTCGGATTCTGTTTAAATGGAAGGAGCTATAAATTCACACGAGCTCCTCAAGGTTTCACAGAAAGTCCTAGTATTTACAGTCAAGCACTTAAGAGACAACTAGACAATATTCACATGCCAACTGACACTGCCCTGCTCCAATATGTCGATGATCTACTGATCACAGCCCGTTCTGAACGTGCTTGCGAGCGAGCGTCACTCACAGTTCTGTATTTCCTAGCCGAGATGGGGCACAAGGTGTCCCCTTCAAAACTTCAATTCTGTGTCCAGCAAGTGATCTACTTAGGCCACTTACTGTCCAAGTGGGGTAGGCAGTTGACACCTGACCGTATCCAGTTAATAGCGAGTCTCCCTCAGCCCAAGACACAGAAGGAGGTACGTGCTTTTATCGGCCTTACTTCTTATTGCAGACAATGGATTCCTCAGTATGCATTTCTAGCCAAGCCACTGATACAGTTAACGACACAGGAGGCAGCCGTATCGACTGTCCTCCCTTGGACATCTGAACATACACTTAGTTTTAATGAATTAAAGAAAGCCTTATGCCAAGCACCTGTTCTAGCTACACCGAACTACAGTAAGTCTTTTACACTTTTTGTCACAGAACGTGATGGTACTGCATTATCTGTTCTCACACAAGATCAAGCAGGACAGTACAAGCCCTGTGCTTATTTTTCGAGCACATTAGATCCAGTAGCCCAGGCGCTGCCTGCGTGCCTCAAGTCAGTTGCAGCCACAGCACTAGCTATCAGACAAAGTGATTCCATAGTATTAGGACATTCCTTGACAGTACAAGTTCCACACTCCGTGGAAGTTCTTTTAAACCGAACACAGACACAGCACTTGACCATTGCACGTTTAACAGGTTATGAATTGACACTGTTCCAGCCACACATAGAAATCAGACGCTGCAACGTTCTAAATCCTGCTACACTGTTACCGTCAGTTACTTCAAATCCTGCCATGCATGATTGTGTGGAAGTTGTTAACACTATGACTAAGCCGAGACAAGACCTGACAGATATTCCGTTACCAGACCCCGACCTGACACTTTATGTGGATGGTTCATGTATGAGAACGAGTACAGGAGAACTAGTAGCCGCATATGCAGTGACTACTGACACTGAAGTTATTGAAACACACCGTATTGACACCCTGTCTGCTCAAGCAGCAGAGCTAGTTGCTCTGACTCAAGCCTGCATACACGCCAAGAACCTGAAAGTTAATATTTACACAGATTCACGCTACGCATTCGGAGTTGTACACGACTTCGGAGTGCTCTGGCAGGAGAGAGGTTTCATGACTTCTCATGGAACCAAGATTCAGCATGGTCTCCTCATTCAAGCTCTGTTAGATGCAATACATTTACCGACATCTATCGCTATCATGAAGTGCAAGGCACATACGAAAGTTACTGACATTATTTCTCAAGGTAATGATCTAGCAGATCGAACAGCCAAGCTTACAGCACAGACTCCAGACATACCAGTTAACAAGACACCGACATCCACTCTCGAACAGACTACTTGTATGACAGTTAAGGACCCTACTCAAGATGTCATAGATATCCAGTTACATGCTACTCCCGAGGAAATCAAGAAATGGTCCGAACAAGGAGGGGTCCAGACAGATCAGGGATGGTTGACGAGGGGAAAAGCCACATGGTTTCTCCCCGACTCAATGGTTCAAGTCATTATCAATACCGCACATAGTCCAGCACACTTAGGAGAAAAAGCCATGTTAGACAGTATCCAGAACATTTGGTTTAACAAGCATTTACGAGCTGCAGCCAAGCAGAAAGTCCGTACCTGTATGACATGTTGCCAGTTCAATCCAGGTAAAAGTGTCCCGGTGGAACAAGGTGGATTCCAACCTCCTGACCACCCTTTTGAAGTCCTCCAGATGGATTATATTCAGATGGAGCGATGTCGAGGTTTCAAGTATGTCCTTGTAGTTGTATGCGCTTTGTCCAGGTGGACAGAAGCATATCCAGTCCCAGATTACACAGCCGCGACCACTGCCAAGCAGTTGGTTCGTGGATTCTTCCCCCGTTATTGACTCCCTAGGGTCGTGTATTCTGATAACGGCCAGCCATTCTCATCTGAACTAATGAAGCACGTTTCCCTTTTGTTAGGGTACCAGTGGAAGTTCCATTGTGTACGCCATCCAGAAGCAGCCGGTCTCGTAGAGAGACATAATCAAACCTTGAAAATCCGTATTGCCAAAATCTGTCAAGAAAAAGGTGTAGACTGGTTAGTTGCTCTGCCAGTCGCTTTGTTTTATATGCGCATGGTCGCACACTCCAGATCAGGTCTGTCCCCTTATGAGGTCGTATTCGGCCGCCCCCCGAATATGTGGGGTACACCTAGACCCCGAAGTATTACCGATGTTTCCAGTAATATGCTGACAGATTACCTAGCTTCCTTGATGTCTGCCCTACACTCTTGTCGTTCACAGGTTGCCGCTGCATTTCCCGACAATACTGAAGTCAAGCCACACGAGATCCTTCCCGGCACCCTGGTCCTCGTCCGCAATTTTGATCGTTCAAGTCCGCTGGAGCCTCGCTGGAAGGAGCCGAAGTTAGTCCTTCTAACCACCCGTACTGCCGTCAAGTTGGAAGGCAGGAAGGGGTGGGTGCACCTGTCACACGTCAAGAAATTTCACGGACTAAAAACTGTTTCCAAGAACATTTCCAAGGATTGTCAAGATTTTAAAGACTGCCAAGATACTATTCTTAAGGACTGTCCCGCAAATGACATTGATATCAAGCCCTCCCTGTTAGAGAAAACTCTGCAGCAGGAGTATAAAAGTAAGCTACGGTCTAGTAAAATAAGTCAGCCAGTTTAATTGTCTAAGTCCTCCCCTAGGTGAAACGGTTAGACAGGTATCTGACATGTATGAGATAGACCCCCATAGTGAGAGAGTTAGTCAAAACTCTATCCGATGTATCGTTTTTCTAAGTTTTATATTGTTTTTAAGCTTAATGGTTACCTGCACGAGTTATGCATTTCATTTATGTTTTCCAATTTCTCATGTAAATAAGTTTTCTAATGCTACAGTAGAGCACACGTTTAGTGATCTGCCTCCTCACGAACTATCCTATCGTCTTGCTATGCGCAATAACACATTTATCCGTATGTTGCATTATTCACACCAGACCAGCAATGCCACTAATTGTTGGGTGTGTGGTCGACTCCCACCATTCCAGACACCGAAGGGAGTTCTGCCACTGTTTCCTTATCCGTTTTCACATAATGGTTCATGTGGAGCATGGTCCACGTTAACGTCATCCTCAACTGATATGTCCCTTCTGAACAGTACATGTTTTCCAGACAAGCAAGGTCTTCCCCACAGAACAGGGTTAGATCTAGAAAATGAAGTTTATAATTTAGGTAATTATTCTTCGAATTTTATGGTTCTGAATGTTCAGTCTGATCCTACTCCAGACTTACCTGCTATTTCAGTATTACCAGTCAAAGGCGAATTATGTGTCCGAAATAATGGTTCCGTACATGTAGGACATAGTGATTGTACTACTATTGTCGAGTATAGTGACAGTGGGAAATCTATTTTCAAAGCTTCACGTCATTCTTATTTTGTTTGTGGTCAGACCGCATATGTTCGTCTGCCCCTCGATTGGGATGGAACCTGTTACATTGCCTTCCTACTGCCACCAGTTTTCCTAGCCCCGTCCGATTATCACAGAAACACACATCTAGTACACATTAGACATAGAAGGGAGATCGAGTCCCCGATTGTCGATCAAACTGAAACTGCTCTAGAACAGTATACAGATTTCAATAGAGGATTCTTTTTCTTTATAGGACCTATCCAGAATAGTAAGTTAATCCGTAGATTAACCAGAACCCTTGAAGCAGTAGTGAATGAGACTGCCTCTGCTCTAGGTAACTTAACCGAAGAGCAATCTGCTATGAGATTTGTCGTGCTCCAAAATCGTCTCGTTCTTGACGTCATACTGGCCGATAGAGGAGGAGCATGTAGAGTCATCGGATCTAGTTGCTGCATTTTCATTCCTAATAACGCGCCGTCTGTTTATTCAGCTATAACCAGACTTCATAAAATTGCCCATCAGTTACACCAGAATCCAGGCACCTGGACATGGTCCGGTTGGTTCTGGAGTATAATTTCTGCCTGGGGATGGAAAGTATTGTCCTTTCTAGGTATTGCAGTAGCGATCATATTCAGTTGCTGCCTCTGTATACAATGTGGCCCTGCGATTTGCGGCATTTGTGCTACCTCTTGTATTCCTAGTCCCAAGTCCCGTCCTAGATCCCGTTCCAAGAAAGTTCGAGACGAGCAAATGATACTGTATGAAATGATAGATGGTATCATGAATATTGATGTTTCCTGATGGAAACGTAGTGACAAGGAGGGAATGTGGAAAAGTAAATTTTGCCATGTTCTGTGTCCCTACGTGTTCCCCATCTTATGCTATATGTGCATGATTAATATGCATATGTATTCCCCATGATCGATTAAAGACGCAATTACAGTTGTGTCCAACTCTAGTATGCCAGTTTCCAGTCCTCGTGAAAACTACGAGTATTAGGCCTATGTAAAGCTACATTGCCACGTTTCTCAGTGTGCACGTTATTTCATTGTAAAGTCCCCGTTTCTAGGCCTCAAAAGGGCCCGGACTCAGATTCAGCTCCTGTCTCCTGAACCCTCTCCGAGGAGCGATACAGCCCCCACCTGTATCCCTGACCCTTCACTTACTTCCTGCCTCACAGTGCCCGGCTCGGCCTGGCTCTGCCTGCCAGTCTGCCAAGAGTGTTATGATTCCAGTTATCAGTCCAGCTCTCCTTCTCTGCATTCCTAAGCTACTGAATCGCATCAATAGTTTCAGTCATCGTCTAGCCTTTACGTCTCCATGTAAGAGAAATACTGTATTTATGGTCATTTAATATTCCTCAACACACACTACATGTAGAATAATGCATGCACCAGTCTTAGTGTCTGTTAGCCTTTACCCTGATAACTTTTGGATTCTATCAACATGTTCTCTAAACATCAGATACTAGATAGTGTTTAGGTACATGTCGCTCTGACTCTCCAGACTTTCGTCTCTCCTTCTAGCTCAGAAGTCATAGCCCCCAGCTTCTCCCTAGTAACACGTCATTGCCAGCTTGCGCGCACCACTAGGTTAGAGGTCCCGGCTCCTTCGGTAGCCCCCTCCATGTTTCCGCCCATTTGTGACATATTCCGTTACGTTTACATCACATGTCTATGTATACGCCCTGTTCACGCCTCTTGTTACACCTACTTTCTGCCTTATCTCTCGCGACTGCTATAGGCCCTGCCTACTGTTACGCCTATTGTATTGAATACCATGTATTTTGTTTAAGTATATATACTTGTGCACTGTTATTAAAAGTTGCCATTCCATTCCTTTGTCCCTGCCCCGTGCAGCGCTGCCATCCTATTCCCGTGCAGGTTGTCCTGTTCCTGTCCTTTATGCTGTATTAAACCTGCATACTCCTACTACCTCGAATCTTGACTCTTATTTATTGAGCTATCTGTTATTATATATCCAGTCAAAAATAGAGGTATTATTTATTTATTTACCACAGCTCGATAACCCCCTTGGCCAAGAGGGCAGAGACTTCCTGCTGAAGAAGCGCAAGATGGTCCCCCGACATGCGGTGGTATTGACGTGGCGTAGCTGGAGGGGTAGTCTCGAAGGAGAGGGAGTACCACCATTGGACTATTTGCAGAACCCACTTGTCCGAGGTGATGTTGCGCCAGTGGGAGGGATGATGGCGAATTCTGCCTCCCACTGGCGTTTGAAGGGCCTGAAAGTGCAGACTAGGAAGGCTTTGAGGTGGATGCTGCGAGGGTGGAGGTGGACTGGTTCGCCCGCTGGCCCCCAGAACCGTCTCGCAGAAGGTGGACTTGGTCGTAGCCCGTGAATCCTTTAAGCGCTCCAGCACACCTTCTGCTTTATTGCCAAAGAGGCGAATGCCATAAAAGGGCATGTCAATCAGAGTGTTTTGGACATCCCCTGAGAAGCCAGTTGTCCTCCGCCAGGCGTCGTGGAAATCCCCCTGCCCTGCGGTACCAAGCCCACAACGAATGGTGAACTTGGCTGCGTATCTCCCAGGTGCTATAGCTTGGGAGAGTACTGTCCGTGCCTCCTCCGGACAGTTGGGCAGAACCTGCGCAACCGTATCCCACACAGAGTGGGAATGACGGCCCAAGAGGCAAGCGGAGTTCACCGACCGCAGCCCTAAACTGACAGATGAAAACAGCTTCTTGCCAAGCTGCTCCAACTTCTTGGATTCCCTATCTGGAGGTGCGGAAGGGAACGCGCTCTGGGAAGCAGAGGCTTGGACAACCAAGCTCTCGATAGTGGGGTGTTGAGAGAGAAAGAGGGGGGTTGCCCGGAGCCGGGCGATGCAGTCGGACCACGTTCCTGTCCACAGGAGCCCCTGTGTTGGGCCTGGACAAAGTGCCTAGAACGTCTGAAAGTGCTTCATTAAAAGGCAGCAAGGGCTCCTAAGAGGTTGCCGCCACCTGAAGCACTTCTGTCAGGAGGTTAGTCATGACGGCCACTGTAGGGAGTTCGAGGTGGAGGGCCTCAGCCTCCCTACGCAACACCACTGTGTAACTGGCTCCCTCCTCCGTAGCTACGGTAGGAGGAGACAGCATGCCAAGGTCAGGTGAGGTGTCAAGACCACTGGCATACCCCAAATCCTCTGCCCAGTCCGGATCATAATCACACTGTTGTGTGAGAGGGTCCTCAGACCCCTCCCAGTCCTCCCCTTCCTCCAAGGTCTGTGAAACAGGCTGAAAATAAGGAGGACTGTCGTAGGGGTAGAAAGGCCCAATCGGCGTAGAGCGACGCCGTTTCGCACCACGTCCGATTCAGGGCTGAAACCAGGGTCGACGTCGGCAGTAGCACGGGACGACGTTGGTGGTGGTGGTGGTGGTGGTGGTGGTGGTGCTGGAGGAGGAGTCGACACCAGTGGAGGTGTTATGAGGTCAACCGGTGTCACCCGGGATCAGAGCCTGGATCCAAGGGGGTTCCTGCGGCACCAATGCCGACGGCGATGAAAGGGCAGGACCCCCAGCGGGGCCTGCGGGGCCCGTAGGCGCACCGGCGGGGCCAGACGACCCACAGAGTCGAGCCATGGAAGGAAGAAACTCTTGCACCTGACAAGGTGTCGCCGACGGACCCGGTAAGGGCGGGTAGGCCGATGGCTATGTCGCCGGCTCCACCCACACCCCCAGCCGTGTCGCGCGACAGGTGAGGGCAAGTCGAAGAGGAACAACGCTTCTTTGACTTCTTCTTGGAATGCTTTGACTTACCTGACCCCGAGTGTGAAGACTTAGACCCAGAGGAACGATGGTGACGACTCCGTGACCATTCCCTCGACCTCTCATGGGACTGAGATCTTAAGGCGCGCGGAGCCGACTACCGGACTTCCAGCAACTTTCAGGACTGCTCCTAAAGTCTTCGGCGTCATGGCCTGGCGGTCGGAGCACGACTTGGAGTCTACAGCACTTTGGGAGAGTGGAATACTGTGAGAGGTCGGTACACTGCAGCACTTTGCAGGGTTGGATTTGATTGGCATTACCAGATAGGGTGACATGGTTGAGGAAGTGACGATTAAGTCCTTTGAGCGCTTGCAAGAAGACTATGAGCTCTCAAGCAATCAACTCTGTCAGCTTAGACATGCCCTGTATGCTGAGACAGTGGACTGGTCAGATCCCTGGACTCGTCCCCCCTGGAGAACCATCCAGTGGGTGCCCTGCTCAGTCAGGGAGCGGTCTCCACCATATACAATGTAATTATCAACAACATCCCTGAGAGTCTTGGAAGTCTCAGTCGACGGTGGGAACAAGGCATGGACCTTCGTCGAAGATATCCACCGGTTCCGGAGCTGAACTCTGCATGTCGCATCGACGGGCCCTCTGATCTCGAATGGTCTTCTTGGATCGAAAGGACGCACAAGCTGTGCAGCTCGACTCGTCGTGTTCAGGTGATAAACACAGATTACACACCTCCTGATGGTCGCTGTGTGGAAATATTGCTCCACACAAGGGGCATTTTTTGAATGGTGTCCTTTCCATGAGTTTTAGGCCTCACCGCGTGGGTAGGCCCAACGGCCCGCGTCGAAGACCGGAATCGAAGTGATGAAGTCGAGTCTATGCATATTGATGCTAAAGTTTGTTTTTTGAAAGTTTTGTGTGTCGAAGTCTTTGAAAAGTAGATTTTTAAACCGGAGCGGAAAAGTTGCATCCGAACCCAGTGGCGGAAAAAAACAATCTAAGGATGGAGCCGATGCCCATGCGCACTATCGTCCAAGGTAGGAGTCACCTATCGCGTGACTACAAAGGCTTCTTCCAAGACGACAACAACATGCAATCATCCGAGCCCAACACCAGGTGGCAATCTAATGCAAAGTGTAGAATCTGCAACTCGTATGCCTCGAACATACAGATTTGTCCTCAACCTCCACAAGGGGTTGCACTGGACCCCCTGGAGGATTTTACTGAGCTAGAGATTAATGACATGTTCGATAGATTTTGACAGATGCCATGGGAAACGTTGCTCCAATGGATGGTGTAACTGTTTGCTTCTGGAGTGTCTAGAGTGGTGTTAGATAGAGGAGATGTCGTAAAGTTTTGCACATTTAGCACTGGCACCTCTGTACAGGAGCAGTTTAGGAGTTACGAGGGTGGTGACCAGATCAAACTGTTACAATCAGCTGTTGAAGGGTGCAGTCAAAGATCTTTCAGAGTCAGTCTGGCCATTGAATGATAAACCCCGGTTCACATTGAGAGATGCTATGCAGAGAATTAAAGAAGTGATGAAAACTGGTGTTTTTCTAGGTAACGTGCACCTTTTAATGGAAGGGTTGCTGACTGTATCAGTACAAAACAAAATAACGTTTTTGGCCCTCCCAGTGTATGAACATGTACTAAGGACCTTACTGTTTAACCAGACAGGTAATACTGTGGGGCAGGTAAAACTAGCATGGTGGACTAAAGAGTTGTCAGACTCTGGAGAGCAGTATACTCCCTTTGAAAAGCAGGTGGTAGCTTGTCACTGGGCTTTGGTGGACAATGGGCAGATGACAATAGGGCAAAATTTAATTTTGTGTCATACCGGAGTGGGCCCAGCAACAACTGCGATTCTACATGAGAAGGTGGCCCAGACCCCGGTAGAGGATGAGCAGGTGTTTACTGGATAAAGTTGTGTGAGCCATTTAACTTATTGTCCCCCTATGATAGGATGCATGTGTGGTTTACAGATGGTTCAGCAAGATATGGGGGCCAAGAAACATTGGAAGACCATCCTGAAACAAAGAAGCTGCTGTCCACTACTAGGGAAGAAAGAGTAGTCAATATTCAGAGCTGTATGTCAAGCTCTGAAACAATAGCTAGCTGGGAGATGTCATTTATACTGCGTCATGGTTCACTGCCAATGGGCTAGATCCCCCTATGCCTTGCACACAATTGGTAAATACAGTCTAAGGAGTTGTGGAGCAAAGACCTGTGGTAGGAAATTTGGAAAATGCTACCACAAAATACAGTCACCGTGCATCGTGTAGACATCCATTGTCCCACTGATTCATTAGAATGATGGTTTAATTCCCTTACAGACGAAAAGGCCAAAGTCTCTGAAGCGAAAGTGGCAACACAGGATTCTGATTTGGTGAGGATGGCTAAGTAGGCACCCCAAAAATGTGGACACCTGGGAGAGGTAGCCACTAACAGGTGGGCAGAGAGTAGAGGGATGCACATTCCCATAGATTTGATAAAAACTTATTATGCACTGTCCTATTTGTCAACACACTCAGCAGAGATCTGTCCCACAGATGGTATGGGGCCGGGTGGGGGAGGTAGGGGTGGGAGGCGGTTGGAGTAGCATAGGCAGATATGGCAGATTGACTATATTGGGCCACTGCCCAATAGCTGGGAACTCCTGAAGTGTGGCGATACTGATCTGGTAATCTAAGCTAGAGACAGAATTGCTCAGATAATCATTCTAGTGTATGGATGGACAGCCAGAAAGGGGACTGCGCCAGCCAGTCTTACTGTACAAGGAGAAGGTGGGTGTGGCTCCACGAACAAGACCCCGAGGGCCAAAGGGTGGAGGGAATCCCCAAATAGTCCCCCAGAACCGGCAGAGATCTTTGCAACTGGAAAAGATAAAATGTTACTTGCAGAACAATCATAACTTTTTCTTTGCTAGATCATACTGCGGAGTGTCGGTGTGCTTGGTGTACTTTCAGGAGAGTGATTGGTCGTGTCGGGATGGGGCAGAGACAGGACCGGGATCACCCAACTCCTTAGTGATCAACTGACAGCACCGACTGACATCTTTGTTGAATTGACCTGAAAACGTATAGGCTTACCTAGCATAGACTGTCCTCAACAGGTCGTAATTCTGAATGACAACTATGAAAGGCACCATGAATGTTGTTTCCACTTGTCTAGTAGACATACACATACATTCCGGCAAATATAACAAGAGGAACGTGTGCATTCACACAGTTCGGACTTACGATACTTCTATTAAATCCAGCATTGCATACCGGAAGTACAAGGGAAACAGTTCAGCGTGATGAAGATTGTGACTCCGAGATATCTTTGTTGTCAAGGCAGAATAGATTAGTCTAGGCGTTTCTATAGTAGGATTCCAGGGTTAGCCATTTACAACACTAGGAGTAATAATAAGTTGCAATGTTTGATTGTTAATAATATCAATTATGCATCTATTGCTTTATCGGAGTTATTAGATATGCAGAGAACGAGGAGAGTAAACTTACAAAATAGAGAAGCAATTATTTGCTTTTAAAACACGATTATGGATGTTTCGACTTTGAAGGTCTTTGTTGCTTTTGTCAGATGCTTTACATGAATTAGTAAAGGGGGGTAAACAGGATGTGTATAAAAAATTGTGGGACTTGTCATTTGGGTAGTTACCTGACTTTGGTAAGCTTCGTTCTACTTTAGGAGGGATAATCATAAATAAGCGTTATGATTTTATTATGTTGCTTTGCCCAGGTTGTGCCTAATTCTACATCCATGTTACGACCTAGAAAAGTTGATTTGAGACCAATATGTTATGAGAGTCAATGGTCAAAGGGTGGAATGTAAAAAAAATTGTACAATGGGGACTATTGACTACATTTTGCGTGCACAACTTCATTCTGGCATCTTTCTTGCAGCTACAGGGTAGGAATGTTTTTATTCTTCACAGCACTTCAGAGCACAACGCACAAGCGTGAGAGGAATGGTCTGTTCTTCCTCAGAGCAAACATTGGAGCCTGGCCAGCTCCTGTGAGTGACCTTGTCGTAGACTGGTACAGACTGCCAGCTCTGACTGTATAAAAAAGGGAATGAGGGGAGGTTTCTAGAAATCTCTCCTCAGTTGAATAAAGGTATAAAAGACAGGACTTTTAGCTTTCAGACAGGAGCTCACCTGTGGAACGGACGCGTTGTCCTGGGACCTTTTGTGGTCCCAATCCAATCTAGACTTCTATCTGTCTGTGAGGGCTTTCCAGTCATGCTAGCCATAAGCTATTAGTGGGAGAGACAGAAAAGCGTAAATACCGCTGACCAATTCCTTCATAGTGCATTGCCCATTGACTGTGGATACCTGGAGACGAGGCTTAAGCATTTTGAATGTAATGGGGTGACAAAGAGGTCGACGACTGGGGTTCCCCACTGCTAAAAGTATCTCAGAAGCACATGCAGATGAAGTTTCCACTTAAGGATGTGGATGCGTCCTGTTTAACGGATCCGCAAAATAGCTGTCAACCCTAGCAGAAGATCTGCCAAAAGGTGGACCTTGTTACGGACTGCCAAGTGGCGGATCTCTGGCGCTATTGCGAACAGCTAGGAGTGGATACCAAACATACATGGCTGCCATGTTGTCTGTCTTTATAACTACCACCTTACCATAAACCAAGCTGTAGAATTCTCTGAAGGTTAAGTAGATGGCCATCAGCTCTAGACAGTTAATGTGTCAATGTTGTGGTGAAAGGTCCAAGAATGGTGCACATTCATGTTTCCGAGATGAGCACCCCACCCAGTGAGCGGTGTGGGGATAGTCACCTGCGGAAGAGGGCTCATGAAAGGCCTGCTGAGCAACAGGTTGCCACTGCAGAGAACACTAAATACTGGCCATTAGCAATAGTAGATCTTCCCTTTGCCATTCCTAATTTTTAAATTGTATTTTGCAGTTTTATATAGCACAAACGTGGCCCACTGGCATTACAGTGCTTTATATGTGCACCAGAGCTTCTATTGCTTGTAACTAATGGCTCACAGCAAACTGCTGGAGGGGGGTATATATTCTGCCATGTGGCAAAATTGCTAGGCAAGATGCTATCATACCCAGGAGCTTCACAATACTACAGTGGACGGCTAGACTGAAAAGGTAGCCACAGCTACTTGAATTCTATCACTTCCTTGTGGTTGGGACATGCCTTTCCTCTAAAAGGGGTTAACATTGAGCCCAAGAAGGCAGGATCAGTTTGGGTTGGATGTGGTACGGAGCAGAGGGATGAGATCCTTTGGTTTCATCTGGAGGTACTCGAACAGGATGCACTAATTGAGCGGCCTCAGGAGTATAATGGGTTGAAGGGAGTAATGCTTCTTGGGATGTGGAATACAGTGGCTAAATGCCTTTGCTCCACTATTGTGAGAGAAAATGCTGTATTGTGCGAGGAGTGCTTGAACCTTTTGTTTTAGGAGATTGAGGTTGTCTGGCGGAGGATGTGTTTAAAGGTGGTACTGCTGGTAAATTAAGGTAATTTTCTCCCAGAAGGTGGTTGAAATACTATAAAAACACAACACCCTCCCCCCGGCCCGAAATCATTGGCGAGTCAATTTTTAGGAGTGGGAGCTCCTTTACCAGACCTGCCTCTACCCTTACTGCTGTTGCTCCTGCTACCACCCTTGAGTATCCTCTGCCAGTCTGGGACTTTCGAAAGGCCTGTTAGTGCTGGTCGATATGTACCTGACCAGAGGGTGTGGTCTAGTTTCCACTCTTAGACTGCTGCCTACGAAAGATGCCCCTAGGAGTGGCAGATTTTAAAGCACCTATGGACTACAATTTCGGTGTCATTTCATTTCTTCAACGTCTCATTCACTTGGGTACTAAAGAGATGTTACCTGCTGAATGGGATGTTGAGAATGTCCCGTTTGATCCTTGAGATACAAAGCCATGTGTGGCAGCAGAGTAGGATCAATAGATCAATCAATGAATGCTGGTGTGTATGTTTAACAAAGCAGCACCCCCACCAGAGTGCAGAGTGGATGTTTGTGTTGGATTTTTATTTTCCTCTGTGAACAACTCTTTTGCCCTTTTTCTGTATGTGTCAGGTAGCCTGCTGCACCAGTGTCTCCATCACCTTCCAGTACAGCCTGCCAGAACTCAATAGCAGGCCAAAAGAGATAGCAACACGCCACTAGGTGGTTACATCAATCGGCAAGCATTTGCCTGAAGTGTCGAAGCACTTGCTCTCCCGTCAGTGGCATTGGGATATTTCTTCTACTGTGACCCACTTCCTTGCTGTGTATACCTTCAAGAATTCTTGGAGGGTTGTGAATAACAAGTTTATCAAGCCTGGATGATGAGAAGCTTATTTGTTTTTCTGTGATTGGAACTTGGACATATGTCAGTGGTGAGTGTTTAACTTACTGAGCCATCACTGTGAGCACAAATGTCTAAAATAGTGAGCACTACCACACTATTCTCATAGAGCTTACTGTGTTTGTTTGCGAATTCTCTCAAATAACCATATCACCTGTGTTTTTATACTACTGGCCTGCTCTACCTAACCTACTGACAAATCTACCAACAATACTGGCTGTTTCTGATTTCGCAGCACATGGCAAACCAGGAACAGGTGTCACAACCATCAACTTCACGCTTGAGCAAAGGGTAATTAAATTGCTGCTAAGGGATTAACAGTGCATCTATCAATAACTACTGTGGGGTCAGTCAAAGTTCATCAGTGAAATATATCTAGCTTCCCACTTTGTCAGTGTATGATATAAGTTCTTTGAGTTCTTTCAGTATTGTCCAGGGAAGGAAAGCTCTTAACTAAATGATTGGACAGAAGCTTAAATAAGTGCTAGGTACTTCACTACACTTGTGATGAGTAATACTTTATGCACCCCTATTATGTTCTGCCTTTAGTAATATAGATTGATAGTGAATATAAGAATCACTGTATAACCTTTCCATTGCCATGTAGTAAATGGTTACAGAATATTTAAACAGAAAAACACAAACCCAAGCACTTCCATTTTGTATTTTTTTGGCGTATTTCTTTATTTTATTACGTCACAGATCATAAATACAACCAACTGAAGTAGCTCATGCTTTTTATGCAGCACACTGAGGTATGGAAATACATTTTTCTCAGGACTACCATTCAGAAGAAAATGACCAGCTTCAATATTGCCAACAAAATAGACGACATATCTATGGAAAGGTTCAGTGCAGAGAATTGGCTAGGGCTAGCCTATTGAAATGAATGCACTCAATTTAGTCAGTTTATTGAAGTCCCGAAACACTTGTTTGTCATCCAGAGTAACCCCGAGAATACCCACTCTGCCTTCCCACATCAAATATACAATTCTCTCTTCTCTTTTTGCACCTACAGCTTTTAAATTACCTCTGAAGTAAAACAGAACCAGAGTAATACTCACTGGCAAAGGTAAGGGATTAGATAAGGAATGTTGCGGTGAGGATCTGGCCACAGGGGGCACACTTCTACCAGGGCTGGTTCCTGGACCACTCCCTCCGGCAAACTGCCCAAAAAAATATGTTTATAAAGGTCAATAAACACATCTATTAGGGTAACAGCATACAAAACATTGACTTGTAGTTCTACAACTAACCAAGCACATTCAATCAACCGAGGCTCATCCTTCCATTTAATCAACGATTAAGAAAGGAAGGATTTGCAGTATTTATCATTCTGGATAGCTTACTGAGGTTGAAGGTCTGAAGACAAGCCTTTGGGTTGGCAATGTCTTAAGGAACAGTGAATATTATTATTTGAAACCTTCGAAGCAGATGCAAAGAATACATAGAGCTTTGCATACCACAGGTTCACACCAAACTTGTGACTGCATTTTAGTAGATCAAACCAACTTAGCCATAATCATTAGGAATCATTCATAACTTAGCTTCCTTTTTCCCTGAGTGTTAATCATTTTAACACACTAGAAAATTGCTAAAAAGTAAACCGAAAAAAGAACAGAATTTTCCAATCCAACCAGCAAACATTATCTTTGGACTTGTGTTTGGTGCCCCAATTGGATTATGCACAGCACCTAACAATAATTTACATTGACAAAAGAAAGTACATGACCAGGGTCCTAAATTAACGAGTCAATATGACCAGAATTTTCAACACCTAACAATAATTTACATTGACAAAAGAAAGTACATGACCAGGGTCCTAAATTAACGAGTCAATATGACCAGAATTTTCAACATCAATTGAGGAGACAAGTATTTTGCAAATAAAACACCCAGCTAGCGGTCCACACCTGCATTGTTTTCTTGTCTCACGAATGAGCAATAAAATTATTGTTACAGCTGAGGGGATTGTAAAAAACACTGGTTCTCATCCGCCATGTGGCAGAGACTGGCATATTCCCTCCGGAGTCGGATTTGGCCACGATAGTGGTTATTCCGAAGACGCAGCCGCCATCCCTGAGCTGTGCGGACTATCGCCCGATCTCGCTGATCAACACAGAGATTAAGCTCTTCGTCACCATCTTGGTTCAGAGACTCCGACCCCTCCTGCAGGACCTGGTGCACCTCGACCAATGCGGGTTCATGCCGGCTAGAGGCACCCGCCACTGCATTCGCCGCCTCCACCTGGCTCGGTAGCTCTTCTACCGGAGCTGGAATGGGCCCTGAACATCACGCCCTTGGTCATCAGGATGAAGGCGGACCTCAAGAAGTGGCAGACCCTTCTCCTGAACCCCCTGGGCAGAAGTGCGCTCTTCAAAATGATGGTCCTCCCCCGTTTCCTTTACATACTGCAGAACATCACGGTCCACCTTCGGGTAGTTGGTTCCGCGAGCTTGACAGGCTCCTCACCCGGTTTCTCTAGGGGGGCGGGAGGACGCGCGTGTCCCTGGCACACTGCCGCATTCCCCCCTTTGACGGGGGTATGGGGGTGACCAATCTTCACCTCTACCACCTGGCCACGAAACTCAGTCATACACGATTGGTATGCGGGCGGCTGGTCCGACCCTGCCTATCGTGTGTAGCTCACCGCGTTGGACTTTACACAGGTCCAAGCGCTTCTGTATGGTAGTCCTGTGCCACAGGTGATGGCCCCGGTCACTAGGACGGTGTTTCAGGCCTGGCGCACGGCCCTTAGGCACGTGGGGTGGGACCGACAACTCACTCGACAGACGTCCCTCTGGCATGGGTCTTGGATGCGGGGGGTCTTGTCCCTGCGGGGGTTCCGTAGATGGGACCTCATGGGCGTCGCGGTGCTCGGAGATGTTTGGGTGGGGGATCAAATCCGCTCTTTCGCAGACCTACAGCAACGTCATGATCTTCCTCACTCCCAACTCTATCGGTACTTGCAACTGAGACACGCCCTTTACATGCATGTCCCGCCTCCTGCCTCCCTTCCAGAGTTCAGCCCGTTGGAGGCTCAGGTGATGATGGGGAACCTGGGGGGGGGGGGGGGTTTGGGGGGGTGGGGGGGTAATGGTCCCGCTTCCCTAGACCATCTCAGGGCCCGCTAGGAGGACTCGCTGGGCCCCCTGGAAGATGCAGAATGGAGGGATGCCCTCATGGCGCCCTGAACCTTGACCACGTCCTCCAGGCTGCACCTGGTCCAATTGTACTACCTCCATGCGGCATACCTCACCCCGGCATGTCTGTTCCAGGCCCGGTTGAGGCCCTCTTCAGCGTGCCCGCGATGTGCCTCAGCCCCTACTGATTTTTATCACCTGGTATGGCATTGTCTGGAGCTGGCGCCATTCTGGAGGGGGGTGGAGCTGGAGCAGGCCTTGGGATGAGAGGTTCCACACGACCCATTGCGTATGCTGTTGGGGGTCTCTGATGGCCTCGATGGTTCTAGGATGGACAAGCGCCTCTTGGGGACAGCTGTGGCAGTGGCCAAGAGGGACATAGCAGCGCATTGGTCACAGGCTAAGGCACCTACTGTGCAGAGATGGAGGAGGGGAGTGGACTGGTGTGGGATCCAGAAAGAAGCCCTATTTGAGGCTGGGGATCTCCGGACTTATTTAACAAGGTGTGGGGTAATTGGTTTAATATGCTGCCACCATGATAATCTGTCTTCTTTTACTTTATGTCACACTGTAACCATCATCCGAACTCCTGTGTTAGACCCCGATGGTCCGGCCCTATTTGTATCATCAATTAACCCTGTCATGTTTCCTTTCAATGTGTGATGAACTGCAACCAATGAATTTTCACTGTTCTTATAAAACCAATAAGGAATATGCTACTTACCAGTATGCATCTGTTCTTGGCATGTAGGGCTGCTGACATTCATATCTTTGCATTGATCGCCGCCTAGTGTTGGGTCCGGATGATTGCACCTTGTTGTCCTGGAAGAGTCTTCTAAGTATCACGAGGTAGGTGACTCCTCCCCTGGTCTACAGTGCGCATGGGCATCTTCTCCATCCTCAGATTGTTTTTCGCCATTGTGGCAAAGATGGAGTATAGGAAAGTAAGAGATGTCCATGTAAATGTATGTAGAAAAGTACTGCAGCTGTGACAGGCCCCGGGGAGGAGGGTGTGTGATATGAATGTCAGCAGCCCTACATGCCAAGAACAGATGCATACTGAAAAGTAGCATATTCCGTACGAGGCATGTGGGCTGCTGAATTCATATCTTTGCAAAGACTGTATTGCAGTATATCCTCTAGCGGTGGTCACCTGTACCAGCTGCAGCAGTTTGGAAAAGAGTCTTAAGGACAGCCTGGCCCACAGCAGCTTGCTGCTTTGCTTGCACATCTACACAGTAGTGTTTAGTGAAAGTGTGTGTTGTAGACCATGTACCTGCCTTACATATCTCTTCTAGGGGAATGTTTCCTAGGAATGCCATGGATGCCCCCATTTTACGCGTTGAGTGTGCTTTTGGGGGAACAGTTTAGCTTTTTGGTAGCATATCTGAATGCATTTAACGATCCATCTGGCTATCCCTGATTTTGAAATGGGATTCCCTTTATGTTGTGGTGCAAAAGCAACGAATAGTTGCTTTGTTTTCCTGAATGATTTGGTTCTGTCAACGTAATATAGCAGAGCCTTCTTTACATCTAGTGTCTGTAGGGCTCTCTCAGCCACTGACTGCGGGTTTTGGAAGAAAACTGGCAATTCTATGGACTGATTGATATGGAAAGTGGATATAACTTTTGGCATAAACTTAGGGTTAGTACGAAGCACTACCTTATTGTTATGTATTTCCATGAAAGGTACTTGAATAGTTAATGCCTGTAGCTCACTCACTCTCCTGAGGGAGGTAATGGCAATCAAAAATGCCACCTTCCAAGTTAGAAATTGTAATTCACATGAATGTAGTGGTTCAAGCGGAGGTCCCATAAGTCTGGTAAGTACTATTTTTAAGTTCCAGACTGGTGAAGGTGGGTGCTTTGGAGGGATTATCCTTTTAAGTCCTTCCATAAAAGCTTTGATTGGGGGTACTCTACACAAAGACATGTGTTGTCTATTTTGGAGGTAAGCTGCAATAGCAGCAAGATGTAGTCTTATAGAAGAGTATGCCAAATTGCATCTTTGAAGATGCAATAGGTAACAGATAATGTTTTGGATGGAAGCATCTAATGGGTTGATTTGGTTATTTTTGCAATAAATTACAAATCTCTTCCATTTAGCTGCATAGAATGCTCTAGTAGTTGGACGTCTTGCCTCCTTGATAATGTTCATGCAATCAGGAGGCAAATTAAGGTACCCAACTCTAAGACTTGAGGAGCCAGATCGCTAGGTTCATCCGATTGGGATCTGGGTGCCTGATTTCTCCATGGTTCTGAGTTAAAAGATGTGGCGAGAGGCGCAGTCGGTGGTGGGGAACTACTGAAAGTTCTAGAAACGTTGTGTACCATGGTTGTCTTGCCCATGTGGGAGCAATCAATCAATCAATCAATCAATAACATTTGTATAGCGCACTACTCACCCGGAAGGGTCTCAAGGCGCAGGATCATTGTGAGTGACTGCTGGCGTAGTTTGCATGCCACCAGCGAAATCAGTGGGGCTGGTGGAAAAGCGTACGCAAATATGCCTGACCAGTTCATCCATATCGCATTGCCCTGTGACAACGGATGTGGGAACCTGGCGGCAAAGTACTGGCAGTTTGAGTTTTCGTTTGTGGCACACAGGTCTATCTCTGGATGCCCCCATTGCTGAAAGAATGGTTTGAGAACCTGAGGGTGGATCTCCCATTCGTGTAGCTGTTGGCTGTGCCTGCTTAACAGATCTGCTACTTGATTGTCTTTTCCTGGCAGGTGTTCTGCTAGGAGAAAGATGTTCTTTGGAATTGCCCACCTCCATATGCTCTGTGCTAGGTGAGATAACTGTGGAGAGTGTGTCCCTCCCTGCTTCTGTACGTAATACATGGCAGTCATGTTGTCCGTCCGGATCAACACAGTCTTGTTGTACAAGTACTTCTGAAAAGCTTTCAGTGCTAGAAATACTGCAAGCAACTCTAAGTGGTTGATGTGCAGTGTTTTTGTTTGATTGTCCAGAGCCCTTGAACTGTGAATTGAAGTAGGTGGGCTCCTCAACCTGTCAGTGATTCGTCCGCTGTTAGTACTACTTGTGGAACCGGATCTTGGAACAGTCGCCCCTTGGAAAGGTTTTGTGGGTTCCACCACTGCAGAGAGTTGTAAGCACGACTGTCCACCAACACTAGGTCTTTTAATTGTCCTTGAGCTTGGTTCCACTGCCTTGCCAGGCATTCTTGCAGTGGACGCATTTGAAGTTGGGTAGGAGGGACAATGAATATACAGGAGGCCATCATGCCTATGAGCTGCATGAACACTCGAGCTGGTAAGGAGTGTTGTGGCTGAAACTTTTGAATGAGAGTCTGCATATTGGCTATCCTGGCTGGATTTGGATATGCTTTTGCTACTGAGGTATCTACTGTGGCTCCCAGATATTGCTGTATGTGGGAGGGCTGTAGATGTGATTTTGGGTAATTGATGGAAAACCCCAGACTGTGCAGCAGCTGGAGTGTTTGAGACGTATGGCTTGCACACTGCGCGTACGAGTTGGCCTTTATGAGCCAATCGTCGAGGTATGGAAACACGTGGATGTGTTGCCTTCTGAGGTGTGCTGCTACAATCGCTAGGCATTTTGTGAAAACTCTTGGGGCCGTAGTTACCCCAAAGGGGAAAACTTTGAATTGATAATGTTGCCATTCTATTGTGAACCCGACGTATTTTCTGAGAGCTGGATGTATAGGTATGTGGAAGTATGCGTCCTTGAGGTCTAATGTAGCAAGGAAGTTGTTTTGCTGGAGTAACGGGAGTACTTGATGTAGAGTAATCATATGGAAATGCTCTGAGAGTATGTATTGATTTAGCAGTCTGAGGTCTAGTATGGGTCTGAGGGACCTCCTTCTTGGGAATTAGGAAGTATAGAGAGTATACTCCTGTCCCTTGATGTTGAAAAGGGACTTGCTCTACGGCTCCTTTTTCTAGCATGGACGCGACCTCTTGTTGTAACAGTGTGATGTGTTCTTTGGACATAGGACGATGTTTGGGTGGTATGTTGGGTGGAGTAGAAGTGAGTTCCAGGCAGTAACCATACTGGATAATTTGTCTCACCCACCTGTCTGTGGTAATGGCATTCGAGACTGGTAGGAATTGTTTTATTCTGCCTCCGACCGGTGTCGGGTGGTCCGGAGGGAGTGTGATAAAGTCACTGTTTGGTGGCAGTGGAGGCTCTGGTGTTATTGCCGCCACGTCCCCTGCCCTTGTTATTGTTTCCCCTATAACCCCCTCTGTTGGAGCCTTTATTAAAGGTACTATGGGTGTTACTTTTGAATGTAGAGGAAGCCTGTGATGTTTTGCCTCTTGCGGAGCCTCTGTAGGAGGAGCGACGAAAGGAACCTCTGTGTTGTTGAAACTGAAGTGCGCCCATAGACTTAGCAGTTTCAGTATCTTTTTTCATTTTGTCTAAGATTGAGTCTACTGCTGGACCAAACAGGAAATCTGGGTTAACTGGTTCGTTGAGGATTGTGGATTGCACCTCGTTCTTAAACCAGAGATGCGTAACCACGCATGCCTGCGTAGTAATACACTAGTATTGATGGATCTTGCTGCTGAATCAGCTCCATCAAGGGCACATTTAATGGAAGCATTAGTTATAAATTTCCCTTCCTGAATGAGGTCGTTAGCTTTAGCTTTAATAGGTTCTGGTAAATGTTGCAGGAAACCTTCAAGTTCATCGTAATGCGCTCTATCATAGCGTGCTAATAAAGCCTGTGTGTTTGCAATCCTCCATGAATTTGCAGCTTGTGAGGCCACCCTTTTGCCTGAGGCTTCTAAGATCTTAGACTCCTTGTCTGGAGGGGGAGCATCTCATGTTTGTGAGTTGGCTCTCTTTCGGGCGTTTGCCACTACTAGTGAGTCTAAAGGCAATTGGGATTTGATATAGGCGGTGGTCGGAAGGGGCCGCCTTATATTTCTTCTCTATTCTGGGATTGAGAACACACACTCTGGCTGGATCTTTGAATATGTCTGGCGAATGTTTAAGTACCCCTTTTAACATAGGAAGTGTCCTGACATTTTTCTCAGAAGTAGGAAAGGTGTCAAATAAAAAGTCCTCTTCTATGGGGTCAGTGTGCATGTCCACATTGTGATATTTTGCTGCCCTATCTAGCAATTGATTGAAAAGAATGGTGTCGTCAGTAGGCGACGGTTTTGTAGGGTATGTGGAGGTGTCTGGGATGGGCTGTGGATCATATAGATCGTTTTGGTCATCCCATGGGTTATCTTGTGCATCCGGATCCTGTGGTTCATCAAAATTGTTGTGAGGATCTACCCCCATGTTCTCTTCCTCATCATACTGTGAATGTGTAGGAGAGTAAGGCACAAAAGGCATATTAGATAAAGAGGAGGAGGAGCGAAAGGTCTTGAGGGAGATGTCCCGAAGTCTTTTTTTCTTTGGAGGAACAGGGGAAGGAGTGTCCGTGTCCAATGGTCTCTTTTTCCGATGGTAAACTGTAACCTTTCCTGTTTCAGGGTCTATGTACAGTTTAGATTGTTCCTCACTCACTGGATCAGGATGGAAGAATTCTTCCTCAAATGTCCGTGGCCTTGGTGCCGATGTTTCTGTCTTGGTGACTAGTCCGTGACTTTTTGGCTTGAGAGCCTTAGGTCGTGGAGCTCTGTCTGGTTCGACTGTTGCTTTAAGGTCGGAACCTTTTTCGGTTCGACGACTTTGTCCTTGTCGACGTTCTTTAGTACTTACACAGTCTTTTTTGGTTCGGTGACCTTCTTTGGATCGACAACCTGTTTCGGATCGACCGGAGTCTTTGGTTCGATACATTTGCCTTGTTTTTTGTGCTCGACGACCTTTTTCGGCTCGATATCTTTGCTCGAGTCGACGGCTTTTTTCATGTCGACGGGCTTTCTCTCCGGGTCGAGCATCTTCTTTGGATCAACGACCTTCTGTGGCTTAGAGCTCTTTTTCGGCTCTAGAGCTTTCGGTTCGAAAACTTTCTTGGGTTGGCCGACCTTCTTTTGTTCGAGAACCTTCTTCGGTTCGATGACTTTTGGGTCGACAACCTTCTTTGGATCGATGACCTTCGGTTCGACAACCTTTTTCGGGTCGACAACCTTTTTGGGGGAGAGTGTTACTCGGGCCAGGTGTTTCAAAAGGCTTAGTCTTGGGCTTCGGAGCCTAGCCGGAAGGCGGGGCTTCGAAGTAACTTGTCGATCTCGGCTAAGGCCTTAAGGCGATGCGTCGACCAGAGCCTTTTCTTTTGGAATAAGCGGGGCCAGGGGCTGAGTACTCACTTTTTGCCCTGGCGTGATCTGGTCGTCGGAGTCCGACTGGTCCTCAAAGGTGACGATTTCTAGATCCGAGTCTGCCGCTTCCGGGAGGTCATGTTCGTCATCGAAGATGTTCTCCAGTGCCAGCGCTTGCCGCTGCATCTCTTGCCTAGCAGCCCGTCGATTCCGGATGGTTTTCTTCAAACTGAATTGGGCACACGCTGAGCAAGTTTGTTCGTTGTGGTCTGGTGATAAATACCAGTTGCATACTGTATGTTTGTCGTGGCATTGTGGGCACCTTTTGAACGGACTCCTTTCCATCGACAGCAGTCCCATGTGGCATCCAAAACGCCCAACGGTTCGCGTCGACGACCGGATCGAGATGGAAAGTTAAATCGAGTCAAGGAGTACCGAACGAGAACAATACCTTCAAGGTAGAAGGCCTTTTGGCCTTAGAAAGTAGGTTAGTTTCGATTCCGAAGTTAGAGTAGAGGAATAACATCCGAACCCAATGGCGAAAAAAAACAATCTGAGGATGGAGAAGATGCCCATGCGCACTGTAGTCCAGGGGAGGAGCCACCTATCTCGTGATACACTGTTAACCTATTTAGATACGACTTCCTGCTTGCAACCAGATTCACTTCCGGGTTGTGGACGCCAGTAGCGCGAGGGCGATTGAGCCGAAGGATTACGTGACACACGCACCCGTGGCCACGTTTGGTGATTTTCTGGATAGTACAATTTCTTTGGGATTTATATGGATTTGCGTGACAATTTGGAGCGACATGAATAAATAGGAGTCTTTTGAAATCTAGGATTTAAGAATTCCGGTGACAAGACAGTTTCGTGATCACACTACATAAAGTTACCCTTCCGGGTTGGAATTATCACCGGAAATAGGCCTAGGCATTGATTTCTCAGCCTTCGAGCCCTGAAGAGTTGTTGGTGTCTGTGTATGTGCAGTACCACAACGAAACACGTGTCGGCTGGCTGTATATACATTTTCTATTTTTTGAGGACCAAATAAAAGGAGAGACACACGAACCTCCAAAGAAAACGTCGCTGGACAAGAATTGCTTCTCTTTTTTGTGCTAATTGAACCAATTTACACATTGATGTTGCAATAGACTTGGAGTGCGCAGGAGTTTGTATTTTATGTTTCATAGGTTGTGATATTGTTTGCACTCGAATTGAGGGGTTTGGTAAGGGTCTCCCCTCCCTGCACCCTTACTCGAGAGAAAAACGGAGAACGTTTACTCTGCTAGAGCGCCTATAGAACCCGTGCACTTAAAACCCTCTCTGTTGATATCACTTCGAAGACTCTTCCAGGACAACAAGGTGCAATCATCCGGACCCAACTCTAGGCGGCGATCTATGCAAAGATATGAATTCAGCAGCCCACATGCCTCGAACAGTTGATTATCAAAAAAAAAACTCGTTCTGACCATGTCCTGCACTCTGATCTCTCGCTTTTTAATCACCTGTTTTGTGGCGTTTTTCGTGGGGGTGAGCCTCCCAAATGGTGACTCACACATGGTAAAACAAGCGGTAAATGGATTGCGTGTGTTTACAGCCAGTGCCTGCATTGTAAGCTAAGGCAGATACTAGGCGGTAGGGGGCACTTGGCTGGTTACATGTGAACAAGTGTGCACACGTGTGTGGGCTGCAAGTGTGAGTCTACTGTCTAGCACAGTACGGTAACTGACACATAGGACGGCTACTTGATTGATGTCATCTTCTCCAGTATCACAGATATCAGAAACAGCTCCACCCATACCGCTATCATGGACTGATCATTTTGCAGTCCTTTTTTTCTTATCATGCACCTCCCCCTCCCTAATCACAGCAATCAGACCTAAAATAATTAATAGAAACCGGACTAAAACTGGACATTGATGCTCCTAACATTGTTCCCTGTCGATGCCGGCCTCCCTGCGCTCGACCAGTGGCTACATAACTCCCTTGACCTAAATTTGCCAAGCAAACCTAGAGGGGGAGGAGGGGAGTGGGGCAAGAAAACGCCCGCCTGCTCCATGATTCAATGAGCCCCTGCAGGAAGAAAAAAAAGCAAGAGCATGGTGAAAACACTATGATAATGTCGCCAAATCGACCGTTAATAAAGCTTAGAACATAAACCATGGTCATTGCAGGAACGCTACGGCAGCTTTCTACTCTAACCCAATACAAAAAAGCCAAAACTGACATAAAACTCTTTTTAAAGTATTTAGAGATCTATCCAACATCTATCCAATGCAGCTTGATCTTCTCCCTCTCTCTAAGGGTTCTCTTGGAAAACTTGCTGCAGTGGTAAAATTGGTCTGGCTTGTGGAAAGAAGGTAAACAAGCAATGCAGACCGAATGAGGGTCAGACTTGGTAATCTTTTTACTACAGGCAGGGCACTTATTAAATAAGGCCGGAAAAAAGAACTGACCTAACTGTCACCTGTGGTGCATGATGGGAGCCTGGGGGTTCCTGGAGGTCTTAAAGGCACGGCACCAATTTTTCCAATTGTTTTCTATGCAGTCTGTCTAGGCTAAACCTGACTATGATCCTTCCTGTTTTTACCTTTGAAAATAAAGGTTGTGTGTTTCAAAGAAACTCAGGGCAGTTTTCTTCTTTACATATATCATATATGGTGACATATGTCTTTATTTGAGCAAATGTAAATGTTTTACATGCAGTAATGGCAGTTTTGGAGCCTAATATGGTGTTTTTCAGGCTGTATATGTATGTGCTTATTATCTATATATATGGATAGTTTATGTATATATATATATATATATATATATATATATATATATATATATATATGTAGATATATGCATATTATTGGCTATTGCTCCGGGATCCCGCAATTGGGCGGGACTATTCAGTGCTAATGACTATTGATGAGTATCCCCTGGAAGAGAAGCACTGCTACTTCTGGACCTAAGTGCCTAAAAAATGCTGCACTCGCGTTGTTAAAGTCCTTTATGGCCGATCAATTTTTAAGGTTTTTTCCACTCATATTATGTCTAGCCCTCACTCACTGACCTGGGGTGCCCTCTGGTCTTTAACATATATGTTAGCCCTCTAGCGGATCTAGTAGAAAGCCAGGGTTTAACCTTGTTTTGCTACACCGATGACACACAGATCATTTTCTCTTAGTCATCGGATCAGGAAGCAGGCCCACAGGCTCTCATGTCCTGCCTCAGTGATGTTGTCAACTGGATGAACACTAATTCTCTTAAACTAAATGAGGAAAAGACTGAGGTGCTTCTTTTGTGTGAAAATCCTCAACTGTGGGGACCACAGCTCTGGCCTAAAACTATGGGGTTCCCTTTCCAAAAAAGGTTGACAAGGCGAAAAGCCTAAGCATTTGGCTGGATGCCACTCTGTCCATGAAAGCTCAAGTAGCAAAAATGACCTTCTGCATCGCCACGTTGAAATGGCTTAAAAAGATCATATGGATGCTCCCTCTTTCAGCCCAAAGAACAATGATCCTCTCCAGACTAGATTATGGCAACATCCTCTATTTATGCTCCGACAAGGCAATAATTAGACGCCTTCAGATTGTTCAAAATGCGGCGGCTAAGTTGGTTTTTCGTCTACCCAAACACTCTTCAGTATCTGGCCTCCACCAAGATCTCCATTGTCTCACTGTGGACAAACGCATCAACTTTAAGGCTCTCTGATTTATATACAAAATCAAGAATCAGATAGGCCTGGAATTTTTGCAAAAGTTAGCTGTGCCTTACCTCCCCCATCACAAATTAGGCTCTAGTAACCAGTCCCTTTTTTCAGTGCCTAGATTCAGAGATTCACGTATTGGTGGCCTGTCCTTTTCTTTTAATCGGTTCTAAATTCTGGAACATACTTCTGAAGTCAATTAGAGGTTGCAACTCTCTGACCTCGTTACGCAAGCAGCTGAAAACGTGTTTTTTCTAGGCACCACAAGTAAGTTACCAACCAATGTCTTCCAGCACTGGGAAACCTTATAGGTAGCTATGCGCTACACAATAATTTAATAATAATAATTTAATATTAACTGCACACAGGTAGCCTGGCACAGAAGGGACTACGCAGGATTAGGTATTGACCTGGGTAGGCCTTATAATGTTAGTGTACATTCATAGTGAAAGTCAGTGTGGTTTACTGTCTTGTCTGAAGACACACTCAGGAAGACAGCCTTAGAGTGGAGTTTTGCTTCCTTTTGGCCTACAAAGTCCAGTGACAAAGTATCAACATGGGGTGGAACATGTGCGCCAAGATCAATAACTGATACTTCTAAGAAGATATTTGTACAACTTATAGGTCATCAAGAATTGTCATATTCCTCAGGCGCAGCACAGTATCAGAACCCTTGGACTTTTGTCACCCTGCTGTGCCACATTAATCACATTTCTCGCCAGCAGCACAAACAAAGGCTCCCCTCACACAAAGGGAGCAACTAACAGTACTTCACTCAGTTCCTGAGGAGGAAAGGAGAGGGCTGGGGAGAAGGATCTGCATTATTCACTTTTACACTGTAGCAGGGATGGGTCAGTCCGAGCCCACTGAACAAAGGAGGAAGCCCAGAACTCTGGAGGCAACACATGGGTGGGCTCCTCTTTGAAGTATTGGTGAGAAAGGCCCTGGCAATCATGCCAGTGAGGGATAGAACAGCGGTCCTCAGAGGATACGTGATTAGTGACTATGGGTGTGACGCCATCTTGATGTGCCCCAGCATGCTGTGCAGGAGGTTTGGACAGTGGCTGAGAGGTGACGTGGTACCCTAGGATTGGGCACAGGTGTCTAGCACTAGGGGGGAGCTTTCTTACACTTTTTGTCGGACCAGGACACTGGGAATAGAGGCCGCAGCAAAGGACAACTTGAATGGGGAAACCTCTGATGTCCACCTGGACTAGGGCATCGGACTACAGTTGACCCCAGGACTAGTGGGCGGGAGAGAAGGGTCATTGCAAGAGCATTTTCTATTTTTAATCCTGGGAGGGAGCGTGTGTAGGACACCTCCTCCCCATAGCTCAAAAGGCCTAATCCTCCCAAGCCAAGTTTTATCTGTGGGGGCCTGGAACCCCCAACTCCATGGCACAGAGAGTGCTATAGCACCCCCCCCAAGACTCAAGCAAGGGGTGCAGGATCTCCAACTCCATGCCACGACAGAGAGAAGGTGGAAGTGGGTGCCCTGAATGAATATGCTACTAACCAGTATGCATCTGTTCTTGGCATGTAGGGCTGCTGACATTCATATCTATAGCATAGATCGCCGCCTAGTGTTGGGTCCGGATGATTGCACATTGTTGTCCTGGAAGAGTCTTCGAAGTATCACGAGATAGGTGGCTCCTCCCCTGGACTACAGTGCGCATGGGCATCGACTCCATCCCCAGATTGGTTTTAGCCATTGTGGCGAAGATGGAGTGTAACAGTGTGAGCGATGACCATGCTAAGAGTAAGTTTGAATTCTGCAGCCGCTACAGGCGCCGGGGAGGAGGGTGTGCGATATGAATGTCAGCAGCCCTACATGCCAAGAACAGATGCATACTGGTAAGTAGCATATTCAGTTCGAGGCTATGGGCTGCTGAATTCATATCTATAGCATAGAATATATAGCAGTCCCTCCATTAACGGCGGCTGCCTGTGCCAGTGCAGACGTTTGAAAAAGTGTCTTAAGAACAGCCTGCCCCACAGATGCCTGCTGCTTGGAGTGCACATCTACACAGTAGTGTTTAGTAAATGTGTGTGGTGTAGACCATGTGGCTGCTCTACAAATGTCTTCCAAAGGGATATTACCAAGGAAAGCCATGGAGGCCCCCAACTTGCGGGTGGAGTGGGCTCTGGGGGGGACCGTTAAAGTGCGCTTAGCCTTGTGATAGCAAATTTGAATACACTTAACGATCCACCTGGCTATACTTGCTTTGGAAATGGGGTTGCCTTTGTGCTGGGCTGAAAAGGCAACAAAGAGTTGTTGTGTCTTCCTAAAATCCTTGGTCCTAGCGATGTAGTACATCAAAGCTCGTTTGACGTCAAGAGTGTGGAACATTCTTTCGGCTACAGTCTCTGGGTTTTGAAAGAACGCGGGCAGTTCCATGGTCTGATTGACATGGAACTGTGAAACCACCTTAGGAAGAAATTTAGGGTTAGTGCGCAGCACCACCCTGTTTGAGTGAATTTGTATGAATGGCTCTTGGATAGTGAGCTCTTGGAGCTCACTAACACGGCGCAGAGACGTAATGGCTATTAGAAAAGCAACTTTCCATGTTAAAAACTGAACCTCGCATGAATGCAGAGGCTCGAAAGGTGGGCCCATCAGCCTGGTGAGGACCACATTAAGGTTCCATACAGGAGCTGGCGGGGTCCTGGGAGGGATGACCCGTTTCAGTCCTTCTAGGAAGGCTTTAATGGCAGGCACTCTGAAAACGGAGAGATGCTGCCTGTTTTGGAGATAAGCTGCTATGGCGGATAAGTGTATCCGAATGGAAGCATATGCCAGCTTGCATTTGTAAAGATGTAACAAATAACAGATGATGTTGTGAGTGGATGCATCTAGCGGGTTGATGTTGTGTTCTGTACAGTAAATGACAAACCGCTTCCATTTTGCTGCACAGCAAGCTCTGGTGGTGGGCTTTCTTGCCTCCCGTATGATATCCATGCAGTCGGGAGGCAAGTTAAGGTAGCCAAATTCTAAGACTTCAGCAGCCAGATCGCCAGGTTGAGCTGTTGCGGGTCTGGGTGCTGAATGTCGCCATGGCTCTGCGTCAAAAGTCTGGGCGTGAGGTGCAGCCTTTGATGCGGTACCACGGAGAGTTCTAGAAACGTGGTGTACCATGGTTGGCGTGCCCACTTTGGAGCAACCAGGATGAGTGTCAATGAGTGTTGCTTTAGCTTTCGTGCCACCAGCGGTATGAGAGGTGCTGGGGGAAAGGCGTACGCAAATTTGCCTGACAAGTTCATCCATATCGCATTGCCCTGCGACTGTGGGTGAGGGAACCTGGCGGCAAAGTGTTGGCATTTTGCGTTTTCTCTTGTGGCAAACAGGTCTATCTGTGGATGACCCCACTGCTGGAAGTACGGGTGGAGTACTGATGGATGTATCTCCCACTCGTGCATTTGGTGGCTGTACCTGCTGAGCAGATCCACCATCTGATTGTTCTTGCCCGGGAGGTGTTCCGCCATGAGGAAGATGTTCCTCTGAATGGCCCACTTCCACATGCTCTGAGCCAGATGAGACAACTGTGGAGAGTGTGTACCTCCCTGCTTCTGAATGTAGTACATGGCCGTCATGTTGTCCGTCCGGATCAACACGACTTTGTTGCACAGATGTACTTTGAATGCCTTCATTGCCATGAAGATTGCCATCAGCTCTAGGTGGTTGATGTGCATCTTCTTTTGCTGCATAGTCCATAGTCCCTGCACTGTCTAGTGGAGTACATGAGCTCCCCAACCCTGGAGAGATGCGTCCGTTGTCAGGATAAGTTGTGGCACAGGCTCCTGGAACGGTCAGCCCTTGCAAAGGTTGTGTGGATTCCACCAATGCAGAGAGTTGTATGCCAGACCGGTCACCAACACTAGGTCCTTTAATTGTCCGTGAGCCTGATTCCACTGACGAGCCAAGCACTCTTGAAGCGGACGCATATGTAGCCTCACGTGCAGGACTATGAAGATGCAGAAGGCCATAATGCCTATCAACTGCATGAACACTCTTGCTGGAAGCGAGTGTTGCGGTCTGAACTTTTGGATGAGCGACTGAATGCTGTTGATCCTCACAGAATTCGGCTGAGCCGTGGCCGCCAGAGTATCTATCGTCGCGCCCAGATACTGCCGCACATGGGCTGGCTGAAGGTGCGATTTGGGATAATTGAGTGAGAATCCCAGACTGTGAAGAAGGTGAATGGTGTGGGACATGTTGGCGGCGCACAGCTGGGCCGACTTTGCTTGGACAAGCCAGTCGTCTAGATAAGGGTAAACGTGAACGTTCTGCCTCCTGAGGTGCGCAGCCACTGTCGCCAGGCATTTTGTGAACACCCTGGGCGCCGTGGTCACTCCGAATGGAAGGACCTTGAACTGATAATGCCGACCCTGAATCGTGAATCTGAGGTATTTTCTGTGTGATGGATGTAGTGGAATGTGAAAGTATGCATCCTTGAGATCCAAGGTTGCGAGGAAGTCTCCCTGGTTGAGCAACGGAAGAACTTGCTGCAGCGTCAGCATGTGGAAGTGTTCTGAGAGAATATACTGGTTTTGGGGTCTGAGGTCCAGAATGGGTCTGAGGGACCCGTCCTTCTTTGAGATTAAGAAGTACAGGGAATACACTCCTGTGCCTTCTTCCTCCACCGGCACAAGCTCGATTGCCCCTTTTTGCAGCATGACAAGTACCTCCTGCTGCAATAAGTGCAAATGCTCTGTGGACATAGGACGGTGTTTTGGTGGCATGTTGGGTGGAGTGGACGTTAACTCTAGACAATAACCGAACTGGATACGTTTCCTGACCCACCTGTCTGTGGTGATGGATTTCCAGACTGGCAGGAACTGCTGGAGCCTCCCCCCGACAGGTGTTGCGTGGTCGGGGGGCAGGGGCAGGGCGTCACTGCTTGGTGGTGGCAGAGGAACGGGAGTTGTTATTTCCACTGCCTCTGCCTTTGGCACTGTTGCCCCGATAGCCGCCTCTACTCTGCTTGGTGTAAGAGGACTGCGCCCCACTTTTAGTGTATTGCGTTTGCTGGGACATCTGGCCCCTGGAAACACCTCTATTGCCTGAGTGACGAAAAGTACTGCCCCGAAACTGTTGGGACTGGAGAGTTCCCATGGACTTTGCAGTCTCTGTATCCTTCTTTATTTTTTCCAGTGTGGCATCCACCTCAGGTTGACCGGCTGATTGAGGATGGTGGTTTGTATCTCCGGCTTGAAACCGGAGATTCTGAGCCATGCCTGACGTCTCAACATCACACCGGTGTTAATGGCCTTGGCAGCGGTGTCCGCCACGTCCAGTGCACATTTAATAGAAGCGTTGGAGATGAGCTTCCCCTCTTGAATGAGCATTTCCGCCGCCTTTTTATACTGATCGGGTAGATGTTGTAGCAGGGTCTCTAGTGTGTCATAGTGCGCCCTGTCATATCTGGTCAAGAGTACCTGAGTGTTTGAGATACGCCAGATATTGGCTGCTTGAGCCGCCACCCTCTTCCCTGATGCCTCCAGCACTTTAGATTCCTTGTCTGGGGAGGAGCATCACCAGTGGTTTGCGAATTCTCCCTCTTCCGGGCATTAGAAACGACCAGAGAGTCCAATGACAACTGGCCCTTGATGTAGGTCGGGTCGCCAGGTGCCGGCTTATATTTTTTTTCAATTCTAGGGTTGACCACCCTGGCACGTGTGGGTTCTTTAAAGATGTCTGCAGCATGTTTGAGAACCCCTTTCAACATTGGGAGAGTCTTGACAGTTTTCTCTGCTGTGGGAAAGGTATCAAAAAGGAAGTCCACGTCAACAGGGTCAGCATGCAGCTGGACGTTGTGGTTTGTAGCTGCCCTCTAAATGAGAGCATTAAATGCCGCAGAATCCTCAGTAGGAGAGGTTTTGACATTGTACACCTGAGTGTCCGGGGCAGTTTGTGGATCTCCTGGGTCCCCTGCATCTGCCCACAAGTCCTGGTGATCTTCAGGATCAGTGGTGGCAGGAAAGTTATACTGTTCGTCATCATCTTCCCCAGCCTCCACATCTGAGTAAGTGGGTGAGGGTGTAGCAACTCTTGGAGTCTGTGTAGCAAGTGGCTCAAACAGAACCGGGAAATCCGTAGAAGGCTTCTTGCGCTTCAAAGGAATCGTGTAGGATTCCAAAGGCTGCGTTGCCGAGATCTTCCTCTTGTAGAGGGTAAGTTTACCGGTGTCGGCGTCGATAATGTGTTCCGACTGTTCCTCCACCAAGGGTTGTCGATGCTTCACGCTCACAAGCTGCGTAGAAGGCTTCGACCCAGCAGACCCTTGCACGGGCGCGTTGGTGACCGACCTAGGTGCGAAGGCCTTCGGTGCCACCTTAGGCGGTAACGTAAACAGGAGTGGCGTCGAAGACGTTGGCGTCTTGGCAGCCTGCTTCGGGGTGGAAGCATCCTTCGGATCGACCGCGGAAGCCTTGTTCCTGATGCGTTGCAGTGAGTCCGACACCTGCTTCGTAAAGGAAGCGGACGGTTTCGTCGACCCGGCAGACGTCTTCGGTCCACCAGCGTGTGAAGACTGCAGCGTCGATGTCTTGGTCTTCTCCGGCTGAGGTACAGGAGCAGCTTTCTTAGGTGCGCCGTGTCCTCCTTCCGCGCCGACGGCCTTCGGCCCCGACGACTTCGGGTCGGCGGCCTTGCTAGATTTTGGATCGACGCCCTTGACCGACTTTGGCTGGACGCCTTTGGTCGATTTCACCGGGTCGACAGCCTTCTTCGGCTTCGGCTGCCCCGACATCGCGGAAGACGAGGGGGTGGCCAGAGGGACAGACGTCTTCTGTTTCGTTGGCGTTTCCATCACTTTCGGTTTCGTCGACACCGAGGGTTTCACTTTCGGTTTCGTTTTGATGACCGGCGGCTCCGCAGAAGTGTCCGTTGCCGGGCCCATAGGCGAGGCCGTGGAATTGGGTGCAAGGTCTTGGGTAAGGCCGTGAGGCGATCCCGCGACCTGAGCCTTAGTGAGTGTTCGAACGGGGCATAGCTCTTCGCCCGAGCTATCTTCCATGGCCCCATAGGCCTCATTGTCGTCTCCTACCTCGTCGACGACTTCTTCTGCATCGAGCGCTTCGACGTCCGCGTCGTGGTCGATCTCCTCCGCAGGAGGTGAAATCTGCAGATGAACTTCGTGGTCGTCTGGTTCTTCTCTCTCGAAGATGTCCACCGGTGCAGGGGCCGACTGACTGCTGGGCCTCCAGGCGCGCCACGCGCCGAAGTCGAATCGCTTTCTTCGATCGAAACCTGGAACAAGCCATACAGTTGGCTTCATCGTGGTCCAGCGACAGGCACTTGTTGCACACCGGGTGGACGTCGATGTGGGGATACTTCGATCCACACACGGGACATTTCTTGAATGGGCTACGTTCCATGATGGAAGCCGTGTTGCGTCGACTGGGCCTCGAGCACCAAAGAGTTACGCGACTCCTCGGGACGTCCGACTCTGGAACCGAGCCGGAACAGAGTTGGGCACCGAGTGCAAAAACAATACCGGCGGTATAGGAAAAGGCCTTCAGGCCTTAAGAAAGTCTATATCGATTCCGAACTGGAGATAACGAATATACATCCGAACCCAATGGCGGAAAAAAACAATCTGGGGATGGAGTCGATGCCCATGCGCACTGTAGTCCAGGGGAGGAGCCACCTATCTCGTGATATTTCGAAGACTCTTCCAGGACAACAATGTGCAATCATCCGGACCCAACACTAGGCGGCGATCTATGCTATAGATATGAATTCAGCAGCCCACATGCCTCGAACACATTGTCTAGGGAAAGGGGGGGGGCAGGAGTGGGGTGAGGGGTGCGGGAGAGAAGGGTCATTGCAAGAGCATTTTCTATTTTTAATCCTGGGAGGGAGCGTGGGACACCTGATCCCTATAGCTCAATAGGCCAAAGCCTCCCAAGCCACGTTTTATCTGTGGGGGCCTGGTACCCCAACTCCATGGCACGGAGAGTGCTAAAGCACCCCCGCCCCACAAAAAATCAAGCAAGGGGTGCAGGATCTCCAACTCCAAGCCCCGACAGAGAGAAGGTGGAAGTCGGAGCCCTGAACCAGTGTCTAGGGAAAGCGGGCGTCCACCACAAAAACAGCCCTCTTCACGCAGGAGCAGGCAGGAAAGGAGAACTGTCTGGTCTGCAAGCAGCATGTGGAAATGCCGCCCAGGGAGCAGCAGCTGCCCTCAATGGCAAAATGCAATCGGGCATCCCAGAAAAGTTTAAAAAAGAAAAAGGAAAAAGGCAAGCTCTGCTGCACTTCAAAAACAAGCAGCTGGAGTCGCTCAGTTATTCACGCTCCTGAGCACCCCATAGTGCTCTCCCAATGGATGTTACTTACCCTGTAAGCATCGGTCCTTGGCATGTAAAACTGTGGATTCACATGCTTTGCATACTCCTGCCATCTAGTGTTGGGTCTGAATGTTTGCAAGTTGTTTTTCTTCGAAGAAGTCTTTTTCCAGTCATGGTGTACGGGGACTCCTCCTTTTGTGATAATGCCCATGGGCATCAACTCCATTCTTAGACTGTTTTCACACAAGAGGGTGAGAATGGAGTAAGTGATAGTAGTATAGAGTTGTCTATGCGTATGTAGTGTGAAGAATAACAACTGCAACAACCACAGGTGTCTGGAGTGGTGGGAGGGCGCATGTGAACCAACAGTTCTACATGCCAAGAACTGATGCTTACAGGCTAAGTAACATAATCCGTTCGAGGCATGTGTGCTGTAGATACACATGCTTTGCATAGATTGTATAGCAGTACCCTCCGAAAGCGGTGGCTAACCAGTAGGTGTTACAGTTGATTGAAAAAGTGTTTTTAGCACTGCTTGTTCTACATTGGCTTGTTGACGTGCTAATACATTCACACAATGATGTTAGGAAAATGTGTGCGGTGTGGACCATGTCGCTGCCTTACATATGTCAGCTAAGGGAATGTAACCTAAAAAGGCCATTGATGCTTCTGTTTTGCAAGTAGAATGTGCTCTAGGATGTATAGTTAAAGTTCTTTTAGCTTTAATACAACATGTTTGAATACGAATACATTTAACAACCCATCTAGAAATCCCGTATTTAGGAATAGGTTTTCCTAGACGAGTTGAAGTAAATGCAACAAAAAGTTGTTTGTTTTACAGAAATCTTTTGTTTTGTCAATATAGTACATAAGTGCTCTCATGACAACAAGTGTGTGTAGAGCCCTTTCTGAATCTGGTTGAGAGAAGAACACTGGTAACTCAACTGGTTGGTTGATATGAAGAGAAGAAATTACTTTTGGACGGGATTTGGGTTTGTACGAAGAACTACTATCTTTGTGAAGCAGAAAGAAAGGTTCTGCTAAGGTTAATGAATGTAGCTCACTAACACGTTATGGCAATTGATTGATTGAGGTTGGCAAGTTGATTGTGTATTCCTGGAAGATATTCTGCCAGAATATGAATTTTGTGATGTATTGCCCAACGCCAAATGGTCTGAGAGAGGGGTGACAGCTGTAGGGAGTGTGTCTGTCTCCCTCTCACCCCACCCTTCACCCCTGCTTAAGTACGCGTTTAGTGCTAGTTGAACTGCTAGAAGCTCCAAGTAATTGATGTAGAGACTTCTGTGTTTGGTGTCCCATAAACCTTGAATTGTCATATGCTGGAGATGAGTACCCAAACCTGAGAACCCAACCTGTGTGAGATACATCTGCTGTTAGTATGACTTGAGGAATGGGGTCGATGAAAGACCACCCTTTTGATAAATTTTGTGTGTTCCACTGCTGCAGAGAGTGATGAGTGAGGCTGTCTACCTACACTAGATCTGTTAATTGACCCTGTGATTGATTCCATCGACATGCTCTGTTACAGGATCTTGGATGAAGTCTTGCTCAAATTGGCCTTGCTATTGTGGTTCTGGCATGTTGAAGTTTCTAGCTTAATGTGTTCCTGTTTCAGGTTCTTTTTGCCTCTCTGCCCCAACAGAATTCGAAATCCTGCGAGGGATCACTTTCTTTGAATCAGTACTACCATTCCGGCCCTGATTAGGTGTTTCTTTCGAAGTTGACTGCCCATTATTCAGTATGGAGAATGCTTTTCTCTTCTGTGGTGGAGATTCCTTTCCTCCCTCCCCTGTTCTCAAAGTCTTTCAGGACTGAGCCAGCATCAAAGGGTTTACCACCAACAGTGGCTTTTGGCTTCAACCGCTGTGTATTCTGTGTTTAAAATTCCCACCAGTGACCCAAGATTTCAGCCTCAAAGGGTGTCTTACAGGAAGAGTCCAAAAATGTCAGCTATGTCTCACTATGGTCTTGTGGCAATACCTAAAAAGCTCCATCTTTGTAAGGGCCTACAACTACCTTGCTGTTAATTCTCTGACCCACTTGGTCAAAGTTACCTTACGAAGAGTCATTCTCATTGTGTAGCCTGTAGTTTTTCCTCAATTTTTAGTTATTTAATCAAAAGTCCACGATAAATCTTGTAGGCTCTGCTCTAACGGTCCATAGACTTCCAAAACGTACTTCCAAGCCCAATGGCAGAAAAAAAAAATCTCAAGATGGTGACCATGCAGAGGGGTTTTTGGGATTGCAGAGGAATGGGCAGAGCACAATGGTCGACAAGGCACAAAGGAGGGAAAAAAGAAAGACTTAAAGAGAAAATTCCAGGACCCACACACTAGATGGCGAAATAATGCAAAGCATGTAAATCCTGAAAAGATTCATATTGCTAAACTGTCACTAAGGTGACCTTGGCCCAAAGAGAATGAAGTGATTACCCCTGAAAGATTCTCGAAAATAGCTCAATAGAGAAGGGACTGACTGGACTGTTTAACAGACGAGGAAGATAAAATTTAGCTCATTTCCATACAAATAATTACACTGACAGTGCATCATCTACTGCATCAGTCACGTTCAGAGACTGACAGGAGGAACTAGCAACATAAGGAAGGCCATGAGGCCCAGGAACTACAGCACCGCTCTTCCTTGACAAGTTGAAGAGGAAAAAGGTCACTATTTCTTTAACATGGACCAAATACTCAAGACGCAGAAACACTCACCTGGGGAGCACTGAATTGTCTGGGTTAGAAACAAGTGAGATTTCTCCAAACTGACAAGCCCCATTTGAGGTTGTCATGCCTGAATTTTGTAGAAGAACCTGAGAGCAATTTGCTTAATGCAATTAGTAGTTCAAGTAAGGATACATTAACTACTTGAAAGGAGCCAGAAGTTATTGGATTTTTTCTCAGTGACAGAAAATCAAAAGTCTGGCTTCTTGCTGGTGTATAGACATGTGTCTGTGCATTAGAAAGGAGTCAGACATGAGTTTGATTTTATTTAAATTAAAGAAATATCTAAACTGTGTATGGCTCTTTGCTGGACCACAAAGACACATTTATTTATTTTATTTATTTTTATTTATTTTCAAAGTTTTATATAGCGCGAACAAGATCTTCACAGATATCAGAGCGCTTTACATAGAGGGGTACATGAGGGAACATAGTCAAACAATAAATCAATAGATCACATAGTACAAATAGGTGGCTGCAAGCCATCACGTGAGTAATAAAACAACTCATACAAATAAGTAAATGAGTCAAGCATGCAAAACAGATCGGTGCAAGGTGTTGACAGAGTTCGAGATGATAGATCAAGTGTATTTAGCCATGAGGATAGCTTTTACTTCTTTTTTGAAGAGTGTAGTGGAAGAGATAAGCCTGGTTTCGGGAGGGAGTGAGTTCCAAATCCTAGGCGCCAATCCTGAGAAGGAGCGCTTGTAAGTTTTTTCCTTCCGGAATCTTCGAGGTTTCAGCAGAAGATTGTTTGTGCCTCTCGTGTTTCTAGTTCCCCCAGAGATTGTCAGTTTGAGCGAGGTAGCCGGGTGAGTTTAGGTGTACCGCCTTGTGTGTCATGCAGGCGATTTTCAGCTGTATTCTGGCTTCAAAAGGCAGCCAGTTCAGGGATTTCAAGTCAGGGGTAATGTGGGAGTGCTTTTTTGACCCAGTGATGAGTCTCGCTGCAGCATTCAGCAAAGCTCTTAGTGGTGCGGTAGTAGTTAGGGGGAGTCCGCAGAGGGCGGTGCTGCCGTATTCAATACGTGGGATGACTAGCAATTGTACTGCTGTTTGGAAGTCTTTGGCTGGGAGGTAGGGTTTAAGTTTCCTCAGAGTATTGATCTGGAAGTTCGCTCCCTTTGTTGCCTTGCTGATATGTTGCTGCATGTTGAGGTTGGTGTCAAGTGTTATGCCTAAAGATTTTGCTGAATCCACTATGGTCGGTTGGACATTGAGTGCTGTTAGGTGCTTAAGCCATGTTTGTGTGGTAGATATTTTCGTGGGAGGTGAGATCAGAAGGAACTCAGTCTTCATAGCGTTTAGTTTGAGGTGGTTATCAGCCAGCCAAGATTGGGTGCTCCTGATCGTTGAGTTCAGACGTAAGATGTCTTTGGGGGATTGTAACTTGAGATATAGCTGAGTGTCATCGGCGTACATGTGAAAGTTTACGTTGGATGCTTGTAGCAAGGAGGTGAGAGGTTCCATGACTAGGTTGAACAAAGTTGGGGATAGGGAGGATCCTTGGGGGACGCCTAGCGTTACAGGTATTGGCGAGGACATCAGGTTGTTGCTCTTGAATTTCTGCGACCTGTTGTGAAGAAAGGAAGTGAACCACTTGAGAACAGTTCCAGATAAACCCATTCTTGTATTTAGTAGTTCTAGTAGATTCTCATGTTTAACGGTGTCGAATGCTGAAGAGAGATCTAGAAGGATGAGGAGGCAGGTGTCGTTTTGGTCTAGCATTTGAAGTGCGTCGTCGATTATGTGAGTCATAGCAGTCTCTGTGCTGTGTCCTGCTCGGAAGCCTGACTGGTGGGCGTTGAGGAGATGGAATTGCTCAATGTGTTTAGTCAATTGTAGTTGTGCGCATTTTTCCAATAGTTTGGCGAGAGTAGGAATATTGGTGATGGGACGATAATTGTTAAGATCAGAGGGGTCGGCTGTAGGTTTCTTTAGTAGAGGTGTGACCTGTCCAATTTTGAGAGAGTCAGGTATGCTTCCTTGTTGGAGTGAGCTGTTGATAATTTTAGTCCAGAGAGGGAGAAGCAAAGGGGTAAAGTATTTTACTGCGGAGGCAGGGAGGGGGTCCGTGAGGTGATTGGATGGTTTCAGGGTGCTGAGCAGTTTGCCAATTTCTTCTTCCGAGTATGTGCCGAAGGTTGACCATGTAGCATTGTTTTTTGGTTCAGTGGGTGCTAGGCGTTGGGGTTTGGAGTAGAGGCTTGCGTCAATGAGGAGATCGCTTTTTATTTTGTCAGTTTTTTGGATGAAGAAAGCAGCGAAGTCTTCACAGGAGGGTGCCTCACACCTAGTGTTGAGCGGTTGGGGTTGTTCCTTGGATTGTGTTTTGATTAGCTCAAACAGTTTTCTCGGGCGGTTTTTTGCTTGGTCGAGTTGGAGGCTGAAGAAGTCTGATTTTGAGCGTTTTATTTTCCTGAAGTAGGCGTTTCTCTTTTTCTTCAGCTCTTTTAGGTGCATTGCAGAGGGGGCTGATCTCCAGGTACGCTCTGCCATTCGCATGTCTCGTCTATCCTCATTGAGACTCCCGTCGTACCATGGTTTGGAGATTTTAGTAGAGACTCTTTTCAGCTCCATAGGTGCAGCCTCATTAATTATAGATGTCATAGCGTTGAGATAGTGGTCAGTCAGAGTTTGGACGTCTGTAGCGCTTGTCGGTGGCAGTAGGAGGTTGCAACTGTTAAGGGGCAAAGAGCCTGGGTTGAGCTTTTTCGAGTCTCTTTTCCAGACTTTGGGCTTGGAGAGTTGAGCCGGGTTAACTTTGACTTTTTCATTGATAAAAAATGTGACAATATGATGATCTGACCAGTCACAGGGTTGGATGGACTCGAGTTGGATAGAGTCCTCTTTGGAGATGATCAGGTCGAGGGTAGAACTTTTCTCGTGGGTTGGGCCGTTGCATATTTGGGTGAGGTTAAGGGCATCAAGGAAATTTTTAAGACTATTTACCACTGCGTCGTTGCGATCGTTCCAGTGGAGGTTGAAGTCACCAAGGTATATTTGGGTAAGTTGCCGTCCGGAATTGGTTGAGATCAACTCCATTATTTCTTGGGAAAAAGTGAAGTTGTCCCTGGGTGGACAACTTCCAATTCCCACATTCTCAATTATTTCTTCTGATGGTGCAGTGGGAGAGGTGGTGGAAAGAGAAGGGTAGGAGTAGTTCTGCTCCTTTCACCCTCTCTCCTAACTGCTTACCTCCTACCAATAGAAAAATGTGGACAAAACAAGCGGCATGCCCAGAGGAGATCTGGGGTAAGTAATAGCTGCCCTTGGCTTCTTACCCATAGCCCTGCATACCAAATCAATCCTTGGATGGATCTCAGTCGGGCTAGTAATCCCTCTCAGGTCTATCCAGTATGAGAAATGTCACATGCATATCAATGAGACGGCCCAGAAGTGAACACGTGGCTGCTTCATTTAGGAGTCCAATGTTGCAAAGAGGTAAGGCTTCAGCAAATTCCCTTCCACCACCACCAGCAGAAAAACAATGCTGTCTCCATTGAAGAAGACAAAATGAAGAGAAAAAAAGGTGCCCAGCCTGGGTTAGGGGAACATAGAACTTGTGGTGTGTATGTACATCATAATTGCATTTTGGGACATATTTTCAAGACATATATAAGGCAGTGACAGGATTAATACATACACACCAATGACAGGCACAACGTCACTACTAAACACACAGATCTTAAAATACCTTGCTAAATACACAAAGACATTGTGCAGTTTCTTGTTAACCAAACAATATCTTTAATTGCATGAGAGCAATCATAGGCATGTCCCCAATCTTACAATTCAGATTAACATATATTATGAACTAACACAGCAGCTTCACTTCACTTCTAAACGTTTTAAGACTATTAAAGTCACTTTAAGTTTCAAAACAAACTGTAAAGAGATAACTGTGATGGTGACAGCATCCCGTGAATCCCAACACATAATTTCCGGCAGCCATCAACCACAATATTGCCAACAATATTATAAATCATGTGACTACTGTGTAACAATCCAAGTAATTGTGGCAAAACAGGTAAGCAAGCCAGTAGACATTTTGTATCACGAATATAAGATTACAGAACCAACTTACCTCAAAATAGTCACTAATTTTGTGTCCTCTGGGAGTGTTTTTCCCTACAAGTAAAAATAGGAGAGTCAAAAAAATTATCCAAACTCTGCAATAATCTGCAGCATATTGCATTAGAGGTTGAAGCCTATAAACCCTGGCTAGCACGTTATCACCACTGAAGATAAGTCACTTACTTTCAGTAAATCTCCTTCTGGTGGATAACTTTATCAAACTGCAGACTACTCACCTTGTGAATATGCTCAAGAGCCATATTTGATGCAGGAACTCAAAAAGCAGTGCTCCCCTGCAGACTGCTAGGTGGTGCTGTGCCACTCCAAAGGTGCCAAACTAAGCCCCATATCAGCACCACGCAGTTACTTAGACCTCAATTTCTTTCAGAAGCTTGCCTGTGCCCTTAGACACAGAGCCCATCTATAGCAGACTGCGATTACCAGTGCACAGATTCCTAAACAGGGACCTTTTTACATGGAAAAGGAAACCATCCCACAGAAGAAAATAAGTTACTTACTGGTAAACTGTAGTTCTCCAGTATTGGAATCTTCCATAGATTCACATGCTTTAATTATTCCTCGTCGTCAAGATGGGAGTTCCCGGTACCATAAAATAGTATTACAATGTTAAATATAGTGCATGAAAGCCCTATGCCCTTCACTTTTGTAACCCATCAGTCTATTTAAAAAAAAAACGTATACTTTACCCAATCAGGTTGCCCTGCCTTCTGGAACACTCCTGAGAAAGTTACATTCCCTCAGATTTTCCATAGCAAAAGTGCTGGAGAACAGTTAAAGGAGGGACCTTAAGGTGAGCCTCTCAGTGAAGGAAGGTGGGTCACATGTGAATCTATGAAAGATTACAATATTGGAGAACTACAGTTACAAGTAAGTAACATATTTTCTTACTCCAGTATTGGAAGTTTCATAGATTCACATACTTGAATCGGAGTAGAAAGCCGTAGTGAGGCACATTGAACTGTGAGTTGTCAGGGACATAATTGTATGGAGATATCTCTTTGTCACAGAATAAATGAAGACACGGCTATGAAAATATCATATAATATTCTGTTCAACATTTGAAAACATTTCAGTACACAGTAAACACAGAAAACACATTATGTTATAGGCAATGTGCAAAACTTGAAAGAGGTTGGTGGGAAGCAAGAGGTAAAAGGTCTTAGAACCGCTTATCCTACTGCTACATCTCCTTGAGGAGTGCAATCTAGGCAATAGTGTTGTGTAAAGGTTTGCATTTTCTTCCGGGTAGCTGCTCTGCAAATATACTAGAGTGGCAGACCCTCAAACAGTGCTGTAAAGGTTGATACAGTTCTTGTAGAGTGAGCATGCACAGACGATTGTAAAGGTTTTCCAACTGCTTGGCGACAGAAAAGAATAGTAGCAGATATCCGTCTAGTAAATCTCTGTTTGGAAAAGGATTGCCCCTTCCGTGGTGCTCCGAAAGCCACAAACAAGTGGTTAGACTCACGAAAATTCTTTGTTCTGTCTATGTAGAACTTGATATATCTCTGGATGTCTAAAGAATGAAGAGCCCTTTTATCTGGCGTCAAGGGTTTGGAAAGGTCTTCAAGATCAGTAGTTCATTGAGGTAGAAGTAGAAGGGGACCTTAGGAATGAACTTTGGATTTGTACGTAGAAGTACTCTGTCTTCTCTAAATTGTAGGAAGGGTTCCTGAATAATTAGGGCTTGCATTTCACTGACGCTTCTAGCGGACCTCAAGGCCACAAGGAGAGCAACCTTCCAGGAATACGCTTTAAATGTGCTCCGTGAATGGACTCATATGGGTGCTTCATGAGCTGTGATAGCACCGTGTTCAGATGCCAAGATGGCGGAGGAGGTCTGACTGGTATTAAGACCTGAAATAACTCTTTACAGATCGGTCTGATTATCCATGAGGACCATAATGAGGGTGTTCTGGATGATAGTCGAAATCGAGATATGGCCACCAGATGGGACTAAACCTAAAAGTGCCATTGCAACAGGTATGGTAATATCTGTTCAGGTGAGGAGGAGACGGGATGTATCCACTCCTGTTGACACGATAAACATAACCACTTCCACTTGTGAAAAATAAGTCGTTAGTGCGGTCTGGCTTTGCAAAGTATTGCCCTACATTCAAGTGAGATGTTTAGATGGCTAACTCATTGTGCTCCGGAGCCAGGTCAATAAGCAGAGACTCTAGATTTGGGTGCAGGATTGGTCCTCGCTAATTGTCAGAAGGTGAGACCTTCAAAGGGATGTGAGGCTTCTCCGACAGCAGGAGGAGTTCTGTAAACCAATGTTGGCAAGGCGACGAAGCTATCAATATTATTCTGCAAGGTTCGATCTTCATCTTCGTGCAAACCTTTGGAATCAGGAGAATGGGTCGAACTTTATGCCTTGACCGAATGTGGGTTGACCGATTTTTTTTGGGGGGGAAGGACTGGGTAACTGTAATGATCCATTGAAACTCCAGTGCCACTGAAATCCCTGGGGCCCCAGAAGGCACAGCCATGACTGGGGAACGCTAGCCAGGGTGGTGGGAAGTTAGGCGTCAAACCTGGACTACTAAATGTGAAAGGACAGACTCCTCAACTGCTCATAACTGTTACAGCGACCCACGCAGCTTATGTTTCGCTTCTCCACAGGCCTCTTGCCCTAAAGTGGGGAGCTACCTGTGCAGATAGTGGCAGGGAGGTTATGGGGTCCAGAGGGGGTCCAGAGGGTAAACTGGAGAAGGGACTGAGGATGACAGCCAGAGTACAAGCATGGACCAGGACCTGCTCGCATAGCCACATCTGCTGACTGATGCTGTGGTGCAGGGACAATAAGGAGAGACACCATTAAAGGGAGCAGCAGGGGCCCAAATTGTGTGAGCCCTTACACTGTGAATGCCACAATGGAGAAGAAAAAGTAAACTCCAACCTCCACCCCCCATAACATATTCCTCATCTAAGTTGCCAGATTGATTTGAGTATTCTGCAACAACTCTCTGGTGCCAACAGATGGTGCCATGGTTTTAAGTGCCTCTGCTACTATACAGCATTGCTTTAAGTCCTTCAGGATAATCTCCATCTCCAAGTGCATGTAGACTACAAAGAGAGCTGGCACCATATATTGCTGTAATGTCACATACTTGGAGATACGGGAGCAGACCCAGTGTCACCTTTCGATCCAGGAGAGCTGTTACAAAGTTTCCAGATCCAGTCGGGTTCTTGGAAAAGGTTCAAATGTGAGGAATCTGCAGGTCAAAATATCGATTAGAAGGAGTAGTTTCTGTCCTGTAACTCCAGTTCTGTAGTAGGGGTATCTCTGTTATAGTCATAATCTAGTAAATAGTCCCGCCCATGTGCGTGGACCCCGGAGCAATCAAAAATAGTCTATTACAGTGTCGAAAAATGCAGACCTGCACAGACACTTAAGAGAGAATTAAAGACAGATAATGCAGCCTATAACACAGGCTACACTGTCCAGTACTTCAACTAGAAATTCCACCAATCAACCACAAAAAGCACAGCCTGCCCAGGTTTCTCCACAGAGAAAAACCTTGCCTTTAACAGCAAAACCCTCTGGAATGATAGAGAGGAAGAAGTGGACAGACAAGCCCCATAGGCTGCCATTATGTGGCTCAGAACAGGATACTGTGCCTTTAAGAGAACTTTCCAGAAGTCTCACAGTATCCCAGAATGCACTGCAGGTCCCTTTTACTTTCAATTCTGTTTGAAGGCGTAACACGCCAGACCTGTAGCATTCCTTACATGAATATCTCTCTCCACCGGGGAGGAGGGCGGGCACTTATGACTATAACAGAGATACCCCTACTACAGAACTGGAGTTACAAGACAGAAACTACTCATTATGTAGTAGGGGATCTCTGTGTATAGTCATAATCTAGTGAATAGAATGGCAAGCCCATCCCCACACCAAAGCGGCGAAGGAGAAAAAAGAAATAACACCACTACTGTGCGACCAGATTTCGCAGCGAAGCCTGCCCAACCTGAGCATCTGCCTTGGCATCAGTGTCCAGACAGTAATGCTTAGCAAAGGTATGGACCGACTTCCAAGTGGCCGCCTTTCAGATTTCTGCAATTGGAACATTACGTAGCAAAGCAGTCGTGGCAGCTTTGTCCCTGGTGGAATGAGCCTTAGGTTTACCCCCTAAGGTCTTATTAGCCTTCTGGTAACACAATTGTATACAGGACACAATCCACCTCGAGATGGACTGTTTTGAGGTAGCAAGACCGGTCCTGACTGATCCATAATTGATAAACAATTGGTCTGACCTACGAATATCCTTGGTTTTGTCCAGATACAATTTCAACACCCTCCTAACATCCAGGGAATGCAGAGACCTTTCCGCTGGAGATGAAGGATTCTGAAAAAACGTAGGTAAAGTTATGGTCTGGTTAACATGGAAATCAAGATATAACCTTCGGAAGAAATTTAGGGTGAGTACGCATAACAACCTTAGCAGCATTAAATACAGTATAAGGTTCTTGGCAACACACCGCCTGAATTTCACTCACCCTGCGGGCCGATGTAATGGCCACGAGGAACGCCGCCTTCCAGGATAGGTGATGCAACAAAGCCTTATGAATAGGTTCAAAAGGCTCCTTCGTCAATCTGGACAGCACCACGTTCAATTTCTATGAAGGCGAAGGAAGCCGGATAGGAGGGAACACTTTCTTCAAGCCTTCCAAAAAATCTTTGATCACAGGGATCTGGAAGAAGGAAGTCTGTGAAGGGCATTTCCTGTAGGCAGTCAGCGCAGCAAGATGAACCTTAATGGAATGGACATTAGGGCCAGACTGCGCCAAATGTAGAAGATACGGAAGGATAACATCTTCCTTACACAACGTTTGGTCATAGTTCTTGGACTTGCACCAGGTGCAAAATCTCTTCCACTTGTAAGCATAGGAAGTCCTAGTGGAAGGTCGCTTAGCCTCCTTCAGTATGTCCATACAATCTTCTGGTAGATTCAAATGGCCATATTGCACTATCGCAGGAGCCATGCCGCCAAACTCAAAGACGAGAGGTTGGGGTGCACCATCTGCCCCCCGAACTTCGTGAGAAGGTCCGGTCGGCAAGATAGCCGTATGTGAGGAAGGAGAGACCGGTGAAGCAGGTCCGTGAACCACCACTGCCTGGTCCATTCCGGGGCAATAAGGATCATCCGCGCCCTGGACTGGGACAGCTTGATGAGCACCGCCGGAATCAGGGGAATGGGTGGAAAAGCGTAAAGAAAGCTGTTCGACCAGTTGATCCATAACGCATTCCCCAGCGTCCCCTGCTGGTAGTACCTGGAGGCGAAGTCTCGGCATTTGCTGTTTTCGGCGGTGGCGAACAGATCTACGTCTGGAGTTCCCCACCTTGCGAAGTCTTCTCTTAGTACTTCGTCGTTTATGACCCACTCGTGGTTTTCCTGAATCAGTCTGCTCAGCGCGTCGGCCTGAACATTCTGCACACCTGGCAGATGGGTAGGCGTTATCGTCAGTCCTCTGGCTAGAAGCCAGTGCCAGATCGCCTGCGCCTCCTGTGACAGAATGCGTGATCTCGAACCCCCCTGCTTGTTGAGGTAATACATCGTGGTCGTATTGTCCGTCTGTACAAGCAGAGAGTTGGTCCGGAAGGACAGATGAAAGGCCTTCAGTGCCAGGTGAACAGCCCTGAGTTCCAGGAAATTGATGTGATACCTGGACTCCGTCGGGGACCACGTTCCTTGTATCTGTAAGTCTCCGGAGTGTGCCCCCCAGCCGTGGAGAGACGCATCCGTCACGATAGTCTGTGTGGGAATGTCCTTGTGGAAGGGAACCCCTCTGAGGAGATTCCACGCTGAACACCACCACTTCAGAGACTGAAGAGCATGCAGAGACAGTCGTATCTTGTCGTCCCAAGATCCTTTCCTCTGATCCCACTGATCCTCCAAGCACTCCTGCAATGGTCTCATGTGCAGCCGTGCGTGTGGCGTGAGGAAGATACAAGAGGCCATCGACCCCAGTAGAGAAGACACCGTCCTCACTGTTGTAGATGGAGCGGTCATAAGAGCCTGAGCCTTCCGAACGAGTGCTAATCGTCTCTCCTCCGAAGGAGACACGCTTGCGGACAGCGTATTGATGGAGGCTCCCAAGTACTGTATGCACTGGACCGGAGTCGGGACAGACTTGGACATGTTGATGTGCAACCCCAGCTTGTTCAAGAGAACGCACGTCTTCTGGAAGTGCGCTTGAGCGTCTGAGAAGGAGGAGGCCTTGATCAACCAATCGTCCAGGTACGGGTAGACAAACACCTTGTTCTTCCTCAGGAGTGCAGCTACCACTGCCATGCACTTCGAGAATGTTCTGGGCGCAGACTTCAGCCTAATGGCAGTACTGTGTACTGATAATGATTGGCGCCGACTTGGAATCGCAGGAACTTCCTGTGTTTGTGTGCAATGGGCACATGGAAGTACGCATCCTGTAGGTCTATAGCGCAGAGCCAGTCTCCCTGTTGCAGCGGAGGATAAATCTGATGCAACGACAGCATGCGAAATTTCTCTCTGCGAATCCACTTGTTTGCTTGTCGCAACAGGATATCGGCCTCCGTCTGGAGCTCGCGCAGCTGAAACCGTGAGCTGACCGGAGGAATTGCTGGAGGCGGGCTGGTGAACCGAAGACATTTATCCATTTCAAACAATATTCAGTACCCACTTGTCCTGAGTAATTTTTCTCCACTCTGCCAGAAAAAATTGAACGCTTCCGCCCCACCGGAGCGGGTAACGGATGTAGGGGAAGTAACCACTCCGGGTTGCTGCTGCCGACTGCTGGCGGCCTCTGCCATTCTGGCGCTTCTGGAAAGGCCTTCGGAACTGCTTCTGCTGTTGCTGCTGTCCTGAAGACTGCCCACGCCCTCTGCCCTGCGCCCCAAACCGTCTCTGGAATGGGCGGTAGGTCTTCTCCATGGGCTTCTCCAACCCGACAGCCGTCAGGGTCTCGGCCTCCGCCTTCATGCGGGCCATCTCGTCATCCGCATGCTTGCCAAACAGGTTTTCCCCGAGAAAGGCAGATTGGCCACGCGCTGCTGAGCCTCTGGCTTGAGCGATGTAAGGTGAAGCCAAGCGTGGCGTCTTTGGTTGACACATGACAATATCCATGCGCCGCCAGAAGAGACATCAGCCGCTGCGCTGATGAGTTGGTTCGACACCAGCATCCCCTCCTTCAGAATCTCCTGAAAGTTCTCTTTCTTCTCTCGAGGAAGGAGCTCAGCGAATTGCTGGAGGGACTCCCACAGGGCTCCATCGTATCGCCCTAGCAAAGCCGTGGCACTAGCCACCTTTATCGCAGTAGATGCCGTCCCACAGACCTTTCTGCCTGCCGAGTCCATCCAGCGGCTCTCCTCAGCAGGAGGTACCATATATGACGGAGTGGTGGCATGCTGCTTCCGAGCCGCCGTCACTATGACAGAGTCCGGTGTCGGATCCATCCGAAGGAAAGCCGGGTCAGAATCCGGGGCCCGGTACTTCTTAAGGAGCCTGGAGGGAGCAGCCTTCGTCACTGCGGGAGTGAGAAACAACTCCTCGGCGGGCTCTTAGGCGGGCTCAACCAATCCTGGTACTAGAGGCAGCAACGGCCGAGACAGGTGCTTCTTGTGTAGCGTCTCGAAGATCAAGGACGTCGCGGGCGTAGGCACCGTCACCGTGATGCCCAACTTAGCTGCACCCCTCAGCGGAACATCTTGGAATGTGTCGATGTCGTCTACGGGCGACTCCCTCGTTCCAGGGGATGCCGACAAAGTCGGTGAGTAGTCCCTGGTCCCAGAAGAGTCCGTGTGGGACTGTGATCTGCGCCTCCTGTGGCGTCGTCTTGATCTCGTTGACGACATGTGACGACTCCGCGACCCCCCCCTCCGATCGGAGCGAGAGCGCGATCTCCTTGGCTTCGGATGCTCCACAGGCCTCACAGGAGTAGTCGACCTAGGCCTGACAGGGGGCCTCGGCTGATGGGTCCCCTTAGGTGGAGTCGGGTACCGTGGCAGTGAAGCTGTCCTCGGAGGAACCGGAGGCGGTCCGCCAGGAGGAAGCCGAGGAAGAGGATGAGGATGAGGATGAGGATGAGGCTGAGGTTGAGGATGAGGATGAGGTGGAAGCGGAGGGAGTCCGCGGCGGAGGTTCCTTGGGCAAGGGAGGAGGAGGTGGGGTCGACCTTGGCTTAGGAGGCGTATACACCTCAGAGTTCACCGAGCCCGGTGACTTGCCCTTCTTCCTAGGTTGGGGCGATGGAGAGTCCCCTATCGGCACATGCCGCTGGCTAGAATGACTTCTGGTGCCAGAACTCCTTCTGCGCCTCTTTGGCGTCGAAGAACGTCGCCCCGACGGCGACAGTCGGTCCCTCGACGGCGAGCGCCTCCTTTTCGACGGCGAACGCCTCCTTCTTGACGGCGACCGACTTCGCCTCGACGACTAGCGCCTCCTCGACGCCAAACGCCTGCGAGACTTCGACGTCATCCTCAACGCCAAGGATCCCCTTGACGATGACCTCCTCCTTCTCTTCGTCGACGGCGTTGTCGCCTTGACGGCGAGCGCCGACGTCGGGCCACCTCTCTCGACGTCGATCACTCGACGACGACGACTATGAAATCGTCACAGGAGATCTCAACGGCAGTCTATTCAGTTCCCTCAACGCCGAGCGTCGACGCCGTTTCGACCCAGAGCCCTGGGGAGACGGGGAACAGACTGCAGTCATCCCTCTCGACGCCGTCGTCGGTGCAATCGACGCCGACAGAGAATAGGGACGATTGCTGGTCTTCCTGCCCCTGGGGAGCCCCCCAGAGGCCTCAGCATGGGCAGAGGAAGTCTGCCCAGACCCACCTTGTGCCTTCAGTCTTCGGTCTTCCAGACCTTGGAGCCTGATCTTCATCCTATCTCTCAGGGTCCTGCTGGAGAAGCCCTGGCAAATGTCACACTCCTCTGGGACATGAGATATGGGAAGGCAGATGATGCACACCTCGTGTGGGTCCGACTTGGCCTTCTTCCTCGAACACTCTGGGCATTTGTCAAACAAAGCAGGCATTTTGACAAATAAAAGGGTGTTCAGACAACACACACAAGGAAGACAGCACCAAGTACTTCAAATGAAAACACTCAAACACTTGAAAAAGTGAAAAATCACCAAATAAACCCTTAGCAAGAGAGAGCTCAATGCTCCAGGGTCCTGCTAGCAGGAGCCGGAAAAAAGAACTGAAAGTAAAAGGGACCTGCAGTGCATTCTGGGATACTGTGAGACTTCTGGAACGTTCTCTTACAGGCACAGTATCCTGCTCTGAGCCACATAATGGCAGCCTATGGGGCTTGTCTGTCCACTTCCTCCCTGTCATTCCAGAGGGTTTTGCTGTTAAAGGCAAGGTTTTTCTCTGTGGAGAAACCTGGGCAGGCTGTGCTGTTTGTGGTTGATTGGTGGAATTTCTTGTTTAACCACATGAGCGCTAGCGAAATTCCCCTCCTGTGCTCATGTTTTAAAAAACCCATTATTCATGACGAGCTGGGCTCGTCATGAGCGTGCTGGGAGGCTACCTCATGACGAGCCCAGCTCGTCATGAGCGTCGAAGGGGTTAAGTACTGGACAGTGTAGCCTGTGGATATAGGCTGCATTAGCTGTCTTTAAATTCTCTCTTAAGTGTCTGTGCATTTCTGCATGTTTTGACAACTTAAGAGATTATTTTTGATTGCTCCGGGGTCCGCGCACATGGGAGGGACTATTCACTAGATTATGACTATACACAGAGATCCCCTACTACAGAGCTCTAAATTCATATAAAATTTAAAAAACACAACTCTGATGATGATTAATTCTGTTAAAAGGATGCAGCTCAGAAACTATTTTATGTGACTCAATTTTGGAACCAGTGTCCAAATTTGTCAATGTGTTCCTCAACCCGTTCCTACCAGAAGTCCCATCGTATTTGCCGGACATCATGGAGTTCATTAACAAAGTGGAAGGCTTTGCGTTCGACCCCGATACTCAAGTTCTTGTGACAATGGAAGTCACATCTTTATACACCCAAATTCCTAAACAGGACGAGCTGGATGCCATGGAAATATATTTGGAAACAAGACCCTGGCCACACCGAGTTCCAACTGAGCTGATCATCAAACTGGCGTCTTTAGCACTCAGACGCAATTTCTTCAAATTCGAGGAAGAACTCTTCCTGCAAGTGAAAGATGCAGCCATGGGCTGTCCCTTCGCGCCGGAAATGACTGTTGTACATGGCCCAATATGAAGAAAAATGTGTATCATGACTATCCTTACAGTGCCCACATCAAACAGTGACTAAGATATATTGATGGCGTGTGGGGCATCTGGGAGGGGCCCATTCCTGTGTTAAAGGAATTTCATGAGTGGCTCAAAGTCGCCCCAACATAAAATTCAGTCTGACATATGATTAAAAAAATTTATCATTTTTGGATGTGGAGATGAAATACACGTCCAAGGGATTAATGTCTACCCTTCACCTAAAAAAACTGACAAGAACAATGCGCTTCATTTTCGCAGCTAGCATCCCAGGAGTCTTAAAAACAACCTCCCCTACAGACAATTGCTCAAAAATAGAAGATTTTGAGGTACATCCAGAAGCTCTATTCAATAAGCTACTTGAGAGGGGTTATCCATGCAAGCTCCTGAGACATTCCAGTTGGACACCAAGAGACCATCTCCTCACCCAAAAACATAAATACCCTACAAAACGTATTGTTTGTGTTTCCTAATTTGGACCACACACCCAGCCAGTACAGAAAATCATTCGCAATAACTGCCATTTGGTGAAGGGGGCTATTATAGACTTCGGCCCGCCGCTGTTCGCCCTCAAAAAGACTCAGAATATTGGCCAGCAGATTAACAGCACATCCACAACCAACGGACTTTGTTCAACCTTCAGCCAGTCCAGGGTCACCACAAGTGTGGGACATGCTCAGTCTGTGGATTAACAATAGAGGGAACTCTTTTTACAGATGGCAACTAATTTTGGCGACACAATGATTTCACTAATTGCAAATCATAAAACTTTGTTTATGGGATTATGTGTCCATGCCAAAATGTGTACATTGGCAAAACAACTCAGGAGGTACGATAAAGTATAATCCAACATCGTTCCCGGATTAAGAACAGAAAAGTGTCCACTCCGCTTGAGAATCATTTCGTGCAAATTAATCACACTTCGTGATTTCAAAAGGAAAATATTGTCAGTAGTCAAACCTTCACCAAGAGGCGGAGACCCAGCCCTCCGGTAGTCTCAAAAGGAGGCTTTTCTCATAATGAAATTTGATACGGCAATTAGGGGTCTGAATGAACTGTCTAAAATAAGCAATCTGTAACACTCGAACTACATTTCCCATAATACAATGCGGCTACGAATCCAGTCCACATTTCACTGCCAGCATTCTTTGAATGAACCATCGTTGGAGCGCGCTCTTCCACAGAGCTGCAGACCCGAGATGGCGTGTGGATGAATGGGAGTCTAGGAGATTGCAGGCAAGTGCCCTCGGCTTTCAAAGCTGCAGACCTGAGATGGCGTGTGGATGAATGGGAGTCTAGGAGATTGCAGGCAAGTGCCTTGGGCTTTCAAAGCGTGCAGAGAAGTTACCAATTTCCGTCTTTAGACAGGCGCTCAGTGCCATACGCGCCATGCGCTTATTGTGAACTTTTCCAACAGTTTCAAATTGAAATATAAAAAGGAAAATGCTACTTACCAGTACGCATCTGTTCTTGGCATGTAGAGCTGCAGATTTCTACACTTTGAATTAGATCGCCACCTGGTGTTGGGCTCGGATGATTGCATGTTGTTGTAGTCTTTGAAGAAGTCTTTGTAGTCACGAGATAGGTGACTCCTCCCTTGGACAAAAGTGCGCATGGGCATCGGCTCCATCATTAGATTGTTTTTCGCTATGATGGGAAATTATGGAGTTAGTAGAAAGAAAGAAAGGATGTCCACGAGTGTATATCTAATTAAGATAAAACTGGAACAGATACAGGTCCCAGGGAGGCGGGAGGGCTTGTAGAAATCTGCAGCTCTACATGCCAAGAACAGATACATACTGGCAAGTAGCATTTTCCGTTCGAGGCATATGAGCTGCAGATTCTACACTTTGCATCGATTGTGCAGCAGTGTCTCCCCTAGCGGTGGTCCCCTGTATCCGTTGCAGTAGTTTAAAAAAGGGTTTTGAGGACAGCTTGGCCTACTGCAGCTTGCTGCTTAGCTTGCACATCAACACAATAGTGTTTAGTGAAGGTGTGTGTTGTAGACCATGTTGCTGCCTTGCAGATGTCTTCTAGGGGAATGTTCCCTAAGAAAGCCATGGAGGCTCTTAGTTTGAGTGTGGCGTGCGCTCTAGGAGGAACTGTTAATGTGCGCTTTGCCTTGTGATAGCATATTTGTATAAATTTAACAATCCACCTTGCAATTCCTGATTTAGAAATGGGGTTGCCTTTATGTGGTGGAGAGAAAGCTACAAATAGTTGCTTTGTTTTGCGAAAGGATTTTGTCCTATCAATGTAATAGAGAAGAGCTCTTTTGACATCTAGTATGTGTAGAGCTCGCTCTGCTACAGTCTGGGTTTTGAAAAATCAGTGGTAACTCTACAGATTGGTTTAGATGAAAAGGAGTAATTACTTTAGGAAGGAATTTAGGATTAGTCCTCAGAACCACTTTGTTACGGTGTAAATGTAAGAATGGTTCTTGTATAGTGAAAGCTTGAATCTCACTGACTCTTCTAAGAGAGGTAATAGCAATGAGGAAAGCTGTTTTCCATGTGAGAAATTGCAGTTCACATTTGTGTAAAGGTTCAAAAGGGGGTCCCATGAGACTGGTAAGAACAATGTTTAGGTTCCACTCTGGAGAGGGTGGTAACCTAGGAGGAATAATTCTTTTTAATCCCTCTATAAAAGCTTTTATTGCTGGAACTCTAAATAACAACATATGTTCTCTGTTTTGTAGGTATGCCGCAATGGCTGCAAGATTTAATCGTATAGATGAATATGCCAGATTACATCTCTGTAAATGGAGACGGTAACAGATAATATTTTGGATGGAAGCATCCAAAGGATCAATTTGATTATTAGTGCAGTAAATGGCAAGTCCTTTCCATTTAGCAGCATAGCAATCTCTAGTAGTAGGTCTTCTGGCTTCTTTAATGATATTCATACAGTCTGGTGGCAGGTTAAGGTAACCAAACTTTAAAACTTCAGGAGCCAGATCGCCAGATTTAGTTGACGATTGATCTGGATGCCTGATGTCTCCATGTGTCTACGTTAGCATGGATGGTGTCAGAGATGGTTTTTGCTGTGGAACTAGAGAAAGTTCTAGCAACGTGGTGAACCACGGTTGTCGTGCCCATGTGGGACCTACCAGGATCAGTTTGAGAGATTGTTGTCTGAGCTTGCGTACCATTAGTGGGATTGGCAGACAAGCGTACGCAAATCTGCCTGACCAGTTCATCCATATCGCATTGCCCTTGGACAACTGGTGTGGAAACCTGGCGGTGAAGGTTGGGCATTTTGCGTTTTCGTGTGTGGCAAACAGGTCTATGTCTGGATGACCCCAGTTGTGAAAGAAAGGTTGAAGAACTTGCAGATGTAGTTTACATTCGTGAATCTGTTGTGTCTGTCGACTTAACAGATCGGCTATCTGATTGTGAACTCCTGGAAGGTGTTCTGCAAGCAGATATATCTTTTGTGGAATGGCCCATCTCTAAATGTTTTGTGCGAACAGAGGCAGCTGTAGGGAATGTGTGCATCCTTGTTTTTGTATGTAGTACATGGCTGTCATGTTGTCCGTCCGGATTAAGACAGCTTTGTTCCGTATGTGCACTTGAAAGGACTTTAGTGCTAGAAAAATTGCCAGCAACTCTAAGTGATTGATGTGAAGCACCTTTTGTTGAGCAGTCCATCTTCCCTGAGCTGTGTGGTGGAGCAGATGTGCTCCCCATCCTGTCAGGGATGCGTCCGATGTCAGTACTATCTGTGGAACTGGCTCCAGGAACGGCCACCCTCTGGACAAGTTTTTGGTGTCCCACCACTGCAGAGAGCAATGTGTGCGGCTGTCCAACACCAGGTCTGTTAGTTGCCATTGTGCCTGATTCCACTGATGTGCTAGACATTCTTGTAATGGGCGCATTTGAAGTCTTGCATATGGTACAATAAAAATGCAAGATGCCATCATGCCTATTAATTGCATGAACACTCTGGCTGGGAGAGAGTGTTGTTTTTGAAACCTTGTAACTAAGGCTTGAATGCTCTGTATCCTGGCTGGACTGGGATAAGCTATAGTTGTATCGGTGTTTATTGTAACCCCTAGGTATTGATGTACATGAGAGGGCTGGAGATGTGACTTGGTGTAAAGTCATGCAGTGTTTGAATTGTTTGAGATGTGTGTTGGACACACTGATTGAATGACTTGGCTTTTATGAGCCAATCGTCTAAGTATGGAAAGACGTGGATATGTTGTCTTCTGAGATGTGCTGCTACTATTGCTAGGTACTTTGTAAACACTTGTGGTGCAGTTTAGACCCAGAATGGAAGGACTTTGAACGGATAGTGTTGTCCTTCTAGTACAAATCAGATACTTCCTGTGAGAAGAATGTGGAAGTAGGCATCCTTGAGGTCTAGTGTTAGGAAATCGCCTTGTTGCAACAATTGGAGAACTTGTTGTAAAGTGATCATGTGAAAATGATCTGATTGTATAAAAAGATTGAGAGGTCTTTGAATTGGTCTTAGTGGTCCGTCCTTTTTGGGTATTAGGAAATAGAGTGAGTAAACCACTGTTCCTTGATGTTTTAACGGAACTAGCTCTATTGCATCTTTTTGCAGCAATGAGAGAACTTCTTGTTGGAGCAGCGTTAGATGTTCTGTGGACATTGGACGCTGTCTGGGTGGTATATATGGAGGGGTAGTTGTAAACTCTAGGCAGTAACCATACTGGATCATTTGTATTACCCACTTGTCTGTTGTGATGGAATTCCAGGCAGGTAGGAACTATGTTTATCTCCCCCCTTCAGGAGTGGTATCCTGTTGGGGGAGCTGAAGGAAGTCACTGTATAGTGGTGGAAGAGGATTGATTGTTGTTATTACCTCAACCTCTTTTGTCTTTCCCTCTGTAACCTCCTCTAAAATATCCTCTATTGGAGGATGTTTGCGTATTGTTTTTAAAGGAAGTTGAATTGTCTGCTCCAGTTTGTGTGGAGCCTCCTTTATAAAAGCAGCCACGAAAGGAGCCTCTTGGTTGAGTGGACTGCAAAGCTCCCATATATTTTGCAATATCAGTGTCTTTTTTTTCCATTTTTTCAAGTGCTACGTCTACCTCTGGACCAAACAATTGTTGTTGGTTGAATGGTTGATTTAAGATGGTTGTTTGCACCTCTTGCTTAAATCCTGAAAAGCATAGCCACACGTCTTCTAAGAAGGATGCTAGTGTTTATTGCTCTAAATGCAGTGTCTGCTACATCAAGAGCGCACTTGATTGAGGCATTGAAAAAAGCTTACCCTCCTATATAAGGTCATATATGCCTTAAATTGGTCAGGTAGAATTCGTAAAAGGGTTTCTAACTGGTCATAATGAGCCCGGTCATATCTTGCGAGGAGGGCTTGTGTGCTAGCTACGCGCCATGTATTGCTAGCTTGTGCAGCTATCCTTTTGCTTAAAGCATCTATTATTTTTGATTCCTTATCAGGAGGTGGTGCCTCACCTGATGTCTGTGAATTTGCTCTTTTTCTAGCGTTTGACACGACTAGGGAATCTAAGGGTAGGTGACCTTTAATGTAAGCAGGATCCCCAGGAGCGGGCTTGTACTTTTTTTCTATTCTTGGGTTTATGATCCTAGCTCGTACAGGATCTTTAAACATTTCTGGGGCATGCTTAATGACCCCTTTAATTATGGGTAATATTTGAACAGATTTTTGTGATTGCTCAAAAGTGTCTAACAAAAAATCTTTCTCTGCCTCATCTGAGTGCATTGTTACATTATGATAGATGGCAGCCCTATTAATTAGATGTCCAAACCCAATATTATATTCAGGAGGCGATGGTTTGGATGGATATGTATGTGGGTCAGGGATATCTGGTACATCTTGTCGGTTGGATATTCCCAGTCTGGTATATCAGTAGGGTATGGAAAGGGCTCATCTGGGTATCCCTATCCCCTATGTTATACTGATCTTCATTCTGAGGAGGTGTCTGTGGAGGTGAAGATTGAGGTGGAGAATTTTGTGGTGAACGAGCAGGTGAAATGTGAGGTGAGGTGAGGTGTTAAAAGGACTAGAAGGTGAAAGAGGAAGTACAGGAGAAGAAGGGTGCATAGGTGATGTCGCAGAATCCTTCTTGACAGGTACTGGAGTTGAAGGTGCTGTATCTATCTTCCTCTTCCTATGTGGCATTGTGGAAACATGTCCTGTTTCTGGATCTATGTATATACTTTTTTGCAGAGGATCAGGTCTAAAAAGCTCTTCTTCTTGAGAAATTGCTTTCGGCGCCGATTTTTTCGGCTCCGGGCCTTGTGTCTGCTTGTCTCTAGCCTTAGGAGTTGTTCTATAGTGCTTTGGCGTACTTTTCGGCACCGTAGGTATTGTTTTCGGAGTCAAGGCCTGGTTCGAGGGCTTGGAGGCATCAGAAGCAGGCTTTGTAGGTTTCGGCACCGAAGATTTTGGGGTGGAAGCAGGCTTCATTGGTTTCGGTGCCGTCTTGTCTTTAGGAGTCGACGGTTTCTGGGTATTTTTCGGAACCAGGACCTCTTTCGGTTTTGGTGCCGAGGGAGCTGGTAGTATCGGCACGTGCGGTTTGCTCGGTATGGAGCTACCGGAAGGCTTTAATATTTTCTTCAGAGCCGGGCTCGATGGCAGGGCTTTCCAAGCAATGTCTCGGTTTCGACATGGCCCCGAAGGCGGAGTTTTGACCTTAGCCTTTGGTTTAGGGGTTGGGGCTGGGGTAGTGGCAGTTGTACTCATGCGTTGACCTGATGGTATGAAGTCATCGGAGTCGTCTGCCTCAGATACGATCTGGAGATCATCGGAATCTTCCTCTAGGACACATGGATCTTCGTCGAAGATATCCACCGATTCCGGAGTTGATCTCTGCATGTCGCGTCGACGGGCCCTCCGGTCTCGAATGGTCTTCTTGGATCGAAAGGACGCACAAGCTGTGCAGCTCGAATCTTCGTGTTCAGGTGATAAACACAGGTTACACACCTCGTGATGGTCGGTGTGTGGAAATTTTGCTCCACACATGGGGCATTTTTTAAATGGTGTCCTTTCCATGAGTTATAGGCCTCACCACGTGGATATGCATAACGGCCCGCGTCGACGACTGGAATCGAAGTGATGAAGTCGAGTCTATGTATATTGATGTTAAAGTTTGTTTGTAGAAAGTTTTGCGCGTCAAAGTCTTTGAAAAGTAGATTTTCGAACCGGAGCAGAGAAGTTGCCTCTGAACCCAGTGGCGGAAAAAACCAATCTAAGGATGGAGCCGATGCACATGCGCACTATCGTCCAAGGGAGGAGTCACCCATCTCGTGACTACCAAGACTTCTTCCAAGACGACAACATGCAATCATCCGTGCCCAACACCAGGGGGCGATATAATGCAAAGTGCAGAATCTGCAGCTCATATGCCTCGAACGCTTTTTTGCTTGCCAGAGCTCCGTGGAATATGGAACCGTTACAAGCCCCACCGCATCGCACTGCCGGTAAGGAAGTAGAAGCCTTGTAAAAGCAAATGCTACTTACCAGTATGCATCTGTTCTTGGCATGTAGGGCTGCTGACATTCATATCTTAGCATAGATCGCCGCCTAGTGTTGGGTCCGGATGTTTGCACCTTGTTGTCTTGGAAGAGTCTTCGAAGTATCACGAGATAGGTGACTCCTCCCCTGGACTACAGTGCGCATGGGCATCTTCTCCATCTTCAGATGGTTTTTCGCCATTGTGGCAAAGATGGAGTATGGGAAAGTAAGAGATGATCATGTAAATGTATGTAAAGAAGATAACCATGCAGCTGTGACAGGTACCGGGGAGGAGGGTGGGCGATATGAATATCAGCAGCCCTACATGCCAAGAACAGATGTATACTGGTAAGTAGCATTTGCCGTTCGAGGCATGTGGGCTGCTGAATTACCATCTTCGCATAGACTGTATAGCAGTTTATTCTCTAGCGGTGGTCGCCGATATCAGCTGCAGTGGTTTGGAAAAGAGTTTTAAGGACAGCCTGGCCCACAGCAGCTTGTTGCTTAGCTTGCACGTCAACACAGTAGTGTTTAGTGAAAATGTGTATGGTAGACCATGTAGCTGCCCTACATATGTCTTCTAAAGGAATATTTCCTAGGGAAAGCCATGGATGCCCCCATTTTACACGTTGAGTGAGCTTTTGGGGGAACTGATAAAGTGCGCTTTGCCTTTTGATAGCATATTTGAATGTATTTAACTATCCATCTGGCTATTCCTGTCTTGGAAATCGGATTACCCTTATGTTGAGGTGAAAGTGCGACGAATAGTTGCTTTGTCTTTATGAATGATTTTGTTCCGTCAACTTAATATAACAGAACTCTTAACGTCTAGTGTGTGCAGAGCTCTTTCAGCCATGGATTGCGGGTTTTGAAAGAAGACTGGCAATTCTATGGACTGATTGATGTGGAAAGTGGATATAACATTTGGCATACATTTTGGGTTTGTACGAAGCACTACCTTATTGTGGTGTATTTGCATGAAAGGTTCCTGAATAGTTAGTGCCTGTAGCTCACTCACTCGCCTGAGGGAGGTAATAGCGATTAAAAATGACACCTTCTATGTTAAGAAGGAGTAGTTTCTGTTCTGTAACTCCAGTTCTGTAGTAGGGGTATCTCTGTTATAGTCATAATCTAGTGAATAGTCCCGCCCATGTGCGTGGACCCCGGCAATCAAAAATAATCTCTTAAGTTGTCAAAAAATTGCAGAACTGCAAAGACACTTAAGAGAAAATTTAAAGACAAATAATGCAGCCTATATCCACAGGCTACACTGTCCAGTACTTCAACTAGAAATTCCACCAAAAATCCACAAACAGCAAAGCCTGTCCAGATTTCCCTTGCCTTTACTGCAAAACCCCTCAGAAATGATAGAGAGGGAGGCCTGGACAGACAAGCCCCATAGGCTGCCATTATGTGGCTTAAACAGGATACTGTGCTGTGAGAAGTTGGCCTGATGTGCAGTGTTCACTATTCTAGTGATCACTATATATCAGTCCAAACAACCCTTATTGATGATTGGTTGTAAGTCAACCTTATAGACCAGCTATCCTAGTAGCATGGATACGAGCAGTCTAAGGCTAAGACTCTAGAGGGCGTGTTAAGCCAGCTGTTTTACCATCACATTACCCCTTGACCACCCAGTGAAAGGACACCACACAAGTGTTATGAAAATAAACAGTGTATTTATTAGAATCACAACAGCCCTGTACTCTTTATGAGGACAGGGTGCTAGGCACACAACAAAACTCTTACGAAAATACTTAAGTTAGCACAGTATATACAAATGCCCGAGGGGCACGGAAAACCATATACTCTAAAAGTGGAATGCGAAATTACTAGCAGGTAAGTACAGTACTAATAGGCTTTGGACTCGCTAGGACTTGACTATAGAATCGTTAGATTACTTCTAGGAGACCTAGGGGACTCGGGTGCAGAGTGTGCACTCTCACGCGGGATGCGGGACAAAGTCTATGGGAGCTAGTAAAGGCAAAGTTAGTGTTCACGGGCGAACCCGACCTGGTAGTAAGAAAACGACAGTGGATCCTGACCCTAGGATAGTGAGGCTATGCTGGGACACCGAAGTGCCGAAGTTACCTAGCCCAGGGGCTGCAGCTGCATAGGTCTGAAAAGACGTCGGGGATCTCGTTGCCGGACCAGGAGCCTGGAAGAAGGAAGTTGCTGGCAGGCGACCAGTGAGGAAAAGTTCGATGGATCCAAGCCTGGATCAAGGAAGAAGAAACCTGAAAGCAGAGGGGACCAAGTTCTTGAATCACTAGCCAGTGATTAAGTGGGCACCAGGATGGCACCGGGCGAAGTCACCTCGACTAGGTGAGTGGGCGACGCTGGCTCTGTAGATCTCACGGACCAGGAGGCGTTGTCGGCGACCAGGATGGAGAGGCGAGCTGTCCCACGATGGATGAAGCTGTCGGCGTCGAAGTTACCCAGGATTGGGCAACAAGCCTTGGCTAATTCAAGCCCACGCGGTGGACTCAAAATGGCGTCTTGAGTGGACCAGGAGGGTCCGGGGTGCTCCTCTTTTGGAAGGGAGCAAGGGCCAGCCTGGAGCAACCAGACCAGCAGCAGAAATGTCGTCGGGCGTCGTTCAGAAGGCCACAAGCCAGCGGGCTAGTAGCCAAACAACGCGGTGAGCAGCAAAAAGCAGAAGGGCCCCACGCAGATCGTGGAGATGCTGGGAGGCTGCACTTCGGTGCTGGAGCTGCTCAGGGTCGGGGCTTCTCGGACCCCAAAGCACTCACCAGGAAATTACTCGGCGGGCTTGCTGGAAAGAAGTCGTGCAGTCTTGAAGATGGCCGGTCCCTCGAGGTCTCGTCACACCCACGAATCTCAGCGTGACTGATGATGCAGGTAGAGGTCAGAGGTGCCAGGGAAGCCGGTTCTCGTCGAGCTGGGCAGTCTTGATCCGGAGGAGAGACTTGCAGCAGACCGCAGTGTTCTTAAGATGGTGCCTGCGGATGCAGGGTGACTACTCCTTAGTCACAAGGGAGAAATCTTAGGAAGAAGTCTTGAGTTCCTTTCGTGGAAAGTAGTTTCAGGATTCAAAGATGATCTGATTTGGAAGGGGGCCAGTCTCTACCTTTATCTTGGAAAAGGGGGCTGGCACGCGACTAAGTCCTGCCCTAGGGGTGGGACCAGGAGGGGGGTGGTTACACCCACTTTCTTGGCGGGCTTTCCCCAGGCCAGGGGCTGGAGTGCCCCTGGAACTGGTTTCAGCCGGCCTATGCACAGTGAGCACCGGGGTGCCACTTGCAGTCACCTTCCTCTGTAGCCCTGCCTACCTGGAATACACAAAACCCTGTCTGGGACGGTGCTGGCACCGCCCCTGGCAGGAAACCCTTTGTCCTTGCCTCCTGCTCTGGGAGGACTCCCAGCAGCAGGAGGGCAGACTTGTGTCTCGGTGGCAGCATCCATTTTGTGGATGCTAAGGCTCTGTCTGACTTTAACCGGGGTTACAGGTTACATACATGTCGTGTCCCTCCAGAAGGGTGGAATGCTAACCCCGTCGCCAGAATTGGCGAGGGGTTAGTATTCCAATTCGTATGACACCTTACTCGACATGTTTTGATAAAGCGATACCAGAGTTGGCATATAACCGCAAGGGTTATAATGCACTTAAGAGTATATGGTATGCAATATCATGGAAACGGCTAAGGGATGGATCCCGAAAGCCGCAGACAGGCTCAGCTCATGCCAGAGCACCATCTCACACGATTCCAAGCACTCTGCCTTCAGGATTGTTAAGGCCTGCCATAGGAGTGACTGATAGGAGATCTGTGTGTCCATTTTAGGGTTAGATATAGGTATACTATATCTAAAGCAAAGGGTGAGTACACCACCTTGCCCCAGCTGTCGTGCAGCCAGTTGTGTCAGTTTAGTTAGTCAGCCCAGGGGTGGCATAATACATGCTTCAGCCCCTGGGAGACTTCTGGGTACACCTCAGCCCTGGGTACAGGGACTTGGAGAGGGCCCAGTGCCAATTCAGTACCTGAGTACAATTTGGATAGAGAGAACAGCTAGGCTGTGGGTCTGATTAGCAGGCCCACAGCCAGGTAAAGTCGTAAACCAGTGCAGCAAAAAGCAAAAATCTGGGTGATCATAGGATTGCAGACCCTACTCTCCTACATGACCCCCCCCCCCAAACTTTGGGACAATAAACTAACCTTGACCAGGTGAGCCTTCTTGCTCTAAGTGGAAATACCTGGAGAGCCCATCAGCATTGCTGTGATCAGTGCCAGGTCTATGCTCCACTGTAAAATCCATCCCCTGTAGGGAAATGGACCACCTAAGCAGTTTGGGGTTTTCACCCTTCATCTGATTTAGCCACAAGAGGGGCTTATGGTCTGTCTGAATGGTGAAGTGAGTGCCAAACAAGTAGGCCCTCAGCTTCTTCAGGGCCCAGACCACAGCAAAGGCCTCCCTCTCAATAGCTGACCAATTTTTCTCTCTGGGTGTCAACCTCCTACTAATGAAAGCAATAGGCTGATCATTACCATCAAAATTCAGTTGAGACAGAACAGCCCCCACACCCAACTCAGAAGCATCTGTTTGGACAATGAATGGCTTGGAGTAATCTGGACTCTTTAGGATAGGTGCTGTGCACATGGCCTGCTTTAGGTCATTGAATGCTTTCTGACAGCTTGCTGTCCACTGAACTTTCTTTGGCATCTTTTTGCTTGTCAGGTCATTAAGAGGGGTCACTATGGACCCATAATTTCTGACAAACTTCCTATAGTACCCAGTCAGGCCCAAGAAAGCTCGAACCTGAGTCTGGGTGATTGGAGGAGTCCAGTCCTTGATGGCCTGTATCTTACTCTCCAGTGGCTGAACCTGGCCTCCACCTACCAGGTGGCCCAGGTATACAACCTGTGTCTGCCCTATCTGGCACTTTGTGGCCTTGATAGTGAGGCCTGCCTTTTGCAGGGCCTCTAACACTTTCCTCAGGTGGACCAGGTGATCCTCCCAGGTGGAGCTAAAGACAGCAATATTGTCTAGATATGCTGCACAGAAGTCATCCAGCCCAGTGAGGACTTGATTCACCAACCTTTGGAAGGTGGCAGCTGCATTTTTCAGTCCAAAGGGCATTACCACAAATTGATAATGCCCTCCAGGGGTAGAAAATGCTGTCTTGGGTTTGGCCTCCTCAGCTAACCTGATTTGCCAATACCCAGCTGTCAAATCAAATGTACTTAAGAAGTTGGCAGAAGCCAATTTATCTATAAGTTCATCTGCTCTTGGTATTGGGTGGGCATCAGTCTTAGTGACTGCATTGAGGCCTCTGTAGTCTACGCAAAACCTCATCTCTTTCTTACCACCCTGGGTGTGAGGCTTTGGCACTAGAACTACTGGGCTAGCCCAAGGGCTATCTGAGGGCTCAATGACTCCCAGCTCCAACATTTTCTGCACTTCAGTTTTGATGCAGTCTCTAACATGATCAGGCTGTCTGTAGATTTTACTCTTGACAGGCAGACTGTCCCCAGTGTCAACATCATGGGTACACCAATCAGTTTGGCTGGGTGTCAGAGAGAACATATGTCTGAAGGATTGCAGGACTTGCCTGCAATCCTGTTGCTGATGTTCAGTGAGGCTGCCACAAAAGACAACAACATCAACTGATCCATCATCAGGATTCTGAGTGAGCAGGTCTGGGAGAGGGTCACTCTCTTCCTCCTGTCCCTCATCTGTGGCCATGAGCAAGCTCATGTCCTTCCTGTCAACATATGCTTTGAGCCTGTTAACATGGAGCACTCTGAGAGGGCTCCTGGGAGTTCCAAGGTCCACCAAGTAGGTAACCTCTCCCTTTTGCTCAATGATGGTGTGGAGCCCAGACCATTTGTCTTTCAGAGCTGCTGGGGCCACTGGCTCCAGCACCCACACCTTCTGTCCTGGCTGGTACACAGTCAGAACAGCCTTTTGGTCATGCCAAGCTTTTTGAAGTTCTTGGCTGGCCTCAAGGTTTTTAGATGCCTTTTCCATATACTCAGCCATCCTGGAGCGGAGACCAAGTACATAGTCCACTATGTTGGTTGCAGGCTTTTTGAGAGGTCTCTCCCATCTTTCCTTCACCAAACACAGGGGTCCTCTTACAGGATGCCCATACAGAAGCTCAAAAGGGCTGTAGCCAACCCCCTTCTGTGGGACCTCTCTGTAAGCAAACAAGAGGCAGGGGATCAGGACATCCCATCTTCTCCTAAGAGTTTCAGGTAGCCCATGAATCATCCCTTTGAGGGTCCTGTTGAATCTCTCAACAAGCCCATTGCATTGTGGGTGGTAGGGTGTGGTGAACTCGTAGTTCACACCACACTCCTTCCACATTGCAGTCAGATATCCTGACATGAAGTTTGTACCTCTGTCAGAAACAACCTCCTTAGGGAAGCCCACTCTGGAGAACACTCCAACTAGGGCCCTTGCCACTACAGGTGCTGTAGTGGTCCTAAGTGGAATAGCTTCAGGATACCTGGTGGCATGATCCACTACCACCAGTATAAACCTGTGCCCTGATGCTGTCTGGGGTTCCATTGGACCAACAATGTCAATCCCCACTCTTTCAAAGGGAACCCCCACCACAGGTAGTGGTATGAGGGGGGCCTTTGTTGTGCCAGATTTGGATGGCCAGCCAGGGGTGGCATAATACATGCTGCAGCCCCTGGTAGGCCCTGGGTACACCTATGCCCTGGGTACCTAAGGTACACTGTACAGGGACTGATAAGGTGACTCAGTATCCATTTTAGATATGTACCTAAGGTACATGGAATCCATTTTACAGAGAGAGCAGTAGGCCTGGGGCCCTGAATAGCAGGGTCCCAGGTCAACTAAGTCAGAAAACCAGTAAAACACCAGGCAAAAAGTTGGGGGCAACCATAGTCAGGGATCTACCTTCCTACATGTGCCTTTAAGGAAACCTTCTAGAACCTTCTCCCAGTATCCCAGAATGCATAGCAGGTCCCACTGACTTCAGTTCTTTTTGAAGGCGTAAAACGCCAGACCTGTAGCATTAATTACATGAACAATTCTCCACCGGGGAGGAGGGCGGGCGCTTATGACTATAACAGAGATACCCCTACTACAGAACTGGAGTTACAGAACAGAAACTACTCCTTCTGTAGTAGGGGATCTCTGTGTATAGTCATAATCTAGTGAATAGAATGGCAAGCCCATCCCCACACCAAAGCGGCGGTGGAGAAAGAACATGACGCCACTACTGTGCGAACAAATTCCGCAGCGAAGCCTGCCCAACCTGAGCGTCTGCCCTGGCATCAGAGTCCAGGCAGTAATGCTTAGCAAAGGTATGAACCGACTTCCAAGTGGCGGCCTTGCAGATTTCTGCAATCGGCACATTACGGAGCAAGGCTGTCGTGGCAGCTTTGCCCCTGGTGGAATGAGCCTTAGGCTTACCTCCTAAGGTCTTATTAGCTTTTTGGTAACACAATTGAATGCAGGACACAATCCACCTAGAAATGGACTGCTTAGAGGTAGCAAGACCCGTCCTGACTGATCCATAATTGACAAACAATTGGTCTGACCTACGAATATCTTTGGTTTTATCCAGATAAAATTTCAACACCCTCCTCACATCCAGGGAATGTAAAGATCGTTCCGCCGGAGAGGAAGGATTCTGAAAAAACGTAGGCAAAGTTATGGTCTGGTTGACATGAAAATCAGAAATAACCTTGGGAAGAAATTTAGGGTGAGTACGCATCACAACCTTAGCAGCATGAAAGACAGTATAAGGTTCAGTACAACACAACGCCTGAATTTCACTCACCCTGCGGGCCGATGTAATGGCCACTAGGAACGCCGCCTTCCAGGACAGGTGCTGCAACGAAGCCTTGTGAATGGGTTCAAAAGGCTCCTTCATCAATCTGGACAGCACCACATTCAATTCCCATGAAGGCGAGGGAAGCCTGACAGGAGGGAACACCTTCTTCAATCCTTCCAGAAAGTCTTTGATCACAGGGATCTGGAAAAAAGAAGTCTGTGAAGGGCATTTCCTGTAGGCAGTCAATGCAGCAAGATGAACCCTAATGGAATGAACATTAAGGCCAGACTGCGCCAAATGTAAAAGGTAAGGAAGGATGACATCTTCCTTGCAGGTTGTAGGGTCATGGTTCCTAGACTGGCACCAAATACAAAACCTCTTCCACTTGTAAGCATATGAAGTCCTAGTGGAAGGTCTCTTAGACTCCTTCAGTATGTCCATGCAATCCGCGGGCAGATTCAGATGTCCATACTGCACTATCTCAGGAGCCATGCCGCCAAACTCAAAGACGAGAGGTTGGGGTGTAACATCCGCCCCCCGAACTTCGTGAGAAGGTCCAGCCTGCACGGCAACCGAATGTGAGGAAGGAGAGATCGGTGAAGCAGGTCCGTGAACCACCACTGCCTGGGCCACTCCGGGGCAATGAGAATCATCCGAGCCCTGGACCGGGCCAGCTTGATGAGTACCGCCGGAATCAGGGGAATGGGTGGAAAAGCGTACAGAAAGCTGTTCGACCAGCTGATCCATAGCGCATTCCCCAGCGACCCCGGCTGGTAGTACCTGGAGGCGAAGTCTCGGCATTTGCTGTTTTCGGCGGTGGCGAACAGATCTACGTCCGGAGTTCCCCACCTTGCGAAGACTTCTCCCAGCACTTCGTCGTTTATGACCCATTCGTGGTTTTCCTGAATGAGTCTGCTGAGTTCGTCCGCCTGAACATTCTGCACACCTGGCAGATGGGTAGCCGTCACCGTCAGCCCTCTGGCCAGGAGCCAGTGCCAGATCGTCTGCGCCTCCTGTGACAGAGTGCGAGATCTCGAGCCCCCCTGCTTGTTGAGGTAGTACATCGTGGTAGTGTTGTCCGTTTGCACAAGCAGGGAGCTGGTCTGGAAGGACGGAAGAAAAGCCTTCAGTGCCAAGTGAACAGCTCTGAGTTCCAGGAAGTTGATGTGATAAGTGGCCTCCACCGGAGACCACGTTCCCTGAATCTGCAGAGTCCCGGAGTGCGCTCCCCATCCCAGGAGAGAAGCATCCGTCACGACAGTCTGCGTGGGAATGTCCTTGTGAAAAGGAACCCCTCTGAGGAGATTCTCCGCCGAACACCACCACTTCAGAGACTGAAGAGCATGCAGAGACAGACGTATCCTGTCGTCCCAGGATCCTTTCCTCTGATCCCACTGGTCCTCCAAGCACTCCTGCAACGGTCTCATGTGCAGGCGTGCGTGCGGCGTCAGGAAGATACAAGAGGCCATCGAACCCAGTAGAGAAGACACCGTCCTCACTGTTGTAGACGGAGTCGACATAAGAGCCTGAGCCTTCCGAAGGAGAGATAATCGTCGCTCTTCCGAAGGAGACACGCTTGCTGACAGCGTATCGATGGAGGCTCCCAAGTACTGTATGCATTGGACCGGAGTCGGGACCGACTTGGCCATGTTGATGTGCAACCCCAGCTTGTCCAAGAGAACGCACGTCTTCTGGAAGTGTGCTCGCGCTTCCGAGAAGGAGGATGCCTTGATCAACCAATCGTCCAGGTACGGGTAGACAAACACCTTGTTCTTCCGCAGGTGCGCCGCCACCACCGCCATGCACTTCGAGAATGTTCTCGGCGCAGACTTCAGTCCGAATGGGAGTACTGTGTATTGATAATGATTGGTGCCGACTTGGAACCGCAGGAACTTCCTGTGTTTGCGCGCAATGGGCACATGGAAGTATGCATCCTGTAGGTCTATGGCACAGAGCCAGTCCCCTTGTTGCAACTGAGGATAAATCTGATGCAACGACAGCATGCAAAACTTTTCCCTGCGAATCCACTTGTTTGCCTGTCGCAAGTCCAGAATGGGCCTGAACTCGTTCTTGTCCTTCTTGCGAACCAGGAAGAACCGGGAGTACAGGCCTCTTCCCCTCTGGGACAGAGGCACGTCTTCTATCGCCCTTTTCCTCAACAGGGTATCGGCCTCCACCTGGAGCTCTAGCAGCTGAAACCGCGAGCTGACCGGAGGAATCGATGGAGGCGGGCTGGTGAACCGAAGACTGTATCCATTACAAACAATATTCAGCACCCACTTGTCCTGAGTAATTTTTCTCCACTCTGCCGGAAAAAATTGGATGCTTCCCCCTACCGGAGTGGGTAACGGATCCGGGGGAAGTAAGTTCCTAGGGCCTAGACCCAGCCTGGCCCTTGGGCGTCGGAGCCGACTGCTGGCCTCCCCTGCCCCTCTGGCGCTTCTGGAACGGCTTACGGAACTGTTGTTGCTGTTGCGAATGTCCCGAAGCCTGGCCACGTCCACGGCCTTGTCCACCGGACCGCCGTTGGAAAGAGCGGTACGGCTTCTTCGTCTCCTTAGGCTTCTCGAGGCCCACCGCCGTGAGCGTCTCGGCCTCCGCCTTCATGCGGGCCATCTCGTCGTCCGCATGCTGTCCAAAAAGAGACTTGCCGGAGAACGGCAGGTTGGCCACCCTCTGCTGTGCGTCCGGTTTCAGGGACGTAAGACGGAGCCAGGCGTGACGCCTCTGGTTGACCCCATGGCAAAACCCATGAGCAGCCAACAGGGAAGAGTCCGCTGCCGCACTGATGATCTGGTTGGCCACCAGCATCCCTTCACTCAGCACTTCCTGAAAATCCTCACGCTGTTCACGAGGCAAGTGCTCCGCAAAACGCTCAAGGGAGTCCCAGAGGGCGCGGGCGTACCGACCCAACAGTGCCGTGGCACTCGCAGCCTTCATGGAGGTGGCGGCAGTTCCACAGACCTTTCTCCCTGCCGAATCCATCCACCTGGACTCCTTATCCGGGGGAACCGTGGATGACGGAGCGGAGGCATGTTGTTTGCGTGCCGCCGTCACAATGACGGAGTCCGGAGGTGGTTCCGCTCTCAGAAAAGCCGGATCCGAATCCGGGGCCCGGTACTTCCTCAGCAACCTAGATGGCGCCGCCTTTGTCACCGCTGGGGTGAGGAAAAGGTCCATAGCTGGTTCCTCCAGGCCCGGTACCAGAGGAAGGAGAGGGCGAGACGAGTGTTTTTGGTGCAACGTCTCAAAGATCACGGACGTCTTCGGCGTGGGCACTGTCAGGGGAATGCCCAGCTTCGCAGCGCCCCTCAAGAGGACATCCTGGAACGCCACCAGGTCATCAATTGGGGACACCCTCGTATCCGGTGATCCCGACAGGGTAGGAGAACGATCCCTGGAGCCAGAGGATCCCGTGCGGGAGCGAGACTCGCGCCTCCTATGGCGGCGTCTCGACCGCGAGGACGATCTGTGTCGCGACCTGTCCCGTCTCCCAGAGCGAGAGCGAGAGCGAGACCTGCCAGTCCGTGGCCTCCCCACCGGTTTCCGTGGTGGAGTCTTCCTCGGAGCCTCCTTGGGCGCAGGTTTAGGGGTCCCCTTAGGAGGTACAGGCAAAAACGGCAGCGAAGTGGACCTCGGCGGAGGTACCTCCGGCTGCGGTGCCGGCCCACGCGGAGGGACCGGTGGCGGCGGGTCGTCCACTGGAAGTGGAGGCAGCATCGGAGGATCCTCTTGAGGCAGAGGAGGAGTGACCGCCTTCGGAACAGGTGTATGCGTCGACCGAGGCCGAGAAGGAGTGTACACCGCAGAGTACACCGTGCCCTGTGATCCTTTAGGCGAAGAGGGCTGAGAGCCCGCCCCTTCAGCCGGAGACCGCTTCCTCTTGCGTCCCCCACTGGAAGCAGTGTGACTCCTGGGACTAGAATCCCTCTTGCGACGTTTTAGAGAGCCTGACCGACTCCTAGACGTCGACCTCCGTCTGCTCGGCGTCGAGCGTCGCTTTTCCGGCGTCGAAGGGCGTTTCCTTGACTCCGGCGTCGAACGCCGCCTCCGCGACGTCGACCTCTTCTTCCTCGGCGTCGAACGCCGATCCCTCGACGTCGAGCGCCGACTCCTCGACGTCGACCTCTTTCTTCTCGACGTCGACCTCTTTCTCCTCGACGTCGCACGCCTCCTCGACGTCGAACGGTCCTTCCTCGACGACGAGCGTCGTCGCCGTCGTCTGGATGTTCTCGACGTCGAGGATCCCCTCGACGTCGACCGGCGGTGTCTCCTCGACGGCGAGCGCCGATGTCCATGACGTCGGTATGAAGCCCTCGACGTCGACGCCGAAGACGACGTCGACTTCGTCCACGGTGGCTTCGACGTCGAGTCGTCCCGATGTCTCAACCCGGAGCCCCGGGGAGAAGGGGAGCACACCGCCGTCATCCCTCTCGACGTCGTCGTCGACGCTATCGACGTCGACGGAGACCGGGATCGCTTGCTGGGCTTCCTGCCTCTGGGGAGCCCCCCAGAGGCCTCAGCAGAGGCAGAGGGAACCTTCCCTGACTGCCCAGACCCACCTGCAGCCTGCAGGCGCCTCTCCTCAAGGCCAGACAGCCTGATCTTCGCCCTTTCCTTCAGAGTGCGAGTTGTAAACTGCTGGCAGATGACACACTCCTCAGGGACATGATCTTCAGGGAGGCAGACGATGCAGACATCATGTGGATCACCTCTGGCCTTCTTCCTCTCACATGCTGGACACTTCACAAAGAGTCCAGGCATTTTAGAGCCCTAAAACACCTGAAGCAGCACACAGAAGAGAAGAGAAAACCAAGAAAGTAAACTTGCAACACTTTTAGAATACAAAAGTGCCAAAACATGCAATAACCCCTTGAAACAAGGGAGAGCTCAATGCCAGGGTCCTGTAAGCAGGAGCCGGAAAAAAGAACTGAAGTCAGTGGGACCTGCTATGCATTCTGGGATACTGGGAGAAGGTTCTAGAAGGTTTCCTTAAAGGCACAGTATCCTGTTTAAGCCACATAATGGCAGCCTATGGGGCTTGTCTGTCCAGGCCTCCCTCTCTATCATTTCTGAGGGGTTTTGCAGTAAAGGCAAGGGAAATCTGGACAGGCTTTGCTGTTTGTGGATTTTTGGTGGAATTTCTAGTTGAAGTACTGGACAGTGTAGCCTGTGGATATAGGCTGCATTATTTGTCTTTAAATTTTCTCTTAAGTGTCTTTGCAGTTCTGCAATTTTTTGACAACTTAAGAGATTATTTTTGATTGCCGGGGTCCACGCACATGGGCGGGACTATTCACTAGATTATGACTATACACAGAGATCCCCTACTACAGAATTGTAGTTCACATGAATGAAGTGGTTCGAAGAGGGCTCCCATGAGTCTGGTAAGTACTACGTTTAAGTTCCAGACTGGAGAAGGTGGGTGCTTTGGAGGGATAATTCTTTTAAGTCCCTCCATAAAAGCTTTGATAGGTGGGATTTAAATAAGGAGATGTGTTGACTGTTTTGAAGATATGCTGCTATAGCAGCGAGGTGTAACAATATGAGTATGCTAGGTTACATCTTTGAAGATGTAGCAAGTAACAGAATACATTTTGTATGGAGGCATTCAATGGATTGATTTGGTTATTATTACAATAAATAACACATCTTTTCCATTTACCTGAGTAACATGCTCTGGTAGTTGGACGCCTTGCTTCTTTGATAATGTTCATACAATCTGGAGGCAAGTTAAGGTATCTGAACTCTAAGACTTCAGGAGCCAGATCGCTAGGTTCATCTGATTGGGATCTGGGTGCCTGATTTCTCCATGGTTCTGCATTAAGTTGTGGCGAGACACACAGTCTTTGGTGAGGATCTACTGAGAGTTCTAGGAGAATTATGTACCATGGCTGTCTTGCCCATGTAGGAGCACCCAGGATCATTGTGAGTGACTGTTGCCTTAGCTTGCGTGCCACTAATGAAATCATTGGGGTTGGTGGAAAAGCGTACGCAAATCTGCCTGACCAGTTCATCCATATCGCATTGCCTTGTGACAACGGGTGTGTGAACCAGGCGGAAAAGGACGGGCATTTTGAGTTTTCGTCTGTGGCAAACAGATCTATGTCTGGATGTCCCCACTTTTGGAAGAATGGTTAGAGAACTTGAGGATGAATCTCCCATTCGTGTATTTGCTGACTGTGTTGGCTTAGTAGGTCTGCTATCTGGTTGTCTATCCCTGGGAGGTGTTCTGCCAGGAGATAAATGTTCTGAGGAAATGCCCACTTCCATATGCTCTGTGTGAGGTGAGATAGTTGCAGAGAGTGTGTGCCCCCCTGTTTTTGGATGTAGTACATGGCTGTCATGTTGTCCGTCCGGATTAAGACAGTCTTGTTGCACAAGTATTTATGAAAAACTCTCAATGCTAGGAATACTGCTAGTAGCTCTAAGTGGTTTATGTGTAGAGTCTTTTGTTTGGCTGTCCAGAGACCTTGGACTGTATATTGAAGGAGATGGGCTCCCCAACCTGTCAGTGATGCGTCCGCTGTTAATACTACCTGTGGAACCGGCTCTTGGAACAGTCGCCCCTTAGAAAGGTTTTGTGGGTTCCACCAATACAGAGAGCGGTAAGTAGGTGTAGGTGATTTGGCGCGATATAAACCCGCAATAACAAATAACAAACACTAGGTCTTTTAGTTGTCCTTGAGCTTGGTTCCACTGGCGTGCTTGGCATTCTTGTAAGGGACGCATTTGAAGCAGAGTATGAGGGACGATGAATATGCAGGAGGCCATCATACCTATGAGCTGCATGAACACTCGAGCTGGCAGGGAGTGTTGTGGCTGAAATCTTTGAATGAGAGATTGTATGCTTGCTATCCTGGCAGGGTTTGGATAGGCCTTTGCTACTGAGGTGTCTATTGTTTCTCCCAGATATTGCTGTATGTGGGAGGGTTGCAGATGTGATTTTGGGTAATTTATTGAAAATACTAAATTGTACAGTAGCTGGATTGTCTGAGAGGTATGGCTGGCACACTGTACGTACGAGTTGGCTTTTATGAGCCAATCGTCGAGTTAGGGGAACACATGGATGTGCTGCCTTCTGAGGTGTGCTGCCACTACTGCTAGGCATGTTGTAAACACCCTTGGTGCCTTGGTTACCCCAAAGGGGAGGACTTTGAATTGATAGTGCTGACCTTCTATTGTGAACCTGAGGTATTTCCTGTGAGCTGGATGTATGGGTATGTGAAAGTATGCATCCTTGAGGTCTAATGTTGCAAGGAACTTGTTTTGCTGGAGTAGTGGGAGTACCTGTTGTAGAGTGATCATATGAAAATGATCTGAGTGAATATATTGGTTCAGAGGTCTGAGGTCTAATATTGGTCTGAGGGAGCCATCTTTTTTGGGAATGAGGAAATATAGAGAGTATACCCCTGTCCCTTGATGTTGTAATGGGACTGGCTCTATGGCACCTTTTTGTAGCATGAATTTCACCTCCTGTTGTAATAGCGTGATGTGTTCTTTGGACATTGGACGGTGCTTGGGTGGTATGTTGGGTGGAGTAGAAGTGAGTTCCAGGCAGTAACCATACTGGATAATTTGTCTCACCCACCTGTCTGTAGTAATGGCATTCCAGACTGCGAGGAATTGCGTTTTTCTTCCTCCGACTGGTGTTAAGTAGTGTGGAGGGAGTGTGAGAAAGTCACTGTTTGGTGGCGGTGGAGGCTCGGGTGTTATTATTACCACGTCCTCTGCCCTTGTTATTGTTTCCTCTATAACCTCCTCTATTGGAGCCTCTATTAAAGGTGCCTTGTGTAGTGCTTTTGAATGATGAAGATGTTTGTGATGCGTTGCCTCTGCCTGAGCCTCGAAAGGATGAGCGACGAAAAGAGCTTCTGGACTGTTGTAATTGAAGTGCACCCATGGACTTGGCAGTGTCAGTATCTTTTTTCATCTTTTCTAAGATGGTATCCACTGCAGGGCCAAATAAGAAATCTTGGTTAATGGGTTAATTGAGTATGGTAGATTGCACTTCATTTTTAAAACCTGATATGCGAAGCCAGGCATGCCGGCGTAGCAGTACACTAGTGTTGACAGACCTAACGGCTGTATCAGCTACATCAAAGGCGCATTTTATGGATGCGTTAGTGATGAATTTCCCTTCTTGTATTAGGTCGTTCGCTTTTGCCTTATAGGGTTCTGGTAGGTGTTGTAATAATCCCTCCAGTTCGTCATAATGTGCTCTGTCATAGCGTGCTAGGAGAGCTTGTGTATTGGCAATCCTCCAAGTATTTGCTGCCTGAGAGGCCACTCTTTTCCCCGATGTTTCTAAAATGTTTGACTCCTTGTCAGGAGGGGGAGCATCACCCGTTGTTTGAGAGTTTGCTCTTTTCCTAGCGTTAGACACAACTAGGGAGTCTAGTGGTAGCTGAGACCTGATATAAGAGGGGTCTGTAGGGGCCGGTTTATATTTTGTTTCAATCCTTGGATTGAGGACACGCGCCCTGGCTGGGTCTTTAAAGATGTCTGGTGCGTGCTTTAGTACTTCTTTTAGCATAGGGAGTACACGTACACTCTTCTCTGATGTTGGGAAGGAGTTAAATAGGAAATCCTCCTCTATAGGGTCAGTGTGCATGTGTACACCATGATACTGAGCTGTTCTGTCCACTAGTTGGTTAAAAGCGACAGTGTCGTCGGTAGGAGACGGCTTTGTGGGGTATGTAGTGGGATCGGGTATGGGTTGTGTATAATCTGTGTCATCAGGATCATTATGGTCACTCCATGTGTCATCTGGGTTCCCCGGATCGTCAGGTGGTATAAAGTCATCCTGAGGATCTTCCCCCATGTCTTCTTCCTCATCATAATCTACAAGTGAAGGAGAATATGGAACATAAGGCATGTTGGGAGTGAAAGGAGGAGGTGTGTAAGGTCTTGAAGGGGATGTGCCAAAGTCCCTTTTCTTAGGAGGAACAGAAGAAGGGGCTTCAGTGTCCAGTCTTCTTTTGTTTTTATTGTAGACTATATGTCCTGTCTCAGGGTCTATATATAGTGTTTGTTGTGGATCTGCTCACTTTGCCACTGGATTCAAGCAAGCCGGGCTGAAGACAGCTGAAATGCCAGAAACCGGTCATCGGAAGCTTGTTTCCGGTCCAGGGAAGGCATGGCTTGGCAGTTCGGGCTAGACTGTTCCCATGAGGCACAGGGTCAGACTTATTTACATATGGCCATGTCTGAACTGGGGTGGCAGAGTGGGCTAAAGAACGGTGATGGATTAAACTCAGATCTGTTGACTGGGTGCGAGTGTTTGTTTGGTTCAGATGCTCCGTCCATCACCTTCCTCTTTTGTACCGCTATATTCGCCATAAGTTGGCAGAGTATGCTCAGACGTGAGTCCCTTGCTCACTTTGCCACTGGATTCAAGCAAGCCGGGATGAAGACGGCTCAAATGCCAGAAACCGGTCCTCGGAAGCTTGTTACCGGTCCAGCAAAGGCATGGCTTGGCAGTTCGGGCTGGACTGTTCCCATGAGGCACAGGGTCAGACGGATTTGCTTATGGCCATGTCTGAACTGGGGTGGCAGAGTGGGCTAAAGAACGGTGATGGATTAAACCCAGATCTGTTGACTGGGTGTGAGTGTTTGATTGGTTCAGATGCTCCGTCCATCATCACCCCCTTTTGTACCGCTGTGTTCGCCATAAGTTGGCAGGGTATGCTCACACGTGAGTCCCTTGCTCACTTTGCCACTGGATTTAAGCAAGCCGTGCTGAAGACGGCCGAAATGCCAGAAACCGATCCTCGGAAGCTTGTTTACGGTCCAGAGAAGGCATGGCTTGGCAGTTCGGGCTGGACTGTTCCCATGAGGCACAGTGTCAGACTGATTTGCATATGGCCATGTCTGAACTGGGGTGGCAGAGTGGGCTAAAGAACAGTGATGGATTAAACGCAGATCTGTTGACTGGGTGTGAGTGTTTGATTGGTTCAGATGCTCCATCCATCACCACCCTCTTTTGTGCCGCTATGTTCGCCAAAAGTTGGCAGGGTATGCTCAGATGTGAGTCCCTTGCTCACTTTGCCACTGGATCCAAGCAAGCTTGGCTGAAGACTGCTGAAATGCCAGAAACCGGTCCTCTGAAGCTTGTTTCCGGTCCAGGGAAGGCATGGCTTGGCAGTTCGGGCTGGACTGATCCCATGAGGCACAGGGTCAGACTGATTTGCATGTGGCCATGTCTGAACTGGGGTGGCAGAGTGGGCTAAAGAACGGTGATGGATTAAACCCAGATCTGTTGACTGGGTGCGAGTGTTTGATTGGTTCAGATGCTCCGTCCATCACCACCCCCTTTTGTACCGCTATGAATAAATATGTAGGCTGTTTTGAGGTCAAGCATGGGTCTTAAATCATTCTGGTCTTTCTTCTTCACCAGAAAGTATCTGGAATAAATGCCTCTCTCTCATTGTTTGTGTGGAACGGGTTCCAACACCTGTACGAGGATGCTGACATCCGATCATAGCAACGTGAGTTGGGAATTTGGACGGCTTCGAAGGTATGGACAGTGAAGGACTGGTGAATCTGAGACAATATACATTTTGCACATTATTCAGAACCTAGGCATCTCACAGATAAGGAGAAATGATTCCCGCCACCCGATTGGAAAAGGGGAGAGGAGGAAATAGTAAGAAATGCGTTACTTACCTGTAACAGCAGTTATCCAGTATTGGTATCTTTCATAGATTCACATGCCTGAATCATTCCCCGTCGTCGGGGTGGGAGTCCCCGGTACATAATTATAGTAATGTCACATGGACATATGCTTAGTACTAGGCCAGAGGCCTCACATTAGTAGCCTATCTAGGTCCTTATGTAAAAAGGACCAAACTTTGGCCAGTAGCCAATCAGCCCTTATCACCCTCCTGACCTTCCTGGAAGGAGCCCTTGTCCCTCAGATTTTCGTAAGCACCGTGCAAAGTAGTACCTACTGAGAAGACTTAGGTGAGCCCTTCCAGGGGTGGCGGGTGGGTTGCATGTGAATCTATGAAAGATACCAATACTGGATAACTGCTGTTACAGGTAAGTAACGCATTTCTTATCCAGTATTATGGGTATCTTTCATAGATTCACATGCCTGAATCAGAATAGCAAGCAATAATGAGCACATTTCTCACATACATCTTGAAAGACATAATAAACTTATCATAAGTTGTTACACAGTTTACATGATACTCACAACCTGATAAGAAATGTGCGGTAAATTACCTGGAAGGTGGGATGATAGGAAGAAGGCTCACCTCTAATGAAATAGATGACGTAGGACAGCCTGTCCTACTGCTGCATCCTTCATAAGTTCAGAATCCAAGCAGTGGTGCTTGGTGAACGTATGCGGCGTCTTCCATGTCGCCGCTCTGCAGATGTCGACAATGGGTACCCCAGCAAAGAGCGCCATGGAGGTGGCTACCGCTCTAGTGGAGTGTGCTCGAACCTTTGAAGGCAGAGGATGGCCCGCCTGTTGGTGACAGAATGCGATGGCCGCTGAAATCCATCTGGAAATGCTCTGTTTTGTCAATGCTAGGCCTTTCCTGGGCCTGCTAAATGCAACAAACAATTGTTTAGACTTCCCAAATTGCTCAGTCCTGTGTATGTAGAATTTGAGACATCGCTTGAGGTCCAATGAGTGCAGAGATCTTTCAGCCGCAGATGATGGATTTAGGAAGAACGATCTCAGGACAATAGGTTCATTGAGATGGAAAGAGGACGGAACCTTTGGTATAAATTTTGGGTTAGTCCTTAAAATGACCCTGTCATTCTTAAACTGGATAAAAGGGTCTTGCACAGAAAAAGCCTGCAGTTCACTCACTCTCCTTGCTGACGTGAGCGCCAGTAGTAGAGCCGTTTTCCATGACAAATATTTGAGATCTGTTTTGTGAATTGGCTCGAACGGGTGTTTCATTAGTTGAGCTAGTACCACGTTTAGTTGCCATGTAGGTGGTGACGCTCGTACTGGAGGGAAAGTTCTGAATAATCCCTTCAGAAACTGCTTGACCAGTCTGTTGGTCCATAGCGAAGCGCCACACGAAGAACGTCTAAACCTGGAGATGGCCGCCAAATGGACTTTTATTGAAGTGTGTGCCAGCCCTGAATTGGCTAGGTGGAGCAAGTAGGGCAGAATTTGTGCTGGAGTAGAAGTGAACGGATGCAATTTCTGAGCCCTACACCACAAACAGAACCTTTTCCACTTAAGGGAATATGTCTTATTAGTACTTTCAGCCCGAGCCCGGGCTAGAACGACTCTGCATTCCTGTGGAAGATCTAGATTCTGGAACTCTCTGAACTCAGGAGCCAAGCCGATAATTTGAGAGATGTTGGATCCGGATGTTGGACTTGTCCCTGGTTCATTGTAAGGAGATGTGGGCATGTCCTGAATAGAATTGGAGGTTCCAGCGATAGAAGATGTAGTTCTGTATACCAGTGCTGGCGCGGCCACGCTGGGGCTATCAGGATCATGGTACAACTCTCTGCTTTCAATTTCCGGAGAACCCTTGGGATCAGGGGAAACGGTGGAAAGGCGTAAGCAAAGGTCTTGCACCATGTCATCGAAAAAGCATTCCCTAGGGATCTTTTCTGGGGAAGCCAGCTTGCGTAACGTTGGCATTTCGCATTCATTTCCGTCGCAAAGAGATCCAGGTGAGGCTTGCCCCAACGGGAGAACACTGAGTCGAGCGTCTTCTGGTCGAGCTCCCACTCGTGGCAAATTGAGCGCTGTCTGCTTAGCGAGTCTGCCAGGATGTTGTCTACTCCTGGGACATACTCTGCCCGCAGAGAAATGTTGTGCTGGAGTAGCCACCTCCAAATTTGCTGAGATTCGCGAGACAACGTCTTGGATCGAGTACCTCCCTGTTTGTTTAGGTAGTGCATTGTGGTGGTGTTGTCCGTCCTCACAAGCACTGGGAAGCTCCTGATTCGGGGTAGAAATGCCCGAAGAGCTAAGCATACTGCTCGTAACTCTAGCAAATTGATGTGGAGTCGTTTTTCTGCCACTGACCACTGACCTTGTACTTGCAATTCCTGAAGGAACGCTCCCCATCCTTCCAGTGATGCGTCCGTGGTTATGACATAAGGGGAGACTGGGAGTAAAAAAGGAAGGCCTTTGTTCAAGTTGTCGCCCAGAAGCCACCATCTCAGAGCCTTTTTCATGACCTGAGTGATCTTGACCCAGTCGTCGAAAGATCCTGTACTTTGGATCCACTGAGTTGTTAAAGCTTCCTGTAGAGGTCGCATGTGGAGACGACAATGCGGAATGAGAAATATGTTGGAAGACATCATTCCTAGCAACGACTTGAATAGTCTAACCCTGACTCTCTTTTTGGTCTGAATCTGGACGGCCAGGTTTCTCAGCTTGACCTGACGTTCTTTGGAAGGGAAGGCTTTCTCCTGTTGTGTATCCAATGTCGCTCCTAGGAAATTGAGACGTTGTGATGGACGTAGATTTGACTTTTCCTTGTTGAGCGTTAGGCCTAAGTTCTCGAAGAGACGAAGGCAGGCGGTAGAGGATTTGGCCACGCCTGTTCGAGTAGGAGCCTTGACAAGCCAGTCGTCCAGGTAGGGAAAGACTTGATGATGATGCTGGCGAAGGTATGCTGCTACCGGAGACAGACACTTTGTAAAGATGCGCGGAGCTGACTTCAGGCCGAAAGGTAAGACTCTGAACTGGTAGTGCCTGCCTGCCACTGTAAACCTCAGGAATTGTCGATGACTCTTGTGAATGAGGATATGAAAATAGGCATCCTGGAGGTCCAAGGATACCATATAGTCTTTTGAATTGAGCAGGTGTAATACCTCCTGAAGGGTAACCATACGAAAAGACTGCTTCTTGAGGTATTTGTTTAGGTTTCTCAAATCCAGTATCGGTCTCCACTGCTTCTTCTCCTTTTTTCTGATCAGGAAGAATCGGGAGTAGAATCCTCTCCCCTTTTGTTCTCGAGGAACTCTTTCCACTGCTTTTTTTCTGAAGCATTAGCAAGAGTTCCTGTTGAAGTATGTCTAGATTTTTGTGTTGCGCCGGACATGGTGGATTTGGAGGAGGATGCTCGAGAAACTCCAGAGTATGTCCGAAGCGGACTAACTGCAACACCCAACGATCTGTAGTCATTTTCTTCCAATTGTGAAGGAAGTTGGTAATTTTTCCTCCAACTACGAACTGTGGAGAAGAGGTGGAGGCCAGCTGGAGAAAGCAGTCATTGACGTCTGTTATTATCTTTCTTTCCTCCTCTTCCTCGAAAGGACGACTTGTTATATGAGGATTGCCCTTGTTGTTGTTGCCTCTGCTGATATTGAGGTTTGTACTGTTGGGAAGAATTATAAGAGGACTTGTAACCTTGATAGTTGCCACGAGACTGTTGTCCTCGACCTCTGGAGCCTCGAAAGGAATTCTGTTTGAATTGTAGAGTGCCTAGGGCTTTCGCCGTTTCGGTATCCTTAATGCCTTGCAGCATGTCATCAATATGTTCACCGAAAAGGCGCTCCCCATCAAAAGGCATGTCGAGGACTTTGGCTTGCACTTCAGGCCGGAATGCTGTGGCTTTAAGCCAGCCCTGGCGCCTTAAAACTGCTGCTCCCGCCAATTGACGGAACCCTGTGGAAGCAATATCCAGGGCCACCTCTATCATCTCTGAAGCAGAGCGTTCACCCTCCAGCAAAATCTTTTTAACCTCGTCTTTCTGGTCTTCTGGAATAGCCCCCAGATATGGGGCTATATCTGCCCATATCTGTCTATTATAGCGACCTAGTAAAGCCAGAGAATTTGCAGCCCTGATTGATAGGGCGGACATGGAGGAAAATCTCTTGCCAATGGCATCAAGCTTTCTTCCTTCTTTATCAGGAGGAGCGGTCATGGTCGCTGACGGATTGCTGTACTTCCGCTGAGCGGCCTGAGATACAACTGAATCAGGTTTAGTTTGACCAGTCAAACATGCGGGTGCAGTGTCTGGGGCTTTGTATTTCTTTTCAAGTCTAGCCGGCACTGGAATGAGAGAGAGAGGAGTTTATTATTTTTTGTCCTTGCTCCCATATATAATCGATTACTGGAATGGAGCGAGCTGATCTCTTGAAGGGTTCCTTGAAATCATGAAGAAAACAGTCCTTCGTTTCCGATGCTATTTGGATGTTGAATCTTGCAGCCACTCTTCCTACGATATTATGGAATCCCCCTAAGTCCTCAGGGATTGAATCGTCCTGTACTTGGTCCGGGGATATTGGATCTGGGTTAGCATTATAATCAGAATCCATATCATCATCATCATGTATTTCGCCTTCTTCATCCTGGGCCTCATCAATTCCCACTTACTCCTCATATTCTTCCTCATCCGTAGAATTTTGAGGAGGAAATGTCTCTTGTTCCTGATGCACATCCCGCGGGAGAGGCCGCTGTCGATGTTGAGGAGTTGGTGTTTCCTGTGGTACCTGTACTCCAGAGGCAGGAGCAGATGATGGAAATCTTTGTTTATAATCTGAAATAAGAAATTGTAGGTCAGAAACAATTGAAGCTGGAAGGCACACCATAGGCTGAACAGTGGTATGCTCTTGAACTGATTCTTGAATTGTAATTTCCTCAAAATCTTCACAGTCCGAACTCTCATGAATTTTGATGTTAAGATGAGAGGGACTGGATGCTATGGGAAACATGGACTGATCTTCTGGATCTTCCGTGTCTAAAAACCGCGTTGGCAACAACTGTTGGACCTTGCTGGGTGAGGTCATCTCTGGTGTGACCAAACATGACGACATTTTAAAGTGTGTATATGTATACTTCAATGAGGGAGAGCCCTTGGAGTGTAAATCCTTTGACGCGGTGTCTGTTGATGGTGTAGCGTCTACTATTTTTGATGTTTCAGGTGTTTTCATTGTCATTGATGTTTTCGTCGACGACGACAACGTCCTCGTCGACGGCGGCGTCGACACTGCAGCATTCGACGACGACGCCACCGGTCTCGTCGTCGACGGTCTCGTCGTCGACAGGCCCGTCGACGGTGGCGTCGACGACCTCGTCGACGACGGTGTCCTCGCCGACGAGGAACTCGTCGACGGCTGTATCTTCGTCGACGATGGGATCTTCGTCGACGATGGGATCTTCGTCGACGATGGGATCTTCGTCGACGATGGGATCTTCGTCGACGATGGGATCTTCGTCGACGATGGGATCTTCGTCGACGATGGGATCTTCGTCGACGATGGGATCTTCGTCGACGATGGGATCTTCGTCGACGATGGGATCTTCGTCGACGATGGGATCTTCGGCGACGATGGGATCTTCGTCGACGAGGAAGTCCTCGTCGACGATGGGATTTTCGTCGACGCTGGAAGCTTTGCCTTCGTCGATGATGAAGCAGACGTCGACTGGAGCGCTGTCAAAGGCGACGACGACGATTTTGTGACAGGAATGACAGAAGATATTGACCTACCCATCGTCGACGACGTGGTAGAAGTCGATGCCATGGAGAAAGTAGACGCCGTGGATGTCGAAATGGAGACTGTCGACAACGTCACAGGCAGGCTAGACGACATTATAGCAGGCTTTTTGAATTCTGTCATCTGAAGAGAAGGCTTGACCTTAGGATGACTCTCAACAGACTTTGGCTTCTTGTGAGGAGGCGCCACAGACTGATCTGGAGAAGACTGCCCAGGCCTTTTTGAAGCGGAGTGGAAGCTCCTGAAGGAACACTCGCTCTCACCTGAGGAGACTACCTGCTCTTTGTTCTTTAGTCTCTGGAGCCACAGAAGCAGTCGCCCTTCCCTGTCCTTCAACGTCTTGACCGGGAGAGTGCGACAAATCTTACATTCCTTGGCAGAATGCTGAGGATAGAGGCAATACAGGCAATCTTCATGTTTGTCCTCTATATGTAACCTCATTTTATTACAAGAGGCACAAGGTCTAAATAGCCCTTTTTTAGGAGTAGTAGCCATATTTACTACCAAAACTTGAAGAATAAAAGGATAAAAGGATAAAATCCAAAGATATAGGAAAACCTGAGCAGAGCTCAGTGGAGACTCCCTTCAGCACGACGTGCGGTAGAAAATCTGAGGGACAAGGGCTCCTTCCAGGAAGGTCAGGAGGGTGATAAGGGCTGATTGGCTACTGGCCAAAGTTTGGTCCTTTTTACATAAGGACCTAGATAGGCTACTAATGTGAGGCCTCTGGCCTAGTACTAAGTATATGTCCATGTGACATTACTATAATTATTTACCGGGGACTCCCACCCCGACGACGGGGAATGATTCAGGCATGTGAATCTATGAAAGATACCCATAATACTGGATAATTCAGGGTTTTGATCCTGATATTTGTTTGCCTCCTTGAGCAGACTGCTGGGTGGATCTTCCCCAGCCTGCTTCAGTTAGTATGGCTATAAGGTCGTTGTTGCTGTCGTTGGAGCCCCTGCTACCACTGAGGGATTTTAACCCTTTGAGAATAGCAACATCGGGAGATTCAACATCCTGTTGAGACTCTGGCTTGAGGGGGAGCCGAGTATATCTTCTCAGAGCAACGCCGTGGGAGGACTTATGTGCCGCTAAAAGGGAAGAGTCAGTTGCAGCACTGATTATTTGGTTGGAAACCATTAATCCTTCATTTAGGATTTCCGTGAAGTCTACTTGTTTATCTCTGGGGAGATGTTCCGCAAACTGCTTCATGGATTCTCATAGTGCAGTCATATCAGACTAGAAGTGCAGTTGCACTAGCTGCTTTAATTGTGGTTACTTTTTTAAAAAAAAACGTTTTTAGAAACAAACATCAGGAGGGTACCCCTAAACCCAGTTGAGACCCCGGTAGATCATATGTATAGCAAACACTGTCTCAACAGGTATTATTTAGGAGGCAATTTTGCTTTCAAGAAAGCATGCACATAGGAGTTGCAAGGGGAGGGACACAAGGAGGCAAAAAAACACTTATAATCAGGAATTGCAACATTGGTGTGTATTGAGCAGAAATTGTATACATAAGAGAGGACAAAATGGCGGCAATCTGTTACATTAAATGTACAGGTAACCTGTCCAGACTTGTGCACATTAGTGCTTGTGAAAAATAAGGTGAACGGCGCAAGTGACGAGTAAAAAAATATATACAGCGATAAAACTGCAAAAAAAGACAAACATTTACAAAGGACTCTTGGGAGTTTCCATACAATAGTAATTTTTTTTAAGAGTACAATTAGTTTCATATTACGTGGCAATTTGAATCTCTCATTACGATATAATTCTCAGAACTGTTACCTGAATTCATATGTAATATTTTTTTTTCATGTCTATGCTGGGTTCTTCAAAACATTCACTCATCTCGCTTAACTGCACCATATTGCTCCTAGACATCTTCTATCATACATGACATTTTGCAATTCCTATTTTAGATAGTTCCAGGAGGATCAGTGGCAGTGATCCTCCTGGACCTCAGTGCGGCCTTCGACACTGTCAACCACCGGGTTTTAATCCAGCATCTCAGAGACATCGGGGTGGAGGGTACTGCCCTGGCTTGGTTCGCGTCATTCATAAACCACTGCTCCTTCCAGGTCTGGGAGAACGACAACCGCTCCCCAGCAGTCCCCCTCCAGTGCGGAGTGCCGCAGGGCTCTTGGCTAAGCCCGACATTATTCAATGTCTACATGTCCCCATTGGAGGAGGTAGTCACCCCGTTCGAAGTGAAAATCATCAGCTACGCTGACGACACCCAGCTGGTGGTGTCCCTATCCCATCCCAACCAAGAACCATCTAATCTCCACAGCTGCCTTTCCAAAATCCAGGGGTGGATGAATAATTCAGCCTTGAAACTCAACGGGTCCAAGACCGAAATCTTGCTTCTTGGTCAAAAAGGGCTCTCCCTTCCCCCTAACATCTGGCCCTCCTGTCTGGGTGAACCCCCGGCCCCCAAAACCGAGATCAAGAGCCTGGGAATCTGGCTAGAGAAAGACCTGTCCTTCAAAACTCAAGCCAAAAAAACCGCTGGGATTTGTTTTGGGCTTCTTAGATCAGTCAAGAAAATCCTGCCCTTGCTCCCTCCCATCTCCCGGAAATTGCTAATCCAAGGTCTTATTCTATCTAGGCTGGATTACAGCAATGCCATCTACCTGGGAGCCCCGAAGCCACCTTCAACAAATTACAAAGAATTCAGAATGCCGCGGCCCGGCTTCTCACCAACACTCCGGCCAGATCATCGGGCAAACCAGCTTTGAAGCACCTTCACTGCCTGCCAGTAAGAGAAAGAGTTAAATTCAAGGCTCTCTGTCTGGCCCATAAACTCTTACAGGATAAAGGCCCCCCCATCCTCAAAAACTTTATCACGCCCTACAAGGTTACAAGATCCCACCGCTCTGATCACGAACACCTCATCACAGTTCACAGAGTGAAAAAGGCCCGTACAGGCGGACGGCGATTCTCTGTGAACACGGCCAGCCTATGGAACACCCTCCCCCGTAAACTAAGGACGGGATCAGATCACCTCCGATTCAGGAAACTACTGAAAACACACCTCTTCCCCTGATCCCTCTTCCCCCTTTTCTCCCTGACAACCCACCCTCTCGACTGTCTTGGTCTCAGCGCTGGGATACTTCCGGGTTACTATGCGCTCTACAAAACCCTAATAAAAAAAATTTAAAAATGTATCTTTGCCACTGAGTAATTCGACAATATTACCACAAGCCTTTTATGAAACCCTATCTTTATTATAATTTACAAATAATTATTATTAGAAATCATGCATGCAATTACTTCATGAGTTTTCACTTGTTCTCAAATTATGTTTTAGTAGCTGTCTGATCATCAACAGAAACTCGGCATCGGTATGGACCTAGCGTCGCCTCAACTTTGTTCTGGATCTCGACAGCAACTGTTGTGGGGGCCTCGCTGTCTATAGATTCTGACGCCGAATGAGGCCTGTGCATCAATGGTGTTGTCAGACGTCGATACACCTTGCCTCAACAATTATCTACGGTTCTTACTCGAAGATGAACGATGTATTAATGGCAAACAGGTGGATGCTGAACCTCTCCTCAACGTCAACACCGGGACCAATGACGCTTTTCTGCAGTCTTTTTCATGGCATGCCCTTCAGAGACAAATCAAAGACTACAGACCTGGTCTGTAGTCTTTTTCACTCCACGGTACCATGAAGGCAAATTTTCTCCCTGTCCTTCACCTTCATGGTGCATTTTGAGATTTTCCTGCAGTGTTGACAAGACTCAGGAACAGGACTCTCTGGAAGGCAGATAATACAAACCTCATGAGGGTCTGTTTTAACCTTTCTTCTCCGGCAGGCTGGGCATTTATCAAACAAAGAAGGCATTCCTTCTGCCAAAATACCTCGATTTTCTACCTGCATTTTCCGTTAGGAAAAAAATGAAAAGGTTGTGGAGAGGCCAAAAACATTGAGTGAAATATTTGTAAACAAGATTTACTTGAAAATGTTGTGGAAAAAAACCGAGCTCAATGCTTCAGGGTCCTGTCAGCAGGAGCCAGAAAATAGAACTGAAGCAACTGCCACCTGCTGAGAATGATGGGAAACTGGAGGTCCCTTGGTTTTTAAAGTAACAGTCTCTATTTTTAACTCTTACAATGACAACCTACGGGGCTACACTGTCCTGCTCGCCTTCATCTCTATCAAAAAAGTGGTTGTGATAGAGATGTATGCTGTTTTCTTTAAACATCATGAAATTATACACATATCCTTCCTCATTGCCCCTTTTTTAAGAAAAAGATGAAGAATTAGGCCATTGTAGCCTATTTCTAAAAGCTGCACAATGTTTTCCTTGTTAAGTGACTGCAGGCGTTCCTGAAGAAAGATCTACACTTAAGATATATTATGAAAAAGTGCTCCAGGGTCCCTGCACGTGGGCGGGACTGTAAAGTGCTTATGACTATCATTGGAAATCCTCTACGAGAGAACCGTAGATATTTCTTGTGTTTGTGGTTAAGATGGAATGTGTAGGTCCTTGAGGTCTAAGGCTGGCCTCTTGCAGTGTGGTCATTTTGAATTTGTGCATTTTTATTAACTTGTTTAGAAAACGGAAGCCCAGGATTGGTCTTAGGGACTTGTTTGGTTCTGGGACAAGGAAGTATGCTATGTAGTTTCCTTGACTGATTTCTGGTAAGGGCATTCTCACAGTTGCCTTCTTATCTAGCAGCTCTTGTACTCCTTCTTAAAGTAACATGTAGGGGAATATATAGAAGTAAAAAGCGTTTGTGAAGGATGATTTTAAAAGGCCACGTTTTGTTTTACTTTAGAGGCTTTTGAAGTTTGAACCTTTTTTCCTTCTAGATTTTTAAGTAATTCAAGAAGATAGGCAAAATAGCCTGTTTTAAGGCTGAAATATTTAACATTTGTGTCACATATGTTAGGCCTGGCCTTTCCGAAGCAAGGCGAAGTGGCAGTGATTGTGAAAGAGCTGCTTCAGGGTCTCCGCACATTGGGTGGGACTAATCTATTCAGTGCTTATGGTTATCAATAGAGATCCCATGAGAGAACCAGACCTTACACACACGTCACAAGACCCACAGCAACAGTTGTACGAATCTGGAACATAGTCACAAAGAAATTATACAGGAAGAATTAGAACAGTATATAACCCACTATGGGATAGCTGTTCAAATGAGTTCAAAACATGGAACGGGATTTGGGCACACAGAATCTGCGGTAGCAAAGGCATAAAAACATTTGATTGTTTTAAGTGCTGACTTTCCCAAAAGTGAAACCCGTAGATACTGGTACAAGCAATTACAACAAACTTAGGCAAATAGACCAATAAATGTATTGACTGTCAAGACAGTGCAAAGTCTAAACACAAACTTTTGTCCAAACCACTCACAAACAAGCATTTGCAATGCATTAGGTCTCGCATTACTGAAAGTTTGAGCTATTGGTTTTGCAAATAATAATGTTTATTTGATTTTTATTTTTTCAAATATCCCAGCTGTAGCACAAGTAATAAAAGAAAATCCATGAATGTGGCTTGGATGGCAGAGCCGATGGGTGCTTGATCGCATCTCTCTGTCTCAAACGGAGACTGAACGACGCATTTCCAGAGACTGCGTGATCTTCACAGCACCGGAGCACCAGGAACCGACTGAGGATGGTGTGCTGCTTTTGTGGACACTATCGGTTCTAACCACGGCTGATTTGAGCGATCAAGGGGAGATAATTTTGCCGAGAGAGGAACGGCAGATATACAAAATGGCGGATCGAGTGTATCGTTGCTACAGACCTCATAAAAATCTAGTATTAGCGATTTTAAACTCTCCTAAACTATGATTCTTGCGGATTTGGTTGGTTTCATCTCACATTAAGGTATTTATACCTTCTCTAAAGATCCTTTGTCTATGCGGTGATTATATCTGGCGTATACTCAATAAGATACAGTGTCAGCGCCTGTGTGAAATGGGGAGTGCTTTACTGCTTAACCAATGAGTCTGAAATGGCATCAGGTACTCCTGGTTGATTACATATTGCTGTGTCCAGGGCTACATTTATTTAGGGTGATCTCCCTTCAATACTTCACGCTGATATCTGCACTAGTGCTTGTATCCCCAAACCGAACAGTTATCTCTTCTTTACAAGTTGGTCACAATGGCAGAATTTAGTATAAAAAGAATAAGGGAGAACCTTCACTGTCTGACTCCGCCGTCAAAGTGGACATTAACAGCGTTATGGACATGATTCTTAAAAAAATAGTGGTGTCCATAAATTAGCTAAGCCCACCAAAGAGAATGCGGACACTATGCAGCTAGAACTAACTGCCATAAGTGCAGACAGGAGTACGATTGACTCTAAAGTAGCAGCTGAACCAAGAATTAGCAATGTTGAGGATGTTTCTTTTAAGTCATGCAAAGAGCTAAAGTCACTCAGGGATTTGACAACCAACATTAAAAAACAAACAGCTGGGCTTTAAGATAGAAATAGGAAGGGCAATATTAGGTGTTCTGGAAGGCTCAGAAGACACTGCTGGGACTTGCCTCGCTTTCTTGGCAGACTGGATACCTCAGTTCAATGGTTGAAAATTCTATAATCCTCTAGAGCTTGATTGGGCACACAGAATCCCAACTTTTAACTCTGCTTCACGACAAATAACCCGCTCTATCATCTGTAGACCATTGAGATTTCAACACACTGAAGCTATCCTCAACTATGCCCGTAAAACTCGACAGCTCATTTGGAATGGCCACAAAATAATTTTCACGCAGGACTACTCTAAACCTACTGTGGCTAAAAGGAAGGGCTTCCTTATCTTACGAAATAAGCTAAGAGACAAACGTATCCAGTTCTTCTTTGTTGGCCCAACTGAATTTACAATCATAGTCAATCTTTTGGACTTCTTGAACTTTCTAGAAGGCCCACCCACTTACGACATGGATTTCTCTCAGTCCTCCTCCAACAAGAGGAAGCCGTGACAAATACATGTGTCTAGTTATATTTGCTTACAAGTTTGGTGTTCTCTAGTGATCTGTCATGGGTAACTGCACTAACTGATTTAGCCTCACTGAATATTCCTCCTTATACTATGTGAGTATTACAAGTAATGTATTCACTTATTAACATACGGATGCGTCTTTATAATTTAGGGAATATTTATATTGTGCTTTTAGCGTTCTCTAAGAGATTTTAAAAAGTTGTGACTTTTCTTTTCCCTTGGTAACAGTCTGGTTCTTGATCTAGTTTGCTTGTACCTCGTAATTCGTTAAGATACATACAATATTCTCTGGAAATCTTTATAATGTTAGTTTAAGTAAAACTCAGTTCGACAGGTAAGCGCTCCTGCCATCGCGCCTCCCATATAAGAGGTTTGCAGGGTAGGGTGGAGAGGGAGGGGATGTGTGGATGTTGGGGGGGGGGAATTACCAGAAAATGAGGAATGTCATTAGGTGTGCTGGGTTCTATTCCTTGGGTATTCCCTTGTGTTTCTTATTCCTTTCTTGGTTTTCTTTACTTTCTTTCTTATTATTGGTTTGGCTGTGTTTTGGCTCTATTAGACAAGAGTACGTATGTGCTATTTCTTTCATAAATACTATTGCCATTTTGGGATTTTTATATGCCAAGACAGGATATCTGTATGCAATGACTTCTTTTTGGAAATGATTCAGGGATTATTTTGAAAGTCAGTACTTCCTTTATAACGCACTTGTTTAGTACATCCTGTTTTAAGTCATACATGTGATGGATCAAGCTAGGCCATACAATATAGCGGAAGAACTCAATATAGTATCATTAAATGTCAATGGACTTAATCACCCAATCAAACGCCGAAAAATATTTGATTATTTAGCTAAAACTAAAGGGGACATCATATTGTTACAAGAAACAACACTATCTAAAGAAGATGCTACTTTTATTAAGCATAATTTGATTTCGCAAGTTGCTTGCTCTCCAGCAGATCATTAAACAAGCATTAGAAATGCAATCGGGCTCGGATTTATTTGAGTTTGAGCTAATGGCATTGTAAATGCCAATGTATTGTTGCTATGTGTTATGGAGTGTGTTCATGTGGTGTGTACTGCCAGTGATCTCCTTGTGAGTGTGAGAATATTGCACCGTTACTGCCTGTGATGTCCTTCTTGTGAGTGTGAGAAGCTTGCACCTCTGCTGCCTGTGGTCTCCTTGTGAGTGTAAGAAGCTTGCACTGCTGCTGCCTGTGATGTCCTTCTTGTGAGTGTAAGAAGCTTGCACTGCTGCCTGTGATGTCCTTCTTGTGAGTGGGAGAAGCTTGCACCTCAGCTGCCTGTGGTATCCTTGTGAGTGTAAGAAGCTTGCACAGCTGCTGCCTGTGATGTCCTTCGTGTGAGTGTGAGAAGCTTGCACCGCTGCTGCCTGGGAGTATGAGAAGATTGCATTGTGCATCTCTGTGCTGTGCCTGTTCTTTGTAAGGGACTCTTGCTCTGTTGCTGCTGCTGCCTTGGCACAGTACCTGCTGTGAGTGTGTAAGGGCAGCTTGCACCACTGCTGCTTGTGATGTCGTTCTTGCGAGTGTGAGAAGCTTGCACCTCTGCTGCCTGTCGTCTCCTTGTGAGTGTAAGAAGCTTGCACCGCTGCTGGCTGTGATGTCGTTCTTGTGAGTGTGAGAAGCTTGCACCGCTGCTGCTTGTGATGTCCTTCTTGTGAGTGTGAGAAGCTTGCACCGCTGCTGCCTGTGGTCTCCTTGTGAGTGTAAGAAGCTTGCACTGCTGCTGCCTGTGATGTCCTTCTTGTGAGTGTGAGAAGCTTGCACCGCTGCTGTTTGTGATGTCCTTCTTGTGAGTGTGAGAAGCTTGCACCGCTGCTGTTTGTGATGTCCTTCTTGTGAGTGTGAGAAGCTTGCACCGCTGCTGTTTGTGATGTCCTTCTTGTGAGTGTGAGAAGCTTGCACCGCTGCTGTTTGTGATGTCCTTCTTGTGAGTGGGAGAAGCTTGCAACTCAGCTGCCTGTGGTCTCCTTGTGAGTGTAAGAAGCTTGCACAGCTGCTGCCTGTGATGTCCTACTCACTACACTCTACACTCTACACTCTACACTCTACACTCTACACTCACTACTCTACACTCACTACTCTACACTCACTACTCACTACTCTACACTCACTACTCACTACTCTGCACTCACTACTCACTACTCTGCACTCACTACTCACTACTCTGCACTCACTACTCTGTCTGGGTTAAGGGAGACCCTCGAGGCCCTGGTGTCACTGCACCTGCTGCACCCTCACAGCCACTGGTAGTAAAATACAGGACTGTCTGGGTTAAGGGAGACCCTCGAGGCCCCGGTGTCACTGCACCTGCTGCACCCCTGGACACCCACAGCCACTGGTAGTAAAATACAGCACTGTCGGGGTTAAGGGAGACCCTCGAGGCCCCGGTGTCACTGCACCTGCTGCACCCCTGGACACCCACAGCCACTGGTAGTAAAATACAGCACTGTCAGGGTTAAGTGAGGCCCTCGAGGCCCCGGTGTCACTGCACCTGCTGCACCCCTGGACACCCACAGCCACTGGTAGTAAAATACAGCACTGTCAGGGTTAAGGGAGACCCTCGAGGCCCCGGTGTCACTGCACCTGCTGCACCCTCACAGCCACTGGTAGCAAAATACAGCACTGTCAGGGTAAAGTGAGGCCTACTGCATCCCTGGACTTCCACCGTCACTCGTAGTAAAATACAGCACTGTCTGGGTTAAGGGAGACCCTCGAGGCCCCGGTGTCACTGCACCTGCTGCACCCCTGGACACCCACAGCCACTGGTAGTAAAATACAGCACTGTCAGGGTTAAGTGAGGCCCTCGAGGCCCCGGTGTTACTGCACCTGCTGCACCCCTGGACACCCACAGCCACTGGTAGTAAAATACAGCACTGTCAGGGTTAAGGGAGACTCTCGAGGCCCCGCTGTCACTGCACCTGCTGCACCCTCACAGCCACTGGTAGTAAAATACAGCACTGTCTGGGTTAAGGGAGACCCTCGAGGCCCTGGTGTCACTGCACCTGCTGCACCCTCACAGCCACTGGTAGCAAAATACAGCACTGTCAGGGTAAAGTGAGGCCATCGAGGCCCCGGTGTCACTGCACCTGCTGCACCCCTGGACACCCACAGCCACTGCTAGTAAAATACAGCACTGTCAGGGTTAAGGGAGACCCTCAAGGCCCCGGTGTCACTGCACCTGCTGCACCCTCACAGCCACTCGTAGTAAAATACAGCACTGTCTGGGTTAAGGGAGACCCTTGAGGCCCCGGTGTCACTGCACCTGCTGCACCCCTGGACACCCACAGCCACTGGTAGTAAAATACACCACTGTCAGGGTTAAGTGAGGCCCTCGAGGCCCCGGTGTCACTGCACCTGCTGCACCCCTGGACACCCACAGCCACTGGTAGTAAAATACAGCACTGTCAGGGTTAAGGGAGACTCTCGAGGCCCCGGTGTCACTGCACCTGCTGCACCCTCACAGCCACTGGTAGTAAAATACAGCACTGTCTGGGTTAAGGGAGACCCTCGAGGCCCTGGTGTCACTGCACCTGCTGCACCCTCACAGCCACTGGTAGCAAAATACAGCACTGTCAGGGTAAAGTGAGGCCATCGAGGCCCCGGTGTCACTGCACCTGCTGCACCCCTGGACACCCACAGCCACTGGTAGTAAAATACAGCACTGTCAGGGTTAAGTGAGGCCCTCGAGGCCCCGGTGTCACTGCACCTGCCGCACCCTCACAGCCACTGGTAGTAAAATACAGCACTGTCTGGGTTAAGGGAGACCCTCGAGGCCCTGGTGTCACTGCACCTGCTGCACCCTCACAGCCACTGGTAGTAAAATACAGCACTGTCTGGGTTAAAGGAGACCCTCGAGGCCCCGGTGTCACTGCACCTGCTGCACCCCTGGACACCCACAGCCACTCGCTTTTTCACTTTTTCTTTTTTTTAAAGTTTTACACTTTGCTTTGATGCGGACGCTTTCTTACACTGTGGCATGGAGTCATCCTGCTCAGCTCTCGGCCTCGCCACTGCAGGCATATGTTTTCAATTATCTCCGCCGTGAGGGCGAGATAATTGAAGATATATGGCCTTCTCCTCTTAAGACAATGCCTTTCAAGTCTGCCCTACACGGAAAGAAAACACAGGAAAAGCACGAACGCCGAAATTCCCAGCAGACTGGTGAACGCGCCCACAACATCTGCATTACATTATCGCGGCACCCTGACAGCTCATAATTGAAATTAATGGACTACTGTGCGCGTAACCACAGAGAAAATGCCAAGATGACGCACGCTAAATTACAGATAGCCTATCATGTCAAGGCTACTAAAAACACAGCACAGCGAAGACGAATGAACAAGCACATGCCATAAAAAAAGCGCGTGCACTAAGGAATGTTGCTGTCCGGACCCCTAAAGACACTTTTTTTTTTTCTTTTACTATAGAGCTCGGAGCTCCGCCCCACTTCGTGGTGACGTAGGCCCGAGCCCTAAAAAGGAGGGTAATTACTTTGATATCACAACCTCACGATAGTGATAGTAGATTACAGGTTACCCACCTAAGGAAAGGAGAAGACCTTATATATGTGGTGAATATATATGGCCCCAATACAGATGATCCAGACTTTTGGGAGGGTATCTTAAAAACTATAGAACATCTTCCCCAGAAAGATCTTATCATAGCTGGTGGAGACGTTAGTATTCCGTTAGATCCGATAATCGAAAAGACAATCTACTTGCAAGTTTCACCCCACCAGATCGCACGCCGTAGTTCACACTATATTTTCTAAATTTAATCTCAAAGATACCTCGCGCCTCCAACACCCGGATTCCAAAGAGTATACTTTCTATTCCGCCCACTTAACTCATACACTAGAATAGATTACATTCTTATTTCAGGTTTGTTTATACATTTGATTGAACACTCAGATATATGCCCTAAGTTAGTGTCAGATCATTCGTGTATTAAGGGTTAAACTGGCGGGCAGTCATAATGAACCTTTGCCAAAAAGATGGCGCTTTAACGATGTTTAAGAAAAAAAAGAAACTTGAAGAGGCTATCATAGATTATCTTACACATAATGATACTGTAGGAACTAACGTAAATACTCTTTGGGATGCTCTGAAGGCCACCATTAAGGGAATAATTATTGGAATTAAAACAAAATAAACACATTAACGCTGAATTAAACCATAAAATGAAATTAGCACCTGAATGTTATCTCGTCCATTAAGGATGTCAATAATCAAACATACACAAAACAGAAAGATATTCTAAATACCTTTACATCCTGCTATGAGGATTTATATAAAAATGATCAGGAACTTAATTTAGAGGACGGTACCCTATAGCTGAATAGACTCAAGTTACCCCAATTGTCCGAAACAGACAAACTAGCGCTAGGAAAATCAATCAGCGCATTAGAAGTTATGAATTCGATAAAAACCTTGAAAGATAATAAGGCCCTGGGGTCCAGATGGTTTTACAGCCACTTTTTATAAAACTTTTTCAGATCAGTTACAAGCGACCATGTTGGGAGTTTTTAATAATATAGCTAAACAAGCATTTACAATGCAATGGTTTTACCTTTGTTAAAGTTAGAGCTATTGGCATTGCCCTTGACATTGTTATTTTTTTTTAACATAAATAAATGGCATTGTCATTTACAATGTCAATAGCTTAATCTCTCGCAAATGCCACACACAAACACCCACGTAGAGCCCCCTCCACACACACACACACACACACAGAGCCCTCCACACACACACCCACACAGAGCTCCCACACACACACCCACACAGAGCTCCCACACACACACCCACACAGAGCCCCCCCACACACACCCACACAGAGCCCCCCACACACTGCGAGCCCCCCCCACACACTGCTAGCCCCCCCACACACTGCGAGCCCCCCACACACTATCATTTTAGCCCTCATTGAGGTGCTCTTGGCACCTTGCATAAACTGAATAACTTGGACTTCCACATTCGGTTTTTTTCACTTAAGCCCCACAAACACTTCTGACAAGCCTGGACTAAAGGCACCTTCACACATGAGGTTTTATGCATTTTCCGACCCAGGTATAATTAAAGTAGTTTTTCGCCATACAAATAAAGCAAACCTATTTTAATGAGGCAACCAAGCACTCTAGCACTCACAAAAACAATGAAATGCCTGTATTGGCAGAATGTTAGTAACGGTTTCTATAAATGGTGGACATTCTTAAAATAGTGAGGCCTACTGGCTTTGTCTATGCTTCTTATTGTTGAAGTCCGGTTGTATTCATCCTCGCTTCTGCGTATGTCACTCTAGTTCTAGTGGTGCTGCTTTTACACGCAGGAGGTATTAGTGCTTCGGAGGTGGTGATTCCGGGCTGTACTGACAGAAAGAAGCACCACGCTGGGATTGGAGGATGGAATGGCACGTCACTCTGAGCAGCATCTTTTCCATGTTAACACCTCGCGTTGCTTACTTCATTCTTAGATGGGGAACTAAAGCACTCCAGCAATCCCTGACAGAACATGCGCAAGCACAGGCAACAAGCACTGGTAAAGCTAATAGGTGTGGATTTCTCAACGTTTTCAAATACATGTGCAGCACTGCAAACTTGGGAAATGATTAAAACAAAGAGCACAGAGGTACGAGGCACAGCACGAAGCCAAGCATTGATAAGTCCGTATTACCTCTCTGAAGAACAGCATGCGAGCACGAAGGAAAGCACAACAAAAGTGTATTTACATTGCTGGAATCAAAGTGCGACCACTGAGATATATATATATATATACACACATACATACATCATGTCAGCACGAAGGTGAGCTCTAACTTATAAATACGCTGCTGGGATCAACATGTGATCAGAGGTAGATACACACTGCCAGGAAGGGCGTTTAGGCAGAACGGTGAGCACAAACATGGGTATGCACTGCAGAACAACATGTGAGCGCAAACATGTCAACACACTTTAAAGAACAGTGTGTGTGTACGAAGGTGTGATCAGCTAGTAATCAAGAGTGTGAGCACAGGATACTTTTTATTAGTTGCGGGGATCATGTTAGTGTAGGGCGAGCACAAGCACATGTATGTGCTCCTGAGATCATCATGTGAGCGTGGGCTGAACACAAGCACATGTATATGCTGCTGAGATCATCATGGGAGCGTGGGGCAAGGACAAGCATGTATATGCTGCTGAGGTCATTGTACACTGCCCAGGAGCAAGATAAAACCGTGAAAATAGACTGCCCTATACACTGCCCAAGAGAATGATGCAACCGTGAATAAACACTGCCCAAGAGCAAGATGCAACCGTGAATATAGACTGCGAGGAAAGGAAGTGGGCAGGAAACGACACTACGCCGTGCTCCGCGGGACGCGCCAAAAGAAAAATACAGATTCAAAAAAGATTCCAAAGACAGGGCTGGGAACCGAGCAGATGCTCACTGCGGGGATCGACATGTGAACACATGTCTAGAAATATACTGCTGGGGCGACGTATAGGAAATAACCGCGCACGTTTACATTGAGTGTTGACAAGGGTGAAGCAGGACCAAAGAAATGGAAGTAATGGAGTGACTGCGTGTACATACCCGCAATAAGGGCCATAGGAAGGGAAGTACACACACGTGATACTATACACGGCTGGATCGATCATTACAGTGTGGTACGGGCGAAGGAATATAGGCATATATATTATTAATATGCTTTACACGAGATATGAGGAGGAATGGCACTAAGGATACAGTATGGGAAAAATGACATTTGCGGAAATACTGTTGAATGTATGGTGTGGATAAAACCTATACGGAGCTATAGGGATAAATGTTATAGGCACTTATACTAATAAACATCTCAGGGAGTATGGCATTGAGAAATAACACAAGGACGTACAAATAATGAGCAGTGGGAAGGATGTGGATTAAGAAATAATAATATAGATACACATTTACAAATACTGTAAGCTATGAGAATGAAGAGAGATTAGTGTGCACTGGCTGAATTTAGTATGGGGGGGATACGGACACAGGTTGACATACACTGGAGAGTAAGGCATGGTGTATACACTACATGAGAATGGTATGGCGACGAGGACAATCATATATTAATACACACTGCAGGGATACTGTATGGCGACGAGATACGAACATATATTCATATATACTCCGCAGGGGGCTGATATATGAAGGCGGGCTATACCAGCACATATCCGTGTACACAGGATGTGACGTGCTGTGACGAAGGGGATTGGTGTACACTGAATAGGATATGGTGTGGAAAGGGGAAAATGCACATAAATTAATTTACACTGTGAGATATGGTATGGGCAGGAGCAATCCAGACATTTACAACGTGCAGCACATATCTGGATAGTGTAAAAGAGCAATTTAGAAATTTACACCACGTGTAGTAAGGAACAGAAAGGGCGAGGAAAAACAAATATGAACATGAAATTGACAGACAAAAAAAATCACATCAGTAAAAGGAAGGGAAGTTAATACAAATATCACTTAAGTGATCAAGTTATAAAATACAGGGGGTATGGCAGGAAGTGAATAGGACCTACAAGACAAAGACATATACCAGAAAAAAGGTAGAATGTTGTAACCGCTGTTTGGGTGAATGCAGATTCACATGATATCGTAGCAGATTCATGGGCCTCATTTCACAACCTCGTAGGCTTTCATTACCAGGCTCCGGGAGGAAGGCAGGACCACATGGAGAGCGGGAGGGGGGAGAGCGGGAGGGGGGACGGCGGGAGGAGGGACACGGAGAACCTGAAAACTCACCGGACTGCTCCCAGGAGGCGGCGGGGGCGCTTGCGGTGTCCTTCCTCTGCCGGGGCCTGGGCTCTCTTCTCGGGTGCCGCGGGCGGGGCTCTCCTACACCGGGGCCTCGCTGGCAGCCGCACTCCTTTCTCCCGGGCACTTTTCCCCTGGCATAGAAAGAGCGGCGGCGGGACTTCCGGCTTGCTTGCGGCCCGGCCGGACCAGATTCGGGGGCGTTCCCGGCTTTCGGCTGACGTCGCGTGACGTCGGCAAAAGCCAAAGAATCTCGGGAACGCCCCCGAATCTGGTCCGGCATTGACGGACAGGCCCCTCGTCCAATGGCTAGGCTCCATTTATGGAGCCAGCCAATGAATGACGAGGGCCGACCCAAACCCACACTACAGTTCTCATTAGGTTTTCGCCTGCGCGAAAAAGATGCGCAGAGCGCATCTTTTCGCCAGGCAAAACCTAAAAAGGGTGTACGACGTTCTCCATGACAGACGCTAACATAATAGTTATACCTACAGAAGGAAAGGACCCTCTACTACTACCAAAGAGCTATAGGCCAATATCTTTCATCAATGTGGACTGTAAAATGTATGCAAAGATTTTAGCTACAAGACTTAACACTGTCCTTCCACATTTAATAAGTAATTTTTAAGTAGGATTCCTCAAAAGTCGTATGTCTAACAATAACACTCGATTGCTATGTCATGTTTTAGAAAATGCCGCGATTAAACTAAATCCAGCAATTGCAATTACATTGGCTGCAGAAAAGGCCTTTGATAGGGTCTCTTGGGCCTCTCTAAAACAATGTATGCATACGTTTAATTTGGGGGAGCCATACATAAGGAAAATGCTACTTACCAGTATGCATCTGTTCTTGGCATGTAGAGCTGCAGAGTTACACACTGTGCATAGATGGCCACCTAGTGTTGGGCCCGGATGTTTGCAGTTTGTTTTTGTTATAGAAAAGTCTTTGGAAGGCACAGGATAGGTGACTCCTCCTTTGGATCATACTGCGCATGGGCATCGGCTCCATCTCCAGATTGTTTTTCGCCATTAGGGAAGTGATGGAGTTTGACAAGATAATAGTGATGTCCATGTAATTTTTATCTAATTAAGATAATACTGGAACAGATAAAGGTAGCCGGGGAGGCGGGTGTGCGTGTGTAACACTGCAGCTCTACATGCCAAGAACAGATGCATACTGGTAAGCAGCATTTTCCGTTCGAGGCATATGAGCTGCAGATTACACACTGTGCATAGATTGTATAGCAGTACCCACCTTTAGCGGCGACCACCAGTATCGGTTGCAGTTGTTTGAAACAGAGTTTTTAGCACAGCCTGGCCCACAGTGGCTTGTTGTTTAGTTTGCACATCTACACAATAGTGTTTTGTGAATGTGTGCAGTGCTTTGCATATATCGTCTGGGGGAATGTTCCCTAAAAATGCCATTGAAGCCCCTATAATCCTTGTAGAATGGGCTTTAGGAGAAATAGATAACGCAAGTTTAGCTTTGTGGTAACAGATTTGTATTCATTTAACAATCCACCTAACTATCCCAGATTTTGATATGGGGTTACCTTTATGTGGTGGGGAAAAAGTCACAAAAAGTTGTTTAGATTTACGAAAAGTTTGTGTCCTTTCAATGTAGTAAAGTAATGCTCTTTTGACATCTAAGGTGTGAAGAGCTCTTTCTGCGACTGTTTGTGGCTGCGAGAAAAATACGGACAGCTCAACAGACTGATTTAGATGGAAGGGTGAAATGACTTTTGGGAGGAATTTAGGATTAGTACGGAGAACCACTTTTTTATGATGCATTTGCAAAAAGGGTTCTTGAATGGTAAATGCTTGTAGTTCACTAATTCTTCTGAGTGAAGTAATAGCTACCAGGAAAGCTACTTTCCAAGTTAGGAATTGCAATTCACATTTATGTAACAGTTCAAAGGGAGGTCCCATCAACCGTGTGAGAACAATGTTTAAGTTCCACACTAGTGAAGGTGGTGTTGTGGGAGGGATTATTCTTTTGAGTCCTTCCATGAAAGCCTTTATGGCAGGCACTCTAAAAAGAGATAGATGTTGTCTATTTTGTAAGTATGCTGCAATGGCAGCAAGGTGCAGTCTGATAGATGTGTACGTTAAATTACACTTTTGAAGGTGTAATAGGTATCCTATGATGTGTTGAATAGAAACATCTAAAGGATTGATGTGGTTGTTTTGACAGTATATTACAAACCGTTTCCACTTAGCAGCATAACATGCTTTAGTGGTAGGACGTCTAGCTTCTTTAATAACGTTCATACAGTCTGGAGGAAGGTTAAGGTAACCAAACTCTATGACTTCAGGAGCCAGATCGCAATGGTTGAGCTGAGCTGGGTCAGGGTGCCTGATCTCTCCATGGTTCAGTGTTGACAAGTGTGGAGATAGGCTTAGTTTCTGGTATGGTACTACAGAAAGTTGCAGCAGCGTGGTGTACCACGGTTGTCTGGCCTAAGTTGGAGTAGTTAGAATGAGTGTTAGGGAATGTTGCTGTATCACTAACGGAAGTAGTGGGAAAGGAGGAAAAGCGTACGCAAACTTTCCGAACCAGTTCATCCATATCGCATTGCCTTTGGACAGTGGGTGTGGATATCTGGCGAAGTTTGGGCATTTTGCGTTTTTGTGGGTGGCGAATAGGTCTATTTGAGGTTGTCCCCACATTTGAAAGAACGGTTGAAGAACTTGCGGATGAAGTTCCCACTCGTAGATCTGCTGTGTCGACTTAGCAGATCTGCCATGGTGTTTTGTACTCCTGGAACATGTTGGGCTAAGAGGAAGATCTTTAGTGGTATAGCCCATCTCTATATCTGCTGTGCTAATTGAGAGAGCTGCAGAGTGTGTGTACACCCTTGTATGTTTATGCAGTACATTGCTGTCATATTGTCCGTGCGGACTAGGACAGCTTTGCCTGACACTTGTTTCTGGAATGCTTTTAGGGCTAGAAATACAGCTAGTAGCTCCAAATGGTTGATGTGGAGTAACTTTTGTTGCGGTGTCCACCTGCCTTGCATGGTGTGATGCAGTAGGTGAGTTCCCCAGCCGGAGAGCGATGCTTCCGCTGTTATGACTATTTGAGGAACTGGCTCTATAAACGGTCTGCCTTTTGAAAGGTTTTTGTGCTCCACCATTGCAGAGAACGATGAGTCCGACTGTCTACCAACACTAGGTCTGTTAATTGACCGTGTGCCTGGTTCCATTGTCGTGTTAAGCACTCTTGAAGTGGACGCATTTGTAGTCTTGCGTGAGGTACTATGAATATGCAAGATGCCATCATTCCTATGAGCTGCATGAACATGCGAGCTGGAAGCGAGTGTTGCAGTTTTCATTTTGTTAGGAGAGTTTGTACACTTGTTATGGCTGGAGAGGGATAGGCTAGTGTTAATTGGGTGTTTATTGTAGTGCCGAGATATTGTTGTACATATGACGGTTGCAGATGTGACTTGGTGTGATTTACTGTGAATCTTAAGTCGTGGAGCAGTTGAATTGTGGCGTGAGTGTGTTGTACACACTGGCTTTATGAGCTGGCTTTTATGAGCCTGTCGTCTAGATATGGGAAGACGTGAATATGCTGTAATCTTAAGTGAGCTGCTACTGCCGCTAGGCATTTGGTAAACACCCTTGGTGCTGTTGTGACTCCGAATGGGAGTACTTTGAATTGGTAGTGCTGACAGTCTAGTACAAATCTGACATTTTGTGTGCGCTGTGTGGATAGGAATGTGGAAGTAGGCGTCCTTGAGATCTAGAGTGACAAGGAAGTCGTTTTGTAAAAGGAGCGGAAGGACCTGCTGGAGTGTGACCATATGAAAGTGGTCTGACTGTATGTACAGGTTTAGAGGTCTGAGGTCTAGAATAGGCCTTAGAGATCCGTCCTTCTTTGGTATTAAGAAATACAGGGAGTATACTCCTTTGTTTTGCTGATGCATTGGAACTATTTCTATTGCATTTTCTGCAGGAGGGATATAACCTCCTGTCTGAGCAGTAGCAAATGCTCTTGTGACATTGGACGCTGGCTGGGTGGTATATTTGGGGGGGGGGGGGGGGTAGATGTTAGTTCGAGATAGTAACCTGACTGAATTATTTGTAGCACCCACCTGTCTGATGTGATGTTTTCCCAGGCTGGTAGGTATTGTTGTAGTCTTCCCCCGACAGGAGTGGAATGGGGCGGGGGAAGGGGAGGGAAGTCATTGGGCAGGGGTGGAGGCAGAGCGGGAGTTGTTGTTCTTACCTCTGCCATTATTGTTGTTACCTCTGTAACCACCCCTTTGGTAGCCGCTACTGTAGGTGGATTGTGTAAGTGCTTTATAAGAGGTAGAGGGTGTGTTTGAAGAGTATCCCCTGGTGGCGCCTCTGTAAGATGAGCTGCGAAATGACCGTTTGGGAGCCTGCGACTGCAAGGCTCCCATAGATTTGGCTGTATCTGTATCCTTTTTCATCTTTTCAAGGGATACATCTACATTAGGTCCGAATAAGTGTTGCTCATCAAAGGGCTGGTTAAGTATAGCACTTTGGATTTCAGGTTTGAACCCTAAAATGCGTAGCCATGCGTGTCTACGCAAGAAAATACTGGTATTAACTGCTCTGGAGGCAGTGTCTGCTGCATCTAGAGCACAACGAATAGAGGTGTTAGTAATACGTTTCCCTTCTTGGATAAGCTCATTTGCTCTGTCTTAATATCTAACAGGGAGGTGTAGCATTAATGATTCTAAATTATCGTAATGTGCCCTGTCATATCTTGCCAATAATGCTTGTGTATTGGCAATACACCACGTTTGCTGCCTGAGACGCAGTTCTTTTACCTGATGCATCAAGGAGCTTAGACTCTTTATCTGGTGGGGGAGCTTCACCTGATATTTGTGAATTTGCTCTTTTGTGTGCATTAGAGACCACAAGAGAGTCTAATGGTACTGGGCCTTTAATATATGCTGGATCTGAAGGGGCAGCTTTATATTTTTTCTCTGTTCGTGGGTTGATGACCAGAGTTCTAACTGGGTCCTTGAAGACTTCTGGAGCATGCTTAATAACTCCCATAAGCATGGGTAAAATCGAGGAGGACCTTTGTGCCTTATCAAAGGTATCCATTAGGAAGTCTTCATCTACAGGGTCAGTATGTATGTCTACCCCATGGTATTGTGCAGCCCTGTGTACTAGCTGATTAAATCCCATAGAGTCTTCTGGTGGGGAAGGCCTAGAGGGATATATGTCGTCTTGAGGGACATTAGGAACGTCTGGGGTGTTATAATCATCCTGCGGGTCAGGTGGAATGGAGGAATAGATGATCATCTGCACCACCCCTTGTATCATCAGAGCTATCATCCCTGTTGTCATCATCTGGTATGATAGAAGATGTAGGGGAATGCTGTGGTAGGGGAGCAGGTGGTGATGGCACATGTGGAGGAATAGGGGAAGGAACCCTTAGAGGAGAGGTGGCAAAGTCCTCCTTCTTTGGATGAGGAGCTGGTGCAGGTGTACCCAGTGGTCGTTTTTTTTTAACTGAGAGTTAGTCGGCCAGTGGTTGGATCATTAACAAGAGTCTTTTGTGCAGGGTCTGGATAAAATAAGTCATGTGCAGGAGGCAGATCTTTTGGTGCGGAGGGAATTCTCAGCACCGAGCTGGTGCTTTCTTTTGGCTTTGAAACGTGTTGTTTGGCAGTGTCCTGAGCCAGAGGAGTCTTTTTCGGCACCAATGGTTTTGTCGGTTCCGATGATTTGATCGGCTCCGATGGGGTTTTAGGATCCGACGGTTCTCTCTGCTCCGATGGATTTTTCGGATCCAATGGATTTTTTCGAATCCGCAGATTGTTTCAATGCCGGCATAGCGGCCAATGATGTCTTTTTCGGTGCCGGTTGGTGTGCGCCGGCACCGTGGGCAGGTCGACTCGAGGAAGGCTTAAGTGTACTTCTTAGCCGGGCCCGAAAGCAGGGCAGTGGAAGCAGTGTCCCGGTATGCACCCGAGCCAGAGGGTGTGACCGAAGCCTTTTTTGAATGTGTCGAGGAAGGGTCGGGGTCGACGGTCTTACTTACGACCCGCTGTGCTGGAGTGATGTCCTCGACTTCGGAATCTTCGGCCTCTGAGTTGCTGTCCACGCCATGGTGTTCTGGGACGTTTAGCTCTTCGGTCCCGGATCGTCTTCTTGGAATGGAAGGAGGCACAAGCGGAACAGTCTCTGGCCTCGTGCTCCGGAGAGAGGCAAAGGTTACACACCTCATGTAGGTCTGTGTGGGGAAACTTCGAACCCATATTGAGGACACTTTATAAATGGCTGGAGTTGAGGGCTAGGTGGGCCGAAGGCCTTCGTCGACGACCGGAATTGAAGACTTCGAAGTTGAAGAGTAGTGTCGACTGGAAACGCGTTCAAAACTATATCATCGAAGCTGGTGAAGATTGCGCACTGAAGAAAATCACAAAACAATTGGATTCCTGGTCACCAAAATATATTACATGGTGGGGGAGGATAGAAACCATAAAAATGATGATCACACCTTTGGTTAACTATCTTATAAGCATGCCCGACTTCTCTTGACGGAGGCCTTTCATCATAAACTAGATATCCTCCTTCCAAAGTTTCTATGACGAGGCAAGAAGGCTCGAATTGGAATCAAAAAATTGAGACTTGACAAATCCTTGGGTGGAGTAAACCTAGCGGATTTTAAATGTTATCAACCTGCTTTTCTGGCAAATCATGATTCCTATTGGATTTCGCCCCCTGTCCACTATACTCCGGTGTGGCTGGAAGTAGAAAAGTCTATCCTTGATAATCTCAATCCTTTGAAACTACTCACTTCTAACCAGCTTTATCCAAATAGATCTAAATCTATTTTTAAAAACACAAAATTGGCATTCCTGCTGATGGACAAAAAACTTGAGTTAAGTATTAAGGGATCTAACATGGAATCTTTATGGCTTAGTCATAGTTTTTTATATGAAGGTAAAAATTAAAATGTTGATACTCGGATCAATAAGGGTATTTGTTTCCCTTATCAGCTAGAATGCTCTTCGTATCCAATTACGTTTGCGGAATTTCAAACCGGCCTTCAAACCGGTTACAAATTAGACATCGAACTTTATAATTTTTTTGAAGAGTGGCACTAACTAAAGCCAAACTACATAATGTGCTTCCATCCATACCAATGTTTTTCTCACAGATTAATAAATTAGGTCACCAAGTTTCACATATGTACAAATTTTTTCACCTCAAAACTTCCAAACTCAACAACAATCTTGTAGCTTTTTCGAATTTGCATTCTTCTGATCCGATATCCGAATCTTATGGCCACAATTGTGGAGCTCTATAACAAGCAATAAAATATCCACAGTACTGTCTCAAACTAAATGCTGGCTGTCGCACAAGGCATTTTGGGCACAAGTCATTTTGGACAGTCTTCAAGTATTCGTGATGATCCGTTGTGCTGGAACTGTAAAGCGGAAACTGGTGACTTAGCTCATCTTATTTTACTCTGTAAGGCCGTGTTCACCATTTGGGACAACGTTTTTGACTTTCTTTTCAAATTATTTAAATGTGAGAAGAAAAGAGAATTTTCTACACTAACTGCTGTTTTTTTTAATGGCCGATACATGTAATGATACTGACAAAGCCCTTCTAGATCTCTTACTTACGTCAGCAGTGAAGATGGTACTTAATAATTGGAAGGATACGCATAAGACTTCCTATAAAGGATGGATGAACTGGGTTATTCATCTCAGGGGTGCAGACAATACTGCTCTACAGACTTCTCCGTGGAAACCCTCGTCTAGATCATTGTGGAATTCCTTGGACATTTACTTCAACACACAAACATCCGTGAATTTTTATGCACAGTTTGTATTCCGTGTAAAGTTATATTTATAATATTTGATGTGTTTGCTTATCATCGTTTCTTGTGGCTACAGTGAGTTTCTCAACAGTGTTATGTAAACGCTATTAGCGCCTTAATATAGGTTCTCTCTTGGTGATTATTTTCTTAGCGTTTTTATTTTTCCTTCTCTCTTTTCTTCGTATCTTCAGTTTTTCAGGGACGTTTCTCTTCTCTATTTCAGTTTATATATGGTTTGGAATACTAACTATTGGAATTTTACAAAATTGTATGTTATTATCGCATATAATATTGGGTAGAATGACCAGCTAGTACATTTTTCCAAACATGTCATTTTTGTTTATGGTGAAAACTCAATAAAGTATTTGAAATCGAAAGAAAATCCATGAAGAAAGGAAAGGGTGTAAGTGCCATAGGCTGCTCCCAGGTGTCCCTGTGGAGTTGCAAATTGACCTCTATTAGACATATAAGGTATTGCACCCTTAATGCAATTATAATGAGAAAGATTGCAGCTGAGCAGACATTTTCATTTGCTTTTATTGGAAGTGAGAATTTGTTATAGCTTGCGTTTTAAAAATGCACTATTAAAATCAACTATGGTGTATTTTTAAAACAAGATAACACAAATCTCACTTAAAATAAAAAATGTAAACAATTGCTCAGCTGCAATCTTTCTCTTTAGGATTACATTAAAGGTGCAATACCTCATGGGGCTAATAGAGGCCCCTTTACAACTCCACAGGGAAATCTATTAACAGCCTGTGGTACTGCAGTTTTTTCTTGCTTCGTGGATTTTATGTTATTACTTATGCTACTGCTGGGATATATCGTGACAAACAAAATTGTAACAAACATCATTTGCAACGCAAATAGCTCAAACTTTCAGTAGTACGAGAACTATTGCATTACAAATGCTTGTTATTACTCCTTGCTATTTTGATTACACGAGGGTTTCCAATATTTCTTTTGTTCATATAATGGCACTTCGCAGCGGAGACTGCTGGAGGGACATTGAGGAGGAGTGCTGATTGCGGGACCGCTGCGTGATCCAGGTTGGGGGCCCAGCAGAGGGAGATTGCCAGCTTGCTCCCCACCCCCCTGCCTGCAGTGAGGTTTCCTTGGACCAACTGGACTACAATTCCCAGCAGCCCAGCGACGGAGAACACCTGAGGCTTGATTGGCCCCTCCCCCCCGCCTGTATTTAAAAATACCAATCTCCCGCTACGCGGGACGCGTGCGGGCGTGTGCCGGGCCAAGGGCGTGCCCGTCTGAGCCTGTTCGAGACTGTCCAAGGCTGGGCTGGGCCATCCCCCTTGGTTTCCCTTTTAAAGTTCAATGTAGAAGAAGCTGAAATAATCTTGAATGACTGACCTGCAAATTATATTAAAGCCTTTATATTGAGGGTACGGCCTCACTACAGTTTTTTAGGATATTGTTTAATTATTGGGTGTGACGCATATTATAAATAGGCTTTGTGTCTAAGGTTCATGTGATTGTGGTTTATTTTTAGAAAATGTCTAAACGTAAGGGAAATAAAACCCCTGTTGAACATGCGGGTGCAACCATTGACACTTATTTGGTAAAAGCAGTGAGTGCCATTAACGTAAAGATTGATAGGGCTGAACGCAGACTATCGCTGGGTTTGAGTAGTCTGCCGTCTGTACCATTGATTGAACCCCCTGTTGTGGAGTGCGGCTACTCTCCTAGATCGGAAGCTTTACCAGCCCAAGAAAGAGATGAAGTAGCCCCTACTCTGTCGCCCAAAGTATATATTGATGCACCCAATTTGTCTCCCAGTAGCAGGTCACCAGCCCCTAGAGTAACAAGCATTTGCAATGCAATAGGTCTCGCAGCATTAAAGTTTGAGCTATTGGCATTGTATATAACAATGTGTTGCATAAATTTGTAATGAAAGTCTGTGTTGCTTTAGGAAGATTTTTTGGTAGCTGTTAGTTGTTGCTGAAGGTGGTGGAAGAAAGAGGCATGCGGTAGAATCAATATTCGTCAATCTCGGTATACTGGAACACAGCATTTGGCGGTAGCAGTGAGTTCCTAAGAAAATCTTTGGGCCCGCCATCTTTTGTCTACTGAAGCACGGTACACTGGTGTTTAACCCTTCCATGCTCATGACAAGGTCAGCTCGTCATGCAGTACACTGGAGCTGTGCTAATGACGAGCTGACCTTGTCATGAACAATGGGAATCCAGACTGGTCAGCACCCAGCGGGAATTGCCTTAGCACCAATGTGGTTAATGCACACTACCATTAGAAACCCAAGTTCTATCACAGAGTGCGTCGGACTCGCCACTTCAAACACGTGGTACAAAAAGCTACAGAAAAACAGAAGCCTGTCCGATCCAGCCGCAAAGGGCCACGTGCGCGTTCCATAATGTAATCAGGCCTCACCCCAGATGGGTATTTGCAGCCCATAATCTGACACCTATTGATCACCTGTTAGTACCTGCCGGGCCTCTCAGCCTGACCCTGAAGGGCAGGAGAAAGATCCAATCAGCGTCCACTAATGGGATTGCTGCCTTGTACATTAGAGGCTGTTGGAGTCTTTCTCCTCACAGCCCTGTCAACGCGCATTTGCTCATAACCCCATTATTTGTTAGCGCCCATAGACGCACTTACATCCTACATCCTTTGTTTGCACATATTCTCCAGTCCATCCATGTTGCACCTCATCTCTTTCCTCTCCAGCACCATTTTTTTTCACTATCTCCTGAATGCACTTCCTCACATCTCCTTCACTTCGCCCCTCAAACAGTGCACCCACTCACCTGTAAGCACTGCATTTTATTTTACTTTCAACTTGTCAGTATTCTGATAACTTGTGTACCTCCTTCACACACATTGGCACAGAATCAAAATTGCAACCAGAATATGTGATCATTGCGCTGTGCGCTCTGCAGAGAGGCCAAGGATTGAATGATCATCTATTCTGACCACCATTCTGACCGACAGACAGGCAAAGTCAGAAACTCAAACTGCCTTAATTCAGCCTCAACTCCAGAGCTCTCAATCGTGGCGTTTTAAAAATACCATGGAGGTGACTCATTTCAAAGTATGCACTATACAAGAGTAATATGCTACGTGGCAAAAAAATAAAGAAACTTATCGCCCTTCAAATAGCAAACATATTTATGAAACACAAGATTAAGTAAAGCATGTTATAAATAAACAGGAACAGCGTGGATTACCTTCACTTTTTTTACATTCATTCTTCAGAAATTGATCAGGGTTTTTGACTGAAAAGTTAAGGACATGAATGAAAGGTTCAATGTTTGGTTTTAATTACTATTGGATCTGAGACCCGAACGGACCAACCCCACTTAAAGCCCTGACTCTAAATACATTTTGCCATTGGTACTGTCCTCCGCGGATTATTTTTCACTATTTCCGTATTTACATTTGGCTGTTGTCATTGCAACCCAGCAGAGGTTCAAAACCCATAGGTGAAATGTGTCACTCCTGTTCTTTCTGCGGCTGATCAATGCACAGAGAGGTCCGGTGTGGCCATTCTGTGACATAGAAATGAGTCGATGCACACGTGTTTGGTTGGCAGATGCCTGCATCCAAGTGGCCTCTTTCTATCAGCATTGGCACAGTCTGACATTATGCTGGCGTATAAACATCTCCATGCCACTGGAATCAAGCTATCCTGGCTGATGAGGGCTGAAAGCCCTAAACCGGTCCTAGGATGCTTGTTTCCAGTCCAGGGAGGACCTGGCTTGGCAGTTCGGGCTGGACTGTTCCCATGGGGCACAGGGTCAAGACTGATTTGCATATGGCTGGGTTCAAACTGGAATGGCATGGGGAGCAAAGAACCGATGGATTTAGGCCCAGATCTCTGTACTGGGGTAAATGTATGACATTGTTCTGCATTCTGACCATTAACTGTTGTTTTTGCATTTAGCGTATAAACAGTGGCAGCTCGCACCTCGGGGGCAGAGAGTCAAGTAGGTGCAGGGAGTAGTAGCATCTGCTGGAGCGGTTTTGCTTCGGTGTCCCTGGCTTTGACTCCCTGCTTTGGTTTCAGGGGCCTTAAATCTAGGAGCAAGGACACCCTCTTTGAGTACGGTTTACTTTCCACTTCCAGCATCTCCCACAGTCCCTCTACAGCAACTAGTAGCCTGTTGAGGGCCCATAAGTGCAACAGGAGGGTCAACCAATGACTGTCACTGGGTTCAAAGTGACTGTGTCATTTCCACTGCCCCTCACAGTTTGGTCATTCAATAAATATCCATGCTCTCTCTACCATCATCCTATGAGGGAGGTCTACTGTAGTTCTACGACAAACAATTCAGTATCCGATCATGGGGAAGGCAATATTGTACATTTATAACGACTTTTATGAAAACAACATCATAATAATAATAATATTATTTTCATTATCGTATTATTATTATTATTAACATCCTCATAATTATAATTGTAGCCTCGAAGCCCGGATTACCGCCGCTGCGCAGTGAAGTCTTCCCAGACTAAACCGCAGGGATAAGCCGGGGTTTAAAGCTGCGCCTCTTCGTTAATCACTGTTCCCCCTCCGCACGCACTGGACAATGAGCGAAAACGAAACCTGTCTTTGGGGCGGGACTTCCGTCTTGGGAAGCCCACGCCCACGGAGTGCCTGGCCAGGAGAGGAGCAGTGGAGACACGGGGCTCCCATGCCCGAGGGAGAGCCCCGCGGTGGCGGCTGAAGTCCGGAGTGGCGGTAAGTGGGCCTTAGTTGTAGGAGGGGGTCTTGGTGCACGTGTGTGTGTGTGTGTGTGTGTGTGCACGTGTGTGTGTGCGTGTGCGACGGCGGGGGGGCTCGGTGCACTGGTGTGTGTGTGTGTGTGTGTGTGTGTGTGAGCGCGTGTGTGTGTGTATGTGTGTATGTGCGCGACGGGGGGGAGATGTGTCTCTGTATGTGTGCGTGCGTGCATGGGCGCTCGTGTGTGTGTGTCTCTGTGTGTGCGCATGCGTGTGTGTTGGAGCTTCCCATGAGGCAGGACACGGCCACAGCGTGGCCCGCTCCGATCGCCATGCGCGTTGACAGGTCCTGTCTCCTGGAAAGCTGCGTCGGTAACAATAGGTCCCTGGCGAGACCGCGCTTTCGCGCGGTTAACGCCACGAGACCTAAAAAGGGGCAGTAGGAAGCAACAACTTAAACGGGGGATAGTTAGTGTTAGTAGGGGACCTAAACCCATCATTGCTCCTGCTCCTAATACTGATGAACGATTAGACAACACTAATACCAGGGTTCTAAATGGTATTCAGATGGATCAGATCATCAATGCATTGGCTGCTAAAATCGATATTTATCTCAAGCCATTGTCGCATAAATTGGACATACTGAACAAAGAAGTTTCCAGGATAGGTGGGGAGCTAATCATCCAAAATGAGTTACTCAGGGCATCGAAAGTTACACCGGTGGAAATCCCGAAAGACATACGTAACGCAATTGTAGAAATAACATCTGCAGAGTTAGTAGGTAATCATGGGCGGGAGAATGATACTAGAGGAGGAAATAGCAATCAAATACTGCGTACTATGGAGAACATTCAGGATAGAAGAACTCTAGAGGGAAATTGTAGTCATACCATTAACCTGCCGCCAGACTGCGCCCCCTATGTGGCTGTTTTGACGAATGTACCGGCCCTTAACCGAACCCAAGTGGAAACCCATGATTCGCTTAAGAATAAAACTATCCAAGGGCTTAATCACCATTGTGGGTTCCCAGTGAATCATTCAGACCAGATTCTTACTACCAGAAGGGTTAAGTGGATAGGACAATCTAAAAAGTGTATATTGGGTGACTGTCATAATAAACTTTAAAAATCCCCATCATGCTAGTACTTCCCTGATTAGGGCAGCAACGTTACCTATTAATGTAAATGTAAATGTCATGGTACTTATAGAGCGCACTGTCACCAGACGGTCACCTTGCGGTGTCGCCTATGCGGTTTCCTGGCGCTGATACTCATATCGCTGTGGAACCCCGCCTGGCTTTCCCTGTGAAGTGTCCACTCCTGGGCACCCCCAGGGTGAAGCCAGGCAACCTTAGCACTGTTTGGGCCGGTGTGGAGGCTAAGCAAGCTATTGCCCAGAGTTGCAGCGTGGGGCCCGTGATTAAAATAGGCAACGAGGCGAGAATTAACAGGTCCGAGGAAATTGAGCCCGAGACCCCGCCGGGAATCGAACCCTGGTTCCTAGCCAGAACTCTGCATCAGGGTCTGCCGCTCTAACCATTGAGCCACACTCCTCCATTAATGTACAGGGTATGACATTACGACCACTAGGTTTCTTCTATAGACCACAAATGTTTGAAACTGGAGGTAGGAAAGCTCCGAATTAGCTGAATGGTCGGGCCCCACCATTTAAATCCATGTTTTAGGTACCTGTATTTAACCGATTTCAAGCACTCAGTACCCTCGACATGAATGACTGACGGGTTCTGGACCACCCTATATAGATAGGGTGGATAACCATAGGACTACTGTCACAGAGGGGGAGATTACAGTTGGTCATGGAGCTAGGACTAGGGATATCGCAGGGCAGGTTAGTCTTTTAGGTGGAGATTGCAATATTATTACAGGGGTGGGGGTACCACCAGAACAAAATACTAACCCACTGAATGTACAGGCTTTGGACCCCCCTGTATTGGATAAGGTGGATAATCATAGGATTTCTGCCATAAAGGGGAATTATATAGCTGGGCATGGTGCTAGGACTAGGAATATCCCATGGCAAGGTAGTCTGTCAGGAGGAGATTGCAACATTAATACTGGGGAGGGGGTTCCACCCGAACAAAACCACAGCCCATCGATTGAACTGGCAGCTATGAGTAATAGTACAGGGATATCTATAGCTAGCTGGAACATTGCTGGGCTGGCCTCAAAAAGAGATAAGTTGGGGTGGAAGGATTTTCTTAGCTCCTACGACATTATCTGTCTTCAAGAAACTTGGTGTACTTAGTTATGATGGGTTTGCCTCGTATAATTTAACAGCAGAGGGTTCGGCGTCAGGAAGGGCAAAGGGAGGCCTTTTAATTCTTGTTTTAACAAGCCTGCCACTATTAGTGAAAACGATTCAGAAAAGGGGGTGGTGATGAACAGAGTGTCTGAATTAAGCAGACCACTCTTACCCAGTCCAAAGATCAGGGCTTGATCCATCACCGTTATTTAGCTCACTGCCCCATCCCAGCTCAGAACCTGGCTATATGCAGTGAGCTAAAAAACGGTGTTGGATCAAGCCCTGATCTCTTGACTGGGTGAGAGTATTCTGCTTAATTCAGAAACTCTGTCCATCACCACCCCTTGTTGTTAAATATTTTGTCCACCCTAAGCGTGGAAGGGTATACTCAGATGTGAGTCCCTTGCTCATTGCACCATCAGGATTCAAGCAAGCCGGGCCGACGAAGGCTGAAATGCCAGAAACCGGTCCCCGGAAGCTTGTTTCCTTCCCAGTGTAAGAATTGGCTTAGTAGTTTGGTTTGCCCTGTTCCCATCATGCACTGGGACAGGAACAGACTAATTTGCATATAGCCAGGTTCTGAACTGGGATGGTGCAGTGAGCTAAAAAACGGTGTTGGATCTAGCCCTGATCTCTTGACTGGGTGAGAGTATTCTGCTTAATTCAGAAACTCTGTCCATCACCACCCCTTGTTGTTAAATATTTTGTCCACCCTAAGCGTGGAAGGGTATACTCAGATGTGAGTCCCTTGCTCATTGCACCGTCAGGATTCAAGCAAGCCGGGCCGACGAAGGCTGAAATGCCAGAAACCGGTCCCCGGAAGCTTGTTTCCTTCCCAGTGTAAGAATTGGCTGAGTAGTTTGGTTTGCCCTGTTCCCATCATGCACTGGGACAGGAACAGACTAATTTGCATATAGCCAGGTTCTGAACTGGGATGGTGCAGTGAGCTAAAAAACGGTGTTGGATCTAGCCCTGATCTCTTGACTGGGTGAGAGTATTCTGCTTAATTCAGAAACTCTGTCCATCACCACCCCTTGTTGTTAAATATTTTGTCCACCCTAAGCGTGGAAGGGTATACTCAGATGTGAGTCCCTTGCTCATTGCACCATCAGGATTCAAGCAAGCCGGGCCGACGAAGGCTGAAATGCCAGAAACCGGTCCCCGGAAGCTTGTTTCCTTCCCAATGTAAGAATTGGCTTAGTAGTTTGGTTTGCCCTGTTCCCATCATGCACTGGGATAGGAACAGACTAATTTGCATATAGCCAGGTTCTGAACTGGGATGGTGCAGTGAGCTAAAAAACGGTGTTGGATCTAGCCCTGATCTCTTGACTGGGTGAGAGTATTCTGCTTAATTCAGAAACTCTGTCCATCACCACCCCTTGTTGTTAAATATTTTGTCCACCCTAAGCGTGGAAGGGTATTCTCAGATGTGAGTCCCTTGCTCATTGCACCATCAGGATTCAAGCAAGCCGGGCCGACGAAGGCTGAAATGCCAGAAACCGGTCCCCGGAAGCTTGTTTCCTTCCCAGTGTAAGAATTGGCTGAGTAGTTTGGTTTGCCCTGTTCCCATCATGCACTGGGACAGGAACAGACTAATTTGCATATAGCCAGGTTCTGAACTGGGATGGTGCAGTGAGCTAAAAAACGGTGTTGGATCTAGCCCTGATCTCTTGACTGGGTGAGAGTATTCTGCTTAATTCAGAAACTCTGTCCATCACCACCCCTTGTTGTTAAATACTATTAGTGAAAAGGCACTTGATTATTGGGGCTCATTTGCAGATTCTTTGGCTTTATCAAAAATATGCCCGTGATGTTCTATTAATTAATTATTACAATAATATTTTTGATAATTCACGGTCAAAGGTCATAAAGGATTTAGAGATTGAGAAACTTAGTACAGAAGAAAAGGTTGTCTTCGATTTTATTTGGGTTGGAGATTTTAATATTTCTTTATGTTCCTTGTCCGTATCAAGGGTTTGTGGGGTACAGAGAGATACAGGCGAAGATGATTTTCACTTTCCACACAATCCATATGGCGAGTCGCTAAATAAAATCATGGCTAATTATGACCTGGAATTGATGCAACCTGCATGGGATGAAGTGGTAAAGAGATCCCTACTTTTACCGGCAGGAACTCCAATTCAACTATTGATCATGCTCTGGTTTCTACCAATATTACCCCCCTTTGTTTCACCCCTAGGATAGAGGAATCCTTACTTAGTGACCATAATTGTATTACTTTGAAAACTTCAATATGGAAATCCAGGTCTGATAGAATTATAAGAACAGTGGGTAACACTGAACCGCACAGATCAAATGGAACTAGGATTAAATGGAAAGGGGTGAATGCGGACAAAGTGTTAAAAAAACATAGTAACTGATTGTTTCGCCGAGATAATTGATAATTTAAATATCAATAGTGCGCCTGCATCGATATTAAGGAATTTTACTAAAATTAATTCTACTATTGATACTATTTTTACATGGCATGGTAAATGAGGAACCAGTCATAATAAGGGATGGTTTAGCCAAGCTTGTACTACTCTGCTCACACAGCTTAAGCAGGCTCTAACTAACAGACCCAGGGATCCTACGCTTGTTGCCAACCTAAGAGTAGATTATAAACTGGCTCTTCAGTAGAGGAAAAAGGAGCTGCAACAAGAGCCATGGGATAAACTCACACAAGCGGCTGAGACATCGAATAGCCAACTATTCTGGGTGACAATTAATTCCCCATTTTTAAAAGATGATTTGGCGCCAGAGTTATTATCCCATGTAAGCAGCGAGGTTTGGGTCACCCATCTTTCTGATATATTCAAAGCCAGCGATGCTCCTAGTGTTAATTCGGACCCTTAGCCAATAGTTCCGCTTAACATCACCCTAGGTGAAGTGGAAGAAGGTATCAAAGTAAGCAAGGGTGGAAAGGCACAGGGTCCGGATGGGGGTACCCATTGATGTTTATCAAGCTGCCCCAGCATTATGGGGCCCCCTATTAACAATTGTTTTTAATGCTTCAGTAAGCAATGGAGTCCCAATTACATGGGGAGAAACTATTATTATACCTATTTTTAAGAAGGGGGACAAAACAGAGGCAAAAAATTATCCCCCAATTTCCCTTTTAGATTCCTCCGTTAAAATTATGAGTAGGGTACTGTTAGTTAGGTTAGAAGAGTGGGCAGAGATTAACGGGATTTTAGCCAATACCCAATATGGTTTTAGGAAAGGCAGAGGAACGAGTGAAGAGTGCGTAAATCTTGATTTAATAATTGGGAAATACACTTACGCCAAGCAAGGCTCCATATACCTTAGTTTTGCGGACTTAAGCAGTGCGTTCGATCTTGTAGATCACCCAATTTTATTGCGAACGCTACTAGAACTTGGGGCCCCAGAGGGTATAATCTATTTTTTAGCACAGCTTTATGAAAAACTTCAAACCTCTGTTCGGTATGGGGTCAATGGTGAATGTACATCTAAATTTAATGTTAGATGTGGCATCAGACAAGGCTGCGTCCTTGCTCCTCTACTTTTTACTTTATTTATTAATGAGGTAGACGCAGCATTAAAAACAGTAAAATCAGATGCCCCCCCAGCCAAGAGGGATAGATATACCAGTTCTGCTTTATGCCGACGATGATGTGCTACTGTCCAGGACCCCAATTGGTCTTCAGCGACTGATAGATAAGTTCGCCCATTTTATAACGGAAAGGAAGTTGCAGATTAACAAGCATAAAACCTATACTATGGTTTGTGATAGTGGCCGTAACAAAGGGTGTCCTTTTTTTTTTTTTACAGATGGACAGAAAGTCCAACAAGTAGACAAATTCTGCTATTTGGGGATTACCTACTCAAAAGATAGAATGTGGTCCCATGAAATAAGAAACGTCCGTGCAAAAATGGCCAAAAGCGCCTATGGAATTTTCAAATTTGCAGCTAAGTTAGGCGACAGACGCATTAGGGACATGGTGCAGATATATCAGTCCAGATGTGTCTCGATCGCACTGTATGGGGCAGGGGTATGGGGATACTATCTGGATGGAAGCTTACAAACTGAGGAAAATAATTTCCTCAAAAAACTTTTATGCTTACCAACCTCCGCCCCAACAGAACTAATCCATAGAGAAATTGGGATTAGTTATCTGTCTGATCTGATAGCTCTAGGGCCTTTAATGATTTGGCGATCCATTTGGAAAAAGGAGGTGACTGTTTTTAATAGATTAATAATTAAAGATTGCCTTAAACTGGATAACCACCTCATGATACCCTGGCTAAAGTACATTGTATGTAGTTTTAAAGAAATCTATGATTTAAATATACTGGAGGACCCCCATGCTGTTGTAGAAATGCCCAAAACAGTACTGAAAAATACGTTTTTGTCATATAGAGCAAAAAGGCGGTCTACTGAGAGAGGGCAACTTAAGTCTTGTATGTTCTATTATAGATATGTCGACTATGAAGGTTTCCAGATATATCTGTGCCAGGTGACAAGAAATTCACACAGTTATGTGCTTACCAGATTAAGGTTTGGGCTGGCGCATCACCTAGTAGCTTTCTCACGTCTTAAAAAGCACCCGGTAGGACAATGCTCTTATGACGGTCAAACTAAACAATCCACACTGCACTTTCTCATTTGTAAGTTTTATATGAATTTTCGCACTGCTTATTTGAAACCCATGTTTTTAAAATACGGTATTATTAACGTAGACGCAGCAATGAGGCTGCTTTTTATGATGCAGGAACCTGATCTGTTTTTTTACTGCTACCTTTTTACTTAAATCCATTAATGTTAGAAAAAGTATGATATTTTAAACCATGGTTTTTATTTGTAGATATTCTCTGTACTAAGCTTATCAAATTGTAAAATTATGGTTTTTTTGGGTTTTTTTTTAAACTATGTGCTTTTATGGTTGATTTTTACATGAACCGAATAAAGCTTTGTGAAATGAAATGAAAAATGATATAATAAACAAAAGTAATGTTGCTCCACACAACTAGTCAGTCCTAATGTGATCAAAATGTACAGGGAAAAATAAAGCAACACATCTAAAAGTAGGAGGTTCAAGTTTGCCAGTAAAATATTGCAAACCTTTTCCCTTTTCATTTGTTTATTTAACAAAACAAAATGTAAATTGCCCAATGTCCCTCCACCGGAAGAACAGAAGGCATCAATCCCGTCCTCAAGACAACAACTCACATGTAAATCAAGTTTAACCCCTTCGCTGCGGCGGCTATTCCGCCGCAGCACTAAGGGGGCGGGGGGAGGGGCCGTACGGCACGCCCATGCTGGTGACGGAACCGCTCCGTCACCAGCCTCGGTTGAGCTGTGCTGATGACGGAGTGGTTCCGTCATGGCCCCGCCCGCTCAATAGAACGCGCCGAGCAGGCGCCAAATCAGCGCCGCGCAGGCACGTCGGGCAGGCCATGACGGAATTGCTCCGTCATCAGCACAGCGCTACCGCGGCTGATGACGGAGCGGTTCCGTCATCAGCACGGAAAGAGTTAACACTGTAGGCAGTTCACAGTCAGGTGAGAGAATCAAATTAGGGCAGAACAAAACAAACAATATTACAATAATTAACAGCACAAATAGTCATAAAACACTATGAAACGCTCCATCTTATAAGCATCAAGAGGCATCTGCAGCCTGAAAGGGGTAGCTGGTGTCACTTTGTTTAACTTCTCTTACCTACTACAAAGCCAAATACAAGGCACCGGAAAGTAATTCCTTGATCTAGCAAGAGTCTCAGCAGAAGACACAGAGCACTGTGTGTGTGTTGTTAGGACACAAAAGCTTGTCAGAATGCTTAGTGATTTCCAGTAGCTTGATACCATCCTAAGTACAGCGACTTTAGTAGATCGAATCAGAACCCAGGTGATTAGATACCGTAAGGGCATTACTGCTTAATATTCACCTATAGTGATCATTATGACCAGTACAAATATTGACAATCAGATGCACAAGGCTTGTGGCCACCTAACCACAAGACATCAAATGGGTCCTTTACTTTTGGGGAAATGGGAAAAAGAACAAGAAACCAGTACCACCTACAGAAATGATGAGTCACCAGTGACATTTTATGTTTGTCAGAGTAGATGGTTATACATAATTAGGTAAAACATATCAAACTGAATGCTTGGGAGCGAGAAGGGGCTGGTTGACAAACAACCCACCGCACTTAACATAGTTGCTGGGAGCCATGGAATGTAAGTGCTCTTACTTTGCAGCTGGAATGTGACACCCATGCTGAATGTTAAGGCCTTGCTAAGAAATATTAAGGCTTCTAATGCAAGTCCAGCTTTCCTGCATTAATATTATAATGTGAGACTCACTGTGGTGGACTCAAAGTGCAGAAAATATTGATATTAAAGTCTCATCATACAGACATGCAAGGGTGTTCCACATGCTGATCTACTAGATCAAATCTAGTTATAATTCCTCCACTATCCAACAGACACCTGAATCCAAGAGTTATGCTTTGTTACCACATGTGCTTTTTCCCATTAAGAGACAGGATCTTTTACCTAATGCCATGCTCGTGCCTAGTGGGGGACCCGATTTTTTTTTTTAATACCACCAATGCACAATGGAGTAAAAGGAATTGTAAGAGCCACTGTAGGGCTTTACGTGCTCTGAAACTTTTTTTTTTTGTTAGACTCCCACTCATTCCCAATTTTCAAAAGCTACCCTGCAATTCTATTTTGGATGTTAACAGCATTTGTGTTCATCTTGTGGGATAAGGCTGCTGGTTGACAACCCACGTGCATAGAAACCAAGAAATTACATTTCTTTCCTTTATCTTTCTGAATAACACAAGGACATGGCAGAAGATATGTACTTGCATCATGGATAGGCAGGGAAAAGTAGCAGAGATATTTCTTAATCTATCACATGCAGGGAGAAAGTTATTTCAGTCTGGGGGGCTGTACCTAGCACCGACAGTAGGCACAGATACTCGCAGCTTCGCGCTCGGCAGTGTGTACATAAACTTTCTGAAAGCAGGATATGGTGGGAAGGCCCCTGTTTCAACCCAAGAAAAAGAGTTAAATAAATTATAAACAGCCAGGAGGCACCAAGTCGTGTGACTTCAACCAGTCCTGGCTATTTGCCAAGAGCAAGTTGCATTCTTGAATATGGTTTTATTCTGAATTTTATCAACTGCAAACTCCAAGGATGTAGAGTTCTTTTGACTAAACAAATGAGCAGTGTGAAGCGCTAACACAGAACTTGAGGCTAGTCGGCAGCTAGGAAGCAAATCTAAACAAAGCCAAGTATTGGCTGCACAGGCGTGAAAGCGACGCGGCCGTGAAAGTGAAAACGGTGTATGCGTGTAAGAGCTGCAGTATGAAGAGGCGGGGGGGACGGAGGCCAGCAGAGTGACGCGATCTGTGGTGAAAGCTGGCAGCTGAGCGCGTGCACGCGCGCATGAACGTAAGCGCTAGGCCGTGTGGCTGAACTTTGAAAAAGCCCTAACTAAATGTCTCACCAGATCAGTACATGCGCTGGGTCAGGCGAGACCTAAAAAGGTAGAGCTATTGGCATTGCTCATGATTTTTTTTTAATCATAAATAAATGGCATTGTCATTTACAATGCCAATAGTTTAATCGTTAAATAAATGGCAATAGCTTAATCGCTCGCAAATGCATGACCTATTGCATTTACACCCACACAGAGCCACACCCACACAGAGCCACCCACACACACATAAAGAGCCACCCACACAGAGTCATTCACATAGAGCCACCTACACAGAGCCACCCTCACACAGACAGAGCCACCCACACATAGAGCCACCTACAAAAAAAGCTATCCACACAGAGCCACACACAGACAGAGCCACACACAGACAGAGCCACACACAGACAGAGCCACACACAGACAGAGCCACACACAGACAGAGCCACACACAGACAGAGCCACACACAGACAGAGCCACACACAGACAGAGCCACACACAGACAGAGCCACACACAGACAGAGCCACACACAGACAGAGCCACACACAGACAGAGCCACACACTGACAGAGCCACACACAGACAGAGCCACACACAGACAGAGCCACACACTGACAGAGCCACACACTGACAGAGCCACACACTGACAGAGCCACACACTGACAGAGCCACACACTGACAGAGCCACACACTGACAGAGCCACACACTGACAGAGCCACACACTGACAGAGCCACACACTGACAGAGCCACACACTGACAGAGCCACACACTGACAGAGCCACACACTGACAGAGCCACACACTGACAGAGCCACACACTGACAGAGCCACACACTGACAGAGCCACACACTGACAGAGCCACACACTGACAGAGCCACACACTGACAGAGCCACACACTGACAGAGCCACACACAGACAGAGCCGCACACAGACAGAGCCGCACACAGACAGAGCCGCACACAGACAGAGCCGCACACAGACAGAGCCACACACAGACAGAGCCACACACAGACAGAGCCACACACAGACAGAGCCACACACAGACAGAGCCACACACAGACAGAGCCACACAGACAGAGCCACACACAGACAGAGCCACACACTGACAGAGCCACACACTGACAGAGCCACACACTGACAGAGCCACACACTGACAGAGCCACACACTGACAGAGCCACACACTGACAGAGCCACACACTGACAGAGCCACACACTGACAGAGCCACACACTGACAGAGCCACACACTGACAGAGCCACACACTGACAGAGCCACACACTGACAGAGCCACACACTGACAGAGCCACACACTGACAGAGCCACACACAGACAGAGCCGCACACAGACAGAGCCGCACACAGACAGAGCCGCACACAGACAGAGCCGCACACAGATAGAGCCACACACAGACAGAGCCACACACAGACAGAGCCACACACAGACAGAGCCACACACAGACAGAGCCACACACAGACAGAGCCACACAGACAGAGCCACACACAGACAGAGCCACACACAGACAGAGCCACACACAGACAGAGCCACACACAGACAGAGCCACTTATGATCCAAGCTTCTGCTAACTAAAGGCATAATGCCATCACTGATAGATGTATGTAATGACCATATGGCTAGACCCTCCTCATTAAGCCTCGAGTCTCACCCATCAAGTATGAAATCAAGGCAGTGTTCCTGAGTAAAAGTATAGCCCATCTCCCCCTTGGAAATACATACACATGGTAGCCGCTCAGGCAAGAGACATTATACCCGACAATTCTTCAAAGACTAGAAAATCCAGGCATCAAGCAAAACAAAGCAACAAGTTCCCTAAGTAGGCTTACCGGTATAAGAGTGTCAGCAGGTCTGAAAGAGCCAAGACGTCACGGCAGGAAGGATGGGGGACGAATAGCTTCACCGGGCCAGTTTAAATACTCCCGGCTGATGACACAGCCAGGGGGCAGGGGAGCAAGCACAGGCAGGGGAGCAAGCACAGCCAGGGGGCAGGGGAGCATCCAATTGTGCACCCATGTGAAAGTTGCTTTATCAGTTCCAAAAAAAACTGCAACATTTATGACCTGCTATTAAAGGCTGTGTGGAGAAGGGTATCTCCACTTGCTCGTCTGCAAGCTCAGCTCAGGCAACACTCGTGCTCTCCAGTGCGCTTTGTTATTCCAGTGCACGTCCGAGACAGTCAAACGTGAACCTGCACATTTTACACTTCTCCCAGCACGCGGCTGAACCTCCAGTGGTCACACCTCTATTAACTATCCACAATACAGCGCACAGACTTGTCTCTGATGGCACTCGCCAGTTCCCTCACTTTAGTAACACCACAAAGGCATGGAATGTGCTAGCTCAAGTGCTCAGCAAAGCGCCGCAGTGATTGCTTCTGTGCGCTACAGATGTTCTGGCAATGATTGGAAGTCCAACAGGCGATTCAATTGTGATTAATGGCATGTCTCTCTCCCACCAGCAGCTTTAGACCTATCCTGTTTCTTTTTGTCAAGCGACCCACTTCAGCCTGCTGTGTCATGTCAGGCACAGAAGCTCACTGTTAATGCAAACTGCGACATCTGACCCCCAACGTGATGGGGGCATCATTTAGTCTTTAAACTGCAACCTCTGCCATCTGACACAGCCAGGAGTCAAGTTACCTTTTCCCAGCAGACACCGAGATTACATGTTCCCTCCATCTGCAGAAGTTCACATCAGGATAGAAGTGCTCAGTATTTAAAAATCATTGTCAGACAACATATCTTGTTGAATGTTATTTACACGAGTGTGTAATTATGATGTGCTGCACACGGGGGAGGTAGCTTGTTTTGTTTCAAGAACATGATATACACATTGTATTTGTGTGTGTATATATATATATATATAAATATATACATACATACACACATACATATACACATTTCCCCCACACAAATTTAAAATCCCTCACGCCCTGTCAAATATTCATGTCCCTTCAAAAATGGCATTTTCCTGCCTTGCAGCTAGTGGGTGTGGCACCTTCACCATACCCAGCTCCAGTCACTGCTCACCTATCTATTCTACTTCTCACAGAAAAGGACGCAATGGGCATTATATACACGCACAAAAACACATTACAAAAGCGTGGCTGTGGACCCCGGGGCGGCCACTGGTTAGCAGAGGAAATCCCAGCCATGTCAGAAAGAACAGGGTTACAGGATTCCTGCCACTCTCTCCCCGCCTGCAGAGGGGGGCCTCCAGTTCTGGCAGTCACATGGTTACCCTGAGCAGTTCAACTTTCATTAATCTGTTATTTGAACCCTTTCACGTCCTGCCCCGAGAACCCCCTCCCCCTCACCGATGCAGGCAAGAAGAAAGACGGAAAAAACCACTAACAAAAGAAAGCAAGGCTTCCTGACCATGTACAAAGACAGCGCCCCCCAAAAGTATCAATTTCGGCATTTTCTTCCATTATCGATAAACACAGGCACAGAATTCCACAATACACAACCCCTGTCAATACACAAACAAGCAAAAGAAATTCTGGTCCGCGTGCAGCGTTCCATGCAGCACAGCTCACCGCCACTCCGCCTTTGTCCCGCAAGCAACTTTTATGCGGTCACTTTTAAAAGCATCCTCTCTTGTTTAAGGCAATTTACTTGGCCTTGGGGGTTTTACAGCCCCCTGGTGACCCTCTCTTTAAGGTCCCTACCCTAATCCAGAAAAACAAAATCGAGTGGGTTGGGGGCACAAACTGTTCTCCTCTCCACAAACAGACAGAAAGAATTGTCGACAAAAAATACATGCAGAGGTAAACAAAGAAAGCCAGTGCACGCTAAATTAGGGAAACCGAACAAAGTCAAAAACGGCCTGTCCTGCGTAAGGGAGAAGTGATGCTTGGCTTGTGAATTTCATCCCTGCCAAGCTCTTGCCTCCTGATGGCATGTCACACAAAGGATGTTTAGTGGCAGCGTTTGTGTGGTGCCTTTTTCATGATTTGGGTCAATCGCCAGTTGGTGTGCGTTGGGAATTACTGCTGTCGGCCCCTTCCTTCAATTCTTCAATTCTACAAGCCAGAAAAAAAGTGATGCTTTCACAACTGAAGGAAGCAAGCGCACACATGCTCACAACTAGCACTCGTCTGCAGTGCAAGTAACTTACAGTGCGGGGGGGGGGGGGGGAGATGAGCCGCGCATGAAGCAGATCGGGGATCCGTCCATGAAGTACCGGCCGGGAGACTTGACGGGTGAGAAGATGGCGGTCAGGAAGTAGCCGTGGAGGGATTTGTCGGGCGACGAGGATCCAAAGCCTTCCTCCCAGCACATTTTCACGGATCTCCAAAGCAGCATCTATGCCAGAGACGGACGGGACAAGGGAGCAGCAAAATGCAAAATGGCGGCCGCAAAGCTCCGCAAACTTCGGATTCGGGGGCGTGTTTTGGCGTTCTGAGTGACGGATGACGTCACAGGTGGAAAGAACGCCAAAAACACCCCCCCGAATCCGAAAGAGACAGGGCTTGAGTGATGCCCCTCTCCTCCAACGGCTGGCCTCCGTTTAGGAAGCAAGCGAATGGAGGAGAGAGGCGGGTTCAAGTCCAGTCTAAAAAACATTAAATCTCCGACCAAAGACTGCGCGAGCGCAGCCTTTAGGTCCTCGACCTAACAAGTAGGGTGGGGGGCAGAAGGGAAGTGCACGGAACAGAACAGGCGCATTCCAAACACCTCTGATGATTAGCAGGAAACAAATGCTGTGTGTGTTGGCTGGGAAGCGAAAAGTATGCCTGCAACAGCAGGTGGGAGAAAGTCATTCCATAAAATGATGCTCACAGACTGTAAATGAAACAAGCTGGGTTAAAACACAAATAAAAGGGCTAGTCTTCAAGGGAGGTTACAAAAGCAGAAAAAGCGGTACTAAGGAGGGAATACTAAGCCTATTCACGAATCAAAAGCAACCATTTAGAATGGACAGTAACAGGAGGCAATTGAAAAAGTCCATACCTAAATACAGCATGTCCCAAAGAGACAGCGCAGACGATGCCAAGGTGAGACCTAACACGGCAGTGTACAGAATATATGGCTTCTAGTGAAACAACCACATGCAAATTCAAAATACCTGTATTGTGTTTAAAGAGCGTTCAAACTGCTATTGATAGGTAATGACCGTTTTGCATTGCTGGTTTGAATGGAATAAATTAACTTGTTCTTTATGCCTATTTTCAAGAAGATTTGGTTTGCTACGTTTAAACTAGTGCAGCAATTAGTTTAAATTCAAAGTCTGCAATGAACCAGCTATGTTGGGAACTGTACAAATATGAAGCAGCTGGGTACCTTGACTAGTCTCGTATGGGTCTGCTTTTCTTTTTCTATTCCTCTGCTCATTCTGTTTCTTCTCAGGCGTCTGTTAAAAGTAACACAAATGTTGACAAATGTTTATACCAAATCAATTCAAAGAATATGCAGTATTATAAACAGATCCTTGCTGTCTTTAATAACTGTCTGGTTTGTTCAGATGTCTGGAAATACATCTCCTAAAGTTATCCTTTTAAATTGTCACAAAAACTGTTTGAAGCAGACATGTGGAGCAATTCTTAGGAAACCGATGTCTTTTGCTAGACGTTTACCTGCAACATTTATTCTTTACAGTCTACATTCTGTATGGACATTCAGTACATAATTTTCTCATGCCATGTATCAATGTACTGAAGTTGATTGATGAAATGCCTACTAAAATAATAGTCCAATGAGCCACACAAAGTCTATAAAGTCTAAAGAAATGGAGACCAAGGAAGACAGAAAATGCAACCTGCAAAGCAAAATTACTTACTTACCTGAAACAATATTTTCCTGGGGACTAATCTAGATTCAGGGGCTGTGGATCACTTTAGTTTTGTTGTTTGGTCCGGGGAAAAAATATTGTCAGAAAATAAACTTTGTCTGGGGTGATAACTATAGGTGATAACTATAGGTAGAGTCAGAGACTCGGGATGTCGACGATAAAGCCCAAAATGTATCACCACATTTCCATTTTCTTTAGCCTTATTGTCCTGCCTGCACTGCCTCCAACCTCATCCAAGCCGCAATTGATGTAAGTGCAAAATTTCTGGTTAAGTCGAGGTTTAATTTACTTTTATTTTCAATCCTCCTCTATTTCCACGGAAGATGGGAGGGTTGCCTACAAACCTAGGTAAGACCCAAGTTGTACATTTGATTACTGCAAGCAAGCTGCTACATTCTCATGCAGCATGAACCTATTCTACATTTACATGCCATGCAACAAATGTATAGCGGTATTTTCTTGGTGGTCGGTGCAACGTGACATCCGATACAAACAAATATGGTGAAACTGTTTGAACCAATACGGTCTGCTGTGTGACTGAGTATCTACAGTAATATATTTTGCAATATATACTATATATGATCATCCTGAAGTCGAATATATGTCATTATATAATATGTTATGGGATTCCCTCTTTCTAGTTGAATGTGCTTTTGGCATGGACACTAAACTCTCACCAGCCTAATTTACTGAGACTTTTATTTTTTCTTTAACATTACTGCCTATACAATGTATACGACATGTTTGATGGATTCTAAATTCAGCTGGCAATTACAATTTCATGCAACCTGTCCCAAATTCCTGAGGGGCATGGGCAGCAAAAAATATTTTATTTATTTTATTCTGTCTTACCCAGGGTTTTTCAACAGGTAGCCCAGAAGCTACTAGCTTTTCACCAGGACCCTGGAGGTGCAGTCCAGCATAATATACAAATCAGAGGGTCACGCCAAGCTGAGGTAGTCCTACTCACCTGTGGACCTCTAGAATGGCATTCTTCAAGCTTCAGCAGAACCAATGGTGGAAAAGAGAAGATGGCAACCTCGCACAGGAATTTTCATGGCGAAGTCTGATGTCATGAGAGGAACGGACAAGGTACCGAATGGCAACAGACGCCGACGGCCAACAACAAAAATGAGAGAAGAGACGAACAGAGGACTAAGAAGAGAGTTATGGACCCAACCACTCGATGGTGGAATAACGCACAACAAGCGATTCCAAAAAAGAGTCACACTGAAAAAGCAAAGTCACTTGCCTTCGGCAAGGATATTTGTGGTGGATAAGGAAAACGCTACTTACCAGTATGCATCTGTTCTTGTCATGTAGGGCTGCTGACATTCACATCTTGTGCATAGATCGCCGCCTAGTGTTGGGTCCGGATGATTGCACATTGTTGTCCTGTAAGAGTCTTCGAAGTATCACGAGATAGGTGGCTCCTCCCCGGACTACAGTGCGCATGGGCATCCTCTCCATCCTCAGATAGTTTTTCGCCATTGTGGCCGGGATGGAGTATGATACAGTAAGTGATGTCCATGCTAGAGATTAATTCTGAGTGCTACAGCTGCGAAAGGCACCGGGGAGGAGGGAGGGCGATGAGAATGTCAACAGCCCTACATGTCATGAACAGATGCATACTGGTAAGTAGCATATTCCGTTCGAGGCATGTGGGCTGCTGAATTCACATCTTGTGCATAGAATGTATAGCAGTCTCCTCCTAGCGGCGGTTGCCCGTGCCAGCTGCAGCAGTCTGAAAAAGAGTTTTGAGTACAGCCTGCCCTACAGCTGCTTGCTGTTTGGAGTGTACATCTACGCAGTAGTGTTTGGTAAAGGTATGTATGGTAGTCCATGTGGCTGCCTTACATATGTCTTCTAGAGGAATGTTTCCTAGGAAAGCCATGGATGCCCCTAACTTGCGTGTTGAATGCGCTCTTGGGGGAACTGTTAATGTGCGTTTAGCTTTTTGATAACAGATTTGTGTGCACTTAACAATCCATCTGGCTATACCTGATTTGGAAATGGGGTTGCCTTTGTGCTGTGGTGAAAAGGCAACAAATAGTTGCTTAGTCTTCCTGAAAAGTTTTGTTATGTCTATATAGTACAGGAGAGCTCTTTTAACGTCTAGGGTATGTAGAGCTCTTTCTGCCACGGAATCTGGATTAGGGAAGAATACTGGCAGTTCTACAGCTTGATTGATGTGAAACTGGGACACCACCTTTGGCATAAATTTAGGGTTAGTTCGCAGCACTACCCTATTTGCGTGAATTTGTATGAATGGCTCCTGAATAGTTAGGGCTTGCAGCTCACTAACTCTTCTGAGTGATGTAATGGCCACTAGAAAAGCCACTTTCCACGTTAGGAATTGTATCTCACAGGAGTGTAGAGGTTCAAAAGGTGGTCCCATTAGTCTGGTTAGAACCACGTTGAGGTTCCAGACAGGTGAAGGTGGGTGTCTTGGAGGAATGATTCGTTTGAGTCCCTCTAGGAAAGCTTTAATAGCAGGCACCCTGAAGAGTGAAAGGTGCTGCCTGTTCTGAAGATAAGCTGCCACCGCAGCTAAATGTATACGTATGGAACTGTATGCCATATTGCATCTGTGTAAATGTAAGAGGTAACATATGATGTTTTGAGTAGATTCATCTAGCGGATTTATGTAATTATTGTTACAATAGATGACAAATCGTTTCCACTTCGTCGCATAGCAGGCTCTGGTTGTAGGTCTCCTTGCCTCCTTGATAATATTCATACAGTCGGGAGGCAAGTTTAGGTAACCAAACTATGACCTCAGGAGCCAGATCGCAAGGTTCAACTGTTGCGGATTTGGGTGCTGAATGTCGCCATGGCTCTGCGTTAAAAGACTGGGTGTTAATCGCAGCCTTTGATGAGGAACCACGGAAGGTTCTAGGAACGTGGTGTACCATGGTTGCCGCGCCCATGTTGGAGCAACTAGGAGCAGTGTCATTGAGTGTTGTCGCAGTTTGCGTGTCACTAGTGGTATGAGCGGGGCTGGGGGAAAAGCGTACGCAGACTTGCCTGACCAGTTCATCCATATCGCATTGCCCTGAGACTGCGGATGTGGAAACCTGGCGGCGAAGCTTTGGCATTTTGCGTTTTCCCTTGTGGCGAACAGGTCTATTTCTGGGTGTCCCCACCTCTGGAAGTACGGTTGCAGCACTGAGGGATGTATCTCCCACTCATGCATCTGGTGGCTGTGTCTACCGAGCAGGTCAGCCATCTGGTTGTCCCTGCCTGGGAGGTGTTCCGCCATGAGGAAGATGTTTCTCTGAATGGCCCACTTCCACATGCTTTGCGCTAGATGGGACAACTGTGGAGAGAGTGTCCCCCCCTGCTTCTGTATGTAGTACATGGCAGTCATGTTGTCCGTCCGGATTAACACGACTTTGTTGCACAAGTGTACCTTGAAAGCCTTCAGTGCCATAAAGATTGCCATCAGTTCCAGCAGGTTGATGTGCATCCTTTTTTGCTGTGTTGTCCATAGTCCCTGCACTGTGTATTGGAGGACATGAGCTCCCCATCCTAGGAGAGATGCGTCCGTCGTCAGCACTATTTGTGGTACAGGTTCTTGGAACGGTCGTCCCCTGCAAAGGTTTTGTGGGTTCCACCAATGCAGAGAGCTGTATGCACGACCGGTCACCAGCACTAGGTCTTTCAATTGTCCCTGAGCCTGGTTCCACTGACGTGCTAAGCACTCCTGAAGCGGACGCATGTGTAGTCTTGCGTGAGGGACTATGAAGATGCAGGAGGCCATCATGCCTATCAACTGCATAAACACCCGTGCTGTGAGCGAGCGTTGGGGTCTGAATTTCTGAATGAGTAACAGAATGTTGATTCTTGCTGAGTTTGGCTGCGCCTTTGCCGCCAGAGTGTCTATCGTTGCTCCCAGGTACTGTTGTACGTGGGCGGGCTGAGGATGAGACTTTGGGTAGTTTAATGTGAATCCGAGGCTGTGTAGGAGGTGAATAGTGCGGGACACGTGACTGGCACACTGCTGGGCTGACTTTGCTTGGATGAGCCAGTCGTCCAGTTAGGGGTAGACGTGAATATGGTTTCTCCGTAGGTGTGCAGCCACTGTCGCTAGGCACTTGGTAAACACCCTGGGGGCTGTAGTCACCCCGAAAGGCAGTACCTTGAACTGGTAGTGCTGATTTTGGATGGTAAACCTGAGATACTTCCTGTGTGTTGGATGTATTGGTATGTGGAAATACGCATCCTTTAGGTCTAGTGTTGCGAGGAAGTCTCCCTGACTGAGTAATGGTAGAACTTGCTGTAAAGTGAGCATGTGAAAGTGTTCTGACAAGATGTTTTGGTTTAGGGGCCTGAGGTCTAGTATTGGCCTGAGAGGCCCGTCCTTTTTGGGGATTAAGAAGTACAGAGAGTATACCCCTGTACCTGCAATAAGTCTATGTGCTCTGTGGACATAGGACGGTGTCTTGGGGGTATGTTGGGAGGAGTGGAGGTTAGCTCTAGACAATAGCCGTACTGAATAAGTTGTCTCACCCACCTGTCTGTGGTAATGCTTTCCCAGACTGGCAGGAACTGTTGTAATCTGCCCCCGACCGGTGTTATATGGTCCGGGGGCAGCGACAAGGCGTCACTGTTTAGTATTGGCGGAGGATCTGGTGTTGTTATTCCCTCGTCCTCTGCCTTTACTGCTGTTGCCACGGTATCCACCTCTGCTTGTTTTATTATAGGTGGCTTGCGTGTTCCCTTTATTGTATTGAGTCTGCTGGGACGCCTGGCCTCTTGTAGCTCCTCTGTTATTGGAGCGACGAAAGGAACCTCCCCTGAATTGTTGGGACTGCAGGGCCCCCATAGATTTGGCTGTCTCTGTGTCTTTTTTAATCTTTTCTAAGATTGTGTCCACATCAGGACCTAATAAAAAAATCAGGGTTTACGGGCTGATTTAATAATGTGGTTTGAATCTCTGGTTTGGACCCCGAGATGCGCAACCAAGCATGCCTTCTGAGCATGACACTTGTGTTGATGGCTCTGGCTGCAGTGTCTGCTAGGTCCAGCGCACATTTAATGGATGCGTTGGAAATCAGTTTCCCTTCTTGTATTAGTGTTTCTGCTCCTTCCTTGTAGGCATCAGGCAAATGTTGTAGCAGTTGCTCTAATGTGTCATAATGCGCCCTATCGTATCTGGATAATGGGGCCTGTGTGTTGGAAATTCTCCAGATGTTAGCTGCTTGAGCAGCCACCCTTTTCCCAGAGGCTTCTAATACTTTAGACTCCTTGTCTGGAGGAGCAGCATCACCAGTAGTTTGCGAGTTGGCACGTTTACGAGCATTGGACACCACCAAAGAGTCCAACGACAGCTGTCCCTTAATGTATGTAGGGGTCCACAGGTGCCGGTTTGTATTTTCTTTCAATTCTGGGGTTAACAACCCTTGCTCTTGTGGTTTCCTTGAAAATGTCTCCTGCGTGTTTCAGGACATCCTTTAACATTGGCAATGTTTTAACTGATTTCTCTGAAGTGGAGAAAGTGTCAAACAAGAAATCTTCCTCAATTGGGTCAGCATGCATGTCCACATCATGATTATGTGCTGCCCTCTCTATTAATGCATTAAACGCTGCTGTATCCTCTGTTGGCGAAGGTTTCACAGGGTAAGAAGGAGTATCAGGAATAGTTTGTGACTTCCCCTGGTCAATAGGGTCTGTCCAGGATTATGTCTGGTCATCTTGATCATTGTCCGCAGGGTAATTATATTGTTCATCATAGTCATACCCCATATCCTCATTAGAGCGTGTGGGTGAGTGAGCAGCAGTGTCCTGGCCATAGTACCTTACAGTTTCAAAATGGACAGGTGATGTTGAAGAATCTTTTTTCTTTTTCAGTGGAATTTTATACGATTCCAGAGGATTTTCCGATCTGATCTTTCTTTGATAAATAGCAAGTCTGCCGGTTTCGGCGTCGATAAGGAGTTTTGACTGATCATCATAGGAGGGCTCCTGGTACAGAACGTCCTCTCCTAGAGGATGACTCCTTTTTCCAAGTGACACAGTTTTGGGTGGTTCGACCCCTGTTTTTGGATCGATCGCCTTAGGCCGAGCTGTTGGGGGCAGTCCGAATTTTATCGGCAGCTTTGGTGCCAGCGTCGATATAGGACCGACGGACTTCGGCCTGTCGTCGTGCTATTGGCCTTGCGTCGACTTCGGTGCTTGTTGCGTCGGAGGCGCGCTCTTTTTCCTCAATCCGACTTGCTCCTTCGAGGCGTCTTTGGTTTTTAGCTCGAGGGCTTTGACGAACTGTGGTTTTTCGATTCGGTGCCTCGGTTCGAGAGCCTTCCGAGACTCGAGTTCCTTGCTTGTGTCGCTGTCAGTCGACGCAGACCTCGTCGGTTCGACGTTCTTGGCTTTAGCGATAGACTTTAGAGCACCAATCTTCGGCTCGACACCTTTTGTGGTTGACCCCGCAGGGGCGTCGACACTTTTTTTTGACGTCGAATCCGATGTGTTCGAACTCTTCGATCCGAAGACTGTCTTCAGCAGTTTCGGTTTTGTTTTTGACTCGATAGGTTTCGGTTTCGCTTTCGGTAGTGCGACCGATGGCTCGTGTGATATATTCGTAGCCGGGCCGAGACGCGGGGCTATCGAAATTTTGTCATGATCTTGGCTAAGGCCTTTTGGCGATGCCTCGACCTGAGCCTTTGAAAGTTTTTGAGTGTCTTTTTTGGGCCCAGTACCCACTGCTGGGCCTGGTTCATCACTCGAGTCGTCATCGATGGCTCCGATGGGGGACACGTCGTCCCTTACCTCATCGGCGTTTTCATCTTCATCGACGTGTTCATCTTTGTCTTCATAGTAGTTGGAGTCGTGCTCCGAACCTGGATCCGACGGCTGTTCCGTATCCTCAGTCTCGACGACCTCATCGTCGTCTTCATCGAAGATATTCACCGGGTCTGGCTTAGTCATTGTTTGTCTTGCTGCACGTCGGGGCCTAAGCGTCTTCTTCGACCGGAACCGAGCACAAGCCAGACAGTTGTCCTCGTTGTGGTCTGGTGATAAGCACTTGTTGCACACCGGGTGTACATCGATGTGCGGGTATTTAGAGTTACAAAGGGGGCATCGTTTGAACGGGCTCCGTTCCATCGACGATCGGGCCTCTGGTGTCGAAAAGGCCACGCGGCACTCTTCGACGTCCTGCTTCGAAACCAACTGGAAGAAGAACTCGGTACCGATCGAAATAACAATACCGACTACCCCGAAGGCCTTTTGGCCTTGTAGAAAAGTTTCCGAACTTGAGTAAAGAAAAGTACATCCGAACCCAATGGCGGAAAAAAACAATCTGAGGATGGAGAGGATGCCCATGCGCACTGTAGTCCGGGGGGGAGCCACCTATCTCGTGATACTTCGAAGACTCTTCCAGGACAACAATGTGCAATCATCCGGACCCAACACTAGGCGGCGATCTATGCACAAGATGTGAATTCAGCAGCCCACATGCCTCGAACATAATCTTTCTGCAGATTCCTCACCTGATGAATACTCCTTCATGTCTAAAGAATGGTCTAGAAAACTTTCCCCAGCAAATACTTCTCCTCTCCTGTCATGTGGTGAAATAAGGTTCAAGATGTGATAGCACCCAAGTATATTATTTGCCAAATGGTGAGTCGGCGTCACTTCCCAATACCCCCATGGAGGACTGTCAACAGGAATCAAGTGACATGTTATCTTATTCATCATGGCACTAGCTCAAGGGTTTCAAACCTTTATTAATAAGAGCTACTTATGTTAATTAAAACCAGCCTGAGCTACTAATAATAATAATATGCAAATAGTGACAACATCGGACAAGAATACATTAGTGATCACTGCAAGGCAAAGTTACCAGCAGTAATGTAAAAAAGGCTCTGTCAATTTGAAACACCTCTACATGGGTATTACTTTCCCAAATGCTGCATGACTGATCACTCAAATTTCAGCTTTAAATAGGTTTTGGGAGCTCTTAAAATACACACATTTTCGTCTTGAATAAACAGTTTTTAATTTTGGTGTGCATATATAAATTCAACCAAGCAACAGCTTGGTTGAGTTGAAATAGCTCTCCGGTAGGCTGAGCAGCATACCGGGGAGCTACTTACAGGTAACTGCAGAGCCACTAGTAGCTCACAAGCTACTCACTGGAGAAGCCTGCCTTAGCTCATCGAGGAGGAGAGAGAGGTCAGTAATCTGTAGGAAGGTTATGTATCTACCTGAAATTTCATTAGTGACAGCAAGTAACTTTTCCTCCATATGGATACACCTGCCTCAGATTCCTCACCTTATGAATGCGTCCCAAATCAGTACCTTCGTGGGTGGTAGGATTTACTAGTGTCAGTTCACCAAGAAAATCAAGCAACACAGTTCACACAAAGTACACATCACTGCCTGAGAAGTGAGACAAGTGTGCTTTGTTAAAGAATGCAAGGATGACCACATAGCTGTCCAGCAGCAATGGGCACTGCCTCTGGAAGAACAGTGGAAGCAACTGTAGCCCTGATGGAATGAGCATGAACGCCCTTCAGGAATCTTTCTTGAGGTGGAGAAAGCATTCGTGATACAGACGACGAGCCAACATAGACTGGTATGGTCACTTACAATCACTGGAGGGCAACTGTTCCTAAGAAAAGAGCAGGCCTATTAGGTCGCTGAAAGGACTGGTTAAAGGGACTCTTTCAAAGGATAGGTTGGATATGATAGTCTCAGAGGGGAGAATTCCTCCTTGTTGAGGAAGTGCCATCACATACCCAAGCGGGTGTCATGCTTCATCATCGGGCGTTGCTCCTCGTGAAGGGTGGCACTGCTGTGCCCCACGGGTCCTGCAAGAGGGCTCTTTATCGGAGATTTTTGGAGGAATGCCGCCCGCAGTGGTGAGTGCGGGTGTGAGGGAGTGATGTGAGGGAGTTAAAAATACAGCACTGTTACCCTTAGAAAGCTTTATTGGTGGTATGGTTAGAAACTGGAGCCAAGAGTAATACTCTTGATCTAATAGTCAGAAGTGTGAGCACTTTCCTTCTGCTAATCTTGTGCTAGTCGTGATGAAAGTTAACGATTTTTGGTCGACAGGTTTCACGCCTCCAGAGATCCCCAGTGGGATCCTATGGCGTTTCTTCAGGACCGTGCCAAGTGTAAGGAGTGAAGTACAGGGGTCTGAGACGGCGACACTCAGTACACCCTGTAATACCTATATTCAGGTGTGGTCAGGGCGACTCTGCACCCACAAGGATACGACCACGTAAGTTTCTAAATCCAATCCCAGTAGGTAGTTTAGGGAAGCTTCATCAGTGTTTAGCGCAACATATCGCATTGTCCATCAACATCTTCAAGATAACAGTTACCTGCCCTCCGCTGCTCAAATAACTTTGGGAGCCCAGGTACTGGACCTCTCTTTCCATTTGCTCCTAGACCCCCCTCTTTTTGTGCGTTTGAGATGGAGTGATCACTACCACTGCGAAAGCCACAAACACCTTGTCATCAACTCTCTCCTGCAGCTGATATAGTACAACACCCCCTTTTGCATGGACAGGGTGTAGACAAGGAGGTCACGTATGAGGATTTTGGGAGTAGCATGTAAACCTAAGTCGGATTGATCTGTTGCAAACTCTCTTCAAACTATCCAATGGGTAAGTTAATGACACCAGCACAGAATCCTTTAACAGTATCTGATTATGCACCTGCCAAAACTATCTTGCCAAGGAACTGGGAAAGGGCACTATTACAGCAGAAGCTTGATGTTGAACATAAATTAGCAGAATATAAACAAAAACAGGCAAGATTCTGGGTATACCAGTAGGCCTTAGCCAAAATGAAGAGACAAAGGCACTGCTATTGATTAAGTAACAGACTCTGTCCTTTTCCATAAGCAAAAATGGATTCCTACCAACTGGTAATGTAACAAAACAGTTATTTTCCTTTTATCAATCAATGTGTCGCTTGTAGAGCTCTAGGTTCACATGCGTTATATACTCCAGCCCTCTAGTGCTGGGCAAAGGACTGCCTTGCTAGTTTTTTCCCGACAAAGAAATATCTTGCATCTCCCACCCTGAAACCCACAGTGCGCAGTGACAAACATTTCTCCTCAGATTTTATTTCCTCCCCATCAAATGAGTGCAGTAAGCTGAGTAGGTGAAGCCAAACAGCAAAAGTGTATATGAACGCTGTGTAAGTGAAAAGCAGCATCTGAAACATCAGCTCAAATCCAGGGAGACTGGAGGGCACATGAGAATCTACAGCACTACAAGCAAAAAAACAACACTTACGTGGTAAATAACAGTCAGTGCGGTGTTTGATCTTATGTTTTTACGCAGACTATAAAGGAGTGAAATCCCTAAAAGAGTGGCTAGAAAACAGAACAGGTAAATGTGTGAAATTAACTACAGAGCATAGTCTCTGTGCTTGCCGGGACCGAGTGTTCACACAATAGCATCATGGTGTTGACAGAGTAGCAGTCTTACAAATGTCTCAAATAATATGTTCCAGAAAAAAAAAGTAATTGTAGATCTTCTATTTCATGTAAAATGAGCTCTTGTCACAGAGTGGAAAATGCTACTTACCAGTATACATCTGTTCTTGGCATGTAGAGCTGCAGAGTTGTAAACTTAGCATTAGATCGCCACCTGGTGTTGGGCTCAGATGATTGCAGGTTATCTTGGAAGAAGTCTTTGTAGTCACGAGATAGGTGACTCCTTCCTTGGACAATACTGCGCATGGGCTTCGGCTTCATCCTTAGATTGTTTTTCGCCATTATGGGAAATGATGGAGTTAGTACAAGTGCAGAAAAAATGATGTCTATGCGTGTGCATCTAAGTAAGATGAAAACTGGAACGGATACAAGTCCCGGGGAGGCGAGAGAGCGCGTACAACTCTGCAGCTCTACATGCCAAGAACAGATGCATACTGGTAAGTAGCATTTTCCGTTCGAGGCATATGAGCTGCAGATTGTACAATTAGCATTGATTGTACAGCAGTGTCTCCCCTAGCGGTGGTCGCGTATATCCGTTGCAGTGGTTTGAAAGAGAGTTTTAAGGACAGCCTAGCTTGCTGCTTGGCTTGCACATCTACACAATAGTGTTTAGTGAAGGTGTGTGGTGTAGACCATGTTGCTGCTCGGCATATGTCCTCTAGGGGTATGTTTCCTAAGAAAGCAATAGAGGCTCCTAGCTTGCGAGTGGAGTGCGCTCTGGGAGGAACTGTTAATGTATGTTTAGCCTTTAGTTGGCATATTTGTATACACTTTACAATCCACCTTGCGATCCCACCTTTAGAGATGGGGTTGCCTTTGTGTGGAGGAGAGAAAGATACAAACAGTTGTTTTGTTTTTCTAAAAGATTTAGTTCTATCTATATAGTATAGAAGAGCTCTTCTAACATCTAGAGTGTGTAAAGCCCTTTCCGCTACAGAGTCTGTGTTTTGGAAAAACACGGGTAACTCTACGGATTGATGTAAGTGAAAAGGAGTGATGACCTTTGGAAGAAACTTTGGATTAGATCTAAGAACCACTTTGTTAGGATGTATTTGAAAAAATGGTTCTTGTATAGTGAAAGCTTGTATCTCAATTACTTTTCTAAGAGAGGTAATAGCAACAAGGAAAGCTGTTTTCCATGTTAGGAATTGCAGTTCACATTTATGTAGAGGCTCGAAAGGGGGTCCCATGAGTCTTGTAAGGACAATGTTCAGGTTCCACACAGGAGAAGGTGGCAACCTGGGTGGGATTATTCTTTTTAATCCTTCCATGAATGCTTTGATTGCAGGCACTCTGAAGAGACAGATGTTGCCTGTTTTGTAAATAGGCTGCAATTGCTGCAATGTGCAGGTGTATGGAAGAGTATGCCAAATTACACCTTTGTAGATGTAAAAGGTAACAAATTATATTTTGGATGGAAGCATCCAGAGGATCAATTTGATTATTTCTGCAATACATTGCGAATCTTTTCTATTTAGCGGCATAACACGATCTGGTAGTGGGTTTCATAGCCTCTTTAATGATGTTCATACAGTCTGGTGGTAGGTTTAGATAACCAAACTCTAAGACTTCAGGAGCCAGATCGCTAAATTCTGTTGTGTTGGGTCTGGGTGTCTGATTTCTCCATGGTTCTGTGTTAACAGGGAGGGTGTGAGCTGTAACTTTTGATGTGGAACCAGAGAGAGATCCAGCAGTGTGGTGAACCACGGTTGGCGTGCACATGTGGGAGCTGCCAGGATCAGTTTGAGAGACTGTTTTCTGAGCTTGCGCACTACTAATGGAATCAGTGGGAGAGGCGGAAAAGCGTATGCAAATCTGCCGGACCAGTTCATCCATATCGCATTGCCCTTGGACAATGAGTGTGGAAACCTGGTGGCGAAGGTTGGGCATTATGCATTTTCGTGGGTGGCAAACAGATCTATGTGTGGATGACCCCACCTCTGGAAGACTGGCTAAAGAACTTGTGGATGTAGTTCCCATTTGTCAATCTGTTGTGACTGCCGACTTAACAGATCTGCTATCGGATTGTGAACTCCTGGAAGATGTTCTGCCAACAGATGTTTATTTTGAGGAATGGCCCATCTCCAAATGTTCTGTGCGAGCTGGGACAGTTGCAGAGAGTGTCCCCCCTGTTTTTGTATATAGTACATGGCTGTCATATTGTCCGTCCGGATTAAGACAACTTTGTTTTGTACTTGTAGTTGAAAGGTCTTGAGTGCTAAGAATATGGCTAGCAGCTCTAGATGGTTGATATGGAACAGTTTTTGTTGATTGTTCCATTGACCTTGAGTTGTATGATGTAAGAGAAGGGCTCCCCATCCTGTGAGAGATGCGTCTGTTGTGAGCACTAACTGTGGAACAGGTTTGAGGAACGGCCGCCCCTTTGTCAAGTTTTTGGTGTTCCACCATTGCAGAGAGCGATGAGTGCGGCTGTCCACCAACACCAGGTCTGTTAGTTGACCTTGAGCCTGGTTCCACTGTTGTGCTAGGCACTCTTGTAACGGGCGCATTTGCAATCTTGCGTGTGGTACTATGAAGATGCAAGATGCCATTATGCCTATTAGTAACCCAACTGTGCTTCTAATGGTCCATTAGTTGCATCCCAAAGGCAACACTGTGTTCTCCTCAACATAAAAAGAGGATTCCACACCAAATTTTGTTTCGTAACTTAACTTCTTTTATTCATTATGTTCATGAATTGCTTTTCTTGTAACTCAATCAATCAATCAGGTCATTTGTAGAGCGCACTACTCACCCGTAGGGTCTCAAGGCGCTGGGAGGGGGGGGGGGGGTGCCGCTACTGCTCGAACAGCCAGGTCTTGAGCTTCTTCCTGAAGGAGAGGTGGTCTTGGGTCAGGCGCAGATCGGTCGGAAGTGAGTTCCAGGTCTTGGCGGCCAGGTAGGAGAAGGATCTTCCTCCTGTTGTCGCTCTTCGGATGCGGGGGACGGTGGCGAGGGCGTGGTTGGTTGATCTGAGGAGGCGCTTGGGAGTGTAGAAGTTGATCCGGTTGTTGAGGTAGCTCGGGCCTTGGTCGTGTAGGGCTTTGTGCGCGTGGGTGAGGAGCCGGAAGGTGATTCTCTTGTTGACCGGGACTGTTTCTTAAATCATCAAAAAGTTCATGTTTTTACTGACATACATTAGGACATCATTGCTAAAGTCACTCTAATGCATTTCGGGCACTAGGAAGCCCTTCTTCAGGGAGTAGCACTGAGAATTCAAAAAACACAAAAACTCAACATCAATATCACATATAATTCATCTTCTTCAAAATAATACTGTCTAAAAACCCAATATGTGCGTGAATGTGAAAAAACGGGGGAAAAAGTGCTCAAATGTGATGTGTTAAAAGACTCGAGAGCTAACCCGAATAATCAAAGGATACACTCACATGAAAAACTAAAGAAATTAACCGCCAGTTATAATACAAACTGCAATCCATTCGCCTCCACGAAACGATATCTACCATTTCCAAACATAAACACTAACCTTGTACAATTGTATTCAGCAGTTTCTCAAAAATCTCGAGTTCCTCCGTGTTTCACAATATCAAAACCGGGAAGCTGACACCGCTTCCGTGTGTGTGCTGATAGTGTTATTTCTATTGGTTATGGTCACGATCATGTGATCAGCAAAAGGCAACAACAGACTCAAAGCCCCAAAGAAAAAGAAAGACTTGTGGCTAAATGAACTAGACTACTATGTATTGAAAAACAGTGTCGGGGAAAAAATTGTCGAAACTTCACGCTGTGTAAAAAATAAGTTGCCCACTGGATTAACAGTATGCGAATGCAAAATAAACAAACCAAATAACCCAAATACACATGGTTGTACATGTTAATAAAGTTGCATTGAATAATCAGACTAGATATTGTAAACACAGACATTATACACAATCCATTGAGGAAATGCGACACTCAGATCGATGATCACAGATCGCACGCAAATTCAATTCCATCATTAAGCCCATGGGGCTTACTTGAGCACAGTCTTTGAAACCAAACATTCTCTCTTTGAAGCAAATATTTGGTACTGTCTCTTCTGTAGGAGAGTAGGGTTTGCTTCCTATGGTCACCCCCACCATTTGCTTTACTGGTTTTCGACTTAGATGTGGCTGTGGGCCTGCTAATCAGACCCACAGCCCAGATGCACTCTCTGTAAATTCACACCATGTACTCTAGGTACATCCACAATTGGGAATTGGCTCACCTTATCAGCCCCTGTAGAAGTGTACCCTAGGTACTCAGGGCATATGTGTAACCAAGGCCTACCAGGGGCTGCAGCATGTATTATGCCACCCCTGGCTGGCCACTCAAACTGACACAACTGGCTGATCACTCAGCTGGGGCAAGGTCGTGTAATCACCCCTTGCTTAGGTATAGTATTCCTATATCTACCCTTAAATATAGACACACAGTAACCTATAAGTCACTCCTATGGCAGGCCTTAACAATCCTGGAGGCAGAGTGCTTGGTTATGTGTGGGATGGTGCTCTAGCATGAGCTGAGCCTGTCTGCAGCTTTCGGAACCATGTCCTTATAGATGTTCTATGATATTGCCATACCATATACTCTTACATGCATTATGAACCTCGCGGTTAAATGCTAACTTTGGTTTGGCTTTATCTAAACATGTCGTGTAAGGTGTCATACGCTTTGGAATACAACCCCTTCGCCAATTCTGGCGACGGGGGTAGCAATCCACCCTTCTAGAGGGAGAAGACGAACAATTGTTACTTACCTGTAAACAGGTGGTTCTCCAGTGTTGGTGTCTTTCATAGATTCACATGCTTGAATATTCCCCGTCGTCGAAGTGGGAGTCCCACGGTAAATAAAATAGCAATAATGCTAAATATATATAAATATATATAAACATAATACAAGAAAAAGAAAGAAAATACAACTGAAATCCCCTAAAAACGATTCCTACATAGGAATGCAAGGTAAAGAGAAAAACTATTTGTAACACATTAGTGTCATTATGTTTGTCCAAATTACAGCCAATCAGGCGCCAGCACCCTCTAGAACCTTCTCCTCAGAAGCTCAAGCCCTCAGATTTTCTACCGCACGTCGTGTGAAGGGAGTCTCCCTGAGCTCTGCTCAGTTTTCAACTCTACTCTTCTAGTTTCCAGTGTTTATCTCATCATGTCAAGTAAGAAGTCTTTATTCAGACCTTGCTCTTCTTGTGGGAAGCTGCGCCTTTTTGAAAAGGACCCCCACCAGAAGTGCATCTACTGTTTATACCCTGATCATGAGGCTGCCAGCTGCAAGTTCTGTAGAACCTTTTCTACTAAGACTCTTAAAGACCGAGAAGGCCGTCTTCTCCTTTGACTGCAACGTCTTAAGGACAAGGATTCTGCACTGTCAGACGCAGAAAGTTTACAATCTGGTCTTTCTACAGCAGCCTCTAAGCGTGGTAGTGTTCAGGAGTTTCCATCTCCCTTCCTCAAAAAGCCAAAATTGGCCTTGTCTCTGGCTCCTGTGGTGTCTTCTGCCACTCCTACCAACTCTACGCCCACGAGACCTGGCTCTCAGGCGTCTTCTGCTGCCTCTCGAGGTGTTTCCACGCCTCTTAAAGTTCCGCCGTCGACGGGAGCGTCTACGAGCCTTCCGACGACGAGAACGGCATTACCTGCATCTTCGACGACGACGCTGACTACCACTTCAGCCTTCTCGTCGTCGACGACGGTATCGTCGACAGCCTACACGTCGACGAGGGTTTCGTTGCCGTATAAGCCTGTTCCGTCGACGATTCCCATCTCCTCGTCGACGAAGAAGAGAGAATCCTCGTCGACGAAAGACCCGAAGAAATCGTCGCCGTCGACGACTCAGTCGACCAAGGTCTCGTCGACGAAGACACCGCCGACCAAGGTGTCGTCGACGAAGACACCGTCGACCAAGGTCTCGTCGACGAAGACACCGTCAATTGGTCTTAGAGTACCGTCCCTTTTGGGAATTAGAAAATACAGCGAGTAAACCCCTGTTCCCTGTTCTTCTAAAGGAACTAATTGAATGGCATCCTTTTGTAAAAGTGACAGAACTTCTTGTTGGAGCAGAGTCAGGTGGTCTGTAGACATTGGACACTGCCTGGGAGGTATGTGTGGAGGGGTTGCTGTAAGTTCTAGGCAGTAGCCATGTTGGATAATCTGTCTCACCCACTTGTCTGTTGTAATGGAGTGCCAGACAGGCAGGAATTGTGTTAATCTGCCCCTACAGGAGTGGAATGCTGTTGGGGGAGCAGAGGGAAGTCACTGTCTTGTGGCGGAAGAGGATCGATTGCTGTTAAATGGTTGGTTTAAAATGGTAGTTTGCACTTCCTGTTTAAACCTGGAAATGCGTAGCCACGCAGGTCTCCTAAGTATGACACTGGTATTCACAGCTCTAGATGCGGCGTCTGCCGCATGTAGTGCACATTTTACTGAGGCGTTTGAAATTAACTTGCCATTCTGTATGAGGTCAGTTGCCTGAGCTTTATATTGATCTGGTAGGTGCTCAATTAGTTTTTCTAATTGATCATATTGAGCCCTATCGTAATGAGAGAGGAAGGCTTGTGTATTAGCTATACGCCATATGTTAGTGGCTTGTGCAGCTATTCTTTTACCTGACGCATCAATTACTTTGGATTCTTTGGCAGGTGGGGGTGCTTCGCCAGAAGTTTGAGAATTTGCCCTTTTCCTAGCATTGGACACAACTAAAGAATCTAATGGTAGGTGTCCTTTAATGTAGACTGGGTCTGTGGGTGGAGGCTTATATTTTTTCTCAATTCTGGGGTTCAAACTTCTAGTGCGTACAGGGTCTTTAAATACCTCTGGAGCATGTTTGATGACCCCTTTAATCATGGGAAGAATTTGAACAGACCGTTGAGACTGTTCAAAGGTATCTAAGAGAAAATTATCCTCAGCCTCATCAGAATGCATAGTGACTTTATTGTAAGCAGCAGCTCTGTTTAACAAATGACCAAAACCAATGTTATCCTCTGGAGGGGAAGGTTTTGAAGGGTATAACTGCGGGTCAGGAATATCAGGCGCATTTTGTGGGTTTGGCAAGTCCCATATAACGTCATCCACGGGGTTTGGGAAAGGCTTATCTATATCATCCCCTCCACCCAGACTATATTCATCATCATCATGTTGAGGTGAATGTGATGATAAAAGTGGAGAATGTGCAGGAGAGATTTGAGGTGATATGTGAAGAGGAACAGGAGAAGAAGGAGGAGGAGGTATAGGAAAGGAAAAGTGCGTAAGGGATGTTGCACAGTCCTTTTTCTTTGCAGGAACCAAAGGTGTGGGCGGTGCATCTGTTGGTCTCTTTTTGTGAGGTGTAGCTTCTACATGACCTGTTTTTGGGTCGATGTAGATCTTCTTTTTTCGAGGATCTGGCAAGAAAAGTTCCTCCTCATGTACAACCTTCTTGGGCGTCAATTTATTCGGTTCCAGCCGAGGTTGTTTTGTGTGTTTAGCCTTGGGAGGTGCTATAACGTCCTTTGGCGCATTTTTCGGTGCCGAAGGTGTTGTTTTCGGCTTGGTAGGCAGGTTCGAGGGCTCGGGCACATTGGAATCAGGCCTTGTGGGCTTCGACACTGAAGAAGGTGTTTTCGGTGTGGAAGCTGGTGTCGTCGGCTTCGAGGCCTCGGACGATGGCTTCACACTTTTATGTTCAGAAGTGGACGGCTTTGGAGCCGGTACTTCTTTTGGTTTCGGTGCCGATACTTCTTTAGGCTTTGGTGCCGAGAGGTCTTTCTGTTTTGGTGCCGAGTCATCTGTTGGTTTCGGTGCCGAGCTAGCTTTGGGTTTTGGTGCCGATGGAAGAGGTGGAATCGGCACGTGCGGCTTGCTCAGTGCCGAGGCACTAGAAGGCTTAGTTGTTTTCTTCGGAGCCGGGCTCGAAGGCGGGGCTTTCGAAGCGGGTGTTCGATCTCGACTGGGCCCAGCGGGCGGAGTGCTGACCTTTGCCTTCGGGAACTGTACGTGGTGCAGGGGCAGTAATACTCACGCGCTGACCCAATGGAATGGAGTCATCTGAGTCGTCTGGCTCTGATACGATCTGGAGATCAGGTGAATCTTCTTCGGGAACGAGCGGAACCTCTTCATCGAAGATATCTTTCGGTTCCGGAGCTGATCTCCTCATTTCGTGTCGACGGGCCCTCCGATCCCGGATGGTTTTCTTTGATCGGAAGGATGCACAAGCTGTGCAGGTCGATTTGTCGTGTTCTGGCGATTGACAGAGGTTGCAGAGCTCGTGGTGATCGCTATGTGGAAACTTTGCTCGACATACCGGACATCTTTTTAACTGAGTTCTGTCGATGTGGTGTAGGCCGCACGGCGTAGATAGTCCCAACGGCCCACGTCGATGACCGTAATCGAACTGATGGCGTCTAAACTATTGTAGTCGATGTCGAAGGTAGTTTTTAGAAGTTTGAGGTAGTTTTGCGCTTCGAGGTGCTTGAAAAGTGTTTTTCTAGCCAGAGCGGAGAAACTTTCATCCGAACCAAGTGGCGCAAAAAAAACAATCTAAGGATGGAGCCCATGCGCATATTGTCCAAGGGAGGAGTCACCCATCTCGTGACTACAAAGACTTCTTCCAAGACAACAACAACCTGCAATCATCCGAGCCCAACACCAGGTGGCGATCTAATGCTAAGTGTACTATCTGCAGCTCATATGCCTCGAACACAAAGTTTATTTTGCTTCTGCATAGCAGATTTGTATACATTTAACCATCAACCTTGCCAGCCTATATTCAAAATGGGAGTTCCCAAATAAAGTTTAGCTCATGTGTCAAAGAGTGGTTTTGGTTTACAGATGGACTCAGTGCTGTCAATGTAAAATATTAATACTCTAAACATCTTGTGTGTTACACTCTTCCCACTCCGGTTTCTTGGTGTGGAAAGCAAATTGGAAAGTCAATGGTTTGGTTTACACAAAAGGTGAAAAGACATAAGCAAGAAAATGAAATGGGAATTTGTTCTCAGGATAACACTGACCCTGTGAACTTGAATGAAAGGTTCTTCTACTGCTAGTAGCACAACTGACTAACTATTCTTACAAAATCAATTGCCACAAAAAATGCTGCCTTCCATTAAAGATATTACATAACGCAAGAATGCAGCACTCAAATGGAGGCTCCACCGTGGAAACAGTGTTAAGGTCCCATGTGGGAACTGGTTATGTTCTTGGATGAATTACTCCCAAAAATAAATTGCCGCAAAAAATGCTGCCTTCCATGAAAGATATTACATAATGCAGCACTCAAATAGTGGCTCCACTGTGGGAATAGTGTTAAGGTCCCATGTGGGAACTGGAGGTGTTCTTGGATGAATTACTCCCAAGTCACTCCATGAAATCTTATATGACTGGAATATTTTTTTTTAAGTGTCTTTTTTTGTATGTAAGCAGCCACTGTCGCTAAATGTAAGAAATGCGTTACTTACCTGTAACAGCAGTTATCCAGTATTGGTGTCTTTCATAGATTCACATGCCTGAATCATTCCCCGTCGTCGAGATGGGAGCCCCGGTAATAGAAAAGTAATGTCCTATAGACATACATAGAGAAAAATAGGCCTAAGGGCCTTGCCTTAGTAGCCTATCTGTGTCCTTTTGTAAAAAGGACCAAATTCCTAAAGGTAGCCAATCAGCTATCACCTCCCTCTAGAACCTTCCTGCCAGGAGCCTCAGTCTCTCAGATTTTCGTACGCACCAAGCTAGGTAGACGTAACATATGCTCTGTAGTGAGAGATGAGCCCTTCCTGGGGAGGTGGGAGGGTTGCATGTGAATCTATGAAAGACACCAATACTGGATAACTGCTGTTACAGGTAAGTAACGCATTTCTTATCCAGTATTATGGGTGTCTTTCATAGATTCACATGCCTGAATCAGAATAGCAAGCAATACATTATGCACATATGCGATGGAATATAACAGTCTGAGATAATACATATCATGTGACTAGATACCATCAGTAATATAATGAGTAAAGTAAAGAAATGTGCATACCATTGCAGGACGGTGGGAAGTAGGAAGGCTCATCTTACTGGAATAGATGGCGAAGTACAGCTTGGCCCACAGCTGCATCCTGCATAAGTTCCGTGTCCAGGCAGTAGTGTCTGGTAAAGGTATGCGGCGATTTCCAGGTGGCCGCTCTGCAGATGTCCAGAATCGGTACTCCAGCGAATAGTGCTGCCGATGTAGACACAGCTCTCGTGGAATGTGCTCGGACTGTGGAATGTAATGGACGTCAGGCTTTATCATGACAAAATGCAATTGCTGCCGATATCCATCTGGAAATGGTTTGTTTGGAGAGTGGCATGCCTTTTCTAGGCCTGCTGAAGGCGACGAAAAGTTGTTTTGTTTTTCTGAAATCTTTCGTTTTGTCCAGGTAAAATTTTAGACATCTCTTAATGTCCAAAGAGTGAAGAGATCTTTCAGCCACTGTGCTTGGGTTCGGGAAGAATGAGCGAAGCACAAGCGGTTCATTGAGATGGAAGTCCGAAGGGACTTTAGGAATGAAACGGGGGTTGGTTCTTAAAATTACTCTGTCCTCTCTAAATTGCATGAAAGGATCCTGTATCGAAAGAGCTTGTAACTCACTGACTCTTCTGGCTGACGTTAAAGCTAAAAGAAGTGCAGTCTTCCATGAAATGTATTTGATATCAGCCCTATGGATAGGTTCAAATGGATGCTTCATCAATTGATTGAGTACAATATTCAGATGCCACGTTGGTGGTATTCGTCTTGGTCTAGGGAAAGATCTATAAAGCCCTTTAAGGAACTGTTTCATCAGTCTGTTGGACCATAGGGAAGGACCTGTTGAAGTCCTTGTGAAGCGTGAGATTGCTGCCAGATGTACCCTGATGGAAGCATGCGCAAGTCCTGCTTGGGCCAGATGTAGTAGATAAGGCAGTATCTGCTCTGGAGTGATCCTGAAAGGATGTATATTGTTGTCTTTACACCAAATACAAAAGCGCTTCCATTTCAAGGAATAAGTTTTGTTCGTGCTAGCTGCTCTTGCTGTAGCTAGGACTTCCTTGCACTCCTGCGGGATGCGTAGGTGACAGAATTCTCGGTACTCAGGAGCCAAGCCGATAATCTGAGAGATTTCAGATTCGGGTGGAGTATCTGGCCGTTGGACATCGAGAGTAGAGAGGGATGTTGATGCAGTTGGATTGATGGTCGGACTGAGAGGCGACGGAGGTCTGCGAACCAATGTTGTCTCGGCCAGTATGGGGCAATGAGAATCAATGTGCAATGTTCCATTTTCATTTTCCGGATGACTCTGCTTATCAGGGGAAATGGCAGAAATGCGTACGCAAACACGTTGCGCCATGCGATGGAAAATGCATTTCTTAATGACCTCTGTTGGGGATGCCAACTTGCGAAGCTGTGGCATTTGTTGTTCTCCCTGGTGGCGAAGAGGTCTATTTGCGGTTTTCCCCATGTCGAGAAGATGTTGTCTAGAACTTGTTGGTCCAGTTCCCATTCGTGGGACAGTGACCTCTGTCTGCTGAGAGCGTCTGCTATGACGTTGTCTTTTCCTGGGACATACTCCGATGTTAATGTGATGTTGTTGAGCAGTAGCCAATTCTAAATTTTTTGTGATTCGCGAGACAGTGTCAGCGAGCGTGTCCCTCCCTGCTTGTTTAAGTAGTGCATTGTGGTCGTGTTGTCCGTCCTCACAAGCACTGCTGAGTGTTTGATGCGAGGGAGGAATGCCTGTAGAGAGTGAAGGACTGCTCGTAGTTCTAGTAGGTTGATATGCAGAGCCTTCTCTTGCTCTGACCATCTGCCGCTGATTTGTAAGTCTTGAAGGACTGCACCCCATCCTTCGAGAGATGCGTCCGTCGTTATGACGTGTGGAGTTTCTGGTAACAAGAACGTGAGACCTTTGGATAGGTTCTTGTTCTTCATCCACCAATGCAGCGTCTCGGTTATTTGTCGAGTGATGACTATGTGATCCTCGAAGGAATCTGTACATTGGGTCCACTGTTTGGTCAGGGCTTCCTGAAGGGGGCGCATTCTGAGCCGACAGTGAGGGATGAGTAGTATGCAGGAAGACATCATCCCTAGAAGAGATTTGAAAATCCGTACTTTGATGGTTTGTTTTGAAGATACTGCGGTAGCCAGAGTCATCAGTTTGTGTTTTCTTTCTTGAGATGGGAAGGCTTTGGAGGAAATGGTGTTTATAGTGGCCCCCAGGAATGTTATAATCCTGGTGGGTTGTAAAGTAGATTTCTCGAAGTTGAGAGTCAAACCTAGGTTCCGGAAAATATCGAGACAGGCGTTGGAAGACAGCTGCGCGTCTGTGAGAGACGGTGCTTTCACCAGCCAGTCGTCCAGGTAGGGGAAGACCTGGTGATTTTGTTGTCTCAGGAAAGCTGCCACAGGAGCCAGGCACTTTGTAAAAATGCGTGGCGCTGATTTGAGGCCAAATGGGAGGACACAGAATTGGTAGTGGAGACCTGCTACTTCGAATCGTAGGAATTGTTTGTGGCGTTTGTGTATTGGGACATGGTAATATGCATCTTGCAGGTCCAAAGACGTCATAAAGTCTCCTTCCTCTAGGGAACCTAAGATTTCCTGGATAGTCACCATTCGAAATGATTGGCTTTTCAGGAAGGCATTGAGCGCCCTGAGATCTAGAATGGGCCTCCATTTCTTCTTTTTCTGCTGGATTAAAAAGAAGCGGGAATAAAATCCCTTTCCCTTTTGAGCTGATGGTACTCGCTCTATTGCTCCCTTTTTTATCATGGAAGAGATTTCCATTAGTAACATACGAAGGTGTTTGTGATGATGCTTGTGAGGAGGAGTGAACGGTGGGATGGAGTTGAATTCCAAGGTGTGACCGTGCTGGATTAATTGTAGTACCCACCGATCTGTCGTAATCGATTTCCAATTGTGGAGGAAATGTGTCAATTTGCCTCCAATTTTGAGCGGACAGGACGGTGGAGGGACTGGCTGCGGGAAATGGTCATTGTCTTCCGCCAGCCGTTTTCTTTTGAGATTTGCCCCTGAAGTTCGATCTCCCGTAGGAGGTCTGACGACCTTGTTGTTGCTGTCGCTGCTGATATTGTGAGCGATTTTGATTGTATGAGTATGTGGATTTTCCTTGATAGGATCCTCTGTATGTGGATTGTCCTCTTCCTCTGTGCCCTCGAAAGGACTGGTTTCTGAATTGTAAGGTCCCGAGAGCTCTTGCAGTGTCGGTGTCTTTCTTGATCGTCTGCAAGGCTTCATCTATTTTTGCTCCAAATAGTTGTTGTCCGTCATAGGGCATATCTACAACTTTGGTTTGGACCTCTTGTCTGAAGGAGGTCGCCTTGAGCCATCCTTGTCTGCGCAGAACTGCGGCGCCTGCCAGCTGTCTGAAGCCTGTCATGGCGACATCGACAGCTGAATCTATGATTTCCGATGCTGACATTTGACCTTCATGAAGGAGTGCCTGGACCTCATCCTTGAAGTCGTCAGGTACATGTGTTAGATATGGAGCGATATCTTCCCATAATTGTCTATTGTATCTGCCTAGCAGAGCAATGGCGTTGGCCACTTTGACCGTCATGGCTGACGATGTGGAGAAGCGTTTGCCTATGCCATCTAATTTCCTGCCCTCCTTGTCTGGTGGTGCTGACAGTGGCGAGGATGGGTTTCTGGAGTTTTTCTGGGCGGCTTGAGTGACGACCGAATCTGGTTTAGGATGTGAATTAAAGCAAGTGGGTGCCGTTGACGGAGCCCTATACTTTTTATCCAGTCTAGGTATCACTATTGAAACAGATGCAGGTGTTTGCATGAGCTGTAGACCCTGTTCCCAGATGTGATCTATTATGGGAATGGACCTTGCCTCTTTCTTTATAGGATCTTTAAAGTCATATAAGAAACAATACGTTACTTTTGTTTCCATTGTCATGTGAAATCTAGTGGCCGCTCTCTCTATTAAATTGTGGAATCCGCCGATATCCACTGGTGGAGAGTCTGACGTGCTGGGTTCCTCTCTAACCTCACCTTCCTCAGGAGGTTCGTCGTCCTCATCAGAGGATTGGATGTTGTGAACCTGTTCACTATCTTGAGGAATAACCAAAGGCGCTGGTCTTGTCCTTGGTGATCTTTGCGGCAATGAAGATTCCTGAGAGTTGTCTTTTGAAGGGGTCGATGACGATAATGGGAATCGTTTTTTGTAGTCTGTGATCAAGAATTGAAGATCAGTGACTATCTCAGCCGGCAAGACGATCATTGGAGTGACTCGAGTCTGTACTTGAGCCTGAACTGTTTCCTCTGTAAAAATAACATCATCTCCGTCATCGTCAGTACTCTGGCATTTGACATTGAGATCTGACGGACTAGTAGCTTGTTCGAATTGTTCATCATCCGATTCGTCATCTTGCAGTATGCGAGAAGGGAGCAGTGTTTGAACCCTACTGGGTGATGTTAAATCAGGCGTAATAGGGAGTTTGGTGACCTTTTTTGATGGAACTAACTCCGCTTTTTTCCATGGCGTCGACGATGGCGTCGTCGTCGACGAGATCGTCGTTGGTGTCGTCGACGGTATCGACGTCGATCGTTTTTCAAGCGTCGACTGTTCCTTCGCCGATGAAGTTGTCGTCGACGGTGCTGTCGTCGACGGTGCGGCCGTCGACGATGCCTTCGTCGACGTGGTCGTCGACGGTGCCTTCGCCGTCGTCGACGTAGTCGTCGACGGTACTTTCGCCATCGTCGATGTGGCCGTCGACGGCCCTTTCGTCGTCGTCGGCGTAGTAGCCGTCGACGGTGCATATGTCGTCGACGGTGCTCCTACCGTCGTCGGTGTCTTCGTCGACGATGCGGTTGGCGTCGACTGAATCCTCGTCGACGATGTAGGTGTCTTTTGTTTTGTCGACGTCGACAGTGATGTCGACGGAGTTTTGACAATCGACTGCTGCTTTTTAATAAGTACAATCGACGATATTGGCTTACCCATCGTCGACGAGTGGGTGGTCGTCGTCGTTGAAGTCAAGGCTGACGATGCCACCGTCGTCGAAACTGTCGTCGATGTGGAGACATAGTTCGTTTTTCTTGAAGAGAACGTCGTGGAAGTAGTCGACGATGACTGCGATGGCTTTCTGAAGGTTGCAGCATCCTTCACAGACGTGTCAGATCTTGCCTCAGAAGACTTTGAAGCAGTCTTTTTGTGAGGGACGTCTGAATGGCCAGGGGAAGCCTCCCTTGGCCTTTTCAAGGACAGTTTCGAAGAAACTGAAGCCATTTCACTGCCCTCCGAGGAGAGCACCTCATCATCTCTGGTTTTGAGTCTGTTTAACCAGAGGAGCAGTCTTCCTTCTCTATCCTTAAGTGTTTTGGTAGAGAATGTTCTACATACCCTGCAGTCTTTAGCTGTATGGTCAGGGTAGAGGCAGTAGAGGCAAGTCTCATGCTTGTCGTCGACGTGCAGTCTCTTCATGCCACAAGAAGAACAGGCTCTAAAGAGTCCTTTTTTCTGTTGTTCAGTCATAGTTGAAGTATAATCCAAGTTTGTTGAAGAAAAGGAGAGAAATTGAAGAAACCTGAGGAGAGCTCAGGTGGGGACTCCCTAGCACAACGTGCGGTAGAAAATCTGAGAGACTGAGGCTCCTGGCAGGAAGGTTCTAGAGGGAGGTGATAGCTGATTGGCTACCTTTAGGAATTTGGTCCTTTTTACAAAAGGACACAGATAGGCTACTAAGGCAAGGCCCTTAGGCCTATTTTTCTCTATGTATGTCTATAGGACATTACTTTTCTATTACCGGGGCTCCCATCTCGACGACGGGGAATGATTCAGGCATGTGAATCTATGAAAGACACCCATAATACTGGATAACCAAACGGATGTGTATGCCATCCCTGTATTTTAAAGCTGCAGCAAATAACAGATGCTGCCTTGCAGAGGCAGCCTTTAGAGGCTTAGCTTGTTAGCTCATTAATTAATCTACAAAGCAATTTGCTACACTGCATACACATGTATTAGGCTTACACACCTCCCTCAGTATTACCATAAAGAAACAAAGATGCATTGCCCATGTTGGTGCGATGAGAATGGCTGATCATGGTAAGAATCTTAGCAAACTGATATTCAAAGAAGAATGACCTTCTGTGGAATCCGATTTTGTATCTGAATCTAGACAGTAATACCTATGAAATATAGCAATGTACCTACATATAGATGCCTTACCGATCTCTGGAAGTTGGAGAATCCTCAACCATGCAGCAGCTAGTTTTCTACTGGTGGTATGTGCTTTAGGCTTGCCAAGTAAGATCTAGTTGGATAGCTGATAACCAAACACTAAAGCAGGACACTATATATTACCAAGTACTGTTTGGAAATAGGCAGTCCAGTACAAGGAGAAACATAGTCAAACAACTAACATAACTCTTAAATTTTCTCTCTCATCCAAAATTTAGCGCAAGACTATCCTCACAGATTGGAGATGTGGCATTAAGGAAAAAGACTGCTAAGAAAATGGACCAATTAACATGAAAGCTGAATAAAATGTTTGGCAAAAAGATGCATGTGACCTCAACACCACTTCAATTGAAAGATTAAGGGGTTCTTTAAATGTAAGCGCCTATAGCTCACTAACTACAAGCAGAAGTGATGGCTATGAGGAGGACCATTTTAAAAGTTAAATTCTGCAATGTACAAGTTTAGAGTCGAAAGGCAGACCCATCAAATTCCATGATAGAAAATGTAATACCTGTAGCAAAGTTGCCTTTCATAAGTGGTTTCTATTTGTCTTCTGACATTTCTGGACCATGATTTTGCTATATTAGGACTCAGTGTACTGTGACACGGTCAAGAGGTACCACAGTCAGGTACTCTGCCCCTGACGCACAAGTTACTACTTGTGTAAGGATATATCTGTATGAGACATTAGTTAGTGATAGACTCCTTACCTTCGAATAATCCACGGACGTCTGACTGGATCCGGAAAGTATTTGCTTAGAAGTACACCTGCGCATCTGTAGGTGACGTTGTGCGGCTCCGCGTCCGTCACTGGCGTCGTAAGCGCCGGGATGACGTCACGGACACTACTTAGGCGCCACCCATGCTCGCGGACGTCAGTTCTGTACACGACTTTCCGCACCGAAACGCAGAGCACCGAAACGCAGAGCCATGCAAGAGACTGACCATTGGTGCATAAAACTAGAGCCCTAAAAGGGGATGACCTTAACCCTAGTAATCAGTTCGCAGAACAGGGAGGATGGGTGGGGCAGTAAGGAATCTATCACTAACTAATGTCTCTTACAGATATATCGTTACACAAGTAGTAACTTGTGCATCTGAAAGAGACACGTTAGTGATAGATTCCTTACCTTAGAATAGATACCCCAGCAATACCAGCCCCGGAGGTGGGTCTGCGAACAGGATTACACCAGAAAGTCACGAAGCACAGAACGGCCAAAGAAGCCGTCTCTCCGGACCGGGCTGTCAAGGCAGTAGTGCTTGGTAAACGTTTGCAGCGAGGCCCATGTAGCTGCCTGACAAATGTTCTGTAAGTGAACGCCGTGTCCCAAGGCAGTAGTGGCTGCAGTCGCCCTGGTCGAATGGGCACGCAGCCCCACAGGAGGCTCCTTCTTGGCCAAGGAGTAACACGCTTTGAAGCACAGAACGACCCACCTGGAGATGGTCCGTTTGTGCACAGCCCGACCTTTTTTGGTGCCCACGGAAATGAAATGAAATTAAATTAAATTAAATTAGTCGAGCGCGACTAAACCCTGGGGAGAGGGGTTGGCCTAACGGCTAAGGCGCTCGACCTCGGATCTGGGTTCGAGTCTCGGTAACGACGCCAAAAACCCCCTGTGATTCTGGGCAAATCACTTAATCTCCTCGTGCCTAAAAATGAAAGTGTGTCCTCATGTAACGTAACTGGTGCTATGTAAAGCGCTCTGATAACTGATTCGGTTCGGTTCTAGTTCGCGCTATATAAAACTCTGCAAAAAAAAAAAACCCGAGGGCATCAAGGCACTTAAAGGTGGTACAACTGTTTGGTCAGGGGAGGAGTGAGAGCGGATTACAGGTAGGCTTCTTGAAAGAGCCAGGTCTTAAGTGCTTTGCGAAAAAGGGCATGGGAAGCGAGACCCTTAAGGTCCTCAGGGAGGGTATTCCACAGTCTGGGGGCGAGAGCTCGGAAGGCCCTTCCGCCCCATCTGGCCTTGGATACTCTAGGGACAACGAGCAGATTTTTGTTGGAGGAGCGCAGAGCCCTACCGGGAACATATGGGGACACAAGTGACCGGATGTCTTCGGGCCCAGTACCGTTCAAGGCGTGGTGCGTAAGGCAGAGGGCCTTAAAATTTATCCTAGCCTGCATGGGGAGCCAGTGCAGGTTCTTCCTGATGGCCGAACCTGAGGAGTACTTCGGGGCATCCATGACAAACCTGGCCGCTGCATTTTGCACAAACTGAAGGCGTTGGACCAGGCCGTTGTTTATGCCTAGATATAGTGCATTGCAGTAGTCCAGCCTGGAGGCTATAAGAGCCACCGCAACCTGTTTGCGTGCTTCTAGGGAGAGGTAGAGGTTGATTTTTCTTAAGATCCTAAGGGCACCACAGCAGGTGGAAACTGTCCTGCTAACCTGTTTCTCAAGGGAAAGAGTGGTGTCCAGGATAACACCCAAGTCACGGGCAGAGGAAGCTGGCGTGGGGCAAGCGCCCAGGGCAGGGGGCCACCCGTCCATCGACCAGGTCTCATATTTGGCTCCAAAGATGAGGACCTCGGTTTTCTCCCCATTCAATTTGAGGAAGTTCTTGACCATCCAGCCAGCGACCGCCTCCATACAGTTTTTAAAGTTAAGAGCTGTGATATTCACAGATTGAGTTATGGAGACCATGATCTGTGTGTCGTCGGCGTAGGAAAGAACTTCTAGGCCAAAGGACCTTACTAGCCTGGCGAGTGGGGCCACGTAAATGTTAAAAAGAGTGGGGCTCAGGGAGGAGCCCTGGGGGACCCCACACTTCACAGGCTTGATTGGCGAGGTGAAGTCGCCCAGCTTTACTCTTTGCTTCCGTTGGTCAAGGAAGGATGTACGAAAGGCGGAGTGCGGGACTGTCAACTCCCAGCTTACTGAGGCGGCTAGCTAAAATAGATGGAGAGAGTGTGTCAAATGCCGCCGTTAGGTCTAGCAGCACCAGTAGAGTTGTTTGGCCACTGTCGACCTTGGACCGAATGCTGTCGACAACCACAGTAAGTGCCGACTCGGTGCTGTGTGCCCTCCGAAAGCCGTGCTGAGAGGGGTCCAGAGAGCTGGAAGTGTCGAGAAAAGCACTCAAGTGATGGTTAAGGTGTGCCTCCAGGAGCTTAGCGGGGACAGGGAGAAGGGAAATGGGATGGAAGTTTTTTAGTGTCCCAGGGTCCAGAGTGGGCTTTTTCAGAAGGGGCTTGACTATGGCCATTTTCCACGTCAAAGGATAAACCCCTTCAGAAATAGCCAGATTCATTACCTCTACAAGGGGGGTAGGATTGCCTGCCTACATTCTTTCAGGATTTTCAAGGGGCAGGGATCAAGCGGCGATCCGGACTTGAGCTTGTCCAAAAGGAGGCTAAGGTGAACGGGAGTGAGGGGGGGGAAATGGGTGAACCGACTAGGGGGTTTGGTCACCTGATTTTCCAAAGTCACAACAGGTGGAGGAAGGATCGCCGGATTAAGATTGAGGGTTTCCAAGTCTGTGTAAATATCCATGATTTTAGTATGGAAAAAGGTGGAAATCTGATCACACAGATCTTGGGAGGCTACTATGAGGTCGGGTGACTGAAGAAGGGATAAGGTGTTGACTATTTTGAACAGGTCTCTGGGGGAGGTAAGTGAGGCAGTTAGTTTGGAAAAATGCGCCTTCTTTTCAGCCAGCACTGCCGCTTTATAGCCCTTAAGGAGTGTTTTGTGTTTGTCCCTCTCCATGGGGTCAAAGTGTGATCTCCATAGTCTTTCTTACCTCCTACAACCCTGTCTAAGGGACCTAAGGGAGTCCGAGAACCAGGGGGCCGAGGGTCGCTTACTGGCTGAGTAGTGTTGCAGAGCCGGAGCGAGGGATTCAACGGCCTCCGCCAGGGTGTTAGAGAGCTCGAGAGCCGCAGCGTCTGCATCTTTTGTAGGCGGGGTTGTAAGTTTGGACAAAAAGGGAGTAAGAGTGTCATTGTTTATCTTCCTGAAGTTCCTCAAGTCCCACTTGTTGTGATCCGACAGGGGTCCAGTGGGAGGAGGAGGTACGAAGTCAAGGGGAACGGCCAGGTGGTCAGACCAGGACAGAGGGAGGGGAAGACCAGTCTGGAGGCGGGGGTCATTGGTGAATACCCCGTCCAGGGTGTGCCCAGCTAAGTGGGTCGGACTACCCACTAGCTGCAGCAGACCACAGGAGGCTAGGGAGTCCAACAGATGGACGGTGTCAGAAGAGTTGGAATTTTCTAAATGGAAGTTAAAATCCCCGAGGATGGTTAGGTTGGGAGTATCAATGTAGGGCTCCAGGATCTTAAGAAGTTCCTGGAAAGGGTGGGCAGCAGGGACCGAGGGGCTCAGCACCTGACTCGGCTGAGTACTACTCGGAATGCGGGGAGAGCGAGTGGGTAAGTGGGTTAAAACTGCTAAAAATAAAGGAGAGTGTGGGAGGGAGTTTTAAGTGAATTAAAAGAGAAGGAGGAATCGCCGCGATAAAATCCGAGAGCGAGCCCCAGCGTTAGCACAAGTAAATCTGGCTACAACACAGTAATACACAACAGCAACTTCCCGGCTTCCGCCTCAGGAGGAAAACAAACAGCGAATCTCGCGCCTGCCCCGGGGGAGCTCCTTATATACTGTCCCTCTAGTGCAGAGTGTGATGTCTCCCAAGCCAAAATGGCCGCTGCCGGAAGCCTGGGACCGAGGGGCTCAGCACCTGACTCGGCTGAGTACTACTCGGAATGCGGGGAGAGCGAGCAGGTAAGTGGGTTAAAACTGCTAAAAATAAAGCAGAGTGCGGGAGGGAGTTTTGAGTGAATTAAAAGAGAAGGGGCAATCGCCACGATAAAATCCGCGAGCGAGCCCCAGCGTTAGCACAAGTAAATCTGGCTACAACACAGTAATACACAACAGCAACCTCCCGGCTTCCGCCTCAGGAAGAAAACAAACAGCGAATCTCGCGCCTGCCCCGGGGGAGCTCCTTATATACTGTCCCTCTAATGCAGAGTGTGATGTCTCCCAAGCCAAAATGGCCGCTGCCGGAAGCCCAGGACCGAGGGACTCAGCACCTGACCCTAACCAACAAAAAGCTGATCATCCACCCGGAACTGCTGTGTACGCTGCAGACAGAATGCGAGCGCACGTTTCGGGTCCGGGCGGTGGAGCCTCTCCTCTTCCCTTGAAGGATGCGGAAAGAAGGTGGGCAAAGTGATGGTCTGCCCAATGTGGAAGGACGTGACAACCTTTGGCAGAAAAGAAGGACGGGTCCTTAAAACCACCTTGTCTGGATGAACCGAAAGTAAAGGCGGGTTAGAAGAAAGAGCCTGGAGATCACTCACTCTCCTGGCAGAGGTGATTGCTAGCAGGAAAGCAGTCTTGAGAGTAAGAAGACTTAAGGGACAGTTATGAAGGGGCTCAAAAGGAGCGCACATCAGAAAAGTCAAGACTGGATTTAAGTCCCACTGAGGCATTATGAAGGGTACGGTGGAAACGTATGTGTAATGCCTTTAAGAAAACGGTTAACAACCGGGGACTTAAAAAGAGAAGGCTGATCTGGAAGTAATAGAAAGGCGGAAATGGCCGAATTATAAACTTTGACAGTGCCCAGAGCCGAGCCTTGCAGTGCCAAAGAGAGAAGGAACAGAAGAACCTCAGAAAGAGGGGCAGAAAGGGGATCCACCGCTGTCGCTGCGCACCACGCCACGATTCTGTTCCACCTACAGGCGTATACCGTTTTGGTGGAGGGACGCCTGGCTGCCAGAATGACATCACAGACTTCGGGAGGAAGATCGAAAGGCGTCAACTATTGCCGCTCAATCTCCACGCATGGAGGTGGAGACTCCTGAAGAGGCAGACGATCAGGGGTTCGATGCTCATACTGAGTATCTTGGGATACCATACTGTTCGAGCCCAGTCCGGAGCCACAAGAATGACTTGGGCCCGGTCGCGCCTGATCTTCTTCAGCACTCTGGGCAGAAGTGGTATAGGGAGAAAGGCGTACAATAGACCGCAGCTCCGCTAGCAACGAAAAGAGTCTCTGAGCGAGCGCAGCCTTGGAAATTCCAACGCGCAGAACTGATGACATTGTGCATTCTCTTCGGTGGCGAATAAATCTAACCAAGGTTCTCCCCAGTGCTGAGAGAGACCTCACGCCACGTCCGAGTTCAGATGCCATTTGTGATCCACCATGCATCGGCGGCTGAGTTCGTCCGCTCTGGCGTTCAGAGAACCTGCCAGGCGTTGAACCACCAAGGTAATGCCTTGATGTTCCAGCCAAGTCCAGAGGCACAGAGTCTCCTGACATAGGGTCCCATAGGGTCCACAACCCCACCCCGCCCTGTTTGTTGCAATACCACATGGCGGTGGTGTTGTCTGTGAACACCTGCACCACACTTCCCCGGACAGAGGGAAGGAATGCCTTCATTGCAAGCCAAATCGCCCGCAGCCCCAGAAGGTTGATATGGAGCCGGGACTCCGCCGGAGACCAGACGCTTCTGATCTTCGCCTCTCCCATGTGGCCCCCATCCCAGGAGGGAAACATCCGTCACCACTGTGTGCTCCGGTTGGGGAGGGGAGAGGGACCTGCCACTGACCCAATCGAGATTCGTGAGCCATCACTGCAACTGTCGTGCAGTGCCCTCCGAGACCCGGACGTGATCGGACAGGTTGCCCTGATGCTGTGCCCACTGGAACTTCAGGTCCCACTGCAGAGCCCGCCTATGCCATCTGGCATTTGTCACCAGCAGGATGCAGAAGGCCATCAGACCCAGAAGCCGGAGGGTCAGCTTGACTGAAACCCGGGATAGAGGCTAAAAAAGCGGAATCATAGCCTGAATATCCCGGACTCGCTGCTCGGGAGGATAAACCCGAAACAGAGTTGAATCCAGAACAGCTCCGATGAAAGAGAGCTTCTGAGAGGGACTCAGGTGTGACTTCGGCACATTGATGGAGAAACCCAGCAAATGCAGGAGGTCGGCCATAGTCTGGGGGTGGGTGACAACTGCCTGGGGCGAGCCTGCCTTCAACAGTCATTCGTCGAGGTAGGGGAAGACTGACACCCCTGACCAGCGCAGATTAGCTGCGACCACCGCCATCACCTTCGTGAACACCCAAGGGGCACTGGTAAGGCCGAAGAGGAGCACTGCAATCTGAAAATGCATTTGCCCTACCATGCATCGCAGGTAACGCCGGTGGGCCGGCAGGACGGGGATGTGAAAATATGCGTCCTGCAAGTTCAACGCTACAATCCAGTCTCCAGGGGCCAGGGCACCCAGGACCTGAGCCAGAGTTAGCATCTTCAACTTCTCCTTCCGAAGGAAGCAATTGACGTCCCGGAGGTCCAAGATGGGCGCAGGCTCCCCTTGTCCTTCTTGGGGACCAGAAAGTAGTGGGAATAATAAACACTCCTGAATTCCTGACCGGGAACGCACTCGATGGCCCCTTGGCAAGGAGGGCCGTGAATTCCTGGCGGAGAAGAGCCAAACGATCCCCCGACAGTTGGTGGTACCGAGGTGGCAAGCTGGAGGGGAGGACAGAAAGGGAAGCGAGTAACCAGGGCAGATTATCTGCAGCATGCACTTGTTCAAAGTGATTTCGTGCCAGTGGTGGAGGTGGCGACGGACCCTGCCACTTACCGGTGTGGTGGAAACAGCGGGGATGGAGGTGGACTGACCCGCTCACTGGTTCCAGACCCGCCCCTGCGGAATCCACGTCTGCGGCCGTGCTGAGGCTGGTTCTGCACATGCTTTGTGGAGGAACGTGCTTGGGTGCTTCTGCCCTGGCCACGAAAGGAATGAAACCCAGGCGTGGCAGTGTTCTTTGTGGAAAGACCCAAAGACTTGGCCGTGGCCCTCGAGTCTTTAAAACACTCCAGAGCATCATCAGCCTTGTCGCCAAAGAGGCGGGAGCCATCAAAGGACATGTCCATGAGCGAGCTCTGGACATCGGGCGAGAACCCGGTAGACCGCAACTAGTCATGTCGCCGCAACGACACGGTTGTGGAAATCGCCCTGCCCAACGAATCAGCGGTGTCCAGACCACACCTGATGGCAAACTTCGCTGCATCCTTGCCTTCCGTAATCGCTTGGGAAAGGACAGCCTGGGCCGCCTCAGAACACTGAGGCAAGATCCAGGCTACCGAATCTGACACCGCGTGGGAGTAACTGCCCAAAAAGCAGCAACTTCCAGCGCCGCTCCCGCAAGGCCTTCGGGGCCATGGCTCGACAGTGTCTACAGCCCCAGGAGTCATTGTCGGTCTCCAGGCAGTAGAGGCAGACATGGTGGGGGTCCGCCACCGACATGTTACAGCGGCACGACCCACAAGACTTAAAGCCAGGCATCCCTACGTGCACCAGGAGACAAGAGAAGGAGACAAAAGTCTCAAAATTTAGTCAAAAAATGACTGGGGTACCTGTTCAATCCGGAGCTGCGCTTTCAGCGCGGAAAAAGAAAGAACTAACGTCAGCGCGCATGGGTGGTGTAGGAGAGTGGGGTCTGCAATCCTATGGTCACCCCAGATTTTCGCTTTTTGCTTCACTGGTTTACGACTTTCCCTGGCTGTGGGCCTGCTAATCAGACCCACAGCCTAGCTGTTCTCTCTCTAAATTAACAACCATGTACTTTAGGTGAATTTACCAATTGGTACTGGGCCACCTTATCAGTCCCTGTACAGTATACCTTAGGTATCCAGGGCATAGGTGTATCCAGGGCCTACCAGGGGCTGAAGCATGTATTATGCCACCCCTGGCTGGCCATCTAAAACTGACACAGCTGGCTGCATGACAGCTGGGGCAAGGTGGTGTAATCACCCTTTTGCTGTAGATATAGTATACCTATATCTAACCCTAAAATGGACACACATACTCCTATCAGTCACTCCTATGGCAGGCCTTATCAATCCTGAGGGCAGAGTGCTTGAAATTATGTGAGATGGTGCTCTGGCATGAGCTGAGCCCGTTTGCAGCTTGCGGAACCAAGTCCTAATAGCTGTTCCATGATAACGCTATACCATATACTCTTAAGTGCATTATCAACCTCGCGGTTAAATGCTAACTCTGTTATAACATTATCAAAACATGTCGAGTAAGGTGTCATACGAATTGGAATACTACCCCCTCGCCAATTCTGGCGACGGGGGTAGCATTCCACCCTTCTAGAGGGACACGACGTGTGTGTAACTGTAAACCCCGGTTAAAGTTAACTTGAGCCTTGGCATCACAAAATGGATGCTGCCACCACAGACACAAGTCTGACCTCCTGCTGCTGGGAGTCCTTCCAGCGAGGGAGGCTTGGACTAAGGGTTTCCTGCCTTGGGAGGTGCTAGCACCACACCAGACAGGATTTTGTGTATTGGGTAGGACAGGCCTGAAAGGAATGAGACATGCCTGGGGCACACAAGGTGTCCTGTGCATACACCGGTTCAAACCAGTTGCTGGGGCATCCCTGCCCCAGCTCTGGCGGGAAACCGGACAAAGGATAGGGGGTGTAGCCACCCCCCTTCCTGGTCCCACCCAGGGGAGGGACCTAGTCAGTAGTGCAGCCACCTTTAGGAGAATAAAGGTAGGAGCTGGTCCCATTCCAAATTAGATTATCCTGAACAATTCTACAAGAAGAAACTCTGGACTTCGACGTTCTGCTCCACAGAAGACTGAAGAATCTCCCTTGTGGACAAGGAGTGTCCACCCTGCAACTGCAGGCACCATCAAGCGTCCAGCGGTTTCACTTTGTCGTATTCCCTCGGGGATCCAGACTTCAGAGCCCGACGAGACCCGGATTCCCAGACCTCTCCGACCTCAACTCACATCTGCAGCAAAGCTGAGACCCGTGGGTGGGACGAGACATGTGGGACCGGCCATCTTGAACGAACCTGCACTTCGCTTCCAGCACGACCCTGAGGTAAACTCGACCAAGTGCTTTGGGGATTGAGAAGCCCCAGCCCCGAGCAGCCCCTGCACCGAAGATCAGCCCTCCAGCTTCCACGAGATCTGCGTGGGGCCCTTCTGCTTGTTTGCTGCTCGACACGTTGTCTGGTCACTTGCCGGCTGGCTAGTGGCCTTCTAGACGACGAACCTTTGAATCTTCACTGCTGGTCTGGTTGCTCCAGACTGGCCCTTGCTCCCTTCCAAAAGAGGGGCACCCCGGACCCTCCTAGTCCACACCAGACGTCTTTTCCACTCACCGGGTGGGTTGCCTTTGCCAAGGCCTGTTGACTCCAATTCCGGATGCGACACCGCCGACACCGAGAGCCTGCATGGGACAGCTCGTGCCTCCATCCTGGTCGTCGAAGACACCTCCTGGTCCACGTGGCTGAAGAGTCAAGCGTCCACTCTTCACCTGATCACGACGACAGCACCTGTTCCTTCCTGGTTCCACACCGGTCACTGGCTAGTGACTTTGAACACTGTCCCCTCGGCTTTCAGGTCCTCTTCTTCACCGATCCACCCTTGGATCGCACCGGACATCTTCCTCCTGGTCGCCTGCAGCATCTTTTCTTCCAGGCTCCATAGACTTCAACGCGCGAACCCGACACACTTTGACACCTATGCACCCCCAGCCCGTGGGTGAGGTAACGAGAGCATTTCGGTGCTCAAGGGTAGTTTAACTGTCCTAGTGTCCAGTTCCACAGTCGTTTTAGTCCTAACTAGTCAGGATTGTCCGTACTCACCTTTAACTTGAACTGTACTGTCCATAGACGTTGTTACGCATCTCGCGTGTGAGTTCACACTCTGCACACGCGTCCCGTGGGCCTCCTATTACTTACCTAAGGTGAAGATAGCGTAGTCCTAGCGAACCTTCAGCCTCTGGACAGCTCCATTACTTTTATCGACTTTCACATTCCACTTACTTAGTATATGGTTTGTCGTGCCTCTAGGGCACCATTGTAATTTTGGGCAACTTGTCGTATTTTTCTTAAGAGATTGTCATGTGCTTAGCCCTCTGACCTCATAAAGAGTTCAGAGGTGTTGTTATTAATACATATACTGTTTATTTTCATAACAACCTGTGTGGTGTCCTTTCATCTGGTATTCAAGGGGTTATATTGTGGTAAAACAGCTGGCTTCACATGCCAAAAGAGTTTAGCCTAAGACTGCTTTGTCCATGCTACCATTAGGATAGCTGGTCTATAAGGTTGACTTACAACCAATCACCATAAGGGTTGTTTGGACTGATACAAGGTGATCACTAGAACTAGTGAGCATCATACATCAGGCCAACTTCTCACAGGTGGTGCCTAAGTAGTCTCCGTGACGTCATCCCGGCGCTTACGACGCCAGTGACGGACGTGGAGCCGCACAACCCCACCTACTAACACGCAGGGGTACTGCTAAGCAAAAACTATCCGGATTCAGCCTGACGCCTGGGGATTATTCTAAGGTAAGGAATCTATCACTAACATGTCTCATTCAGATATAGCACTCTACAATTAGTGTCACCCAATTGGTTTATTTAACTAATCATTAAAACCAAGTTGGTGCAGAAATTGCACCACCGGTGTGCAAGTTGCATGTCATATGTGTGTGCTACAGTGTATATTTACATCACTCCACATACGACTAAAATACAGACTGCAGTAGCATCACATCCTCTGTTTGCACTTCAATTCAAAAGGCCTGTAGTGACACACTAATAGGAAGTGTGCCTTTCATAATATCGGCAAACCTTTTTTTATTGATTAATAAGTAACCTCTAGGGTGTGCCTTGTACACCCACAGGTCTTGCTGCACAAAATATAAATCTATGCCACCCTACATATTAGGAATAGTGTGTCTTTACACTAGAAAATATACCCAGAAGCTGTTTGCATTGCATTTTTTAAGCTACATTTTCTTTGAACAGGACTAGGTTTAATTAACATATGAATTTCATATGAGCACTCCTTTTCCTGTGCGTCACCATCGTAATGAGGCACATAGCTCAGACATGAAAGTCAGATAGAGCACCCTCTATAAAGGTGTGGAAGCAGAGACTGGATAACTGTATGGATGCCTGCACAAACATTTCAAAATATGGCAGAGGTGGGCCTAATACAGGGGTATAGTGCTGACACAAGTTCGTTCCTCTCACATTTGCTTGGAAGAAGAGTTCAGAAACTACTGTAATCTGTGATGAGACATGGGCAATAAGCTGGATACTATATTGTTTTGGGGCTGTAAGGGCCGGAGTGGGGGATTTAGGGGGGTGGCTAGTTGTGCTTGATTTATGTTAATGTTTTGAGTTTGTTACTGCAAAGTATGCTCTGTATCCTATCGTCCCAGGTCGATTTAAAGGGACAATAATAAAATTTGTGTTAGAAAGAAAAAAAAAGAAAAAAAAAAAGATGTACTTCACAGTCTAGCTTGGGAAAATGCTACAAAAATGAATCAAAGTGATTGTCAACCGAGTGGTGCAGACACTTAACTCGGAGTCATTTATTAAGATATTAGTCACCCTCCTTTCCCAAATTAATCAGCTATGTAATGCTTGCAATGAGAGCCAAGGTTTTCGAAGGGAGGTAAAACTGACTTCAAACCCCCAATTGACTTGAGTAGTTAAGAAAGACTTCCTAGTCTGTTTCTATCATTATGGTATGGCAGCCAGAAAGATTTAAGTGTTCAGACTAGACTAACTTGGGAGCCATACTTCCAAATGCAATGATGTCGCCTTTGAATGTAAAATGTATTTAAAGCCTGGTCAGTACATTTGGTATGCATGGAAGCCTCCATGGTGGTTTTACAGACATCTGGAGCAAGACCAGAAACCATCATCAACTAGGCATGGACATTTTGCATTCTAAGTTGGGGCGAATAAATCTTACTGTGGGAGACCCCAGTCTAAAAATGGTCTCAAAGCATCCCTTGTGTTCTTTTCTTAGCAGAATCTGCTGAGATCGCCTTCTTGGGGGTTCTGCACCCCAGAAGACAATGCATTTATTGAACAATCCTCAATAGAAGCCAGTTTCAAATTGCTTGTACCTCGAAGGAGAGCGTACCGGGGGGACATGGCTTGGCCAGCTGTAAGATGGCCACACCTTGAGTGGGCGCTGCCGGCCAAGTCGTTCAATCCGCCACGAACAAGCGGACCCTGGGTGCACTGACCCTCTGCTTCACGCTGCCTCGATTCCCTGCCTTTGGAGGTGACGATCGCTCCCCTAGCTAACTCCCACCGCCAACACTGCGCCGAGATCTGCTGCCATTTCCAGTCCCGGGTGCGGCAGCCGGGCCTACCTGGTGGTGTACGGCTGGCGGCTGCGCTGAGCTCTGGTAGAGATAGGGGGGACTGTAGATGCCGGCCTGCCGAGACCGGGACCTCCTGCCGACGATGACCTGCTGCCTCTTCTCCCTGGTGGGTTGCGCGGATGCTGGGGGCATTTTGCGGTGGGGCTGGGGGCGTACACGTCGCACTGCGGGGCCCGGGCCACTTCTCCCATTATCTGACGCCGGCTGGCGCTTAAAGAGCCCTCAGTCTCCCACAGTTTATTTGGGGCCCGCAACGTTGGCGGCGCGTTCCCCGCGCTTTCCCGCTGCTTTTCTCCTCCGCGGGCCTCCCAGTGCACTCTCTTCTGGTAACCTTCCTGATTCAGGCCTCGTTACGGCCTTCCTTGCTCCAACGCACTGAGGGGTCTACCCCCATCATCCTGCACTCTCTACATCGACTCATACTGACAGCACGGACCGGCCGCCCTGCTTTGGTGCCTTGTTTGTCTGGTGCTGCGTGTGGAGGCGCCCTCCTGCTTTCCTAGCTCTCCCATACATTAGAGGACACGCCTGCGGCTCTGGGGCCTGGAACTGTGCTGCTTTCCTGGGGCCCCACTAACACCTGCCTGCGATTGGGTTTCGCCTCTCCCTCTCCCGGCCCACCTGCCTCCGGCCCTGCTCGGCCTCTTCACTCAACGCACTGTAGGTGCCTTCTGGTGTCCCTCCAGCTATGAACCACCTGGCCTCCTCTTCCTTGGAAATAGCTGTTCGTCCTGGACTCAGATCGGACACTGCTGCCCCTTGTCAGTTTGGGGTCTCACACTACGCCTCCCCTGCCTCGGCCTTCCCATTGGGCCTATGCCTGCTACGCCTTCTGGTACTCCTCCTTGGCCATAACTCCTCTTGCTGGCTCCTGCTTCCTCCTGTGCTGCACCTCCACATCTTCGGCGGTGCGTGTGGTGGGCTTGTGTGGTGGCCTGTCCATAGGGAAGGCAGACCCCAAGCAGCCTAAGCTGGCCTTTGACCAACGCAGGTAAACTCGGCAGGATGGGGCGGCCCCGGACACTGGCGAGCCCGTGGCCCAGCCCTAAGAGGGTCTCACCCAAGAGGATGATCTTCAAGCCATCATGCTAGATGTGAAGGCCACAGTCACTGGCATCGCCAGCCAGCTCGATCAACCATCTGCCCGTTTGGACACTGTCAGGGTACGGGTGGACTCGCACAACGCGCACGTGGAGGCCCACGTAGGGGCGAGGGTATCCGATGTTGAAGACACTGCGACTCGGGATCACCGCACACTTCTCCAGATGGACAAGGTTCAAGAGCTCATCATGAACAAAAACGGGGATATGGAGGCGTGCTCCCGCAGAAGCAACCTCCTCATCACTGTCGTGCCCGAATCCACCAACAATTCCAAAATGGAGGACTTTGTTGAGCAGCTCACCCGGGACCTATTTGGAGAGATACTTTCACCTATCTTCATAATAGAGCATACCCATCGTTCTCTGAGGCCCCAGCCTGCTCCTGGCCTGCCTATCATCGCAAAATTACTTAACTTTCAGGACCGAGATGCCGTTCTTCAGGCAGCCAGGGAGGGAGATGGGCGACATTCGCCACCAGGGGAACTCTATATCCTTTTACCCTGACTATACAATGGCGGTGCAGGCTGCCTGTCGTGAATTTCTCCCGGCCAAACGAATACTTCAGAAACACAACATCTCCTACTCCCTTGCATACCCGGCAAAGCTACGAGTCAGGCAGGGCTCACAAGTGCACGTCTTCATGGAGCCGAAGGCGGCACTGGCCTTCGCGAAAAAGCTGGACAAACCACAGTGCTCCACACCTTCCAGCTCTCAAATGGCTGCCGCCGGCGATCTGAGTGACAATGAGTGATGGTAGCCCTCTCTCCGGGATGCCGGTCGCTTGCGCCTCATGACAGGACGTTGCCTGTTCGGACCGCAGCGCCCTCTACTCGGACAGTTATTCCAGCCCCCGCCCGCATTGGACGCTCTCCTGTTCCCTGGCATGTGGGCCTGTTGGTTCATCCTTGTCAAATAGGCTCCTGCTGTCCCTACTACACCAGTCCTACACTCTCCTATTCCGTCACGCAGTAACTGTTGACTCCGGTTTTGGGCCACCTGTTATCTTGTTTGAGTCCCTAGGATATGGCCTGGTATTTGTGGAGCCCTATTGACTGCTAACGTCTTCACTCACAGTCCGCGATCATACGCGACTTGACCACCCTGTCCCAGTGGCAGGGGTGTTCGCTGAGCAGAGCCATTCTCCCACGGGATAATTCCCTCCATCTTTGACTTTGATCTTCCCCTTCCATGTTGGGGTTTTCCTGGGTGGGTGGTGATGGTTTCTCAACCTGATTGGGGGGTTGGTGGTGGTTGGGGGGGGAAGATTCATTGGGTACATTGCCTCCACTCCAAGGCCTGTTTGTTTTGTTTTATGACGCTTTCTATAACGTGTTAATTGCTACACTGTCTTCCGCACTGCACATCCCTTCTCAATCACATCTGGTTTTCGCTCCTCACCTGTCCTCATCCGCCATTCACCTTCAATGCATAGCGATATGACTGCCACCATGCTCTGGAGTTGGAACGTCCATGGTCTTAATGACCATCGGAAGGCCCGTCTAGAACATGCCCACCTCATCCGCCACAAGGTTGACAACTCCAGGAAACCCACCTCTTACCCGCTACCGCCTCTAGGCTTCACTCGAAACATTGGTGTGAAATTCACTCCTCCTTTTACTCTAGTTACTCTCGCTGGGTTTCCATCCTCATGCGCAGAGGGCTCCTCTGGCACACATCCCAGGTCATTACGTACCCTGAGGGGTGCTTCGTCACCCTGCATGGCACTCTCCTGGCCCAACCCTTGACCCTGGCAGCGTTATATGGCCCCAATTCTGATGACCCAGACTTCTTTGCACAAGTGTGGCGACACATTTCTTCCCTAGGCCCTGCCGCGTTTCTCTGGAGGTGGGCGGGCGATTTCAACATTACACGCTCAGCCACCCTTGATCTCTATGGGCCCGGCGCTCTGCACCACCGCACTACATCTCTCCTGCATTCCATACTATCCGACAACTCCCTGCTTGACCCAGGTGTGTGTGCCGCCACGCAAGTGCACGCAGGTACATGCGTTAAGGGCTCTTTAAGCTGCTGGTCCTGCCTGGAACTTTGGATCACCACTCAGGACGCTTTCGCGTGGGTCATCTCCGTAGAACTCATGGCACATTCTCTCTCAGACCACGCCCCCCGTCCGCCTCAGCTTGCTCCCCCAACACACCCCGCGGCTCATGGTTGCCTGGTGGCTGCCCCCCAACGCGCTCCGCTATTCGGTGTTTTGAGACGAGATTCAAACAGCAATCACAAACTATTTTGATCTAAACGCCGGCTCCGTTGACTCCCCTTCCACATTTTGGGAGGGTTTTAAGGTGGTGATCCGGGGCAAATGTATCTCCAAGCAGGCTGGTGTCCTGCACTCCATTCGTGGTGCCCTTGAACGCTTGGAGGGAGAAATCAAGACCCTTGACTCTACATTCTCTCAGTCCCAGTCCGGATATCCTTGCTCAACTCCGGGGTAAACTTTCTGATTTTAATGATGAGGCCGATAGGGACCTCTCCTTTTCAGGCAGGGAGGCGAGGGCACATCGTTTTGGTGAGGGTAATCACCCAGCTGAGACTTTAGCCAATCTCCTACGACGGCCGCATGCCGCCTCGTATATCACAGCGCTCCAGGATGGGGGCCCTGAATGAACAACCTCTCCTGATGAGGTGGTGACCAGGTTCACCGCCTTTTATTTTCAACTCCACACTGCTGGGTTTGTTGCCTTGCACGACATCCTTGACCAATATTTCGACACTCTTGAGCTCCTCTCGCTGGGCAACAGCCATCGGGAGTACCTCGATGAACGCTTTGCTAAGGAGGCGATCCTGGCAGCCATTAATAGTCTGCCTCGAGATAAAGCTCCAGGCTGCGACGGTCTTCTTGCATCCTTTTACAAAGCCTTCGCGCCTCTTCTCATTCTGCACCTTGCCGCCATGTATAATGACTCCTTCGAGTGTGGCCACTTCCCTCCGTCACTCCGCGAGGCCCTGCTCACATTGCTCCTGAAACACTACAAATCACCAGAGTTCCTTGACTCCTACTGCCAGTTATCTCTCATCAACACCGATAACAAGATTTTCGCCAAGCTGCTGGCCTCCCGCCTCCTTTCTCTCATGCCCTTGACAGCTTGCCCAGACCAGTCCGGTTTCATCTGTGGTCGTGCTACGTCGCACAATCTCCGAACCATATTCGCTGTTCTCCACCAGATTAATCCCGCCCTTCCAGCCATGGCTGCCCTATTGGACGCTAACAAAGCCTTCAACACTCTTAAGTGGCCCTTCCTCTTCTATCTTCTCCCTCGCTTGGGCTTCAGCCTGGTTTTTCTGCGCAAATCAATCAATCATGCCATTTGTATAGCGCACTACTCACCCGGGAGGGTCTCAAGGCGCTTGGGGGGAGGGGTATGCTACTGCTCGAACAGCCAGGTCTTGAGTTGTTTCCTGAAGGCAAGATGGTCCTGGGTCAGCCGAAGGTGGATGGGGAGGGAGTTCCAAGTCTTGGCAGCCAGGTAAGAGAAGGATCTTCCTCCGGCGGTGGCTCTTCGGATGCGTGGTACAGCTGCGAGGGCGAGGCTGGTGGACCGTAGCTGGCGGGTGGGCGTGTAGAAGGTCAGGCGGTCGTTGAGGTACTTGGGGCCCAGGTCGTGGAGAGACTTGTGTGCGTGGGTGAGGAGCCGGAACGTGATCCTCTTGTCGACGGGGAGCCAGTGCAGGTTCCTCAGGTGGCTGGAGATGTGGCTGCGTCGGGGGACATCCAGGATGAGTCGGGCGGAGGCGTTCTGGATGCGCTGGAGTCTTTTCTGTAGCTTGGCTGTGGTTCCGGCGTAGAGGGCGTTTCCGTAGTCCAGTCGGCTGGTGACGAGTGCCTGGGTGACAGTCTTCCTGGTCTCGGTCGGGATCCAGCGGAAGATCTTAGGAAGCATACGCAGGGTGTTGAAGCACGATGAGGAGCAAAGTCCACCTTCTCTATTCTCTCCCTACAGCTCGCCTTCGGATCAATGGTCAGAACTCTGAGATCATACCCATTTCTAGGGTCACGAGGCAGGGGTGCCCACTCTCACCCTTGCTTTTCGCTGTATTTGTTTATTTGAAAAGTTTTATATAGCGCTGGCTAGACCCAGAGCTATCAGAGCTTTACATGTGGAGAAGCATTATTTCAGAGATAGTTACAGGTTACATAGTTACACAGTTTCAGAGAATATTTACAAGTTGCTGGAGTGTAGTTACATGCGTTAAAAAACATACTTAAGGTAAAAAGCAGGTAAGGGAAGAGATTCAGGGGCGAGGGGATATGAGCAGGGGAGGTATACAAAGAATGAAAGCAGGAAAGAAGTGGGGGAGGGAGAAAGAAACCCAACCGGGAAACGAGGAAAAACAGTGTCCAATGACCGGTGTGCTGTGATCCCAGTGGAAATGGTGTCATTCCCACACCTCCACTGTGTGTGGCTCCCTTGATGCTGTGGACTCTCTCAGAGGGGGCTCTGAGACTCCAGGGTATAAATGTTGGATCCCTCCCCAACAAGGGGAGAAGGAGTGCCTTGGTGAAGGGCAAATGGTTACAATAGTTAGAATTGCAAAAGTCCAAGACAGAAGAAACAAGTCACCAGGAGAGGGAAGGTGGAAGGGGGACAGGGGAAGAGGGAAGGGAAGAGAGAGGGGGAAGGTAGCTGTAGCTATGGAGCCCCCTGCCGCTTGGCTCCGGCAGCATCACACCCAGAGGAGTCTTGGATTTGCGGCCCGAGCCTTGGTTGTCTCTATGTATGCGGACAACATTATACTATGTCTGCAACCCCCAAGAGAATCTCGGCCCTATGGTCCGTGAGGAGGTGCACTTCGGGGGTATGCATGGTATCTAGGTTAACTGGGGTAAGTCTATTCTCTTCCCCCTGACGGACGCCACTGTCCCCTTTACTCCGGACTATCCGTTTATGTGGGCATCAGGGCCCACTGGATATTTGGGCGTTTGGCTCAGTAGGACCGTGGACGAACTCTGGAGAGCAAATTTGGCCGGGCGGTTGACCGGCTGGAAACGAATAGTTTCCTACCTGTCGGTGTAGTTTTGCAGCTTGAAGATCTTTCTGGATTCACTATGCTGTGCATTATTCCGCAGTCTAGGGGTTGGGTCCGGATTAGTAGTCTTTTCTCTTTTTCTTTTCTTTTTGTAGCCCAGGTGGGCGTCGACGTCCCACCTTTTGGTGTCCTTCCTGTGACGTCGGCAGGCTTCCTACGGAAGCACCCACCTTTGGGCGCCATCTTCGGATTTTGTTTTCTTATTTTTGTGTTTGGGAATCCTTTTGCGATGTTTTCAAGTTCTTCCTTGAAAGTAAATGAATTTCCACTTTGTCTCTTAAGGTGTCTGTTTGTATATTGTCCTTGTATTTCCACCTTCTCCTGCCTCATCTTTCTGGCGGAGGTGGGTGGGTTCGCTACTGAATCCAAAAAGATCTTCAAGCTGCAAAACTACACAGACAGGTAAGAAACTATTTGTTTTGCAGCGTGAATCTTTATGGATTCACTATGCTGTGCATTCACTTTGTAGTGGTTAGTTATGTTTGTGGCGGCTGGGTGGAAGATAAGTGCTGGTTGTTGAATATATGTTGAAGCACTTTGTCCTACTTGTGCTTCCTTGTTCATTTGTATATCCATGCAGTAGTGCTTAGTGAACATGTGCACTGAAGCCCATGTTACCACCAGGCATATGTCTTGAATGGATGTGTTAGCCAGGAAGGCTATTGTTGCTCCCTTTTTCCTGGTAGAGTTGGCTTGTGCCCCCTCTGATAGTTCTTGACCTGCCTGCTTGTGGCAGAATTGTATAGTTTGTGCAATCCATCGTGCGATGGTGCCCTTTGTTACTGGTCTACCCAGGAAACTGCTTGCGAAGGACACAAAGAACTGCTTTGTTTTCCTGTGCTCTTTCCATGTAATGCATTACTGCCCTTCTAGCGTCCAGAATGTGCAGTGCCCTCTCTGCGCTTGTGGATGGTTCCTGAAAGAAGCTTGATATTAGTATTGTCTGGTTCATGTGAAACCTTTGGCATAAAGAGTGGGTCCGTTCTCATCACCACCCTGTCGTGTATTTTGGATGTAAGGTTCTTGTAGCGTTAGTGCTTGCAGTTCGCTTACCCTGCGTAGCGAGGTGATTGCCACCAGAAAGGCTGTCTTCATTGTGAGCATATGTAGTTAGGCCTTATGGATGGGTTCGAAAGGTGCCTTCATAAGCTCTGTTAGGACTAAATTAAGGTTCCATGCCAGTTGTGGCATCCTTTTGGGTGGTGTTATCCTTTTAGCCCCTTCCAGGAATCTTTTTACCACTTGTGATGTAAAGAAGCTCTTTCCTGTCTCTCCTCTTGTGTAGGCTACTATCGCTGCTAGGTGTACTCTCAGCGAGGTGCAACTTATGTTTGATTCTAGCAGGTGTTACATTTTTTAGCACCGTTGATTCCTTTGTCATCTTTTGGTGCAGTTTTTTTCTTGATACACCATTGTGTGAATCTTTTCCATTTTGCCACATAGCACCTCCATGTAGTAGGTCTCCTTGCCTCTCGTAGCACCTGCAGTGTGCTCTCCCGCAGTTTCAGGTTTGCAACTCTATGTCTTCAGCAGCCATGCCGCTAGGCAGAGGCTCTCTGGCTCTGGGTGGAGTACCTCTCCGTTCTGCATGGAGAGTAAGTCCTTTCTTTTCCCGAATTTGTGAGGTGGTCCCTGCGTAATCTCCACTATTTGTGAGAACCATGACTGCCTGGCCCACTGTGGAACCACCAGAATCAGTATCATGTTGCTGGTTCTGCATTTGCTGAGAACCCTGTGAATCAGTGGTATCGGGGAAAAAGCGTAGGCAAATGTTTTCGACCAGCTTATCCACAGGGCATTCCCCTGGGATTGTTGCCCTGGTTGCCTGGATGCGAAGTATCGGCATTTTGCATTCTGGTGTGTTGCAAATAGGTCTATTGTTGGAGTCCCCCACTTCTTGAATAGCCTTTGTGTTTCTTGTGCATTGAGCTCCCACTCGTGGAATGCCGATGTCTGTCTGCTGAGCCAGTATGCCCCCACGTTGTCCTTCCCTGGTAGGTGTATAGCTAGGAGGTCTATTTTGAGTGGGATGGCCCATCTCCATATGTCCTGCGCTAGGTTGGATAGTGTGACTGATTGTGTTCCTCCCTGTTTGTTGATGTAGAACATCGTTGTGGTGTTGTCGGTTTGTATCCACACTCTTTTCCAGGTAGTTGATGTGCTTGATCGCATCTGTTGGAGTTAAGAAGCCCCGCACCTTGAGTTGGTTCATGTGGGCTCCCCATCCCTTCTGGGATGAGTCTGTGGTGATGGTCACTGTTGGGTTTCGTGGTGTTAAAGGCTTCCCCTTTGTTATGTTCTCCTTGTTCCACCACGCTATCTCCTCTTACACTGCATGCGTTACAACCACTAGATCTTCCTAACTCCCTGTAGCTTGTGACCATTGTTGTTGCAGCCATTCCTGGAATGGTCTAATGTATAGCCGTATATTGGGGACTAGGTGTATGAAGGACGCCATCATCACCATGATCTTGCTCGCTGTCCTCACTGTCAGAGCTCGCCCCTTCTGGTATTGACGTGTCTCCTTCAGCAGGGCAAGTGTTCTCTTGTCGCTGGGGAACACTTTGCTCTGTATGGTGTTCATCTGTGCGCCTACGAAGGCCGTCACTTGTTCTGGTTCCATTGAGGATTTCCCCCAGTGTATTGAGAATCCCAGTTCTGTTAGCGTTTTTGTGACCCGCTGTGCATGTTCTTTGCATTGTTTGTAGGAACTTGCTTTTATTAGCCATTCGTCGAGGTAGGGGTATACATGGATCCCTTCCCTCCTTAGGTGCGCTGCCACGGCTGCGAAGCACTTGGTGAAGACCCTTGGTGCGGATTTTAGTCCGAAGGCCAGGGCAGTGAACTGGTAGTGTGCTTTGCCGATGGCAAACCTCAGTAGATGTTTGTGCTGCCTGTTCATGGGAATGTGTAGGTAGGCGTCTTTTAGGTCTACGGTGGACATAAAATCTCCATCCCTTATCTGAGGAATGACTTCTTGTAGAGATGTCATTTTGAATTTTTGTGTTTTTATGTATTGGTTTAGGAACCGTAGGTCCAGGATGGGTCTTAACGTTTCGTCCACCTTTGGTACGAGGAAGTAGTTAGAGTACACTCCTGTGTGTCTTTCTTTGAATGGTACTGTTTCTATGGCTTCTCTGTGGAGGAGTTCTTGTGCTTCCTCTGAGTAGCGCTAGTTATTTTGCTGAGCGCGCTTTTTTTTTGTCTCCTGTTTGGCGGTTTCTTTTCCCGTTCTATGCAGTATCCAAACTGTATGATGTTCAGTATCCATTTGTCTGTTGTTATTTTCTTCCATTCCTGGAAGAAGTGTTTTAGTCTGCCTCCTACTGGTGTTACATGTTCGTTGAATTTTAGTCCGTGTAACCCTCTTTTGTTGACTTTGTTGTGCCCCTCCCATAGAGGTGTCGTGTGGGTGGGCACACTTGGTGGTGTGGAGTCACTTTGAGGTGGGTTGCTGGCCCCCTCTTCTTGTTTGCCCTCGTCCATTCGCCCTCCCGCGAAAGGACTGGTCCAGAGGCTGGTATTGCCAGGTTTGTTTTTGCTGGCCCCGCTGTGCTTGATTGTCGCCCTAGTAGCCCTGCTGGAATGTCTGAAGTGACGTTCCCGGCTAGTTCCCCCTCTTCCGTTTGGCCTCCGTGTCGGTGTGCCTCTTCTCATTCCTCTGAATTGCAAGTCCTCCATGGACCTTGCAGTTTCATTTTCCTTTTTGAGTTGGGTGAGTTTCTCATCCACTCGTGCTCCGAAAAGGGTTTCTCCATTGAAGGGGGTGTTAAGAATATTATTCTGTACTTCCGCCTGGAAGACTGAGATCCTCAACCAGGCATGCCTTTTCTCTGTGACCCCGATCATCATGAGCCTGCTGGACGTGTCGGCCGCATCCAGGGCTGATTTCAGGCATGAGTTTGCTATATTCTTGCCTTCCTCCACCTGGTGTGTTGCTCTCTGTTGGTATTGCTCAGGGAGGTGTTTGAGCAGTTGTCCGACCTCGTCCCAATGCTGGTACGTATGTCTGTTGCGTAGGGCATTAGAGTTGGCAATGCGCCAGTGTACCGCTGCGTTCCTCTCTTTTTTCCTTTCAGTGAGGTCTATCCTCTTACTCTCTTGGTCTGGTGGTGGGCCTGAGTTTGTGGGAACGTTGGCCCTTTATCTGGCTGTTGCTGCAATGATGGAGTCAGCCGTGGCGGATCCCTGGATGTAGGGAGGATCCTTAAAGGAGTGTTTGTATTTATTCTCTGTCCTATGTGTGACAGACCTGTAGCTTGCTGGTTCTTTGAATGCCTCCCTCTGGTCCAGGACACTTGGTAGCATGGGGAGGAATGGACTCCTGGTTTGAGTGGGGAGCAGGGTCTCTAAGAGGAAGCAGGCTTTTGGTCTTTCTTCCTCAAGTTTCACTCCATAAGCTTTTGCTGCGTTCCTGATGACCATGTTGTAGATACCAATGTTATCTAGCGGCGAAGGCCTCGAAGGATACTTCTCCAAGGCCTCTTTCGGGCTTTCGGCGTAGAGGTCCTGCCAATCCAGGTCCTGCACCACCAAGGATGCCGAGTCCAAACTTGTGTGCTGGTCTTCCTCGCCTTCCTAGTCATAGTATAGGTCCTCTTCCTCTTGGTGTTCTTGGGGCTCTGGAGTTTCGGCAGCTCCTCGGCGTTGAACTCCTCTTCGTCCTAGATCTAGACGATCGTCGTCGCCAGCTTCAACGAGATTGTGAACCTCTTCATCCACTCGTCGAATTCTCTTTTCCTTTGCAGGATGTTACCCATTTCAGCCTCAAGCCTTCTCTTATTCCTTTCCATCTCGGCGGCCTGTTCGGCGTCAAGTGTTTCGGACGATCTCTTTGACTTAGACTTCGACGTCGCCTTCAGGTCCTTTTCTTTTGGTGTGCTCCCTAATATTTTATACTTGTTACTAAACATCCCCATTCCTCTCTCAGCTCATTTTTTTCATACACTGCGCTTTCATTATCTCTCTCGTCTGGGCTGGGTGTCAGCCTAGAATTGCATGTGATATTCTCACACTCCCCTTATGTGGCGGGCTGGGCGCCCCGGATTTCAAATTATATTCCCTCAGTGCCCAAGCCAGCTTCCTCCACTTCTGGCTACACCGACGCCTTTCAGCCTCATGTGGCGGTGAAGGCTGACCTTCGCCTCTCCAGACCACTATCTTTGCCCCCACCAAGCCCCCACGTGGAGAGATCGACACGGTGGAGACCCTGCGCTGGGTCTGGGACGGTCTTTGGAGATACTCTGGCTCCAGCTTGCTCTCCGCCAACGCCTTGCCCATCGCAAACAACCCGGTGTTCCGTTCACTGCAAACGACCAAGATGGTAAAACGTGCGCCTAGCCTGGTGCGGTCCATGTTATCGGACCTTTACCCTGATGGCAGCTTCTTTTCTCTCCCAGCCGCATCTGGTCCTATGGACACTCTGCTCTTTTATCAACTTAGAGCGGCTTGCCAGGAGCTGCATCCCACGTTCCCCCATCTCCCTCCTTCGATGGCTGCCCTCGATCTTGCATACACTTCCGCCTCCCCTCGTAAGCTGGTCTCCAGATTCTATGCCCTTACGATAGCGGCGTCCTCGATCTCTGCTAACCGCGCCCGTGCTGCTTGGAGCAAAGACCTAGGCACCGATCTTTCTCAGGATGTCTGGCTGTATTGTTGCAAGCAGACCAAACGTCTGTCTCCTAACTACCGCCTGCGCCTCATACATTTTAAATACCTGCATAGATTATACCGCTCCCCTGCTCAGCTGCATAGAATGGGCCTCACCTCCAGCGATAGATGTCTCCAAAGCTCTGCCCCGGCTGCAGACTTTTCTCATCTCACCTGGCTGTGCTACAAGGTTTCTGCGTATTGGCGCAATGTGTGTGCCGCCATCACTGAAATCACCTGCACACCTGTCATGCCGGACCCTCTTAGGGTTTGTGAAACATTGTCGGGACGCCTCCAGTCAGCTCACCGCTATGCTGCTCCTTCTCGCGCGACGCAGGGTTGCCATGAATTGGGGTCGGAGACCTGCACCCAGGGTCGGCGCTTGGCTTGAGAATGCTGCGCGCTGCCAAGCGCTTACGTCCAAATTCTGGGATTTGACACTGGTTAATTGCCGGCCGCTTGACATTTGGGCTCCCCTTGTCTCGTACCTCCTGCGACAGAGCACTCCGCCCTCCACGGCCTCTCCCGCGCTCCCTGCCGGCTCATTGCCCGCGGCGGTCGGCGGTGTTGGCCCCTAGAGGATTGCTTCCCCACCTCTTTGCACTGCTGGTTTCCTGTGGCCTCTCCATCCAGCACTTTGTCTCTCCTGGGCGCTCCTCCTTGTCCTTCATGCTCCATCTCCAGTCACTGGTGATGGTTACTAATGCATAATTGCTCCAATGAAGTGTTAACAAATGTGTTTTTTTTCCCCGCCTGCTTATTTTGTAATTTGATGTGCAAGTTTCTCAATAAAGGTCTTTGAAAAAAACATTTTTTTTAAATGGAGAGGTTCCTTAACATGGTGCCTCCATGCTAGTTCGGGTAATGCATCCTAGTGCCTCTGACAGCCCCCAGCAGTGCTATATATATTATCAGACTTGGCAGGAAAGGCCTGAGAGCCAGATGGACTGCCGGAAGCACCAAATAATTTATGAAATGCAGCCTCTCTCACCAACGACCACAAATCCTGAACAATCAGGATACAGTGAACTTTGCAAAGCTGTCTTAAAATTAAACTCCCAGATTATTTAGTGGTTTAAAAGTTGAATGACAATCCTGCTGCGCATTCTCTGGAGAGCTTGTCTTGACAGCCAGTTTTCCAGGTATAGATAAACTGAAATTCTGTCTGTACAGGCAAGCAAATACTAACCACAATCTCCAACTAATTTATTTAGACTTCTTAGTAGCAGAGTGTACTGGTACTGAAACTTCCCCATCATCATCATAAGGAATATTTTGGGCAGTAGTGAAGTCAAAGTATGGGTCCTTCTGGTCGGTTATACACATCCGATCCCCTTGCTTGAACTGGGGGGAAAATGTGGAGCCCCATCCTGTAAAACTCATTGCTCCATTTATAGATGACTACAAGATCCACTATCAGAATGAACCCTTTCTTTAGGGCTTATTTTTGGATGATAAAGTATCTTTGAGGAATAAAAATGGAATCTAAGTCTGGTTTCTTTAAATACATTCCAGCCTTCATTTGCAGTTGATGTAGATGGAATTTCGGTGCTGCTTTCAGTGGAATGCACAAAGGTGCTGATATTTACCTTAGTGCATAGCCATTTTCAATAACATTCAGTAGTCATCTGCCAATGGTAATGTATCAGCACTCATATAGATGTTTCCACTCCACCAGGAAATGGAGGTCATTAGCACTAGTGTTGGAGGGTGATTTGGTACTTAGTTAAGACTGCTGTTGAGTCTCTAAGAAAATTGAAGATCTATGATGGGCTGAGACACCTTCCTGCTGCTGGACTGACTGAGGTAGCTGGTATTACTAGTTAATAGATTGAGGCCGCTAACTGCATGGGAAAATTCTGCCCCATTTAGAATGAGACATTATTTTCTGCTGAAGTACTATTGTCTTTAAATTTTCAGCTCAGTTCTTCATTGTCTGCATTTTTCTTCTGCGTGGAGGCACAAGAGAACATAGCCTGAAAATGGGAGATTTTTGATATTAAGTTAAGTTTCATACCTCAGATTTAATGTGCAATAAGGAAGACATTCTTAGATAAAGACCATGGCAATATAGAAATCTCCGAGTAAGCCAAGTCAATGAAAGCACTCATCTGATTTAACATAAGGAACCATACCTTAAGTACCTCAGTAAAGTCTTACTTTCAGACGTTTGTAATTATCTGCAGTGAACCATTGAATGTTCCCCAATGAAGATTTACTGACCTCTACTAAGCGGGCCATAGATTTGGTTGTTTATTGCTGTAGCCGCAATAAATCATACTTTTTTCCTGGGGAAGTCAATTATTTTGATCTTCTCATCTGGAGGCAGCACTGACTATTCTCTTTTGCCAAAAACTAATGCCTTTACCAAATCCAGCTTGAAGTCTAATAATAAGAAGACTGGGTCTTGCTTAGACAGTCTAGAAGCATTGGACTACTTTGTTCAGTAACTTTCCATCCAGGGAACGCAGAGGCCTTGTTGGAAGAACAGGAAGCAGAGGTCATCACTGGAGCCACCAATGAGTGCCGGAGATTCCACAGGGATGAAGAAAGCAATAGTTTCTTCCTTACAACTGGTGTTTCTTGAATCAACAGCAAGGTGTGGAGTGATGTACAGTGTCTCGACGTCGAATGAACTGAGACTGGAATGGATTTTGCCTTTGAAGGATGTCTCGAAGTCTAGTTATGCTTTTGATTCTATATTGATCTCAACACTGTTATTGTCTATGCAATTACAGATGCTGAGTGAATAGTCTCCGAAAGAATCTACTAACCAAGGACCTCAAATGGACCAGCATGTGGTGAGGTACAAAGAGGGATATTATTTTGGATTCTTTTGTGATATAGCAAGGGAGGGCAAGTAGTGCTCATCTCCCACTTATTGCCCTCCCTTGCTAGGCCTCCCTTCCCTGATACATTCTTGTTCTTTTGCAGCACGCGCCAAATCTGACAACCCAGTCCTGATGACGATCCTTATTCACATGGATCGAAACGCCGTCGACTTTACAGCTTATTAATAGGCGTACTTTTCCTATGTGGTTCTAACAATGAAAAGAAATCGTGTTAATCTGTGATATCACCTTGTCACATGATTTGAGCCACTCACTGTAGACTATTTGCACCTTATTCACAGTGCGCCGTTCATGCTGTTCACCATTACACTTGCGTCGCCACTTTCACCACAGTCACTATTTATAGAGCACCAAGTTTTTATGGTTGTCATTGAATTGAATTTATACAGTGCTGCATATAACTGTCTATTACCGACCATGAATATATACCATAAAATAAGATGATTGAAATCTTTTCTGAAATCAATGAGTGTTCTCCTTTCTCCTTGCTAGCAATGCGACGCGCATGCTTAATTAATTGTCTATACGTATCTTGACCTATTGGGACATTGTTTGTAGATTATACCTTCCTTACCCAGTCCTAGTCAGGTATATGGGTCACACTCCTGTAAACCTTTACTACTTTCTTTAGAGGGGAACGCTTTGTTTACCTCTGTGTCTAGTATTGCTCCCAAGAAGGTGATGTTTCGTGTCAGCTGAAGGGATGACTTTTCTTTGTTTAAAGTCATACCTAACCTGGCAAACAACTCCAAGCAAGCCGCTGTTGACGATCAGGCCGATGCTGCTGATGGTGCTTTGACTAATCAGTCGTCGAGGTAAGGAAATACTTGGTGTTTCGGTTTCATTAGAACAGCTGCCACTGGAGCCAGGCATTTCGTAAAAATTCTCAGGGCTGATTTTAGTCCGAATGGCAGTACCGTGAATTGGTAATGTTCCCCGGCTACCACGAGCCGAAGATACTGCCTGTGGGAAGGATGGATGGGGATGTGAAAGTACGCATCCTGTAGGTCTAATGTGCTCATATGATCTCCTGGGTATAAGAGCAGAAGGATGTGTTAAAGGGAAACCATCCTGAAAGATTGTTTCTTGAGATAGGTGTTTAGGGATCTGAGGTCCAGAATAGGACGCCATTGGAGAACATTTTTCTTGACTAGAAAAAACGGGAATAAAATCCCCATTGGTCCATAGTTATTTGCTGCCAATTTTGGAGATAATAAGCAGTTTTCCCACCCAGTGGAACATGTGACGTAAGAGGGATAGGTGTAGCCGGATCCTGAAGGTTGTCATTGTCGTCGGGTGTTGTCTTTCCCCGGACGACCTTCTCTACCCCTAGGAGTAGATTTTGTGTAGCCTCCTGACTGACGTTGCGTGTACTGCTAACGGTAGGTCTGAGATGAGGTGGAGTAAGAAGAGTACCTTCCTTGCTGGTATCCTCCTCTATAAGACGATTGACCTCTACCTTTAGAGCCTTGATAAGGAACCTTCTGATAATTGCAGTGTTCCTAATGATTTTGCATATCAGTATCCTTTTTGATACTTTGCAGTGCCTCGTCTATATGTTTTCCGAATAAATCCTCTCCATTTAAAGGAAGGTCCAATATTTTATTTTGGACTTCAGGCCTAAACGCTGTTGCTCTTAGCCATCCTTGCCGGCGTAGGACTGCTGCTCCTCCCAAAGAAGGCCATGGTCGCGATGTCCATCGCACAATCAATGACTTCAGCCGAAGTCCTTTCCCCTTCTTGGAGAATCTTCTTGACCTCCTGTCTATCAGCTTCTGGAATGCGGTCTATGTAAGGCAAGAGGTCACACCACATCTGCCTATAGTACATACCCAGAATAGCCAGGGCATTTACCGCTCTAACTAGAAGGGCAGACATGGAGGAAAACCTCTTCCCCGCATTGTCCAATCGCCTACCCTCTCTGTCAGGAGGTGTTGTAAAAGGAGCTGATGGATTCCTTGATTTCTGTTGAGTGGCCTGGGTTATAACGGAGTCCGGCTTGGGGTGGCCTAGAAGACAAGAGCTGGAGCATCCGAAGGCACTGTATATTTTTAGTCCAGTCTGGAGAGTACTGGAGTCACCGTTGCAGGTGTCTCCATGACCTTCAGGTCTTCTTCCCATAGATTCCTGACAATCTGGAGAGACCGAACTGACTTACGATAGGGTTCCTTGAAGCCGTACAAGAAACATTCTGACTTGTCAGATGACCTGGTGAGCGCAAATCTGTTTGTAGCTCTCTCCATTAAATTATGAAACCCACTGATGTCCTCCGGTAGTGAATCGACAGGCTTCAGTGAAGGAGAGGAAGGCGATGGAATGAGATAATCGTCCCACTCTCTGCTAGGGTGCATTATCTCCCCTCCTCCTGATCATCAGCCGTGGTCGCTGGTTCTTGTTGCGACCTTGGTAGTGGTTATCTAGGCATGGATCTGGTAAAATATCTCGCCTTCGCACTGGCGTAATTGCTATAGAGCGTGGTTGTGGTGTAGCCACCGGTAACTCGAGAGATATGAGGTACTCGATTTCTCTTTTTATAAGCCTCCAGCATACATTTGAGATACTTTAGCAATGAAGATGGAACACTCATCATCTCCTCCTGATATTCCTGGTGATAGTGTTGCTGGGGACAATCCTGATACTCCTCCTATTTGTCCTCTGAGTCATCCTCTTGGCACTTCACATGCAACTGCTACTAGCGTAGCCAAAAGGGATACCATCATCCTCCTCTTCGTCTGAGTCCTCTTCCTCCAACAGGTGAGATGGTACCACAGGTGTCACTTTACTTGGAGAGGTAAGTTCCGGGTAATTGTCCTCTTCCGAGCAAATACACAGATCGCCGTCGAAACCGCCAACATTATCGTCGGCGATGCTGCCGTCGACGTTGCTGTTACTGTTGTCGTTGACGATCCCGTTGTTGCCGTCGTTGATGATCCCGTCGATGAAGTGATCGTGGCCGTTGTCATCGTCGTTATTGATGCCGTCGTCGTCACAGATCTCGGCATAGACACGGTCGTCGACGGTGGCCCCGTTGACGGGGATAAAGCCTTAGAAGTAAGTTTTACCTCAGTTTTCGTCAACAACGCCATTTTCTTCGGCGATGCTCCCGTCGACGATGTAGATTTCCCCAAACATCCCTCATGAGGTGTAGAGGACAGATTCTTGAATGAATGTTTGACCTTAGGGGGTGATTTTGAGGGCTCAGAGCTTGTCCTCTTGGTATGTATTACCCCTGAAGCATGACCCTTGTTCTCATTTTCCTTGCTTGGGAGGAGATTTAGAGGGACTGCGCCCATAAGACCCTAGGGTGGTCTTTTTATGGGCCTTCTCAAGTCGCTCCCCTGAGGTATACGAACGAGCCTGAGGAGATCTGCTTCTTTTTTCATATCTCCTAGAAGTTGAAGACGACTCATCACTGTCACTAGACATGACTTCTCTCTTGGCTTTTAGCTTTTGAAGCCATAGTAAAAGCCTTCCTTCACGATCCCTCAAAGTTTTATTTGAAAAGGTATGACATACCTTACAATCCTTTGCCTGATGGTCTGGATAAAGGCAGTAGATGTATTCCTTATGAGGGTCGTCTGTATAGAGCCTTTTCTTCGAACAGGCGGCACAGGCTCTAACTAAACATTTTTTCTCCTTGACAGCCATTCTTAGGAGATGGAGAATATGTAGGTAGTAATCCAAATTATTAAATCAAAAGAAAAAAACTCTCATACCCAATCCAGATTGAGTAGAAACTGTAGAATTTGAGCAGAGCTCAAAGGAGACTCTAGCACAACGTGGGGTTGAAAATCTGAGGGGCAAAAGGATCTCTCAGGAGGGTTCTAGAGGGTGAGAAGCTCTGATTGGATCAGGGAGAAGGTTGGTCTCTTTTACATAATGAAGGTTATGGGTTGAAAAAGAGAAATAGGCCTAGGTCTCTTTTTAGTTTGCTATACTACTAAGCATTGTTTTTTATGTACCGGAGACACCTATCACGACGACGGGGAATGATTCAGGCATATGAATCTATGAAAGCTCCAATACTGGAGTAACAATGAAATACATTAAATCAGTCAAGCATGTGTAATCTTTTCTCAAAGTAATTCCAGAATGGTATAGGACTCCAAAGAAAATTGTTTTTCAAGTCTAGGATGCTTACTGGAGGTAATGTAGGACTAGCAGTACTATACTATGCTATGCATTTATAAAGCTCATAGCTAGCCACCGGGCTTCCCACCACCGAAGTCATTTCCTTCTCACAGCTAGCACAGTAGGTAGATCACTCAAAGAGATACGTTTTAAGACGTTAACTGAATTTAATGTCATCACTGGTCAGTCTTAAAGACTAAGGATAGAGATCCAGAATGTAGCTGCCAGAAAGGCAAAAGAACGTACACCGCTTCTCCTTTTCTTAACTCAAGGAATCAGGAAGAGCCTCTGACATGCGGAACACGGGGTTCTTTTGGGGGTATAAGGGATTAACAGTTTCTGAATTACAGGAGGGCTTTTGTTATCCTTAATTGTGTGGGCCGGACAGAGGAACTTGAATTTGACTCTGTTACATACGGTTAGCCAATGCAAAGTGACAATGGAGGATGAGACCGAATGGTGCTTTGGGATTTTCAACAGAGCATGTGCTGCGGTGTTCTGAACTATCTATAAGCATTTGACAATGTAATGAGGACTTCCCAAGTAGATAGAGTTGCAATAGTGGAGAAGGGGCAGGGCTTGGACTACGATTCTTTGAGTGGTGGGAGGGAGCCATCTAAAGATTTTCCTTAGGGACTGAAGCAAGCAGAAACGGGAGGCGCTGAGTTTTCTTACTTGGACTTCCATGGTGAGATGACTGTCTATCCAAAAACCCAGACTTTTTTAATTTACGCTTTCGGTGGAGGAAGTTCATCTAAATTATTTGAGCCAGAGACGTTCAGACGAGTGTGAGAGTATTCCCAGCTGCTAAAACAGTGCACCTCTGCATATCTGATGGAGCAATCCCCATTAACAGATATATTAGAAAAAAGTGTAAGCAACTATTATCATCGAAGGCAGGCGTTCCTATGCCTGAAGACCAAAGTGGTACGGGCCGTACACCTTGCACATAAAATAAATTAATGGCCAAAACTGGAAGATAGTATTCAACAGCTGCTGACTGCAAGATTGGATATACCTAGGTTGAAAATGGGTTTCTTTTCCTACTGTTGACCTGTGGTATAGAAAATTGTGGGATATAATGGTGATGATAAGAATACCAGGCATTTACGAAAGGACACCGATAATTTACTGGCTTTGTGACAATCTCTATGGATATATAGGCAAGATGACAAAAGGCATTTAATCTTCCCACCTAGACAAAGAGTCTTAATACTCTTTGCTTGATTATTTTCTGAGGTTGCTTAGTTATATTGTGACCCTTCATGAATTCTGGAACCCATGGTTAAATGGGCAACAAATTGCTCTAAGACATACGAAAATAAGTTACTTACCTGTAACTACAGTTATCCAGTATTGGTATCTTTCATAGATTCACATGCCTCAATCATTCCCCGTAGCCGAGGAAGGAGTCCCACGGTAATAATACACATAAAAGCAGTGCCTTAGTAAGAAACTGTAGTAGGCTGACAAGACAATAGGCCCAAAAGACCCAAAGCTTAGTAGCCTATCTACCTCATTGTATGAAAAGAACCAAAAAATAGTTCCAGCCATTCAGATACCAGCACCCTCTAGAACCTTCCCAGCAGAGGCAGTTCTCTTCAGATTTTCTTTGCACAAGTGAGAAGTATGTATCCCCATTAGAGAAGTGTCCTGCCGGGGAGGAGGGTGGGTGCATGTGAATCTATGAAAGATACCAATACTGGATAACTGTAGTTACATGTAAGTAACTTATTTTCTTATACAGTATTGGGGCATCATAGATTCACATGCCTGAATCAGAATAGCAAGCAGTAAGCCTCATAATGTCGTTTGCGGAAGGTGGGAGACAAGGCGTAAATCTACATATCCCCCACACATCTGGAAGGTTATAGAGCACTAGAATATGTAAATACATGCAAATGCAGAAACCTTCTGAAATGAGATAGTTATAGCCATTTAACATACTGCATATTAAAAAACAATATTTGACAAACAGAAACATTACAGTGAATATGATCATACTTATACATCATAAATGCAATATGAGAGACATTTAAAAGTCTAATCTTAATTAAGGAGATGTTGAAGAACAGCTTGTCCCACTGCTGCATCGTCCTGCGACGCAGACTGTAAGCAGTAGTGCTCCGTGAACGTGTGGACATTCTTCCATGTCGCAGCACGACAAATATTCTCCAATGTGACCCAAGCAAATAAGGCTGTAGAAGCCGACATAGTTCTGGTGGAATGTGCTTTGTCCTTTCTGTGCAAAGGTTTGTTCAATCAGTCATTTGTTAAGCGTACTACATGCCCCTGAGGGTCTCAAGGCGCGGGAGGGGTGGTGTAGGGGTTGGGGTTGGGGGCCGCTACTGATCAAACAGCCAGGTCTTTAGTGTCAGGAAGGTGAGACCCGGAGATAGATTACTTCTTTCTGACCACCAGTGAAGAGAATGTATCATTCGTGAGGTCACCTTAATGGAATCGTTGAATGACCCTCTGGCCTGTTGCCACTGCTGGTGCAGCTCTTCCTGCAGAGGTCTCATCCTGAGCCTTGCATGCGGGACTAAGCTGATCGCTGAAGAGCACATCCACAGAAGAGAAGGAATATGCTACTTACCAGTATGCATCTGTTCTTGGCATGTAGGACTGCTGACATTCATATCTGTGCATAGATCGCCGCCTAGTGTTGGGTCCGGATGATTGCACATTGTTGTCCTGGAAGAGTCTTCGAAGTATCACGAGATAGGTGGCTCCTCCCTCGGTCTACAGTGCGCATGAGCATCCTCTCCATCCTCAAGATTGTTTTTCGCCATTGTAGCAGAGATGGAGTATAGTACAGAAAGAGATGTCCATGCAAAGAGTGAATGCTGCAGCTGCGACAGGCACTGGGGAGGTGGGTGGGCGATATGAATGTCAGCAGCCCTACATGCCAAGAACAGATGCATACTGGTAAGTAGCATATTCCGTTCGAGGCATGTGGGCTGCTGAATTCATATCTGTGCATAGAATGTATAGCAGTATCTCCCTTAGCGGTGGCTACCTGTGTGAGCTGCAGCAGTCTGGAAAAGAGTTTTGAGAACAGCCTGTCCTACAGCAGCTTGCTGCTTTGAATGTACATCTACACAATAGTGTTTGGTAAATGTATGTGTGGTTGACCATGTGGCTGCTCTATAAATTTTGTGTAAAGGAATATTACCCAGGAAAGCCATGGATGCCCCTAGCTTGCGTGTGGAATGCGCCCTAGGGGGGAACTGTTAAGGTGAGTTTTGCCTTTAAATAACATATTTGGATGCACTTAACGATCCATCTGGCTATACCCGATTTAGAAATAGGGTTGCCTTTGTGTTGCGGTGAGAAAGCAACAAACAATTGATTTGTCTTACGAAATGTTTTAGTTCTGTCTATGTAATATAGCAGAGCTCTCTTGACATCAAGAGTATGCAAGGCCCTTTCAGCTACTGTCTGCGGATTTTGAAAGAACACTGGCAGTTCTATGGTTTGATTTATATGGAAATGGGATACCACCTTTGGCATGAATTTAGGGTTTGTTCTGAGAACTACTCTATTTGCATGTACTTGAAGGAATGGCTCTTGAATAGTTAGGGCTTGCAGCTCGCTAACTCTTCGAAGCGAAGTAATAGCAATAAGGAAAGCCACCTTCCAAGTAAGAAATTGTAGTTCGCATGAGTGTAGTGGTTCAAAAGGTGGTCCCATAAGTCTGGTTAAAACAACGTTTAGATTCCAGACTGGTCAAGGTGGGTGTCTTGGATGAATTACGCGTTTAAGTCCTTCCATAAACGCTTTAATTGCTGGCACCCTAAATAGTGAAAGGTGTTGCCTGTTTTGAAGATATGCTGCTAAGGCAGCTAGATGTATCCTGATGGCGGAATAGGCTAAATTGCAACGTTGTAGGTGCAAGAGATAGCAAATGATGTTTTGAGTAGAAGCATCAAGTGGGTTAATGTCATTGTTGCTACAGTAAATGACGAAACGTTTCCACTTTGCTGCATAACATGCTCTGGTAGTGGGTTTTCTTGCCTCTTTGATAATATTCATGCAGTCCAGGGGCAAGTTTAGGTATCAAGGACTTCAGGAGCCAGATCGCCAGGATCAGCTGTTGCGGGTCTGGGTGTGTGAGTCGCAGTCTTTGATGAGGTACTACTGACAGTTCTAGGAACGTCGTGTACCATGGTTGCCTTGCCCACGTGGGAGCAACTAGGATCAGTGTTCGCGAATGTTGGCGCATTTTGCGTGCCACCAGCGGTATTAATGGAGCTGGGGGAAAAGCGTACGCAAATTTGCCTGACCAGTTCATCCATATCGCATTGCCCTGCGACTGCAGATGTGGGAATCTGGCGGCAAAGTACTGGCATTTTGCGTTTTCGCTTGTGGCAAACAGATCTATCTCCGGGTGTCCCCACCTCCGGAAGAATGGTTGGAGCACTTTGGGGTGAATTTCCCATTCGTGCATCTGTTGGCTGTGTCTGCTGAGCAGGTCGGCTACTTGATTGTCCTTGCCTGGGAGGTGCTCCGCCATGAGAAACATGTTTCTCTGAATGGCCCATTTCCACATTGCTTGAGCTAGGTGCGACAGCTGTGGTGAGTGTGTTCCTCCTTGTTTTTGAATGTAATACATAGCTGTCATGTTGTCCGTCCGGATCAACACGGCTTTGTTGCACAAGTGTGTTTTGAAAGCTTTTAGGGCTAGAAAGATCGCCATCAACTCTAGGAGGTTGATGTGCAGTTTCTTCTGCTGTACAGTCCAGAGTCCCTCTACTGTGTAGTGTAGGACATGGGCTCCCCAGCCTATTAGGGATGCGTCCGCGGTTAACACTATTTGTGGGACAGGCTCTTGGAACAGTCGTCACTTGCAAAGGTTTTGTGGATTCCACCAATGCAGAGTTGTATGCTCGACTGGTCACCAACACTAGGTCCTTTAATTGCCCATGAGCCTGGTTCCACTGCCTTGCTAGGCACTCTTGGAGCGGACGCATATGTAGCCTGGCATGAGGGACTATGAATATGCACGAGGCCATCATGCCTATTAGTTGCATAAACAATCGAGCTGGTAACGAGTGTTGGGGTCTGAATATTTGGATTAACGCTTGCATTCCCTTGATCCGTGCTGCGTTGGGATATGCTTTTGCTGCCAGTGTATCTATTGTTGCTCCCAGGTATTGTTTGACGTGGGAGGGCTGCAGATGTGATTTTGGGTAGTTTAGTGAAAATCCTAAACTGTGCAGGAGATGGATGGTCTTTGACATGTGGTTGGCACATTGCAGGGCTGCTGGCGCGTGTATTAGCCAATCGTCCAGATAAGGGTACACATGGATGTGTTGCCTCATGAGATGTGCTGCCACTGTAGCTAGACATTTGGTGAACACTCGTGGAGCTGTTGTGACACCAAATGGTAGGACTTTGAACTGGTAGTGCTGTCCTTGAATGGTGAACCTTAGGTACTGTCTGTGAGCAGGGTGTATTGGTATATGAAAGTATGCGTCTTTGAGGTCTAGAGTTGCTAAGAAGTCTCCCTGGCGAAGCAATGGTAAGACTTGCTGGAGAGTGAGCATATGAAAATGCTGCGACAAAATGTACAGGTTGAGGGGCCTGAGGTCCAATATTGGTCTGAGAGACCAGTCCTTCTTTGGAATCAGGAAGTATAGGGAGTATACTGCTGTTCCCTGATGTTGTAGTGGGACTGGTTCTATGGCCCCCTTTTGCAGCATACTGATGACCTCTTGTTGCAGTAGCGTTATATGTTCCTGTGACATTGGACGGTGCACGGGTGGTATGTTTGGTGGTGTTGAGGTGAGTTCGAGGCAATAGCCATGTTGGATAATTTGCCTGACCCACTTGTCTGCAGTGATATTTAACCAGACTGGCAGAAATTGTTGTAGTCTTCCCCCGACCGGTGTTATATGGTCTGGGGGTAGTGCCAAGAAGTCACTGTTTGGTGTTAGTGGAGGATCTATTTGCATTGCCTCCACGACCCCTTCCTTTGGTGTTTTTTCCTCTGTATCCACCCCTGTTTGTGTTTTTGTTGTATGTGGATTGTGTGTTACTCTTGTAGGTGGAGGATTGCTGTGATGTATTACTTCGCACTCCACCTCTATAATTGGAGCGACGAAAGGAGCCCCGGTGTTGTTGGGACTGGAGAGCTCCCATGGACTTCGCTGTTTCCGCATCTTTTTTCATTTTGTCCAGAATTGAGTCAACTGCTGGACCAAATAAAAAGTCTGGGTAGATGGGCTGATTAAGAATTGTGGATTGGACTTCTTTCTTAAAGCCTGATATGCGAAGCCATGCGTGGCGCCTTAGCAGCACGCTTGCATTGATGGATCTGGCAGCAGTGTCTGCCGCGTCTAGGGCACATTTAATTGAGGCATTGGTGATTAGCTTCCCCTCCTGTTTAAGTTCATCTGCCTGCTGTTTGTAAGGATCAGGTAAGTGTTGGAGAATTTCTTCTAAACTGTCGTAGTGCCAGGGGTGGGGGAATCAGATCGCCCGACGCCCGAGCCATGTTGATTTTTACCACGGGCAAGAAGATTTAATGTCTATTTTGTCCGATGGACAAGTAGACATTAAATCGCGTAAAAAAATCGTGTAAAAAAAACAGGCTTTGTGCACTCTGGGACTCACAACCAATCAGATAGGCCGGAGACGCTTTTGAGGCCTCTGATTGGCTAGCAGCCCATGACTGGTTCTACTCAGTGATTGGCTGGGGGACTGAAACGTCAGTCTCAACAAGCGGCAGTGTCCGTAGTCTGGTGTCTCTCTTTCTAAATATCAATGGGGTGGACGTGCAGAACCAGGAGGAAGCTGTCTCCATTTTATCACTAGAGGGCAGCACAAATAGCTCGCTGCTGGGGTGCGACCTGAGACTGAGGTGAGTAAGAAGTGTAGCATTAATGTTACTAGGCTAATGCAAAGTCAACTTGCGGCATCAGGGCTATAGGAATGCAGTTAACTTTATCCTCTCTGCTTGCAAAGGAAAAAAGAAACGCAAACATCCTGCTGAGAGCTCAACTGATCGCAGTCAAAATAACGGTATTACGCTAGTGTCCAGTTCCGAGTCAACTCGAGAAAACAGAGCGCGCTAACATGGGGTTTGGACCTGACTGTTTTTTAAGTGGAGCTCTGCAATGTAACTACACATTTTATACAAAATTTGCCATTAAAGAATTGTAACGGTTCGTAAACATGTAAAATTCCCGCGCTTAGTATCTCAGAAATACCACGTTGTAGCATTAGAGCAAATTAATAGTTTTACCTCGTATTGTCCTTGACAGCTGGTGGATTGTAAAACTGGTGGGGCGGATAGGTGATTTGTATTCATTTCCTTTCGGGACAGAAGTTGCAATCAGTTACCTGCACAGCGCCTGATTGAAGTAGACTACTTTTTGCCCGGAAAATAATTGAGATCATGAACAGGGAGCCTCTGTATGCTGTTATATAATATGTGTAAAGATGAAGAGATGTTGAAATGTCAGTGTCCCGAATCAGTCACATAGCGCACACACTCATTCATTGGGGGGGCTAATAGAGTGTGCGCTTCACAATTCACCCAATGTGACATGAGTTAACAGGATCTGTCTCGTTCTCTTTCCTTCGCATTATTTTTCTCTCATCCACCAACATTTCATTCTCTCTTTCCTGATATTTTCCGGGACCATGTGCCTATTTTAAATTAACTGCTTGGCTTTTGAGGACCCTGAGTGCTGTATGAAGCCACGTATACAGAGCTGTTTCATTGCCCCTTCCACCTCCGGGGACCAGAACCTCCTTCAGCAGAGACCCAGTGGCATCTCACAGCTTCCACCTCAACCCGAGCCACTCAAAGGCTGGCCCGGCTCTTTTGACAGTTTGATGTTGTCTCTGGTGGAGTTCAGTGGCCTGCAGGACGGCTGCCTGTGGCTAGCATCAGAAATCTGCAGCAAAACGTGCACAGTCACCTGTGCACAGGGATGCATGTGCAGTCTGCACTTGTGGGTGCCTGTGCCGACTTGTCAGAGAGATTCGTGCCTGCTTTGCTAAATGTTCACTGGTTGGCCAGTGCAAGAACTAATAGAGGTTTCATAATGTCTCACTGATTATCGTTTCAATTAAAGCTCTCCAGGTGACATGTAGTTTACCTTGAAGGTGAAAGACCATAAAAACTTAGAATATACATATATCTTTATTTATATATATATATATATATATATATATATATATAATTTATTTTTTAGCCACTGCTTTGACCCCACCTCCAGACTCACTAACACTGCCTCCCCCATTTTGTGCAGGCTCACAGTTCCTATACATTCTTTTATGCAATTCAACCACTGAGCAGACAGCACATTCTCCAGCCTCGCAAGCTGTTCCTGCTACCACCGCTGCACTCACACTGCCCTTTGAATGCAGTATTCAGGACTTTCTGCCATGGGGTTTGGAGAGTAGGACAGGAGAAGAGGTAGGGCCAGGGCCTCCTGTCACAGACTCCAGACTGAGTTAACGGAGCAAAGAATCCCCTTAATAAGGAAGTCAGGAGCGGGGTAGGTATGTGTGTGGTGTGTGTGTGTGTGAAGAGCCTATGGATGGTGATTGGTAAAATGTTAGGGCAGCCCCACTCTCTCTTCCTAAAAAGGCTTATTAGGAAGAGAGAGTGGGGCTGCCCTAACATTTTACCAATCACCATCCATAGGCTCTTCACACACACACACACCACACACATACCTACCCCGCTCCTGACTTCCCAGTTACAACCAGAGCTGCCTGACGTTGAACCTTGGGGACCAGGTTTGAATCTCAGCATTGCTAAACATCCTGTGATTTGGGGCAGATCACTCAATCTGCTCTGGCTTAAAACGAAAAGTGAACATGACCTTGTGTAATGTAACTGGTGCTCATGAGAAGCACTCCAATACCTTTTGGTCGTGATCGTGATATATAAACAAACTGCAAAAAATAAACGCCCGTACCAGGCTCATGTGACAAGCACGATGCTTGCCTTTCACAGATGAAGCAGACTCTGAAGCTTTCCCATTTTCAAAAGTGAAAGGAAAGAATCCTGCAACTTGAACTCAGATTCTACCACCATCAGTGCAAGAGGTGCAAGGAAAGTGCCTCAGTGTTTAGGCCTGTGTCCTTGCTTGATAACATAACCTGCATTTGTAAAGCACACATTCAACCAGAGGGGTATTTTTGCGCGGAAAAATAGATGTTTATTGTTACCCAAGTCAATGGTACTAATTTTATCGACCTCAGAAGGATGAAAGGCTAAGTGCACCCGGTGGGATGTGAACTTGTGACCATGAGGTCAAACACAGGGCCCTACAATGGACGCATTCGTCCACCAAGCCACCAGACCCAATATGTCACTAGAGAACATAGAATTAGTGGTGCTTTTGGGTGTTCAGCTATTATTAGATTTTTAAATTCCGCTGAAGTATAAACAAACTTCATTCGCCAGATAGCATTTGACTATTCAAGAGGCCAGGACAGTGTTTCCAACTCTACTATGACTGAGCTTAGGCGTCCTTGCTAGGTATGACATGAAATGTTGAGTGGTTGCAGTTACTCACTAGCCCCCATCTCAATGATGCTCAGCGCTTCACTTGTATATTTACTGTCTTTTCAACCTAACACTCTTTCCCTTCGCTTGCTTTCCAGCTGTGTGTCTGTGAAAATGTTCCATTTGGCTGCTACATGTCCCCTACATATCTGAGGGAGACAAACTTGAACATAAATTGCTGAGCTGCACCTCTTCATGTTAGGGTAGCTTACTCTGCTGCTCCCATTACGATATGCATGAGATAACCCTGTACAGTCTGCTACTGCCAGTGCTGCATATGCTCTTTGTGTGGTAGAAGAATGTGGAGATGTAGCAGTGAGTGCACAAGAATACAAACGCACCACACAGAAATGTAAAAGGAGAGATTGATTTAACTGCCCATTACTGCCTCTTGTGTATTTGTATTTTTAGGTACTGCCTCAGTGAACCACATCACATCTGCTATGTGATTTTGCTGCACCACAAATCGTTCATAAGCTCTGCCAAGCAGTGCAGTCATTCTCATCCACAAGTTTGTGAGAGCATCACATCTGAGTATTTTTTAAGCTGGACAGATATGAGTTGGCCCTATGATGAAGAACGCCCTTCTGTCCTACAGCTTCATATTTCAATGCAGTCTGGTCTGTGCCAAAAACACTTCAAGAAATTTAGACCATTACCAGTCTGCAATCTGCCTTTAGGCACTATTTCTCAACATATGAAAATGTGTTACCTGCACACTAGTTGATTATTGGGTGCAGTGCACAGTGATACATCTGCATGCATGCTGTACAACAACCCAGTGCAACAATTGCATTTGAGAGTGCATGACCATGCACTGCATAATTGGACTTGCACTTAAAATATATATTGCTCAGTATGATGCACTGATTGCAGTGCAAGTTCTCTTCGTGCAGATCTACCTTAGTGAAGGCGGGGCAAGCAGTTACCTTCCCAGGACAAGTAGATTTGTGTAACATTTTGTCCCCTGGCCAAGTAGATTTTGTAAAAATGTCCACACCCCTGTAGTGCGCCCTATCATATCTGGCCAGCATGGCCTGTGTATTGGCTATTCTTCATGAGTTTGCTGCTTGAGCTGCCACTCTCTTGCCTGATGCCTCAAAGATCTTTGACTCCTTGTCTGGAGGAGCAGCCTCTCCAGTAGTCTGGGAATTTGCGCGCTTACGTGCGTTAGATACCACTAGGGAGTCTAGGGGTAGCTGCCCCCTGATGTTTGTAGGGTCTATAGGTGCAGCCCTATATTTCTTTTCAATTCTAAGGTTTATGACCCGTGCCCTAGCAGTGTCCTTAAAAATGTCATTTGGGTGTTTTAAGACGCCCTTCAACATGGGGAGAGTTTTTACATGTCTTTCAGATGTTGTTAATGTATCAAAGAGAAAGTCTTCTTCAATAGCATCCGAGTGCATATCTACATTATGGTAGGTTGCTGTTCTATCTAGTAAAGAATTAAAGGCCACTGTAGCTTCTGTGGGTGATGGCTTAGTTGGGTATACTGCAGGGTCTGTAATGGGCAGAGTCCCTTCAGTATCTGGTTCTCCTCCCCCACCCCATGGCTGTAAATTTGTGTCTCCTATTGGGTTTTGTGGATACCCAAACCCCACATCTGCATCCTGATCTTCATCTGGGTTGTAGTCAGAGCGTGCAGGTGATGTTGGGGCATATGGAGTAGTAGGCGTAGCTGGAGTGATAGGTTCAAAAAGTATAGGAGAGGTAGCACAGTCTCTTTTCTTTTTGAGGGGAATCTTAGAAAAGTCTTCAGTTGGCAGAGGTCTTTTCTTTTTTGTGTAAACAGTCACTTTACCAGTTTTGGGGTCAATGTACAGTTTTGACTGGTCTTCTGTGGATGGGTCTGGATGAATAATCTCTTCTTCCACAGTTTTTGGCCTTGGTGCCGTAGCCTTTGGTTTGACTTTTTTCGGGTCGATCGCTTTATTGAGTTCTACCGCTTTTGGTGGTTGGATCGGTTTTTGATGTTTTTCTACAGGTTTTGTCGGTTGAACGTCTTTGGCTGGCTTCACCACCTTTTTCGGACCGAGCGGTTTGGTCGGTTCGACAGTCTCTTTAGGTGTTTTCGGAGTTTGTGGTTTTGGCTCGATGCCCTTTTTCGGATCGATGGGCTTCGGCACGACCGATTTGTTTTCGTCCACCTTCGGTTTCACTTTCGGTTCGACGTTACTTTTGGGCGTAGGCCTTTTGCTTTCGTCGACCGGTTTTTTCCCCTCGTCGAAAGTTGAGGCTGCTTTGCTCGATTCAACGTGCTTTGTCTTGGGGGTCGAGTTGACGTGCTTTTTTGGTGTCGATTCGACGTATTTTGGCCGCGAGGTTGACTCGACGGCTTTCGACTTCAAGCTCGACTCGATAGCTTTTGTCTTCGATGTCGACTCGACGGTCTTTGGCTTCGAAGGGTGTATTGGGACTGTGGCGTTCGGGTCGACGCCCTTCGGCCTAATCACCTTTGGTTCGACGACATTCGGTCCGAAGACGGTATTGTCGACGAGTTTCGGTTTCGATGGAACCAATGTCGTATATCGTGTCTCAGAAGGCTCTTTTTGCATGTTCTTAGCCGGGCGGTATGGCGGGGCTGTAGAACGAGAATGTTGATCTTGGCTAAGGCCTGCTGGCGATGCCTCGACCCGAGCCTCTGATATCGGTGTAGTGTCTATATGGGGCGGTGTACTCACGGTTCGCCCCTCGTCGTCATCGGAGTCGTCTTCAACAGCTACGATGTCTTGATCGTATTCCTCGAGATCAACGATTTGTTCCTCCTCTTCGAGGTAATATTCGGAGTCGTGCTCCGAGTATTGTTGTTCGTCTTGATCCGAGTCTTCGGCGCTAGCTAGGTCTTCCTCATCGTCGAAGATGTTATCGGGCTCTGGCGCCGACCTCTGCATTTCTTGCCTCGCCGCCCGTCGATTCCGGATAGTCTTTTTCGACCGGAACTGGGCACAGGCTAGGAAACTATCTTCGTTGTGATCTGGAGATAGGCATTTGTTGCACACTGGATGCTTATCTGTGTGCGGGAACTTGGAGTTGCACTGCGGGCAGTATTTGAATGGACTTCGTTCCATCGAAGGTTGGTCCACGTGGTGTCGAGAAGGCCTCACGGCCCTATTCGACGACCGGAGTGCAACAGATGTTCAAAAAGTGTATCGGTACCGAACGCTGAACAATACCGACGGATCCGAAGGCCTTTTGGCCTTTAGAGAAGTTTTGTTGATTCCGAACGTGTTGGAAAGTACATCCGAACCCAATGGCGGAAAAAAACAATCTGAGGATGGAGAGGATGCCCATGCGCACTGTAGTCCGAGGGAGGACCCACCTATCTCGTGATACTTCGAAGACTCTTCCAGGACAACAATGTGCAATCATCCAGACCCAACACTAGGCGGTGATCTATGCACAGATATGAATTCAGCAGCCCACATGCATCGAACGCGAATGTTCGGACAGAAACTGACTTTCATCTTGAAATTAACTTTGCCAGGCTTTGTAACTTGTTCTGACAAGAACGCCTTGTACTGTTTGGTGTCTAGTGTTGCTCCTAGAAAAGTTAGAACCTGGAGAGGTTGCAACTGTGACTTATTTGCATTGAGAGTGAGTCCCAGGTTTGAGAATAGATGAAGGCAACTTTTGACAGCCTCTCTCGTAGCGTGCTTTGATGGTCCTTTGAGCAGCCAGTCGTCGAGGTATGGGAAGACTTGAATACCCCGAGACCTCAGAGTGGCAGAGACCGGAGCTAGGCATTTTGTGAATATTCTTGGTGCCGATTTCAGTCCGAACGGGAGCACCTTGAATTGAAAGTGGGCGTTGCCACTGTGAATCTTAGGTGTTTGCGATGTTTGGGATGTATAGGGATATGGAAGTAAGCGTCTTCCAAGTCCAGAGAAGCCATAAAATCCCCTTCATTGAGACAGCTCAACACATCTGTCAGCGTCACCATTCGAAAACTCGGCATCTTCAGAAACTTGAGTTTGCGCAAGTCGAGAATCGGGCACCACTCCCCCGAGTTTTTCCTTATGAGAAATAAACGAGAGTAGAATCCTTTCCCTTTTTACGAGACTGGAACTTTTCCTATCGCATTCTTGCGTAACATTTTTAAAGCTTCTCTGTACAGTAAGTGAAGACGAGGGGAAGGGGGACCCTTGGGCGGGGTCGTAGGTGGTTTCTTTAAGAACTCTAGAGTGGGACCTCCTTGAACAAGGTCGAGGACCCAAGGATCTGATGTGATGAGCTGCCATTGTTGGAAAAAGGCTGAGATCTTTGCGCCCACAGGGAGGGGAGAAGGTTTGACTGGCGTCCGGCAAAGCTCATTGTCTTCTATTTGAGTCACGTCCTTTATTGTTTGACCGTCGTCGTCCGCCCTGACGAGAGAAATTGCTTGAAGATGATTGCCTGGTAAAAAGGCTGCTTATATTGAGATTGGTATTGCCTGTTTTGTTGGTTGTTGTAATTTCCTCCAGAGGAAAAACCACGACCTCTTGATCCCCTGAAAGATCCTCTATTATACTGCAGGGTACACAGCGATTTAGCAGTGTCCGTATCTGTCTTGATGGTCAGCAAGACGTCATCTATATGCTTACCAAATAGTGAGTCGCCATTGTAAGCCATGTCCAGTATTTTAGTCTGTACCTCCGGTCTAAAAGAGATTGCTTTGAGCCATCCCTGGCGTCTGAGAACAGCAGCCCACGCTAGCTGCCGAAAATTAGTATTAGAAATGTCTAAGGCGCAGTCAATTTCCGATGCCGCCCGTTCCCCTTCTAGCACTATTCTCCGTGCTTCCTGCTGGTGCTCTTCAGGTATAAGGTCTAAGAACTCGGATAACTGACCACATCTTGCGGTCATAACGTGCTAAGATTGCCAGAGAGTTTGCTGCCTTGCTGGATGATGCAGCATTGGTGGAAATTCTTTTGCCTATCAAATCCAATCGTCTACCCTCTTTATCTGGCGGAGTTAAGATTGGGGTGGATGGATTCTTTGACCTCTGCTGTGCAGCCTGCGAAATTACAGAGTCCGGACGCGGGTGTCCCACAAGGCAAGATGGAGTGTCTGGCGGTGCTCGATATTCTTTTCAATTCGAGGAAGGACAGCGGGTATAGAGGCAGGTGTCTTCATTGTCTTAAAACCTTCGTTTCAAATAAAATCTATGATCGGTATTGCTCTGGTGATTCTTTTATAACCTTCTTTAAAGTCGTGAAGAAAACAATCAGATTGTTCGATAGTAACTGGAAGTTCAAACCGTGCTGCAGCCCCTTGCATAATGTTATGAAAACTGCCAATATCCTCAGGTGGTGAATCAGAGGGTTGCGGCATAGGAGGCGAAGGCACGGGGAATATATATTCATCCCAAGGATCCCCAGGTACATCATCATCAGGCAATTCACCTTCCTCTCTTTCATCCTCATCTGATGATGAAATATCCTGACCCCCTTGCGGTATAGCTTCTACAGGGTGTCTCGGTGAAATAGGATCTTCTATTGGCGGCGTAGGTGTAACTGCTGGCATGGTAGGTAACATTGGAGTAGTCGGTGTAGGTGGAAACCTCTGCCGATAATCAGCCAACATGGCCTGCAAATCTTGGATCAGAGAAGGAGGAAGATGACTTGTTTCTAACTAACGTGGAACCTTATGTGACTGTCTATGATAGGGAGTAGACAAGTCTTCTTGATAAAAATGTTCCTGGAAGTCTTCCTCTTCATCCTCTTCTTGACATTTTATTTGCAACTCTGACGGATGGCGTGCAATCTCATAAGGGCCTTCTTTCTTCCCGTCATCTTCATCAGATTCCTCTTCCTCTACATATGTCTCCAAGATATGTGATGGTAACAACAGAGATATATTAGTATAGTCTTGCCTATGGTACGTTTTTAGTTGAAATTGGGTGAACGTAACAGGCGACGCTTGAGATACTTGTGGTATCGCTGACCAAGTTCTTGCAGGTGGACTTCTGGTCATTAAGGGACTCTTCATCGACAGGGGCGTCTTGACCAAAGGTGTAATAGACAACTGAGCCGTTGACAATGATGTCGTCAATGGAATCTTCGTGGACGGGCTCGTCGTCGACGGTGCTGCCGTCGACGGTCTTGTCGTTGACGGGGCAGTCGCCGACGGGGCAGTCATCGACGGGCTCCTCGTCGACGGGGCTACCGTCGACGGGCTCTTCGTTGATGGGACTGCCATTGACGGGTTCTTCGTCGCCGATATCTTTGACGTCGACGGGCTCTTCGTCGTCGATGACTTCGACAGGGTTTTTGTCGACGATGACTTTGTAGATGAAGGAACCGTCGTCGATGGGATTGACGTCGACGCGGTCGTTGACGGCGATTTTGATGGAGTGACAAAAGAGGATTCCTTAGTCCCAGAAGACTTCTTTGTAGTAGAAATTTTTGAGGACACAATAGGAGAGGTTATACCTCTTGTAGAGATTGTAGATGAAGTACTTGAAGTAGAAGAGGTCACAGAAACTGTGTGAGAAGACACCAGAGAAAGAGTCTTGATCTGGGCTTTACTCACTGTTTTTGTAGCTGAAGATTTGGAAGACTCTGAAGGCGGAGATAAGGTGATCCAGTAGAAGACGACGACCCCCTTGTGTGTTCCGAAGCTCTGTGAGAGGATTTTTTATGTTTCCTCCTCTCAGGAGAAGAGCTGTCCCTGGATCTGGATCTTTTGCTGGAAGTAGAGGCTCTGTCCTCCTCATCTGTAGAAGATTATTTAAGCCATAAAAGAACCCTTGCCTCCCTGTCCCTGATGGTTTTGGCAGGGAAGGTTCGACAAATCCTACAATCCTTAACAAATATGGTTAGGATGTAGACAGTAGATGCAGTCTTTATGCTGATTATCTACATGGACCCCCTTTTTATCACAGGTCCTGCAAGCTTTGAAGAGAGCTTTCTTTTCAGACATCCTGAAGAGAAAAAGAAGAAACTGAGTTGGCAATCAGGGAGACTCCCTTCCATACGACGTGCGGTGAAAATCTGAGGAGAACTGCTTCTGCTGGGAAGGTTCTAGAGGGTGCTGGTATCTGATTGGTTAGAACTATTTTTCGGTTCTTTTCATACAATGAGATAGATAGGCTACTAAGCTTTGGGCCTTTTGGGCCTATTGTCTTGTCAGCCTACTACAGTTTCTGACTAAGGCACTGCTTTTGTATGTATTATTACCGTGTGACTCGCGCCTCGGCGACGGGGAATGATTCAGGCATTTGAATCTATGAAACATACCCAAATACTGGATAATGAATATGCTACTTACCAGTATGCATCTGTTCTTGGCATGTAGGGCTGCTGACATTCATATCTATAGCATAGATCGCCGCCTAGTGTTGGGTCCGGATGATTGCACATTGTTGTCCTGGAAGAGTCTTCGAAGTATTACGAGATAGGTGGCTCCTCCCCTGGACTACAGTGCGCATGGGCATCGACTCCATCCCCAGATTGTTTTTAGCCATTGTGGCGAAGATGGAGTAACAGTGTGAGCAATGACCATGCTAAGAGTAAGTTTGAATTCTGCAGCCGCTACAGGCGCCGGGGAGGAGGGCGGGCGATATCAATGTCAGCAGCCCTACATGCCAAGAACAGATGCATACTGGTAAGTAGCATATTCAGTTCGAGGCATGTGGGCTGCTGAATTCATATCTATAGCATAGAATAAATAGCAGTCCCTCCATTAACGGCGGCCGCCTGTGCCAGCTGCAGACGTTTGAATAAGTTTTTTTAAGAACAGCCTGCCCCACAGCTGCTTGCTGCTTGGAGTGCACATCTACACAGTAGTGTTTAGTAAATGTGTGTGGCGTAGACCATGTGGCTGCTCTACAAATGTCCTCCAAAGAGATATTACCAAGGAAAGCCATGGAGGCCCCCAACTTGCGGGTGGAGTGGGCTCTGGGGGGGACCGTTAAAGTGCGCTTAGCCTTGTGATAGCAGATTTGAATACACTTAACGATCCACCTGGCTATACCTGCTTTGGAAATGGGGTTGCCTTTGTCCTGGGCCGAAAAGGCAACAAAGAGTTGTTGTGTCTTCCTAAAATCTTTGGTTCTGTCGATGTAGTACATCAAAGCTCGTTTGACGTCAAGAGTGTGGAGCATTCTTTCGGCTACTGTCTCTAGGTTTTGAAAGAACGCGGGCAGTTCAATGGTCTGATTGACATGGAACTGTGAAACCACCTTAGGAAGAAATTTAGGGTTAGTGCGCAGCACCACCCTGTTCGAGTGAATTTGTATGAATGGCTCTTGTACAGTGAGCGCCTGAAGCTCACTAACACGTCTCAGAGACATAATGGCTAGAAAAGCCACTTTCCATGTTAAAAACTGAACCTCGCATGAATGCAGAGGCTCAAAAGGTGGGCCCATCAGCCTGGTGAGGACCACATTAAGGTTCCATACAGGAGCTGGCGGCGTCCTGGGAGGGATGACTCGTTTCAGTCCTTCTAGGAAGGCTTTAATGGCAGGCACTCTGAAGACGGAGAGATGCTGCCTGTTTTGGAGGTAAGCTGCTATGGCGGATAAGTGTATCCGAATGGAAGCATATGCCAGCTTGCATTTGTAAAGATGTAACAAATAACAGATGATGTTGTGAGTGGATGCATCTAGCGGGTTGATGTTGTGTTCCGTACAGTAAATGACAAACCGCTTCGATTTTGCTGCATAGCAGGCTCTGGTGGTGGGCTTTCTTGCCTCCCGTATGATATCCATGCAGTCGGGAGGTAAGTTAAGGTAGCCAAATTCTAAGACTTCAGGAGCCAGATCGCCAGGTTGAGCTGTTGCGGGTCTGGGTGCTGAATGTCGCCATGGCTCTGCGTCAAAAGTCTGGGCGTGAGGCGCAGCCTTTGATGCGGTACCACGGAGAGTTCTAGAAACGTGGTGTACCATGGTTGGCGTGCCCATGTTGGAGCAACCAGGAGGAGTGTCATCGAGTGTTGCTTTAGCTTTCGTGCTACCAGCAGTATGAGAGGTGCTGGGGGAAAAGCGTACGCAGGGAACTACCTGCCTGCGGCCTCAGTTTGTGGGAGGTAGCGCAATTCCTTTCACTCACTCAACCTGCTTGCTTTCAGCTACACTGACTCGGCACCGCAACGGACGTACTGGTGTGGCCGCGCCATACCGGGCGACTGCCATACGAGACTGTGGGCTCCAGGCCATGCAGTGGGCCTCATCACACAGACTGAGGTAGGGGACAGCTGTAGGGGTCCAGGCAGGTGCTTCTTCTTTTCCCCCTCCTCCTCCCATCAGCATTGTCTGCCTCTGTGAAGGCTCTGTGCGCAACCACAGTGCCTCTCCTGATGAGCCTAGAGCAGCGACCCAGGTGGGCCTAGACTAGGTCCGGGGCCTGCCGAACTTTGAGCCTTCTTCTGGTTGCGACCCTCTACCTCCTACTGTCATACGGTGACTGCGACTGGCCTGCTGTACTGCGCTACCTGCCCGACGGGGCGGGGACAGGCCTGGACCACCCCTGGGAGAGGTTATAATGTGAGGGGTGGCCGCCCCACTTCTCCTCCTGCACCATACCATCTGATTAAGTTTGGAGTATTTCCTCACCCAGGTGGAACAACTTTTGCCTGATTGTGGCTGCCTGAGGGGGTGGAAGGAACCAGAATGGACGATCTTCTGGAGGACTTGTTCCGCTCGTGTGCCAGCTGACAAACTATTCCACTGTTTTGTGGTGGAGTGTGCACATTGTGCTCTGATCAAGAAACTTCCCACTAAAGTCCTTCCCGGGCCAGTCATAGCACGCATCCTTAAGCCCTGTGGTGCCATCCTGGCTTAAGATAAGCCAGTGCCAAAATCCTGAGCTTCCCAGACTACACTAAAGCAGTCCAGCAGAAACAATGTACCTTCGAAGAGGTCAAGCAAAAACTTGCACGCTTAACATCCGCTGTATGCTCCTCTTCCCGGCCAGACTCAAGGTTCTTTTTTTATCCTCCACCTTCTTCTTCAACCCCCCTGAGCAAGCCTTGGAGTGGTCAAAAGAGCAGTCTACGGAGCATGGAGGATCAAAATGGAGCAGCAATTAGTGACTCACGGGACTCACCCTTCGGACAGAGCCCTTGCTGACGCCGCACTAAATCTATGAGGCAGGAGCAGGCCCGGGGTAAAAGATGGTCCTCCTTGAGCCATACACCGGCGGTAGGATCACATCATGCCCTAGACCAAGAGGCATTGTTATTTGATACCCCAGTAATCTTCAAATCAAATGAGAGTTTGCCTGGCTCCCTAACTTGAATGAACACTATCCTTAATACAGGTGTGCTTGGACCCTGTGGTAGGGTATGTGGCTCCTTGGATGTACACCTGGAGCAGTGAGCTACACTGTTTGTTGTCTACTTGACTTGATTGAGAGGTTGGGGTGTAGCCCGCATTTACACTAAACTAATCATTTACAGTATCACTTTAATGCACTGCTGTCAGACCATATTAGGTTACTCCAGATAACTTTATCCACAGTGCCATTATGGTTAAAGTAATATCATGGAACGAAAACGGTCTTCTGGACCATATTAAAAGATCAGCTGTTGTATGCTATATTAGACGGCACAGACCAGACACAGTGCTGCTCCACCTCATGGAAATTAAGTGCTCTTTCCTGGGATGCTTCGGAAATTACTGAGTGCATCATGCATACGGGCTATGCCAGGGGCTCAAGATGAACAGTTATACTCCTTCATAAGACATTCCCTATTACAACCTCTACAACTTACTGAGATTCTCAGGGGTGGTATGTTGGTATAGAGGGGTGACTGGAGGCTAATTACTTAAATTTTGTAACTTGCTATAGTCCGTGTCCAATGTGGCACTTTAAAGAGTGGTATCTCATGGACCAGAAGTGTGCGGAATTTTTGGAACAGAAGATACAGACCTTCTTCCATGAAAATCAAGGGTCCGTGGTCTCCCGCGGTACTTTATTGGCAGCAAGTATGCCCTTCCTCAGAGGCGGTCTTAAGCAGTAGGTGCGATGCGATGAGCGGCGGCATCAGGCACACATTACTGAGTTTGAAGTCCAGATCATTGCACTTGAAAACGCAATGGAGGGATATTTATGACAGGACACTGCCCACTCATCAGATCTCCTTTGAGGAGGCGCGCTAATGTTGAAGGGCGTCTACTCAAAGGGTATATGCAACTGGGTGACAAATCAGGCAAGTTACTATACTGGCTAGCAACCCAGGAGGTTTCCAGTAGAGTGGTCTCAGCTATTAGAAATGATTCTGGTGCCCTGTGTAAGGAACTACCTGCCAATGACCAAGTGCTTATAGCCTATTACCAAGATCTATATGTGGTACACCCACCTCCTCTAGAGGAATCTCGGCACCTCCCTCTTGGGGATATTCCCCTACCAGCTATCCGCCCCTCCTTAGCGTGTGAACTAGATTTGTTGCTCTCGTGGACGAGGTAGAGCAGGCAATAACTGATTTCCAATCAGGAAGGACACCCAGATGGGTTCCCTATTGAGTTTTTCAAACAAAACAGCGATCTCTGGTCTGTAGCACTTTATGCCGATGCTCTGAAACGAAGTTCTTTTTCCTCAGACCTCAATGTCGTCACCATTGTAGTCTTGCCCAAAGCTGGCCAACCGGCGGAATGCTGTTGCATCATACCCCTCATTAGTGCCGCGATCAAGAAATCTCCAAAGGTGTTGGCATTCAGGATCAGCCAAACCCTCTCATATCTGGTGCACCCAGACCAGTATGGCTTTATACCGGGTAGGAGTACCAGCCATTGCATTTGAAGGGTGCAGCAAGTCCTCTCCAGAGCAACTCATTTGGGAGGAGTACTCGCTCTCCTCCTGATTGATTTTCTAAAGGCCTTTGATATGGTCTTCAGGCGGTACTTCAGCATGCCAGCTTAAACCTGCTGTATACTGCCCAGACTGAGGTCAGAGGGATTCTCTCCTGACCATTCCCTATTCGTAGGGGCACACGTCAGAGTCATTGGCCCACCTAATAAGATGCGACGTGTGGGATACAGAGACCGCATTACCTTATATGCGGATGATGTTTTGCTTTTCCTAAGTGAACCTCGGACAACGGGACCCTGGCGTCTCAAGACCCTTTGGCTAGATCCCAGAGGAATCAGGCATTTGGGTGAACACTAAAAATCTGTCCTCGTTTCGGTGTCTAGCGATGCGATGGGAAGAATTTGGTGTCCCAATATCCTGATTAGACAGAACCAGTCTTTTCAGTATCTTGGGGTCTACATATCTTGTTTTCTGAACTTGGCTTGGTCTCTCCCTCTTCAATTAACAGTGGATTAAGATTCACATAAATGGAGCCATCTCCTATTCAACCCAATGGGGCGCATTGCCTTATTTGAGATGATGTGAATGCATTGATGCCTCTATGTTTTGGTGATTTATCCCTACCTCCATATTCCCTGGGCATGGTCCTGCTCCTTCACCTCAAAATTAACTTCTATTATTTAGGCAGGGGGCACCATTGAATGGCCTTTGCATTGGTCAGGAAGTAGTTGTTTGGCAGAGACCTTCGTGCCCGAGACCTCTACGCCTATTAGCTTGCCGCTCATCTGGCCCCGGTGAATGAGTGGTTCACTGGGGGTTGGGATGATCCTATCGGCTTAAATTACATCTTCTGGGTTTTGACGGATTACAGTATCTTCTATATGGCGCCCAGTTGTCCACTGTGGTTCCGTACTTGTGCCTCACCCTCTGGATGTGCCGCCTCACAGATAGGACACCTCTGTGGCGCGACACCTGGTTCCGTCAGGTGGACAGCCTTGCGGGTTTCTCCCAACGGGACCTCATTGGCATTACCTACTTGGGTGGCATTCCTAAAAGAGGGCTCCTGATGTCCTTTCAAGAGCTGCAGGAACAAAATAGCTTGTCACAAACTCAGCTTTTCAGTTACTTACAGATGTGTGTCACCGCAGCAGACAAGCAGATGCCTGAATACAGTCCTCTTGACGCAAACAAGTTGATGGGTCGTCTACGTAGGGGGGAGCAACATCAACAATTTATTGATCCCTGATTATCAATGTCCTGGATCACTCCTCACATTTACGCCGTAGGAGGGAGGGCTGGGTGGGAGAATTTGAAGATGAGGACTAGAGAGATGCCTGTCTTGCCCTGCAGAAACTAGCTTTTTTCAGCTTTATGCAGATGGGGGAGTGGGGAGCAAACACATTGTGCAGGCTGCCAAGCCCCAAATGTCGATTTCCTTCACATGGCATGGTCCTGTCCACTCGTAGAGTCCTTCGGGGAGGGAGTGACACAGGAGAGCTCTGCGGTTCTGGATCATAACATTGAATTGGGCCATCGAGAGACATTACTGGGACTAATGAGAGTGAATTGGTAATCTCGCGTGCTGAAAGGAGAATGGTGTGGTGTCCCTGGTGGCCAAAAGAGGCATTTCTCACTACTGAAAGCTCCAGGGCCACCTCCCTTGAAATAGGGTGTCGTCTACTGTTGTGAGCCAAGAACGACTCCTCTACGAGGCCCGTGGTTGCCCTCAAAAACATGAAAAGATATGGGGATATTGGTGTGCCCATTATAAACTGCTTTTCTAAAGTTACATTGTGGTTGGGGGACAGTCGGCACCCATTGTTCAAACTGTGGAACGCTATTACATGATTTTACTTCTATGTGGATGCAGCCGTGCATTACTAAAGTTAATACAATTTGGTTAATGTAAAAATTACAACCAAGTCTACAAATGCAAATACAATGAGGTGGACAGGAAGGTGTAGAAATTAGGGCCTTTTAAATGGATGTTAATTAATTAATTGGATGGCAATTAGAGAAACAATAGGTAGCAAGAAGTCCAGGTCAAACGTACTCAACTGATGCTCACCTCTAATTCTTTGTCGCTCAAAGACCCCACGCTGCATAGACTCTGGTTGGATGACTCACTATTTAAAGGACCCTGAAACGAAAAGATAACACGTTAAGCCAGACGGTCATAACATGTGCAGTGGTATTAAAGTTCAACCAAAAAAAAATGAACACATACAGGATATTTCAGTTGAAGGTTCATGAAGTATTGGTAATTAGTTTGACATTTCTGCAGGTACTAACCAAAAATTATTTTCAAATGTTATTGATATTTATCCATATTTACTTTATAGCCAGTGAAAAAAGAACTATCATTTAGTATATTTCCACGTGTATCTAACTCCTGAGTGTACACTCATCTCTGTAGGCTTTAATGCAAGTCATCATAAAAAATGAAAATGCACTTTCGTCTGAAAACATTGGCACTTTATTGGGAGCAAATCGATGATCCTTAAGGTTTCTCAGAAAATCGAATTTTTTCCAAAAAACTCTTTACCCTGTCCATAAGCACTGCTAGAGAACTTCAGGTAGTGTTTCACAACATGAATGTGCAAGAGTCTATAAGCACTGCTAGGGAACTTCAGGTAGTGTTTCACAACATGAATGTGCAAGAGAAAGAAAAACATACAATTGGGTTATTACTTATATTCAAAAGAGGGAAATAACCCCTTTTCTGGAAAAATAACAAATAGGGAACACAAAAAAAAATCGACATTTACGAGAGGTAAAATGCTAAGACATTTTTCACACAGTATTTTTTTTACCCGAACAATTGGAAGTGCAGTTCTCCAAAATATCCACCACATGAAATTGGTTAAAATGGGAACCAGACGGATTGAAGAATTATCCTTATAACACAATTCAGCAAGTGCAATGTTGCTCTTTCCTCTCAAAGAAATGTAAAGCATCAAGACATTAACATGACACAAACGCAGTAAGAAAATTATCCTGCATACTTTTTAACTATTTGCTTGGTCATCAATTACAGATTCATATTGCAAAAGGCTTAACCTGTGACACAATTTCCACAGCATGCTTTCTCGAACTATGACAAAGTTCCATTTGCTATGAAAGTCAGAAATCGTAAGAAAAATGCTACTTACCCAGTATGCATCTGTTCTTGGTATGTAGAGCTGTAGAATCTCATGGTTTGCTTAAGATTGCCATCTAGTGTTGGATCCGGATGTTTGCACTTGTTTTTCTGGAAGAAGTTTCCCATAGTCACAAAGTAGGGGACTCCTCCCTTAGGTAATAGTGCGCATGGTCACCGACTCCATCTTCAGATTGTTTTCCGCCGAGGGTGAGAGAATGGAGTAGTAGTAAAGAATAGAGAACAGCAGCACCTACAGATGGGTGGGCGCATGAGATTCTACAGCTCTACATGCCAAGAACAGATGCATACTGGGTATGTAGCATTTTACAGTGTGAGGCATGTGAGCGGTAGATCACATGATTTGCATAGACTATGCAGCAGTCTCCCCGAAGCGGTGGCTATCCTGTTGTGGTTGTCTGAAATAACGTTTTAAGTACTGCTTGACCCATGTTAGCTTGTTGTCTTGCTAACACATCTACACAATAGTTTTTGGTGAATGTGTGTGGTGTAGACCATGTTGCAGCTTTGCAGATATCAGTAATAGGGATACCCCTAAGAAAGCCATAGTAGCCCCTAACTTGCGATTGGAATGTGCTCTGGGGGTACTGTAAGAGTCCTTTTGGCTTTTTGATAACAAATCTGAATACATTTGACAATCCACCTAGCAATTCCTGTATACTACAAACAGTTGTTTGGTTTTATGAAATGACTTTGTTCTTTCAGTGTAATACAAAAGAGCTCTTCTGACATCTTAGGTATGTAAAGCTCTCTCTGCAACAGAGTCAGGTTGAAAGAAGAATACAGGTAGTTCAACCAACGGATTAATATGAAATGCAGATACAACCTTGGGTAGGAATTTAGGGTTGGTACGAAGAACCACTTTATGTAACTGGAAAAAGGGTTATTCTATGGTTAGTTCTTGTAATTCACCCACTCTCCTCAATGAAGTGATTGTAATGAGGAAAGCTGTTTTCCAAGTAAGGAACTGTAGTTCACATTTGTGCATGGGTTCAAATGGCAGACCAATTATCCTTGTGGGGACTATGTTAAGATTCCATACTGGGGCAGGTGGAAGTCTTGGTGGTATTACCCTTTTTAGCCTTCCATAAATGCTTTGATGACAGGCACTCGAAATATCGATAAATGTTGTCTATTTTAAAGGCAAGCTGCTAGGGCAGCAAGATGCAGTCTGATGGATGTATAGGCCAATGCTGACTGCTGCAAATGCAATAGTTAGCACAGTATGTTCCGTATGGAAGCATCCAGAGGGTTGATGTGATTGTTATTGCAATAAATAACAAAACGCTTCCATGTGGCTGCATAGCAGGCCCTTGTGGTAGGCTTTCTCGCCTATCTAATACTGTTCATACAGTCTGGTGGAAGGTTGAGATAAACAAACTCTATGACTTCAGGAGCCAGATGTCAAGGTTGAGCTGTTTGGGATATGGGTGTTTGATTTCTCCATGGCTCTGTGTGAGGAGACTGGAAGTTAAATGTAATTTTTGATGTGGTACCAGAAAGAGTTCCAACAGGGTTGTGACCAGGGTTGACGTGCCCATGATGGAGCTACCAGTATTAGCGCGAGGGACATATGCCTCACTTTACGAACCACTGATGGAATGAGTGGGAGAAGCGGAAAAGCGTAGACAAATATCCCTGACCAGTTCATCCATAGGGCATTGCCTTTGGACAACGGGTGTTGATACCTGGAGGCGAAGCTTTGGCATTTAGAATTTTCTGGTGTTGCTAACAGGTCTATGTGAGGGACTCCCCAAGCTGGGAAGTATGGGTGGAGAACTTTAGGGTGAAGTTCCCACTTGTGTATTTGATACCTCTGCCTGCTGAGGAGGTCCGCAATCTGATTGTTGACTCCTGGGAGGTGTTCCGCTAGGAGGTAAATGTTGTGGTGACTACCCACTTCCAGATGTCCTGGGCTAAGTGGGACAGTTGGAGAGAGTGTCCCCCTGCCCCTGGTTTTGTATGTAATACCTAGCTGTCATGTTGTCGTTTCGGACTAACACAGCTTTGCCAGATAGGTGATCTTGAAAGGCTTTGAGAACTAGAAAGATTGCCATGAGCTCTAGATGAGTGATGAGGAGCATCTTTTACTGGTGACTCCACAGCCCTTGCACTGTGTGTTGTTGAAGATGAGCTGCCCAGCCAGTACGGCATGCGTCCTCTGTTAACACGGTCTGTGGAACCGGGTCTATGAACAGCCGCCCTTTTGATTTTTTTTGGTTTTGTGTGCTCCACCTCTGCAAAGAGCGACGAGTACAGCCGCTTACCAACACTAGATCGGTTAATAGACCTTGAGACTGGTTCCACTGACTGGCTATACACTCTTGAAGTGGACGCATGTGTAACCTGGCGTGGGAAACTATCATGATGCAAGATGCCATCATTCCCAGCAGTTGCATAAACATTCAAGCTGGAAGTGACTGAGTCGGTTGAAATTTGAGAATGAGCGCCTGAATGTTTCGAATTCTGGCTGCATTGGGATACGCTAGAGCCTTCTGACAATCTAAAGTGGCTCCTAGGTAATCCTGAACTTTGGCTGAAGACGTGATTATTACTCATTGACTGAGAACCCTAGCTGTTGAAGCAGCTGAATGGTTACGGAGATGTGCTTGCGACATTGCTGGTATGTGCTGGCTTTGATAAGCCAGTCGTCCAGATAGGGTAAGACATATATGCTTTGTCTTCTGAGATGTGCAGCTATGACCGTCAGACATTTTGTGAAGACTCTGGTGGCAGTGGTGACTCCAAATGGGAGCACTTTGAATTGGTAGTGTTGACCAACTACCACAAACCTGAGAAATGTGCGGTGATCCACATGGAGTGGGATATGAAAGTAGGCGTCCTTTAAATCTAGAATAGAAACAAAATTGCCCTTTTGCAAAAGAGGCAGTATTTGTTGCAGTGTTACCATGTGGAAGTGGTCTGACTGTATGTAAAGGTTGAGTTCACTGAGATCCAATATGGGTCTGAGAGAGACGTCCTTTTTTGGAATTATAAAGTAAAAGGAGTACACGCCAGACCCTTGATGTTGAGGTAGTACGGGCTCTATGGCTTGATTTAGTAGCAGGGATTGTAATTCCTGTTTGAAAAGGCTTAGGTGATCCGGTGGAAGTCTGGGTGACTTTAGAGGAATGTTTGGGGAAGTGTTGATGAACTCCAGGCAGTAATTGCTAAGTGGTCGGAGGGGACTATGGGCAAGTCACTGTTTTGTATTGGATGGCGAGGTACTTGTATAGGAACCTCTACCACTGCCCTTGCCGTTGTTTCCTCTGTAATTGCCTCACTAGAAACCCTAGGAACCCGAGGGGTGATTATTGCCCTTGTAGGAGGACGCAGTGTCTGAGGAAGTGGTTTTAGATCCTGCTCGATAAAATGAGCAACAAAAGTAACCACGCCCTTGTGCAGACTGAAGTGCTCCTATGGATTTAGCCACTTCAGAAGCCTTCTTCATTTTATTCAATGAAGTGTCTAATACCGTCCCAAAAAGGTGTTCCTTGTGAAAGGGTATATTTAGTATGGAAGTTTCAACTTCCGGTTTAAACCTCGATATGCGCAGCTAGGCATGTCTTCTTAAAAGAACACTAGTGTTTACCGCTCTGGCAGATGTATCAACAGCATCTAGGGAGCATCTAATTTGGTTGTTCGAAATTAACTGCCCCTCACGAACAAGATCTTGCACTTTTGATTTGTGTTCTTTAGGGAGAAATTGGATGAGTTGCTCCATTTCATCTTAGTGTGCACGGTCATAGCGTGCTAGCAACGCCTGTGTATTGGAAATACGCCAGAAGTTAGCAGCCTGGGAGGCTATCCTTTTCACTGAAGCATCAAGGAGTTTAGACTCTTTATCTGGTGGGGGTGCGTCTCTAGTAGTCCGGGAGTTTGCCCTTTTCCATGCATTAGAAACTACTAGTGAATCTAATGGTAGTTGACCTTTTATGTAGTTTGGATCTGATGGGGCAGGCTTGAATTTTTAGATCTACCCTCGGGGTAAGGATACGGGCTCTAACAGGATCCTTAAAAATGTCTACATATCTGGTCATGCCTTTTAACATGGGCAGCATGTGTGTAGGCTTTTGTGTGTTTTGTAGAGTCTCGAAAAGAAAATACTCTTTAAGGGATTCTCTGTGCAGTGGGACTCCATGGTAAGTAGAAGCCCTACTTAACAACTCGACAAATCCTACAATGTCATCTGGTGGAGAGGGTTTGATAGGATGTATGTCCGGGTCTTTATCAGTGGGAGAATCAGTATTATTGTCATCCCACACGTCTCCAGGTTCATGGTCATCATTATTATCCCCATCCCCCTGATTGTCAGGTGTGTGTGGTGGTGAGTGCTCAGGTGAAGTTGGCACAGGCATAGTAGGTAGAGAAGGTGAAGGAAGAGTAAAAGAAGGAGGGGAAGGATTTGTCCCAACAGTTCTCTTCTTAAATGGTATGTGGTATTCCTCTTCTGTAGTAGCACCTCTTTTAGCACCCGTTAGTGGTGATATGTCCAGTCTTTGGGTGTACAACCAGGATTTTTTGTTTCGGATCCGGGTTGTCGATCGGATCACCGAAAGCATGTTTTTGGGTGACTTTGTCGTCTTCATGTGTTTTGGCGCCAATGGTTTCTTGGCCGGGGTTTTCGGATCCTAACTTTGTTTCGGTGCTGACGGAGGATGTTCGGTGCCAGACGAAGTCTTTGGCTCAGTGCCCAATTTGGCATGGGGCTTTTCGGATCCAGAAGGCTTTTTAATATGCTTCAGTGCAGAGCCCAAAGGAGAGGCTTCGGAAGCTTGTTCTCGGCACCCACCGGGGCCCGAGGGCGCAGGTTGGTGCGGAGCCATTTTCTTCGATGGAAGTGGAAGGTGGGGCGAGGTAGGGGCTGTACTCACGGTACGTTGTCCAATAGGGATGTCTTCATCCTCATCTGAGCTATCTTCGGAAACAAAGATGTCTTCCTGTTCCTCATCGGCTCCAATGGGCTCGTCGCCTTCCTACTCGTCCGATTGAGGTCTGAAGAGGTCCGCGATGGAACCGGCTTGTTGTCTCTGCATGTTGCATCGTCGAGCCCGACGATCGCTGAGAGTCCTTTTGGAGCGGAAAGCTCGGCACTCGTCGCAGAGATCTGTGGTCGGGTAACAAACACAAATTGCACACCTCGTGTGAGTCGTGCGTGGGTATTTCGCGTGGCACCGAGGACAGAACTTGAAAGGAGTTCGTTCCATCGACTGCGAGTCGAACCAGAGGCTAGGTCCGACAGCCTACCACAAGCTCTCCGAAATTTTCTTTAGGAATCATGATCCGCGAAGAAAGGGGAACGCGAGCGGAAACAATACCGTCGAGTGTGAATGTGATACGCGCCGAGAAGGACCAAAGAATCGGCGTTGATAACCATGCGCACTATCACCTCTGGGAAGAGTCCCCTACCTTCTGGCTAGGGAAAACTTGTTCCAGAAAAAACAAGTGCAAACATCCGGACCCAACAATAGCTGGCGATCTTATGCAAAGCATGTGATCTACAGCTCACATGCCTCGAACATTGGTATTTTTCCGCTTTTACTAGTCTCAACAGACGTTTTGAAAAAGGAACAGTGTTATGTGCGGAATGAATCAAAAAGACGGTTCTCATTTCCAAAAGAGGGCACGCAAATTGCTCTTCTTAAGCGGCCAAGCTTTTTTTTTTTTTATCAAAAGATTTCTCTCCGGTATCTAGGCTCAGAGGGCCACATTACAACTTTCCAGCAAATAAACAGATCAGCATAAGTACCACTTGAAACCCACTAGACAACAGGGATAATGCTTGGGATAAGATTTAGGGGAGCAAGGAATACTTTTTGGGAGGGGAGCCAATCAATAGACAAGAGTCATTTCCCTGGGGGGCTACTACTTTTTGCATTCTGCCCGCCTCCCAGATATTTTTAGGTTTTTGCCGTTTTTAAGTGGATTGAGTCTCAGGGTGGGGGGTAACATGAGTCACCTAGGAATGAGATCATGTATGTGGTGGGGATCTGCTTTCGCTGTAAAGTTTGCTTCCATCTGCGGTCTTTTTTGCTTTTGTCACATCCCCTGCCCGTGGAATAGCAGTCTCTTCAGATTGATTTTTTTTTTTAATTTGTTTTAATTTATTGCAGAACCAATTGTTTCCTTTATCATGGTGGTGAATCCTGTAGGAGGGTGTGGAGCTGTGGCTGATAGGCAACTTATTTTGCAATCTTTTCATGTAACGTCTATCCCTAGCCCGTTTGTACATTTCTTTTTTTACTGTTGTACTAATAATTGAATCTTTAGCTCTTTGTGATTGTCTTTCAAAGTAACATTGATTGGTGCTTTATCTACTACCTTGTGATATGTGTAATCGTTTTTTTTTTTGTTCTTTTCTAGTGGGACTTCTTTGCTGCTTGCTGTTTGTGCAAATTAGGTGCGGTTGATTAACAGTATTGACATCTCTGGCAAGTGAGTGGTATCTTTTTTGAGTATAAAGATCTTTATGTGCTTTGCACTGATGGACATTTCTTTCCAGATTTTATATGCTGGTAGTTTTACTTTCTGCTTCATTAAGCCACAGTTAGTGTATTACTTATTTTACACAATGTTGGCTATTGTTGACTTCTTTTTTATGTTCCTTTCATTAGCAAGGGATTACGGCTAACCATAGGTTGACTGATAAGCAGGTAGGTTGGTTTGCTTTTTGAATCTTCCTCGGACCATGGTTTTTAGACTGACTCTGCATCAGAGGTGGAGGACGAAAGCCAAGATTCAGGCAGTGAATTTTCTGTCCAAGAGCAATCATCCGATTACGAAGCCACTATCACTGTGGCGAATGTGCCTCTTTCGGAGGAAAACACAGGTACGCCGATAGCGCAGAAAGAGGAATCTGGTTTGCAGCCTTGAACTGCAAGACCTTCCACAGAAAGGATTGAAATCTCATTAGCCCTAAAAAACGAGTTACTTACCTTCGGTAACAATGTATCTGGTAGAGACACAGTCTAGCTGCAGACTCCTTAACTTAGAATACACCCCCAGGCGTCAGACTAGATATGGAAAACTTTTTCCCCAGCAGGACCTCTGCACGCCGGATGTCCACAGAAGTGTTGTCAATGGAGCCGTATAAGAACCACCCACCCGACATGGGGATTTCAGTTTTCTACAGTGAGACTTTTCCACGCCACAAGGCGGAGCCAAGACAAAAACTGTGAACATAGGAACAGTGTGTCAAAAAAGAACAAAACCCTTGAAACAACAATGATAAAAAAAATCATAGAGAAACAACACTATGTTGAAAAATGGACTGAAGGGAGCGAACAAAGGACTCATCCCAGGGGGCGTGGCTTGGAGGCTGATGGGACAGGCTGCGTGAGCACTGAGCTCCGAGCGAATCCCTGAATTTATCCTGCTATATCCTAATACCTGGACCCTTCTGGCGACACAGAGTGTGTTGGTAGCAGTGCGGACCAGGACTAGCGCGATCCCGAAGCTTTTCAGGGAGCCAATCGGGAGTTTTGTGCGATTTTCCGGACCAGGACAACTGAAGAAGAGGGCTCCAAAATGGCGGCGGCACCGCAGCTCTAAATCCTGAGCCCGGGTGAAAAGGACGATCGGCACAGCGGACCGAGGGACATATGCGCGGGTGGCATAGCAGGACCGGAACAGCAGAGGTCTCCTCGCGGCCCAGGTCGGGGCTGTGCACGAGGGTTTTTGTGAACAGCAGGATGCTCTCCGGTGGAGGCCCGGCCTGAGGACTGCCAGCAGTGGGGGCGGTGCGAAGACTGGGAGCGCAGGCCCGGAGACTTTACCCTTCCTGAAGCGGCGCTGAGGGACCGGGACACAGCGTGGCGGTGTGAGACTGCCTGGAAGGGTGCAGAAGGACGGCGGCGCCTGCTCCGGCACTGGTGAGTGGGGTGTGGCGCGACCCTGGGCCCCAAGCTGCGGAAGCGGGGCACAGGAGAAGGCCGCGGCCTGCGAGCTAGGGTGGGAGCGAGGAGGCACACAGGGGACGGTGAAGACGGTGAACGCAGGGCTTTCTATGGCGTTAATGGAGGCCCTTGTGCTGCGCAAGCTTGGTGACGCGGTGGGTCTAGACCTAGAACCCTTGAGTCTGCAGGACAGCGAGTAAAGGGGCACGGCAGAGCACAGAGGAGGACGGTGGGGGAGAGATCTGTCCCCAGGATAAAGCAACTTGCTGTGGACCTGGAAGCTGGCTATCTTAGGGGCGGCTGCCGAGGAGAGGAAGCACAGGAGCGGTCTGGACCCGGAACGGTCACCGGAGTTATGTGTCCCTGGCACCTGGGCTGGCAGGGAAGGGGAGGCACACCCTGAGTGGAGCTACGGACGGCGAGGGCTGCGAACTTGGACCCCCTTGGAGACTGAGGTCTTGGTTTGTTGCGGCTGGCGGCAGGAACGTAAGCAGGCAAACTGCCTTAGAACCGGCAGTGAGGGGCGAAGCTGGGACCTTGGATTCAGTATTCAAGGATTGGAGTTACTGGATAGTAAAAGGTGCGTCACGGCCTAGGTTGCATGGACTGCTGAACAGGGGTATTACTGGTGAGAGGGCCCACTGATCTTGCTGGACCACACTCTGGCACGGGCTGGGCGACCTGGTCATGGGGAAGCCAAAGGGAAAGAAGGATGGGGCGCACCAGCTGTCAGACTCTGAAGCTCCAGCCCAGAACGAATCGGGTGGCCCGGAAATAACCCCAAGACCCTGGAATGCGACAACAGTTTGAACGAATACTGGCGGCCATTGCGGATTTTCGCACTGCTTTGCAGCAGGATATTGCGCAGGTGGCGACAGGCATTGGCCTCTTGAGAGCGGATCACTCTAAGCTCGCAGACAGAGTAAAACAAGTGGAGGGCATACTCCAGGATGTAGCACTAGCCAAACTGCGTTGGCGAGCAAAGTGACGGATTCCTTGGACCGTATCCTGGCACTGGAGAGGCGGGCAGAGGACGCTGAAAGTAGAAATCGACAGAATAACATCCGTGTAGTGCAGTGTTTCCCAAACTGTGGTCCGCGGACCCCCAGGGGTCTGTGACAAATTCCCAGGGAGTCCGTAGGCAACAGTTTTAAAAGCACAGAACAGTTTCTAGTATAATTAGCAGCTTTCCAGCAACAATAAAAGTGTCAAGATAATGCCAGTGATTAATGTACCTGCTGGAGGAGAGTTTTGTTCAGTGGCAGCTTTGACTTAACTAATGTAGCACAGATGGTTAATGTGCCTACTGCAAAGAACGTGTAACATGCATTTTAAAAGCAGTATTTTATGTGAATAGGTTAGTGGTTACTGCTTTTGTCACAGAGATTCTTTTGTTACTGTGCACTTCATAAGTGACAATCGTAATGTAGCAGAGGGACCTATAAACTGTCATCAAAGAGCTGCTTGCAAACTGCATGGTACCAGTTAGTAACTTATGTTTTTTCCCAGTTATTCATTATCCTGATGCTGCTAAAGATTTATTTGGGTGGAAATACATTTTTAATGTTAAAATCAGTGCTAGCCACTGTGTTATGTTCTGAATCCTGAGTTTGTGCTTTTCCAGACCAAGCACTCTTTAAACATTTTATATAAACACTGATTTACATGTATGATTCAATGTCTCTATATGTGTGATGTAAAGTGCTCTGACATCCTACAATGGTATGAGAGATGCTATAAAACAAATGAAATACATGTGACAGAGGGGCTATTACTTCAATATAAAATACTACGGGCCAGATGTACGATCTGTTTTTATATGCACGAACGGGTTTGCGAACCTGTCTGCGCATGCAAAAAGCTATTGGGTCATGTACATTGCCTATTTCGCGAGTCGCAATTTGATTGCGACTCGCTAAATAGGTTTTGCAACTTGCTATTTGTAAGGGGCATTCCTTTTCAAATAGCGAGTCTCAAAACCATGTACAAATATTTTGCGGTCGCAAAACACTTGCAATTACCACCAAGTAGATGGTAATGCATTCGCAAATGGGAAGGGGTCCCTAGAAAATGAAACAAAAACGTTTCATTTTCTTTTTCTTAAAATGCATTATAAACGGGCTGCATTTTTTATTTTAAACTGCTTTATTTAAAAGCAGTCTGTTGTATCTAAGATTTAGTACAACACAGTCCCAGACATGGTGGCCTGCAGAGCCCAGCAGACCACCATTCCTGGGAGGGCTGGCATTCCCAATGGGCTCGTAAATTGCGAGAGGCTCATTAATATTAATGAACCTTTAAATTTGCGACCCCATTGCGAATCTTAAACAGTGTTAAACATTTCATTTAGCGACTCGCAATTTGCCACTCGCAAAGTGTCGCCAATTGCGAGGCGCTAAATGAAATGGTCGTACATCTGGCCCCAAAATCCTTAGTACTTTGAGTATTTGTTTTGTGTGCACAAGTGTATATTTTGTTTTAATTGCTGTTTTAATATTTGAAATTTAACTCATACAAATTGCTTGTGGGTCCCCGGCCTCCAGTGGTGACTCAATGGGGGTCTTCAGGAGTCAAAAGTTTGGGAACCACTGGTGTAGTGGGTCTGCCAGAAAAAGAAGAGAGGTCGGACAAGGTGCAGTACCTGGAGAATTGGCTGAAGACGGTGGTGGCTCCTGAGGGACTGTCCTCCTTTTATAGGTTGGAACGGGCGCATAGGGTACCTGCGAGGCCGTCACAGCTGGGGCGTCCACCCCGCCCAGTGGTGGCTTGACTGTTACATCACAAGGACAGGGACTTCTTGCTCCAGAAGGCGCGTACCGAGGGCCCATATCAAGTTGGAAAAGGCAAGGTAACTCTATTCCAGGATTATACTTTGGATGTACAGCGCCGCCGAACGTTCTTCCTGTCGGTCAAAAAGGAGCTCAGATCAGAGGGACTCCAGTACTCCCTGTTCCCTGCCAAAATGAGAATAATATTGGATGGTAAAACTCAGTTCTACGACACCCCGAGGCGTGGAAGTGGTTGAAATCCTACAGGGCTGGAACGGATCGAATGGAACTCAGGGCCCCGGACTCATTAGGGGATCATCAACTTCGCAAGTCACAACGGCTTCGACACAGACGGAGGGGTCTGCGAAAACCATCGACGTCACAAACTGAGGTAGAGCGGCGGGGGCGCTGAAAGCGGTGTCGGTGCTATCAGGAGACCTGCTGACCCAATCGCCGGAGGGTACGGACTCAGAAAAGGACAGGGCACATTCTGACGCTGAGATGTCGGAAGAGGATAGTTTACGCATGCCGCAGGTCACTCCTGCCACAGCTGATGGACTGTTAGATGAGTAATGGCTGTACTTTGGGAAGTTGCTGTTGAACTGGTGGGAGGCAATGGGGAGCTTGTGGTCGCTATTGTGGCTGTGGGGCGTTGGAGCTTGATAGCCAATGGAGGGGGGGGGCTTTCGGAGGTTGCTCTGTGGTGCAGAACCGGCGCAATTTGTGGGGGCTCAACCGATCCTGAAGTGGTGCGCGGGGGGGGGAGAGGGTTCGGTGTTTCACTGGGGGATCTGAGCGGGGTTAGTCTTGGAGCTTACGTGGTCACCTGTGGTCACTGAGAACCCCCTAATTGCCCATAAGGCATACCCGCAGTGACTACGGGTGGGCTTAGCTGTGTGTTGAGTGTTGGTATGGTTTGGATGGGGACTGGCCGTTTTGTTCTAGGACCTGTTCTTGGGAGGGTGGAGGGGCAGGGCTGTTGGGGACATGGTTGGGAGGTAGGGGCCACTGGTGTGTATATGCTTAGGCAGGACGAAGTGTGGGACTTGATCTGCTGCGACGGGGGCGTTACCTGATTTGCGTTGCGTCACTTGGAATGTGAGGGGACTGCATACTATGACGAGACGCCATAAAGTCCATGGATATTTAATCACGAGAGGAGTACATATAGCACTGCTCAGGAAACCCACCTTACAAAAGCAGAAGGCCAGGCGTTACAACGCAGATGGAGAGGCCATGTTTTTAGCACGTCATATTCCGCATTTGCCCTGGGGGCGTTGGTTTGGGTGAGAGCAGGGGTCCCTTTTCAGGCCATAAAACAGACAATAGATCGTGAAGGTAGATTCGTAGCGGTGGAGGGGCAATTACATGGTAGGGATATAGCGCTGTGTAGTGTATATGCACCAAACATAGACCAAGCGCGCTTCCTAGACCGCATGTCAGGCACATTAGCACATTTCTTTGCAGGCTCAGTGGTGCTAGGAGGGGATTTTAATTCCATAGTTGATGGACAGATCGCACCCTCCCTTGGCAGAGTCCCCTGTCCGTAGGCTGGCCAAATATAGACTGGATTGGCAAAATAGATGGAACCTAGTAGACATATGGCTCAACCACCACCCACGAGACCAGGACTACTCTTTTTTCTCAGCGATGCACGAACTACATGTTAGGTTAGATGCAGTTTTATGCTCTACATCAATAGTTCGTACCATAACACACTCTGAATATTTGACTAGGACACGGTCCGATCACAACCCGTTGCTGATTACCATGCATTGGATGGCGGTGAAATCTGATATTGCCACTTGGAGATTAACCCCGAGACACTTGATGACCCGGTTTTCCAAAGGGAGGTTGGGGAAGGGATAATGCACTACTTTACGGAGAATGAAGGAACTGCCTCAACTAGGGCAGTGGAGTGGGACGCCTTTAAAGTGGTGATAAGAGGGCTCTGTATTAGCAAGCATGTAGGAGTGCGGCAGGTGCTACTACAGGATGTGGACAAGGCAGAATGCAGACTAAGAGCAGCCGAGCTAATCACTACTATACAGAACGGAGAACCGATTCATCCAGTTCTCTGACTAAACCAATACCAGGAGCGCCCTCGTGTGGTTCCTGTCTCGTGCCTCTCCTTGGTTACATCGTCATTATCTTCCGGATCTACAGACCGACACCCAATCGTGTTTGCCGGCTTACCTCACACCCTCAGCAGGGGTCCCGGACGGGATCCTGTAAGTTCTTATTTCACTTTTATTTTCACGGTGCTACACTTGCCTGACCTCAAGCCAGGCATACGTCTTTACAGGTGCCCCCCATTGAACAGTGCTGATGAGACTTGATAACTTAGCCAGGTCGAAACGCCGTCGACAAAGATAAAGAGACAGACCTTTTTGCAACAGTTATTTATCAATTTCAACTGCTGCACTTCAATTGTATATACGTGTTATTTGGTCGTCTCTCTTTTACAGAAAATGTACAAATGAAACCTTATGTTGTCTACAAACTATTTTGTTTCACTCTAGAAGTGTAGGTTATTTTTTGGTTTAAATTCACTTGGGACACGCCATTACGTTTTTTGATTACATATGTGTTTATAATACATTAGAAACTGTGTATAAATTGTTGAGATATGTTTACATAAATGAGTTATACATTCTTACCGAGTATATGAATTGAATTTGAATTTTAAAATATTTATTAAGCGCACTTATACCGGAACGGTTTCATGGCGCTATGCAGCTTATTTGTCTTGACATTCACCTCAATCACCCTCATCGCCATTGTGCGCTATCCTGATCATAAACTAGTTCTAACTATTCCACAGGAGCCATTGTTCTTTGTTAAGTATTTAAATATAAAGCACTCATCCCAGCAAAAGTCCCATCAAAGCGAAGAGCGGTTCTACCCCCCCCCCCACCACACACCCCCCCCCCACCACACACCCCCCCCCCCCTTTGAAAGGCAATGGTAGCGGAAACGAATGACATGACAAACGAAGCAACCACAGGATGGAACTGCATGAAAAACAACCTGTAACCACAGGATGTAACTATAAGGGACCACAATACTGGAACAACATGTCCAGAAGTGAACAACAACATAGAATGTGCACCACAGCCCCCACAGTGACCCATGAACTGTAGCATAGTCAGGTAAAACCACAACCCAATCAAGATAAACGAGAGCGGAGGGAGGGTAGAAGAAAATGAGAATCTCCACACCGGAGGAAACCTGAAGAAGAACGTTGAAATACAAATAACTAAGCCACCCAAGAACAAGAATGGGTGGAGAGCTAATGTGCCAACACAGAATGACATGCCCTGCCCTGCCCAGGAGGTAGGGGAACTAGTGCACCCCTCAGGAAGACCAAGGTCGCCTGTAGGGATGCAAGGTGGTAAAACCCCACCTGGAGAGGTCCTCGCAAAATGGGGAGAATGGGTGGGCGTTAAGGAATCCTCGGCTAGACTGTCTCTACCAGATAAATCATTACCGAAGGTAAGTAACTAGTTTATCTGATAGACATCTAGCTGCAGATTCCTTATCTTAGAATAGATACCAAAGCTATACCCCATTGGAGGAGGGTCTGCGAACGAAATCCGCCAAGTGTCCAAAGAACATAGTCCGTAAAGAAAAGAGTGAAACAAGGTGAGGGCCACAAGGCCAGCGCAGCTGACACCCAACTCAAAGCTCAGCATTGCCAGCGGAGTGGACACCAGACCAAGAAGCTCAGGGCGGAGCATGAGCAGGGGACGCTAAGTGCCACAATCCGTCAGAGGACCACACAAGGCCACTGTCGGTCAGACAGGGACGAGCGAAATCACAGATGCAGAAAGGCAGTGCACAATGCCATAACTTCTTTTTAAAAGAGGGAAACTGAGGAGAGGACCCGAGATCCGTAAGAGACAAAGGCCCAGCGATGGGACTTAAACATGATGACAGATTCAGAACACACAATGTGAGCAGCACAACATCAGGTGCCAACAAACGACATGTCAGGGCAGAAGGTATCAGGCCGAGACATACGCACCACGACTATCAGAAGATACAGAGGTGCAAAATACAAGAATCCACGGAACAGACATTGCATACAGTGAGAACACCACACAAAGCATCACTCGAAGAAGGGGAACAACAACAGCATGTTTGCGTCGACAGAGAAGACGTGCGCAGCACCAGGGAGCCAACCAGTCAACTGTACCAACAGGTGCAAAGTCCAAGGGCCACTACCAAGCAAGACACCCCTGTTGCGGAGGGAGGAAAAGAAAAGATAGATAGAAAAACAGAGAGGAAATCTTGGACAAACCCCACGAAACCACAGCAGAGAAACCCTACATGCTTGCCTACACACGTGCGCACGCAGCACATAGAAATATACCAAAAGTCAAGAGATCAACCACCAAGGGGAAACTGGAAGAGTACCCCTAAAGAATAGAAAATCGCCCAAGAGGTACCCACGGCACTGATGTTACACAAATCAGGACATTGAAATCCAACCACATAAGAAAGCGATCCCAACGCTCCGATCGGAAAGGGAAGATCGAACCACCGTGCCACAGGCGGGAATACTGACCACCACACCAACGAAGAAGCAGAAGAAGTCAGTAACTCTCAAACATAGAATGTCTGAAAAAGAACAGACCTATGTACAGAATGACGCCAGAAAGCATCCGTAGACAGAATACGTCTGTTGAAAAGCACAGCAGAGGCCAGGAGGAGAACACCTGAGCAGTGAGCGGCAATGAGCAGAACAAGCATTTACATAGCCAATAGGTCTCGCCCTTGGGACCTTATAAGTTTAGCCGGAGCTATTGGCTTTGACAATATCTTTAAGCTATGTTGTAGAGCAGTGTGGTGTTTAGTAGAGCCATACCCCAATCACAGGAGTGAGAAACAAGAAACAGGTCGCAGTGCGATACTGTGCTACAAAAAGAACTTTAAAAACATAATTGCATTTATATTCATCAATAGCACTTCACACATGATTAGACACAACAGCATTGAAATCACGTATTGATTGAAATTATGTGCTTTGTACATGCACGGCTGGCAGTGTGTTATAGTGTATGTACGTGTGCACGTGAGGGTGCAGACTGCGCATTACAAAGGTTTCTTGAAACAGCTACAATACTAGCACAAACTGCACTACTAACACCTTATGGTGATACAAATGTATAGTGTTGCGGCTATCTGGAGAAGCAGCACGGTTCTTCTGGGGGACTGCACCCCGTGGCCTCTTTGACACCAATAGATGATTTTTTGGAAAGTGCATTTTTTATGCATAATTTCCATGTGAGACACATGAAGACGTACATTTTACAGAAACTCGGTAAGCCAGTGCTGCCCTCGGTAACAGACTCATTTGCAAACACCCGACATCAAAATTATGAAAGCTTACAGTATTCTAGGCAAGGCTCGCTTCTGAACGCAGCGGACCGATAAAAGTATTTATTTCTGAAAAATGCTCGAATTGCATATCCAATTCAAAGAGCTTTGCAGTAGCTGAGATGTTAACTGCACTGCCAGCAGTGTGATGCTGAAAGGAGCGCATTTGCGCTGTTTTGACACACCATAGACTGATGTTTCGAATTGTCTCATGCTGAGGGACCCCCACATGTGGCACTCCCCTGGTGACGCCCCAGCCCCCACCGCCAACACATGAGGTTAACAGAGATTGAACTTGCCGTGGCGCGAGCCAAAAGTGCACGCAGGAAATTAACATGACAAAAAGGATGTGGGAGGGAGGGAGCGAACCGCGCATTTTTTCGTGAGGTTAGTTACACCATTTCCTGCGCAAATCTTATTTTACACAAGCATTTACAATGCAATAGGTATCGCATGACAGAAAGTTTGAGCTATTGGCGTTGCACATGATGCAATGCCAATAACTCAAACTTTCAGAAATGCGAGACCTACTGAATTGTGGAGGGCGTCTGGGCGCTTATTTTCAGAGACAGCAATGGAGCAATAAAAGCACCCATCAGGGGAGGACTGTGTATAATGGGCTGCATTGATATTATAGCCAGATATTTATCATTTGTTGTAATGGGGGGGAAACACAAAAGTAATATTATTTAAGTAAGTGATAAAGGGGGATAAAAGAAAATTACGGAGGACACAGGCTGTCTGAACATGCAAGATGCAGGGAGAGATGAAGACGGTGTTGTGCAGCTAACGCTACATTAAAGTTCACTTTTACCCAGTTTGTGGTGTGCAAAGCACAAGAGCCGTGAGAGCTGCTACCTTGCCTGGAAAAGCCTAGCAGCTTTTTTTAACGGCTATTTAAATGCAGATTCCGGGGGCGGGAAGTGTTGTTGGGGCGAGCCAGGGAGATGAAGTAAAGTGCAAGCAGTGCCCTGAGCTGCTGCGAAAAGACACCCGCTACTCAGAGTGTACTCCACTCACTAACACAACAAACCTGACATGTTGCTTTCCCACCTGGACTGCACACGATCGGCATAAACTGCAGAAAAATGTATTGTGAACAACGGAAGTCTGCACTACCTCGGAGACATGGAAAATCGTGCTCCATAAGTTTGGAAATCCAAAAAAATAACAATAGATGGGATAGATAAGGAAGCCACTGCAGTCTTCATATTGCTGTACTAGTCCCTTGATGGAAACTGCTATATTTTCTGCAACCGTGAGTTGTGATTTGTATTTTCTTCTGCTTCAGATGCTGCATTTTGTTGATAATACTTGCATTGCAACAGGACCAGCCTGATTGTGACCGTCTCTTCAAGGTTCGGCCCATCCTTATTTTCTAAATCGCTTTTCAGAGATCTACATTCCAGGTAAAGAAATAGCTGTGGATGAGTCTTTGGTCCTGTTCAAGGGCTGTTTGCTTTTTAGGAAGTGCATTCCTGCCAAGAGGGCATATTATGGAATGAAGATGTATATTTGGTCAGAGTAGTACTGGATCGAGCTATAATTTCAGGGTGTACACTGGTAGGGATTCTTCTATTGGCCCCCCCTGGTTGCTCGTCCACTTTTGGAGTTAGTGAGAAACCTTTGTGGGAACTTCATAGAGGGCCTTTTAACGAAGAACACACACATAGATAACTACTACACTGGTGTGCAATTGGTCTAGGAATTGTTCAAAGTGGACAATGAAGCATGTGGTATAATATGCTCCAACAGTAAGGGTTACCATAAACCGTTTGTATGGAAAAAACCTCAGAGTGTGCAGTGCTTTGAGTAGTGATTAACTTCTACCTGTGAATTTTCAGACAGGAGAAATGTCCACATTTTGAAAACCATTCATGATTAAAGTACTTCACCTGTGACATTTTGGGGTCAGGTTGCTGAAGTGTGCAAACCTGTGTGCATTTCAGGCTACAATAAGCACATGGGTGGTGTAGATAGAGTAAAACAGATCGCAAATCCGTATAAGAAGATGGCTGTCTATTTGTTTCATTTGGAATCCTTCAATACTTTTGTTGTATTCAAAGATTGTTCTCCAGATTCAAAGATGACTTTTGCTCAGTTTGAGCCGTCTGTTGTAGGCAGCCTTGCTGTAGTTGAACAGGTAAGTGTTTCTAGAGAAAAAGGGGTGTAGGATTTGTCTTAACTGAAAGATCGCCACATTTCCGATTACATTCCTCCTACACCCAAATAAAACTTTCCCTGTAGGAGATGTGGAGTCTGTGTCCGAAGAGGCGTGCGAAAGGGGAGTCGTATGCACCGACCCGAGTATCATTCTAATCCTGTGATATGTGTGCCTGCAAGTTTTAAATCATACCACATGGAACTCAAACATTGGGACCAACCGTGAGAGAAAACGTCAACTGACTGGTCTGTATCATTTTATATTTCTTATTCAGTTTCAAGGTTGGTGGTAGGTTGATATATTTAGTTAGACCTGTTGTGTTTGAAATCATAGTTGGTTTTTCATGTCAATCAAATTGGGTTGTGTTTTATACCCACTAAGGATGCCATCAGACTTCTTTATACATTGGATAACACTTATCTAATGGTAGCAGCACTGGGAAGGTGTCTGCGGCCCCTCGGACTGCTGCTGCTGACAGTAGAAGGGTCTGCAGTTAACCCTCATGGCGTGCTGAGGCAGGCAGTGTGGGAGCCTGCTTCCTTCCCTGAGGCCAGCTGGGAGATCTTGCTTCCCCTGCCATTGGAAAGGCACTAGCGGTACCTCCTTGGCAACTCTGGAGGAACAATGGAACCGGCTCCTCACCTTCCTGCCTTGTTGGGCTCCGAGGGCTTACAGAACAGGAGACTGCCTCCTTCGCTGCAAGGCTATGCGGACCAGGGGCTCTGGTGGGTGCGGCTGCCTGTGGTGCCCTTTGAGCCTAGTGGCGTGCTGTGCTGCAGAAAGCACAGTGTCCCGAGCCTTATGCTGGTCCTCCTGTAGTACTTTGCGGCTCAACCCTCCTAGCCCTATGGACGGCCGCAGGAGACTGCGTCCTTTATCCACAGCCCTGTGTGGGCAATGCCCTGCTTGGCAGCGAGCCATGGGGGGGGGGGTCTACAACTGCAGCGCTGCCTGCACCTTCGGGAGTCCAAACCTGCAATATCGGCCGTACAGGCATGTCAACCTTCACAGACCAGGAGTCTGGGACGCCAGTGACAGCGCATCAGCGAGGAGCAGCTGCCTGGAAGCAACATAGTCTGACATTTTCTGCCCCACATGGTGCATTGTCAGCCATGCCCTGGCGCTGATCGGAAGGTCCCCACAACAACGAGAATGGTTGGAGCATGAGGTAGGGACCTGTAAAGCAGCTGGCACAGCCTGCAGAAGAGGTACCCCTTCCTGCTGTTTCTGGGTTGTGCTTCCCAGTGGCCCTTGAGTTAGTGGGGTGCTCTGGACTCTACCAGCAGTCATATGGAGAGGTACTGTATACTGGCCTGGCCTTACTCCTGGATCGGTGTGGCTACGCTTTTCACGGGGGGCTGGGAGGGTCCACCTATCTGGATGCTGTTGTTGGGCACTCTTGGGCGCAGGTTCAGACTTCCACCATCCTGCATTATCTGCTGAAGCACACTTTCTAGATTGAAGCTAATCGGCTTTGTGGACTCTGCTGAGCTCTCTTTGGCGCCTGTCTGGTGTAATCTGTGACGCACTCTCCCAGTTACATTTGCCTCCAATTTCACTCAATAGGCAGTTGCCAAACCATCACCCTCAGCCGAGCTGAAGCTCATGAGTCTGTCTGTACTCGATACCATATTTCTGAGTGTACTCACTGTCACACAGCTCCTGAAATCTTAACCTGTGGCTGTTTGCCATTACCGGAGGAGTGATCCAATCTTTGGACTGCTCATGCTGTACCACTCCATCTCACTGGCGCAGGTGGTCACAAGCGGGCCCTCATCTAAGTGCACTGCTTGTTAGCTCTCTGGCTTTGCCAACGCTTCTTCAGCAACTATGGGGCATCTTCGGTCCGGATCCTTTCCTACACCCTTGCATTCTTCAGCCCCACCCGCGATTGACCCACGTGAGGTAGTCTCCTCAGAACCCTCCAACGCATCTACCACTGTCGACGACACACTGGGCATTGACCTGGCTGGCATAGAAAAGTCCTGAGTGTCAAAAGAGAAGATGATTGTCACAGCACTTACAGATCACAATCTATTAAGCAACAATCACAGCAAATTAGCTAAGTAACTACTATTAATCAGTCACTGGCTACCCTCCACCAGGAAACTCATGATGCGCACAATCTGTTGAACACACTACGTGATCATGTTCAATTTTAGAGGAGAGGGCAAAGGATGATGAAGGCTGTTTCAGTATAAACAATGTTTGTGTGATGGGCCTCCCTGAGAACACTGAGAGCCAGGACACAGTAACCTATTTGGAAGCTTGGTTCCACAATTTTGTTCTTTCTACTGTCCTCTCGCCCTTCTTTTCTATTGAAGGTACACCGGTGCCGGGAAGGTACACTGGTGCCGGTAAGGTGGCCCATCCCTGGTGCCCTGTTCAGAGCGCTTGTGGTGTGACTGCTTCACTACAAAGACCGTGATGTGATCCTCAGAGAGGCTCGCAAGCTTGACAACCTTACAGTGACTAATGCATGCATGATGGTTTTCCTAGACTATGCATCGGCAATACAACATCAGCTCTTATCTGAAATGTCAAATGCAGACTCCGGGAATCTAACATTAAATTCTCTTTTCCATTCCAACTAAGGCTTCGAGGTGGTACATTTATCTTCTTCACTGATCCTTAAGAGGTCTGAGTGGAGCGGCACAGGTCTGCGGATGCCTCCTCATTAAAGTCACTGGTAGAGTCGACGAAAGGCTCTGGCGGGTGCCGTTAGAAGTACCAGTCGCAACTGTTGTCGCAGCCATTACACTCGCCTGACCGGGAACACGTTATACAGGAGAGGCATTCGGAACTGCAGGCAGCTGCTGGCATTCCGAGATCCTGTTCCATCTTCGGACCGTGACGGAGATGGCTCGAAGGCCTATATTTATGACATTCCGATTTTTCGATTCTCAAATAGAATTTGTGGAAATTGCTATTTGGGAATCGCAAAACAAAATGTATGCAATCTGCTAATTTCTAATAGCGATTCCTACGGATTCCCTATTTAGGAAACGCAAAATAGGAAATAGCTAAATTCCTAATGGGAAATCGTACAAGTTACACATATGCGCCATGGTATCTTCAAACACTGCAGTGGCTTTATGTGCTGAGGAAAATACCATTATAGTCTCTTTTAATAACCTAATGACCCTCTCTTTCAGTATTTTAACCTCATTTTAAGAAGGCTTGAATAACATGCGTGGGCAATATCACTACATTTCGCTTTTTGTATTTGACAGGTGTCATGAGGCATGCACTGTATGGGCACACTTGCATAACTACCATAAACATGGAAGTCACCGCCAGCCACCCGTTTCACATACAGGTCCCCATATCAACAAATACACACACACACCACTACTCCTAGATAACCTGTGTGGTGAAGTAGACAGCAGTGAGACATGCATCAATGAAGTACAGGGTGATGTGCAGAAGAGGAACACAGGGTAATGTGCATCAGTGGAGTGATGTGCACGAGTAAGTACACCGCAGGGAAGCACTGGTTTACACCCCTAACAAGAGCACTAGCTGTTGCACAATGGAGCTTTATGCATTATTTGGGCAGATGGGATGCACAATAAGGAGTACTTTGTGATGTACAACAGGTGCGTGTGATGTCTGAGAGGTAGTTTGTTGCCCTCATGTCAGATATGAGCAGCTTATTTTGTCATCTTTTTAGCTTTGTATCCGGGAATTTGTAATATTTTTCCATAATAAATGCATGCCTCCAATAAAAAAAATGCAAAGAAAAATATATTGAAATCAGGTAAGCGACTCACTGACTTTTTAGAAGGCAATATGGAAGACAGAGAATATTTTGGTCTTTCTTTTTCAGCGGGCAGAATACTGTTGTGGGAAAGTGCCATACTTGAAATAGGCTTTTTTTCTTCCGCGCCTCACAAGAGCACACATGCAGATACAGGGCTATTTAGAAAAAATATACATTTTGAATATTTGACTTGTTTGTGCATTGATGCCTTGATGTGCCCTGTACTTTTTCTGTGTCCATATTCTGTATGAAAGGTGTATCTTAAGTAACATTTTCATTTATTTGGATTTACTGTACTCCTTTACAACTTTTTTATAGTGTCTCATGGAATAATTCATTGTAATGGGATGTGTGAAAGACAACAAACTTGGGAACACTGCTTGCTCCGAAATGCATAATCATGGTCTACAGATTAGTTTTGACATATTTGGGACCTTATTTCATGCTTTTTGGGGGCCTATTTTAAGTTTGCACCTGGTTACCATCAGATCCAAGTCAATGGTAATAGGATTTCCTAATTGCCCTTTTCGCAATTAGGATATGGTATGTACATGCGGTTTTAGATTCGCAAAAAGGAAATCCCTATTTGCGATTTCCTATTTTGCAAATCTACTTGGTAGAAATCTCATTTTGTGATACCGCAAATGCCTTTGTACATTAGGATACCTTTGTACAATAGGAAAGGCAGTTTTGTATTTCTTAACAGCACATATTGTACATATGGCCCTAAACCTTCTAGCGATGAGGGATCCTCAATATCGTGCTAGCCTACATCGGACTACGTCACTCTAACTAAAGTGATTCCACAAACGGCAGACAATGTCCTTTAAATTCTTCCTGGTGGTGGGACAACTCTGTTTATCTCTTGTTTACATATGACCTTGCTGTAATATATACTATTTTTACACCAGCTTCTGCATTGCTTCTCAGGATTTTAAGCTCTGAATGCATGTACTTTTAAGTTACCACCTGTTGCCTGCACTGGAATAATTTCTTAGTGTATTTGCAGTCATGTACAATGGACGCATTGCTGTATTGTATGAACATAATCACCTACTTATAGGACTGTAGGCGGAACTCTCTTTCTCTAGTTTTATAGTATTGCAGGAGCTCTGATACTATTGTACAGTTTACACTATGTGTAAAATTCCTCTGAGGAATGGCCGGCTCATGAAGTCTGTTCCTTTGATACTGACCATTCTAGTTTGTTGAACTCAGCAGGCGTCTTAGTTCATCATCCTCCAATGTGATGGGCCTCTCACTTCTAGGACTGTCCAACTGTCTATCTTCTAGGTTGGATATTGCGCTTGGTATGGCTTTTGCCCAGTCCCTCTCAACTTGGTCCAGGCCTTCATACCTGTGCTTTGAATCTGCTGAAGGATGCCTTTGTTGCTAATATCTGACTTACACTGGCAATATGTTGGATATTGTGTAAGTTTGAAAAAATGGGCCCCTGCATACAAAATAAAATTGCCAACCGCAGAGAAAATACCAACAGCTGAGAAAAAACCTAAGCAGGTGACATTATACATGTGTGCAGGCACAATATAAACACAGCAGACAATAGAATTCCAATATATCAAATAACATACGACTGCTTGTGTGATCAAATTATTTTTTAATTATTAAAAGTGATCACCCGTGAAAAGATACCAGATAGTTTTCTGCATAGAGAACTCAATACTTTTATATAATTTTTAAATTGCAATGAATACACAGAATGATTCACATTTTCTTATACACTTATTAACATTTTCCGACTTTTTTTCATTTCTTTGTGTTTAAATAGGCATTACATTAATTGATCAAACCATAACACAATAGAATGAAGGTACAAAATGCAAATGGCTGAGATGATAAAGGTTAGCGGTATGTTGACACACTACGCGCGTTTCGGCAGAGATGCCTTCGTCAGGAACCCGTCACAACATTCACTACAAAGGATACAAAAAATGCAAAATCACTGAATTTATATGCCCACAAATACTACGTGAATATAAAATGATCGTATTAGGCTTAAAAATATATATTAGGTAGGTCAAAAACCACGTGACCATACTTTAGTTTGTTTAGTGATGAAGAAAACGTTGCAGTGCTAATACAACAGAATACACTTAGTACCACAAGTACAGAATGGAGGATATAACACCCAGATATGTGTTAATGAAACAGTAGTTTAAGTGCCTAACAAAGGCCAGATATTAACTAAAGAGAGCAAGTGCCCCTATACAAGTATCATTCATATGGATGAACCGGACTGTGAATCTGTGTTTAAATATGGCAAATCCCAAAAGTTCAGTATGGCCCATATGACCTGAGAGAAGCAAGTCCAAGAGGGGTCATGCTCACAGAAGCTGGACTAATATAGGCAGATTACCTAGTGCATCAAAAGGTACACTGGAAATAGGATATTTCTATTACTGTGGCATATCCTAATAATGAGTACAACGGAGGATAAACAGAAAACTGTTATGCCTGGATTAACTCATCAGCCATTTAATCTATTAAAGTGTTGTCTCAAATAGTAGCCTGTACCGAATATGTGGCTGAGTGTTCCACAGATGTTATGGGGAACAGCAAAACGTAATAGTTGCTCTTGAATCTTGAGTAATATGCATGCCACAGTTCACCGATGTATACACTGTAGACAGGGCAGGCTGACAATGGAAGACAACAGATTATATAATTAAGAAAAATACTAAAAACTGGTGGATACACCTGCTAGTATGTCCAAGATATCATTGTACATCTCAATACGTTGCCCTTAAATCACTATCTAAAGGAACAGGCAGTAGTAGAATGGAAAATATGCAACCTAAGGAATATGCTACTTACCAGTATGCATCTGTTCTTGGCATGTAGAGCTGCAGAGTTGTACACTTAGCAATAGATCGCCAGCTGGTGTTGGGCTCGGATGATTGCAAGTTGTTGTGTTCTTGGAAGAAGTCTTTGTAGTCACGAGATAGGTGACTCCTCCCTTGGACAATACTGCGCATGGTCATCGACTCCATCCTCAGATTGTTTTTCGCCATGATGGGAAATGATGAAGTTAGTAGAAGTAAAGAGAAAGGATGTCCATGCGTGTGCATCTAAGTAAGATGAGTACTGGAACGGATACAAGTCGCGGGGAGCCGGGAGGGCGTGTACAACTCTGCAGCTCTACATGCCAAAGAACAGATGCATACTGGTAAGTAGCATATTCCTTTCGAGGCATATGAGCTGCAGATTGTACACTTAGCAATGCTTGTGCAGCAGTGTCTCCCATAGCGGTGGTCGCTTGTATCCGTTGCAGCATACTGAAATAGTGTTTTAAGGACAGCTTGGCCTACTGCAGCTTGCTGCTTGGCTTGCACAACAACACAATAGTGTTAAGTGAAGGTGTGTATGGTAGACCATGTTGCTGCCTTGCATATGTCCTCTAGTGGTATGTTTCCTAAGAAAGCCATAGAGGCTCCTAGTTTGCGAGTGGAGTGCGCTCTAGGAGGAACTGTTAGTGTACGTTTAGCTTTTTGATAGCATATTTGAATACACTTTACAATCCATCTGGCAATTCCTCCTTTAGAGATGGGATTGCCTTTGTGTTTTGAAAAAACACTGGTAACTCTATTGATTGGTTAAGGTGAAAAGGAGTAATCACCTTTGGCAGGAATTTAGGATTGGGTCTAAGAACCACTTTGTTAGGGTGTATCTGAAAAAATGGTTCTTCTATTGTGAATGCTTGTATTTCACTAACTCTTCTGAGAGAGGTGATGGCAACAAGGAAGGCAGTTTTCCATGTTAGGAATTGCAGTTCACACTTGTGTAAACGCAAAAAAGGAGGACCCATAAGTCTTGTAAGGACCACGTTTAGGTTCCATACTGGTGCAGGTGGTAACCTAGGTGGGATTATTCGTTTTAATCCTTCCATAAATGCTTTTATTGCAGGTACTCTAAAGAGAGATAGATGCTGTCTATTTTGTAAATAGGCTGCAATTGCTGCTAGATGCAGTCGTATGGAAGAATAAGCCAAGTTGGACCTTTGTAGGTGTAGAAGGTTCAAATAATATTTTGGATGGAAACATCCAATGGATCAATGTGATTGTTGTTACAGTATATTGCAAATCTTTTCCACTTAGCAGCATAACATGCTCTAGTGGTGGGTCTTCTAGCTTCTTTAATTATATTCATACAGTCTGGTGGTAAGTTTAAGTAGCCAAACTCTAAGACCTCAGGAGCCAGATCGCCAAATTCGTTTGGTTCTGGGTGCCTTATTTCTCCATGGTTCTGTGTTAACAGGGATGGCGTGAGCCATAGTTTCTGATGTGGAACCAGCGAGAGATCTAGTAGCGTGGTGAACCACGGCTGACGTGCCCATGTTGGGGCCAATAGTATTAGTTTGAGAGACTGTTGTCTGAGCTTGCGTACTACTAGTGGAATGTAAATCTGCCTGACCAGTTCATCCATATTGCATTCCCCTCCGACCGTGGGTGTGGAAACCTGGCGGCGAAGGTTGGGCATTTTGCGTTTTCGTGGGTGGCAAACAGATGTATTTGTGGCTGCCCCCACCTTTGGAAAAATGGTTAGAGAACCTGTGGGTGTAACTCCCATTCGTGAATCTGTTGTGTCTGACGACTCAACAGATCTGCTATCTGATTGTGAATTCCTGGAAGGTGTTCTACAGTCAGGTGTATGTTTTGAGGGATGGCCCATCTCCAAATGTTCTGTGCAAGCTGGGACAGTTGCACAGAGTGTGTCCCCCCCTGTTTTTGTATATAATACATAGCTGTCATATTGTCCGTCCGGATTAGGACAGCTTTGTTTTGTACTTGTACTTGAAAAGTCTTGAGTGCTAGGAAAATCGCTAGCAACTCTAAGTGATTGATGCGGAACAGTTTTTGTTGGCTGTTCCATTGGCCTTGAGTGGTATAGTGCAGGAGATGGGCTCCCCATCCTGTGAGGGGATGCATCTGTCGTGAGCACTATTTGTGGAAAAGGGTCTAGGAACGGCCGTCCCTTTGTCAAGTTTTTGGTGTTCCACCATTGAAGAGAGCGATATGTACGGCTGTCCACCAACACCAGGTCTGTGAGCGGACCTTGAGCCTGATTCCACTGTTGTGCTAGACATTCTTGTAGTGTGCGCATTTGCAGTCTTGCGTGAGGAACTATGAAGATGCAAGACGCCATCATGCCTATTAGTTTCATGAACACTTTGGCTTGAGGAGAGTGCTGGCATTGAAAAAGGGAGACTAAGCTCTGAATGCTTTGAATCCTGGCTTGACTGGGATACGCTAGAGCTGCCGATGTGTTTATGGTAGCTCCTAGATATTGGTGAACGTGCGAAGGCTCTAGGTGCGACTTGGTGTAGTTTATTGTAAACCCTAAGTCGTGTAATGTTTGTATTGTTTGTTTTGTGTGTTGTACACACTGGTTGAACGATCTTGCTTTTATGAGCCAGTCGTCGAGGTAAGGGAAGACATGTATCTGTTGTCTTCTGAGATGTGCTGCTACTACTGCTAAGCACTTTGTAAACACTCGTGGTGCTGTTGTGACCCCGAATGGAAGGACTTTGAACTGATAGTGTTGTCCTTGTATGACAAATCTTAGGATACTTCCTGTGCGCAGGCTGTATAGGAACATGAAAATAGGCGTCCTTTAGGTCTAGTGTTGTAAGAAAGTCTCCCTGTTCTAGTAATGGTAGTTCTTGTTGTAAAGTGATCATGTGAAAATGATCCGATTGTATGTAGTGGTTTAGGGGCCCGAGGTCGAGAATTGGTCTTCGTGTCCCATCCTTCTTGGGTATTAGGAAATACAGGGAGTAGACTCCTGTTCCTTGTTCCTGTAAGGGTACCACTTGAATAGCATCTTTTTGTAGAAGTGCTAGAACTTCCTGTTGAAGCAGAGTTATGTGTTCTGTGGACATTGGACGCTGCCTGGGTGGTATGTTTGGGGGGGTTGCTGTGCGTTCTAGGCAGTAACCATGTTGGATAATTTGTCTTACCCACCTGTCTGTTGTGATGGAATTCCAGACAGGTAGGAACTGTGATAGTCTGCCCCCCACAGGAGTGGAATGCTGTAGGGGAGGCAGGGGGAAGTCACTGTTTGGGAGTGGAAGAGGAGCGGTTGTTGTTATTACCTCTACCTCTTCCCTTATTGTTGTTGCCTCTGTACCCTCCTCAGTAGCCTTTATTAGAGGGGGTTTGTGTATGTGTTTTAAAAGATGATGTGTTATCTGCGCCGGTCTACTTGGAGCCTCCTCTATAAGAGGAGCGACGAAAAGAACTTCTAGTCTGGGTGGATTGTAATGCACCCATAGACTTGGCAGTGTCTGTGTCCTTCTTCATCTTCTCTAGTGTGTTATCTACTTGTGGCCCGAACAACTGGTTCTGATTGAAGGGCTGGTTCAGGATGGTAGTTTGTACTTCTGGTTTGAAACCTGAAATGCGTAACCATACATGACGTCTGAGGATAACACTAGTGTTAACTGCTCTGGATGCTGTGTCAGCTACATCTAGTGCACATTTAATAGAGGCATTAGATATTGATTTGTCTTCTTGTAAGAGCTCTGCTGCCTGATCTTTGTATTGATCTGGTAGGTGTTCCATTAACTTTTCTAGTTGGTCGTAGTGAGCCCTGTTGTAGCGTGAGAGAAAGGCTTGTGTGTTTGCTATGCGCCATATGTTTGTTGCTTGCGCAGCAAATCCGTTTCCCTGACGCATCAATAATTTTTGATTCTTTGTCAGGTGGGGGGTGTCACCAGAAGTCTGGGAATTGTCTATTTTACGTGCATTTGACACTACCAAAGAGTCTGATGGCAGATGTCCCTTAATGTAGACTGGATCAGCTGGTGCTGGTCTATACTTTTTCTCTATTCTGGGATTTAGTACCCTACACCTTACTGGATCTTTAAAAATCTCTGGGGCATGTTTAATGACCCCTTTGATCATAGGGAGTATTTGAGTAGACCTTTGTGACTGCTCAAAAGTGTCTAATAAGAAATCCTCCTCAATGGCATCAGAGTGCATTGGAACTCCGTGGTAAAGTGCAGCCCTGTTTAATAGATGATTGAACCCAATACTATCATCTGGAGGGGAAGGTTTTGTTGGGTAGTACTGAGGATCAGGGATGTCTGGTGCATTATTTGGAGGGAAATTATATGCATCATCCTCTTTGGGATATTCTGGGTTGACATCTTCATCTTCATTTAAAGGGTATGTATGTGGCTCTGGTACATCATCCCCCCCTTTTAAGTCATACTCTTCGTCAGTGTGGTGTGATGATGCAGGAGATTGAGCAGGAGAAGTTATAGGCTCAATATAAGTAGTGATACGAGAGGAAGAAGGTGAAGGAGAGGGAGGGTGCATTGGAGAAGTTGCAAAATCCTTTTTGGCAGGAACCACAGTTGGAAGTGGTGTGTCTGCTGGTCTTTTTTTATGATGAATTGCTTCCACATGTCCAGTTTTTGGATTAATATAGACTTTTTTCTGTTTAGGATCTGGTCTAAACAGATCTTCCTCTTCTATAATCTTCTTCGGCATCAATTTCTTCGGTGCCGATAGTGGTTGTTTAGTGTTGTTTGCCTTAGGAGGAGTGATTGAGTCCTGTGGCAATTTCTTCGGTGCCGAAGGTGGTTTAGGCTAGTCTGTATCAGGCCTTGTAGTCTTTGGTACCGGTATTGAAGATTTTGGCGTGGAGACAGGTTTTGTTGGGCCTGCAGCGCTGGAATCTAGCTTCCCTTCTTTATTTTTGGAACCGGACGGTTTCGGAATCGAAGCTTTCGGGTCCGTTATGGTTCTTGGGTTCGGCACCGATGCTTGTTTAGGTTTGGGTGCCGAAGAGTCTTTGGGCGCTGAAGGGCGTGTTAGCTTCGGTGCCGAAGAGTCCTTTGGTGTTGAAGGATGTTTCGGTGCCAATGGAGGAGGTGGAATTGGCACATGTGGTTTTTTCGGTGCCAAGGCACCGGAAGGCATAGTCTTTTTCTTCGGAGCCGAGCCTGAAGGCAGGGCGTCGGAGGGTAAATTTCGGTCTCGACTGAGCCCCATGGGCGGAGTGCTGACCGTTGCCTTTGGTTTGGGCAATGTCTGTTCTGCAGGGGCAGAGGTACAAACGAGTTGTCGAGATGGAATCTAATCGTCCGAGTCCTCTGCTCCGGATATGATCTGGAGATCAGGCGTGTCTCCTTCGGCGACGAGTGGAGCCTCGTCCTCGGAGATATCTTCGAGTGGGTTCTCGTCCTCGGAGACGTCTTCTTCGAGGATCTCCTCCTCAAAGATGGCCTCCGGTGCTGGCGCTGATCTCCTCATTTCGTGTCGACTGGCCCTCCGATCCCGAATGGTCTTTTTCGACCGGAAGGAGGCACAGGCTGTTCAGGTCGACTCGTCGTGTTCTGGCGAGAGACAGAGGTTGCAAACCTCGTGATGGTCGCTATGAGGGAATTTTGCTCGACATACCGGGCATCTCTTGAATGGAGTTCTGTCCATGAGGCGTAGGCCGTATGGTGCCGAAAGGCCCAACGGCCCGCGTCGACGCACCGGGATGTAGCTGGTGATGTCGAAAAGTTTATTCGATGTCGAAAGTTGTTTATCTAAAGTTTCACGCTTCAAAAATGCCAAAAAGAGTCTTTTCTAACCAGAGCGGAAAACTTTCATCCGAACCCAGTGGCGGAAAAAAACAATCTGAGGATGGAGTCGATGACCATGCGCAGTATTGTCCAAGGGAGGAGTCACCTATCTCGTGACTACAAAGACTTCTTCCAAGAAGACAACAACCTGCAATCATCCGAGCCCAACACCAGGTGGCGATCTATTGCTAAGTGTACAATCTGCAGCTCATATGCCTCGAACATAACATTTATGGCTACATCACTGCTGCACTGAGTTAGGATATATCTCTCAGTAAGCAATAAATTATTGAGATCAGTCAGAGCATTGCACGATGCCAGGCATAATGCACATTTTTGATCACAGGTGATTTAGTTTGCATATTATCCATTTTACTATTGTCCCTTTCTTTAGAAAGCAAATTAACCCCTTCCATGCTGATGACGGCCCCCGGCCGTCATGCATCACAGTGCTCGTGTGCTGATGACGGCTGGGGGCCGTCATGAACCCGCTCACTCATTAGAAGTGCCACACAGGCGCAGAATCGGGGCCGCGCCCAAGGGGTTAAGGGCCACGCATTGAGATGTGCACTGATATCTTGACAAAAAAGTCTCAGGAAAGCTACATGGAGTTCTGCGAGCTGCGGAGTGGGTTACCTTGCGCTGTGAGCACTGATTTTTAGTGCTGGGTGCTTTTGGCCTCACTGTAAAATCAGCACGAATGGCATCAAGCACAGTGTAAGAGGGCGCAGCTTCTTTCTGCCGCTTAAGTAGTGGAAGCTTCCTCAACATGAACGGAAGGTTTCTCAACGCGAGCAGTAGCGACCACCCTAGGAAGTGGTATGGCATTGGAATTACTTCGCTCGCAAACTAAGCTACGCAGAGCAGAGTTTTTCAGAACTACACGAAGCACGAAAAACTCGGCAAACTCCCCAAACAGAGCGGAGTTCACCGCCCAGGCTTACTCATTGGTTCGTCTTCTCTGGCACCAGCTGCTAACAAGTTTGGGTGAAAACACGTTTCTCCTCAGTTCTCAATGTTATTATAAGTTTCTTTGTTGGGGTTCACAGATTATCTGTTGTTGCCCGTAGCTACTCTACCCACGAGCTCTTAGGTGAGCTTTGCACCACTACCCTGTTCAGGGCAGGGATACCACTCTTTAGACAGCTATCACAATGGCTAGCACAAACACACCTAGCTGGAACATTTGAGGCATGGCATCTCCTTCCCGTAAATTTGCGGTATTCACCTATTTCCACCGCAGGGCAACACAGAGCATTTCTACAAGAATCTCAACTAACGTAGAGACTGTGCGTCTTTCAAAAGCACTGGAGGGGCCAGGTATTTTCTACTAACTATTCCATATATGCTCATGAGGTTTTAGTCTGGATTAGAGCAGGGGTTCCTTTAATTGCAGATGCCAAAATTACGGACCTGGAGGGGATTTACATCTTTATAGAGAGCACACTGTAGGGCTGCCATATGATGCTTGGAGCAATGTATACTTTTAACTCCGAGAAGGCAGCCTTTCTGGATATTCTATCCGAGACACAGTAGCACTAGAGGGGACTCCCCTGGTTAATCAGTGGGGACTTTGATAGTGTCCTGGACGTCACATTAGATCGCTACTGTCTCCCACTCCCTCACACTGTAGCCACTTCTAACACATGCCCTTTATCTGCCTAGCTAAATCACTGGAGCCTCCTAGATATCTGGCACATGCGTAATGTTTTAACAAGAGTTTATTTGTTATATTGACACGACCTTCATGTCCAAATTGAATGCCTGGTTGGCACACTAGATTTAGTCCCACCCGTCGTTAACCTTGATTACTTTGGACTTGGCCAAGATGGAGGCCGGGACGGACGCATTGTAGTGAGCTCCGTGAAGGCCCGACAAAATCCTGACTAACCACTAATGTCCCAAGGATCTCTTCTACACAATGGGCTGACCGTCCTTGCCCGGCGTTGTGCTGGGGAGCAGCGGGTGCTGGAGACGGCACCAGGGGCATATCGCAGACAGAGCTTCGGAGTGCCCCAGATGTGCAAGTGTAGACTGGACGCTGCTACACAAAGGAACCGCGGGAGGTAAGCATTGGTTGCCTGCTGAGGCGCAAAACAAAGTAGAGAACTGTGCTCTGAGGAGGGTAGCAGTGCGCACTAGAGGCCGCAGGCGGACAATCGAGACTCCGGATGAGTGCAGCGGCCTGCAGAAAAGAAACCCAGCCCTACGATACGGCACTGAGGGTTCAGGGTTTTGGATCAAGGGCGCAGATCTCACCCCCTCATCTCCATGGGAAGGGGAAAACACCGCAACCCACAAGCGAACTGAGGCCCCGCTGAGCCCTTAGAATAGCGCACTGGCGCTGCAACTGAAGCACCTGGTGTCCTGCTGTGGAGCGGCAAGAGTTGGAGGCAGCACCCCGGGCCATACAGCCAGTGGGCAAGTGCAGGCTGGGTGCAGCGACACAAAGGAACCGCAGGCCATAAACAGTTGTCGCCTGCTGAGGGTCAAACAGAAGAGGAAGTGGAGGGACTCACCTGTCAGCGCTGATTCCCCCGTTTATTGTCGCACTGGTCTGTACTAATACTGTAGCCCAAGCCCACATTCCTATTTGATTGGAGGGGCTAGTGGGGGGAAAGAGGGGACGGTAGAAGGGAAGAGAAAAGGAAAAGAGCACCACCCAAAGCAGCGCATCAATAATACAGCCCGAATACAAGATAAGGACAGAGTGCAATCACCACTAAGCTGGAACGATACCTGGTGCCTGACACACTCACCTTCCCTTCTCCGCTACCCACATTACATTAGACTGAGACCTGTACAGACAGTACTATCTGGAAGAAAAGCTACACAAAATCGTGAAACCTAAAACAGACAGGGTCACTGTGACTCAAGGGAGCACGTAGAGAGCAACAACACATCTCACTGAGGATGGCATTTCCGATTCGGCGCGGACGACACACTGATGGAACACTCCCGTAAATTTGAAGAGCTATTTATGGCTGTGCTAGACAAGTCAACACTGGAGCTCAAACTAGACTCAATCAGCATTGATATGGGAATCCTTCAAGAAGATCATAAGAAATTAAAAGAAAGGGTGGAGGAATGTAAATCCATTCTAGCGGCACTCCGCTCCCACAGTAAGGACTCAGCCCAGCGTATAAGAACATTACAATATGAAGTGACTCAATGACTATGAAGGGCAGTCTTGGCGCAATAATGTACGCATAGTAGGCCTGTGGGAGCGAGCTGAGGGCCCTAACATGGAACTGTTTTAAGAAGACTGGTTAGTGAAAACAATACTGCAGGGTAAACAATCTACCATTTTTTTCAGTAGAAAGAGCACACAGAGTTCCAGCAGGACCACCCCGCCCAGGAGCAGCACCAAGGACGTGGTGGCCCGTCTATTTAATTATAGAGACAGAGCCCACATTCTGCAAGTATCAAGAGCAAGGGGACCATGGACTGTCGAGAACATCAAAGTTCAAATCTATCCTGATTATACTCTGGATGTTCAGAAACGCAGATCCTCCTTTGCTGCAGTGAAGAGGCTGTTACGTGAAAAGGTAATAAAATAAGCACTACACAGTTCCCAGCCACATTATGAATCCAACACGAAGACTCGACGTAAATCTGGTAAAGCAAGTGATTGGCTCGAACAGTTACGTTTAGCTCCAACATGAGGAGGCGAGTCAACCCCAAAACAAAGTTGGCAGACAGGGCAGAGACAGAGAAAGTTTACAAAACGTCAGAGCAAAGGCCCCACCAAGGAACAAGCGATCAAGGAAAGATCCAAGTGGTACAGGAAGTTGAGAAGCATGCACTAACCTCCCCCTCTATGATCTCTGGATCAAAACCAGAGACCCTACAGGACAAAACGCTGCATCTCTCAGTCACCCAAAAAGCCGCAGCAATAAGGGTGGGCCTGACAGGCACGCCACAGTCGGCAGAAGATGTGATTTGACAACACTGTACGAAGTTTGGAGTAAATTTGGATGGCTGGGTGGGGCTGGTATGTGTAACTCATGGACACACTGGGACCTTGCCCCCCCCCCCCCCCCACCTCTTTTTTTCTTGTCACTTTTTTTCCAGGGGATCACGGGGAGGCTTGAATAATTTCAAGGGCCTGCTCTGACCGCCTGCCCTTAGAAGACGGAAAGTCAATATAGCATTACTGCTGGAGACTCATCTCACTGCGCAGACACTATCGGAAATACGTAAATGCTGGAGAGGAACACTGATTGGCACTACTTACTCTAGCTATGCCAGGGGAACACTGATATGGGTGGCACCATGAACACCGCTGGACATTCAACACACTTGTACCAATCCAGAGGACAGGTGGGTGATATTGGAAGGAAAGTTAGATGGTCAACCGCTATCGCTAGTGTCGATTTACGCACCTACCACTAACCATACACTCTTTCTCCACTCCTTATCACCTACATTACTAAATAATACACTAACACCTGTTTTCTGGGAGGAGACTTTAATTGTACACAGAAACTGGCCATGGATTGTTCTCGCCCCCAGGTTCCTGGCTCGCTATCTATTGCATTGGATAATAGCGTACAGGTATGGTCCACAGACTTGAAGGTATAAGATGCCTGGAGGGGTCTGCACCCAGGGGACAGGGAATACTCTCACTACTCAGGTCTTCACGATCTACACACCAGAATAGGCCTCATTTATGGTTCACACAAACTCCTCACAAAGTGCTCCCAAGCAGAATATCTTGCCCGCACACTGTCGGACCACAACCCACTACAATTATGGCTGAAAGTCAGATCGACCATACCTACATGGATATTTACCGGGACGGCATTTAAAGATACCCCATTCTGTACTGACCTATCAAAAAATATAACCTCCTCATTTCATGAAAGTTAATCCTCTGCCTCAGGACCAGGAATAGAATGGGATGCCTTCAAGTTAGTATTAAGGAGAAATATGACAAACTATTTATGGTACTAGAATGGTCCTCCAGAAAGAACGAACCGGATTAGAAACAAAAATACGACAACTCGAGTGGGAGACGCTGGACACGACACTGCAGTTGGCCGCGGCACAATTAGATCATAAAGAAACAGTATACCGCCTAGGAGCAATTGATTACAGGAGTATGTGGCCAAGCAACACATGGAAGCTGACAAAGCAGGCAGGGTCCTGGCGTGGTTACTCTGCTCTCAAACTGCAAGAACCCTGATTCTAGCTATCATAGACTACACCTGTAGCATAATTAACACACAACATGAAATAAACTTGGCTTTTCATACCTACTACGTAACACTGTATAGCTCCCCCCAAGAGGTGGGTATTATAGACATACATTAATTTCTAAACGACATGACACTCCCGCAGATACCTATAACAGAATACAAAGACCTAGATTCCCCCATTACACTCCGCGAAATAGAAGATGCCATTAAGCAACTGGCAAGAGGGAAAACAACAGGAGCAGATTTCCATGTCGCGCATCAGACTCCGTTAGCTCCACATTTGCTCCGAATGCACATGGAAGCAAATGAAAAATGTACTCTGCCTGCCTCGCGCGAGCCAATACTCATGAAACTCCCTAAACCAGGTGGGACCCTTTGCTCCTTAGCTAATTCCGGCCATTGTCTCTACTAAACACCGATAACAAGATACTGGGCAGAGTGCAAGGAAATAGATTAACCACCCTAATACAAATATTAATACATTAAGATCCGAACAGCTTCATACCCAATAAGATCACATTTCTAAATCTACGACGGCTATTCATGGACTGGGCCAAAACTAACCTGAGGCAGGGTTGAGTGGCATCGCTGGACATAGAGAAAGCGTTTGACACACTGGGATGGAAATACCTATAAGTGGTGCTAACACGGTATGGAATTGGACCTCTCTTACGAAAATGGGTATGCCTACTATACAACTCAGGAACACAGAACTATCAACTCCTTTCAGTATAAAGTGAGGTACAAGTCAGGGCTGACCATTGTCACCAAATATCTTTGCCCTAGCAATGGAGCTTTTGGCATGTGCGCTCCACAAACATGCCCTTGATTGGGGACTACAAGTACATAATACGTGGCACATAATATTATACACAGACAACGTGTCAATGTACCTGCGAAATAATGCAACAAATTTACCTGAACTAATGAAATTATTAGAAAGGTTCGGTAAAATCTCAGGCCTAAAAGTTAACTGGGATAATTGAGCCTAGAACAATGGAGAACACTCCCAATCACACCTTTGCCATGGAAATATGATACATTAAGTATCTAGGTGTCCAAGTATACCATTCACATGCATACTTAATAATAGGTGGTAACTTGGGTAAGGTGCTGACTAATGCCAAGTCCTCCCTGCAGTTCTGGGTAGGTCTAAGACTATACCCTATGGGATGCAATATCCAAGATGCTCCTGCTACCGAGACTATTCTATTTCTTCGCTGCTCTCCCGGTACAAATACCCCCAAAATGTTTCCAAGATCTGAAGACATTACTGACCGCGTTAATATGAGGCAAGGGCAGAAAGTGAGTTGCTATGACGAAACTCAAAGCACCCCTATCTGAGGAAGGCCTATGAGCCCCAGACCTTGAAGCTGGGGAAAATGGTTCAAGTCTCGGCAAAGATGGTCAGCATCTTGTGAATCTGGGCTAAGTACTTAATCTACCCGTGCCTCATCAAAAGAAAATAAAAAATGATGTGTATGTCTGTAACGAAACTGGTGCTCATGTAAAGCTCTCCGATACCCAATATGTTCGGGTCGAGTTTGAGCCATTTAAAATTCCCCCTAAAAATTAAAACAGGAACCCACAATGCACCTAATGATTTTACACTTCTATGTCATGGGGACGGGCCACCATCTAATACAATGGTTTGCTAGTTACCTACGAAGATGTGCTGGAGCGCCTCTCCCATCCCTAAGTCGCCACTAAGAGCGAGAGATGGGTCACCCCTGTTAGCCCACAGAGTGGCAGGGCAACCTGGTATACCCATCCATGGTGTATCAAAGCGCTTGTTTTAAATTAATCCAATACGACATTTTACACATGACCTACCTCACTCCAGACAAAATCAACTGCTGCTTTCATCGTACCGATGTTGTTTGCCCTTGCTGAATCTTGCCATACGTGGATTTCTTGCATACGTTTTGGGCATGCCGCACACACTCCCAACACTGGTTGGGCATCTCAACCCTCCTCTTCCAAAACACAGGGATCTGCCACGCTTCACGCATGAGAAGTGTGCCTGCTGGGTATGTTCCAAAAAGAATAAAGTAACTGTGGGGGTCTTGGCTCCTGTTAACTAAATGACGGATTACTCTAATTACTCGCAGATGGAAATCACCAACCCTTCAAAATTCTGCCTGGTCCCACTCAATTAATGCTTGGGCTCAGACAGTGTACCCTATCTCTGCCTGAGACACTAAGCTGATTGAGCTAGACTCTTACTTGAAGGACGATAACTTCCTTCCTTGATTTCACTACACCTTATGCTTACCTGCGGTTCTTAGTTTTTCCAACTGGCACATTTGTTTTTGAGTAAAGATGCCCAACCCTCCCCCTCCAGGTCCACGTCTGTGCTCTAATATTTTACCAGTTATCTTCGTTTACTGTGTAGGCAGGGGTGTGGAATTTAATAAAATATCTACTGGTCCATGAGACAGGTTGAGTCAAATATAGTCCTGTAAAAAAAAAAAACACTTGTCCCTAAGGTTCCACATAGTGCAGCAACAAAATAAGGCAGCAATCTCAATATTTAAAAGCTCTGATTAACCGTTTCGATTATGCCAGGGCTCATACTGTAGTAGGGTTTGAGTTCTAGCAATTTCCCTATTCTGAAGAAAAAGTGGAGGCAGCACCAAATCGCAAAGTAAATTGCAGGAGACCAGACTTTTGCAAAAATAGATTTATCTTTTATTTTATTTTTTTCAATGTGCACAGGACAGCCAACGCGTTTCGCTCCCCAACTATGGGAGTTTCGTCAGGGCAAAGTTGAAAAGATATTTTGTCCAATGTCAGTACGATGTAGAGTATGAATAACGAAGACGGATAGTACCAATATGGTGGTACATGTACTAATCAAGAGTGCCGTAATGTAGCTACGTAGAGGGCCGTAAGGTATCTTGAATCGAGTAATATCAATTTGACATCAGTTGATATATTTTAGATTTCATTGCGATGTCACAGAACAAGTTCGAAAACAGACAGTCCTTGATAAGCCGCTGTTAGGAGTAACTCGGACGAAGTTAAATGTGCGTAGAGGCCCCCAACCGAATCAGTGGTTATTCTCCCACCTTTCTGCAGATCTACATACTGGGGCTGGAAGTAGCATTAAGCAATAGTTCCAGCGTTGGAATGCCCTTTTGAGTATCTGCAAACCTACTAAATTGCACGTTTTAGGGGTTTCCGCCAGCTCTTCTCTAATCTTTTTCCATACAGAGCAAAGCTGGAAACTTCCTCTAGGGTTAGGAAAAAGGTGTTTGGAGGGACAGTGAACCTGTGCATCCTCAACAGATTTACGCATGGACAAATCTACTCCTGCATATTTGCTTGTGCTAAAAAGCAGTTCACAAACATTTTCTAGGAGTACGATTTCCTGGCCTACATCTGTAAATTCTTCCGTATTCATGAAAGCCAGAAATCTTCACTAATTCAAGGACATATGCCATGGGTACAATTTTGTGACTTTCTTTAAGATTTGGGCCCCTATTTAGGTCTGGAGTTAACCAAGACATTTTGTTTTCATTAAAATTCTATCTCCGTCTATCTAGCTTTACATCGACTAGCTTCCGCTCTTTCACAAGGAGCATATCCGTGCACAAAGTTGTTTTGTTCAGAGCCAGGGACTACTGTGGCAACGTGAGCTTTTTGAGACCTTGGCATAATGGTGAGAGCTGGGGGCTCACACAAACTTCTACAAAAACCATGTTGAACAAGACATATTGACAAAACCAAAAAGGCTGATCACCATTATACGAACAACTGGCTTGGGCAATGCTGGTTTATTTTCATTTTCCACATGGTCTTGTTGATACTGGTTGCACTGATTTTCCATTATGAATATTTTTTGGACATACTACCATGCATCAATATATTTTTCTAAATGATGCTTCGAAGACATGTACCCTACAATTTCACAGTAGTTTAGCAAAACTCTTTTTTTCCTAGTGGAATTTGTTTTGTGAACATTTTATTTTGAAAGCAAAAAATCAACAATCGTGCTTTCAAACTTCTACAAATATTTGCATCTAATTAGAGAGCATTCTGTGAGCATTGTATGTACCCTTATATTGTTAAATTTTACAAAAGCATGTACATATTTTTACACTGGAACCAGTGTCAGTAGTGCAGTCCGAATTTACAACATTTCCTTAGAGAGCTCACCCTCGTAACCGCTTCGGTGCTCATGTGCGTAGGACGGGCCCCTGCTGTTCAATCAAATGGCACTAGGAATCCCATTTAGCGCCCGCTAAATGGATTCCCCTCCCCCCCTCTCCCACAGCCTCGGAGCTGGGGAAAAGCTCACTGAAACTTTCCACGTCACTATCTCAGCCCCTCAGCATAGAAAGACGGGCGAGGCATCATTGGGAAGGGGAGAAACTCCCATTTTCAATGGTACCCCTTTCTAGGGGATCCCTGCTTGGGGATTGCAAGACGCTGCTCAGTTATTAGCTCTGGGTTCGTCGGGTTCTTGGTGAACCTACAAGTCCTATATATCCCCACAACCAGTAAGGTCTAGCGGATGTAACGGTATATTGCTTTCAAACATCTTTCGTAATAACAAGAAGTTACAGGTGAAAACATTGGCACAAATGGCTGTCTTTTTTCAACTCATTTTCAATTTTTCCTATTTTCAACTGTTAGTTTCTATAAAGAAACCTTGAAGGATCAACACAAATGACCCCTTGCTGAATTCAGAATTTTGTCTTTTCTAAAATGTATAGCTTTCCATTATTGCTTTCATACCCATTTCTACCATTAACTGGAAGAAGGTTGAAAGCACAAAATATAGCAAAAATAGGCTATGTCTCAGTAAAATGCCAAAACTGTGTAAAAAATGCTGGGAAAATGGTGATTTCAACCCCACAAACCCTTTGTTGAAAAACATTTGAAGGGAAAACAACAAACGCTTTCATTTGTAGCACTTACTTCCCATTTTTCCCCATAAGCCCCAAATTTAGCTGTGTTCTGGCTAATTGCTGGGGAATCCTTAAACTCTGAGTACCTTTAGAATCCCTGTGATGTTGGAAGAAAGGATGCACATTTGGCATGGATACCTTATGTGGTCAAAATGTTACAGGGTCTAAGCACGAACAACCCCAAATTGCAAAAAAAACTAAAAAGGCTTAGCACAGGGGGTGGAGGGGCCTAGCAGCGAAGGGGATAAGACAGGGTTTGTATAAATGGTTCATAAATACAACCTCAAGCAGCATTACCATATGGGCACAAATATTACCTCACCTGCAGACACTGCCATTGCCTGATCCGAAATGTGCTACTGTAAACTGGCAGCCTACTTGTCACAAGGACAAAATAAACATGAACACTTGTTGTCCTTGACCCTAAACGATATGCCTTGGGAGTCGAGCTATAGGAATTCCACACCCCTGGTAGGTATGGGTTCATTATTTCATTTGAAGTTGAGATGTGTTCTATCTTTTTATCACTCTAGCAACCCCATGCACTCTCCAATCAAACGCTGTAGTCTGCATCCTTCCATTATCTACTGATCTGCACACCTTTGAATTTTATGCTATTAACAGAAGTGTATTGTATTAAGGCGCTGTTAACTGTATGCTAGACTTGTGGACTACCTATTAAGCTGTAAATATGCTTTTTTTAACACAAAGTTATGATTTAGCGAGAAGTTTAGAAAATACTTAACATGTAATTACATGATAAAAATGTTGTTATATATTTGAAATGTGAATTTAGTTAGTAAATAATGTCGTTTCGAGAGCTGCCCTCTTTAAAATGATGGCGTTCCCCAGATTCCTTTACCACTACAAAATACACCATTCCCGATTGCTCCAAAATATTTTACGGAGATAAATGCAGAAGTGACTAATTTATTATGGGACGGTAGGACGCCAAGCATGGCCCTCAATAAACTTACGAGAAGCTAGTAAGACGGTGGCATTGCCCTCCCGGATATCAAGTTATACTATTGGGCTTCGCAGCTCTTTGTTATAAATCAATGGCTTCACATCTCCCAAGAAGATCCGGCATATCACATGGATGGACACCCCCTGGGAGCTGCGGGGATTATGGGGGTGCTTTACAACAAGGTCAGGAAAAACACCCTTACCGGTCCGACAGCGCACACTATCAAAATATGGTTCGAGGCGCAACGGGAAATGGGCTGGGAGGGAGTCAAGACACAAGCCACGCCACTATGGGACACAAAGAAACAAGGCACACTTCGTAACATGAAGGGTTTTAGACAGCGGGACCTGATTGGAATCTCAAAGGTCGGAGATCTGTGGAAAAAAGGGGAGGTGGTCTCATTCGCTCAATTACGGACCACATATGCACTGGCACACACAGAACTATTCCGTTACACACAGATCAGACAGGCGCTCATGGCACTGATCCCACAAGTTACGCAGCTTGAAGAATCTTTACCACTGGAAGATAGACTCCTCACAGACCACCTCACCAAAAAGGCCATCTCACAAACATACCGCAAACTTATAAATAATCATCCAGATCCCACTGCGGTGCTCCAAGCCAAATGGGAACAGGAGGTAGGTGAATTGGATGACACAGATTGGCAGGAGGCACTTGCGTCTCCGAAGGAGGTTGCAATATGGTCCAAACTAAAGTGGGTACAATTAAAAATCCTGCACTGCACCTATTATACTAGGACACTCCTTCATAAAATTAACCGGACGGATACACCACTCTGCCTCCGACAATGCGGTGTACCGGGTACATTCTTCAATCAATCAATCAATCAATCAGGTCATTTGTAGAGCGCACTACTCACCCGTAGGGTCTCAAGGCGCTGGGTTGGGGGGGGGGCCGTTACTGCTCGAACAGCCAGGTCTTGAGCTTCTTCCTGAAGGAGAGGTGGTCTTGGGTCAGGCGTAGGTCGGTCGGGAGTGAGTTCCAGGTCTTGGCGGCCAGGTAGGAGAAGGACCTTCCTCCTGTTGTCGCTCTTCGGATGCGGGGGACGGCGGCGAGGGCGTGGCTGGTTGATCTGAGGAGGCGCTTGGGAGTGTAGAAGTTGATCCGGTTGTTGAGGTAGCTCGGGCCTTGGTCGTGTAGGGCTTTGTGTGCGTGGGTGAGGAGACGGAAGGTGATTCTCTTGTTGACCAGGAGCCAATGCAGATCTCTCAGGTGTCCGGAGATGTGGCTGCGTCGGGGGATGTCGAGGATGAGTCTGGCCGAGGCGTTCTGGATCCGCTGGAGTCTCTTCTGGAGCTTGGCGGTGGTTCCGGCGTAAAGGGCGTTGCCGTAGTCCAGTCGGCTGGTGACGAGGGCCTGGGTGACCGTCTTCCTCGTCTCGGTGGGGATCCACCGGAAGATCTTGCGTAGCATGCACAGGATGTTGAAGCAGGACGAGGAGACGGCGTTTACTTGTCTGGTCATGGAGAGGGAGGAGTCCAGGATGAAGCCCAGGTTACGTGCGTGGTCCGTCGGTTTGGGTGCGGTGCCCAGGGCGGGGGGCCACCAGGAGTCGTCCCAGGCGGAGGGCGAGGAGCCCAGGATGAGGACCTCCGTCTTGTCCGAGTTCAGTTTCAGGCGGCTGGTCGTCATCCATTCGGCTACCTCTCTCATCCCTTCGTGCAGGTTGGCTCTGGCGGTGGCGGGGTCGTTGGTCAGGGAGAGGATCAGCTGGGTGTCGTCGGCGTAGGAGATTATGTTGAGGTTGTGTTGGCGTGCGATGGCCGCGAGGGGGCTCATGTAGACGTTGAAGAGGGTGGGGCTCAGTGAGGATCCTTGAGGGACGCCGCAGATGACTTCGGGGGCCTCTGACTTGTATGGTGGTAGGCGGACTCTCTGTGTTCTTCCGTCGAGGAAGGAGGTGATCCATTCCAGTGCCTTGTCCTGGATTCCGATGTTGCCAAGGCACTGTAGTAGGGTGCGGTGGCAGACAGTGTCGAAGGCCGCGGAGAGGTCCAGGAGGATGAGGGCCGCTGTTTCTCCGTTGTCCATCAGAGTTCGTATGTCATCGGTGGCAGCGATGAGGGCGGTCTCGGTGCTGTGGTTCGCTCGGAAGCCAGACTGTGAGGGGTCGAGGGATCCATTCGTCTCGAGGAAGGCGGCCAGCTGTTTGTTGACGGTCTTCTCGATGACTTTGGCCGGGAACGGGAGGAGCGAGATGGGACGGTAGTTCTTGAGGTCGGTGGGGTCTGCTGTGGGTTTCTTGAGAAGAGCGCTGAGTTCGGCGTGCTTCCAGCTCTCAGGGAAGGTGGCGGTGTCGAAGGAAGTGTTGATGATGTCGCGCAGGTGGGGTGCGATGACAGCGTCGGCCTTGTTGAAGACGTGGTGAGGGCAGGGGTCAGTCGGAGACCAAAATTCTTCCATAGCCTCTGACTGTGCCTGTTGGTTGCTGGTTACTGGGCCGTAGTAATGTGCACACTATCGCAAGTCACGAAGGTCACAATTCTCCCAGAACCAAAAAGGTGCAACCTTAATATGTGGGGACCTATGGATCTCAACCACACAACACAGGACTGGGTGAGAGTGGGCATCACATTAGCAAAACGTAATATTGCACAGCACTGGGGATCCCACCAAACCCCTACCCTGCGCCAATGGTGCAAAGACATGGACAGTGCCATGATAATGGAGAACTCAGTTTACGTGCACTGAGGATGTCCCAAAAAATGGTCACAGGTATGGGGAAGTTGGAATATTTACCATGGTAATATATGTGAACCCCTACTCATGGAATATCTGTCAGAAAAAAGGTGACTAGCTAGGACAAGACTACAAGATTAGATACGAGATGAAACATATGCCACTTGCCCACAAACTAAAACCTCACCCGCATTGGTGAGCTTATGTATACCTTACTGTGTCAACGTGTACGAACCATTCAATATTGCTGAAAAGTATGTCATTGTTTTTCTGCGTCAAAATATTAATAAAAATTGTTTAACAAAAAAAAAAATTCCGTCCATGCAGCAAACTGAATGGACGGAAAATGTTCTGAATAAACTACTGCAATTTTGTACATTATGAAATGTTGGAAATCAGGGACCATGTTGTCTCATGCTTAAAAAAATGCTTCCTTTAGACAAGATCAATAATAAACCCTTTAAAAATTATAAATACTGTCTCAACAGCGAACTACCATAAACAATAGGCAGACTAAGTGATCTTAAGTATGGAAATTCTTTTTGTTAACCGATAAATATCAATCAAGTAGTATTTGCAAAGTGCTGCTTATCACCCCGGGGTTATTCATGCGCTGTTTTGTGGGTTTCAGTCGAAGAGCCAGGGTCTCGAGTTCTCTCCTAAAGTGGCTGAGTGAAGGTGCGCTGCATAGGTGTAAAGGGAGGGATTTCCTTGTTTTGGCAGAGAGGTGAGAGAACAAGCATCCTCCGGTGCAGCTGTGGCAGATGAGTACTTTGAGCAAGAGCAAGGTGTGACAGCGCAGGTTCCTGGTGGGTTGATGGAAGGTCAAGCCGTGGTTCATGCAGTGTAGTCCGATGTTGTGGAGGCACCCCTTGTGGCTGGGGAGCCAGTGGAGGTCTCTGAAGTGTTGGGTGACATTTGTTCTCTTTGGTAGGTTGACGATCAGCCTGGGTGACATTTCTGGATCGTCTGGAGTCTTTGCACGAGTTCAGAGTCTGTGCCAGCATATAGAACATTGCCGTAGACAAGCTCGCTGTCAAGTGTATGATGCAGAGACTGCAATCGTGGTCTTTTGGTGTGGGGGTTGGTCAGAGCTCAGGTGGCCACCAGGAGTCATTTCAGAGGGTGGTTTGCATGCCAAAGATGAGGACTTCCATCTTGTCTGTGTCCAGTACGAAATACTTGTCTTTCATCCATGTCGCTACGTTCCTCATGTAGTTGTGGAAGTTGGCCTTAGTCAGGAAAAAGTCTCTGAGAATGTGAGGACGAGTTTGGTGTCGTCGGCATAGGAGATGATGCGGATGTTGTGAGATCTGACGGTATTGGCGAGAGGGGCCATGCAGACATTGAAAAGGGTGGGGCTGAAGGATGAACCCTGGTGTACTCCACAGATAGCAAAAGGGGGTGGAGGGCTAAGAGACGGACTCTCTGGGAACATCCTGTGAGGAAGGAAACTATCTGAGTGCGTCGCTTGTGGTTCCAGTCTGGCAAAGTCGCTGGATGAATGCGAATGTGACACCATGTCTAAGGTAGCAGAGAGGTCAAGGAGGCTGAAGGCGGCAGTTTCACCTCTGTCTAGTAGGGTTCGGACGTTGGCTGTTGCTGCGATGAGGGCTGTCTCGGTGCTCTGGTTGGCCCTGAAGCCTGACTGTGATGGGTCCAGCAGGTAGTTGCTTTCCAGGTGTTCTGTGTGTTGGATGTTGATGACCTTTTCCAGGATTTTGGTGGGAAACATGAGGAGGGATATTGGGCAGAAGTTCTGAGGACCATTAGGCTGATGATTTCTTAAGGAGGGGCCTGACCTGCGCGTGTTTCCATGCATTGGAGAAAGTAGTTGTGGTTATGGAGGCGTTGAGAATGGTGGCAAGTATGTGGCTGATTTTGTTGCTTACAAGGTTGAAGAGATGGTGGGGGTAGAGGTCAGTGGGGTCCCCTGAGTGGAAGGATTTCATCAGGGTGGGGGATGTGGTACGCCAAGTAGTTCCCAATAGGTGATTGTGTTGTTGGTGGTTGATGGGTTGCAGAGGATTTCAGAGGGCTGGGGTTCAAAGAATTCTTGAAAGGGCGAGATTGCGTTATCTGTTGCTCGTGACCATGAAACAATTCTAATGGTTCTGAAGAGTTCCTTGGTTCCATTGTTGCTGGACTCATTGGGCGAGGGCCTCCTTTTTCGTGGCTTTGAGCTGGCAGTGGTAGTTGTTGAGGATGGTTTTGTAAGTTGCCCAGTTGATGTCGTTCTTGCTGATCCTCCATCTTCTTTCTTGCGGTTTGCACTCGTGTTCGCAGTGCTGAGTTCTGGAGTGTACCAGCTGGCTCACTCGGTGGGTCCGTGCGTCTTGGGAAGTTTGGATGGAGCGACTTGATTGGCAGCATTGGTGATTCAGGCGTTGAGGTTTTCTGCAGCCATTCTGTCGCTGGAGGTGAAGATGGGGTCAAGTGTGTATTCTGCAGTGTGTGTGGGGTCAGAGACAATCTACTTGAGGCCAACGTTGTCAATGCTTTGCAGGAGGTTGGTGGTGTTCAGGTCGGTGGGGTCGTCTAGGTGGAAGTTGAGATCCACAAGGAGGACGTAGTGTTTGGATTTGACGGCAAAGGGGGGTGATGAGCTATGCAATGGCGTGGGTGATGTCTGTTTGTATTTCAGGCAGTCTGGAGGCGAGGGTGCCTCTAATGGTGGTTCTGGCATCAGCTTGAAGTTCATGTATTCCTTGATGGCCGTGTGGATGTAGTTTGTGATGGACCAGGTGATGAATTCTTTGTGTACAATGGTGAAGCACCGCCTTGTTTGTTGGTGTGGTCTTAGTGTTTAATTTTGTGGCCAGCGGGGATTGTGATGTCAGGGGCGGTCGCTGGAGTGAGCCATGTCTCCGTGATAAAGGAGTCGAACGGGTGGGGGTTATCTGTGATGGGTGTAATATAGTTCAGCAGGTCGCTGATTATGCAGATGCAGCAGTAGACGCAGGTGAATGGTCCATCTGTGGAACATGGTGAGGCAATGCCGCAGTCACGTGCCGTGTCCATGGCGTGGAGCTCTCAGGTCATGTACTTGTGTGATAATGGGGGACCAGGGTTCGTGGCTCTGGGCGCGGTCCAGGGTGGCCGAGCACAGACGAGCTTGACTTTGGCACACCAGCGGCCCAGCCACGCTGCGGCCTCCATTAAGTAGCCCTGGGAGGTAAGAGGAGAGGGGGCAGCATGGAAGGTGCAGGTGGGACCTGTCAGAACCCGATGGCGGAAAAACACAGGCCAGGAAGGCAGGCACACAAGGAGGCAAATACATAAAACAAATGGCACCCTAATACAAAAATGTAGGGGAACAGAAGAAGAAATGGTGACACATGACTAGTTAGGGCAACAGAAAGAAGAAAGGTGAAACAGCTGTTAAAGTTATGAGCAAAAAACGGGATTCGACCCCCCCCGATCGCACCGTCCTGGGCGGCCTGGGAAGCGGACCTGGGGATGACTCTAGAGCCGGGACAGCGCAAACGTATTAGGCTCCTGACCCAAAAAGTCTCGTGTAACGCACGGTTCAAGTTGATCCACTTTAATTTTGTGCATCGCACATACATGACCCGGTCTCCTTGAATCACATCTCGGTGGATAGGCGGGACACCTGTCCTAGGTGTGGGGCGGAGAGAGCTGGATTCTTCCATCTGGCTTGGGAGTGTCCACAGGTCGGTAGCTTTTGGAGCGAGGTGGTGGACCATATTGGCCGTGTCACGAGCCTCCGGATTGCCCTGGATCCGCTTCATTGTCTCTTGGCCCTGGTGCCCAAGCCTAAAAGGAGGAATTTGTCTTAGAAGTTTCTACAGCTGTTACTGGTGTTACTTGGATGGGGCGGAGGGCCCCCGAGGTTTCCCTGTGGCTTAAGGATGTTAGGGAGTGGTCCCTGGTTGAGGAGAAGCATATGCAGCGCACGCGCCGCGATGAAAGGCTCCAGGAAGACTTGCTAGCTTGGAGGTTGATGTGTGCAGAGGGGTTGCCAGATGATGACTCGGATCCCACTAGTGCCAAATGTGAGAAGTTGGCCTGATATATGATGCTCACTAATTCTAGTGATCACCTTGTATCAGTCCAAACAACCCTTATGGTGATTGGTTTCAAGTCAACCTTATAGACCAGCTATCCTAATGGTAGCATGGAAGAAGTCTTAGGCTAAACTCTTTTGGCATGTGAAGCCAGCTGTTTTACCACAATATAACCCCTTGAATACCAGATGAAAGGACACCACACAGGTTGTTATGAAAATAAACAGTATATGTATTAATAACAACACCTCTGAACTCTTTATGAGGTCAGAGGGCTAAGCACATGACAATCTCTTACGAAAAATACGACAAGTTGCACAAAATTACAATGGTGCCCTAGGGCACGACAAACCATATACTAAGTAAGTGGAATGTGAAAGTCGATAAAAGGAATGGAGCTGTCCAGAGGCTGTAGGATCGATGGGACCACGCTACAGTAACTCTAGGTAAGTAATAGGAGGCCCAAGGAACGCGTGTGCAGAGTGTGAACTCACACGCGAGATGCGTAACAACGTCTATGGACAGTACAGTTCAAGTTAAAGGTGAGTACGGACAATCCTAACTAGGTAGGACTAAAACGACTGTGGAACTGGACACTAGGACAGTTAAACTACCCTTGAGCCTCGAAATGCTCTCGTTACCTCACCCACGGGCTGCGGGTGCATAGGTGTCAAAGTGTGTCGGGTGCTCGCGTTGAAGTCTATGGAGCCTGGAAGAAAAGATGCTGCAGGCGACCAGGAGGAAGATGTCTGGTGCGATCCAAGGGTGGATCGGTGAAGAAGAGGACCTGAAAGCAGAAGGGACAGTGTTCAAAGTCACTAGCCAGTGACCGGTGTGGAACCAGGAAGGAACCAGGTGCTGTCGTCGCGATCAGGTGAAGAGTGGACGCTTGAATCTGCAGCCACGTGGACAAGGAGGTGTCTTCGACGACCAGGATGGAGGCACGAGCCGTCCCACGCAGGCTCTCGCTGTCGGTGGTGTCGGATCCGGAATTGGAGTCAACAGGCCTTGGCAAAGGCAACCCATGCGGTGAGTGGAAAAGACGTCTGGTGCGGACTAGGAGAGTCCGGGGTGCCCCTCTTTTGGAAGGGAGCAAGGGCCAGTCTGGAGCAACCAGACCAGTAGTGAAGGTTCAAAGGTTCGTCGTCTAGGAGGCCACTAGCCAGCCGGCAAGTGACCAGACAACGCATCGAGCAGCAAGCAAGCAGAAGGGCCCCACGCAGATCTCGTGGAAGCTGGAGGGCTGATCTTCGGTGTAGGGGCTGCTCGGGGCTGGGGCTATTCAATCCCCAAAGCACTTGGTCGAGTTTACCTCGGGAGTCGTGCTGGAAGCGAAGTGCAGGTTCGTTCAAGATGGCCGGTCCCACGTGTCTCGTCGCACCCACGGGTCTCAGCTTTGCTGCAGATGTGAGTTGAGGTCGGAGAGGTCTGGGAATCCGGGTCTCATCGGGCTCTGAAGTCTGGATCCTCGAGGGAAGACGACAAAGTGAAGCCGCTGGACGCTTAATGGTACCTGCAATTGCAGGGTGGACACTCCTTGTCCACAAGGGAGATTCTTCAGCCTTCTGTGGAGCAGAACTTCGCAGTCCAGAGTTTTTTCTTGTAGAATTGTTCAGGATAATCTAATTTGGAATGGGACCAGCTCCTATCTTTATTCTCCTAAAGGGGGCTGCACTACTGACTAGGTCCCTCCCCTGGGTGGGACCAGAAAGGGGGGTGGCTACACCCCCTATCCTTTGTCCGGTTTCCCACCAGAGCTGGGGCAGGGATGCCCCAGCAACTGGTTTGAACCGGTGTATGCACAGGACACCTTGTGTGCCCCAGGCATGTCTCATTCCTTTCAGGCCTGTCCTACCCAATACACAAAATCCTGTCTGGGGTGGTGCTAGCACCTCCCAAGGCAGGAAACCCTTTGTCCAAGCCTCCCTCGCTGGAAGGACTCCCAGCAGCAGGAGGTCAGACTTGTGTCTGCGGTGGTAGCATCCATTTTGTGATGCCAAGGCTCGAGTTAACTTTAACCGGGGTTCTCCGTTACATACATGTCGTGCCCCTCTAGAAGGATGGAATGCTACCCCCGTCGCCAGAATTGGCGAGGGGGTAGTATTCCAATTTGTATGACACCTTACTCGACATGATTTGATAATGTTATACCAGAGTTAGCATTTAACCACGAGGTTGATAATGCACTTAAGAGTATATGGTATAGCGTGATCATGGAACAGCTATTAGGACTTGGTTCCGCAAGCTGCAAACGGGCTCAGCTCATGCCAGAGCACCATCTCACATAATTCCAAGCACTCTGCCTTCAGGATTGATAAGGCCTGCCATAGGAGTGACTGATAGGAATATATGTGTCCATTTTAGGGTTAGATATAGGTATACTATATCTACAGCAAAGGGTGATTACAAAACCTTGCCCCAGCTGTCATGCAGCTAGTTGTGTCAGTTTTAGATGGCCAGCCAGGGGTGGCATAAAACATGCTTCAGCCCCCGGTAGGCCCTGGGTACACCTATGCCCTGGATACCCAAGGTACACTGTACAGGGACTGATAAGGTGGCCCAGTACCAATTGGTAAATGCACCTAAAGTACATGGTTGTCAATTTAGAGAGAGAACAGCTAGGCTGTGGGTCTGATTAGCAGGCCCACAGCCAGGGAAAGTCGTAAACCAGTGAAGCAAAAAGCAAAAATCTGGGGTGACCATAGGATTGCAGACCCCACTCTCCTACACCGAATTGTTCACCCCAGAGGGGTCTGGATCCGAGGGGGAGGCGGTGGGAGGCGAGATGGAGGAACCTGCTCCGGAGTAATGCCCTGTTGGGCGCGCACTAATGTTCCCTATCATATAACCCTGTGATTTGTTTGGATCCCCGAAGGATCGCTACTAAATGAGATGTCTGCACCTTATTGGGCCTTGAATGGATGACCTAGCTATTGCACGTACTCTATTACTGATGCCACGTATGGGGGGGTTTGTTTGTTGTTCTGTGTTGGACTGTGTTTTTATCACAAAATGTATCTATCCAGAGAGATGGGAGTAGGGCTCCATGGAGGAAGTACGGGGGGGGGGGGGGGGGGGGGGGGGGTAATGCGTGAAAACCAGCGGACACTGGAGATGCACGTGTACAGTATGCAAACGACTATGATTATATCTGTGCCATTCACTGACATTACGCCGCCCGGCCTCCGGGATGTGGGCCACGAGGCTGTGTACAATCCTGAATGTCGCATATTGCCTCTCAATGCTTACGGGAGGTTTTGCCTGTTCATGTCCTCTATGTTTTCCGCAATAAACATTTAAAAAAAAAAAAAAAAGTTACGAGCAAAAAAGGGCACAACAGTTATTGTATTCACACATGCAGAAAAAAGCAGGTAATGCACTTGCTTGGACTATACTGACTTACTAAGGGCGAAGCTGGTGCTCGAACTGGGGCCAAGAAGGTGGAGGGCCGGGTCGGCACTTCCAGGCCCAATGCGGCGGAAGCAGACGGAAGCAGGTGTAGTGGGATACCCTTGGTTTAACATTAACAATGCTACTTTATCAGATATTTGAAAATAGACCACACATTACTGACTATACTAGGCATCCTTAAGGTGGTGCTTTCATATTTAATACCAAGTGCAACTTTTGCAACATTTTATTGCGATGCACGCTTGCTTTCAGATAGCAAAGCTAAATGGAACAGAATTGCAATACATTGCATTTAGATAGCCTTTAAACAATCTTATCTTCATAGCATCAAGAAACCATCGCTTGGGGGAGGAGCCTAGCTCGCGGCCGTAATGGTCGCCCTTTAGCTCGGCCCCCGCAGCCCTCCGTCCTGATTGCTTATCCTGTCTTTTATCCTGTGCGAGGACGACACATTTTTGGGGCATTGGTAACATAACGGCTTGTTTGTACTTACCATCCGACCCCGGGGTCTCGGTGTGCAGTGGCTCCGGAGTTGTGGCCTCTGAGAGATCGGGGCCTCTGCGAGACTTGGACCGGGACCTGGCCGGTGGGATCCGACGGCTCTCGGCCCCGGCCGAGAGCGAGAACCAGTGTTGGGAACCGATGTGCGAAGATCCCGGCGATCCTGACCCGGGCCTGCCCTGGTGGCCACGCGGCCGACGTGGATGAGAGGCCTGGGGACCTGATTCTGTGAAGGGGTCTCTCCCCGCCGCTGCTTTGTCCGTCGGCCCCGGTCCTCGGGGCCCGGACTCCGCATGTTTGGGGCACCGGTGCTGGTGCTGGCGGAGACCCGTTTGGGGCGGATATCCTTTTGGCATCGAGGCCGCCCTTGCGGGGACCCCCGGAGCTTGTAAAGTCCTACATTTGCGAACTGTTATTTCCGGGGGTCTTGGTGAGTGGCGATTGGGCTGATTCACGAAATGGCGGCCGACCCTCTGCAACGAGAATCACCCTGTGGCGGCGGGCCCGTGTTGCCTATTGGTGTGGGGAGCGGATCTGATGGACGTGAGCCGACGGTCAGAGATATCCTGGAAGCCCTGAGATCCCTACACGCTTCCCTGGCCCTGGGCGTCTCAGTGGGTCCGCCACGATCTGCCGCCATTTTGGGCGGCCGTTTCTTCTCGTCGTCCTCTTGTTTCGAAGACTTCATTGCCTCGCCCCCCTCGATTGACTTGAGTGTCTCCGCCACTGATCGAAGATCGTGTAGTGTGTCGGTGACTTTGGGGCGCCCTGCTTCTCAAGGTTCGGACCCCGGGGACCTGGATGCTGTACTGCGACCCTGTTTGACATTGTTGCCTGAAACTATTGGTGGACTGCTTCCTGTGCCTGCTTCGATGACTTTGCCTGTGTCTATAATTGGGGCCACATCGCCCGCTCCAGTGGCGCAACTGAACTCCTGTTTTTCATTGTTCGTGCTGCGATCTTTGATGCATCTATACTTTCTGGTTAGACTATTGCTCCCTTGTGGATTTATCTACCCCCCACGTAACTATGCTAGTCACCATTCCACTCGATTATATGCTGATTTCGTATTTAGTATGTGGTTTTACATTGCCATGTGGTGGGTGGGGTTTATCGTTCGAAAAGGTTGGGGGTGAAGTGTACGACTTCTGTTTGATTCCCGGTATACGACGTGGTAGCATAATTGTTTCTACTCGTAGAAAGGTGGGAGGTCCCCTTTTCCTCATGTTTTGTGGCACGTGATGGGGTGTCGTCCTGATCTGTTTTTGACTGTGCTTCTCTGGTTGGGCGGAGGGCTGCGGCCGCCCGTTCGGATTATAGTTCTTCTGCTCCTCCCTCCTGTCTTCTTTTTTCCGCTTTTGTTGCCTTTTTGTCTCTTTCTTCTTTCTTACTTCTCACTATATTTCGGGTTCTGGTTTAGGGCGACAGGCACGCTGTTTGAAGGGTGGGCCATAGCCTTCTACAGGGGTGCAGGGTGGGATGGGTGGGTTGGGCTCTATTTTTGTTTGTTTTCTGGTTCTATGGCCCTTTTGTATCTCTTTTTCATGAGGCCGCGTCTGTCCCGACCTCCTATGGTGTGTTTCGGGTGGGTGGTGTGGCGTCGTTATTCCTCCTGTTATGTTTCGGCTGTCTTTCTCCCCGATCGCCATAACCCCACTTGGGCCGCTACTCCTTTTGTCTCCTGTCTTCCCGCCACGGGGGGCCTGTGTTGGCGTGTCCTCTTCCTTTCGTTTTTCATGTTTTTTTTATTCTTTTTTTTATTTTTTTTTATTTAGTCTTCTCTCCGTTTTCCTTTCCCTTCCTCTTCCCCTTCCCCACTTCGTCCCTCCCCCCCCCCCTTTTCCCTTCCTGTGTCCCAGAGGTTACTATGACGGGCTGGTTTTGATGCATTGTTTTTCCGTTCCCTCTGTTCTGGCTTGGTAGTGTCTTGGGTGGCGGGCATGTTACGAGGATAATGCTCAGGGGCTGATTGTGTCCCGCTCATCCTGATTTCTTGAATGCATTGTATCGTTCCCCCGATAATTTGTCCCATGCCCACTTATTAATGTTGAGGTTGGTTTGGGATACCGGATACCTCCGTATTGCAAGTGAGCCTGTCATATGCCTTCTCCCCATATTATAAAATTAAGCCTTATTTACTCCTGTGTTTTAGCCCTTTGGTTTCTTATCTCCTCTCCCCTTCTACGATTGTACGGCCTCTGCTTTGTACTGATTGATTATGTGATATTTGCCTGGTGACTCCTGATTATTTTGCACATGGCGGCCGGCCGGCTTGGTTGTAGGCCTCGACTTGTCTTTCCTTTTGATGTCAATGAAGGTTTTCAAAAAAAAAAAAAGAAACCATCGCTTTACATAAATCATTTCCATTGAAGCCTACTGCACGTATCAGCTTCTGGCTAACTAATAAGGCTTTCATCTCAACGAAGTACTGTTTAGGCTCCTTCACTTGAAAACACTCCTTTAGGTGCTTTGTTAAAGGCATACATGCTCACACTTCCAGCATCAACTTACTTCATTTAAAGAATTCTAAAAAGTAACAATATACTGTGCTTTAATAAAAACATTCTTAAGTAAACTGTATAATGTCATCACAGCAAATGCTGCATTATTAAATGTCTCAAATAAATAACTAAAGACATATCTCCAGCACTTAAATACTTTTAGTTAGTCTTCGTGTTTAAAATTGGCAGCATATTTAATCAAGTATATTATTTTTAACATCCATGTTTTCAATGCCAGATATTGTGTATGTGTGTATTCATTCATCTATTTGCATGTGTCTGTGTGACTATACCTGCCTTTCCCTTTTGACTGTATGCATACATCAGCCTCTGTTGGTTGGGTGCATTTGTACATTTGTGAGAATGCATTGGGATATTTTCTGAGTGCATGAATTCAGGCACACAGTACAAGTTTGTTGTTACTACATCCAAGCTACATACAACATTAGAATAAAAAGAAAGCGCACCTAAAACAAGTCAGACCTACTGGTTTGACAATACTTGTTGATACTTCAAAACTAGTGGCACTACAATAGAGAGAATATGAGAGGAGAAACTAGAGATCAATTGAATCAAGAACATTGGTAGAATTAAAATTTCAAATCACGCATCGAAGCATACCTGGGGTCTCGCATCATAAACAAATACACTGAATTCTATGGAGTTGTGCAACAAAAATCTAAGACTGAAAAGCCTTCAGAAGTGGGAGCACTGTCAAAGAGGGAAGGCGCTACGATGCTTTGCCAGACGTGATGCTTAAAAAACTATCGTCCAGTCTTTCGGTTACCACTCCCAGCAAAAAGTTTGGAGCGACATATAAATAAAATCCGGAATCAAGAGAGAGAGAGAGGACCAGAAAGCTAGTCCTTATCCCCGGGGTAATATGTGATTTAATCAAAAAGAGACTAGCTCATATTATTTTAGTTTACAAAAAACAAGAAAAGACTCTGGTATGTTTCGTCATAGAGTGGGAACACCTGGTGAGTGTGTTCATAAAGCCCTCACCCACCAACCTAGTTGGTGGCATGCTTCATCATCGGGCCCACCCAGTAGCACCTAGCATGCCCCGGGTGTGCTTCAACGCCTGATTACAGCGGAGCTGGTATTTTGCTGAGTGTGCAGTGAAGATAGTTAAGAAAGTGATGTTAAAACGGCTTGGCGGGGGTCCCAGTACCCGAGGGTAGAATTAGACTTTAATACCTGGGCCTCCGTCAGCGGTTAAAAAATAAGGCTGGAAGATGTAAGAGGCGAGTTACGACCTCTCACATCCAATGGGTCAACATGTTTCAGCCAGTGCCTTATGACTATGCTGGCTTTCTTCAGGACCTAAAATAAAAGGGGTGAGTGTAAGTAAACTAGTGGGAGTGTGGTTTAGACTATGTGTCTACACGCCCTAAAGTGTATCTATGTGTGAGAGGGGGATTCCCTTCTCAAGACCACGCTAGTTTTTGCTCAGTCTGACCTCAAGGTTGGGAGGTGGCAAGGGCTTGACCAGCTTTTTTGGGCAGAGCCTGCTCTGGACCTGTAGTGCCTCCTTCGCATACCGGTGACGGAGGCCCAGGTATTAAAGTCTAAATCTACCCTCGGGTACTGGGACCCCCGCCAAGCCGTTTTAACATCACTTTCTTAACTATCTTCACTGCACACTCAGCAAAATACCAGCTCCGCTGTAATCAGGCGTTGAAGCACACCCGGGGCACGCTAGGTGCTACTGGGTGGGCCCGATGATGAAGCATGCCACCAACTAGGTTGGTGGGTGAGGGCTTTATGAACACACTCACCAGGTGTTCCCACTCTATGACGAAACATACCAGAGTCTTTTCTTGTTTTTTGTAAACTAAAATAATATGAGCTAGTCTCTTTTTGATTAAATCACATATAAATAAAATCCTCACCGAATTTATCAAGGATCATCAATTGCTCCTTGTTCGCCAGTCAGGTTTTCTGGTCCATCATAGTACTGAGTTGGTGATGCTCACCGTACTAGATGAGCTTAGACTGGGGGCTAACAAGAACAAGTTCTCCGTGTTGATTTTGCTGGACCTTACAGCAGCATTCAATATGGTGGAACATCAAGTGCTTATGAAACGGTTAATGGAATACGGGATTACGGAGTCCGCACTTCTGTGGATTTTTTCGTTCATGAATGACCGGTCACAGAGGGTGCAGATCGCAATCCTCTGATCGCAGCATTAGCACAGTTGGATTGCCATCTGTTTAACTATGCGGATGACACCCAGCTGGTCTTATGGACTGAGAATTCGAGGCAGGCGCAGTTGAACGTGCATTATATTCACAGGTTCTTTGTGAATTGGAAGACAGCTAACTCTCTGAAAGAGAATCCAGACAAAGCCGAGGTCCTGGCAATCACCACTAAGGGAAATCTTGGGATGGATGGTTTTTGATACCAGGAGTTAGGCCGGGTCCCTGAATCCGTGCCAGCTGTGAAAAGCCTTGGTATCAAGCTGGATAGTAACTGGTCAACGGCTGAGCAGGTTGTGCAGGCCTTAGGCAGCTCTGGAAATTGGTTCCTCTGCTTTCTTTTACAATGATGGGAACAGTGGTGGCTGCACTGACTGTCACGGTTGGACTATGGCAATGCCTTGTACATCGGGTTCCCTGATAAGCTACTGGGTTAACTTCGAGTACTTACATGACTTTCTCGTCATGGACTCTTTTTCTGCTCTAACAAACAACTCTGTGCAGTGTCTAGCTAATGCTACTGACCCTCTGAATAGCAAGACTTCACAAAACACTCAAAAATACTTATTAAATTCCAGAAAGTGATTTAACTTTCAAAACAATTATCTGATTCTCATACAGAGAAATACTAAACATCAAATTACAAATCCACACAGAGTGCAAGACTCCTTTAGCCACTTCTGAGCTAGAAATCTTAAGTACACAGAGGGTACCATTTATCTGTGAGACATGAGTTAGCCGCTCAGACTACTCAGGGGTCCTTATAAAGTAATAGAGCAGCAGAGGGAGATATGAGAAGAGGGAGAATATTTGCTCAGAAGCAAAGGAGATCAGTACGGCATAGTTCATAGCAATCGTAGCAGTTGAGGTGGAGAGAAGACACCTGACACTATTCCCATCATGGAACCAGGTCAGCAATAACAGGAAGGACATATTTTGTGACCTGCTGCACAAAATGTAGCTCACTACATCCCTTCAGATGGTAAAAGTTAATTCATTAGAAAGAACAGATGCAGCACTAGAGAACACAGTCAAAGCAGGAGGAGGTGGGGAGTAAGAGGCAGCATGGAGGACACGACAAAAACGTGAGACTTGCAAGTAGTTACGGAAGGAGAGAATGTACAACAGCCTACAATGTTTGCATGGCAGTTGGAGAGAGAATAAAAAAGGGTACACACATAAAGAGGCGTTTCTACTAGAGGTGCTACAGGATCCACAGAAGCACCTAACAAGAAAACATTGAAGTTAGTTACAAGGCCATATGTGGAAGAAAATTGGGCCCGGAGACAGGCACGACTGAGGCCTGGTTGCATTTCCCATTTCCTTCTTCCTTTCACTAGTCACCGTCTGCACTCCTTTATCCCTCCAGGTCTTACCCCTCTTTATCTAGCTACATATGACACATTACCTCTTTCATGTACCTCTTCACCTTATTATGTTTCCCCTTCATACTATTAGAGGCCGAGGGAATGGGATCTGTTTGCACTATTTTTCACCCAGCCTTCTTCCATCCTCATTACTTTGAAAGCATACATCAGGAGCCACTACACTCCTTGTAAGTATTAATGCTTAGCAGGTTCCTGGTAAGCACAATAATGGTACATATTGAATGTCCCTATTGAGCGGATAGTGAGTTAGAGAAAATGTTTTACTCTATAGATGTGGTTTCATGCTTTGGAATATCTTGAGATTAAAAATACAACCCCATTTCCTCAAACACAAAAAAGCAATCGGTGGTGGTGTTCTGGAAACAGCTTAAGTTGCGCAGTGTATTTTAAAGCACAAGTTACTACTTGTGTAACGATATATCTGTAAGAGAAATTAGTTAGTGATAGATTCCTTACCTTAGAATATCCCCAGGCGTCAGACTGGATCCGGAAATTTTTGCGTAGCAGTACAGTTGCGCGTCGGTAGGCGTCGTCTGCAGCTCCGCGTCAGTCGTCGGCGTCGTGGGCGCCGTGATGACGTCGTCGGAGTACTTAGACACCGCTTCCGCGTGCTGACGTCAGTTCTTAGACACAGCTTTTCCGCGCCAGAAACGCAGAGCCATGCTAAAAACCAACACTGGTGCCATTGAAACTAGGGCCCTGAAGGGGATGACCTTAACCCTAGATATCGGTTCGCACAACAGGGAGGATGGGTAGGTCGGTAAGGAATCTATCACTAACTAATGTCTCTTACAGATATATCGTTACACAAGTAGTAACTTGTGCATCTGAAAGAGACACGTTAGTGATAGATTCCATACCTTAGAATAGATACCCCAGCAATACCAACCCCGGAGGTGGGTCTGCGAACCAATAATCACACCAGAAAGTCCCGGAGGACGGAACGGCCAAAGAAGCCATCCCTCCGGACTTGACTGTCCAGGCAATAGTATCTTGCAAACGTGTGCAGCGAGGCCCACGTAGCTGCCTGGCAAATGTCCTGCAAGGGCACTCCCCGGCCCAGGGCAGTTGTAGTCGCCGTGGCCCGAGTGGAATGAGCCCTTAAACCAACAGGGGGCTCCTTTTTAGCCAAGGAGTAACATGCCTGGATAAACAAGATGATCCACCGAGAGATGGTCCGCTTGTGCACCGCTTTACCCTTCTTAGCGCCCACGTAACCAACAAAGAGTTGGTCATCCACCCGGAACTGACGTGTGCGATCCAGATAGTAAGAGAGCGCACGTTTAGGGTCCAGACGGTGGAGCCTCTCTTCCTCTTTCGAGGGATGCGGAAAGAAGGTGGACAAGGTAATAGACTGCCCGATGTGGAAGGCTGTGACAACCTTGGGCAGGAAAGAGGGTCTTGTTCGCAACACAACCTTGTCCGGATGGACAGAGAGGAAAGGAGGTGTGGAAGAAAGAGCCTGGAGCTCACTCACTTTCCTGGCAGAGGTGATGGCAACCAGGAAGGCAGTCTTCAAAGTTAGAAGATGGAGAGGACAGTTATGGAGTGGCTCAAAGGGAGCACACATTAGGTAAGTAAGTACAAGCTTTAAGTCCCACTGGGGCATCACGAAAGGTACAGGAGGAAACATGTGAGTGATGCCCTTCAGAAAACGAGTTACAATAGTGGACTTGAACAAAGAAGGTTGATCAGGCAGCATTAGAAAGGCTGAAAGGGCAGAAAGGTAGCCCTTGATAGTGCCCAGAGCAGAGCCCTGCTGGGCAGGAGAGAGAAGGAAGAGAAGAACCTCAGAAAGAGGGGCAGAAAGTGGATCCACAGCCTTTGCTGTGCACCATGCCACAAAAACTTATTCCACCTGCAGGCGTATACCGATTTTGTGAAGGGACGCCTGGCTGCCAGAATGACATTACAGACTTCAGGAGGCAAGTCAAATGGCCTCCACTGTCGCCGCTCAATCTCCAAGCATGGAGGTGGAGACTGGAGAGGTTCGGGCGGAGGACCGTCCCCTGCTGCTGCGACAGAAGGTACTCCTATAGAGGCAGACGAACCGGGGGATCGACTGACATACTGAGTAGCTCGGGATACCAGTACCTTTGTGCCCAGTCCGGAGCCCCAAGGATGACTTGAGCCCGGTCGCGCTTGATCTTCTTCAGCACTCTGGGCAGAAATGATATAGGCGGAAAGGCGTACAACAGACCGCAACTCCACTCGCGACGAAAAGCGTCTCCGAGCGAGTGCCGCCTTGGAAATTCCAACGCGCAGAACTGATGACATTGCCCATTCTCTTCTGTGGCGAATAGATCTAACCAAGGCTCTCCCCACTGCTGAAAGAGGCCTTGCGCCACGTCTGAGTTCAGACGCCATTCGTGATCCATCATGTAACGACGGCTGAGCTTGTCCGCCATGGCGTTCAGAGAACATGCCAGATGTTGAACCACCAGGGTCACGCCCTGATGTTCCAGCCACTGCCAGAGGCGCAGAGCCTCCTGGCAAAGGGTCCACGACCCCACCCCGCCCTGTTTGTTGCAGTACCACATGGCGGTGGTGTTGTCCGTGAACACCTGCACTACACTCCCCCGGACACAGGGGAGGAATGCCTTCAGTGCTAGACGAATCGCCCGCAGCTCCAAAAGGTTGATATGGAGCCGGGACTCCGCCGGAGACCAGAGGCCTCTGATCTCCGCCTCTCCCATGTGGCCTCCCCAGCCCTGGAGGGACGCGTCCGTCACAACAACGTGCTCCGGGTGGGGAAGGGAGAGGGATCTGCCGCTGACCCAATCACGGTCCGTGAGCCACCACTGCAGCTGTCTTGCAGTGCCCTCCGAGATCAGGACATGGTTGGAGAGGCTTGCCCTGCTGCTGGGCCCACTGAAACTTCAGGTCCCACTGCAGAGCCCGCATCCGCCACCAGGCGTGAGGCACCAGAAGAATGCAGGAGGCCATCAGCCCCAGAAGCCGCAGCGTCAACCTGACCGAGATCCGGGATAAAGGCTGAAAGAGTGGATAAACCCAAAACTGCGCCGAGTCGAGAACCGCTCCGATGAAGAGGAGCTTCCGAGAGGGACACAGGTGTGACTCCGGCACATTGATGGAGAACACCAGCTGGTGCAGGAGGTCGGCCGTAGTCTGGAAGTGGCTGACGACTGTCTGGGGCGAGCCCGCCTTCAACAACCAGTCGTCGAGGTAGGGGAAGACTGAAACCCCTAACCTGCGCAGATGAGCTGCGACCACCGCCATCACCTTTGTGAACACCCGTGGGGCGCTGGTAAGGCAGAAGGGGAGCACGGTAAACTGAAAGTGCTCGTGGCCAACCGTGAACCGCAGGTAGCGCCATCGGGCCGGCAGGACGGGGATGTGGAAATAAGCGTCCTGCAAGTCCAACGCTACCATCCAGTCTCCTGGGTCCAGGGCAGCTAAGACCTGAGCCAGTGTCAGCATTTTGAACTTCTCCTTCCGGAGGAAGCCGTTGACGTCCCGTAGGTCCAAGATAGGGCGCAGGCCCCCTTTGCCCTTCTTGGGTACCAGAAAGTAGTGGGGGTAGCAACCACACCCTACTTCTGGCCCAGGAACGTGCTCGATGGCCCCCTTGGCCAAGAGGGACAAAACTTCCTCCTGCAGAAGTCGCAAATGATCCCCAGATACACGGTGGTATTGCGGTGGCATGGCTGGAGGAGTCGCCTCGAAGGGGAGGGAGTAGCCCCTTCGGACAATTTGCAGCACCCACCTGTCCGAAGTGACAGTGCGCCAGTGGAGGAGGTGATGGCGATCCCTGCCCCCCACTAGCGTCACATGGGCCTGAAAGCACGGACTAGGAGGGTTTTGAGGCGGATGCTGCGGGGGAGGGTGTGGACTGGCCTCGCTGTTGTCCCCGACCGCCTCCACGGCGGTTTCCACGGCCGCCACCGCGTTGGATGTTAGACTGCGGTGCGTGGCTGGCAGCACGTGTGGGGGCGCCCCTTCCTTGGCCACGAAAGGAGCAAAAGGCACCCGTTTGCTGGCGCGGGGCCGAGAGGCCTAAGGACCTGGCCGTAGCCCTGGAGTCCTTAAAGCGCGCAAGCGCATGGTCTGCCATGTCGCCAAAAAGGCGACGGCCATCAAACCATGAGTGTATTCTGGACATCGGCCGAGAAGTTGGCGGACCTCAACCAGGCGTGGCGACGAATCGCCACCGTCGTTGCCATCGCTCTGCCCAGTGAGTCGGTGGTATCCAGCCCACACCGGATAGAATACCACGCTGCATCTCGGCCCTCCACAAGGGTCTGGCCGAGTTTAGCCCGTACCTCCAACTGGCATTCTGGCAGCACGTCCGCGACCGTATCCCACAGAGAGTGGGTGTATTGGCCCAAGAGGCATGCGGTGTTGGAAGACCGCAGTCCCAGACTTAGGGAGGAGAATACCCTTTTGCCGTATTGCTCATACCTCTTGGATTCCCTGTCAGGCGGAGCAGACGGGAATGCGGTCTGGGAATTGGAAGCCTGGATAACCAGGCTCTCAGGGGTGGGGTGGGTAGACAGAAAACAAGGGTCGCCCGGGGCCAGGCTGTGGCGTCTGGCCACGTTCCTATCTACAGGCGAACCTGTAGCGGGCCTGGACCAAGTGCCCAAAAGAATGTCGGTTAGGGCCTCATTAAACGGCAGCAGAGGCTCAGCCGAGCTTGACTGTGGTTTAAGGACCTCAGTGAGGAGGTCAGTCCTCACGGCAGCGACGGGGAGCTCAAGGCCCAAGGCCTTGGCCGCCCGCGTCAACACCACACTGTAGGTTGCCCCCTCCTCCGTAGCCACGGTAGGAGGTGAGACAAAACCAGTGTCTGGCGAGGTTTCCAGACCACTGGCATCCCCAAGTCCACCTGTCCAGTCCTCCTGGGACTGACACTCACGTGTCAGAGGGTCCTCAGACCCCTCCCAATACTCATCACCCATCTCCTGAAATTCAGGGGTGTCAAAGGATGGGGCCGGTTCATTGAAGTAAAACTCTCCAAACGGCGTCGAGAGCGGCGCCCAGCGGCCGGAGCGGCCCAGCGCCGGAGGGGACACCTGAGGGACCGGCGCCGGTAAGGTCATTAGGTCAACCGGCGACAACCCGGTTTCAGAAGCGGATCCAGCGGGGCCCCTGCGGCGCCCCTGCGGCACCGGGCCCGAAGACACACCGGCGGCGAAGCACCCGCTGGCGTCGGGGCCGAAGCACCCGACCCGCTAGGGCCCCCAGACGGGTCCGCTGGGCCCGAAGGCGCCGCGGAGGCCGTTGGAGGAGTGAGGGACCTCATGATCATGAGGAAACGCTCGATCTCCTCCGGCGTCGCGTGCGGTCCAGGGACCGGAGGGTGTGGGACCAGACGTGACGCCCGCGACTCCGACGAAGCCGCGCGGGCGGTGTCACCCAAACCCCCGGCTGCGTCGGGGGGAGTCGGAAGAGCGATGACGTCTCTTCAACTTCTTGTGCTTACCTGACGACTTCGAACCTGAGGAGTGATGTCGACTCCCGGAGCTATAATGACTCCGCTCCCGCGACCTGTCCCTCGACCACCGTCCGGACCGGGACATTTCGCAGCACGGGGCCGACTGCCGGAGTTCGAATCGTTTGCGGGACCGCTCCCGCCTAGCTTTCAAAGTTAGGGCCCGGCAGTCGGAGCAGGTCTGGACGTCTTAGTCGACGCCGAGACAGTGGAGACACCGGCGGTAACCGACATTAGGCGGTCGCAGTCCTCACAGGGCTTAAAACCTGGCATCCCTACCGGCACCGTACGGAGTCGAAGCCTTGAAAGATGATCAAAATAGATCGTAAAAAGTTCCGTCAAAAATTGACTAAGGTACCACTTTTTCCGGATCTGCGCTGCTGGCGCGAAAGAAGAACTGACGTCAGCACGCGGAGGCGGCGTCTAAGTACTCCGACGACGGACGCGGAGCTGCACACGACGCCTACCGAAGTGCAAGGGTACTGCTACGCAAAAATTTCCGGATCCAGTCTGACGCCTGGGGATATTCTAAGGTAAGGAATCTAATACTAACGTGTCTCTTTCAGATACAGTACTACTGGAAATGAAATATGGAAAAACAACAGAAGACTGATTAAACTTTGATGATTGAGCAGCAGCCAAAACTCAAAAGAACGCTCTTTTGAGGTGGAAGTTTAACAGACCCTAACTGAATTGACTGAGAGGCCTTACTACAGAAGCATTTTTGTAGAGGATATGGACTACGTAGTCATTTGACCTGCCCGCATTTGTCAACACATAAAATATTACTGAGTAAATCACAGCAATTTCCTCCATATCAGAGATTTACGTAGAGGCTGTCCCAGAGGGCCGCATCCATTCTAGATGTTGAGGATAACTACATAAGAAAACTTGACATACAATGCATCTACACTAAAACTATTTAAATAATGGTAAATCTTAAATTCTGGCATAACTCTGTAAAGATAAATGCCTCCACAAATCATGTACAAAATTAGGTTGGGGAAATATAAGCCTGAGCTTTTTGTTCTTACCTTAGACACACCAACTCCAGTGAATCTGGCTTCTAATAGTTCTTGCCGTCTTGGGTCCAGGCTATGCAGCTCTTCCATCATTTCCCCTGTAGAGAAGGTGAGAGACATTATTAACAAAAGTAGAAAAAAACTATCAATCCAAACATGACCTTACAATATAAAACACAAAAATTTGTATCAAAATAAGCTAATATACCCAAAAACATTTTAGAGGAATCCATAATCGAAAAGTTCTTTTTTTTTAGGGGTTTAGTGTGCAAATCCATCTGATCCATACTAGAGAATTCACCTCTCCCACATCTATAACAATGCTTCAAACAACTCTTTTCTAGATGGTGGGAAGCTATTGTGCCAAATGATTCCAAAGCCCCCTCAGGGTTTGTCCTCTCCCCTGTGCTCCCAATGTTCTACTAGCAGAAGCTTACATTTCTTTATCTGTTATAAAATATATTCCAATCACTCCTCCCCACACTCACGTAACACCTTCCTGGTCCATCCTGCCATCCTGCTCTCCTGCAGCCAGGTCCCATCCCCACCTCAGGTATTCCTGTCATCCTCACACAGGTGTTAGATTTTACAATCAAATGCTCCTGTCTGCCATTTTTTAAGAAGATTCAATGCAATATCTCAATTATTATTCTCTCCTTGCCAATTCCCCTCCATCTGGGTATTCTGGAACACCACCCCCGATCCCCCAATCATAGAAGGGTAAGCTATCCCTTTGCTGGTTTACAATTCCAGTACTATTACAGGACTTTTCCTGGCTTAGTTCTTACCCCACTCACCAGACACTCCAGCCCATCTACAATGCTTCAACCATTCTCAGGAGCTATGGGTTGCACCATCCCAATCTCTTCAGGTATTTGAAAAATCATCTTGTTAATCCCCTTTGTCACAAACACCCACCAACCACTTCTACCAAGGGTCCAATAACCTTCAAACAAGCATTAAGAGTTTAACGTATATTTCAATAAATTAATCTAGGGACAAAGGACTCAGTGAAGGAAAAACAAGCCCACTATATCTTTAAATAGTTTAGATAAGAAAGCATGCTTAAATTTAACAACTACTTAAGTAAATGATATTTTAGGCAAAGTAGGTGGTAAATATCCTGTAACTCAGAAACGAAAGCTAAAGTAATTTTAGCCTAAGCATATCAGCCTGGTATCTTTTCTGAATGTGGTCAGTTTCATGTTCGTATTTAATCCAGAAAGTACCCATAATTCTCTCTGATTACGTGTGCAGTAAACAACATCTTGTGCTTCATAAGACAACCATACACAACTATTGAGAAGAAAGGAAGATCATCACAGGCAGCTAAAGGAGGGCCTATGAGGTTGACCACCTATGGCGAGATATCAAGGTAGAGAACTATTTTCCTTTAGCAGGGATGAAGAATAAGTATTTCCGAGGTGACTTAGGGAGGGAATGCCTTTTCCTTATTACACAGATGTTACTAATTTAAAGCCACAGATACATTGGGGAATGGTTAACTTGATACATCCAGCAGGGTCTAGTCACCTGACATGTAGTAATTGACAACTTTGGGGCACAGATTCATTTTGTGAAAAAGGATAGGCTACTACCAAGTTAAAACAAGAATGTTATGCATCTTAAACAATATTCAGCCATATTAAAGCTAGTACTGCTTCTATATAAAGCACAAAGGCCTGTGACCACAATATGATCAACTGATATGACCGGTTTAACCAGACGACTGTAATTAAGCAAATAAGAGCCGCATTATAGGATGCCTGCTAAACGCTTGTTCAGTGCAGTAGACGCAGTATGCCTTTATACCACATATAATGAACGTTGTGCGCTTAAGCCCAAGTTGCTGATCTGCAACTGCTACAGTTTTACAATTAATAAATATAACATCAATAGCTTATTTAGATACTCTGATCTCCTCTCAATGCCACACTGGTCCCATTGCACTCATTTTTTCAGTGGCATTATCTTCCTTGCTTGTGAACATCCCGAATCATTCATTAGGCTGCTAGTCTTCGCATTGTGCCTTGCAACACTGTATGTCACTTTCAATTTAATTTATGTCTTCTTAAGACATTTGCTTGGTTCACGTTTACAAGGTCTGAGAGCTATGCCTTGAAGTCAGTGTGCAGACCTAGGACATCACCGAGAGGTGAGCAGTAACCTGAAATTCGGTCAAAATCGTCCATCAAGGTATCATGCATCATTTGGAAGTCAGGTGAATCGTTTATTTATTTATTTATTTTGAAAGTTTTATATAGCGCGAACAAGATCTTTGCAGATATCAGAGCGCTTTACAAGGCCGGGAGTACAACAAGAGAGTGAGTAGCAGGTCATTAGGTGTAGCGAAATTAAACATAGTAAGTGAGATGGGTACGTACGTGATGGAGCAAAGCAGAACAGGTACATCAATAATGCAGATATTACAACTACATGTGTGCATATATAGTCAGGTAAAACAATAATACGGGTGAGACACATAGTCGTAGAGTTCGAACAGAAAAAGTACAGATCGGTGTAGTCTTTACAGCTCCGCAATAATAGGTCAAGTGTATTTGGCCATAAGAATAGCTTTTACTTCTTTCTTAAAAAGTGTGATGGAGGAGATGAGCCTGGTTTCAGGAGGAAGTGAGTTCCAGATTCTGGGTGCCATTCCCGAGAAGGAGCGTTTATAAGTTTTTTCCTTCCGGAATCTTCGAGGTTTTAGCAGAAGATTGTTTTTGCCTCTAGTGATTCTAGAGCCGCCAGAGATTGACAGCTTCTGAGTGAGGTATCCGGGAGAGCTCAGGTGTACAGCCTTGTGTGTCATGCAGGCGATTTTCAGGTGTATTCTGGCTTCAAAAGGCAGCCAATTCAAGGATTTCAGGTCAGGGGAGATATGCGAGTGTTTTTTTGACCCAGTGATGAGTCTCGCTGCAGCGTTTAGAGAAGCTCTTAGGGGTGCAGTAGTGGTTAACGGGAGACCGCAGAGGGCGATGCTGCCGTATTCAATTCGCGGGATTACTAGTGCTTGTACTGCAGTTTGAAAGTCTTTGGCTGGTAGGAAGGGTTAAGTTTCCTCAGGGTATTGATTTGGAAGTTCGCACCTTTAGTAGCCTTGCTGATGTGATGCTGCATGTTAAGATTGGAGTCGAGAGTTATGCCTAGGGATTTTGCGGAGTCCACTATGGTGGGTTGGACATTGAGTGCAGTTAGCTGTTTAAGCCAGGTTTGAGTGGTAGAGATCTTCGCGGGAGGTGAGATCAGAAGGAATTCTGTTTTCAGAGCATTGAGTTTGAGGTGATTTTCAGCAAGCCAGGATTGGGTGCTTCTGATCGTTGTGTTCAGGAGTAAAATGTCATTAGGGGATTGTAATTTGAGATATAGTTGGGTGTCATCTGCGTACATGTGAAAAAGTACATTGGATGCTTGTAGCAAGGAGGTGAGCGGTTCCATAACTAGGTTGAACAAAGTTGGTGATAGGGAGGATCCTTGAGGGACGCCTAACGAAACAGGTATTGGCGTTGACATCAGGTTGTTACTCTTGAATTTCTGCGATCTGTTGTGTAAAAAGGAGGTGAACCACTTGAGCACAGTCCCAGATAGACCCATTCTTGTGTTCAAGAGATCGAGTAAGTTATCATGTTTGACAGTGTCAAATGCTGAAGAGAGATCAAGAAGGATGAGGAGGCAGGTATCATTTTGATCTAGGATTTGAAGGGCGTCGTCAATTATGTGGGTCATCGCACTTTCAGTACTGTGTCCTGCTCGGAAGCCTGATTGGTGAGGGTTGAGGAGATCAAACTGATCAACGTGTTTAGTCAGTTGTAGTTGTGCGCATTTTTCCAGTAGTTTGGCGAGAGTGGGAATATTGGTAATGGGACGGTAGTTGTTTAGGTCGGATGGGTCGGCAGTAGGTTTCTTTAGCAAAGGTGTGACTTGTCCAACTTTGAGGGAGTCAGGGATTGTTCCTTCTTGGAGTGAGCTGTTGATAATTTTAGTCCAGAGTGGAAGGAGCAATGGGGCGAAATCTTTGATAGCGTTAGCAGGGAGGGGATCCGTGAGGTGATTGGAAGGTTTCAAGGTGCTGAGCAGTTTGCCTATTTCTTCTTCGGAGTACGTTTCAAAGGATGACCATGTTGCATTGTTTTTAGGTTCGGTGGGTGTTATGCAGTTGTGTGTGGTGTAGAGGCTTGCGTCAGTGCGGAGATCGTTCTTTATGTTGTCAGTTTTTTGGGTAAAGAAAGCGGCGAAGTCTTCACAGGAGGGTGCTTCGCACAGGGTACTGAGAGGCTGGGGTTGTTCCTTGGCTTGCGTTCTGATTAGCTCAAACAGTTTTCTTGGACGTTTTTTTGCTGGGTCGAGCTGGAGGCTGAAGAAATTTGCTTTTGAGCGCTTTATTTTCCTGAAGTAGGCGTTTCTCTTTTTCTTCAGGGTTTTCATGTGCATTGCAGAGGGAGCTGATCTCCAGGTGCGCTCTGCCATTCGCATGGCTCGTCTATCTTCATTGAGACTCCCGTCGTACCATGGATTGGAGATTTTAGCGGAGACTCTTTTTAGCTGCATGGGAGCAGCCTCATTAATTATTGTGGTCATGGCGTTGAGATAGTGGTCAGTTAAGGATTGGACATCTGTAGCGCCCGCAGGAGGGAGCAGGAGGTCGCAGCTGTTCGGGGGTAGGGAGTGTGGGTTTAGTTTTTTCAGGTCTCTTTTCCAGACTTTAGGTCTGGAGGATTGAACCGTGTTGAGTTTGACTTTTTCATTGATGTGGAATGTGACAATATGATGGTCTGACCAGTCACAGGGTTGGATAGACTCAAGTTGAATAGCGTCCTCTTTGGCGATGATAAGGTCGAGGATAGAACCTTTCTCGTGGGTCGGGCTGTCGCATAATTGTGTGAGGTCCAGGGCGTTGAGGAAGCTTTTAAGGCTATTTACCACCGCATCATTGTGATCGTTCCAGTGGAGGTTGAAGTCACCAAGGTATATTTGGGTGAGCTGTCTTCCGGCGTTGGTTGAAATCATGTCCATGATTTGTTGGGCGAATGTGAGGTTGTCTCTGGGTGGGTGGTAAATGCTGTGAAGAGTTTGTTTTCCAATGGGAGAAGGGTCGGGGGGAGTGGGTCTGCTGGCTCCGGTGACAGAAAAATAAGCCTCCAGCAACAGGAATGGCACCTGCTCTGACATGTAAACCATTGTGGTTCCAGAGAAAGACAAGCAATGGCATAGCCAATAAGTCTTACTTTTTAATGGTTTTAGCCGACCTTCTGGCTTCATGAATTTTAGGAATGGTAATAGCCAAGGCATTACACTAAAAAAATACAGATAATATATTTAATTACAGAGGCTTTAATTCAGCCCTCTGCAACCACTTTCTCCCACTTACTACATCATAGGGCAATCGGTCAGTCCACTACAGTCTTTGGCTATCTCCTGTGTGACACACCTGTCTGCTCAAGTAGCACGTAAACACAAAATAGTTTCCTTTGCAACCAGGATTAGAATGGCAATATGTGTTTTTAAAGGCCAAAACATTATTTGCTTTTAGCCAACCTTTTTTTAGATATCGGCTAGACAGCGCATGCGCTGTCTTGAAGAGAGGTGTTGAGTTATATGTGGACTTACAGTCCGCCCATCTCCTACCATTGGTAAACTTCAGTGCCATCATGGCATGAAGGTATCATGCACTCTTATTGTGTTTGCCCTCTCATAGCGCATGGCCCAAGTACAGGTCTCCTTACACTACTCCCGGATTGCAGCTATTTTTTCTTTATTTTCAAGCACTCCACAGGCATACTTATATTTTTAGACCATCTCCCTTGTACGCATACACACACAACGCTAAAATGCATGCACATGTACATAAAAGTATGCATTTTTTTAAAAAGCTGGTAAAACAGGTAGAGCACTTGTTTATTTTTTTCTTCCACCATCCAATGGAATTGGAGCGTTGTTCCGTCCTCCATCTTGTTCCCTTGTTTTCAAGCACTCCATATGATTACTTGTGTTTACAGGCTGTCTACCTTGTACACATACACACATACCAGTAAAATGCATGCGTGTATACATAAACAACTGTATTTCTTGAAAAGTTGTTAAAACTCTAACAGCACTTGTTTATTTTATTTTTTTGCACGATCGGATGGTATTGGAGTGCTTGTTCTATCCTCCATCTTGCCATAGTGCTAACACCAGTCTATGGTATTGAAGCACTAAGGGCTACCCAGTTAAATAACACAATGACACATTCCTTGTCATACTATAGCAAAACAAAAAGATTATAGATAATGATGAACAATGTCAAACACTCACCCCCAGTCACACATCTGGGTTAAATCCATTGTTTTTTTCCTCACCTTGCCACACCAGTTTGGACCTAGCCATATGCAAATCAGTCTTGAACCTGCTCCCCATGGGAAAAGTTATAATAAATGGGTCAACCCACTAGTACTGGGACCTGGGTAATCAATGGTATATGAGAAGGGGTCCCAGTTGGAACAACATAAGATAAACAAATCAGCAAAATTAACCTCATAAACATAGACCTCCCCCCCACCCCCCCCCTTTCTTCTGGGCTTATCATGAAATGTTTTGAATTGTAATATTGCGAAAAGAAATGGTAATTTATTTACAAGAAAGGATGTATATTAAATAACATTCTTTGAAGTCTATGTTTATGAGGTTAATTTTGCTGATTTGTTTATCTTATGTTGTTCCAACTGGGACCCCTTCTCATATACCCCATGGGAAAAGAGCAGCCCGAACTGCCAGGCCAGGTCTGCTATTTACTGCAAGGATCAATTGACGACATACTGGGAGCTAATGCCGCAACGCTCTAGACCTGTAGACATATGGGAGCTTATAGTGGACTGGCTGAGAAGGGCGGGGTCTGATCTGTGCTGATGGAGCATGAACGAGTGGTGGAATACTGGTAGGAAATTTTAGCATGAAGGGAAAGTGTTAACAGTAACTGGACTAGGACAAGGATAGCGAATATAGGTTGGTGACACGGAGAATATCTAATGGACGGAATAAAATTGTATCTTGTTAGGATAGGAAACTAATTGCAGACTGAATACATGTGAAGATGTGGATGAATCGGGGGATAGACGACACTCAACAGGTACTACTATGATTGTGTGTGCTGTTTAGGACTATTCTCGCATAACTGTATAGGACTTGCTTGTCTAACCGTTAAATTTTGTTACATTTTGATATATGTGCTGCAGAGCAGTTTGAAGTGTTAGTACCCAGAATTCATGCTGATGTTGAATCATGAGAACAGAAAATACGTTGCTGCCTGCCTCCGGGTTGTTGGCATAAGAGCGGTGTTCATATGTGATTACAAATAAAGGTTTTGAAAAGAAAAAAAAAACTTCAGAGGCAGTCCAGGCACCTTATGCAGGCCCAGGTACAGAGGAAAGAGCAGAGCTGTAAAGGAGGGGCCGGGACCTCTGAGCAGGCACGGAGAGTAATTTCCAGGAGAGGCTGGTGGGGCCTTTTTTTTCAGTTCTGGCTGGCTGGGGGAGCAGATTTACAGCAGATCACAAAGTCCTCAGTGAAGCCCTTTTCTTCTTTCCCAGGTGGCGCCCGTCAGTCTGCGTGACACCAAAGTATCCTGATGTGACCGTTGTATTGATCACAGTGGGGGCAGGCAGGCAGCGTCCTCACCAAATGAGGTGTGAATCACGGGCTCATGGCAGAAGCAGGGCCATCGAAGATAGCCGTTTTCGCGCTATGCTAGACTGATGGCCCATACTTAAAGGGACAGGCATATTAACACTTGGATTTACATCACCACCATTATGTTAGGAATGTCAATGTAAAGTTGCACCCCATTGAACAGCAGTTCCCCCACTTACTGGAACACATTTGATCAACTTTGAAAGAATAAAAGGATGAGCTGGTCTGGCTCGGACAGCAACACGCCAGCTACAGTTTATTGGCTACAGGTGCATACAGCCACGGAGCAATCTTCCAATGTTGCTAGTGGAGCGTTTAGTGGCATTGCTGGCAGTGATATGCAATGGTAGATCCTCTGCCTTCTCCATCCCTCCCACTCCTTTTCATATCACTGAATGTGAATTTGCCTTATTCTGTCCGCATTTTTTTAAAATTCTACTTTTCATGTCTTGTCTGCGACCATAGAAGGGGAGGATCTGGCTCTGGGAACATGAAGAAAATAAAACGGTATCAATCCATGCCAGCCTGCCGCCCGAAAGAACAGAACCACCGTCTGGTTGTATCCAGTTACTCCCAGCCCAAAAAAGTAAAGTTCTAGCAAACGAGAGAGTCAAGCACATGACATCAGACAGAAGTGGAAGGGAGACCCGATTGAGCGGATTTGGAGTAAAATGACTTGCCGGCCCTCTGGCCATGCCCTGAATGCTCTTTACTCTATTTCAAGCAGTGCTTTCAATTGGGGCCAGCCAGAGCAGGGAGGAGGGGCAGCATACCTTCAGAAGCCCATTTAAACATGAATTCCAGAGTTGCTCCATTGTTTGCACAGGGTGTGGTTGTGTGACATGCTTGGAATTGACGAGAACGGTTAAGGCAATGAGGCAGGGTCGGACTGTGGCAGAAAATTGGACCGGCACCAAATAAAAGAGGCCCCTTTAGTGAAGGCGACATCAAGATCCATGGTGTATGGGTAAACTGCAGACAGGTGTCTTAGATGGTCTACTTTGGGGCAAAGTGTATTTTTAGATACAATACGTAGCAGACAACTCTGAAAACATGCCAACGCCTAATGGTGTCTATAGTCTGTTCATACATCAGAACTGTACCTGATTACAGTGTGCAGGCTGCTGACTACTTTATCTGAAGACAGTTGAATTCCACCCTTATTCACCAGCCTAGCATGTGTCTAACTGCTGACTGTCATACCCAGACATGTTGCATCTCAGATCATTGGCGCTCCTCCTGTACCTAATGATCGCTTCAAAGCATTGTATGTGTCTGAGAAAGAGATATGAGCGGGGGAAAGAGAGCAACTAAGGTTCTATCATGAACAATACGAGCCTGCAACACATTAGTTTTCTGCTGGCGCATGTACGTGATGTATGCATGCCCCTCATCACAAGCCCTTTCCCATGCTCAGCGCTGATGCGCAGATTACCTTTGTATCAGGTAACGGACATTTTAAAAATGGGTTCTCCCTAAGCCTATACTTAACATATTAGCAATACCTGTTTTCTGCCACATTCTTACTAAGGGAACATCTGCATTAACGGACAAAATTGCCGGGCCATAAATCACTGAAAATCTGCTGCAAGTGTGGCACTAGAGGAATAATAATAATAATAATAATAATATCCACATTTGTAAAGCGCACAATCACCCGTTAGGGTCTCTAGGCGCTGGGGGCCGTCGGGAAGATTAAGCAAGCTATTGCCCAGAGTCACATGGTGCTGGGCTAATCTGCCGCCGGGGATCGAACCGTGATCCCCAGATTCCGGAGTCAGTCGCCCTGGCCGCGGCGCCACACCTCTTCCTGTAAGAGGAATGTAAACTTATTTTCCCCACAGGCACCCTCTACTATATATTTTCGTAACATGCTGTCGTATTGTACCTTTCACCCATGTGTGTCCCTTAAAATGACACCGCCCATAAAAACCCGCTTGTAACAAGAAAAACACCCTTACATTCCCTCCTAGCAGGAATCACGCTTTGTCGCACGAAGGAAACCTCAAGTAAGTGATAGGAAGGATGTGCGAAAAGAAAGCTGCACCAGTGAGGGGCGGCGTCTGCCGTCATGACAGAAAGAATAGGAACAGACGCTTTGAACTTTAGCCCAACCCTCCAAGGCGGCAGAATCACCCACATACCGTACACATATGCACAGCTAATCGCTTAAAAACGCTGCATGCCCAGTGCGCGCCCCTTGCCAATTGGTGAACATACCCAGCTGATCGCAACACCTAAGATGCCACGAAACCCTTTCATATGGCGGGCTGCGAGTTCCGGTGGGTGCGAGAGCAGTGGTAGAAAAGAAACTTGGTGAAATCCCATCGCAAACAACTGTCACCTTTCCTTTGAAAGCGCTGCCACCTCTGCGAGGGCGAAAGCGCTGAACTGTTCCCACAGGAGAAAAGTGCTACAATGCAAACAAACATTGCACAGCAGATTAAATAGCTGCCCGCTCCCTGCTTCTCCTGTCCCAGGAGGACGGCGTGCATGTCCAGCTGAGCGGAATGGCTATCATGCAACAATTATTACTATTCACTCCACACCAAATGAATAAAAAGACAAAACATATACATATATATATATATATATACAAAACAGGCTAGACCTGGAATGAGAGATCTGGAGTGTGTGTGACTTGTATCATTAAAACACTGAACGTATGTTCCTTTAGGAAACAAAAATGTACCGTAATAGGGAACAATATGCGGTGGACCCGGCCCAAACGACGGTCTGCGTGGGTCGCTGGAGCCCAGAAAACACAACTGTACCCCTGAGCTCTGCTGCTGAGCCCTGAATCCTGCCCAAGGGCTGGTAATCATTGCGGGCTGCCGCTGTTCACCCAGAACAGCTGGTCAATCTCTCAAAGCGCCCCCCAAACCAAGTGCGCGTTTTTACCGATAAACCCAGCCACTCGCAGATGATCGTACACCCAGCAATAACAACAATTGTGCGTTCACCCCCAATCGGGGGCCCGCTGTAAGCCACTGCACATGTTCACCTACGTTTATACCACAGATAAGCAACCCAGGAGGCACGCCACAGCTGATCCCCACTCCGATCCTGCTCCACCCACCATCACTGGTCGTGCACACCGCTTGCGAGCGCCGATCACCAATCTCGTGCCGGTCCAGCTACTTGCTCCTCCGCTGTGCCGAAGTCCCTCAGCAGAAGAGTTGACCGTTTCCCAACAGTTGAAGGTTGCCAGCTTCCGGCTCCAGAAGGAATAACCAGGAACGCGCAACAACAGTGGACATGTAGCATTTAGTAACCGGGATTTAACCAAGATGGCGGCCGCAAAGCTCCGAAAATTTCGGATTCGGGGCGTGTTTTTGGCGTTCTGAGTGACGGATGGCGTCACAGGGCGAAAGAACGCCAAAAACACGCCCCCTAATCCGAAAGAGACGGGGCTTGAATGGAGTGATGCCCCTCTCCTCCAATGGCTGGCCTCCGTTTAGGAAGCCAGCCAATGGAGGAGAGAGGTGGGTTCAAGCCCCCATATTTCAAAACATTAAATCTCTCCCCGAGACTGCGCAACCGCAGCCTGCGGTCCTCGACCCAAAAAGGGGATAGATAGGTCCTGGAGAGCGTGCCAGGATAAGCTCCTGGACGCCCTCTGCCCCATTACAAAGATTTTAGATATGGCGGAGGAGGCAAAGGAATCTGGTTCCATTATTTCCCCGGAAACCTTATCTGGATGGGCACAGCGAATTATTAATTTCAAGGGCAATGCCAACTGTGCTCTTTCTACCAAGCGCCGCCGGTCCCTTTTAATAAAAATGTATACTAAATTTGGCGACCTGGCAGATTCAGAGGCAGGCGCTGTTGCCCAAGGGGGCCTGTTCGGGGAACCCTTCGTGAAGGAGCTGGGTAAATTTGTCAGCACCTTCACGTCGCTTGACAGCGCCCAGTCCACAATCAAAAAAGTGTTCCCCTGTGTTTTTCGTGGGGCCGGCCGAGGCAGGGGCCGCTCGCCAGGAAAATCGCCAAACCACCCAAAAAGGCTCCGGACAATACCAGGACCAATCCAGGTTCGGCAACTTTTATCCCACGCGGGGACGGCGAGGAAGAGGATTCCGAGGAGGAACGGCTGCCTCTAGCCCAGGTGAGACTTCTCCCTTCTTCCCTACCAGACATAGGGGGGCGTTTGGCAAAATGTTTCCATGTGTGGTCGATGCCTGGGTTCTGCAGACTGTGAGGGGTTTCCATATAGAGTTCCAAGGGGACCCGGTCCAAAGAGCGCCTCCCCGTCCTATTCAATTTTCCCCATAGGATGCCCTCCTGGTAGACGAGGAGGTGTCTTCCCTCCTCAGGAAAGGCGCTATCACCCCTACTTCTCCACATCCCGGGGGTTTCTTAAGCAATATCTTCCTGGTCGACAAGACCGACGGCGGGAAAAGACCGGTGATAAACCTCAGCGAATTCAACCAGTGGTTAGTTTACCGCCACTTCAAGATGTAGGGAATCCATCTTCTTAGGGACGTCCTCCGTCCTTTGAATTGGATGGTCCGGTTGGACCTCAAGGACGCTTATCTGGTAGTTCCAATTTTTCCGCCACACCGTCGGTTTCTCCAATTCATCTGGGGTCACAACACGTACGAGTTCAAGTCTCTCCCTTTCGGTCTCTCTTCGGCTCCTTGGTGCTTCACCATGGTTCTAAAACGAGTGGTGAGGTACCTAAGGTCCAGGGGAGTCAGAATGATTGTGTACCTGGACAATATGCTGCTCATGGCGTCTTGCCCTCATCTCCTGACGCAACATCTCCAGATGGCGGTCTACCGCCTTCATCGTCTGGGTTTGGTTATAAACGAGAAGTCTCTTTTGCAGCCTTCTCAGACCGTAATATTCTTGGGGTTCGTCAGAGTCCACGTCGGCCACTCTCAGTCTTCCGGGCAGGAAAGTCTCCAAGATCCGGCACGAGTTGATTAGAGTGCTCGCCCGACCTCAGATTTCTCTCTGCCAGTTGGCGCGAGTAATGGGCCTCCTGTCGGCCTCGATCCAGGCCATTTTCCCGGGCCCCTCCATTACAGGGCCCTACAACGAATCAAAGGTTATTTTTTGCGCAAAGGGTATCCCTATTTACTATTTACACAGAGTTGCCCTGTCTGCCAAGGCAAGATCCGAGGTTCAGTGGTGGTTGGACCACATGAACGCATGTAACGGAAGAGCGATTTTCGGTTCCGCTCCAGACTTGGTTATAGAGTCAGATGCCAGCAGGCTCGGTTGGGGTTCCAGGTGCGGAGACTTCTCTACAGTAGTTACACATAAATTGTCTAGAGCTTCTGCCGGGATCCTTTGCAGTACGTTGCTGGACGAAGGATTCAGTGACCTCCTCTGTGCTTCTGAAGATGGACAACGTGTCGGCGGTCCGTTACTTGAATCATCTGGGGGGCTAGTTTTTGGCAGTACTGCCTCGACAATCAGGTCTCAGTCATGGCGGAGTATCTCCCGGGCTAGGACAATTTGGAAGCAGATTTCCAATCATGGAACTTCCGGAATGTCAGTCTTTGGCGCTTGGATCAGTCGGTGTTCGAACAGCTCAACGCTCTTTGGGGCCCCTTCGCGGTGGACCTCTTTGCGTCCAGGTTGGACCACCAGATTCCGCGGTTCTTCAGCTGGAGGCCGGATCCGCTGGCAGCAGCCACGGATGCATTTCTCCAAGATTGGAGTGCGGAGTTGGGCTATGCATTCTCGCCGTTCGCAATAATCACAAGGGCGACGGCGCAGGTTCGCAGGCAAGCGGCGGACATGGTTTTGATGACTCCGCTGTGGAAGTCTCAAGTGTGGTTTCCAGTTCTTCTGGAACGTTCTTGGGATTTTCCAATCCTACTCCCCCAGTTTCCGACCCTCCTGCTGAGTCCGGACGTGTCTCCTCATCCTCTAGTGTCCACGAGCTCGTTGAGGGTCACAGCTTGGCGGATTTCCAGAGTAGATGGGACGCCCCTGGCCTTTCGAGAGAAGAGGAGACGTTTATCTCTAAAGCATGGGTGAACAGCACCGTCAAAAGGTACAGGTCTGCGTGGGGCAGATTGACCCGTTGGTGTCTGCGAAGGGGTTTCGATCCCTTGGTCGCAGAGGTGGTCCATGTAGTCAATTTCTTGGCTCACCTGGCGTCTGAATGTTTGGCCTATCGGTCCATTAATACCTTCAGGTCGGCCGTTTCTTCTGGCCACGTTCCGGTGGACGGAGCTCCGGTGGGTGAGCAGCCGCTGGTTTGTAGACTGTTACGGGGTATTCGCCTGTCCCTGCCTCTGGAGCCTAGATATTCTGCGCTCTGGGATGTTAACCAGGTCCTTAATCTGTTTTTATCTTGGCAGCCAAATAGGTTCCTCTCCAGAAAGGAACTGTCAGCAAAGTTGGCCATGTTGCTTTGCATGATCTCTTGCAGGCGAGTATCTGATGTCCGTGCCTTGGACATTTCCAATAGGGTTTTTACCCCGGATGGGGTCACTTTCACTTTGCTTAGACGGACTAAATGTCATTCCAGGTTGATTTCCTACCCACAGTCTCCTGACTCTCCGAAGCTTTGTGTTGTTCGCTGCCTTAAGGCATATGAAGAGATGACAGAAGAGTTTCGTCCTCCGGGAGAGAGACAACTTCTCATTTCGCTTCGGAAACAGTTTAAAGTGGTTTCCTCACCCACCATTGCCAGATGGGTTCGCAGGGTTCGTTTGGTGCGCACTCAGCAAGGGGAGCGAAGGCTTTCAGCCTGGGGGCGCGTTTAGAGGATATCCTCAACGCGGCAGATTGGTCATCAGACTCCACTTTTAAAAGGTTTTACTTCAAACAGATTATCAACATGGCTCATTTGGTTGTGGGCAAGCTTTAAACAAGCATAATCCTCGCCTCCAGTCCTGACATAGAATGAAAAATTTCCTAGCTAACGTAACGGAAAGTTTCAATTCTATTAAGGACTCGGAGGCGAGGATTATCCCGCCCAGAGCTCCTAGAGGAGACCCCTCCCCGTACTACAGTAAGTAATAGCTTTATCAGTCGAAATGAATATGTCAGTTTAAAATGCTGGATATGTTTTGTATATGAACTATTGTGGTTGGTTCCTACAATGATATGTTCCTCTTGTCCTCAGGCTCGGATTCACACAAACAAGATTCCTGAAGAGCTGAAGGATGTTGGCCACCCACTCAGAAAGAGGAAGAGAGGATACTGTTGAGGGACTATGTTGGGCTGTTTGGCCCTGATTGAACATTGGTATCATGTGACTCGATTGGTTGTTACCATGTGTTTTTGTTGGACTACCCTTTCCCTTATGTTCATGGGAAATGTAGTCTTTTGTTATACACTTCGCTGCTATGGAATAAAGTGAAGAAAGAAGGCATAATCCTCGCCACCGAGTCCTTCATAGAATTGAAACATTCCGTTGCGTTAGCTAGGAAATTTTTCATTCCACTAGCAAAGCCATTACATCTTGCCTCTAAAAGTCTAAAATATATTGATTTGCCAATACTTTTTCCTGTCATTTGTGCACATGTGGCTAGAAACATTGGGATGGGTTTTCTATTAAAGAGAACCCACTACAGGGGGAGAGAATGTGGAGTAAGAAGCCACAGCTGCCGACTTTGGAGTTGAGGAACCATGTTCAAGTCTCGACATTAGACCAATATTCTGTGATTCTGGACAAATCACTTAATCTCCTCGAGGCTAACAAAAATATGAATGTGTCCTTGTGTAATGTAACTGGTACTCATGTAATGCGCTCCTTCGGGTCAAGTTTGTACTATATAAAAATGCAAAAAAAATGTTTAAACAAGCATTTGCAATGCAACAGGTCTCGCATTTGTGAGAGCTAGAGCTACTTTTTTTACCCACATAGTATGTTATATAATAGGAAACAATGTATATGGAAGCAGTATAACGGGAATGGGGCATCACTGTGGATTCTCATACCTGTTTTAAATATAAGCTTAAGAGATTCCAAGCATAGGGTTTCTGTCACCCAACTTTGGGCTGCTTTCTTTAAGGACAGTTCTGTCATTCGTATAAGTGCTCCATAAGCAGAGTTTTTGGTAAACTGTTTTTGCTACTGTGAGCAAATAGCTGTTGTAGTCATTCAGTGTCATCTTCCAGAAATGAATGAGATGATATCCAGGGTGATGTGGTAGTGTTTTTATTTCTCGTGGCACCCAGTGCGATGCATGCTGTGAGATGGGCAAACGTACACATGGGATAGGCACAAGCATATTGCAACAGCGTTGGTTCGTTCATTACACTTCAGTTGGTGCCTTTAAATGCAAACAAAGCACGCAGATATGCAAACATTGTAACGTAATATTTTAAAACTCATTGTTGCACTTGCATATTTATAAAGATAATTTCTTTAACCCCTTCGCTGTTAGGCCTCCCCGTCACCCCCTCCCTCCCCCTCTAAGACTTTTATTGGCTACTTGGGGTAGTTTGCGCTTGGGCCCCTGTAACGTTTTGACCACATAAGCTATCCCCGCCAAATTTGCGTCCTTTTCTTCCAACATTATTGGGATTTTAAAGGTACCCAAAATGTGTTGATTCCCCTGGAGGCTACCCAGAAACTAGCCACAATACAGCACATTTTTGGGGGGGGGGGGAAAGTGCTGCAGATGAGTGTTTTTTTCCTTGCAAATAGTATCAACAAACGAATTGTGGTGCTGAAATCACTATCTTCCAAGCTTTCAGGGACTGACCGACTTTTGTCAGAAAACCAACACTGTTCACACATTTTTGCCATTTTACTGTGTGGGAAATAGCCTATTTTTGCTATTTTTGTGCTTTCAGCCTCCTTCCTGTTAATGGTAAAAATGGGTATGAAAGCAATAATGGATACTGTAAAGCTATACATTTCTGAAACGTAGACAAAATTCAGAATTCAGCAAGGGTCCTTTGTGTAGATCCTTCAGGATTTTCTCATAGAACCTAACAGTAGAAAATAGGCAACAATGAAAATGAGTTGAAAAAAACAGCCATTTGTGCAAACGTTTTCACCTGTAACTTTTTCTAAGTATTATAGATTTTTTTTAAAGCAATACACGGTTACATCCGCTGGGCCCTTCTGGTTGTGGGGATATATAGGACTTGTAGGTTCACCAAGAACCCGAGGAGCCAGAGCCAATAACTGAGCAGTATCTTGCAATTGTATTTTTTATTGTGTACCGGGTATATAGCAATTCATTTGCGAACTATAAATAGTGAAAAATGAGTATGAAAGACACCTATGTATTTCTGAAATGGGAACAAAATATAGAGTTTAGAAGCTATTTAAATATCTCCGAAATTGTGGGTACCCATACTAGCATGTGAATTATAGGACATTTTTCAAAGTTACTTCTTTTTAGGTCGAGCCTAGCGCAGCCCACATGCGCTGCTCTGCGAGACTTTATGTAAGGGCTTCAGAAAGCTCACCACGCGCTTGTGCTTTTGTTTTTGTCACAGGCTATTGGGCTTTGCGTGCATCTTTCTAAGAAAGACAGCTCGCAATTGGGCAAAGGCAGTGCATGTCCCGCTTTTGCTCCGCCCAAGGCCTATTGCTTGCGGTTACCCACACAGCTACATCTGTTTTCAATTATCGTGCACAGATGCGTGTGTGATAATACAAAACAGATGGCTCGCTGTGGCGCGGGCACCACTCACGTGTTTGTTATTGAATGGGGTTGTGTTTATTCTCAGACTCTCCTCTCGCTCGTGTGCGGTGTGCTTGGTTCCGTCAGGGATAGGGGCAGCGTGGGTCGCTGCGGACAGTGAGCGGATTACACCTCCTACTCTCTGCAGCGGGGGTGTGCTTCTCCCTGCCTCATGTGGCTATTTTTATTCTCAGACTCTCCTCTCGCTTGTGTGCAGTGTGCTTGGCATCTTCAGGGATAGTGGCAGCCTGGGTCGCTGCTGGCAGTGAGCAGGTTACTCCTCCTCCTCTCTGCAGCGGGGGTGTGCTTCTCCCTGCCTCTCTACCCTTCTCCTGTTCGCAGACCCTCCACAGCAGGAAGATGGCGATGAACAGTGCGAGCGCCGCCGGGGAAAGTGCGCTCTCCCCTGAGGCGGAGGGACCAGCAGAGAAGGTAAGCGGCCGGGCTCGGCATGGCGGAGATCTGGTGAATGCAGGTCCTCATGCACAGCATGGCTTGGGCCCCTGAACAAACCCTCTGTGGTCCCCCCGGGGATCCAGGCTAAAAAGAAGAGGTGCCCGTAGACCCATATCTGGGAATGGCTCCCAGCTGGGCAGTTGCTGGAGCTGGAGCCCCGGCAGTGGTGCCTCCTCTCTGCCGGGGGTGCAAGGAGACCCCGGGCAGTCTTTGTTCTGGTGCTCGGCTTAATAATAGTGCATTTGTTGTGCACGGCTCCCAATCCGTGCAGATCACTGTGCGGTGGCAGCAGCAGCGACGGGACTCGTTCAGTGTACCACAGTGCATATGGCAGCCTTTTAGCCAGTACCTATCTAGCAAGCAACAGTGCATATCAGTGTACCAGGGCTGTTGCTTTGCATGTGAGCCTGAAAGTTTTAACTGGAGATGAGGTTCGTAAAGTGACCCTTTGGTGCACCAGCAGGCTGCAGCTTTTAAGTTTTTAAGTCGAGTCCTTCGATCTGTCCTCCTTCGAGCGTGCGCCTTGGACAACTTATGTACGATTAAACCACAAGAATTGTGCACAAATTGCTAAAAGACACAAGTAAGCAAGTGGGTTGGTAACCCCGACGGTATATGTGCGGGTGCACAGTGAAATATCACATTTCTATGTGCGATGGCGCGCCAGTGAGTCATATACGGCTCATTCTTTAATCCAATAAGTGTCATATTTCGCTTCCTGCTGGTGATTATATTGTGCAAGTATCATGTTTTTATATAGATTCACATGCTACTCTGAGGTTAGTCTCTATGTTAGTGGCTCTTTTTATAGCACCACATTCCACGAGCTCACTTCAGTGCGCTGCAGACTGCATGCTTACAGTGCAAGGTTACAGCCTTCGGGCTCTTGCCATCATATGAACCACGAGATTAAGCAAGGTACTATGGAGTGAACTCAAATGTTCTTTGTATTAACTGTGGTGGGAAGGTCCCTCGCACAGGGTCTCTTTTTTTAAAGTATATATAATATGACATACAAATTAATTCATGTTCAGAATCTATTCATTGACATTTTAATTTCATTTTGTCGCATTAAATGTCACACATGTACATGAATCTGCATGACCTCACATACCTTAGATTATGTAATCTGTTTGGTCTCGCCTTTGGGACCTTATAAGTGTTTAGCCATGCAACACTTGATGTTGTTGCACCAAGGATATTGTGCTGGATAACTAAACACTTATAAGGTCCCAAAGGCGAGACTTATTGGCTATGCCAATGCTTGTTTACACATTGTCTTACATCTAGAAGGCAGAAATGCATTGGTAGTCAATAGGTAATAACAGTTGCTTTACAATTCTGTGTTGCCCTCAGTCTCCCGATTAAAATGGTACCTCACTTGTGTGGGTTGGTCTAGTGCCCATGACAGGAAACGGCCCAAAACGCAACGTGGACACACCACATTTTTACAGTGAAAACTAACCCTTTTTTTTTGCAAAGTGCCTAGCTGTAGATTTTGAACCCTCGCTCTGCCAGCACCTAGGGAAACCTAGCAAACCTATACATTTTTCAAAAACTAGACACCCAGGGGAATCCAGGATGGGGTGACTTGTCCAGCTCTCTCCAGGTTCTGTTACCAAGAATCCCTTGCAAAACTCAAACTTTGTCAAAAACAACACATTTTTCTCACACTTCTGTGATGGAAGTACTGAAATCTGGGTGGATTCACAAAATTCCACCCACCCAGCATTCTCCAAAGTCTCCCGATAAAAATAATACCTCGCTCGTGTGAGTGGGCCAAGTACCCGCGACAGGCATGGACCCAAAATGTATTGAGGAGACATCAAAATTACCCATCACAAAAAGTCCTGGTTTTGCAAGGGGGGTCCCTGGGTTTAGGCCCCGGGCTCGGCAGACATCTAGGTAAACCTACCAAACCCACACATTTCTAAAAACTAGACACTCAGGGGAGTCCAATAGGTATGGCTTGTGTGGACCCACCAATGTTTTCCTACCCAGAATCCCCTGCAAACCACAAATTTAGCTGAAATAAAATCACTCCTTTATCAAATTTCTGTGTGGAAAAGTTATGGGATCACCTGGCTGACACAAATTTCCTACAACCCAGCATTCCCCCAGGTCTCCCGATAAAAAAAGATACCTCACTCGCGTTGGTGGGCCAAGTACCAAAACGTATTGAGGACACATCAAAATTATCCATCACAAAGCAACCTGGTTTTGCAAGGGGGGAGGGGGGTGTCCCCTGGCTCGGAGGTCATCTTGGGAAACCTACCAAACACACACATTTCTGAAAACTAACTAGACACCCCTAACATTTTCCTACCCAGAATCCTCTGCAAACCACAAATTTGGCTGGAAAAAAAACACATTTTCCACAAATGTTTCAGTGGGATCACCGTGCAGGCACAAATATCCTACCACACAGCGTTCCCCTCACTCTTCCGAGTAAAATGATACCTCACTTGTGTGGGTCAGGCAAGGGCCTGTGACTGAGAAGATCCAAAAACATAGGGATTAGGGTATAGCTCAGCAAATTCTAAGTGCTCCATTTAAAAAAACATTTTTTTTTGCCAATTCTGTATTGAACATGCATGCGCCATGCGTGCGATCGTCATTACAAGGAAAACCAAAACCATGCTTTGGGAGGTTGGGGAAGCTCCTCCCCATCTCTCAAGGCAAAAATAAAATGGGAAATAAAATGGGAAATTCCTCTGCTATTTACAGCAGAGGGATTTCATGACAGTGTGCTCATGACAGCATGGTTCCATCATGAGCACACTTGCGCTGATGACGGAACCATTCCGTCATGAGCATGGAAGGGGTTAATATCATGCTGTGTTTCTTCCACATGCGGCTTAAGGAAGAAAATATTGGAAAATAGAGTATCAAAATAAAGGTAACAAACAGATAAAGACCACAAACCTCCTATTAAAGCAATAAATACAAAGAAAAAAAAGATCCATAAAGATTGTAAAATGTAAAACAATTATGTTCCAGTCTCAGAAGGAAGCTTCACATTAACAAGTCATAGAAAGTTTACATGCCAACAAAACATACACATGCACCTTGAAGCACCGATAAAGGTCTTTTCAGCTATGCAGATTACCACTTTCAGATAGAAGCTAGCACCTTTAAAAACACAACTACAAACTATTTAAACTTCTTCCACCATTTCAGACTCCTTATCTTACCTTTCTCACTTCCCTTGCAATAAACTGGTTAGATTATATTATATTTGTATATCTCTGACCCATGTGGCTATGGTTAGGATAGAGATATTTCCCAGAGTATGCTCTGATGTTAGAGATTCCACTCTTGGGATTTATTAGGCCTCATGGTGCCTTTAGTTTTGATAAAAAGCTGTTGGTAGATCCAGCATTTGTTAGCCATATCAGATGCTGGTTGTAACAGTTCTTGGGTATTAATCAGAACTCAGCTGCTATTGAGATGGTATGCTTTAAAAGAAGGAATCAGGGGGGAGGTTCTTAGTTTCGGATTATTCATACAGAAACAGAAAAAGAAGGAGATCCAGCAAATATATGAGGACCGTAGTAAGGTGAGGGGAAACTGGCACAGAGATTAAAAAGTAATCAGGATTCAAGTGAGCTATATAACGAGGCTGCTGTTTGTAAGGCTAAAATAAATCAGAACTTGATCAAGGAGGTTGCTAAGAAAAATTATTCGAAGAAAAGGGAATGCTATGAATATGGCGAGGCTACAGGTAAACTTCAAGCACGATCAAATCTGGTAAAAAGAGGTTGAAAGAGGCGTAAGTGCCATCAAGGATCCTAGGGGTAGATTAGGGAAGACACCATCTGAGATCTTAACAGTGTTTAAGGAGTTTTACGAAGAACTATATACAGAGGGGACATTAACTCCTAATATGGGTTATGAGGGACTGTTACAAAATCTGGATAGAAGTAAGCTAAGTAAAGAAGATCAAGTTCTCCTTGTTGCCCCCATCACCTCGGAGGAGTTATTCGATGCTATAAGTCCATTAGCGATGGGTAAGGGCGCTGGCCCTGATAAGTTTACGTTGGAGTTTTATATTACTTTTTTTTCGGAACTATGTAAAGATATGTCGACAGTTTCCCAAAGAGCACAGCCAGGCCAGATTCCTCCTTCCTGGCAATCTGATAACATTGTCATCTTTAAACCATCCACGCTGCCAGGATCGTATAGACCCAAATAATAATAATAATAATAATAATAATAATAATGATAGGCACATTTATAAAGCGCAATGGTTACACTATGACCAGTGCGTCCCCTGAATTGTGACAGTAAAGTCTATGCAAGGATTTTAGCAAGTCGCTGGCCAGGGTCATCACTCCATTAGTCTCACATAGGCAACATGGTTTTATTCATGCAACGAGCACGGTCAATCATATAAGGAGGGTTATTAGGCTATTCGCTCTAGTTAATGTACAAGCCCCGCTTGGATTGATTTTACTAGACGCCGAAAAAGCTTTGACTTTGTCTCTTGGGATTTTCTTTGGGCAGTTATGCTGTAGAAGGGATTTGGGATAGGTTTTATAGCGGCAATAAGGGCCCTGTATAGAACACCAACTGCAAAAATCTGTGGAATGGGTCTGGAATCAGATTCAGTATCTATTTTTAGAGGTACAAGACAGGGGCATTCCTGCTCGCCCTTATTATTTGCTTTGTATATCGATCAATTTGTAAATAGTCTTCAACGAAACACTGCTATTAAATCCATTTTCAGAGACAGGAAGAATACAGGGTGTTTGCATAAGCAGATGTATTCACTGCAGAACCGGCAATGGCAGTGGTGGATTTTGAGATGGTGGCTAAACAGTTTGGATTATGCTCAGGTTATAAATTAAAGGCAGCTAAAACTCAGATTATCTTACTAAACAGGCCTTTTTCAACAACCCAAGGATTGTTGAGGAGGAGGTATACTTCTGCATTAAAATCAGAGCTTGTTTGGATCAATTGGTGGTTGCAAATTGGTTCCAGCTACTTGGAAAGATTAAAAGTGAGCTTGATAGAGTTGAATGTTTGCACCTTTCACTAGTTGGAAGATGCAATGTTTTAGAAAATGAGTATTTTTACCTAAGTTCTGTATTTCTTTCGGGCTGTACCCTTGGAGATCGCTAAAATCCAGCTGCAAAAATTACAATTGATCTGCACTAGCTTTATACGGCGTCAGAGGAACCCACGAAGGGCAATGGCATTTATGACCCTTCCTAGAAATTCAGAGAGGGGGGGGGGGGAGAAGCCTCATCTATATAGCAAATGTTATGGGTACAGAAGCAAAAGAGTGTTTGCGGAAGAATCTGGAAACTAGTCTGGAAGTAGGTTAGACCGTCTTCAGCTTGGTAGGATATGTTTTTATACACCTACGTCTACTTGATTATTATTGCCCTCTTTTTTGGGATAGAGTTAAGGAAAGATGGAGACAAAAGGAGATAAGTATACTAGGAGATTTTTAGAGTAATTCTTTTTCAGAATTAGAAGAATTACAAGAAAACTATTAAATGTTAAGGACAGATTTTTTAAAAGTTTTTACAGATTCAAGATTTTTTGTGTGTAAAAAGAAAAATGCCTTTAGAATGATGACTAAGAACTCCCTAATTGAGGCAATTAGACGGAGTAACAGAATTGGCATTTTATATGGTTGGCTCTTCTCAAACTCATGATTTGGAGTCCCAGAATCATAAATGGAGTTTAAGACAATCAGGAAGGGGTATTATTACAGGAATCTATCGTAATGGAAAAGAAGATTTTAGTGACATCTAATTTGAAGGCACAACACTATAAGACAATTTTTAATCTATATTCTATCTCAGCAAAAATATATAAATAGGGAGGGCCAACTGATGGTAAAAGTACTTAATGTGGGGCTGAACAGGCGGAAATACTCCATATGTTCTTAATGTGTCCTAAGCGATAACACCGTTGAATTATTCAACGTCTATGCCAGAGGCAAAAGAGGTGGAATAAAATCCCCAACTATTTCCGTTTTATCCAATGAACTCCTCTCCTGTCTTATTAATTCTTTTATCATAGTCGCCGGAGATTTAAACTCCACTTTTGAACCCCTGGCCTCTGATGACATTACAGGAATAGAGGATGAGGATGTTAGATGGGGCATACCATCACTAACTATACCGCCAGTCAAGAAATGGTCACCTGTGGTTATTCAACTGAACGCCCTAGCACTAGAATTCGGGCTAAGGGATGCTAATGAACGTACGCCTTCGGATGCTTTGTGAGCTAACACTTTTAACAGGGTTTCGTGTCCCTCTAGGATTGATTATATCTGGATTGAAAGGAGACTCTGGAGACATGTGATCGATATGATCATTATTCCATCCACTGATAGTGATCCCAATCCTTTATCCCTCTCCATGATGGACTTGTGGCCCAGTAAGGAATGTTGCCCCAAAACTGGCCCCAGGATGTCCACAAAAGAAGTGTTATTATCCAATTGCAAGAGGTTTGTTAAATGGCCAAAGATTGTAGTGAACTAACAGAAAATGCGAGTTTTAGGGGAGATTCTGAGTGATCACACCACTAAATTATCTATAGCATGCTTGGATAAGGATGGGTCCTTAGCTGTTGAGTCGATCTATGTAGATACCGTTGACCAGATGGGCTCTCTTTTTATAGAGACTGTTCCCCCCAACAGGCGTCCTATGGCTCGTAAATTATCAGAAACATGGTATAACAAGGCATGTAGAAAGAAAAATACTTTACTGATATCTGCTATCAAAAGCCATAACACGGTTGAGGTACGTCTGGCCAGATTGGAGTATAGGCAGGCTGTGGTAGAGGCCAAGAGGACATGGGAGGAATCACATTGGACAGATTTAAAGGATGCTAGTCTGTCTAAGAACGGTGAGCTGTTTTGGAGCCTGGTCAGGAGATCCAATGGGGGGGACCCTGACCAGATTCCGAATCATATTACCGACAGGGAATGGCATGACCATTTTAGAAAACTTTATGCGGGAGATGAGTTACAATGGAAGAGGGTTCCCATATTGCCCCCGTCCGCTTTTTCCCCAGCACCTTTTGATCCTGAAGTGAAAAGCGAGGTAGAGGCTGCCATAAACAAGATCGTCCCGGCAAAAGCCCCTGGTCAAGATGGGTTGCCAGGTGATTTATTCCGAAGAAACACCGGAAAATGGGCCTCATATTTCGTTCTTTTTAACGCTGTTCTGAAAGGGGCCCCCGTCCCTGATTCATGGAAGGGGGCGGAAGTAATTCCCATCTATAGGAGGGGCCCCCGGGGGGATCCTGCCAACTATCGCCCTATTAGCCTTATAGATGCTGGTCAGACGGTGGTTGGCAGGGTCCTACTGCAGAGAATTCTCTCCTGGGCCGAGGAGAACAATATCCTGTCGCAATTCCAGGCAGGGTTTAGGGCATGCACAAGTACGGTTGATCAGGCCTTTAGGCTGGCACTTTTGTATTGGAAAGTGGTGACCATTGGCAAGGGAAGTCTTTATCTCGCCTTTATCGACCTAAAGACTGCCTTTGACCTGGTCCCTAGAGACCGCCTATGGTCGGTCCTACAGGGGAAGGGGTTTCCTCAGCCTATCTTAAATCTTTTGGTCCGTATGCACGAGGACAACTATGCCCTAATCAGGTGGGGCTCACAGGAGCAGAAAACAGACAGAATCCCTGTTAATAGAGGCGTCCGTCAGGGATGCGTCATGGCTCCCACCCTCTTTTCACAGTTTGTGAATGGGGTGGTCTCTTTTTTATTGGAAATAAATGCTGATGCCCCTGCTCTCGCTGGCGATAAAGTGCCTGTTCTACTTTTTGCGGACGACACTTTATTAATATCTAAAACCCCTGTCGGACCACAGAAATTGTTAAACAGGTTCCATCTTTTTTGCCACTTGAGGGGCTTAGTAATTAATACCTCTAAAACAAAGCTTCTCTTCTTCAATCCTAGCAGGTCAGACAAGTCCACCCTTACACTTGATGGGGCTCCATTAGAGTGTGTCAAAACATTTGATTACTTAGGAATCAGAATTTCTGATAACTTAAGTTGGCACCCACACATTGACAAAATGTCTTTGAATCACAAGCGTGTTGTGGGTGTGATAGGAAGGGAACATCGTGCTCCCGCTCTTGAAATTTATGCTGTACTATATTTCATTACAAACGCCGAAAATACATTTTTTAGAGAATTGACCTCACTCCCGCAGGGAACCCCTACCAAGCCACTCCTAAGTGATTTGGTACGCCGCTCAATCAAGGATCTTGCCACCTTATCAATCAATCAATCATCGCATTTATGAAGTGCGCTACTCACCCGCTAGGGTCTCAAGGCGCTGAGAGGGGGGGGGGGGGGTTGGGTGCTGCTACTGCTCGAAGAGCCAGGTCTTGAGTTGCTTCCTGAAGGAGAGATGGTCCTGGGTCAGCCGCAGGTGGGAGGGGAGGGAGTTCCAGGTCTTGGCTGCCAGGTAGGAGAAGGATCTTCCTCCGGTGGTGGTTCTGCGAATCCGAGGGACGGTGGCAAGGGTGAGGCTGGCGGTGGGTGTGTAGACCGTGAGGCGGTTGTTGAGGTGTTTGGGGCCCATGTCGTGGAGAGCCTTGTGTGCGTGGGTGAGGAGCCGGAATGTGATCCTCTTGCTGACGGGGAGCCAGTACAGGTCTCAGGTGGGCAGAGATGTGGCTGTGACGGGGGATGTCAAGGATGAGTCGTGCAGAGGCGTTCTGTATGCGCTGCAATCTTTTCTGTAGTTTGGCTGTGGTTCCAGCGTAGATGGCGTTTCTGTAGTCCAGTCGGCTGGTGACGAGGGCCTGGGTGACAGTCTTTCTGGTTTCGGTGGGGATCCACCGGAAGATCTTTCGGAGAATGCGCAGGGTGTTGAAACAGGATGACGAGACGGCGTTGACTTGCTTGGTCATCGTTAGGGAGGAGTCCAGGATGAAGCCCAGGTTGCGAGCGTGGTCCGTTGGCTTGGGGGCTATGCCCAGTGCGGGGGGCCAACAGGAGTCGTCCCAGGCGGAGGGTGATGGTCCGAGGATGAGGACTTCCGTCTTGTCTGAGTTCAGTTTCAGACGGCTGAGCTTCATCCATTCCGCGACGTCTTTCATTCCTTCATGGAGGTTGGCTCTGGCGGTGGCGGGGTCGTTGGTGAGGGAGAGGATCAGCTGGGTGTCGTCAGCGTAGGAGATGATGTTCAGATTGTGTTGGCGTGCGATGGCTGCGAGGGGGCTCATGTAGATGTGGAAGAGGGTGGGGCTGAGCGAGAAGCCTTGAGGAACGCCGCATATGATCTTGGTGGCCGCTGAGTGGAAGGGGGGAGGCGATCCATTCCAGAGCTTTTCCTTGGATCCCGGCGTGTTGGAGGCGAGTTGTTAGGGTGCGGTGGCAGACTGTGTCGAATGCGGCTGATAGGTCGAGGAGGATGAGGGCAGCAGTTTCCCCGTTGTCAAGCAGGGTCCTGATGTCGTCGGTAGCTGCGATGAGGGCGGTCTTTGTGCTGTGGTTTGCTCGGAAGCCGGACTGTGATGGGTCAAGGGATCCGTTCGTCTCGAGGAAGGTGGTTAGCTGTTTGTTGACGGTCTTCTCGATGACTTTGGCGGGAAAAGGGAGGAGCGAGATGGGGCGGAAGTTCTTGAGGTCCGTGGGGTCCGCGGTGGGTTTCTTCAGGAGCGTGCTGAGCTCCGCATGTTTCCAGCTCTCTAGAAATGTGGCAGATGCGAAGGAGTTGTTGATGACGTTCCGGAGTTGGGGTGCGATGATGGAGTCAGCTTTGTTAAAGATGTGGTGTGGGCATGGGTCGGCCGGGGAGCCGGAGTGGATGGTGTTCATCACGCGGGTGGTGTCTTCGGTGCTGACGGGGATCCAGGTGCAAAGGGTGGTGGTGGGGGGCGTTGGTTCGGTGGTTGGGTGCGGGGTCTGGGCACCGAAGCTGTTGTGTATGTCGGCGATCTTGCGGTGGAAGAATGAGGCGAGTGAGTCGCAGAGGTCTTGCGAGGGCGTGATGTCGTTGTTGCTGGCGCTGGGGTTGGAGAGCTCTTTGACGATGCTGAAGAGTTCTTTGTTGTTGTGGGCGTTGTTGTCCAGACGTTCTCTGAATGCAGTTCTTTTGGTGGTGCGGATCAGTTGGTGGTATTTGCGGATGGCGTTCTTGAGGGCTGTCAGTTTTCTGTCAATTGGTCGTGGCGCCAGGCTTTCTCAAAGGGTACGGCAGGATTGCTTGGAGTTTTTGAGGTCGATGGTGAACCACGAGGCTTTCTTGCTGCCGGGTCTGCTGGGAGGATTCTTCAGTGGTGCAAGGGCATCGGCGCAGTTGGTGAGCCACTGTGTGAGGTTGCGGGCTGATTCGTTGGGAGTCCGTAGTGTTGGTGGGAGGGTTCTGGCTGAGTGAGGTGGTGAGCTGGTCAGTGGTGATCTTGCTCCAGCATCTACGCGGTGCCTGTTGCGGGTGGTGGTGGGTCGTCGTTTTCCTGAAGTTGAAGTGGACGCAGCTGTGATCTGTCCAATGTAGTTCGGTGGCGTGGCTGAAGGAGATGTGGTGGCTGAAGGAGATGTGGTTGCTGGAGGAGAAGACTGAGTCGAGCGTGTGGCCGGCTTAGTGGGTGGCGGTATTCACCAGTTGCTTGAGTCCGAGGTTGGCGAGGTTGTCCAGCAGGGTGGTGGTGGTGTTGTCCTTGTTGTTTTCTAGGTGGAACTTGAGGTCTCCTAGGAGGATGTAGTCTGGGGAGGGGAGGGGGTGCGGGCTGATGAAGTCTGCGATGGCTTCGCTGAATTGTGTGCGTGGTCCCGGGGGTCTGTAGATGAGGGTACCTCTGAGGGTGGTCTTGGGGTCGGTGTGTATCTGGAAGTGAAGGTGCTTGGCGGCGGTGAGGGTGTCGTCGGAGTTGGTCGTGATGCGGATGGTGTTTCTGTGGACAATGGCGATGCCTCCTCCTGTTTGGTTGATGCGGTCCTTCCTGGTGATCTTGTAGCCATCAGGGATGGCTATAGCTATGTCGGGGGCTGAGGAGGCGTTCATCCAGGTTTCTGTAAGGAAGGAGACGTCCGGCGTTGTTGTGTCGAGGAGGTTCCAGAGTTCGACGGCGTGCCTGTGGACGGAGCGGGTGTTGAGCAGGATGCACTTGAGGTGGTTGCTGGTGTCTGGCCTGGTGGGTGTTTCGCAGGTCCTGAGGCAGGTGAATTTGCAGGCTTGGCCGGCGAAGGGTCCGTGGGTGCATTTCGGGGTGGCTCGGTGGCAGGCGGGGTCCGGCCGGTGTTGAGTGCGTGGAGGGTGGCGGTATCGTAGCTCCGTCGGGTGGGCTGGCAGTGGCGAAGGCTAGGGGGGTTCTGGCGCTGGGCGCGGTCCAGGCGCGGACGGGCGCAGACCGGCTTGCCTTAGGTGCGCCTTCGGTGCGCTAGCGGCGCGCCCGCTGCGCGCGGACGCTGCGAGGCCTCCATAAGAGGGGGCGAGGGAGGGAGGAGCAGCTCGGAGGGGGAGCGGGGTGGCCAATGGGTGGTGAGGGGGCAGGGGCGCGTGGGACGCGAGCGGCGGAAAAACCAAGGGCACAGAGGGCAAGGGGGGCAGGAGGGGGGGGGAGAGAAGGCACAGTGGGTACAGAGGAAAGCAAGGGGCACAGAGGGAAAACGAGGGGTACAGAAGGAAATCAGGGGCACAGAACGGCAAAACAGAGGGGGAAAAGGACACGAACAGGGGTCACCGTAACAGTGGGAATTGGGAGGCAAAAACACGGAAGCAAACAGTAGGTTAGGCGGTGAAGCACAGAGGCGAGAACCACGGAGAGCAGTCCCCAGGGAAGCGGTCAGCACGAGGTTGACCAGTCTGCAGGGAGGCAGCGGATGAAACAGGCCAGCAGCAGCGGTAAGCCGGGGGTCTGCGCAGTGGCAGACCTTACACCCTCTTCTCTATTGGGCTCGTCTTTGGCAAACACCTGAGCTATCTTAATATGCCGACGGCCTTAGAGAGGCGATGAATCTTGCGGAATCCCATAAGATTAGTTGGCTAACAAACACAAAAAAGTTTCTCTTGGCATTGGGACTCAAAGGGGCGTGGGAGTCAGAGACTCTGTTGACCAAGGCAGAGATCAAGGGAGCCTACTGGGCATAGGTTGATAGTCAGGAAACCAGAAACCCTAGCTCAGGTAGACTGACCGATGAGTTTCGTCAGCACAAGCAGGTGTCCCGCTTAGAGCCCTATCTAGATTTTATTCAGAAACCCAGGGATAGGGCCCTTTTTATTCAGTTCAGATTAGGCACGCTTCCTGTGTGCGAACACACAAATAAATGGAACCCCCCCTATCAAACTCTTCCAAATTGCCCACATTGTGAAGGAGTAGTTGAAAGTGTTCCACATATCTTGTTCGCATGCCCAGCCTACACTAATCCAAGAATTAAGTGGCTGAAACCCATTTGTTGGCAACTTGGAACTAGGAACCACCGCGAAGCGCTTAGAATTTTGCAAGCTGACGCTAATACAACTTTTGCCTGCGGTGTGGCTAAATTCCTAAGCTGGGCTTGGGCGATAAGATCAAAAGCGTTGGTACTGGATTGAAGTTTCTATCCTTTTTAAAATCTGTTTTGCATCAAAGCTGAGATAGTTTAATTGATTTTTAACTTTTCCCTGTGGGTTTCTTAAATTTTTATCTCGTATTAAATTGTTATTTATTGACCAAATGATTACAATCAATGAATCTATCAGGTTGTTGTATGCAGTTGATTAATTGTTTAGAATTCTGAACAGCCACTACATTGTCCTGTACAGTAAACTGCACCCCTTGAGAGTTGTTTTTTTCCAAAGATTCCCTAATTTAACTTTTATGTGTAACTTTCTTAAAATGTGCTTTTTATATAACTTGTAAAATGCTTTTAAGATATTTCTATATCGAAATAAAGCTTTGATGATGATGTGTCCTAAATTAAGTTAGTTAATAGGTGGGACAATTTCTGACCGATGATATTAGTACATCGGTTACCTTTACACCCCTAATGATGCTGTTAGGACTGATTGATGAGACACAAATCAGTAGCACTTTGAGCAAAGGAGGGTATTTGATTTTTGAAGCAACTGAAGTGTCTCAATTATGTATTGCCTCAGACTGGTTGAAAACAGAGCCACCAACCTATGAAATGTGGAGAGAGAAACTTCTTGTGATTTATAACATGGAGTCTAGTCTCTTTAAAGTCTCTATACCCTTAAGAGTTCTAGGAAAATACAATTAGGAGAAAAAATCTGGGGTAAGATGTTTGATTGGATGAATTTTTAAATCTTTTCCTCCGGATTTGATCTATATCCTCAGAATATAAAATAAGAACTGTTGATTACAATACTAGGATTGGGAGCCACATTGAGGTTTTTTTGCATGCTGGGCTTCTAGGTATGATTTATGAGATGTATGAGCCGTAATATTATCATATACATTTTTATACCATTTATTTATGGATATATTAATGAATTCTTGTAATCCAGTAAGCTTTATGAATTCAATTGTAAGGTGATGTTAGATCTCCCTTTCTCTCTGTTTTTTATGCAACGGTCAGTCCTTTATGTCCGCTTTATTCTAACTGATTTTTTGGTATGACCAGTCTTGCTCCACCTATAATATATAACACAGTTTTTCTTTTTTCTGTATTGGCTTATAAAATTAATGTAAACATTTTTTTAAAGAATTTATTTACACAACTAACCTTTGAAGCCATCTGCCACAACTTTTTTTTCACTGACCACCAATGGCGACAAGGACTCTGGGACAGGGTTAAGTAGTTTGTAGCTGTGTTGAGAAAGGCTCGCCTGCTGATTCATGTCCACCTAAATTACTTGTATCTGGGGCTGACATTATTAATTCGGCGGTTAATTCGATCCAAAATACATCAACAAGGACGGCCACAGATTCTAGTTTGTGGAAGTAGGCAAAGATTCTTACATTGATAAAAAAAGCCTGCAGCAGATTCGGTCATCGCTGCCGACTGCAGGCAGATAAACAACTTTCTAGCTATCTGGAAGAAAACAATTTGCTTCACTCCAGTCAGTCTGTACTGACCAAGCTGGATTCATCAGCAACATTCGATACGGTCCCTCACTCGATGCTATTCGACCGTCGCCAGGCTTTGAGATTAACAGTCCAGGCACTGGACTGGATATCATCATTTTTAGCTAGGCGGAGCCAACAAGTTTGGATTCCTCCCTGTGGTGCACTGATGTGAGTCCCACAGGGCTCTGTCCTGAGTTCTACACTTTTTAATCTATATCTCACCCCTGTGGCTAAACTTGCAGAAGCTCTGACAGCTAAAGTGATCTCCTATGCGAATGATACAAAACTGCTTTTCCCTTGGAATAAGAGTTGAGTTTGAGGGTGGTATGATTAAAACCTGCCCCACTGCTGTTTTTAACTGGTTAGCAAAAGCCCAACTCAAATGCAATTAAGAGAAAACAGAAACTATCTTCTTTGGGAAGATTTGTTCAGGTCTTTGGCAAACCGTTTGGCCAGATGATGCATCTCCCCATGGACCCCAGAAAGACTCCGCTAAAAATGTGGGTATTACATCTGACAACAGGCTGTCTTTTAGGCCTCAAGTAAAGGGGTTGGTAGGCACTTTTTTTGGGATCATGAGGTCCTTAAAGAAATTTCGGACTCTCCTATCCTTTCACCTAAATAGCGGTGATCCGGTTGCGAACATCTTTAATTGATTACAGCAATGCAGTATATTTTGGGTTACCAGAGTATCTTACGGACAAACTGCAGGCGATTCAGAATGCGGTGGCTAGACTCCTGCTAAATGTTCCCATGAAAAAATTAATTTTGCCGCATCTGCATGCACTTCACTGGTTGCCCATCAGGGAAAGAGTTAAATTTAAGGCTCTTGTATTAGTGCATGATACCTTATATCAATTGGGCCCTGCCTATTTTAGAGCCAGATTTGGTTTTCACAACCCCACAAGACAGCTAAGATCAGCCAACACATTTTTGGGAGATATCCCCAGGGTTCAGCGAATAAGGTCTCTGGTGCACCTGGGTTCAGCAGCTTGGAATCTGCTACCGCTGGGACAACAGACTATGAGGGATACATTGTTTAAGAAGAAATAAAAAACATGTCTCTTTCGACAAGTCTAAACCTCCTTTCATATTCTGGTCTAGCAGCTTTCGTGCCGGGACACTCCTTTGAGTAGCTGTGCGCGCTATAAAATGGGATCATCATCATGAATAAAGGGTTGGAGTGGAGCTTGTGCAGACTTTTCAACCAATTAACCTGCATGAGAGCAGTTGTTAAGGGGAAAAATAAAATCAGCTTTTTGCCAGGTGCACTTTACTTTCCACGGAGACAGAAATTAAAAGCATATGAATTAATACTGAAGTTAACTAACAGCAGCGAATCAGAATAGAACCGAGTTGGCACATTGAGAGGCTCAGGCAAGAAGCAGTCAGTGTTTTGGGCACACACGACAGCAGGGTTTAAAATCCACAAATGCCTTTCCACTGTGATGCCAGTCCTACACTTATTTTGGGAATGTTGTTAGTACAGGTTGCGCTGGTGCTGTCGGGACTTCAAATGTCTATGGAACATTTTGTTTGTTATATTGCCATGTGCATAACAGGAAATTTTGAAGGAGTTTAGTGCGCCGAGCTCAAAAATAAAGCATAGTGCCTGTGTAGAGAAATTCTTTACGCCTGCATTAGCAGCGCCCTCGAGAACAGGGGAAGCAAACAACAGGGGAGGAGTTGCACAGCACCGAGCAGAAAAAAAGGAAGTGTGTTGAAGCGCTGCGCTCAGCTCTGCTTCTTAAATTTAAAGTGAAAGTGGCACCTTTCATTAACAAATAAAGGCTTGCTTAAAGTGAAAGCGGCGCCATTCTTTAACAAAGGCGCACATCCTAATTGTGTGTTAAAGAACGGCACTCACCTCTGCTGCTCCTTACATTTTAATTGAAAGCAGCGGTGTTGAGAACAAATTTAAAGTGAAGGTGATGCTATACATAAATAAATAGCGTAAATAAAAAATGTATCTACTGAAGCGCTTGTAACCGCACACAGTAAAGAGAAAAAAAAAATCAAATAAAAATGCTTTTATGGTCAGGGATATGCAGCTGGGGAAGTCCATAGCTGTCATGCCTGCAACACCCGCTGCAAAGAAGCCATTAACAAAGGAGTAATCAGAAATTGTAAATAAAACAGAGTAAAATTAGATGTAACAGAAGCTGTCTTAATGGGAGGTTACAACAGAAGAAAATAGGGACTACTAAACAAATTAACTAAACACATTTTTTTCTCTCCAAAAGACACAAATTAACCAAACAAAAAAAACATTTCCAAAGGACAGTCAACTAAAAACATGGGCAAAAGGTGGGTGAAGCTTAAAGTCAATATTCTGAATACAGCGTGTCTGGAAGAGCTGGGCTCAAAAGCTACTTGAACAAGACCTAAAAAGACAACCTTAATAGTCCAATTAGAAAATAACAGAACTGTTAAAAAAAAAATCAACCCAAAAGATGATCACAGAATAAGAATCCAGACAAATTAAAACTGACACTCTTCACACCAACCACTCTATTCTTGCAGGTAACAAACAAAAATTCAATAGAACGTCTGTTTTCTTCCACAGGCGTCAAAACAAGAAATGCATCCAATTAACATCATCACAAAATAACAGCCGCTATCCGCACCAACCCCACTATCCTTGCAGGTAACGAAGGAAAATGCAATATAACATCGGCTTTGTTCCACAGGCGGCTCAAAAATAAAGAGCAGTGGAGAGGCGGAGGCAGCCAATGCTATAGGAGAAAGAACAAGCTGCATTATCAGGGGAACACGAGAGCAGAGTGGCATGCCCCTTCTTGGTGTGGCACTAGAGACGTCACCGGGCATTATGAGCAGCAGCAGTAGAATATTTATGAACCATACCCTTATTATATCGGCAGGTATGCCTAGTCAAAGCCTTGACTCCCTACAGCAGCCCTACTGACCTAATTACCACATCTCCTCTTGAAACCTGAGGAACAACGCTGATGATCCATTAATGTCCTAAGTCCAGACCCCTGTATGACCCTTTGTACTGTGTTGGAGGACATACAGGACTAATCTGTGAAAGAGATCACATCATTCAGATACAGTGGACCTTTTGCCGGATACCTCTCAAGAAGTCCACACAGAAAATGGTTGTTGGATCATCTAGCAGCAGTAAAGACAACCTCAATGGAAAGCATGTGCTCACAAAGTAAATTTTGCTAAATCTTCTTCAAACACTTACATCTTAACATCACAAAGAATTTAAGAACAGATAGCCTTCCTCCACTCTGTGCTGGGTGAAGAAAATAGTAACCTCCGTAGTGACGTAGGTTCAACAGGCACTAGGCTAGTGGAAGAAGAATCAACACAGTATAGGGCAGCCACCTCTATTCACCACCTTAGTGGTGACTTCTACAAGGGGACAACTATGAACATTGGATATAAAGAAGGCTTCTATTCACAGACTCACACACCCACTCACAGACCCGCTCAGGCTCTCACACCCATGTGAAGACCTTGTCAGACACTCATACATCCATTCACTCACCCACTCAAGAGACTCATGCAACCAGTCTCAAACCCTGACATTCATTCACCCACTCAGAGATCCACTGACAGACTCATGTACCCATTCACAGCCCCACTTAGACATTCTTGCATCCACTTACAAACCCACTCAGACACTTATTCACCCACTGAGGTACTCATACACATAGTCTGTCTCAGCACCCACTCACATATCCACTCAGACAGCGACATACCCACTCCCAGACACACTGAGACACAGGCAAACACTCACACACCCACTCAGAAAGTGAGGTATGCACTCACAGGCCCACTCAGTCTTACGCAAACACTTACACACACAATTAGACATTCACAAAACTGCTCACAGAGCCATTGACACATATACATAGTCAAACTAAGAGCTATAAATGTTACATGTGCTTTTGTGCTTTGAAATTGTGCATTTGCTTTGCTGATTCGCAACGGAATCTCAACTGCAAAATATTCTTTGGGGGAAAAGGATTTAAAACGAAAATTATTTAAGGTTCAGTAATAGGGTGGCTCTTAGAAGAGCCTTTGGGTTTATTGTTTAGATGTTAACTGCACATAAAACAGGATGCAGTCTTTCAAGTTACTAAGGAATATCCTGCTGCCTTTCTCAGAGAAATGTACTCCATCACTTCTATATGTATGCTCCATGTGAAGCGCAAGTTGTTTTTGTAGATGGAACCCATGTTGGGGTCTCCAAGGAAAGAATAAGCAGTCTTATTAACATTTTTTCCAGAGTTTTATATAGCGCGAACTAGACCCGAACTGAATCAGGTATCAGAGCGCTTTACATAGCGCCAGTTACGTTACATGAGGACACGCATTCATTTTAGGCACGGGGAGATTTGTCCATTTGTGGACAGAATTCGTCTGACCATTTCTGCCTTTGGCAAATGTTAGAGTACACCAAGGCAGTGGGGGGAGAAAAGTGCCATTAATTGGCCAACTATCTTTCACTATGATTACTAATCCTACCCCAGTAAGAGTGCCTAGGTCAATGCTACCACAGTGCACAATTAAGAGGTTTGTATGTTGGCAATCTGCAATGCTTTTATCAAAAACAGCAATTGCTGCCACATAAACCCTTTCTGGCTAATCCAAGTAATGTCCATATTAGCCAAACCCAAACCCAGGTCAATGCCACTGTTTCTAGTGCACACTCTTTGGCCCAAAAAACATAGCTCTGACCCACAATACACACACTAACCATTTTGAAGTCAAGGAGTAGTAGCACACAGGAGAAGTCTGGACCTGAATGAGAAAGGTGGTAAAATGAAAAGCAGTTAAAATGGAGGACAAGAGTCATATTTCACACACAACTTAAACGCGCATATAAGCATGTTCCGCATTGACTATTTATTCTGCCCCACTGCTGACCTCGGCTACTTCGTTCGCCCGTCGGGCCTTCCGCGAGGCATTTCTGATCACTCACCCCTCAGCGTGAACTTGACCTATCATCGTCCATACACGTGCGGCCTTATTGTTATTAGCCCCTCGCTCATGCAAATCCCTGACATCAAAGACGGCCTCCTCGAGCGCACCGAATATTACTTCACTGAAAACGCCGGCTCGGTTGCTTCGACGGTAACGCTCTGGGAGGCGTATCTAGCGGTCGTAAAGGGTGAGGCATTGACACTAAAAACGGGCTATTTGCGTGCCCATAGAGAACGGATCCTCCAGGCAGAAACAGACCTTATCCACCTCGAAACGGTACACAACACCGTCCCCTCTGACGACACTGCTCACCGCCTCCGTACTCAGCAATTGATGTACAAAGCGCTGACTCAGGAGAAAGCACAGGCCCGTTTGCTCCACACACGCCACCTTGTGTATGAATTCGGAGACGCTGCAGACAAAATGCTTGCGTGGTTGGAGCGGCGAGACCAAGGATCCCGATGGGTTCCCTCCATCCTTAGACCGGATGGCTCCACAGTTGTGGACCCGCAAGATATTGCGGAGGCCTTTGCCGACCATTTGGAGCGCGTGTACACCGCTGGTTCCTGCTATGCGCCTGAAGAATCTAGGCAACTCCAGGAGGAAATGCACCTCCCTGTCATCTCAGACACTGATCGGGCGACCCTGGACGCTGACATCACGGTGGACGAGCTGACTCTGGGAAAGCTATGGGCCCGGATGGAGTCCCTATTGAATTCCTCAAGGGCATGGCCAGAGAGATTGTCCCTCATTTACGCAATATGTTTATACAAAGCCGTGATGATGGTATACTCCCGCTTGCCCAGCGGCTGGCCTCTATTGCGGTAATCCTCAAGCCGAATAAACCACCCACTGATTGCGGCTCTTATCGGCCGATCTCCCTGATCAGTGCAGAGGCAAAGGTCCTGGCTAAACTGCTGGCCAACCGTCTTCTTCTCGTTCTCCCCTCCCTAATACATGACGACCAATCCAGTTTCCTTCCGGGCCGCAATACGGCTCTGAATCTGCGAAGGGTCCACAATGTCATGAGCCGCCAATCCACTATCCAGCAGGATGCAGCTATCCTATCTCTTGACGCTACGATGGCGTTTGATTCGATCGAATGGTCTTACCTCTTCGAGGTTCTGGCCCGTTTTGGTTTTGGACCCCAATTCATTGGATGGGTGAGACTCCTATATACGGACCTCTTTGCCCAAGTCAGGGTCAACGAACACACATCCCGGCGGTTTCGCCTCCACCGGGGTACCAGACAGGGCTGCCCCCTGTCCCCGCTGCTCTTCGCCCTTACCCTTGAGCCTCTCGCCCACTGGATCCGAACTGATGTCTCGATCAGGGGTCTCCAATGGAAGGAGGATGTGACAGACAAGATCTCCCTTTACGCCGACGACATCCTCATTTATGTTTCTTCCCCCCGGTCCTCCATTAAATGTCCTCACGAATTTCGGGAAATACTCGGGCTATTCGATCAATTGGACTAAATCTACGCTTTACATGTTGCACGGCCCCCCTCCCCGGCTGCCCGAGGGTTCTCCATCGCGATTGCTACTGATGGCTTCCAATACCTCGGTATTTATGTCACACCGGATGCGAAGACCTTTCACGACCGTATCCCTCTGTGGTCATCACAACGCTTGGGCTCCCTCTGCTTCTCCCAGGGTTTCGACAAGTGGGACACGATCGGCATTTCGGAGTTGGGAGACCTAGTCCAAAAGGGTGCTATTTTGCCTTTCACTGCTCTTCAGGCTAAATATTTCCTTGCATCCACGGAATCCTTCCGCTACCTACAGATTGCACACGCCATCCGGACCGCCATTCCAGACCTCTCCTTCATTCCGGTTATCTGCCCCTGAGAAGATAGATTACTTTCTGAGCCACTTCCTGAGAAAGCCATCTCCTACACCTATCGAAAACTATGTAATAATCTTCCAAACTCCTTCCAGTCATTACGGGCCAAATGGGAAGTAGACTTGGGCCCCTTGGATGAGGAGGATTGGCGCTCGACCCTCATGTCCCCTAGACAATCGGCTATCTGCCACAGATTCCGTCTGATACAATTTAAGGTTTTACATAGGACGTATATGTCCGCTCTTACTCTGGCGAAAATTGGGCGACGCCTTGACGCACTGTGCTTGCGGGGCTGTGGTTTACCTGGCACCTTTTTTCACATATTGTGGGACTGCCCGAATGTTCAACAGTTTTGGGGTAGCGTTGTTGGGAAAATGAGTGCCTTATTGGGTAAATCGCTCTCCTCCTTGCCCAAGCCGTGTATCCTTGACATATGGGGTGCGAATGACCTTAATGATCACGAACTGCAATGGGCTGCACTAGGATTCTTGCTAGCCAAACGTTCCATTGCGATGAAATGGGGCTCCCAAGATAGACCGCTGATGGTGGGCTGGGTGGCCGAGATGGACCGCTGATGATCACAGAAAAGACAGTATATACGGTGTGTGGCTGTCCTAAGGTTTGGGACAAAAAGTGGGGGCACTGGAATATTTACAGGGGTGAACTTTGTGATTCTCCTACGGCTGAACTAGCTATGTCACATAATGGTCCTGTAAGACGGCACCGGCGCTAACTTGTGTTTTATTAGAACTGGACACGGACTCCTATATGCAACACTGAATGTGACTATTGTGTGACTCTGCTTTCTTTTTAATTTTCATGTTCTTGTTCCTTTGTTTACAAAAACGGAAAAATACCAAACAGTCTGCTTGCATTTACCGTGATCAAATACCTGGTTATAGCACTGCATCATGATATGTAATCGCCGCCGAACCCCCGGGATGTCGGCATCTAGGCTGTGTACCATTTTCATATCTTACAACTGTTGAACGCTGCCGGCCTCAGGGTTGTAGGCACTGATCAGCTGTGTATAATAGACCACCTGCAATAAACTTTTATTTAAAAAAATTAAAAAAATTAAAAATGGAGGACAAGAGCTGGTTTAAACTAGCAAAAAAGTTGGATGGTTAAATTTTTTGGGGAAGCTAAAACTAGTTAGTGTTTAAATAAGTGAAGTGAGTAAAACTCTGGATATGTTAAAGAAGTTGTATGTACTACTGTGGGTATGCTACATTGTCAAACAGCCAACCATACCTGCTACAGTACAATTTGAAGCTAGTCTGCTGCATACATAAAGTGTTGTGAACGTATGACCTACTGGTACAGTAGAGTGTTTCAAAGGAGGTTGATGTGTGAACTGAGGCAAAGCAGAGTGAGGGCAAGGGAGCTTATGAAAGTGTACTTTCAAACTCCAAAACGCTGTTGCTTAATATAATACGCCGCTCAAATAGTAATTTCCAAAACACTACAATCATGTAATGTCTAAAACAGATAAAAAATGTTGGCTGTAAAATGGTAAATGCTTTAATGGACTCCCGTATGGAGTTGCGACTCTTTTGTGAAGTTACACAGGGGGCAGCACTGAGAGTCACGACTGAGTCGCGAATCCGCCCAGACACTACTAGATTGGGCATCTTTAGAGGACACTAAGTAAGGGTTAAAAATAAGTGACCAATCAGAATGGAATAACAAAAGAAAAAATGTAAAGGTATGCTACGATTTTCTAACTACATGAGTATCACTGGAAAAAGAGCGGGAAAGATTGACATTACTGGTTCTTTTCTATTGAGTGGTACTAATAATTTTCTCTCCAAGAAATATGAAGTAAAAAAACTGGGTTCAAATTTTGAGAACAAAGCAATTTCACAGGTAGGTAAATAATGAAGCATATTCATAATGTGTGCGCATATGTATAAAAATATACTGAGTTGTAAGTCTGTGCTTAATGTAATACAATTTCAATTTTAGGTAGCTATCTTTTAACATATTTAAGAATGGACTGAACTAATTGATTATATATCAAGTAAAGTGCTCACAGAAGTTGTGATCCATTTGAACTGTAAGTTAGAAATGCATCTAAACATGTTATATAAACATTTGGAGAATGAAACAGACACTAAGAAATATAGTTACAAACTGAGTCTTGCAATTGGAATTAGTTAACTGAAAACTTTATTAGTGGTAGATAGTTGGCAAGTGAATCTTTTAACCTAGTACATGAGTTCACTAGCTTATCTGCAATTGCTGGATTTAGATTATTTGTAAAGCTGTACTTCTGTTGTTTAACTGTGCTCACAGCCAGGTAATTAAATAGTACTAGATGCTGTGTACATCTGTTTGGATTATTCAGAAAAGTAGACTTTAAAATATATGAGTGGTGCTACTCCAAAACCAGTGTTTTCAGTTTAGACTGCTTTGCTGAATAGAGATTTATAATGTATTGGGAAGTCTTAAGGTTATTTTTTAATCACATTTAAGTGATTGGTAAGATAAAGTGTACATAGGTAATAGTGAGGAAGGTATGCATTTAAAAGGTATTATATGTTGTTCAAAAGTTCAGTAAGTTAGAAGGAAAATGCTACTTACCCAGTATGCATCTGTTCTTGGCATATAGAGCTGTAGAATCATATGCTGTAGCATAGATCGCCATCTAGTGTTGGGTCCGGATGTTTGCACTTTGTATTTCTTCGAAGAAGTCTCTCCAGTCACGAGGTAGGTGACTCCTCCTTTCGGTGATATTGTGCATGGGCATCAACTCCATCCTTATACTGTTTTGCCGTAAAGGCGGATGATGGAGTTAGTAAGAGTAGTTAAAGAGATGTTCATGTATAATGTATCTAAGTAAGATGGTACTGCAACAGGTTAAGGTACCCGGGGAGGCGGATATGATTCTACAGCTCTATATGCCAAGAACAGATGCATACTGGGTAAGTAGCATTTTCCGTTCGCGGCATATGAGCTGTAGATCATATACTTTAGCATAGACTATACAGCAGTTATCTCCCAAAGAAGTGGCTAACCTGTAGCTGTTGCAGTGGTTTGAAATAGTTTTCTTAAAACTGCCTGGCCCACACTAGCTTTTCTTCTTGCTAACACATCTACACAATAGTGTTTTGAGAATGTGTGTGGTGTAGACCATGTTACAGCCCTGCAGATGTCATCTAAGGGTATATTCCCGAAGAATGCCATAGAAGCCCCGCGTTTTTCGTCTAGTGTGCTCTAGGGAGAATTGTTAATGTGTGCTTAGCGTTAATGTAACATATTTGAATACTTTTAACTATCCACCGTGCAATACCCGCTTTTGATATGGGATTGCCTTTATGTGGTGACGCAAAAGCAACAAAAAGTTGTTTGGTTTTCCTAAAGGGTTTTGTCCTTTCTATGTAGTACAGTAATGCTCTTTTGACATCTAACGTGTGAAGAGCACGCTCTGCCACTGAATCTGGTTGAGGGAAGAATACAGGCAAAACAACAGACTGGTTGATGTGAAAGTCAGAGACAGATTTGGATAAAAAATTGGGATTAGTCCCAAGAACCACATTGTTTTGGTGTATTGGCAAAAATGGTTCTTATATAGTTATTCCCTGTAGCTCACCCACTCGTCTTAGAGAGGTGATGGCGCTAAGGAAGGCTACCTTACATGTGAGAAATTGCAGTTGACATTTGTGCAATGGGTGGAGCCATGAGTCTTGTAAGAACTATGTTTAGGTTCCACACCGGAGAAGGTGGAAGTCTAGGAGGAATGATTCTTTTAAGTCCTTCCATAAAAGCTTTATGGGCACTCTAAACAGAGACAAGTGCTGTCTGCTTTGCAGGTATGCAGCTATTGCAGCAAGATGTAATCGTATGGCTTTATACGCTAAATTAGAACGCTGTAGGTGTAACAGATAACAAATTATGTTTTGTATAGAAGCATTTAGTTGATTGATCGGATTGTTACAATAAACTACAAACAAGCTTCCACTTTGCTCCATAGCATACTCTTGTGGTAGGCCGTCTAGCCTCTTTGTTGACATTCATGCAGTTTGGTGGAAGATTAAGGTAGTCAAACTATGATTTCAGGTGCCAGATCGCAAGGTTGAGATGACTGGGATCTGGATGTCTGATCTCTCCATGGTTCTGAGTGAGAAACCTGGGGGGAAAATATAGTTTTTGGTGAGGAACTACTGATAGTTCCAACAGGGTTGTGAACCAGTGTTGTCGGGCCCACGTGGGAGCAACTAGGATAAGTGTCAGGAGTTTCCGAACCACTAACTGAATTAGTGGGAGAGGCGGAAAAGCGTAAGCAAATATTCCTGACCAATTCATCCATAGCGCATTGCCTTTGGACAATGGGTGTGGGTACCTGGATGCAAAGCTTGGGCATTTTTCGTTGAGGTGTGTGGCCAACAGATCTATTTTTGGGTAGCCCCATATTTGGACGAATGGGAGAAGGATTTGAGGATGTAGCTCCTATTCGTGTATTTGCTGTCGCTGACTACTAAGCAGATCTGCAATTTGGTTGTTTACTCCTGGGAGGTGTTCTGCAAGGAGATATATCTTTTGAGGTATGGCCCATCTCCAAATGCTTTGAGCTAGTTGTGAAAGCTGTAAAGAGTGCGCCCCCCGGTCTTTGTATGTAGTACATTGCTGTCTTGTATTCTGTACGAACTAAGACAGCTTTGCCAACTAGATGCAGTTGAAAAGCTTTCAATGCTAGAAAAATTGCTAGAAGTTCTAGGTGGTTTATAAAGAGTTGATTTTGTGGTGTAGTCCACATTTCCTGAATGGTATGTTTTTGAAGATGCGTTCCCCAACCAGTGAGCGATGTGTCTGCTGTTAGCACTATTTGTGGAACCGGGTCGACGAATGGCCGCCCCTTGGAAAGGTTTTGTATGGTCCACCGCTGCAGAGAGCGATGGGCGCGGGCGTCCACCAACATTGGATCTGTCTTCTGACCTTGAGCCTGGTTCCACTGACGTGCTAAGCATTCCTGTAGGGACCGCATTTGAAAACTTGCATAAGGGACGATTTGAATGCAAGAAGCCATCATTCCGATCAATTGAATCAATCAGCTATCCCCCAATCTGACCTCAATCCCAGGTCGTAATCGCTACAACCGCCCTCGTCGCACGCACAACTCTTCTTCTGACCTCGACACACTCACCCTTCTCCGCTCCTATGACCCAGCCCCCCAAAATAACACAACCACCCCACACCTCAACATTCCCACGATACACTCAAATCCCCTTAGGCCGCCCACACTAAACAGCAGATTCTCCATCCCCAATAACCTGAGAAAAGTCCCTCTCTCTCTAGAACCATCAACCGCCCTCAACACACCCCGTCTCAAATGCACTCTTCTCAACTGCAGATCAGCCAAGAAACATTCCGCCGCCATTGCTGACCTCCTCTTATCGCGGGACCTTGACCTAATCATCTTGACAGAAACCTGGCTAACTGAATCTTCGACACCTATAATGGACATATTGGTTCTTCCCGACTACCACATTATCAGGCTCGACAGAACAGGCAAAATAGGTGGTGGAATCGCATGCATCTACAGGAACAACCTCTCTGTTCAGAAAGTCAACTCCACCTCCCTACCATCCCCAACATCCTGGGAATACATCTGCCTTGACATTATGAGTGAGGGCAAACCGATATGCGCGCTTCACAGCATTTACCACCCACCCAGGGACAACTTCACTTTTTCCCAAGAAATAATGGAGTTGATCTCAACCAATTCCGGACGGCAACTCACCCAAATATACCTTGGTGACTTCTACCTCCACTGGAACGATCGCAACGACGCAGTGGTAAATAGTCTTAAAAATTTCCTTGATGCCCTTAACCTCACCCAAATATGCAACGGCCCAACCCACGAGAAAGGTTCAACCCTCGACCTGATCATCTACAAAGAGGACTCTATCCAACTCGAGTCCATCCAACCCTGTGACTGGTCAGATCATCATATTGTCACATTTTTTATCAATGAAAAAGTCAAAGTTAACCCGGCTCAACTCTCCAAGCCCAAAGTCTGGAAAAGAGACTCGAAAAAGCTCAACCCAGGCTCTTTGCCCCCTAACAGTTGCAACCTCCTACTGCCACCGACAAGCGCTACAGACGTCCAAACTCTGACTGACCACTATCTCAACGCTATGACATCTATAATTAATGAGGCTGCACCTATGGAGCTGAAAAGAGTCTCTACTAAAATCTCCAAACCATGGTACGACGGGAGTCTCAATGAGGATAGACGAGACATGCGAATGGCAGAGCGTACCTGGAGATCAGCCCCCTCTGCAATGCACCTAAAAGAGCTGAAGAAAAAGAGAAACGCCTACTTCAGGAAAATAAAACGCTCAAAATCAGACTTCTTCAGCCTCCAACTCGACCAAGCAAAAAACCGCCCGAAAAAACTGTTTGAGCTAATCAAAACACAATCCAAGGAACAACCCCAACCGCTCAACACTAGGTGTGAGGCACCCTCCTGTGAAGACTTCGCTGCTTTCTTCATCCAAAAAACTGACAAAATAAAAAGCGATCTCCTCATTGACGCAAGCCTCTACTCCAAACCCCAACGCCTAGCACCCACTGAACCAAAAAACAATGCTACATGGTCAACCTTCGGCACATACTCGGAAGAAGAAATTGGCAAACTGCTCAGCACCCTGAAACCATCCAATCACCTCACGGACCCCCTCCCTGCCTCCGCAGTAAAAGACTTTACCCCTGTGCTTCTCCCTCTCTGGACTAAAATTATCAACAGCTCACTCCAACAAGGAAGCATACCTGACTCTCTCAAAATTGGACAGGTCACACCTCTACTAAAGAAACCTACAGCCGACCCCTCTGATCTTAACAATTATCGTCCCATCACCAATATTCCTACTCTCGCCAAACTATTGGAAAAATGCGCACAACTACAATTGACTAAACACATTGAGCAATTCCATCTCCTCAACGCCCACCAGTCAGGCTTCCGAGCAGGACACAGCACAGAGACTGCTATGACTCACATAATCGACGACGCACTTCAAATGCTAGACCAAAACGACACCTGCCTCCTCATCCTTCTAGATCTCTCTTCAGCATTCGACACCGTTAAACATGAGAATCTACTAGAACTACTAAATACAAGAATGGGTTTATCTGGAACTGTTCTCAAGTGGTTCACTTCCTTTCTTCACAACAGGTCGCAGAAATTCAAGAGCAACAACCTGATGTCCTCGCCAATACCTGTAACGCTAGGCGTCCCCCAAGGATCCTCCCTATCCCCAACTTTGTTCAACCTAGTCATGGAACCTCTCACCTCCTTGCTACAAGCATCCAATGTAAACTTTCACATGTACGCCGATGACACTCAGCTATATCTCAAGTTACAATCCCCCAAAGACATCTTACGTCTGAACTCAACGATCAGGAGCACCCAATCTTGGCTGGCTATCACCTCAAACTAAACGCTATGAAGACTGAGTTCCTTCTGATCTCACCTCCCACGAAAATATCTACCACACAAACATGGCTTAAGCACCTAACAGCACTCAATGTCCAACCGACCATAGTGGACTCAGCAAAATCTTTAGGCATAACACTTGACACCAACCTCAACATGCAGCAACATATCAGCAAGGCAACAAAGGGAGCGAACTTCCAGATCAACACTCTGAGGAAACTTAAACCCTACCTCCCAGCCAAAGACTTCCAAACAGCAGTACAATCGCTAGTCATCCCACGTATTGAATACGGCAGCACCGCCCTCTGCGGACTCCCCCTAACTACCACCGCACCACTAAGAGCTTCGCTGAATGCTGCAGCGAGACTCATCACTGGGTCAAAAAAGCACTCCCACATTACCCCTGACTTGAAATCCCTGAACTGGCTGCCTTTTGAAGCCAGAATACAGCTGAAAATCGCCTGCATGACACACAAGGCGGTACACCTAAACTCACCCGGCTACCTCGCTCAGAAACTGACAATCTCTGGGGGAACTAGAAACACGAGAGGCACAAACAATCTTCTGCTAAAACCTCGAAGATTCCGGAAGGAAAAAACTTACAAGCGCTCCTTCTCAGGATTGACGCCTAGGATTTGGAACTCACTCCCTCCCGAAACCAGGCTTACCTCTTCCACTACACTCTTCAAAAAAGAAGTAAAAGCTATCCTCATGGCTAAATACACTTGATCTATCATCTCGAACTCTGTCAACACCTTGCACCGATCTGTTTTGCATGCTTGACTCATTTACTTATTTGTAGGAGTTGTTTTATTACTCACGTGATGGCTTGCAGCCACCTATTTGTACTATGTGATCTTTTGATTTATTGTTTGACTATGTTCCCTCATGTACCCCTCTATGTAAAGCGCTCTGATATCTGTAAAGATCTTGTTCGCGCTATATAAAACTTTGAAAATAAATAAATAAATAAATAAATTGCATAAACACTCGGGCTGGTAATGAGTGTTGAGGCTGAAATTTTGATATTAGGTTTAGCAAGTTGTGTATCTTGACTGGGTTGGGGTATTCTAGAGCTTTGCAAGTATCTATTGTGGCTCCTAGATACGCTTGTGTGTGGGATGGCTGGAGGTGAGACTTGGCGAGGTTTACAGTGAATCCCAAGTCGTGAAGTAGCTGAACTGTTTGAGCGTGGCGTAGGTCGCTGTATCACGATTTGGCTTTTATTAGCCAGTCATCTAGGTAAGGGAAGACGTGAATGGGTTGTCTTCTTAAATGAGCTGTGACTACTGCCAGACTCTGGGTGGTGTAGTTACACCAAATGGGAGAATTTTGAATTGATAATGTTGTCCGTCCACCACGTACCTGAGATATTTTCTGTGAGCCGGATGAATGGGGATATAAAAATAGGCGTCCTTTAAGTCCAGAGTGGCTAGAAAGTCGCCTTGCTGAACAGGGGAAGCACTTATTGAAGTATGACCATGTGGAAGTGGTCTGACTGAATGTAGAGGTTTAGCTGTCTGAGGTCTAATATAGGCCTGAGAGAGCCGTCCTTTTTGGGAATTAAGAAATACAGGGAGTATACTCTGGTCCCTTGATGATAAAATGGGACTGGTTCTATGGCCCGTTTTTCCAAGAGAGAGAGAACTTCTTGTTTTAAGAGGGTGAGATGTTCTGGTGACATGGTATGTGTTCTTGGAAGAATAGTTAATGGAGTGCTGGTAAGCTCCAGGCAGTAACCATACTGGATAATTTCTAGTACCCACTTGTCTGAGGTGATTGAGTTCCAGACAGGTAGGAATTGAGAGACGTCCCCCCAACAGGAGTGGAATGATCGGGGAGTAGCGGAAGGTAGTCACAGTTTGTTGGCATAGGAAGTGAGTGTGGAGCTGCCTCTTCCCCCATTATTGTTTCCCTATAACCTCCTCTAAACTAACCTCTGGAAGAGGGGGGTTGGTTGTTACCCTTGTAAGAGGAGGAGGGATTTTCAGTAGACACTGTCTTTGAATCACCCCTGTTAAAGGTGCGGCAAAAGGAACCCTATTAGTTGGTAATTGTGAAGCCTCCATGGACCTTTGCGACCTCAGTGTCCTTTTTCATTTTTTCAAGCAAGGTATCGACAGCTGGCCCAAAAAGATGTTCTTGATCAAAAGGCTGGTTTAGTATGGAGGATTGTACCTCCTGTTTAAATCCCGAAATTATAAGCCAGGCATGTCTGCACAATAGCTCATGAGTATTTACTGCATGAGCTGCTGTGCCCTCTGCTTTTAGGGCACATTTAATGGAAGAATTAGTGATGAGTTTGCCTTCCTGGATAAGGTCGTTAGCCTTTGCTTTGTACTGATCGGGTAAGTGTTGCATGAGTTTTTCTAACTCATCGTAATGAGCCCTATCATAGCGCGCTATCAGCGATTGAGCGTTTGCAATACGCCAATAATTTTCAGCCTGTGTAGCCACTCTCTTACCTGAGGCATCAATGAGCTTGGACTCCTTGTCAGGAAGGGGCCTCACCTGTGGTTTGAGAGTTTGCTCTCTTGAGAGCGTTAGAGACTACAAGAGAGTCCAAAGGCAACTGACCTTTGATGTAAGCAGGATCTGTAGGAGCAGGTTTATATTTGTCTACTCGAGGTGTGAGTATTCTTGCCCTACCCGGGTCTTTAAATTCCTCATCTGTGTGTTTTAACATGCCTTTTAGCATTGGTAAAGTGTGAGTAGATCTTTGGGAATAAGTAAGTTTCTCAAAGAGGAAATCCTCTTCCAAAGGCTCTTCATGGAGCTCCACTCCGTGATATTGGGCAGCTCTGTTAATGAGCAGAGTGTATCCAATGTTGTCATCAGGTGGGGAGGGTCTAGAAGGATATAGGTCGTCATTGTCTGTTTCCAATTCCTTATCATAATTTTCGCGAGGGTCAGTGTCTTGTGGTATATCATGATCTTGTGGTATATCCTGCTCTTCGTCCGTATCCCCATCCCCATAATCGTCATCCTGTGTGGTAGGTGAAAGTGGAGGTGGTGGTAAATTTGATGGTGAGATAATCAAATTCGGAGTAGGAGAGGGAGGTGGCATGTCATTTTTAGGTCTCGCCTAGTGATGCAGCCTTGCGAGATCTATGGTCGTCGATTTTTCGTCCGAAGGGGGACAGATGTGCACGTGTACGACAGGAAATGTGCACGCGTAGAGGTCGCAGCGTTTCAGCACAAAATGCTTTCGCTTTTGCTTGTCGTCTCCTGTTCCCGTACAGCTCAGCAAGGACCTCCAGGTGGCGCTGTGGTCCATCAGTTACGTGGGCTTCTCTCTGTCCATCATCTGCCTGGCAGTAACGCTGGTCACCTTCGCTATTCTGTCGTGAGTAATATTTACCTAGTTTACCCTTTTATAACCCAAAGAGGATATTTTGTGCTAAAGGTTGAAAAGATGTTTGTCTGCCCTTGGGAACAGCATCCCACGCTGGAGCAGGTGCAGAGGATCACAAACTCTATGAAAGTGCCCAAAATCCTTTCATTGTATTCGTCGGAGGCGTCTCCAGGAGAGGACTGCCTAGACTCTGAATCAAGCATTCAGGAGACACATGGGGATGAAAGATAGTATCAATTTGCCTACTCCAAGCAGAATAAAGCTCGCTCTATGGGGCACACAGCAGCAGGGCAGGCGCCCTCTGGAGCAGCCTATGGGAAAGAGGTCTGTAGAGTAAAGCCTGGTGCAGCATTAGGACAGGGGCAGAAAGAAGCAGATTTGGGAATTCACAGGTGTAGCTCACAAACCCGGTTTCATTTTTATAATTTCAGGAGGTAGTCTGCTTTCGAAGCACAGTTTTGAGTGATGGGACTTGTTTAAAGGGAGGCTAAGCCTTTTAAAAGCAACTGTGTTTCTTCCAGCATGGGCTGTGGGCTTGGCAGGCACATGGGGGGGGGGGGGGGCAAGAACCCTACTGGAAAGCCAGAACCGTGGTTAAGTAGTGTTCAGTGCACAGTAGTAGGCAGAGAGAGACGACCTAAAGGCACTTAGTGGACCTGTGTTGCCCTCGATTATACAGATCCCCTCCTCCACCCACCAGACACTGCCCTTAAGATGACGACGCACTACTAATGCCACTGCTTTCCGGTATTCTGAACTGCACCTCGGTGATGGGTTGCGCCAGGAGTGAAAATTATGCTGTACCTACTCCAGCAGCCAGTTGGCATTCAACACATCTGGGGATGTTTATCTATTTGTGTGGGTGTTTATAGAGCACAGCATGCTAGGGTGACGCCAGAGTCCTTTGCCAGAAGAGGCCAGACATAAAATGTATGACATAGTCCATTCCTGGCACATACGTGTTGCAAATGTACAATATGTGCATGCCGGAGAATAAGTACATCAAAAGGTTCTTGAATCGTGTGTTCACGAGATAGTGGTTTTGATTTGCCGAGTCCTTTTAAGCCACATCTTTACCTAGACTACGACAGGCGCCTGCTGTGCTCCAATCAAGTAATATTTAAACATTCTAGTTTATAGTATGAGAACTGGAGTCAGAATATGATATTTGACGCTTTTTATCGTGGTGAGGCGGTGTTCCGAGTTTGATGTTATTCCATCTTTGGTGCGAAGAGCCGTTGCCATCGCATTGTATGGAGGGGTAATAACGCTGCTGTACTTCCCCTCCTACAGCAACCAGCACCTAACTGCCTTGAAGTAGTTTTTCTCCGTGTGGAACACAGTGCTCTAAAGTGCCCAAGTGGGGGTTATTTTCCATCAGCATCCTAAACTAGAACTCGCAGTCTGCATTTGCCCCATGTGTCCCTTTTAGCAGGGTCTGACTGGATCAGAAAGAAGGTCCGGGCACCAAAAAAAGTGTCATCATTTGTCAATTAAATATTTTTCAAAAATGGCCATGTTTTTCACATTGAAGCATTTTCTTGTAAAGTGACACTGTATATTGTTTTGCAAGGTATGGAAGATAGCAAGGATTTGAGCTTTCCGCTTGCAATGTTTATAATATCAGGGAAAATACATGAAAAGAGGCCGCTGTAGGGGGAACTTTATATATGCATGCCATGCTCTTGAGCAGCAAAACCTGTGCATGAAATAACTAGGTGTAACTTGTTATTGGTTTGAAATGGGACACGTGACCTGTACTGATATGGCATGAACCTAGCTACACATAGTGTGCATAATGCTTAGTATCCCCTCTTCCATTGCCACCCTTAAAGCTGAGAAGATACTTTCTGTGTACCTTACCTGTGTATGCTGCAAAAGAGAGAACCAATGCCTATACATTTAGCATGCAAGCAGCATGCTTCTCAGGACGTTTATGAATGTATTTGTGTAATAGCATGAAGATGGTATACTGCTGGTATCCAACAATTTTCACCATCATTGTACATCTTTTAAACCAATGTTATACAGATTCCATCTTAATAAGGAGTTCATGGAGAGGTGGTACTCCATTCTCAATAAATGCTCTCTGGATTTGATCCTTTCGTTAATTGAAGAACTGGCGAAGGTAATCCATGAATTATCCAATGAAATAGAGGAGATCAAACACAATTTGGAGGGACGAATGGACAAAGATGATAGGGCAAAAGCTCTAAATGATATCAATGCAAAACTGGACAAATATTCTAAAGAACTTCAGGAAGGGAAATTGAGGAAGTTCAAACGAGACACGTTGGACTATAAGCTAAATGAGGTGTATACTTGGGCGGAGGTCTATGCCCAGAGAAGAGTCTACCCTAAAAAGAGAGCACCAACAACATCTGAAGAGAGTTTGGTCTCAGACAGTGATCTAAATACCAATAGACCACCAGCACAGATACAAATTACAGGAGAACAAGAGTCCACAGAGCCAGTGGAGAAAGGAGCATCAAAAGCAACAGGAGCCAGCCAGCATTTTTTGTCCCAGGTAGGGGACTCAACCCAACCTCCAGGGAAACCAAAACCAACAGGAAAATCAGGAGAGGTAGCGGAAGGAGCGCGAACAAGGAGTCAAAGACAAACTTAGTGATAAACATTTCCAAAACCGAATTGACTTGGAATGAAACGAGAGTCTTAAACAAAGGTATGATACTAATAGTTTGGAAAGTGAGATTGCTCTATTCAAATTTATGAGAGTGTTAAAACTGAGACATTTTTTCACCAATGCTGTACCAACACAACCAGAGAAAGAAGAATCAGAATTTCTGGAATTTTAACCCAAATCAAAATTTCAAGCGCCGGTTTCACATAAAATTCTGGATGCTTTTGAGAAATCAGTAAGGAAGGATATGGACCGACTAAATATGCGGAAATCCCACCAGAAGAATCTCTCCGTCCGGGACAGAAATATCCTGAAAGGACTTCAAGAAAATGAAAAAATAACAATTCAAAAAGCAGACAAAGGGGGAGCAATCATTGTCATGGACAAAGCTTTGTACATTCAAAAAGTGGATGAACACGTGGCAGATAAGTCTACCTATTTTGATTTGGATAGAGATCCAACGGAAGAATTAAAAACTACTCTTCAAATCATCCTAGAACAGGCATATGATTTAGGCCATATTTCATCAGCAACTAAACAATTTTTATCCGTTCAGTATCCCAGGAGACCACGCCTCTACATGCTCCCAAAGGTTCACAAGAACCTACAGGATCCACCTATGCGACCCATTGTGACCGGTTGTGGCACTATTTTTGAGCCACTGGGTCAGTACATTGATACATTTTTTCAGCCGTTCGTACAACAATGGCCATCCTATATCAAGGACACTAATGATTTTTTATTGAAACTCAAGGAAATCACAACCACAAACAACATGATACTGTGTACAATAGACGTTAAGTCTTTGTATACATCGATCCCCCATAAATCCGGTCTGGAAGCCCTGGAATGGGCTCTGTTGCAACAACCTTCTGTTAAAGCGGATAAGGTGTTTATTTTGGAACTTTTGCTTTTTTGTTTATACCACAGTTATTTTCAGTGGACTGCTAAGTTTTTTCTCCAACAAAATGGAACATCCATGGGGTTTGCGGGGGCACCCGCCTACGCAAACACCTTCATGGCAAAGTTTGAGGCTGACTTCATCTACAGTGACAGTGATTGGAAAGAGCAAGCGATTATATATCGCAGGTTCATTGATGATATCTTTGTGTTATGGTCTGGACCGAGAGAAAGTTTGGAAAGGTAAATAGAGAGACTCAATGAATGTGTGGAACAAATTACATTTACTCACATCAGCGAAAAGAAATATCATTTTTGGATGTAGCCATTAGAGTGAAGGAATCGAAGATCAAGACAAAAGTCTTTCGGAAAGAGACGGATGTGAATAATTCTTTATTGTACCAAAGTTTCCATCCTCAAAATTTGAAGAACAACCTACCTGTCTCAGATTATATGAGGATCAAGAGAATTTGCTCAGAGAAGGAGGATTTAGAAAAACACTTAAACCAGCAACATCATAAATACATGAAGAGAGGGTACCCAGAGGAAGTCTTAGAGAAAGCAAGGAGGATACAAACTTGTGATAGAGAAAATCTTCTTAAACAAAAACCCAAGAAAACATCCGAAAGACATGTTTTTGTCTCAAAATTTTCAACATCTTCCCAAAAGATCAAGAATATAGTGAACAGACATTTGGAATTACTACAGAATGAACCAGATTTCAGAGGAATTTTTTCCCAAAAAACTATTTTTGCCTTTACGAGATCAAAAAACCTGAAAGAATTGTTGATGCCACCCACAAGGGAACATGAAGTTGTTTATAAAGGTATGAAAAGATGCGCTAATTGTGTGCATTGCCGTAACGTTATTGCAGGAGGGACCTTACATCACCCACAGACTGGGAAAGAAATTGCACTACATTATGATAGAGATTGTAATTCCAACAATTTGATCTATTACATAAAGTGCCCATGTGGCAAAATTTATGTTGGGAAAACTGAGAGGAAATTAAAAATCCGAGTTTCGGAACACAAAAATACCAAATATAAAAAGCAACTTAGATAAACACTGGATTGAAAATAATCACAACATATTCCAGATCAGGTTTTCAATACTGGAAAAAGTCAAAACATATGAAGAAGTGGATCTAACCAGATCCCTCCTCCAAAGAGAGATCTATTGGATTAAGAGATAGGAAACGCAGGAGCCAAGGGGGCTCAATGAAAAAGTAGATTTGATCTGTTTCTTATGAAGTTTTGTATAAATTCATTTATGCCACCCTGTATCTGTGGGAAAGATGCATGCATTATAGGAACGCATTTCATCAGTAATGTATTCTAGTAACACAGTCAACTTCTTCGTGAGCATTGTAACCATGTTGTCAAAAGCATAAAATGTTGTGATTCTGAACACCATTGATAAGCAATGCCTATGAGTGAGTGATTCTGTTGCTCCTCACCTAAATCCTTCCATACAAACACACACTTGTTTATTTATTTTTTATACATGCCTTTTCATCTCATACATTTTCCTTCTTATTTTTTCTCTCACGGAGTGTTTTGACAGACTTAGTGACTCAGTAAGATTCGATTAGCATTGTGAACAGAATGAGCCCCACTCTAAGATGGCGCCCCTAGCGGCGGCAATGGGTAGTCCGCTTTCAGTTTCTACAGCACTCGCATTATAGTGTGAGCAAGGTGGAGGAGTTTGTATCCGCGTGTAAAAACACCATGGACGCTGGTAGAAAGACAGAGGTTTATGAAACGCTAAGGAGAGATTCGAGTCACAGGTACGGCCGAGGTTCTTTACAGCGACAAACGGGAGCGCTGGGTGCTCTCTGAGGTAGTTTTACAGAGCGTTTTGGGTAAACATGTGATTTTCCTGATTTTTCAGGAGACAGGACCAGTGTGTGAATTGGGGACCACGGAGCAGGGAGTAGCGAGCCTTTGTCGAAGGGAGAACAGGTAAGACTGTTCAGTAAGATTGTGTAACAGCATTATTAGGGTAGAAAGTAGGGCAGTCTTCATGGTTGGTTATTTTGTTTTTCATTGAAACAGGAGGTGTATTGAGGATTTTTTACTCGGAGAGTGAGTATGAAAGCAGTGATCTTTTGTCATGTTGAGCACAATAGCGGTGAGGTGAGGGGCTTTCTCTATAAACCACACAACATTTCAAATCACATAAACAACACATGGTAAATGGCGAAGAACGTCTTGCGCATTGTGGAAGTTTTTTGTAAAGGCTCAAATTAAACTCATTTACATGTTTAGTTTACAGGCCCCTGAGGAAGAGCTCTTTGAGCTTGAAATGCATTGGGCATCGAGAGAAATCATCTCTGAAGCATTCAAGAATTTGATTGATTTTGTGATTCTGTAATTTTTCAGATGTTGAAATTGCAACTGAATGTTGGGCTTATGCCTTAATTGAAAAAATGAAAATATATTTTTTATGAAATTGAAAAAATATATGCTGAAAATACCCGAAAAGTTTGTTTATTCATCCTTTGATTTTGTACAAACGCAAGTGGTGTTCTAGTCTTAGAACCACACCAGCAACAGTGCACGGAGGTTAAGTGTCTTGTTCACTTAAGATAGGAGGTTACCACGTAGGCACGGGAGTGACAAACGTGCTACCTCCGCAGCACGATTGGTAATAAACAGCAAAAGAGCGAAATTTAATAGGTAAAAAATCAGGAGTGCTTCTCCAATTTTCAAAGATTACAAAAACAGCACCATCTTGCCGTGTTGTTGTTAATATACTTAGATTTGATGGAGTCTATGATGCAGTTAGACAAGCTTGATGTAGCCCTAAATGGGCAAAAGAAAAATTACCGATGAAATTTAATGACTTACAACAATACATAAATATTGTATTCAAGACATTATTCAAAATGCTCCCTGCTAATCATATAATTTATGGGCACCATCCTGACATGTTAAATAAAATAAATGCATAAATACATGAATTCATTCTATAACAAGGGGTAGACCTTTAAAGTATTACATTCATAATTAACCAACATATATTTGAAGAATGAGGACACATTCATGTCCTGTACAGGCAAAAAAGGAAGTCTGCAACACAATCAAGCTGTGTATAGGCTCATATAGGAAATCCTATACTTTCATGGGTCTACACAAATCAACTCATCAGATTTATCTATAATTTCATCAAGAGTGCATCCTACGATTTCCTCATTGTAAATAAATCCGCTTCCAATGTGAACTGCTAGCTCCTCCCCACTATTCAAACCTAGCGGGGCCTTGGTTTGCAGATCAATGATGAACCTTGATTCCAGCCTGTGAAGTCTCAGAATTCTGTCACCAACCCTAATATTCACTGGTACATGGTCAATACCATAGTATCGTAGGAGATCCCGATTACTTTGGTGCATATTTTCAAAGTGTTTGGATACTGGATATGTAGCATCTTTGTTGACTATGGCCCATGTTCAATGATACGAGTTTTAGAAGAATGGATGGTGCTACCAATGTATCTCAGCCCACATGGGCACATGAGACAACAGACTGTATAGGCAGTGTTACAAGTCAGAAATTTAGTGATTGCCCTAGGTTTCTTCAAATCTGGTACCTTGTAAGATAGAGTTCTACTACTGCTGGCACAGGCCTTGTTTTTGCCACACCGAAAAAAATCTTGTAGTTCCTTAAAGGTCGCACTTCTCCCTATTTTTTCATGGTGGCTATGCACTAAATGAACTCTCAAACATCTGGCTTTTGTGAAGGTGACCAAATGGATCGGAGACATATCCGATCCAATGAATGGGTCCATTTTCTGAGTACGCCCGTTTTTCTGTAGTATGTTTCTCAGTTCTCTTGCGTTTTCCAAAAAGGACGTGGTCATTCTAAACTTTCCTGTCTCCTTTCTGCCTCTTAATAATTCTTTTCTAGGAATGGAATTCACTTTATTCAGAGTATTTACTAACAGATGTTTCCCATATCCTCTAGCAAAGAATCTGGCTATGCTTTCTTGTGCTTTATGAAACAAAACAAGGACCCCCTGATTCAGTTCGATTTCCTGGGTCAGGGCAAATTGCATATGTCTCCTGTCTACGCGTTTCGACACTGTAAAAGTGCCTTCCTCAGGACTGTACCATCGTGCGGTTGTGCAGACAGAAATGAATTAAAGATCACTTGTCACTGCGGTTAGATGTCACAAAAAGGTTGGTTTAAAAAACGGGATATGCCGAATCGTAATCGTGGGCAGTTCTTTAATTGATACTGTTGTCAGGTAGCTGGTCAGTTAGGGTTCAAAATATATACGGTCAACGATCTGAATAGTTTTTTCAGATAGGCAACCTGCCAGTAGTCTGTGTTAGTAATATACTCCCATTATTCCTGCCAATATATTGAACCTCATATGTTCTTGGGGACAGCCTATACGCGTTTCGACACTGTAAAAGTGCCTTCCTCAGGACTGTACCATCGTGCTGTAAAAAACATTATAAACAAGCATTGGCATAGCCAATAGGTCTCGCCTTTGGGACCTTATAAGTATTTAGTTATGCAGCACAATATCCTTACTGCAACGACATTAACTGTTGCATGGCTAAACACTTATAAGGTCCTAAAGGCGAGACCTATGGGCTATGCCAATGCTTGTTACAACCTGCATGCCAAAGAGGAGAAAAGTGAAGGAGCGAATACAAGAGAGAAAGAATGGAAGAAGCAATGGCAGATTGAACTCAAGTGGGGGAGTGAGTGAGAGAAGAGAGAACGATAGGAGAGAGAATGAAGGGGGAGAGAGAGAGAGAGAGAGAAAGAAGGGGGAGAAAGAGAAGGAGAGAAAGGGAGGAGACAGAGAATTAAGGAGAGAGAGAGAAAGAATAGAGATAGAGAATTAGAGCGTTATGTTATAATGCTTTTTATCAGTGTGTATAATAATGTATCAATTTTTTATTGAATATGATTCAAACGTGTATTAAATGTGTAATTTGATATGTACAATGAGTAGTGGTATGTAATTCTTTTTGTGGTCCATCCACTTTATATGTGTTAGTTGTTTTGTAAAATTTGCCTGGGTGCTTACTCACATATGCTTTCTTGTGCGCCATCTGGAAGTGAGAATCCCTAGTGCTGTTTCTCTTCAATCTTAAAAACTCACAAAACGGAATACTGTTAATCAGTTTATGTGGACGGCTGCTCGTGGCATGGAGGAGTGAATCCCCAGCTGTTGGTTTTCTGTACGGTGCGGTACACAGTTGCCCCTCTGATACAAACACTCTAAGATCTAGAAAGTAGACTGTTTTGGAACTTACTTCACCAGTATAATTTAGATTTATACTGTTCAAATATTGGATGCATTCCCACGCGGACTCTGGGTGCCCCTTTCAAACCAGAAAAAACTAAGTGCCTATGCCATGATATTATATTAGCCATCCAACCTTCATTTTCGGCCGAACATGCCACCTGCTTCTCCCATGAGCCCACAAATAAATTTGCGTAGCTGGGGGCGAAGCAGGTGCCCATGGCCGTCCCGGATATCTGCCTGTAATGTTGGTCCTGGAACAAAAAAATATTGTGTTTTAGACAGAATTCTATAAATTCCATCAACATTTCATTATGTTCTGTGAATTTCAAAGATCGATTATTAAAAAAAGTCTGAACTGCTCTATGTTTATGCTTGTGTAGAGGCTTGATATATCTAGGACTACCATTTGGAAATCAGCCTCCCATGTCAGCTTTTCAATATGACGCAAAACAACTTTCATTTCCCCGATATACGAACTCAAATTCAGTCACAAATTGAAACAAAAAAATATATTATATATATATATATATATATATATTATATATATATATATATACACACACACACACACACACACACACACACACATACACACACACACATATATATATATAGAAATTGTGATATTGGTTTCAAAGGACTACATACGTTACTTTGTTTGATCCCTACCAGTGCCATTCTTTGTACAATGTCCAGGGAGAGGTTAGATGTATCACTTTCCCCTGTCTGCAGACTTTTCAAAGCTTCCAAGGTTGCAAGAGCTTCTCTTGTCAGAATATCTGTTGCTATAGGTTTATTATATGATTTTCTAGGTTTAGCCGTTGTTGGTTTCAATTTGAATAACTAATGAAGTTTAGGTTTCCTAGTGAACTTAGATAAGTCAATTCTAGTATCGGCTCCTCCCCTCAATATCAGAACTAGAATAGGTCCTGACTTCATTGAACTTTTTTCCCCCTCACTCACCTCTACTTATTCCCCCAGGGCTCCAACCACGCCCATATCGAACTCTCATACACTGAATAATAACGTCCACATACCCATATCCCCTCACCAAATCAATCTAAGATCATCCAGATCACATTACCATTTAACTACCACTCATGCTACTCCTCCTCCACGACGATCATTATCGCATTACCTTCCTCAACTTAAAAGGTGACCCCCAAAGAATGGCCAACCGAAGAAAATAAAACATTGGAAAAGGAATCTTCGTAAGATAAACCACAATGAACGAGCTACCCTTTGCAATAATACCTCGATTCCACAGACCAACATGGATGATGTCAATGACCTCACAGACTTCTACAATACTTCCATATTGGAAATCATGGACTCCATCACGCTCCTTCAACAGAAAAATATATCCAATAAAAATGTAAAGCCCTGGTTCAATGACAATTTGAATACCGAAAGATGCAATCTAAGAATTGCAGAAAGAGCATGGAGATCTTCCCCATCCTTTGAACTACTAAAACGCTTAACAATGAGGAACACATACAACAGAAGAATAAGACAAGTTACAGCTAACTTTTTTTAGAGCACAGCTTGACCAAGCCAGAAACAGACCCAAAAAACTATTCGAAATAGTCAAACAGCAATCGCGCAACATATCAAACATGTTAAGACTCCGGGTCCAGCACCCCACCAAATTGCGAAGGACAAAACCACAAAGATATTGAATAAACTACTATTAGCAAAGGATCTACTTTGGACTACCTCATTCAGTTTCTCACACACTTCCCAGTATATGGAAGGGAAGGAAAGATCCGAGAACTCCTCCAAAAACAATGCCTCCTGGAACACCTTTTCCCAAATCAGTGAACATGACATGTACAACATTCTTTATTCCTTAAACCCGTCTAACTACTTCGCTGACCCTCTACCACCACTTATTTTCAAAGAGATCAAAACCTGTCTTCGCCCCCTATGGACCAAGATAGTAAACGCCCCACTTCGTCAGGGCACTATCCATGACAGGCTAAAAGTAGGACGAGTAACCACCATGTTAAATAAAAACACGGCACACTGCTTGGACCCTAATAACTTAGGACCCATCTCCAACATCCCTATCCATCCATCCATCGAAATGAATCATGCCATCTGATACTGCTCGATTTATCGGCTGCCTTTGACACAGTCAAACATGATAATCTACTGAACCTACTGGAACAAAGGATGGGCTTATCAGGAGTCATTTTACAAGGGTTCTGGTCATTCCTCCAAAACAGATCCCTAAGAGTCAAAATGAACAAATCTCGGTCTAAGCCCCACGCAATCACTCTTGGCGTTCCCCAAGGATCTTCACTATCACCAATTCTCTTCAATTTATTTCTGTAATCACTGGCAAACCATCTAAAATCTACCAACATCCATTACCATATGTACGCTGATGACACTCACATGTATCTCAACATTGCCTCCCCAGAGGACATTATATCTCTTAATTACATCTTACAAAACACACACCTCTGGCTCACCGATAACCATCTCAAACTACACGCTGCAAAAACCGAATTTCTCATCTCTCCGCCGAATAACATCACATCCCCATGATTGAGCCCTGGTTGAAACATCTTACAGCCCTCAAATGTTCGCCCCACATCATAGACTCCACTGGACCCTTGGGTATTATACTAGACAAACACCTAAATATGCAGGATTAAATTACCAAAGGAGCAAACTACCAACTGAGCATTCTGCGGAAACTTAAACCCTACCTTCAACACGAAGACCTAAAAGAAGTGGCTCAAGATCTTATTTTACCCAGATTGGATTATGGTAGTGCCACACTATGTGGCTTACCTCAATACAAACTGGCCCCTCTAATAGCCTCTCTCAAAGCGGCAGCAAGACTTGTCCTCTGAACTAAAAGAAACACACATCACCGGCTCTAAAATCCTTAAACTGGCTACCGTATGAAGCAAGAATCCAACTGAACATTGCTTGCAAGACGCAAAAAGCGTTACACTTCAATACCCGTAGTTACATGGCTCAAAAGCTAGAAAAATCAGGTGGCAACAGATCCCCGCGAAGTGCGAACGCCTCGCTTTTGAAACCCCAACGAACCGAAAAAAAGAAAACGGGTGCTAGAGCATTCTCGGTTATTGCACCCAAGATATGGAACTCTCTACCTCCGGACCTACGCCTAATCTCCTCTACCGCCTCCTTCAAAAAAGAAGCAAAATCTTTTCTGGTAACAGCTATCATCACCAAGAGCGTTCAATGAGATGTCCTTTTGATTACAGCATGTTTTAAAATTGTATTGATGAGAGGTGTTAATTTAATACTGATATACACTATTTGTGATCATCTGAATGCTTGTTTTGATTACATTCATGTTGTGTTTGCAGCCCTGAGGAAGCCCTATCTGGGAGAAACGCGTTGGCTGTTGGCTGTTATATCTGATCATCTCCCATGAAGAAAATTTTTAAGGATGTATTAAAGAGTCCGTTTTCACATCACCGAAGGACATCCTTTCTTTCTAGTGCATTGAAGTGCAGCGAAAATACTTGTATTGTTGCCTCTATTTGCATGTGTGTTTTGACATAGGCATACAAACATATACACACACATATACACACACATATACACACACGCATAAACACACACGCATATACACACACGCATATACACACACGCATACATACATATACATATACACATATACATACATATATACACACACTGCTTCTACAGCTGCTACTCCCCCCACCCCCCCGACACCGCGTGCTTTTGCCTCAGTTGCGCCGGTTCGCCCTGACGATTGTTGGGTGGCTGCGGTGACCGGGCACTTTGATTTTAGGTCAGCTGAAACCGCGAATGCTGCCACCCCGGGGACGTGTTCGGAGCCCTGTTGCCAGACGGTGGGCACCAACACCATCCGAGCGCCGGCGCTAGCCCCTTTTTGCTGCCTATTCATCTCTGACTGGAGCCCGGGTAGCCTGGCACTGTTCACCCACGCCTTGCAAGCCCTGGCACCAAGCCTCTGATGCTGCTGCCGCTGCCATTTCTTCACAACCCTGCCCGGTGCTCGACCGACCGATGGAGGCTTGAGAGTGAAGACCCGTTTTTCCTGGAGGATTGGTGTCTCTGGCTGCAAGTGGATGACCACTGATGCCAGGACCCCACACTGTGTCTTTCCCGGCAAACATTGCCCTCTGTAGCGATCCCCGCCTGATGGCCTGGGATCCTTTGTCACACAGCAGGCAGAACATACACTGGTTGTGGATCCGTTCCGCCTACGCGTATTTCAAGGCGCTCCAGGTATTTCTATTGTCTCTGTGCAATTTTTCATTTAGTCGATCATCGGCCTAAGTCCCCAGCACCTAAAATGGCAGCACCTTACAAACAATACGGGGCATTTCTCACTGTTCCTGGAACTTACCATAGCTCAAATGAGGTGTTTTTGCAAGCGTTTTTAAACTTAAAGCACTGCAGCCCTGGAGAGTGTGTTAGTCATCTAAGGTCTGCGTACAGGTCTCTTATGTATCTATTGTCGATCAATGCCGGACTCCAAGAATGTCTTCATCCGTTGCCATTTTGGTCGCCCTACAGTGCCCGACTTTAAGATGGCGGTGCTACAAACCTTTATTGATTACACCTTGTTTAGCCACTCCTGATATGTCGAGAGCGGCATCACAGCATTATTGTTGATTATTGAAAACCCGCATGACTTTTAATTTGCGGTGCTACAATATCATAACTTTTACAACTTAACTATCTTTTTCTGGTATCTGGAGAGTGCCATTCCTGACTTATTGTTGCCCAATTTAAGACCTTCGTTAATAACCGGTTCATTGAAGACTTCTATACAGACCCTCCAGGATATCGCGATTTGCCGCGAAATCGTCACTTTTGTAAAAATGCAGCGATTTTTACAAAAGCCACTATATCCTGGGGGTCTGTTTAATAGGATCACTCTCGTAAGTGTCAGACCCCCTCTTCAATTGGTGAGACAAAAGGTTGGCAGGTATCTTCTTGGGTAAATAAAATATTCACCAATAAACTGTGTTAAGAAATCTATTATACAATCAAACTTTGCTTTAAGCAAAGGGGAAAAGCTAGCACCTGTCCACTTTATTTCAGTGTTCGCTACTTAATATTGACATGTTTAGTGTACATGCCAGAGATAAAGACAGGTTATGTAACCTGTGACGCTACAGTTCATATATTCTATGGTTCAATTATTGTAAACAAGACTTTAAAGAAAACTCAAAGCAGGTGTGTGCATGTTAGGAGAAAATTACATTTCTCTTGGCATTCTTTGGGATGCCCTCGCACTATAGATGTATGCCTTAATTATCTCGCAACCTACAGGAGCCAACCTCTTATCCTTCGCGCTTCTGTGTTGTGTGGGTAAAGTTGGGTCCTCTGGAGAGGCTTGCACCAGAGAACTTTAGAAAACAAGTGAGAACATTTGTAGAATAAGGTAGAAAAAGACTTGGAGGGTCGAACGAGGGTCTGAGTACCACTGATCAGTCTGTCCCGGACAAAGCACACGAGTGCAGAGCATCAGGCAGCATGAATCTTGTTGAGGCTTTGTTACTTCTCTCCAATCAAAGAATGAGATGGGTACAGCGTCTCTCTTTGGGGTGATGGGGAGGCATGGGCAGGCACCGTGTTCTGACCCACGCAACTGCAGTACGTGCTTTATTTTCCTCGTGTGAAGACATATTTGGCAGATATCTCAAATACTAATTAAGACAGCAAAGGTTTTCTGTTTTTCAGTTAAAATACACATGTAAACAGAAACATTCAGATACGAGAGGGAGAAACACACAGTCACACATGTAAACAGACACACACAAACATTAAGATACAGAGAGAAAGGAAGGCACACAGTCACATGTGTAAACTAACAAACACAAACATTCACATACAGAAAGGGAAACACACAGGCACACATGCAAACAAACAATCAGATACAGGGTTGAGGAATGCACACCGTCACACGTGTAAACACACATACACAAACATTCAAACACAGACAGAGAAAAATAAACAGTCACACGTGTAAATAACAAACATTCAGATACAGAGAGAAAAAACCAAACGCAGTCACGCATGTAAACGAAAAAACACACAAACATTCAGATACAGAGAGAGAAAAATGCACACAGGCACTCATGCGAACACATTCAGAGAGAGAGAAACGCAGTCACACATGTAAACAAACGCACATGCATACATGGGCACTAGAACATCCCAGGGAGAACTACAGCTCCCTCCCACAAGGTTAGGACTGGAGCTGTGCTTCTGTAGAGCTGCAGACACTTTAAACAGGCCTATTTCAAAGTGGAATACTCTGCTAAAACACTTTCCATTGATTTCAGGCTGAAAATGAATGATTATTTGTAAAATAAAGTGCCCAAAATGCCGCTAAATTTCCATATTTGTGCCGCTAAATTTCCATTTTTGTGCCACTAAATTTGCTAATCCATGCCGCTATATCCTGGGGTGTCTGTACTATATTACTTGTACATTTGAAACGTCGAAGTGTGCCCAAGATGCCGCCCCGCCTTGGTGATTGAGAAGTAACACTCCAGAGAGACCAGTCTCAATCACTATAATTCCATCACGCCTTAGTATTTGGAGACCCAATCCCCTCTGCTGCCCATTTGTCCCTTTTTAATCATATAGTGCCCTTCCCTAGCCAACATGTCCGGTCCTGGCCTGACCGTGACTGGGGAAAACTCTTCTACTCCGGTCTACCCCCCCACCCCAACGTCTACAAAACAGCTGCTAAATCATTCAAGCACGCCACCCTAAAAAGCCACCCTGAGATGTTGATCTCCGACCTGCACTACAGCGCGGACATCGGCATAGTCATTAATGACCTTATCTTTGACTCCAGAAGAACCGCCTCCTGGCGCAAAACCTTTGCGCACCTCCTTAATGTTCTCTCAAGCAGGAACATACCATACGGCACCAAGTTCACAATAGCGCCCTCCTCAAACCTGCGAGCTGACCTCACCATCACCCTCTACAAAAACGGCATTGTTCTGATCCAAGCCTCAACACAAACTCAATAAATTTGAAGACTTTTTCACCCTCCTCAGAAACCATATGCACGACACCGACAGGGTAACTAACACCCGCACCAATGACCCGTCGACCAGCCAGCCTAACGTGCCTAGCCACCCACATACCCCCCTTCCAAGGGCTTCCAACACAGTTCATACTATCCTCTCCAGCATGTCTCCTGACCCCGACTACAGAATCACCCCAACACCTATGATCTCTTCCCCCCCTAGTGCCTCCCACTGACTGGGATACTGGTACGTTCCCAGAGAATTCTGATTCAGATCGAGTTAGCCCTCTAAGGGTTTTACACACTGATCACCCTAACTTTTATAGCACGTCCCCAGGCACCTCCAACAGAGTCGCCCCTAGACCTCTGACCACCTCCCCGCCAGCCATCCATCCATCCGAACCGCGAGTTTGGTACGCCTCAAAAGACCCTCGTTTCAGCTCAAGCCAACCCTTCTCCCCTACCACCTATGCATGCCGATTGTACTGCTCCTGAACCACTGCCCCCTGCCTTCTAGCACCTACCTCTTATATTGATTTCGAAACTCGCACTCCAGAGGGCCAAACTAACTCAGAGCATCTATATTTCCATTCTGGACCTAATGAACCTCCTTCACCTTGCCGAACTCTCCCTTGCTAATCTCAAGCCCCCGCTGATATCCACCCCCCCATGTCACATAGCTTCCCAAGCACCCACTACCACTACCCTCGAGACACCTTCGCCCGCACAAGCAACCATGCCACCTTTCAGAGGAGGAATCCCGAGCTCTCGTCATCTCTTACAACTCTACCACTGCCACCTCAATTCTACTAGACCTCACGGAAAACAAAATCCTAGCCATCCTCCAAGACCACAACTCTGTCCAAGTCATCCCTTGCCCACTAGATGAGAGTTACAAACATGCCATCAGCACGGTCACCATCAAACCCAACAGGTCAGCTACCCACCGCAACAGAAGTGTGATTAAAAGCAACCTTGCGCCTGTACACCTATCCGCCAAGACCCCGGTCACTCCCCCCCAACCCCCTCCGGTCTGGCCTCTTAATCAACTGCTGATTGGCAGTTAAGCACGGCGCCGATATTACTGATCTCATCTTGAACAAAAATTTCGACCTAGCAATACTAACTGAATCATGGATCAATGAATACTCATCCCCTTGCCTGGACCCATTAGTCCCTCCCAACTACAACACTGCTAGACTGGACAGACAATCCAGCAAGAAAGGAGGAGGCATCGCCTGCATTTACTGATCTAACCTCCTTGTCACGGAACTCACGGTGGACACCACCGACTCCTGCGAATACCTCTCCCTCTCCATTTGCAGCAACTCAATACAACTGTGCAACTTGCACATCTTTTACCACCCTCCAGGCTTGAAAGACTTTCACCGATTACTTCTTGGAAATCATCACAACTAAGATTTCCTCCAATGCTAAAGAGATTTTCCTTGATGATTTCAACCAGCACTGGAACGATCCCAAGGATCCTCACATCAACGCCATGAAAGACCTCCTAACCAATCAAGAACTGACGCAAGCATGCTTACTGCCAACTCACTCAAAAGGGGCCACCCTGGACTGGATAATCTCGAAGAAAACATCAGTCAAACTCATCTTCATAGACCCATGTGACTGGTCTGACCACCACGCCATTGCCTTCCTTTTACCCTGGACCCACAAGACAAAGGCACCGCAACCGGTGATTCCCAAGCCCTGAGTCAGAGACACCCAGAACCTTGACCACAGGAAACTGGAGGCTCGCTGTAAATCTGACCTCCTCCCCCCCTCGCATATAACGGTCAGTGACCTCAATGATCACTACACAGCGACTATATCGAACACTCTAGATGACCAAGCCCCACTAAAACTAAAAAGAAGACAAATCAAAGACAGAAACCCCTGGTTCACTGGATCCGTCCACATGGAGAGGAGATCCCTCCGGCAATATGAAAGAATATGGAAACAGCACCCCTCTGCTGCGCATCTAAATCTTCTCCGCCACACGAGAAACGCCTACAACAAGAAAATCCTTAATTCAAAAAAAGAATTCTTCAGATCGGAACTGGGGAATGCCAAGAATAGACCCCGCAAGCTCTTTGAACTGGTCAAACACCAATCAAAGAAACTGGCTAAAACACTGAAGGAAACTCCTAAGTCTCTAATATCATCTGATCAATTGTCCTCTTTCTTCACTGATACAATCACAGCCTTAGGAAATAAACTCAGTGCCGCTACCTATTCTCAACCCCTTCCTGACCTGCCCCCTCTTTCCGCGCTGCCCCCACTGGCCTCACCTAAAAATCAAGCACGCTGGACCGACTTCAAGTACTATGACGAAGACTCCGTCTCTAAAATCCTCTCTACCTTAAACCCGAATAATCACTTTAATGACTCGCTACCATCCAACTGACTCGCTGCTGCCACCCAATCCATTGTTCCTAGCTGGACTGCAATTATCAATGCCTCTCTCCAGCAGGGTTTGATTCCTGACTCTCTGAAAGGCGGCCAATTACTCCCCATTTTAAAAAAAACCTTTGCTGGATCTCGCCTCCCCTGACAACTTCAGACCTATCTCCAATGTCCCTTGGTTGGCCAAAGTGTTAGAGAAGTGTGTACAACAGCAACCAAGTCAACACATCAACAGCTTCCACCTACTCGATGACTTCTAATCTGAATTCTGAGCAGTGAAACTACCATGCTCCACATTGTGGACAATGCCCTCCAACCCTCGACCCAGGCAAAACCTGCCTTCTAATCCTCCTTGATCTATCCTCTGCCTTTGACACAGTCAACCATAAAAAACTACTCAAACGCCTCAAACTCAGAATGGGTTTGGATGGCTCTGTTTTAGAATGGTTTAGGTCCTTCCTCCACAATCAATCACAGAGATTCCTAATTAACGGCAACCTATGAGCTCCCTCCCTGGTCACGGTTGGAGTCCCTCAAGATCAACCCTGTCCCCCACCTTCTTTAATCTTTACTTAGAGCCGCTTACCGAAGTAATGCGCACCGCTAACATCTCCTACCATATGTACGCGGACACCGAAATATCCATCCAAATTTCATTGCTCAAGGAGATCCTCTTCCTGAATGAGGCCCTGAAACTGACCGTCCAAAGGCTCGCCTCTAACCAACTCAAACTCAACGCAAAGAAAACCAAATTTCTCTTAATCTCCCCTACAAAAGCCAACCCGGAGATTCAGATGTGGATCAAGGCCATCACAGCCTTAAACTGCCCACCGACCATCCTCGACTCGGCCAAATCTCTGGGAATAATCCTCGACTGCAACCTGAACATGCGGGAACACATCAACTTGATGGCTAAATCAGCCAGGTTCCACCTGAGCTACCTAAGGAAGCTGAAACCCTTCATCGATGCTCCCGACCTAAAAATAGCAGTCCAAGCACTAGTCATCTCTAGGCTGGTATATGGCTGTTCTACCCTCTCGGGTTTACCCAAGATCTCCCTGGCCCCTTTAAAACCCTGACTCAACGTGGCCGCCAGACTACTTACCGGCACAAGGAAATTCAACCACATCTCTCCACATCTGAAAGCTTTGAACTGGCTTCCCCTTGAGACCAGAATACAGTTGAAACTGGCATGCATTACACACAAGGCTCTATACGCAAACTCCTCTGCTTATCTAGCGCAGATACTAGTGAATGAAATGAATGAAAAATGTCATTGTTCAGTTACTAAAAGCGTACAATTAAAACAACATTATACAATTCTTACATTTCATACATTATTAAGACCACATAATTAAAAGAAACTTTTCATCAATGTATAAAACCAAATATAAATAAAATCATCCTCATTGTCCACAGTTAAGCATTTTCTTCTCCACTATTTCTATAAACTTCAAAAGTCTACCCGTGAATTGCAAGCTTTCTCCTTGTAAACTGGCTATGACTGCTAGTCGGCATGTTCGTATAATTTGACTATTAAAGTCCGACCTTAACAGCCTCCTACGTTCCTCTATTAGTGCAGGGCAGCTACAGATGATATTCCCTCTTGTAATAACAGAGGCGACACACCCTCTCTCTCACTACTCATTTTTTTCCATTTAGGGGTGTCTCCAATTGGTATCTGGAGGAAGCAGTAACTCCCGGTCTGCCAGGGACCTCTTGCGCCAACCTGCCCGTTTTCAGGGGGGGGGGGGGGGACTACAATCGGGCTTTCTCCGGGGCCACAACAAGAACTTGGAAGTCTCTCCCACCAGTCATCAGAAAAATCCCTTTTCTGGCACGCTTCAAAAAGAGGCCAAAACTTTCCTCATGGGTAAATTCCTCGCCTAATCTCTGCCTTCAACCACCACAGGCAGCCTGACTAATCTAAGACTATCGCCTTTTCCTCAGATCACCTATTCACTCCACCAAGAAACTGTGGGGTCTTATATTGATTAACTGTAATTGTAGCCACACACGTGTGTCCCTCTATTCCCCTATGTGCCCAGTACCCCTGCCCTTCTCCAATCGTTTGTATACCTCTGTATTTCTAAGCCTTTTTTGTTCACTCCTGTAAACCTTGTAAAGCGCTCCGATACCCTCACAGGTCAAGTTTGCGCTCTATAAAACACAAACAATAAATATACACACACATATATTCATACACATATTAACACACATGCACACAGTGTACACATACATATATACACACACATACATACATATATACACACACACACACATACATATATGTGCAAGTTACTTACCTTCAGTAATGATGCATCAGGTAGAGACGCTGTCTAGCTGCAGATTCCTTAACTTAGAATATCCCCAGGCGCGAGACTGGATCCAGAAATTTTTTGCAGCAGCACCTCTGCGCACCGGGGGTGGGCGCCACACAACCCCCGCCCTGACTTTGTCCACGTACGTGACGTCAGCGAGGTCAAATAAGTCCCTCCCGGCGAGCTGACGTCAGTTTTCTTCGGAGAAACTTTTCCGCTGCACAACGTGGAACCAACAACAAAGAAACTGTGAAAGTATGCAAACAGTGTGCGAGGGATGAAAATCCGTGAATAAAGAAGGATGACGGTGGAAGACGCTATCGTAATAGAAAGAATCAGACACTGCCCACATATAAGTGGAAGTTGTGAGAAAGAGCCCCGCAAGCTAAGCGAAGACCCTCCCCCGAGTGCGATGAGGGAAGGCCATCTCGAAATAGACTGATAGTGCCATGTAGAAGTGTGCCGTCCACTAAGAACGGAACAGAGAAAGAACAACAGTGCACTGTAGGAAAGTATGAAAGACTGGCCTTTCCCCTCTAAAAACAGAGGTAGGAAACAAAGCACAACAGACCCTCAAAGAGGAGGACCATGAGGAGACCAGGACGCCGAGGCAGTAGAGAAGACAGAAGGACGGGAAGGGAACTGGAGAGGAAAATGAACCTCCTTGTGAATCAAAGGCACTATATAACAGGAAAGAAGCCACTCAGCAGAAGTTAACTGTATATGGAAACACTCAGGAGAGTGCAACAATCTGAACCTCCCTGAGATATAACCCAATGGCAACTGAAGAGGCCAGTGGAGAACACCACTAGACAAGGTCCTCGCAGAACAGGGAGGCTGGGTGGGCGAAGGTAAGTAACTTGTACATCTGATAGACACATCTAGCCGCAGACTCCTTAACTTAGAATAGATACCACAGCCATACCCCAAAGGGGAGGTGGGTCTGCGACAGAACAACATTGAAAGAGCCAAGCATCCGATCCGGCAACAGAGTAACGGATAAAGGGGGGAAAACTGTGGCGGAACAGCCAGACAGCAACCCAAGCAGCTGGAAAGAGCAGAAATAGCGGTATAGTAGATATCCTAAAAACGGCAGAATAGCACTACACCATACCCATATAAAAATTACAGGTAGAACGGCAGGAGCCCTATACCAGAGCAAAAAAACAGAGAGAGAGGGGGGGGGAGAGAGAGAGAGAGAGAGAGAGAGAGAGAGAGAGAGGGAAGAGAGGGAGAGAGAGAGAGAGAGAGAGAGAGAGAGAGAGAGAGGTAGGGAAGAGAGGGGAGAGAGAGAGAGAGGGGGAGAGAGAGAGAGAGAGAGAGAGAGAGAGAGAGAGAGAGAGAGAGAGAGAGAGAGAGAGGTAGGGAAGAGAGGGGGAGAGAGAGAGAGAGAGAGAGGGGGAGGGGGAGAGAGAGAGAGAGAGAGAGAGGTAGGGAAGAGAGGGGGAGAGGTAGGGAGAGGTAGGGAGAGGGGGAGAGGTAGGGAGAGGGGGAGAGGTAGGGAGAGGGGGAGAGGTAGGGAGAGGGGAAGAGGTAGGGAGAGGGGGAGAGGTAGGGAGAGGGGGAGAGGTAGGGAGAGGGGGAGAGGTAGGGAAGAGGGGGAGAGGTAGGAAGAGGGGGAGAGGTAGGGAGAGGGGGAAGAGTAGGGAGGTAGGGAGAGGGGGAGAGGTAGGGAGAGGGGGAGAGGTAGGGAGAGGGGAGAGGTAGGAGGAGGGGAGAGGTAGGGAGAGGTAGGGAGAGGGGGAGAGGTAGGGAGAGGGGGAGAGGTAGGGAGAGGGGGAGAGGTAGGGAGAGGGGGAGAGGTAGGAAGAGGGGGAGAGGTAGGAAGAGGGGGAGAGGTAGGAGAGGGGGAGAGGTAGGGAGAGGGGAGAGGTAGGGAGAGGTAGGGAGAGGGGGAGAGGTAGGGGAGGAAGGGGAGAGGGGGGAGAGGGGGAGAGGTAGGGAGAGGGGGAGAGGTAGGGAGAGGGGGAGAGGTAGGAAGAGGGGAGAGGGAGGTAGAGGAGAGGGGGAGAGGTAGGAGAGGGAGGAGAGTATAGGAGAGTAGGGAGAGGTAGGGAGAGGGGGAGAGGTAGGAAGAGGGGAGAGGTAGGGAGAGGGGAGAGGGGAGAGGGGGAGGACCACTCTGCGCTTAATGGCGCACAATGAGTACACCGACCCAAGCTTGAAAGGAACTTGAAGAGATGCAAACAGAGCTTAACAGACTAGCCTATAAAAGGAAGCCGAAGGAGCCGGTGTCAAGAGCCCAAAGGCAAGGCTAGAACCTGAGCAATATTGGCGTTTGGATTAGCCAGCGGGACAAGAAACACGCCGAGGGCACACCCAATCCCAAAAAGGATAATTAAGGGTAATTAGCATCAATTCTAAACCCGCTGAAGCAGGTAGAAATATGCAGCAGGAGAACGGCCCTAGAGACCTTAAAGTGGCTCACACAAGAAGTATAGGAGTGCCCGACCGGGCAGTATGAAGCCAAAGTGACAAACAACCCACAATATAGACTTGCAGGCAGAAGTCAAGGGCCACTGCCGCCAGAAGAGCTGTCCCGCAGGCGTAGCTTTGACAATAGTAGGTGATAATTTGGAAAAAAGGCATATCCGAAGGAAGTGGCCAAAAATACCAAGGTAACGAATGTTGGGAAGAGTCTCAGAATCCGAGACCAACACTCCAGAAAAGAAACATACAGCGTCGATAACAACAAAGGGAGCATATGTCAAGTTGGGAAATCACCCCAGTAAGCGGAAGCAAGGACCGATTCGGCGTGAGTATCAAACAGCAAAACCCCATCAAAGGGTAAGTCAACCAGTCGCTCCCGGATATTTTCAGGGAAGACGCTATCTCGCAACCAAGTGGGACGCCTTAAGGCAACAGAACCCGCCATGGCTCGGCCCAAAGAATCCGCAGTATCTATGGCTGAACGGATGGTGAATTCGGCATGGTCGCGGCTATCCGGGAGGAGGTGAAGGAGATCAACGCGAGCACCTTCAGAGGTGGCAGGAAGCAAAGACTCTGCAGAGTCCCACAGGGCAAAGGAAGCCCGAGCCAAAACACACACTGTATTCAAGGACCGTAGGGCAGCACTAGTGGATGCAAAGATGTTCCTACACCATGACTCAAGACATTTGGACTCCCAAGAGGGCGGAGCGTTAGAGGGGGGCAGAGAAGGAAAGGCAGTCTGCAACACAAACCCCTGCGCATCAGGGTGCACAAAAAGAAACCGGATCATGTGGAGCTAGGCAGTGGGGGTGCAAAATGGAATGAACCACCGGGTCACCTGTGGCAGGCCGGACCCAGGTACCCAAAAGGGCATCATATAAAGCTTCACATTTCCAGACCCACGGTGAAGGACCTCAAGCAAGGGGTCCATAGGTAAGTGGGCAGGAGGTGGTTGTATGTTTAAAATGCTGGTGCCAATGAGACCACTCGCGAAAAAGCCGCACCAGCCTCGGAAGCCCTCCGCGGAGGGGACAACAGCTTATCAGTGGGGGAGGGTTGTAAGCTGATCCTCCCAAGATACTGAGAATGCCCCAAGTAAGGGAGCCCCATGGAAGAATGAGGATCCTGATGGGGCTCCTGGGATCACCTGAGGAGGCTCTACAAATTCTAAGGGGGGCACTGGCAACAATATCTCCGGTGACGCCGGGCGAGAGGGCGCCGCCGAACTCTCTCTAGAGTCCGCTAGAGAAGAGTACAGACCTCGGTATCGACACGACGCCAAAACGACGTCGGTGCCAATCGTGCCTCGTCAGGCGCTGATTCGGCTGCATCCGGCGTCGAGTCAGCGCCGTAACTATGACAAGCTCCCCTTCCGAAGAAGGAGAAGGCAGTGGAGCCAGTGAGGCAAGCTATCAGCGCCGCCCCGGCGCAGACTCAGTCTCCTCAAAGACAGGTTCCGACTTCAGGGAAAGAAGCGGAGCCGAGCCTCCGGCGCCGGTACGGCACCAACCCAGGCTCTAGATAGGCGGCCGCCTGCCCAGAAGCCCGGGAAGTGCTCAAAGCAGGGCTATGAGCACTGGCAACCACCTGCGGTGCCACAGGGAACCAAGCGGGGCTATGTGGCATGGCAGAGGCGCCATGAGTCGTAGAGGGGGACCCGGGTGGGCCGCGCCCCAACGACACCATGTGGCCCGTAGAGGGGGACCCAACGGGCCACGCCCTAACACCACCACATCTCTGACGTTCCTGGGGGGCAAAGGCTCAATTGGCAAGCCCATCGGGGACCCCACAGGAACGGGAGAGGACACAAGGGAGGCCTGAAGAGCCGTGGCATATGCCTCCATTGGGCCCGAGTCGCCCCCACACCCAGAAAGGGTGGATAGAGGGGGGTGGGGGGGAACTGTCGGGAACGCACGTCCGGAATGTTCATGGGAACCAGCACAAGGAGGAGAGGTCGAAGACCTCGGCGACAAGCGCCTCAACTTACCAAGCGGCAAATGACGGCCCCGGACCCCAGAGGGAGATAGAGGGACCTGCCGTTGATGAGGCCAGCGGGCGAGACGACTCCGACCGGGACAGCCGTGCCGATAGAAGCTTCATATGGCGCTCCCGACGAGACTTCGGTTTCAGGCGTTGGCAAGCTTCACCGTACGTGGAGTCATGGTGCTCGCCCAGACACCACATACAAACAAGATTCGGGTCCGTCGAGGACATCTGCCGCAGACAAGAATTACAAGTTATAAAGCCCGAAGGCATAGCACACTGTTCCTGACACGAAGGAGGCCTGAAAACAGGCCAGAGGAACCGCTCACTCCGGATCCGCGTTGCACTCGGAAAAGAAGGGAACCGATGTGAGCGCGCCGGGAGGGACTTCTATGAACTCGCTGACAGCACGTACGTGGAAGACGTCTGGGCGGGGTTTTGTGGCACCGTCCCCCGGCACGCAGAGTTGCTGCTGCAAAAAAATTCCGGATCCAGTCTCACGCCTGGGGATATTCTAAGTTAAGGAACCTGCAGCTAGAGGTCTCTATCAGATACACACATATATACACATACATATATACACACACACACACACACATATATACACACACACACACACACATATGCATATATATATATACACAAACACACATATACATACACACACATACAAAAATATATAACATGGAAGTGCAAGACCCCCCTTTTCCCTTCTTCTTCTTAATTTCTTCCATGCTATTCTTGTTTTGTAATTCCATATAAAAGAATACATTTCTCTTTGAGATTTTTCCATTTGTTTCTGCTCAAATGCGATTGGAATTGTATTAAAAATAAAAGTGAACTTGGGGAGGATACACATTTTGACTAGATTTACTCTACCCGTTATAGAGAGTGGTAGATGTGACCAAGACTTTAAAAGTTTCTTACTTTCAATATGTATTCTTTCTAAATTATTTGATCCGATTTTATCCACTTCCTGTGTTATTCTTACTCCTAAATAGCGCATAGATGTTGAGAGGTTTGCCTCTAACTGGATATTTGGAAGATTCCATACCATTATCTCTGTCTTGCTAGAATTTATGTCGTATCCCGATATCTGACCAAAATCTTTCGCACAAGCGATAATAACTGGGAATGCCTTAACTGGGTCAAATGTACATACCAGGATATCATCCGCGTATAAAGCTACCTGCTTTTCCCACTCTCCATAGCTAAAAGATGGAATATTAGCCTCGTTCCTAAGCATTTGAGCGAACGGTTCTATATATAAATTAAAAAGGAGTGGGGAGAGCGGGCAGCCCTGCCTTGTGCCTCTGGTTATATTAAATGCATTAGTTAGACCCCCATTGATCATTATCCTTGCAGAAGGTGTATTATATAGTAGTTTAATTGTTCTACGAAAGCCTTCCGCACAGTTAAATTTTTTAATACATCATTTAGATAGAGCCAATTGACTATCGAACGCTTTTGTTGCGTCTAGGGTCAGGGTAGCTAGAGGTTCAGAGGTGGCAGTTGCGATGTCTATGGCCCCCACCAGTTCATGAGTTAACTCTGCTAACTGTCTGTCTTTAATAAATCCCTTCTGATCAGGGTGGATGATACTACCAATAACACTAGCCAGTCTTGTGGAAATAATGTTTGTAAAAAGTTTATAATCACTATTGAGAAGTGATATTGGTCTGTATGAACCACACTCTAATGGGGATTTTCCAGGTTTAGGAATAAGCACTATGATAGCTTCTCCCCAAGATTTGGGTGGTATATCGCCATTTAGTAGGATTCCGTTAAAGAGTACCGTAAGTTCTTGGGCTATAATCTGTTCAAGAGATCTGTATATTTCTCCTGGCAGACCATCCGGCCCTGCCGCTTTCCCCTTTTTTGAGTGACGCATAGCTTTTATAACTTCTTCCTCTGAGATCTCTTTCTCTAGTGATAAATTTTGATTTGTTGATAAAGTTAGAAGTACGATGGAATCTAACCACCTATCTCTTGCTTGTTGATCGTTGGAGAGATCTTTATAAATCTCCTCAAAAAATTCATAAAATGCCCTTCCTATTTCTTGGTTGGTAGATCTAGTCTCTGTCTCCCCTGCAACCTTGATTTCTCTTATATAGTTAAGGGCTTTGTCAGTTTTTATTTTCCATGCCAAGATTTTTCCTGAAGCTTCTCCAAACTCAAAGTGGGAAGATTTACTCGCTTCCCACCTCTTATTTACTCTTTCTTGCAAAATATTTCCTAATTGATGTTTCAATTCGGCCAGCTTTTCATGATCTGGAGATGTTACTACTATCGGATCCAATTTTAATTCTAGAAGTTTCATGTCCTCTTCTATTTTCCTGATTTTCTCATTATATTTTTTCTGTCTATAAGAGGCTCTGTTTGTGATCTGCCCCCTTAAGAAAGCCTTAAATGTCTCCCAGACCACTGTAGGGGTGGCAGAAAATTTATTAATATTGAAAAACGATATAGCTATGTCTGATAAAAACTTGACCTCTTCCTCCTCCAACAAAATAGTCCGATCAAAAGACCAGGAAGGATGTTTAACTAAGTTATTTGTTCTTAAGGTAAATTCTATCACAGAATGCTCTGATAGATGTGATGGTAAATAATTTATTGATGTTAGGGTATCCTTTAGACAGTAGCTGAAAAAGGCATAATCAATTCTGGATTTATGCTTAAAGCGGCTGTTTCTAAAGGATACTCCCGGCTTATTGCCCACTTTTTCTCTCCACAAATCCGCCAAACCTAGATGTTTCATAATTAGTTTAAGAGTTTCTCTTGATTTTACCATACTAGCGACTCTGGATTTATTTGATTTATCTAAAGCTAAGTCGAGAACAATGTTGAAATCTCCCATCCAGATTATTGGATCCTGAGTTGATATTAATTGGTTTCTTACGGCATCCAGATGTGATGGGTCATCAGAGTTTGGACCGTAATGGCCAACCAATGTTCTATTCTGACCCTCAAGTGAGACTTTGACTATCAACCATCTTCCTGTCTTATCTTCCTTACAGTCTAGGATTTGTGCTCTTGCAGATTTTTTAAAAATAAATATAATCCCTCTTACATTTGCGTTGTGGTCAGTGGAGCAAAATGTATCTATCCATCTATGTTTCTTAAGTATAGTATTAGCCTCTGATTTAAGAAGGTGCGTTTCCTGCAACACCATGATCTGCGCTTGCGAATCTCTAAGGTATTGTAGAATCCTGTCTCTTCTTCCTTGCACTCGCAGACCATTGACATTCCAGGACATGAAATTTAAGTTTATCATAATTTGCCTTCACCCCCTACCTTCTTCTTCTCCTTCAGTATTACTTAGGAATTTGATATTTATCTAACTTTAATATATTTTTGTTTACTTGCTGTGAACGGTTGGTTTCTAAAACCTTAGATTGATTAGACATATGAGGATTATTTATTTTCTTGCCCCCACTTCCCCCCCCTCTCCCCTGGGAATCCCCCCCTTACTTATTCTGGCTCGGTGTTGAGCCAGTCTCCACCCGCCAGTAACCTGTCCTTCGCTCCTCTACCACCTTTGGTAAGAAAACAAAACAATAGCCGTATCTATTTCTGGTTTATAGATAGCAAAACACCCTAGAGGGTAAAAAATAGATGGATGTGAGAATATGCTTAACTTTCATTTTTTGTGTTTAAAGAAAGTGAGTGTATGTGCTCTTAATTTTTTCCATTTCCCTTTGTGTTTATTTATTTATTTATTTTCTCTTTTAATAATTGCCTTTTCTTCTTTTTTTTTCCTTTTTCCTCCTTTTTTCTTTCCCTTTCTTCTTTCTTTTTTATTTTTCTGATATATACTCCTTTTCCCTCTATTTCCCTCCATTCCCTCCATTCCCATTTTTCACTTTTTTTTTTCCCTCCCACCGCCTCACTCCCTTATTTATTTTGATTTCTCTATTTAATTTTGTAACTATTCATGTTCATACTCAATTTGTCTTGTGCGCCTGCGCCTGGGCTTGAGCATGATCCCTAATAGATTCAAGTAACTCATCCGCGTCATGAGTGGAGCAAATGTTGTGCATCTTATTGTTATACATAATCCTAAGAAAACTCATGGGCTTTCCAGATGTCACACTCGAGAATGCTACTGAAAACACCGTCCAATTTAACTTCTAATTCCATGTACAAAGCAATAATTTTGGGGGCAAACTTAACACCAGAAGGATTTATGTTAAAATTCGGTAATCATAAATTTTTCAAAAAAATTAAACTTAAAATGGCACAATCATGGGCTAAAAATTGGTATAATATAAGGAAAAAAATAGGCTTGTCATACTATTCTACGTATTCTCCAATTTCGGACTCACCTGGTCTACCATTATTTTTGAAAGATAGGCTATCAAATACCATAAAACAAGCAGGTATTACTAGGTGGGGTCAACTGATCATAGATGGGAAATTAATAGCCTGGAACGAATTACAAGAACTAGTAGGAACAGAAATATCTAGATTTAAATATATCCAACTAGATAGCTGGATGAGATCACAAGGCTGTACAGACTCCAACATTGGGAAAATTAACGCACTAGAACAAATGCTGGTAGAGCGACCCAGTGGAGGAAAAGAAGTAGCCACTTGGTATTGGCAGATGCTAGAAGAAAATGATGGGGAGTTTAAATTACCAGACGAGTTATGGGTGATTGACACTCCATGTGATGAGAAATGGCAACAATCTTGTGGCTTACTGTATAAAACGGTAAAACCCGCATGGCTAAAACGTAACCTTCTTTTTTCAATTCACCGTGCATACATAACACCACTAAAACTGTCTAAATTCCTACCAGACAAAAAATGTAACAAATGTAACATGGTAGGTGCAAATGACATACATATGTTCCTAGAATGTCCAGGTCTCCTGAACTTCTGGGAAGAGGTGAAGAACACTCTGAATTCTATCCTTCATATATCTTTGTCAATTACTCTTCCACTTGTCATCTTTGGAACAGAAGACAATATTAAGGGCAAGGAGAAATCTTTCCTTTTTTATGCAATTTTATTGGCAAGAAGACAGATTTGTATTCAGTGGATAGAAAAAACTCCCCCTCTACATTCTCAGTGGCTTTCTTCTTTATATGAAACATCTAAAATGGACCTCAAAAGAACTGCTAGTAAACGTAATTTGGCCTTTTGGGATTTCTTGATTAACTGGAAGTGAACCCGGGGTATTTTTTTGGTTTTTTTTTTCCCCGGGTCCCATGATTATGCCATCAATTCTCTTGGACCAGGGCCAGCTTAGAATCGATTGGGTCCTATAGGTTGAAAAATACCTAGATAGAGCTAAATATACTCCTTCTCTGTTTTGGGACACTTATGCCATCGGAAAATCAAATCACGTCTTCAAGTCGTGCAAGGTGGTTGGTATGACCCTTTACGGAAAGGGAAGGCAAATGAGGACAAAAAAACTATATAACATATATATATACACAAACCTATATGTAAATATATATATATATATGTATATATATATATATATATATATATATATATATATACACACACACACAAACCTATATACAATACCTATACAAGCCTATATATAATACATATACAAACCTATGTATAGTACATATACAAACCTATGTATTATACATATACAAACCTATGTATAATACATATACAAACCTATGTATAATACATATACAAACCTATATATAATACATATACAAACCTATATATAATCCATATACAAACCTATATATAATATAGATCGATAAAAAATTAATGAAAAAAACAATGGTTAAAGTGACGTTATAGTTCAGAGAAAATGGTAGTTAAAACTTTGAAACAGAAGCAGCCACTGAAATTCACCGGTTAGAACAGGCCTTGAGTAATGTAAAACGTAAGGTAATAAGCAGCGCATGGCGAGGGTGCAAGTTACAGGTATTTCAGTTAGCCCTAACTGGCGAGTTTCTGGGGGTTTTGTTTGTTTAAAATTTAACAATACCCCAAAACTGGTCCCAGGATGCTTGTTTGCGGTCCAGAGAAAACCTGGACTGGCAGTTCGGGCGTGACCGGAATGGGCAGCAGTGTCAAGACTGATGTGCACATGGCTGGGTTTAAACAGGAATGGCATGAGGAGCAAAAAAACGATGAATTGAGGAGCAAAAAAACGATGAATTTAGGCCCAGATCTCTGTACTGGGGTGAATGTTTGACACTCTTCAGCATTCTGTCCATCAATTATTATTTTTGCAATTGTCACCTCAAGTGGGACAGGTATGCCCAAACGTGGGTCATATGCTCCTTAGGCCACTGTAGTCAAGCTAGCCTGGCTGATGAGGAGTGAAACCCAGAAACCATGCAAGGATGTTTGTTTCCAGTCCAAGGAGGACCTGGCCGGGCAATACCCCCATGGGGAGCAGGGTCAAGACTGATTTGCATATGGCTGGGTTTAAACTGGAATTGCATGGGAGCAAAATACGATTGATTTAGGCCCAGATCTCTATACTGGGGTGGATTTTAGTATTGTTCAGCATTCGGTCCATCAATTTTTCATTTTGTAATTTGTATTCAATCAAAGCAAATCATCAAAAACCACAAGGGTTGGCGCCAGGCCAAAAAAAACTTGGCTGGCAGGATACCTTGACCCAAACCACCCCACTATGGTCAACCCAGAGACTCTGGATGCTATGTAGCCGACCGGATTTTGACAAATGTAGGTATTTCTAACATAGGTGACCTTTGGAAAAAGGGAAAAATGATAAAGATCTCTGAACTGCAAAAAGAATAAGACCTACACCAGAGGGAATTATTTTCATACCTATAAATCCATCATGCTCTGACTGCCGCGATTCCTGCACCAGGGGAGATAACGGAGGCATCCCCATTAGAAGATATTACTATTTAGGGGAAAAAAAGTCATATCGTTGACATATAGGAAAATAGTCAACAATCTGCACGACCTACTCCGTCTCCTAGAAAAATGGCAAGATGATCTAGGGCAACTTGAGGACGCAGAATGGCAAACTGCACTAATGTCATCACGTGAAGCGGCTAGCCCACTAAAACTCCACCTTATCCAGCTCAAGATATTACACAAAACTTACCTAACCGGGACCACGCTCAACAAGATTGGGCGCAGAGATGATTCACTTTGCCTCAAACACTGCACGGAAGAGGCCACATTCTATCACATACTATGGGAATGAGCTAACACAGCACAACTGCTGGGGGAGAGCTACACAACACCTACATATAGCTAAAAATATTTAACACCTAAGTCGGGACTTCTCAACATATGGGATGCAACAGATCTCACAACAACAGAACAATGGGTCACCCTGGGGTACACAATGGTCAAACGCAACATAATGCGCTGGGGAGCCGCGGCAGTGCCGATCTCGAGAGGATGGGCTAAAGAAATGGATAAATGTATGATCGCAGAAAAACAAGTGTTTAAAAAAAGAGGGTGTCCCAAAAAAAGGGTTAAAAAGTGGGGGAAATGGAGCATTTACCAAGGAGCGATTTTTATCTCGCCAACCACTGAAATGAGTGGGCACATATAGTTATATATACCCCAATGAAAGCCCCTTCAGAAAAACGTCCTTAGAATTTTGGGTAAAACTGTTATTTATGCAGAAGCCAATATGGCCTGTATTGTTTATTACAAAGTTAGTAAAAATATATATATTTTTTTTAACACAATGGTTGTTGAAACCAATGCACATACCAGCACAACCATGGTGTAACCTATCTATGAATTTTCCACTGATTTGCAGGTACATCATAATACTTGTAGCAATAGATTAATTGGTCAAGATAGCCACTTTATTCCTTCTAAAGAAATCGTATTGGCCCAAAAAGTAGCTACCAACCTCAATAACCTCATTAAAATACAGTGAAAGGCAAACACAAGGAGATGATGGACGGAACACTGAAACTTTTCAGACACTCAACCCCAGTCACAGATCTGGCTTGAATCCATAATCGTTCTTTAGCACACTTAGTCACCCCAGTTCAGACCCAGCTATAAGCAAATCCGTCTTTTCCGTGTTCCTCATGGGTACGGTCCAGCCCGTGCTGCCAAATGACAAATACCTCATCAACATCATTAAAATACATGGCCTTCCCACAAGTGTGGTCTCCTATTGGGGAGCACAGTACACCTCCAAGTTTTGGACAGCCTCAAGTAATCTATTTGGAATGCAATTAAAATCCTCCACCAGTTGGCATCCACACGCAGACGGACAATCAGAGGGCTAACCAATATATGGAGCAATTTTTGCAATGTCTCTTAATTCAGTGTGGAGGGATCGTGGTTAAACAACAGCATTAACATAGCTGAATTTACTTACAATAACGCCAAGCACACCTCTTTTCACCATTCACTGCTCTTTATGAACATCATGCTACATCTTCACCAGAATGGTTACTCATGAGGATCTCCAAAAGGTGGTCACAACCTACTTCGAGAAATTATATACATCCTGCGACACACATAACCCGGCTTCGATGATCGAATACTGGGAGACCTTTGAACTGATGTGGTTGGAGAGGGCACACAGACTATCTAGATCTCCCCTTCACTGAAGGGGACATCATACAAGTAATACAAAGCCTGCCCGGGTATACGGCTCCAGGGTGAGATGGCCTCTCAGTTTTCTTTTATAAGACATATGCTTCAATACTGGTGCCACACCTGCTCAAAGTGTACCAAGAGGCTTTTGACTGCGGTAGCCCCTGATGATCCGCCCAGATCAATCTGGTTTCATACCGGGTAGATCGACCTCCCATAATTTGCAGACACTCTTTGCAACACTGCACTACCTGCACCACCAAACATCCGCGATTACTGCCCTACTTGAAGCAAATAAGGTGTTCGACACTCTGCAGTGGTCCTATCTATTTGCATTTCTGGCACATATTGGCCTCAGTGCACAGTTTGTGTGAAAAATTAGACTACTATACACAAGCCCCACGGCTCATATCAACTATTACACTGTAATAACTGAGCCCTTCTGCTTGGCACCAGACAGGGGTGCCCATTGTCGCCTCTGTGGTTTACCATAGCGACAGAGCCCCTGGTCACGAGGCTGAGGCAACATCATGTGCAACGCTGCTTAGGATTCACTACTAGAGGGCTGGTGGGGTCCCTATACGCCGATGATATCACATTATACATTGCTGACCAACTTAAAAATCTAAGCCCCATGATAAGAGAACTGCTACGGTTTGGACAATTCTCTGGTATTCAGATAAATTGGTCCAAATCTATATTGCTACCGCTCACGGACCAAACGGTGCAGTTTCTATTGGACTTCCCGCTACAATGGGCAGAGGGCCCTGTCAAGTGCCTCGGGGTATGTGTAAGCGGGATATAAAAGAAATTTGGGAGACAAATTTTGGTCGCGTGATGACATGGTTGGAAGAAAAGGTCCCCATTCGGGTCAGGCTGCCCATCTCCTTGGTGGGTAGAATAGCTATCACAAAGATGATTGCGTTGCCCAAATTACTGTATCTATCTGTAAATATACCCATGCCGTTGACAGCAGCTTACTTCAAGAGACTCCGATCGAATATGATCACTTCGATCTGGGCGGCAAGCAAACCTAGAATCGCTTGGGAAACCCCGACGGCCACTAAAGGGCTGGTCTGGGAGCACCTGACTATCATCTATAAGCAAATTGCGTGCTGGCTCACTTCCTACATTATTGGCTACATCCCACGCCGTTTCCGCCACACATGGCCATTTAACTGGACAAAGTAGCCTCACTCCCGTTGGCTACGGCCCTATATCAGGACTATAAACATCCCACTGGGGAGATCAACACTGTTGACGCTCTGAGGTGGGCATGGAACGGGTTAAAAAAAGAGTGAGGACCCCAGTCCTGTTTGTCCCCTCTGTCCCACTGACGCAATACCAATATCTTCCCATGCTGAAGGGCAGAGAGTCTAATAAAAATGTGAGCACACTTCATATAGCCAGATTTGAAGCGCTCTATGAGAATGACATCGTCATGACCCCTTCCTGACCCCTCCCTGGTGGGCGGACGGAGTCTCCCCAAACTTTCGTCATCCAAGAAACTAGTCACCCGTCTCTCCACTATCACTCAACAAAAAAGCCCATTGACGCATCTTCACGCACTGGACATCTGGAACGCACAGCTTGATGACGTGGTCATGCTGGAGCAGTGGCTTTATTGCGGTGGCCAGCTGGAGCTACTGTCCCCCAATTATAGGCTAGGATTAATTCATTTTAAATTTCATCAGCTATATAGAACCCCCATGCAACTCTTGGAAATGGGACTGAGGGCACCCAGCAACTGCTGGAAGCGTAAGGCGCTAGATGCTACTTTTTTGCACATGGCATGGCACTGCCCTCTGGTTGCAGCTTATTGGGACAAGGTGACCAGCAGCACTATCAAAGAACTCACTGGGGTAGACATTGACTGCACGCCGCAAGTGGGACTAGCGGGATATTGCAAGGACGTTCCTCCAGCCCATAGCCTTCTGACCGCAATGTTACTCCTGATGGCTAAAAGAGAATTGGCTATAAACTGGGGGAGGAAACAGGCCCATCCATTGACTCCTGGATAGACGTTGTAGCATACTGCCAGTGTTTGGGAATTGATCCCTCCTGCCTCTAGACCAAAGGATATATGATAGGCCCCATATTTAGTCTGGCTAAGGGAAAAGGGAGCAGAGAACCACTCCCCAGCAGGGTCAGCCCTGCGAGGGAGTGACTGCTTGACAGATGGTTAGCATAAAATGTAATGGGATTGTCAACTGGGTTACGCTGCCACTAGCATGGAGATGCCAGTGACGCTGCTGATGGAAACGCTTGACTTGAAATGTGGACTTTGATGTGAATGTCCTGCACTTAAAACTAATAAACCCACATCTTGATATGCTGTAACATTATCAATATAAGCAGCAATGTTATGATGCTTTCCTCTTGCTGTTAAATGTTATGTTCTAAAAGGTTAAGTATGACATAAGCATAATGACTATGTACTCAACGAAGCATTGCTTTACTATGTATGACGATGTATTGAATTATCAATAAAAACACCACACACAAAAATTTGTTACGAAAGACCTTCTTGCCCAACAGAATAAATGGAGACTCAGTGGTATAATCCTTACTAGTGCACAAGGCAATGTAGCCATAGTTAAACAATTAACACAGGCCATCCCATTAAGACAGGATTTTGCTTTCCACCCGTCACCTCACTCTGAAAGGAACCATTAAGTTAAGTCTCCGATTCACTGATTCTTTCCTGGTAAAAGACATGATCGGCACCACTGCAATCAAGCTCATTTTACCACTGCCAACGGGAATGCACCCAGTCTTTCACATCTCGTCTTTCAAGAAGGACCCTCACTAACCAACCTAGGTGGTGGCATGCTTCATCATGAGGTTCCCACCCAGGAGGCCGCGTGCCTCCCAGGTGTGCTTCAACACCTGATTACAGCACAGCTGGTATTTTGGTTGTATTTTGTGAATAGTGGATACCGTGAGAGTAGAAGATTAAAGCTACCTAGCCCTATATTATATGATCCCTAGAGTGGGATTAAAAATTTAAATTCATTGGACTTGAGTGAGACACTGGTCTTGCAGGTCTACTCAAAATATGTGAAAAGTGAGTTCATATGCGGTGGTCTAAATGTTTCAGCCAAAAGTGTCAACTTGAATGGCTTTCTTCAGGATCTGTGGTTTAGAGTACTTCTTGTGACATAGATTCTGGAGGGAGGTGGTGCCTATTGTCACACTTGCATCAAGGTCGACTGCCTGCGTTCGAACATGTTAGTTCCTCTCTCAGCGAAGCTACCTCCCTCAAGGATCTATATCACGAGAAGTACTCGTGATCGGAGTACAGAAACTCTGACGGTGAAATCCGTGAGTTATGTATGTTACAATCCTATGCACACCTTAGTGTGTGTTTGTGGTATACATGAGCTCAAGGTTCACTCTGAGCCACGGGTCCTCAAGAAAGCCTTTCTGCTCATCCTGCTATCGAAGCTATTACTCTCATTTTGCCAATACTGAAACAAAGAATGAAGCCATATAAAAAGGGGGAATTCCAGACTCAAGAAAGTGGAAAAATCAAGTGTGGTACCTAGTGGACTGGGAAGGATACGGGCCAGAGGAACAATCATGGAAGATAGCACCCCAGATTCAAGCATCACATTTGGAAAAGCAGTTTCACCAGCTCCATCCCTATAGACTGCAAGTGTGGGGTACGTTAAAGGAGAGGGGAGGAACGAATAGTTTCTTACTTGTATGTGTAGTTTTTCAGCTTGAAGAATTTTCTGGATTCACATGCTGTGCATTATTCCGCCATCTAGTGGTTGGGTCCGGTATTGCTGTATTTGTGTCCCTTTTTTGTGGTTGGTGGGCGTCGACATACCACCATTTGGTGTCCTTCTGTGACGTGGATGGGCTTACTCCGGAAGCTCCCACCTTCGGTCGCCATCTTCGGATTCTTTTTTTTTTTATTGTCTCATTCTTCCTGGCGGAGGAATGTGGGTTCGCTAGTGAATCCAGAAAATTCTTCAAGCTGCAAAACTACACCGACAGGTAAGAAACTATTCGTTTTGCTGCATGAATCTTTTCTGGATTCACATGCTGTGCATAGACTTTGTAGAAGTTTGTTAGTCTTGTGGTGGCTGGGTGGAAGATGAGCGTTGGGTTGTGAATAGATGATGCATGACCTTTTGTCCCACTTGTGCTTCCTTATTCATTTGGATGTCCACACAGTAATGCTTTGTAACTGTGTGTACTGAAGCCAAGTTGCTGCCATGCAAATGTCTTGAATTGGAGTATTTGCCAGAAATGTGATTGTAGCTGCCTTCTTTCTTGTTGAGTGAGCCTGTGGTGCTCCTTGTAATGTTTGACCTGCTAGTTTGTGACATAGCTGAATGGCTTGTGCAATCCATCTTGCGAAGGTATTCTTGGTTACTGGTCTTCCCAAAAAGCTATTAGCAAAAGAGACAAAGAATTGCTTTGTCTTCCTGTATCCTTTGGTTCTTTCAGCGTAGTACATGACTGCGCTCCTAGCGCCAAGTGTATGCAGAGTACTTTCTGCATTTGTCTTTGGGTTTTGAAAGAACCTTGGTATTTGTATCATCTGATTTATGTGGAATTTTTACTTATCACTAGACAAGATCAACAAGTATTTTACCAGATCAGATGCATGCTGTCCTTGTTGCACATTGGTGAGTGCGGATCTGTTACACATGCTCTGGTCTTTCTCTGCTTTGCAATCATATTGGGATGGGGTGATCAGTGTGTTGGCTGTCAGCACCGATATGGCATTGCCGCAGACATGGGAGGCATGCATAACAGGTATCTCCGTCAGGAGCAAAAAAAAAAAATAAAGCCTCTTCTAGGTTTCTGAATCTAGGTCTAGTTGTAGCCAAGCGTCTTATCACACGTCGGTGGAAGGCGGAGGAACCCCCACCGCTCAAAGCGTGGTTTTACTCAATGTTGAATTGGGTCAAGGCTAAGGCGGTCTTGTTAACCAGAGAGGATACGTTGGGTCTTCGTATGTTTCCTATTTCAATGGCATGGAATGCAATGATGTGCACGCTACAAGAGATGCCAACTCCGGTAGACCCACCAGACACTCCCACTACTATTTAACATTGATTTCTGTATGTATTGTTCTGTGACCTGCCTCATGAACTGAACACTATGGAGTGCCCTATATACCCCAAACTGTTGGTTTATTGATTTCAAGTATGTGCACTATGCAGCTACATTGTCTGAACAGCAGCTTCAGCACTGATTTATGGTAAAGTACCTTTTCTCTTACCCACCTACGTGGGGATCCTGCTTTTCTTCCTTGCCCCTCCTTTTGGTTATGTTCTTGGATTTATGTTATCTACAGATCGTTTGATTGTTTGACTAAATTGAACTGTCGTGGCGGAGTGAAGCCACACGACACGTGTATCAGCAACCTATCTGTGCATGTACTATGTGTTCATACTGCATTGCAACCAGGACAAGCTGTTATGTAGAAAGAGTTTTCCCTGTGTATGTAATCTCAGGTATGTTATCTACTGTTACCGAGCTTGAATCGATGTTAACTGGCTTGTCTCATCCTTGCAATAATCTGTTGGACACGCTATCTTGGGCTGACTACTGGTTCTATATGACGATATTTATGTTGTTAACTGTACTATTCAATGTAAAACCTTAAAAAACAGAACAAAAAAACAAATGTATGTTAAATACAATGGCATATTCATCTACGCTTTCAATAAGCATGAATTCAACCCCAGCCCTTTCATGATTCTGTTGGATCTTGATCTCTTGAATTGGAAATGTTTTCAATACTGATCTTCCTTCATGCCCTGAATTATAAATCAATAATGCCTTCTTTTTGTAGGTGGAAAAGTCCCCATCAATGGCTTCCAAATAGGATTCATATATCTGGTTACATCTTAGTCAATGAAATGGAGGCGTGCCATGGACAGGTAAAAATGAGTGGTAGAGTGGCTATACATTCAATGCTTTTACTTATTATAGTTGATTTACAATATTACAGAATACATAATGAAATGTTTCATCACTCTTCCAATTATAAAAAGAGTGAATAAAAGAACCAGAATACTCACTTGGCAGTAATATGGATGGCTTTACCTACGCATTTTACCAGTGTATCTATTAAATCGCATAGTAATCATATCAATCGTATTTCACAACAAGAACATGCTGGTCATGAAAGTGGTTACTGCATGCAGATGTCAGTCATGGCAGTTGCAATATAAGCAGTGCGAGTGTGTGACATCATATGGTTTCCATGTCCGCCATTCCTTTAAGCTGGACGTGGCTGACCTGCATGTTGGATCAGCAGCAGGAGATGGGAAATTGGGGAGGCTGGAATGTAGGCAGGTCATTAAAAAATAAAAAATAAATTTAAAAAAAATAAAAATCGATGGCAGAATAATAAACATAGGAGCAAAGTTGTTCAGAGCCCAAGTCGTTGTAGCTACAGGAGTTATCATACAAGGTCTCCAAGGGATGTAGGTGGAAAGTTGGTGGTCATGCAGCTCGCTACCAGTGAAAAGACGAAGTTCCACATTCCACCAAATGACTCAGAAGTTCCGGAGGTCAAACGCCACACAAATTCATTGAAAAATGTTATCCTGAATTTGAAATCACCAGAAGCTCCTGGTACACGCTTAAAACTAACCAAAAACTTGTACCTAATATTGTATGAAATCTACCAATTTAGAGCCATTCTAACCCCGCTCCAATTAAATGATGTTTCTAATTTACCACTTCCAACAGTAAACGCGAGTCCTGATTGGGTGTTCTAACTCTAGAAGATACAACTTTAGGTATCCTATCATGTAACATATACACTATATGCACTCTAGATGAAAGGTTTCTTATTCTAGTAAACAAGTAACAGACATTTGTACAGTGCACACATTCACCTTACAGGTATCTTGCTGCTATAGCAAACTTGCAGGATCCTTAAACACAATACAACCTTACTTATGCATCATCTTTCCTATTCTATCCTGCCTATGGCCCTTAGACCTTTGTGGGAAAGGGCCAGGTCTTTAGATTTTTCCTGAAGCAGTTAAAATGTGCACTAGCTCTAAGGGGAGCTGGTAGCTGGTTCCACAGTTGGGCTGCCTTTATCTGAAAGGCCCTTCCACCCAACCTCAATTTTCTGAATTTTGGTACAAAGACCAAATTAGTTGAAGAGGACTGCAGGTTCCTCTGTGCCCTGTAGTGTCTGAATTTTCTTTGTAGCAGCTAGGGTTCTGTTCTATTTAAGACCTTGTAGACCTCGCACATCGATTTGAAAACAACTCTGTTTTACTAGAAGCCAGTGTAACTCTCTCAAGGAGCTCGAGGAAAAGTGGAATCACGATTTATTCGATGCGAGTTTTACTGCTGTTGTTTGTACTCTATATATTCTTTTAATTAGAAAATCTGGCACTTCCAGTAGGAAAAGTGTGTTACAATAGTCGATTCTACTCAAGACAATACATTGATGTGTACATTCTTTTTTGCCCTTGTGGTCTCGCTTGTGTGGGGGAAATGGGACGCGAATTCCTACGTTTCAGCGAGCATAAATCAGCTATTAGAACGAAGAATCTTGCTGCACCCTTAGTACATCACTTTTTAGAACTAAATCATAAAAAACTGACCTGACATGGTCAATATTGGAAAAGGTACAACTAAAACTGGGACAAGTGACTGAGATAACGCGTAAAAAACGGGAAACCTTCTGGGTCTTTCACCTGGACACTGTTCGTAAAGGCCTAAATGAAGAGATTGCCTGGTATGTGGCCAAATGATCATTGTATTAGAGTCTTGATATAAGGTTAGTGGAGCAGCTTCTCTCTCACTGGTGTCTGAAACCCACATGTGTATAGAAAAGGTGGGTCTCAAATTGAGTATAGTCATCTTTCCTATAGAGAGCCCGTTATATTTCCAAAATTCCTTTTTTTTGCCAAACCGTATTAATATCTTCCCTTACTTGCTTGGCCTATAACCATCACATATGCTGCTTATTATCAGTAAAAACTAAAATTTTATTTTTGTCATCATAGACTAATAATTATTGCGGGCTCGTGTTAGCATCGCACTGTATATGTGTGGCATCACACCACTCCAAAATGGCGTCCGATATTAGTCCTCTTTCTATTTTTGTTTAAAGAGGATGAGTCCCGATCGCGCGTTTGCGTTATTTTCGCGCGGAAATGTTTGGCTCGGACTACTTAAACACCGAGTGATCATTGAGGTCACCTCTTTGTTTGTGTTTTGAGGGCTGCCGACACGACAGCTAGGAGAACTACTGAGACAAGTAAGTAATGGGATGACACGCCTTTCGTTTGGGGGTAGGACAGATTATGTTTTAGGTTAATTTCGGTAAGGTATTGCTTTGGAATTGACTTTCTTAAATATTCGGATGTTTGGATATGCTGTTCTCGACTGTTAGACTGGCGGCATGTTGTTTGGGTTAGACGAGGTGGGCTGCGTTTTAACCAAACATGTAAGGAAATACTGAACTGGTTGGTTACGTTTGCGAGAAAATATGGTAGAGACTTACTCTTGAATCTTGTGACAGCTACCGTAGCTACCATATCGGTGGCATATTCGCTCTGATTACACGGAGAGTCGCACTGAACCTATGTATGTCAGAGCAGTTACAGAGTAGGCACGCTTGCCATTAAATCATTTTGATTCTCAAATGAAAAGTGCTTGATATATCAGTTGGCTATGAATAAGAAAGCTTTGTTATTTTTAATCCATATTCATGATTTGTCTGACAGGCGCAGTTTGAAGGTACTAAGTCGTGTCCTTAGAAGACGGTGATTTGTTTGGGGAAATGATGACTATCAAGAAAAACCCTTTTTTATTAATAAAGGTTAGTGGATTGACTATGAGATTGGTATTTCACATCTGAGATCAGGTTGGTTGAATAGTGGGGTAACTGTGGTCGTCCTCTTCCTTCTTTCATCTAGTGGGATTAGAAGTATTACCAAGCCCCCTCCATCTAACATCATTAAGAGGCATAATAACACAAAGTGAATCTAAATAACAGCTGGTAAGAAACTAGGGTTCACTTGTTAACTTGGCTGCGTTTCCAGGTTGTTCAAAAAACTGTGAGCATCTGGTATATTTTTCGTTACATTTCTGGTTACAGGCTCCTATTAAAGGATTCTCTTTGAACATCGGATTCCATCGTACTTAGTGTTGTTGTACATTCTTGGAAATTAAAGAACCTGGTCCTCTGTGTATATTAGTAAGTGTAACAGAAGGATATAATGGAAATATTAGGTGTGGATTATCTTTCTTGATCACAGAAGGCGTTAAATAGGTCTTCGTTGGGTGTTTGGTGATGGTGTCCCCATATTCAAATTTTCATACTAAGCACTACTTCATAGAAAAAATTTCTTTCTTTCCCTTTCTTACTATTGGGTCTCTTTTTCTCTTTTTCTCCTTTCGCTTTTTTCTTGCTTCTTTTTTCTTTTTCTTTCTTTAGCATGAAATTAACATAAATGTTTTCTTATTTAAGAAGTTTCTATTTTCGTAATACTTGAAGGATTATAAATTTTGTTCAGTCACACTTGGAGGTTAATGTTGGGTTTCAGTTAGTTAGTTATACTTAGTCTTTTATGTATGTAAGGACTACACACTTGTGATTTCCATTTTATATATTTATAGGTCCCTGTGCAGTGCAAATGATTATCTGGAGAAGGTCCTGAGGAAGGTGGTTTTGCCGCCGAAACGCGCGTTGACCTTGTGCGAAATCTCATGTCATCTCTCGAGATTTAACTCTGGACAGAGATTTTTTCTTTGTCACATATAACTCGTTCATATACAGATATAGAGTGAATGGATTTGATGAGAGCATGGATGGATGGTATGTTTGTTGAATGTTTGTTTTGTATTCAGGGCCATGAGTGTTGTATGTAGACTGTGGTTGTTTTTTATTGTATATTCAATTTAAGTGATGTATCTTTGATAAAAGAAATTCTTATGATTCATGTACATATTATATTTGTGATGGAATATGATAAAATGAGAAAAGAAATATCTTTTGATACAGACAATGAATGAAATAAATATATACATAAAAAATAGTTTTTTATCAAAATGAAATAAAAAGAAATGTTTTGAAAAAATAAATATAGAATGTTCTAATTTTTGGCTGTCACAAGTGTACTTCAAAATTGATTGTGATTAAGTTCCTTAGTGAAGTGCTATCGTCAATGAGGGAAATTTCTACTTTTTTGTGTCTATTCATTCCCCTCTTTTCCTTGACCAACATTAATTTTTGAGGGGGTGCCTTCATTTCTTGCTAGTTGCATTCACGGTTATTTAACTGTGGGATTAGAATTTGTATAGGGCGATTCATCTAGTTCTTTGAATCACAACGGTAATATGGTACCCAGCAGAAACTGACATGTGTGACTGGAGTGTGTGAGAACTCACTGTGTTTCGCTATTTGTGTTTCTGATTCTTTCACTTTAATAGTGGTTCTCTTTTTTTCTTTATTTGCAATTCGGTTGGTTGAGAGTTTTAGTCATTGTTATTTATTGTTCCAAAACAATCATTATTATGAAAGGCCTTCAGACGTTCGGCTTTACAGATGAGGATTTTTCCTTATTGATGGGTCAGGTTTTGGGTAGTGCAGGTCCAAATGAGGGTCATCAATTGGATAATAGTGAATGGCAAAACTTATTGAATATGAAAAAAAAGGTACAAACGTATAGAGTCACATGCTTTTTATATGTTCGAATACCTTAAAGTGGGAGTGATTCCGTCTGGCTTGAGAGTCCATAATGCCCCGGCATTGTTTGCTGACATCAGAAAGTTCCTGGAGCGGTGGTCACTCATCTCGAACCGCTGCTCCAGGGACTGGATGATGTTAATAATCGAAACTGCTAAGGAGATCATGTCAGCTTTGAAGAAGGAAATTCTTGAATTGGAGGATAAATTGAATACCTCCAATGCAGTAGAAGAGGCTAAGATGAGACTAGAAAAAACACAAACAGAGATGAAAGAATTTGAAACTTATCTGACTAATAAGAAAACTGAAAAATTGAGAAAAGATATAAAATGGTTTACTAAAGAAAAGGCCTACCCTTATCTGACCCCAGATTATTATAAAGAAGGTGGACACAATAGTTATGTTCCGAACTATAATAACTATCAACACAGACGGTTCACCAATTTTTCAGACACCGGATCTTCCGAGTCTGAGGGAGATAGTTACCAGGATCCAGGTAATGTCCAGTATAACTCTAGACCTTTTAGAGGTAGACCCACACAACGGCCGTTCCATGGACGTGGTTTTTTACCGCGAGGCCAATACAGGGGCAGGAATGTACGTTGGCAACAAGACAGAGGGGGGCAACATCAAATGAGCCCTCAACCTCAATAATATGTCAAGACCCACAACCAACAATACTGGTGGTAGGGAATTCTACTACTACCACTGAATCTAAGAAGGAAGTGGCTCTACCCATATATAACTTGTCTACCAGTAGTCTTAAATCGGAGGACATATATCTATGTTGAGCCGTGGGGTTATCTTTCGTACCATGTATACAACTGAACAAATTTAAGTTACACAAGGATTTGTTCGCATTTTTCAGGAAGGTCAGACTTAACAAATATTTCACTGATCATCCCCCACTAGAGGAATGTGATCATTTGTCACATTGTAAACCCCCTTCGACACTCACGCCTACGCTGGACATGTGGGGACCCGAAGTTAAAATCTTTGAACAAAATGTGTTAAAGGATATAGCCCGTATTGTAAAACATCCACATAAACCGCAATTTAACCTATCCAAAATAGAAAATTTGGCTTAGACGAGGATTAAAAATGACCCCAATTTAGTAATTAAACCCTGTGATAAGGGTGGGGGGATTGCCATTTTTTATAAAAATCATTATGATCAAAAATGCAGGACATACTATTGGTTGTAGAACATTATAGACCAGCACAACCAAGAGAATTAGCGAGACTTAACACCCAAATAAAAGAAATGACACAAGCAGCTTTTATGGCAGGCTATATTTGTGAGGAGGAATACAAATTTTTAAATAAATCTTGTCCTATTACCTCTGCTATGTATGGCCTTCCCAAGACACATAAATGTGAGACAAATCCCCTGATGAGACCAATTATTTCTACAATTGGCTCTAATACGGAGCCCCTCTCCAAATATGTTGATTGTTTTCTTTGTCCTTTGACACACAAGTAAGCATCGTTCATACGAGGCACTGGAGATATTATCAACAAGATAGAGGGAGTGCCTTTTAATCCTGAGAGTGACACCCTGGCAACCCTTGACATTGAGGCTTTATATATGAATATCCCTCAATGTCAAGCGTTACACTCGGTGGCAGCTCTCCTAGAGCGGTTCCCGGAAAACAGACCTGACAACTTCATTCTTCAGTGTCTTGAGATTGTTCTTTTCAATAATTTTTTTGAATTAAACGGCTCTTTATTTAAACAAATCAAAGGTACATCGATGGGCGCACCTTGTGCCCCCAGTGTGGCGAACGGCTTTATGGGAGAATGGGAATTGCAAAACATGTATAATGAAGCCGCTCCTTTTTTTGAAAATGTGCATTTTTGGAAGCGTTTTATTGATGATATTTTTTTTATTTGGAGAGGGGAAACAGAAATGCTGCATGTGTTCATTTCATGGCTCAATGCTAGCAATATTAATCTGAAATTTACAGCTAATTGGAGCCACCAAAGGGTGGAGTTTTTGGACATCACTATTGATGGCACTGAGGGCCATCTTAAGGTCAGTCTATAGAGAAAACCAACAGCTAAAAATACCATCCTACAATTTGGAAGTTATCATCCTAGTTGCCAGAGAGAGTCCATCCCCTTTGGGGAATTTTTACACATTCGGCGTAACAGCACAGATATGCAGTCCTAACATGGAGATGCCTTGAAAGAGAGACTTCTCAGTAGAGGCTATCCACATCGACTAATACGCCACTCGTATAAGAGAGCATAATATTATTACAGGGATGCTCTACTGCAAGGTTCCAATCGTACACCACAGAATCGTATAACTTGTGTTATTAACCACTCAACTCTGAATTATAAAATCAAAAATGTAATCACTAAAAACTGGAGGATACTTAACACTAATGATGATATACCACCTATTCCACCTCCTTTGGTGGCTTACCGAAGAAACAAGAACCTCAGGGATCTGTTGGTTCATACTAGGAATAACAAAATCAGAAATGTTGATGCTCAAAGATCAATAACTGGTTTACCGATTGTCTTGGGTAATCATAGATGCGGATCGTGTCATGCTTGTGAAGCGGCTCTGGTATCAGACAAATTAAGCCATAATAACATGGAAATCAAGTTGCAACATCTGACGAACTGCAGAAGCAGTAATGTTGTGTACATTCTTTTTTGCCCTTGTGGTCTCGCTAATGTGGGGGAAACGGGACGCGAATTCCGTCTACGTTTCAGCGAGCATAAATCAGCTATTAGTACGAAGAAACTTGCTGCACCCTTAGTACATCACTTTTTAGAACTAAATCATGAAAAAACTGACCTGACATGGTCAATATTGGAAAAAGTACAACTAAAACTGGGACAAGTGAGTGAGATAACTCGTAAAAAACGCGAAACCTTCTGGGTCTTTCACCTGGACACTGTTCGTAAAGGACTAAATGAAGAGATTGCCTGGTATGTGACCAAATGATCATTGTATTAGAGTCTTGATATAAGGTTAGTGGAGCAGCTTCTCTCTCACTGGTATCTGAAACCCACATGTGTATAGAAAAGGTGGGTCTCAAATTGAGTATAGTCATCTTTCCTATAGTGAGCCCGTTCTATTTCCAAAATTCCTTTTTTTTGCCAAACCGTATTAATATTTTCCCTTACTTGCTTGGCCTATAACCATCACATATGCTGCTTATCAGTAAAAAAAAATTTTTTATTTTTGTCATTATAGACTAATAATTATTGCGGGCTCGTGTTAGCATCGCGCTGTATATGTGTGGCGTCACACCACTCCAATATGGCGTCCGAGATTAGTCCTCTTTCTATTTTTGTTTAAAGAGGATGAATCCCGATCGCGCGTTTGCGTTATTTTCTCGCGGAAAAGTTTGGCTCGGACTACTTCAACACCGAGTGATCATTGATGTTACCTCTTTGTTTGTGTTTAGAGGGCGGCCGACACGACAGCTAGGAGAACTATTGAGACAAGTAAGTAATGGGATGACACGCGTTTCGTTTGGGGGGTAGGACAGATTATGTTTTAGGTTAATTTCGGTAAGGTATTGCTTTGGAATTGACTTTCTTAAATATTCAGAAGTTTGGATATGCTGTTATCTCGACTTAGACTGGTGGCATGTTGTTTGGTTTAGACGAGGTGGGCTGCGTTTTAACCAAACATGTAAGGAAATACTGAACTGGTTGGTTAAATTTGCGAGAAAATATGGTAGAGACTTACTCTTGAATCTTGTGACAGCTACCGTAGCTACCATATCGGTGGCATATTCGCTCTGATTACACGGAGAGTCGCACTGAACCTATGTATGTCAGAGCAGTTACAGAGTAGGGACGCTTGCCATTAAATCATTTTGATTCTCAAATGAAAAGTGCTTGATATATCAGTTGGCTATGAATAAGAAAGCTTTGTTATTTTTAATCCATATTCATGCTTTGTCGGACAGGCGCAGTTTGAAGGTACTAAGTCGTGTCCTTAGAAGACGGTGATTTGTTTGGGGAAATGATGACTATCAAGAAAAACCCTTTTTTATTAATAAAGGTTAGTGGATTGACTATGAGATTGGTATTTCACATCTGAGATCAGGTTGGTTGAATAGTGGGCTAACTGTGGTCCTCCTCTTCCTTCTTTCATCTAGTGGGATTAGAAGTATTACCAAGCCCCCCTCCATCTAACATCATTCAGAGGCATAATAACACAAAGTGAACCTAAATAACAGCTGGTAAGAAACTAGGGTTCACTTGTTAACTTGGCTGCATTTGCAGGTTGTTCAAAAAACTGTGACCATCTGGTATATTTTTGGTTACATTTCTGGTTACAGGCTCCTATTAAAGGATTCTCTTTGAACATCGGATTCCATCGTACTTAGTGTTGTTGTACATTCTTGGAAATTAAAGAACCCGGTCCTCTGTGTATATTAGTAAGTGTAACTGAAGGATATAATGGAAAGATTAGGTGTGGATTATCTTTCTTGATCACAGAAGGCGTTAAATAGGTCTTCGTTGGGTGTTTGGTGATGGTGTCCCCATATTCAAATTTTCATACTAAGCACTACTTTATAGAAAAAATGTCTTTCTTTTCCTTTCTTACTATTGGGTCTCCCTTTTTCTCCTTTCTCTTTTTCTTTCTTTAGCATGAAATAACATAAATGTTTTCTTATTTAAGAAGTTTCTATTTTCGTAATACTTGAAGGATTATACATTTTGTTCAGTCACACTTGGAGGTTAATGTTGGGTTTCAGTTAGTTAGTTATACTTAGTCTTTTATGTATGTAAGGACTACACACTTGTGATTTCCATTTTATATATTTATAGGTCCCTGTGCAGTACAAATGAATATCTGGAGAAGGTCCTGAGGAAGGTGGTTTTGCCGCCGAAACGCGCGTCGACCTTGTGCGGAATCTCATGTCATCTCTCGAGATTTAACTTTGGACAGAGATTTTTTCTTTGTCACATATAACTCGTTCATATACAGATATAGAGTGAATGGATTTGATGAGAGCATGGATGGATGGTATGTTTGTTGAATGTTTGTTTTGTATTCAGGGCCATGAGTGTTGTATGTAGACACTGGTTGTTTTTTATTGTATATTCAATTTAAGTGATGTATCTTTGATAAAAGAAATTCTTATGATTTATGTACATATTATATTTGTGATGGAATATGATAAAATGAGAAAAGAAATATTTTGATACAGACAATGAATGAAATAAATATATACATAAAAAATAGTTTTTTATAAAAATGAAATAAAAAAATGTTTTGAAAAAATAAATATAGAATGTTCTAATTTTTGGCTGTCACAAGTGTACTTCAAAATTGATTGTGATTAAGTTCCTCAGTGAAGTGCTATGGTCAATGAGGGAGATTTCTACTTTTTTTGTCAATACATTGAACCACTAACTTTCTAGCTGGCTGGAGCAGTAGTGGGACAATTTTCCTAAGATTCTGCGGCAGTCCAAAGCATGTGGCTGTCGTTTTGTTAATGTGTTTCAATGGATAGCTTCTCATCCACGTACACTCCCAGGTTTCTCACTATCTAAGATATCTGAAGATTATCTCTGCTGGTCCGTGGCCAAAAATCATTAGGGAGTGAATAAGGCTCTTTGGATGGAGAGCAGCAAAACAATTCAGTTTTTCCTCCATTAAACTTTAAAAGAGATAGAAAGCTGTCTGAAAAAGATTTCATTAAACAAATGTGATGCCCTTCTACAGGGGTGTGGCTATTTTTGACCACAGACAGACTTAAGTGTGTATCGTATGTATAATTTAAAAAAGAGAGAAAGTAAGATCTGATGAGGGTCAGCAGTGATCGTGAATATATACTGAAGAGAATAGGGCTCAGTGCTGATCCCTGGGGTACCACCTACTCTGTTCTGTTATACTCGGAGCAGAAAGGAGGGAGTGAAATTGCTTGGATCCTATTTGACAAACAGGATTGAATCCACTGCAGTAATATTCCTTTCACCCTTATCTCCTTCAAACTGAATATTAACATATGGTAGTTGACCGTGTCAAACACAGCTGACAGATCTAATAGTATCAGAACTCCTCTTTGACCACTATCAACCGTCATCCTCAGTTTATCCATGGGCAGAATGAATGCTGATTCTGGGCCATGTGCTGGTCTGATGCCTGTCTTTTTGTTCTCCAAGCTATTGCAGGGCTCGACAAATCCGAAAAATTGTACTAGTCCTGCAGGTCTAGTACCATGGAAAATCCCCTCGACCTGACTCCAACCCACTTGACCTCCGTCTCTGAAAACGGAGCAAAAGTGACAAGATAACAAGATTTAAAGGCATGTTTATTGCTCATTTCCTTTGTGAGCAAGAAAAATGCCTTTAAATCGTGTTATCTTGTCACTTTTGCTCTGTTTTTAAAGACAGAGGACAAAAGTTAGTTTGATTTCCTACTCGCCAGAAAGGGCGAGTAGGACCTAAAAATAGCTCGTCCTCATCCATTCTCCCTCGCAAATGCGAGCGGGCGAGTGGATTTGTCGAGCCCTGTATTGTGACTTTCCAGAAAGCTTGCTAGGTTTTTACTAACGTGTTTTTCCATTCTTTTTACTTGCTTGGGAAGATGAGAAATTGGACGGTAGTCACTGGGATCATTAAAGTATTTTGTTGGCTTTTTTTCAGTCACAGAGCGATTAGACCTTTCTCCAAGCTTGTAATACTGTGCCTGTCATCAGAGATTGATTGCAGATTTATGCTAGGCGTATATATAACTCATCCGCCCTTTCTTTCCACATATTGGGTGGTACTGGGTCTGGTAGGGAACCGGAGCAGATTGTCAGGGCCAGCGTTTTAAATTCCTCCTCTTCCATCATTCCTATATTTTCTAGCTTTGCACCTCCGTTTGTGACATTCTAATAGTCCACTCATTTATGGGTAGTTCTCTCACCAATGTATCTTTGTTTATATCATGTAGGATTAGCTAAATATTTTGCTAAAAAACTCAGCAATGCTATCACACAGTTCTTGTGAGGGTCTCACACCATTTTTTGTACAGTCTGGATTTGCTAGTTCTCTTACAATACCAAATATGTTTCTCTCTCTATTGCTTCTTCTGTGATTGTTTTGGTGTAGTGCTCATCTTTGCCTTTTCTAAATTCATTTTTATAAATTATTCAATGCATTTATTTTTGTTGTTTCTCATTTTCTATGTATGCCCTCCGCCACAGCCTCTTTAATTTCTTACAATTAGTTTTTTTATAACTTCTATAACCCATGGTGATGATGGTTTGCAGTGCTGTGTCAAATTTTTAATAGGTATTATTTCATCTAGAGTTCCTTTAATTGATTCCTGTAAATATTCATAGTTCTCATCCACTGTGACCTCTTTCTGGTAACAATTCGTGGTGTCAAATATCTTTTCTTCTTTAGACTTCCTTAATTTGTACCAAGCTTTTTCTTGAACTGACTTAACGGTTTTCTCTTCCTCCATTATTTTGGGCCCATGTATTTTGAAGGCTACTAGTACATGATCTGACCAGCTTAGTGGGATCATTGTGGAAAAGTGCATTTATTGTCTTGCCATTCACTCTGCCATTTTTTCTACCATTTTATGCTGTGTCCTTGTAACTGACTTTCTCTCTGTATCACGAACACTCTGGAGCTCAAACTTTTGACCTGTTGCATTCCTGCACGGACACTCTGTTCATGCTTTGGCCTGACACCCCAAAGGCTACTCACCTGCTGACCCTCCAGATTTTCCATTTGTTTAGGAATGTAATTGATGCAACTCCCTTAAATGCCTGGGGCAGGATAGAGGGTATATAAGGTGCAGAACCAAAGCACTAAGGCAGACTGCCTCGTTCAGTTGCTAAGGGTTCTGTGTGACGTAGTCTCACTCATTTGAGGTTAATAAAGATATTCTTTTATATTTCAGCTTCTGTGCCAAATTCTTCTTTGTAAGGTTTAAAAGGACTAAGTATCAGTGGGACCCCTGAGAAGGTTTATATTTTCTACAAATGGCGCTCCAATATGGACCTCATCAGAGAAGTGGCTATCTGAGGGAGTGATCTTGTCAGGAGACAGAAATCTACTGTGGAGGACAGGACAGGGCTCTACTATGGAGGTACTCTGTGCACGGAGATTCTGCGGATTCTCTGTCTCTGTAGCCCAGTATATTTCTGATCTTCCTGATTTTGATCCTCCACATGATGTCACCCCTGACTGAGAACCTTTTTGGCGTGAGTATTTTAAAAAAGACTGTTAGGTCATTCAGAACTTGGCAGTTAGAATTTGGACAACCATTTGTTTGGTAAGAGTCGTTCTGCGGCACTTGCTGTTGTTTTTTAATGCATTTGTTTGGTAAGGTAGTTTAGTAACACTTACTGTGGCTTTGGAATTTTGGAATTTGTGTTGGCCAACTTTGGATTTGTATGGGATAGATATGTAAATTGCAATTTATGAAGGCAGGTAATGAGATTTTTCTCTATTTTGAATTTGTTTGAACGGCGCAATGTACGAAGAGTACCTTAAGCGATACTTTGATTATAATATTCGCATATTCTGCAATATTTTTGGCATGCCTGTTTCAAGCACACATTGGAGAATGTGTTGCTTTTTGGAGGTACCATAGTCCGATATGAATTGAATTAGCCAGCTCCCCTGAGGGAATAGCTAGATAGGTTTAGGAATATAAACATATTTCTTCCTTGGTGATTCTGTATCCCCATGTATCCCCATGGAATTAAAATATGACAAAAATACAAACAAGGATCCTTTTCTGCGCACGTTTATAAATGGAGATATGCAGAGCGATTTTGTTTGGTGTTCTGCCAGACAAAGCTAGTGAATTGAGTGTATTTTGGCTTCTTGGAAATAAAGCAGTCTGTTGGGCTGTTTTTGCAGTCTTTTGGAATACTATTGAGAAGCGCTTCTTGTAAATATGACTTACAACTAGTATTTACAATTGGTTTGGTTTAAGTAGAGTCTGTGGGCTGTCCTTTGTTTCTGTCCTAAGTGTTGATCTGTGGGTTAAATGTGTGTTTAAATGTCTATGTGGTTTGTGGTTTTCCCATTAGTGCAACTTCTGTAAGTAAATAGCGATTGCGCTATTTATGAAATAATGGCTATTAAACGCGCTGTTTTGTGTGTCCTGAGTGTTTGACCCCTTTCTGTATATGTCTGAAACGAGCTCAATGTGTGTTTGTGGTTTTTCTTGTTGTTTTCAGTCTGTTATGCAAAATGTCATTCAGTTAATATTAAATAGAAAATAAATAAAAATCCAGAAATGAACCATATGGTATGCTAAATAATTATATGTTACTATTTAATTTATAGAGTAAGCAACTATGCACATGTACAAACTGCTGATGCTTAAAAGATAAAATTCGAATTCACATTCAATAGGAATAAAAAAAAAAAAGGCCTCAAAAACGAAATTGTGTGTTTTGCAATAAATAAACTTACATCATTTTTAGGTTTCGCCGAAATCTTTTGTTTAGCAGTACGGGGATTTGTCCCGCCTGTCTCTTCCATTGGCTAGCTCCATAAATGGAGGTTAGCCATTGGAAGAGAGAGCCGTCCATTATTCTCTGACCAGATTCGTGGGCGATCCGTAGATTTTTTCGCATTCCGCCCCTTTTAGAACGTCATGCGGCGGTGGGCGGATGTTTTTTTTTTTTTTCTCGGCATGTTCCAAGCATTTGTTCGTGGCTTTTGCAGGAGTGGGCTGCGCACTGAGGCCGCTGGACGATGTCGGAGGAGCTGTAGACGGATGTGGGCTGCGTGATTTAAGTTGCCGGGATGGATTTCTCTATTTGCGAGCAGCTGGGTCCCATAAGAGAGCTACGCAGTACACCCCCGACCCTGCCGGCCCCCGTGCATCCGGGAGTGTATTGGTGTCTGGGAGCAGCGTCTGGCAGCCGGCCCGCCCTCCCCCACCTGAATGAGTGTGTCACTCTCATGGGCCGCCTTGCATCGCCTCCTTCCTCCTCCGACATGATAAAAGCACTGATTGCGGCGGGCCGGTAGCTGGCTGCTCCCATGAGCCGGTGCCCAGCCACGCTCCCCGGGCACTATGAGCCCCCGCACCCTGCGCTGAGAGCCCGCAGCCGCAAGGTAGGTGCCCGAGCCCGGTGGAAGGGAGGGGCTGCCTGAGTGTGGTGGTCGGGAGGGACTGTCTGAGTGTGGTGGTCGGCAGCAGTCCTGCGGTGTATAAAGTCGTGCGGTGGAGCCAGGGGTGCTAAGTGCGCTGGAGTTGTGTGGTTGTAGGTGGTGTTTGCAGGTGGGGGAACTGTTTGTTGTATGACTGTCGGCGGTGCTCTGCACAGCATTGTTTGCTCTGGGACACTTGTTGTACCCGGTCCTCGCGCACCCGAAGGCGGCGGCGGCTGCTGCTGCTGCCCCCGCGCGATCCGTGGACCCTGCTTTGTCATTGGCCCCCGTTGTGCAGGTTTTTGTTTTGAAGAGCCACGCTTCGCACTCGCTGCTCCGGGGACTGCAGCGCCCGCCCGGCTGTTCTCGCTTTACCCGGCAGGGGAAGGAGTCGGCTCCTCGCGCCCCTAAGGAGCACAACGCAAGGTTTGGCGGCTAGAGCGAGCACTGCCTTATTGGTATTCACTGCCACAGTACAATGCACAACCTTTCTGCTGTGTCTCGGATGCTGCAGAAAAAGTACCACCAGCCAATATTTTTTTTATTTTGCAAAGAATGTTCTTTCTAAAGTACCGAATTCGTTTAAACAAACCTGAAATCCTTCACTTCCTCATCAGAAGCCTGTATCTTTTTGAAGACATCTGTGAGGAGATGGATTTTGTGATATGCATCCAAGGGTTTGCAGAAACGGCCCCAGGTGCCTGCACATAGTTCCAGCAGCAGCACCGCACACTGCAGGCTCCTGTGCACGGCGACACGTTCACTCTTCTCAGGGGAGCAGGAGGGGCTTTTGTGCAGTTACTGAACATTAACATTAAGATTGCATGGTTAATTATAGGATGCCGGGTTCCGGCCCTGGTCTGCCACTCTTGATGCATACCTAGAATGGTAAACCGTGGCAGCGCCGTGGCTTTCCCTGGTCCCAGCCTCACTGGCACGCATCAGGTGAGTGTCTCCAGGAGGGTCATGTTTGGCGTGCACGCTGCGGCCTGGTGGCCCTCGCTCCAGAGCCCGGTCGTGCTGGGAACATGTTCTGCATCAGACCTCCAGGTGCATCCTTGGCGCTGTCCCGCGTTCTGTCTCCAGCCTGGACCGGACTTCAGTTTTTTTATGCTCACTCTATTTTTCTTCTATTTGCCATTGTGGGGCCATGGAAGAGGTCTCAATAAACTAACAATACAGAAGACGTTGTGCGTGTTTCACAGGTGCCATCATCACGGTAGCCACTTATTCCAGCCCCAGAGCAGGCTGGGAAATGGCCGTAGATGGAGGTGTGTTCTGTGTCCCCTCTGCCTAGGCTGGGGGGGTGTATTCTGTCCCCTCCGCTTAGGCTGGAGGTGTGTACTGTGTCCCCTCCGCTTAGGCTGGAGGTGTGTACTGTGTCCCCTCCGCTTAGGCTGGAGGTGTGTACTGTGTCCCCCCCTGCTTAGGCTGGAGGTGTGTACTGTGTCCCCTCCGCTTAGGCTGGAGGTGTGTACTGTGTCCCCTCCGCTTAGGCTGGAGGTGTGTACTGTGTCCCCCCTGCTTCGGCTGGAGGTGTGTACTCGGCCCCCAACTTAGGCTGGAGGTGTGTACTCTGTCCCTCCTAAGTAGGCTGGAGTTGTGTACTGTATCCCTTCTACTTAGGCTGGAGGTGTGTACAGTGTCTCTGCTTAGGCTGGAGGTGTGTACTGTGTCCCCTCTAAGTAGGCTGGAGGTGTGTACTCTGTCCCCCTAAGTAGGCTAGAGGTGTGTACTGTATCCCTTCTACTTAAAATAAAAAAAATATTGCAAGTATGAGTAAGCACATGAACACGTGCATGTTTCGAATGCATGTGTGTTGAGAGGTGGCGGTAGTAGGATAGATAGTGTTTCTGTGGCTGTGTGTATGTGACTGTGTATGTGTGTGATCTGATTGCGGTCATGGCGTCAGTGCTATGGAGGTTTGAAATGGTGCAATAGAGTTTTGCACAACACACGTCATGAGTGTATTTTTCGCACCGGAAGGTCAGTGTGAGTATCATTCTCATACTCGCTGGCCGCTACTAATGTCTGTGCACAATTACCCAGCACCGGAACCAATGTGTGTGTGTCTGTGTATGTGTGTGTGTGGCTCTGTGTGTGTGTGTGGCTCTGTAGGTCTGCATGTGTGTGGGACTCTGTGTGGGTCTGTGTGTTTGTGTGTGGCATTTGCGAGAGATTAAGCTATTGGCATTGTAAATGACAGTGCCATTTATTTATCTGTTTTCAAAACCAACACATACATAAAAATGTTGTCATTTACAATGCCAATAGCTCTAACTTTTTCAAAGGCGAAACCGTTGCATTGTAAATGCTTGTTCTTAGATGCATTGTATTAGATATTAACAGGCAAACGCATCATCTGAATAAATTGGATGTTGTTTGAGGAACTAAACACATATTAACGAACATGCCTTTTCTTAAAGCCTTTTTTTCTATAAGCACATTCTTGGTTCTGATGCTAAAAAAAATAATTGTCCTTTTAAAAAGTGGCGCAAACATTGGTCATGTTTCAAGTTAGGCTTCTGTACTTAGGCTTATGAATGAATGTGTCTAAATGTTATAGGCAAGGAATGCAGCTTGCTTTTCATGTGGAATTATCAAAATGATTGGTTTTATTAAAAAAAAGAAAAAGTAATTATGACAAATATTTTTTTTAAAAATAAGTGCTTTTAAATTCGTTTTTTAATATTTATGAAGCTTAATACTCATACTGTGACCTCCTAGCATTAAAATTTAATTTAAGTTGTGTTATATCACATAATGAGGATATTTGCATATGAAATATCACTCGGAGCAGGCGTAAAAAACTCATTTTTATAAAGGTATATATGATTATTTTTAATTTCTAACTCCTGGGCTACGTAATGAACATTCTGATAATGAATATTATGCAAAAAAGTTATAGGATATTCAATTTTAAGTGCCCCAAATATCAAAGTCGAAATTGGGTAAAATGCACTATTTAAACAGCATTTTTTTTCATTTAGAGTAGCTTTTAAAGTGCCTTAGGCTTCAGTAAATGCATACATTTAGGTATAAAACAAACAGCTGACCTTTATATTGCTGCAAAAGTATACTGCACACTGCTTACAATTGAAAATATGTATAAAAAAACCAGCAGAAGGTATTAAACTGACAAACAGGGGAATGGGTCCGTTTTCAGCTTTAACGGTGACTTTGAATTAAGGAAAGCTGCATTCGCACACAGAATTGGACAGCGGGGAAGAGTTAAAAGTTAGTTCTATATTTAGAAGCCTAGCATGGCTCCCAGAGCAAGGTCTGCTTTGACATTTTGACCTCTCAAACTTTTTGAAAGAGGACAGGGGAGAGAAGGAGAAGTTTTACTTTTTGGCAAAAGCAGGCACTTTATGTATTCATACGATAGAAAACTATATAATGGTATATGTGAACTTTGATTAACAGATAGCTTTAATTTTTATACAGCACTAATGCTTTTAGTCTGAGGATTACTGTACAAAAGCTGAAGCAATGATATTTAGTTTGACTTCATGTGCCCTCATGTTTCACTTGTAAATTTGCTAAAAGGGATTGGGGTTTGGGTATTCATGTGTTTTTTTAGTTCTCTCAAAAGTGCTATGTACCTCCTATAACTTTGTTTATGGCCAGTTGCTACAAATAGGGGTTGATAGTGTTGACAGAAGTGAAACCTGTTTCAGGTTTCCTAATGTCAAAATGGGGGAAGGAGGCTAGCTCCCCTCTACAAATTAAGGCCAGGTAATATGTATGGTACTCTCTCTTTTTCTCAATTTTGTTTTAGCCTGTCTAAGCAGTCTGTGAAACTGCAGATTCCCTGTTCATAAAGTGCATGACAGTGTTGTGCGTCACCGCTCATTTGCATGTACTTTTGTGATGTGTCTATGCTTTCTGTGCTTGGTATACAGCAAGTATTACTGATGGCTTGGCATGGTTTTTTTTTTCTTTTATGCATATTTTTTGTTTTTTTATTTTTATGCTTTTACAAGCTCCGCTGTGTTGTGAGGGGATGGTCATGTTGGTGCCCATCGCTACGCAACAGTTGGTTGGACTTGTTCTGGTTACTAAATTTCACAGATATGATATTTCATGCTGTAAATATGACGGACAAATTTTAACAAGAGGGGGGAGAGAGAGAGTCAGTGGATTCAGTCTCCCGAGTCATACGAATAAACAAAGTGGAATCCACTCAAGGTGATAGTGATCTCTAGAGTGATGGGGAACACACAATGTTGTTTAAATGCCCCTCACACACCAACAGGCCCCTTGGTGTCATGCTTCATCATTGGGGCCTTCGCACCCCTCTACGGAATGCGGCGTGCTACGACTCGCGAATACGCAGGAGCACTTGACGTGAACTAAGTGTGGGGGTGTGTGTTTATTACAAAAGAGTGAGTGAGGTGAGGTGAAAAAGGTGAGTAGTTAAAAAATACCTGGCACGTGGGAGTAAAAAACTTTATTAAATCCCCGGCTGGTATTATTAAAATAAAAGTGCAGGGCGTGGTTTTAGGAGATACGTGTTAGGGTATCAAACCACTGTATTAAAAGTCAACATGTTTCGGAGGTCAAAGCCCCCTTCTTCAGGACAAGGGTTATTGCACTAACCCCCCTTACTCACATGTAAAATGTAAAAGTGAAAACAATATTTTTCTGGGTCTCACCTGATGTTTTTTCGGAGAAGCATGATTCTTCTTCTTCATACCTGTGACAGTTAGATTTGTATGTTTATTTATGATTTTGTCTCCACAGGTTCTGACGCCAATTGGGCGCAACGACACTCACTTACATTTAACATTGTGAGGAACATTACACATTGTGGTAATTTATTGTTTTCACTTTTACATTTTACATGTGAGTAAGGGGGGTTAGTGCAATAACCCTTGTCCTGAAGAAGGGGGCTTTGACCTCCGAAACATGTTGACTTTTAATACAGTGGTTTGATACCCTAACACGTATCTCCTAAAACCACGCCCTGCACTTTTATTTTAATAATACCAGCCGGGGATTTAATAAAGTTTTTTACTCCCACGTGCCAGGTATTTTTTAACTACTCACCTTTTTCACCTCACCTCACTCACTCTTTTGTAATAAACACACACCCCCACACTTAGTTCACGTCAAGTGCTCCTGCGTATTCGCGAGTCGTAGCACGCCGCATTCCGTAGAGGGGTGCGAAGGCCCCAATGATGAAGCATGACACCAAGGGGCCTGTTGGTGTGTGAGGGGCATTTAAACAACATTGTGTGTTCCCCATCACTCTAGAGATCACTATCACCTTGAGTGGATTCCACTTTGTTTATTCGTAAATATGACGGACAACACTTCACCAGTGTATGTCTATTTGGCTATAATGGTATTGAAGAAAAGCAAAAGAGATATACAGGATTAAAAGTGTATCACCTGCAGTTAGCCATGTTACTGCCCCTACCCTTAAGGAACGGGCAGCCCTTGGATAAATGTTCCCTGATTGTAGAGGAATTGTCCTGTATTCTAACAGAGCTACAGAAGGAAATTAAAGACATTGAGAAAGAATTGGAAGAAATGATACCATCAGACGAATGGTCAAAAACATTAGAGGACATTAACATTCAATTGGATAGACATGCAAGAGAGATTAAGGATAGAAAAATAAGGAAGTTTAGGAGAGACACCCTGGACTACAAGCTAGGGGAAGTCTACACATGGGCGGATGTGTACGCCAACGAAGAAGAAATAAACCGTATAATCAGCAAACGGATACATCCTCATCAGGGAGTGACACTTCAAACAGACCTCAGAAAAAAACGGGTCCATACACCTCTGACTTGTCTAAATCCAGTGAAAAATCATTTGTAGATGAGAGAACAACTTAACAACCAACAGCAGGTCCATCTACCACTGTACCTTTTTTAGTCCAAGGCCTAGAAGACAGAGGCGCCCCAGGAGGGGCATTAGAAAAAGAAATAGAGAAAGGGCATCCGAATACTCGCAGTACCATCCCAAAGAAGGACAACAAGAAGAAAAACACTTAGTGATCAACATCTCGGATATCGTTCTCAAACCACATGAAATGAAATTACTAGAAAAAGGGACTTCTTTCATCCCTACGACACACTCACCAACTAGATCTGGAAATAAGTACCTTCAAATTCATGCGCAAGCTAAAACTAAGACATTTTTTTGACAATGTACTACCACCCACTCTTCACACTAAATCGGATCAACTAAAGGGCCTACGACCTCACAGCTCGTACCAAGCACCAAGTAGTCACAAGTGCATTGACCTTTTCGAAAACCTAGTTAAACAAGATCTCAACAAACTCAATTACAATAAGAAAACTAGTGAGAAACATCACACAAAAAGATTTTGACACTAAAATCGCAAATAACACGAAGATCAAATGCATCAAAGCAGACAAAGGGGGAGCATTGGTTATAGTTAACACAGAGATGTACCAAAAGAAAATCTTGGAACATATCATGGATGACAAAACCTGTATGAAATTGGATGGAAATCCCACAGCGAAATTCAAAGAACAACTAGCTAACATCTTAGACAAAGCCCGTGAAGAAGGAACTATTGGCGACAGAACCAAGAAATATTTACTTCAAGAACACCCCAGAAGTCCTTCTATACATATGACACCAAAGATTCATAAAAGCCTAGAGGACCCACCCTTCAGACCCATTGTGCCTACAAGGGGATCTCTGCATGAACCCGTGGGTACATTTTTAGAGAGGTATCTGCAGCCCATGGTCAAGGAGATGACCAGTTACATCCAAGATACCACTGATTTTGTAATGAATTTGTCACAAGTCATTATTAACGAAGATGAACAATTGATACTATGCACGGCGGATGTGAGGTCCCTATACACCTCCATTCCCCATGCTGGTGGAATTGAAGCTATCGAAAAGGTAATTTTGAAGAGTGACATTGAACCGGCAATGCAACAGTTTTTGATGGAACTTATGATATTTACCCTCTACCAGAGTTACTTTGAATACGAGAACGAATGGTATCTACAGTTGTCCGGAACCTCTATGGGGAATTGTGCAGCGCCCATGTACGCTAACATCTACATGAAGGAATACGAAGACACTAATATCTATGGGGACCGTAATTGGACAGATAACATCAAACTGTTTGTACACTACATTGATGATATATTTATTTTTTGGATGAACACTAAAGAAAAACTACTACAGGCATTGACTGCTCTGAACGACATCAATGAACGTATTCAATTAACGTGGGAGATTGATGACAAAACCATTACCTTCCTGGATGTCCAAATTACATTGACTTCAACTGGCATTGAAACTGACCTATACCGCAAGAAAACTGACCGTAACAACTCTTTACACTATTCATCAACCCTCACTCAAACAACATCTGCCATACTCCCAGATGCTGCGTGCTAGAAGAATCACCTCCAATGAAACCCAAACGAAACATTGTCTAAGGGAGATGGGCAAAAGATTTGCTGACAGAGGCTATCCAAGTGATCTTATTGAACAAGCCGAAACACACGCTTTAGTGACACCTAGGGAACAACTACTCACAAGAACAACGAAATCTAAAGAAACCAAAATGGTTTTGGTCTCTAAATTTTCCACTCTAAGCACAGCCTTTAAAAAGATCATTTTAAAGTATTGGCCCATTCTCAGTATGGAACCGGATTTTGGAACTACATTTAAAGACCCACCTATTTTTGCATACACCAGAAATGCAAACATTAAAGAAATTCTTGCTACAAAAACACAGCAGCCTAGTTAAGCAAAAGGCACAAGACCCTGCATGAATTGCAGTAACTGCAACAATGCCATCCGGGGAAACATAGTGACCCACCCCATGAAAGGGTTTGACATCAAACTCCATGTAAATGCCACATGTGACACTACAAACGTTATCTACTTGATCAAATGCCCTTGCGGCAAAATTTATGTCGGAAAGACTGAAAGGAAAATTAAAGTTCGTATTAACGAACACAAATCCAACATCAGGATGAATAATGCAAAATCTAACATTGCTATACATTTCAACGAAGCAAGACAACATCTCTCAACTTAAATTTATGGTTCTTGAGGGGCGAGACAATAATAAGTACCTTCTGCAACGTGAAATTGCCTGGATATATAGACTACATTCCACTAAGCCCTTTGGGCTCAATGACCGGATGGAATATTCATGTTTTTTTTAATTAGCCCCACATGTGGCTTCTATTTTGATGCTATACTCCGATTGTGCTGCTGTCTGTATTGCAACTGTGCACTGTACTGTTTACATTTACATTTATAAAGGGATATGGTTTCACTGGTCACGTCAATTTGCGTCTACTCACAATATGGCCGTCACTGTTTTTGAACTTTGGTCTGTCGTTTATGTTACTTTCCACCCAACTATCACGAGACTACCGCTCTCACCAAACACCTCGGGAAATCTAACACTTGCGAGAAACTACCGGCCGATTTTCACCGCCAGAGCAAGCGTTGATCCTGAAAATTATCACAGTAAGTCGGCGTTCTGCCACTTCGCACTCTACTAATGTGCTTTTTTTAGTGAGAAGCCAGATTTAGTAATGTACCGAACTGTCCTTTGCTTTAGTTACCTCACGTTACTACAGGTTGCCCAAGTAAGTGTTTTACAGTTCGACGTTTTGCACCAACTGCACGGCGCGTCACAATCACTAACCCCGCTTGCACCCCAAACACTTGGGAAGCATGTCACGGCACTTGGGCCATATCGGTGTTTACTTTACTTTTTCCTCTGCTTTTTCCTTTTAATTTGCCGATATATATAAATATATTGTGATGTAACCTTTCAGCACAGTTACTTATGGCTATATCTTTACGTTCGAGAGCTCCCAGATGAAGGGCGTTTTAGCCCGAAATGCATTGGAGCGCTCTATGAGCATCCATGTATAATGATGACCGTGATTGAATACAAGGAATGAACTTAATTCCTATATTTGGATGAAATATTGGAGATTGATCCTAAATAAATTCTGAACTGTATGAAACTTCTACTACTATTAAGGAGTCTTACTTTCTTCAAGAACCAAAGGTGTGCCCTATCGAGGGATGCACCCACTTGTTAGTGGTTGCACTATTGATCGTGCATTAAGTAAATCACACTTGATCTCCTCTCATCCTACCTTTACGTTAGACAGAGATATACTTGTGTCTTCTGTGTGCACCCGGTTCCTTTACCCACTTCTTTCATTAGTTACACCTGGCCTAAGCTTTAGTAACTCCTTACTTGAGTGCGTGATTGTTTCGGATTACTCCAGCCCATCTATATCCAAAACGGCACCATGGCGCTTTGGATTGCCAGCTTTCTTCTTTTACAGTCCCTCTATAAAAACCCAAAAAAACAACAACTAGACCGCTCACAATTATTGCGGTAATGGCCGTCAAGCAGTTTCAGATTCAAAACAGGTAGCAGCAGCACACTTTAAAATAGGTATTTAATTTAGTCATTCATTTAAAAAAGTTGATTCTAAAAATAGTTTTCCCCTTTTCCCTGTGCAAATAAGCACTTTAGTATAGTGTTGCGGCATGTAGCAGCGAATCTGCTGGGCCAGGCTGATATAAAATAAATAGAATACATCTAAATTCCTACACGACTGAAATTGGTACTAATGGGATCAAGTGCCAATCCTACAGCCAGGGACCGCACTTGTTGCCTAATTTCCCAGTGCTACTTTAATTTCCATACTTTCAAAATACGGACTTATTTGTAGACCAACGTAGGTGTCTAAAATAACAAAAAGGGCATGGCAGGTTGAGTTGCTGAGAGGACGTGCCAGCCCAGGACTCTGACGCAGGTCTACTTAGGCCTTGGGTGCTGTGCGGGTGCCAAGAGTATGTGCAGAAGGCAACTGTGCTCCAATGGAAGTTCAAGATAGCATTCTCCAAACGCAGAGACACTTAGGCTCACACTTCCCCGCCATCAGCAATAGCTACCAGTAGGACTTTCATGTACAACCTTCGATACAGTCAAGCAGCAGCTGCAAGTCTCTATACGCAACCCACACACCTGCACTACCTGTCCAACTGCCATTTTGTTTTTTATATTAAAGGTAGGACGGACTGTCTTCGACTGTCATTCTTTTATATGTTATTTTTACTTTTTGTTTATTATGTTAAACAGATTCTTCCTGCGAAAATTTATTCTGAATAATGCCCATAGCCAACAGGCGTTTAATCATAATCAGGCTTTCTCCAGGCTAAGCTTGTACAAAATGGACATTACATAAATCAGTTTGCATAAACTTTACACTATATAATGTACCTCAACACAAAATAAGTATTGGGCATAATGAAACCCATTATAGGTGCCAGTCTCACAAATTACAGAGAGGGCGATATGAGAGTTAACCCGCAACAAACAATGCGGAACGTGCTTATTAACCACCTTGTGTTGATAAAAGTGAAAGCACTTGCAAAAGGGGCTATACTGGGAACAATGCATACCCGCTGATCAGAGGCTGTAACTTCACAAGGCAACGGCGTTTTTAGTGTTGTTGTTGCGTTGGATATTCTTATCTGCAATTTCATTTTGAAATCCTTCGATGACCTATGTACTGATTTTAAAGTATCCCCTACGAATGCCAAACATATAATCAGTTAGTGCAGTGCCCGGTGCCCAGAATGGCCAGGCGCTTTTACGCGATCAAAGACTCTCATATGATCGTACACCTGGGTGAGTTCAAAGCTGTTGTGTCCAGAATATACTGTGTTGCAATCCAGGCAGTGTATACTGGTGAGGTGTTGTGGGAAACTAGTGCCCGCTGTCAACTCATTCTGGGTCTGAATACCTCGGAACGAAACCTGGTCATCGCTACCAAACACACAACAGTAACTGAGGGAAACATAAAAAACACTTATTTTAAAATTCCCTGTAACTGGTACTGATCCCCCACCAAATTACACAGAAAAAATTAGGTATGATGAATTATGTTAGAAGTGCAGATTACCGGGTTGCAAACAGTTTCCTAAACTATGGTCCTGATTTGAGCTAATCACCAACTGGGAGGAAGTTTGCCATGTGTTGCGCCCCTCTACTGACTGGCCGTTTTAGTTTTCAGCAAAACTGCACATCCTTCACGGCTCGTCGATCTCTTAACAAACCGGCCCACTGGCATAGGCAGAAAGCCAGTACCCTTCCACAGCATACATTTTTTATCTTAAGACACTGGTGTTCACCCACCCTACCCACACTAGATGAGTGGTCGGCAGGATATCAACGCCTTGCACCCCAAAACTTTTAAGAGGCGGGACCGTGACTTCAAGCCAGCACACTGACCAGAGGCGCTGCGGCTCCAACACACAATCGCTCCAGCTGACAGTGGCCTGACTATACCTTGCAGGGTGTCCAATTCGAGTCTAGGACGAAGTCCCACACTATTTCAGTATTTCAGGTAATGGGGTTCAACTAAATCCTAGCGGGATTCTTGGCTCTTAAGCTTAGCCTCTTTCGCACCTACTCACATTCTAAGTACACTTGGGTACATCTAGACAGGCATCATAGGAGTACGCACTATCTTTTATAAATACATTTTATATTCATGTATCTGTTCATGACTATTGCAAAATGGTAGAACTGTACTATTCCTTTTTATTCACTGTACTGTTGATACTATATCTGCTACATATAGAACAACGGTACAATAAATTCTTATTGTAAACACGCTCTACTATTTCTTCTGTGTATCTCTGAGAGAAAATGAGCACGCACGAGTGACTGGGTGAAAAGCAGTATATTGTTTCCATGAGTCTGAGGAATCAGGGTTTGTTGTGAACTGAGGTTGCCAAAAACTAATCTCTCTGATAAAAGGAGATTCTAGTGGCTAACATATGCGGTGGGGGTGCACAGAATCAGTCTACCACACAACCCACAGTGTATGTTATCCAAAAGCGCAGGTTCTGCATGAGGGTACTATAGGAACTACACTACATGGCGCTACCAACATTTGATACTTATTTAACAGTAGAATCTGAGTAGCTCAGTCGTGCTTATTCTCAGAGACGCCACTTACAAAACCAGAGAAGTCAGGAGTGGGTGGGCACAAAAACGCCGCCACAGCTGAGTAGGCGAGATATCCTATTTATTGGCTGTTGGTTATACAAGCTTGGAGGACAATCTTCCCAAAATTATGCATAAAAGCTTATCTTAAATTTCCTTGGACAGTTATTCTGCGTTTTAAATACGATGCCTATCGATAACGGAGATTTAAACCCAATAAACCAGGCACTTAATCAGTCTGCAGAAGACAATGCCAATGCAATACAGATTGCAGCCAATGTAAGACATACTCGGACAGTTAAACTACTAAAAAATGAGTTACCACTCAGAGGAGGTGTAGTAATATTCGTGATAGAAGCACACGAAGATTTCTAAACAGAGGTATTCTACTCATGGGTTACATTCCCAGCAACGAATGCCGTAACAAACACTTTTCATTACTACTCACATGAAGAGACACCAGCGGTCTACACTCTGTTTGAGGAGATTGAGATTCCGCTTACTTACCAGGAACTTTTTTTCTGGTTTAATGGCGCCCTACCCAACATCAGAACAAGAGCATGGCTTGGTCCCTTAGGAATACCAGGAGCTACATGGCCGATATTAGTGACCTATGCACCACACTCTGACATTGACACAGTGCCACATGATGAACTGCTTGTTCAACACAAAGAGTTGATAAAACTTCACCGAAACATGACACACTTAGTCTTGAGGACACTAGCGGTCCAACCAACAGAAATTACACCAAATGCAGCAGCCTACACAGAGTACAGGTAGTAAAATAACTCCACAAACCTTACACATGATAGTGGGCAAAGTGCCCACAAAACATGAACCAATTCCTTTCTGGGTAGCTCTGAAAAGAACCCAGTTAGAAGCAGTATTCCCAAATACAACACCATTTGAAAAACACAGAATGTTAACAATCTGTTTGCCCATGGGGATTATACCACAGTAAGAAGATTGTTTATCTTGGGGTACAGTCTTTGCTGCCATATATACCAGAACTCATGGTGTTCCTTCATTAGCAGTAATACCAGATGTATTAAGACAAATACAAAATGAGTACGGAGTAGAGCCTGCTCTAAACTTAGGGATGAAGTTTTTAAATAACTATGACCAAGTATCAGCCGTAATACTAGCTAACATTAAAGGGGAAGCAGAATCACTGTTAATCCGCCAACAAGAGTTCGCTCCATTAGATCAGGTGAATAAACTACCCAAAATAATTGAAACTGTGTATGCAGAATTAGGAAGGGATAGTTTGGGGGTGGTGGGGGGAAGCTTTAAAACCTCAACTAATGGGCAGGCCCGAAAAGGACACTTCTAAGCAGACACCTACTTCTTCTAAAAAGAATAAACAAAAGGTAGGAGGCGCACTCAAAAAGATCAAGGATGCAATGTTATTATTCAAAAGGTTCTCTTCTTTATTTCGGTAATTATACCAGGTAAAACAGCCACCGCGTTTCGTTACAATACGTAACTTCGTCAGGGCTGAAAAACGATCATAAAGAAGAACAATAGTTACTTACCTGTAATCTGTGGTTCTCCAGTATTGGTGTCTTTCATAGATTCACATGCCTGAATCATTCCCCGTCGTCGGAGTGGGAGTCCCACGGTAAATAAAAAAGCAGTAATATGCTATAATTACATTGGAAAAACACTAATTCCCAACCAGGAAGTATAGTAGCTCAAGCTACCATAGAAAAAACTTCCACCTTCGTGACTATCCCAGTCATTATGTATAGTCTAAAGTCCAGCCAATCAGGCGCCAGCACCCACCAGAACCTTCTCCCCAGAGGCTCAGGCTCTCAGATTTTCTCACAGGAGTGTAGGTAAAAACCTTATAACCTAAAAGCCTCTGAGGGGAGGTGGGCGGGTTGCATGTGAATCTATGAAAGACACCAATACTAGAGAACCACAGATTACAGGTAAGTAACTATTGTTCTTCTCCAGGATTAGGGGTGTCTTTCATAGATTCACATGCCTGAATTAGAGTAGCTAGCAGTACATATCCTTGCTGGGCAGACGCAAATGAAGCCAAGCTTGTCAGCAAGTAACGCATATAACAATGCAAAGTGAAAATACACATCGTATTAAGCATAACATAATGAAATCATGGAAATATGTGAGAACAGAACATAAGAAGCGTCTGACAGCAGAAACAAGGAGGTGGGAAAAACAGAGGCTTACCTTAGTGAAACAGATTCCGTAGAACAGCTTGACCCACAGAAGTATCAGCATCTCTGATTGACTCTAGACAGTAATGTCTGGTAAAGGTATGGCGACTAGCCCAAGTAGCCGCTTTGCAGATCTGCTGAAGAGGGACTCCAGCAAATAAGGCCGCAGATGAAGAGACCGCTCTTGTAGAGTGCGCTCGGGACGCTGACAATAAAGGTCTCCCAGCCTGTGCATGGCAAAAGGCAATGGCAGCAGAGATACATCTTGAAATAGTCTGTTTTGAAACTGCCTGCCCCTTACGAATCGCACCGTAGGTAATGAACAACTGGTCAGAAGTGCGTACAGTAGACGTTCTTTGTAGATAGAATTTAAGACATCTTTTAATGTCAAGCGAGTGTAACGCTCTTTCCGCAGGTGTTTGCAGGTCTGGAAAGAACGACTTAAGAACAATAGGTTCGTTCAGATGGAAATCCGAAGGTACTTTCGGAATGTATTTTGGATTTGTGCGAAGTATGACAGTCACTTGTGAATTGCAGGAAAGGATGATGCACAGTAAAAGCTTGGATATCACTAACCCTCCTGGAGGATGTTAAAGCCAAGAGCAGTGATACTTTCCACGAAAGGTACTTCAAGTCGGCCTTGTGAATGGGCTCGAATGGGTGACGCATGAGTTGAGCTAGGACCACATTCAGATGCCACGAAGGAGGTGGACGGCGTACAGGAGGGAACATTCTAAAGAGGCCTCTGAAGAATTGTTGGATAATCCTTGCTGAGTACAGAGAATTGGTCCCATCCTGTCGATATCTGGATATTGCAGCCAGAAACACCTTTAAGGTAGCATGAGACAGACCTACTCGTGCTAACTGCAGGAAAAAAGGAAGAATTTCCTCAGGTTTTGCTGAAAAAGGGGGAACCCCTGCTGAACGGCACCAGATGCAGAAGCGCTTCCATTTCAGACTGTACGTCTTGATGGTAGCAGGCGCTCTAGCCTTGGCCAACACCTCTTTACAGTCCTCCGGGATGTTTAGGTGTGCGAACTCACGGTGTTCAGGAGCCAGGCCGCTAATCTCAGAGATGCTGGGTCCGGATGGAAGACTTGTCCTTCCTGAATGCTGAGCAAGTTTGGGATTGGATGTAACTGAATTGGCTTGCACTCTGACAGTAGGAGGAGCTCTGTAAACCAATATTGGCACGGCCATCTGGGCGCAATCAGGATGAGTCGGCAAGGTTCCTTCTTCATCTTCCGCAGAACCTTGGGGACTAGTGGAATCGGTGGGAAAGTGTATGCAAACGTCCGAGACCAATTGATGGAGAACGCATTCCCCAGAGAGTTCTTGTGAGGATGCCAGCTTGCGAAGCTTTGGCATTTGCTGTTGGTCCTTGTCGAAAATAGATCTAGGTCTGGCCAACCCCACTGATGAAATATGTGTTCCAATGTCTCTTGGTGAAGCTCCCATTCGTGGGTGGTGACCGTTGTTCTGCTGAGCGCGTCCGCGAGGACGTTTTCTGTCCTCGGAACATGCACTGCTTGCAGATTTACATTGTGGTGAAGAGCCCATGACCATAAATCCTGCGCCTCTTGAGACAGGAGAAGAGATCGTGTTCCTCCCTGCTTGTTGACGTAGCGCATGCTTGTTGTGTTGTCCGTTCGTATCAACACATTGGCATCCTGAATGATGGCACAAAACGCCTTGAGTGCAAGAAAAATGGCTCTCAGTTCTAAACGGTTGATGTGCCACCGTTTTTGCTGCGCAGTCCATTTGCCGCTGATCGTGAGGCCTTGTAGATGAGCCCCCCAGCCCTCGAGGGACGCATCTGTAGTGATGGTTAGACTCGGTGCGTCTTGAAGGAAAGCGCACCCCTGCCTCAGATGTCTTAGCTGTGTCCACCAGAGAAGAGTCTTCTTCATGAGTGGCGTGATTTGAATGAGGTCCTCGAAAGTGCCCGAAACCTGTTGCCACTGAAAGGTCAGTTCCTCCTGAAGCGGCCTCATTCGGAGCCGGCAATTTGGAAGTAATGGAATACAAGCCGAAGCCATCCCCAGAAAAGACTTGTACAGTCGGACTGAAGCTGACTTTCTTTGCATCAGATCTTGCGCTAGCCGACTTATTTTTATCTGTCTCTCTTTTGAGACGAAAGCTTTGAGTTTTTGAGTGTCTAGAGTCGCTCCTAAGAAGGCCCTTCTTTGAGACGATTGCATTTGGGATTTGCTGAAGTTGATTGTCAGGCCTAGATACTGAAATATGTGCAGGCACTGTTGAAGGTGTTGATGAACGGTTTCGTGAGAACTGGCCTTTATAAGGCAGTCGTCTAGGTATGGGAAAATTTGTATTCCCTCCAGCCGGAGGTGCGCAGCCACTGGAGCTAACACTTTCGTAAATACTCTTGGAGCTGACCGTAAACCGAAGGGAAGGACCTTGAATTGGTAGTCCCTGCCAGCCACCCTGAAGCGAAGGAATTTCCTGTGACGAGGTAGAATGGGGATGTGGAAATATGCATTCTGGAGATCTAAGGTGACCATGCAATCTCCTGCTGCTAGAAGATGTAAAATTTCCTGAAGTGACAACATCCGGAATGTCAATTTCTTTAGAAATTTGTTCAGAGCGCGAAGATCGAGGATCCGGCGCCACTCCCCGTTCTTTTTCTTTACCAGGAAGAACCTGGAGTAAAACCCCATCCCTCTCATCTTCTGTGGAACGCTCTCGATCGCTCCTTTTTGTAACATCACCTTGATTTGGGCAAACAGCTCCCTTAGGTGAGCTGGAGGCTGTCCTTTTGGCGGAACATTTGGAGGGAATTTTTCGAATTCTAGGGCATGGCCCCTGTCCACAATTTCCAAGACCCATTTGTCTGTTGTTATGGACTGCCAGTTGGAGTAAAATTTCGATATTCTTCCGCCAAGTTTTTTGTGAGGGTGGAGAAGTGGTGGTGGCAGGTGAAAAGACTCATTGGCGCTTGTATTTGCCGCGGTAGTTAGTCTTACCCCTGTTCTGGGTGTAGGTTGATCTTTTTTGTCCATAAGACTGGTAGTGCTGTGTCTGATAGCGCTGGTTACTTTGTCCTTATGTGGATTGTTGTTGGTATCCACCTCTATTGGAGGACGTTCCTCGTCCTCTCGCTCCTCGAAAGGGCAGCTTGCGAAATTGCAGGGTGCCTAAGGATTTAGCTGTTTCAGAATCCTTTTTAATTGGTTGTAATGCTTCCTCTACTATGGGACCAAATAAATATTCGCCATCGAATGGCATGTCTAAAACTCTGTTCTGGACTTTTTGCCTGAAAGAAGTTGAATGTAACCACCCCTGTCTGCGCAGGACAGCAGCTCCTGCTAACTGTCGAAATCCTGTAGATGCGACATCTATAGCTGAATCGATAATCTCTTCAGAGATTCTTTGGCCTTCTTGAAGAATTTGGAGTACTTCAGCTTTGGATTGCTCAGGGAGGAGATCGATAAATGGTGCGATGTCAGACCACATTTGGCGGTCGTACCGCCCTAAAATGGCCAATGCATTGGCAGCACGAACAGTTGTTGCAGCCATGGTGGAAACACGCTTTCCGATTGAGTCTAGGCGTCTGCCATCCCTGTCCGGCGGTGCCGTGACTGCAGAGGATGGATTTCTGGCCCTCTTCTGGGCCGCCTGGACAATTACTGAGTCAAGTTTTGGATGTCCGATCAGACATGCAGGCGATTTTTCAGGTGCTTTATACTTTTTATCTATGCGTGGCAAGACCGGAGGAATGGAGGCCGGCGTTGACATTACCTTAATCCCTTCTTGCCAGATGAAATCAATGATGGGTATTGTCTTTATCTGTCGTCTGGGCTGATCCTTGAAATCATACAAGAAACAGTCTTGCTCCGTATGCTCCATCTGTATATGAAAACGTTTGGTTGCACGCTCCATTAGTAAGTGAAAACTAGCCACATCCACCGGAGGGGAGGCCAACGTAGTCTGAGGAGATGTTGAAGGAGATTGTACTTGATAGTTCTCCCACTCCGACAAATCATCCACTTCTCCTTCTTCCCTTTGGTCTTCATCGCAGTCTTCGGAGGGAGCTCCTTCTTGAGGAGGTTGTGATTGTGAAGACGGACGCACCGGAGGAAGCACGGATGGGGGTGCTTCAGAAAGTGGAGTTGTCGGCCCAGAACCTGCCGACTCTGATGGTGGGAACCTCCTATAGTAATCGTCCAACATATATTGTAAGTTGGATAGTAAAGCCATAGGCACTTGAGCAACCGGGTTATCTTCCACTGGTGTCAATATATGAACAGGAGATTGAGAAACATCATATTCTTCTTCTTGAAGTTTGATATGCAACTCCGATGGGCTAGTTGCTTGTCCAAATGTATTCTGGACCATCTCATCCTCACTTTCAGTGTCCAAAAGTTGGTCTGGCACTTCAGAAGACACCTTTTGAGGTGAAATACAAAGGGGTGAAAACTGCGTTGTTGTTTCACGTATTTGCCCTGATGCTTGTTGTGGTGTTAGAAACACTGTCGACGGAGACCAAACCTGTAGTGCCGTGCATGATGATAATTGAGGCGTCGACGGAGGATTCCCTTTCGATGGTTTTGCCGTCGACGAGGCATCTTTCGTCGACGGTTTCTGTTTCGTCGACGGGACACTCTTCGTCGACGGGACACTCTTCGTCGACGGGACACTCTTCGTCGACGGGACACTCTTCGTCGACGGGTCAATCTTCGCCGACGGTGTTACCTTCGTAGACGGTGTGGAGCCCGTCGACAAGCTCGTCGACGATTTCTTTTTTGTCGACGGTAGAGCCTTCAGAGGAGTCGACGACGAGACGTCAACGACGGACGTCGACGGAACAGGCTTCACAGAGACAAATACCATAGTTGGTGACGTCAACGACGATGACATAATCATACGAGGTTTAGGTGAGGAAAAAGTTACCGTCGATGTCACTGTAGTCGTCGCTCTCGTCGACGAGGAGGTTGAAGTGGACATCGCCGTTTGAGGAGATGAGGTCTGTGGTAAATTCCTCTCAGATGACTGAGGAATCTTGATGGTAATTCTCTTTTGAAGGTCAGAAGTGCTCTCCAAGCCTTTGCCTGTGGGGACAGCCTTGGATGTTGAAGGCTTATCCGGTCCCTTAGTAGGTGGTTGTTTTTTAGTCACCTTTGCCTTAGGTGATGACATTCCTTCAGGCGCAGGCCTCTTCCTAGAGGCTGCAGTTGAACCAGAGGCAACACTGCCCACCTCAGATGCAGTATTAGAAGAGTCCTTTAGTCTTTTCAACCACAGAAGTAAACGACCCTCTCTATCCCGGAGAGTCTTTTGAGGCATGGTTCTGCAGATCTTACAGTCAGAGGCCTGATGATCTGGGTATAGGCAATATATACACTTTTTGTGTGGATCTTTCTCAAAAAGCCGAAGCTTACCACAACAATCACAGGCTCTGAAGAGAGACTTCTTAGAAGACATCCTTGAAAGTAGTTCAAATTGAAGTAAAGTTGAGAAAACTGAGCAAAGCTCAGGGAGACTCCCTAACACAAGACGTGCTGTAAAAAATCTGAGAGCCTGAGCCTCTGGGGAGAAGGTTCTGGTGGGTGCTGGCGCCTGATTGGCTGGACTTTAGACTATACATAATGACTGGGATAGTCACGAAGGTGGAAGTTTTTTCTATGGTACCTTGAGCTACTATACTTCCTGGTTGGGAATTAGTGTTTTTCCAATGTAATTATAGCATATTACTGCTTTTTTATGTACCGTGGGACTCCCACTCCGACGACGGGGAATGATTCAGGCATGTGAATCTATGAAAGACACCCCTAATACTGGAGAAAAACAAATTACATATATATATATATAAAGAACAATAAAGAATTTAACAATCAATTTCACATAAAAATATCTATAACATAATATACACGGCATAGAATGGAAGTTGCTTTGAACACATAGGTACTTGTATTTTAAAATTGGAAACAACATGTAAGAGACATGTACATCTCTTATTAGTCTAACCACAGTGGTCCATATACCTGTATAATAGTCACATTGTATTTAGATATAATTTAAAAACATTTTAAAATCAAGATTCAATTCTTAAATACAGATTCGCTATACCAAGAGTTTGAGAAGAAGGGAAAAAAGAGGACAAAAGAAGAGGCAGACAAGAAAGGTCTACCAGTGTACAACCAGTGACAGCAACCACTAGTCTAAAAACATTGTTCCTTAGACTGGAAAGACTTAAGAAACAAGAGTTATCCCGCTGGTGGGATGGGGTTACTTTACAGCAGTACCTCACCAATAAGAAAGTGCCACGCGGTTTGAGAATACTCATCTTTCCTACATTTGAGGATTTACAAGTTGACCTCGTAAATGAGTGGGAAGCTAACCTTGAAAATGCATCACATATAATGATGGAAATACTGATTCGCCATGCGAGAGATAAGGGAGAAAAGTTATTGGCGGAAATAGCCAATCTCGAGAATGAGATTAATGCTATAGACAAAAAGAATTTAATTGCAAAACATTTTGCTATCCTTAAACAAGTGATGGATGACTATCAGATTTATCTGAAAGACAAAAAATTAAAAAAGGTGAGAAGAGATGATAGACTACCGGGATGGGCGAGTCTACACATTTGCCAAGAAGTTTGATAATTTACAAAATAATGATGACAAAAAGAGGTCTAGGGAGGAGAGGGAAAGTAATGATGAAACCTCATCAATTGAAAGTGCATCCACATCATCAGTAAGCAGTGTAGCCTCTAATGTTACATCAGAGACCCCTTTACCTACAGGAGCTTCTTCTTTCCAGAAGGAGCTCCAAAAATTAAGGATAAGCAGCAGAATCCAGCAACAGAAAGAACAGTCAAAACCCGCAGGGGTGGGAGGAGGGGCAAGGGCCGTTACAGGAAAGGGCCGAGGCTCAGTGAACAGAGTGAACAAGTGATGGGTGTTGATGCAGTTGATCAGACTACAGAAGACAATGTGATTGTCAAACATGATTTGAAAATTATTAATCTTTCAAATAAAGTACTTGACGTGGATGAAATCTCTGTGCTGTCTAAGGGGTTGAATTTTTGTCCGACCCAAAGTGGGGATGTCACCAATATACATGTTGATATGTTCAAATTTATACGTACTCTCAAATTGCGGGACTTCTTTTCACAACAACTGGATAGACCTAATGTTGCTGGCACTATTGGTGACAGAAATCCATTAAGTGTTGAGGAAATGAAAAATGTTCAGATGTTGTTAAGTATTAAAGACGATGTTACTTCAGATATGCCAGCACGTTTGAATGAATTGGAAATTGAGCAGGTGCAGAGTACCGAAAGTGGCTTAAAGCCCAAATCTAAATTTTTGCCCATAACTAATTATCACAGAAACATTGATATCTTCTATGATAATGTAACCAAAGATTTGTACAAAATGGAAATGAAGAAGGGAAACAGTCGATCTTTTGACTACAACGTTACCGCCAAAGAAAGAAGGGCATTGACCAGACTGAGAGATGATAAGACCATAGTGATCAGGGAGGCCGACAAGGGCGGTAACGTGGTGGTCATGAATCGTATTGACTACATGCAGGAAATAGAACGACAATTGAACGATACCACGTGCTAGCTCAAATTAAAATCTAACCCCATAGCGAATATTAAGCTTCTGATTAATCACAAGCTGAGCGAATGGAGGGAGATCGGAAAATTCCTCTTCAGACAGTAGGCCTATCTCGGAGTACATTGCCCCACCTACCCGTGTATTTACGTATTGCCAAAGGTACACAAGCGGGGCAATTTTCCACCAGGATGCCCCATCATTTTCGGGGTGGGGTCTCCCACTAAGAAGATTGCACAGTTTGTCGATATTCGACTTCAAAAATATGTAACTAATCTTCCATCTTACATTAGAGACAGCAAAGACATTCTGGTCAAGTTACAGGACTTTCAGTGATGTGATGACCTTATGTTTGTCACATTTGATGTCATAGGTTTGTATACCTGTATTATCAAGGAATTTGGTATAAGAGCGGTGCGCTTTTTCTTGGACAAGGAAAGCGCCAGCTTATTTGACTATAATGTAATGATCATTGATATGATCGAATTGATACTGGATAATAATTTCTTTCTGCATGACAGATGCTGGTATCAACAGATCCTTGGTACGGCAATGGGTTCCAGGTTTGCTCCCTCTTACGCCTGCCTTTTCATGGGTTGGTTCGAGAGGGAGCACGCCTGGAGCCGCCGAGCCTCCCCCTGGACCAATTATATTGTGTACTGGGGGAGGTATATCGATGACATTATCTGTCTCTGGTCAGGTACCTGTGAACAACTTGAACAATATTTTGGTTATCTGAATTCGAATGAGTACAATGTGCGGTTTACCATGGAACATAGCAGGGAGAGGATAAATTTCCTTGATATTCAGTTCTATGTTCAAATTAACGTTGTTGAGAGCACACTGTTTAGAAAAGAAACAGCTTGTAATGGTATCCTCCATGCCACCAGTGCGCACTCCCGTTCGGTTATTAACAACATACCGTACAGGGAAATGACTAGGATACGTAGAAATTGTAGTCAGGATGACCAGTATCTCAAAAACCTGGCAGACTGTGAACAAAGGTTTCTGAAAAGAGGTTATCCCTCTAACATTGTGTCTAAAGCGGTGACAAAGGCCACATCCTTGATAAGAAGTGACACTCTCAGGGACAAACCACGGAGAAATTTGAATTCCCCAAACATCAGACCAGTGAGTCTTATTACACAGTATAACACCAACAGTGGCAAAGTAAGAGACATAATGAGAAAAAATTGGGATCTCTTATTAGGAGGTACCAGGCCTAAAAAGTAGCATCAGGGAAAGGCCGACACTCACCTTTCGAAAGGGAAAAAACATACGTGCAACCTTATGCCCCAGCTATGTTCTTAATGCAACTACCCAGACCCCATGGCTACCATCAAAACCAAAAGGCTTCTTTGTCTGTGGCTTATGTAACATGTGTCCATTTGGTCAGAATAAAATTTCCGATTTCTCTTACAACACCCAATAGAGCTACAGAATTGAACAGTTTATAAACTGTAACACAACAAACTTCATTTACATCTTAGGATGTGTGTGTGGCATCATATATGTGGGCAGCACAATACGCCCTCTAAAGGTGCGGCTACAGGAACATCGAAGGGAAATTCTGAATGATGACAGTCGACACCCAATGTGCTCCCATTACAATGAGGTACACCCGAATAACAGATGTATGGTTCCATGGGATTGAACACGTCCCCTGTGGAGAACGGGGTGGTAACCGGGAGCTACTCGTCCGCAAAAAGGAGGCAAAATGGATTTGTCGGCTACAGGCTACCTTGACGGGACACAATAAGGATCAGGAGCTCCATTATGTTTTATGAGAATGGTACAAATGACAAGTAGCCTCATTATTCCTTGTGATAATAACGTAGGTGATATAGGTGGTTGGATTATATAGGGGGGATGTTTGTCTGAAGACTTACTAACCTTGTGTCCCTGTTTGTGTTATGTAATAACAAAGACTCATTTATGTTTCACTATTTTGCACCTTCAATTATTAATTTTTAATTTGAATACTAATAGGAATATATGTAAACCCAACTGTAATTGTGACATTAGTATTTAATTGGTCTCTTAGGAATTCTTATCTTTTGTTTCCCCTTTTTTCTTCCCCTTTTTTGCAATAACTTAAAACAATCCACCTCTTGTGTGATCTTTTGTTAATTCAGACATTTCTTTGTTGTCTTGTTTGTCTGTCTTCATATTATTCCTCTTTTTGCTCTAGATTTATGATTATATTGAAGGTAGAAACAATGATACAGGGGCCACACTGTTTATGTGCTTGCACTTTCTAAAGAAGGATACAATAAGTGGTACAAATTGAAACATGCATATGTATGTATAAGCCTCCACTTAGTGTATTTAGTCTAAGACTTCCTGCGATTTTCGCTCTATTTTTTGCGTTTGAATTTGTGTCTTTAATTTAAGACTTTTTGCGATTTTCGCTTAGTTTTGTGGTTTCTTTCGTTGTAATTGGAATTCTGTATTTATTTGTAACAAATGTTTTAAATAATTACTAGGAAAATCATATTTGCAGTGATTTACATGTTTGTGGCTCGTTCACTAAATTACAGGAGTGGGTACACATTAGTTTCGCATTCAATTATCCCTTCCAATATGGCCACCGCCGTAATCAGATACAAGGTCGCATTTTTATATGTGTCCTTTCTTCATGTTCTTAATTTTGAAGTCAGGTGATCATCAGTATGTCTGCCGATGACGGACGTCACTTACTGGTATACGTCATTTTGGCGGGGTGATGACAGGATTTAAACTCCCGGATTAGGCTGCCTTGCCTCGGCTATCCTCGTTATCATGCAGGGACGCTAATGCCGTGACGAAACTCTGGGTGTGTTCTAATGACTGTCCGTGTCTCTATGCCTTTGGGACTACTGATATTTTAGTGTGGCATAGGGATTAACTCTGAACCGCTATGTTCCCATGTGTCTGTTTATGCGAGTTGAGCGAGTGGGGCCAATGGTTGAGCACTGTGGGCAACAAACGGGGCTTTTGATTTGGAGACAGTTGTTTCCTTGTATATATCCCCGCTAATACACTAATTCGTGGGGATTGAAACAGTGAAATTCACCATGTTTCACTGTATAGGCAACTACTACGATTTTTATATAATTGTTTGGCGATTACGGTAGTATAACTTACTCTGCGCTATTGGCTTACTATTTTAATTGTCAATAGGAACGGCTTGCTTATTTTTCGTCTAATGTAAATATATATATCTTTATTTACAGATGACTCTTACAATTAGAAAGGTGTCCCATTAGGGGGCGTGGCTTGGACGGCAGGAGGAATGGCCGCCTGAACCGAGTGCTCCGCGGGAAGGGAGAGCGAGTCCTGAACCACCACTGCTTCCAGAGCCGCAACTCGCCCCAGAACTAAGGTACCGGCACTGGGACCCTTGCTGCATCCTCCGATGTGCTGAAATCGGCCTGGGAACCGGCTTTACCGTCCTTTCTGGACTTTGCCGGCAGTGCACACTCCGACCCGGACTGCGCCTAAAATGGCGGCGCCCGGTCGCAGCTACATCGCCTGACCCCACGAGCGCACACAGCGCTCCTACTACCAGCAGACACCTACCAGGGTCAGAGGAAGCGCCTCAATAACGAGATCCACCCCTCAAGTACTGCTGATGTGGAGGTTGACAGCCAGGCATCCCGGCAGACATCGACTGGCTCGACGTGCCTGACCCCAAAATGGCGGCGGCGCCGACCCCCGCGAAAAATCGGCGCCTCGACTCACGGTGAGCTCCTATGCCCTTCTTAAGCCCATCTTAAGCCCATCCATTGCCGAGTCCACCATCCAAGAGAAATTCATGTGGATCTGTGCAGCCCCATCTGCCACACCATAATTGGAAGTGACTACTTGTGCCACGTGCCAGTGCTGCCAGTGCTGCCTATCAAATGAGCATCAAGGCCCGCCTCATTGCTTCAGTGCCGAACGTCTCACCTAATGTGAGGAAAACTCACCCCTAACCTAATTGAGAAGCATAACCCTTTTGCTAAATAGCGCTCAGTCTCAGCGCCTACGCACTTTCTCTGTGTGCTCTCTACTCTACCATAAGTCTGTAGCCAGTGTTCCACATAAACACAGGTAGCACTGACAACCCAGGAGGAGTTCTACTTCCACGATCTACAAGAGCGACAAGAGCAGCACACCTCAGCTAACACCAAACAGGCTATCAGGCTAACAGTCACTGTTCGGTACTGCACCTTGCTCATCCACATTCCAGTAGCCATTACCAGTAGCCATTACCCAGGGTCATACATCCTTTGTTCCTTTGGACTCCGAGCCTGTCCCCTCAGGTGGCCAAGGGGTGTATGTAATCGTGCAAACGTCCTCCTTTTTGCGTGGGTGCCAGTCACGACTGCCAGCAGCGTCTTCTTACAGTATCTTCCACAGTATCTAAGTCCTGGCCGGCTCCTCACAAACACGATCAGTGATCAGCATCAGTGATTCCACTGCCATCTCATAGCACGTAGGTGCCCGGCCTCGTCAACAAGCGGTGCCCTTCAACGGCGACTAAGTCCGAGCAGGCTCCCAACGAGGGCGAACTCAAACCAGACAACAATGGCAAATACAGAGGACAGGAATAACCCTAAAAAAGTAAAGCCTGGAAGTCTGTTGGACTCACCCATCAAAAGTAAGACCGACATGGCAGCCAATATAGAAATGATCCTAAAGAAGATGGCGGATCTACATGATCTTTCCAAATCTACCAAAGCCAACACCGACTCGATGCAACTGGAGCTCACTGCAATCAGAGCAGATATAAATGTGATTAACATTGGCTTGGGCGCAGCTGAACAACGAATAAGCGACGTGGAGGACATATCGAAACAATCAGTCGCCAAAATCAAAAGTCTAGAAAAGATCACGGAGGAAATGAAGCGTCACAATGCAGAGTTGGAGGACAGGAATAGAAGAGGCAACATCAGGATCTTTGGTGTGCCGGAGAATTCCGAAAAAGATGCGGATTCCTGCGTGGCTTTCCTCGAATCATGGATTCCCATGTTAACCAAATTGTCCTTCCCACACGGCCTTGAGCTAGATAGGGCACACAGGATCCCCACCTTCACTGCCAAGAACTCCAATGGCCCTAGACCGCTGATCTGCAAACCACTTAGATTTCAACACGTAGAGATGATCCTCCAATTCGCGAGAAGAAACCACGCCATCACATGGGAAGGCCATAGAATCATCTTCACACAAGACTACTCTAGAGACACGGTATCAATCCGCAAAGGGTTCCTGGAGCTCAGAGACAGGCTAAGATCCAAAAGCATTCCTTTTTCTTTTGCCGGACCAGCAAAATTCAGGATCGTCGTCAACGGCCATCCGAGATACTTCACGGACCCCAAAGCCCTTGCAGCTCTTCTGGAAGATCGTCAGGAACAAGAAATGGACCTAGCGTTAGGCCTCTCGAACAAGAGGAAAACTTGATATCATATGTGTCACACGCAATCAGGCTCATTCTCAGTCTCGAGCTCAAGTGTAAAATGTCATTGTCGTGCTTTATTGGTGCTAGTCATTAACTCGCGGTTTCAGGTCTCCACATGTCTCCACAGGTATCCTCATCTGTAATGTGAGTAGGCCTTGTGCCCCATGCTTTATTATTATTACGAGTTCTACTCACGTACGTTGCATCGACATGTTATAGGCTACGTTGATTCCTCTACAATCTAGTTTTTGCAACTTGGTTTGTGCCCAGATAGAAGGAGGAAACTTTGATGTAAGAATTTTGTTCTTTATTGCTCTTAAAATGCTCCTAGTAGGCCTTGTGCCCCATGCATTATTATTAATACGGGTTCTCCTCAAGTACGTTATTTCTTCATGTTATAGGCTACTTTGATGTAACAATATTGTTCCTTATAGATCAGAAAATGCTCCTATGTGCTGACCAACACAGGACAGTTACAATGTTTTGAATTTCTAGAGTATAGATTATTGGTTTTATGGAGTTATTCATTCAGCCCAGGCTCAAGGGTAAGTTCGAGGACATCTCAACTCACCGTCAGGGATGGTTGTACTAGTTGACTGTTGTACATTTCTCATGCTTTATACCAACAGTGTTTTATTTTAAGACTGGAAGCTTCTAGATATCTTCTATGTATCCCTTAACTCCGCCTTGCACGGGTCTGCCGTCGCACTCCCGATGTACGTTTTGGGGGGGAGGGGGGGAGGGACAGAGGGTGGGGGTGGGGAGTAGGGGGGGGGTAGGAAGGGGAGAAAAGGGAGCTGTAAGGGTCCAAAGAGCCCTAATGTCCTTTCTGTACGTTCTATGCTGTTTTGTTCTTAAGGTTACCTATGTCACAAATGTCAATTGTATTTTTTTACAGTCCACTATGAGTCCACACGTTGTCCCACATGTTGTGCAGCCGGGGGTTTCATCCACTGCCTGCCTTAGATCACAGCGCACTATCTCAACGACGTTCCTCATCCCCAATGGCTAAGATAAACTCGTTGGCCGACGACCTCACAATAGTCTCTCTCAATGTTAAGGGCCTAAACCATCCGGTAAAAAGGAGGAAAATTCTTGATTATATCACCAAATCAAAGGGTGACATTATTTTGTTGCAAGAATCCAAATTGTCCGAGGAAGACCTACGTTTCCTTAATATTCATTGGGCATCACACATCCTGTCCTCACCAGCTTCCCACAAAAAAGGAGGGGTTATTACCATCTTAGCGAAAAAAGCAAACCTTACTCTAATCTCACACTCCCACGACGAAGTAGGCCGGCTGTCCATTACTAATCTTCTCAGGGAAGATGACCCTATTCATGTTCTAAATATATACGGCCCAAACGCAGACGACCCAGATTTCTGGGAATCGGTCTCACAGTCCCTAGAACCTATCCCTACTGATGATCTGTTGATAGTGGGAGGTGACTTTAATCTCCCCCTGGACCCGATCCTCGATAGGCAATCCAAATGTGCCTTCCACCCTTCCCGATCACATGACGCCCTCCTTCGCATATGTGACAGATACCACCTGAAAGACTCGTGGCGCTTACAAAATCCAGACGGTAGGGACTACACGTTTTACTCTGCACCTCACAATTCCTATTCACGTATCGACTTCATATTAGTTTCAAGCCCCTTCACACACCTTATAGAGGAGACAGAGATAGCCCCCAAATTAGTCTCTGATCACGCATGCATCAGAACCAAACTAGCTGGCTCCAGATCGATTTTACCACCTAGGAGATGGCGATTCAATGACGAAACACTTGCAGATCCCACAAACAAATTATTAATATCGGAGGCCATTGAGGATTATCTCTCTTTAAATGACACCCCCGACACTACACCTACCACCCTGTGGGATGCTCTGAAGGCCACAATCCGAGGGACCATCATCACAATCAGGGCAAGGGTAAACAAGACTCTCAATAAAGAGCTAGTAGATCTAGAGCAGCAGATTACCACACTCGAAACCCAACACAAATCCAACCCGCTTGACTCTTCCGTCTTTGATACTTTGACCAAGAAAAAATATGAATATAACACCATCACCAGCAAACGGGCGGGGGTATGGGTTAACCGATTCAAGGCCCTGAAACTGTGCGAGGGCAACAAAGCAGGGAAACTGTTGGCCTCCTATCTCAAACACAAACAGAAACTGACTACCATATCGTCCATTAAAGACTCAGGCAACGTCACACACACCAAACAATCTAACATCCTTGACACTTTTAAAAAATTCTATGAAGACCTATACAAAAATGACAAGATACTAGATGAAAATGCCTGCGCAAATTACCTCTCTTCACTCCACCTCCCGAAAATCTCGGAATCTGACAAATCCCATCTGGACTCCCCAATCTCTGATTCGGAAATCAAAACAGCGATTAACACCCTGAAGAACAATAAAGCCCCCGGCCCAGACGGCTTCACTGCACCCTTTTTTAAGGCCTTTGCGGACCAAATTAGCCCCCCACTCCTAAAACTCTTTAACTCCACTGCAAACAATGGCGGTGTTTCTCCATCAATGAGCGAAGCCACAATAATAGTTCTGCCAAAAGAGGGGAAGGATCCACTACTCACTAAAAATTACCGTCCCATATCCTTGATAAATCTGGACTGCAAGATTTATGCTAAAATCTTGGCGAGCAGACTAAACTCCATTCTCCACAAAGTAATTAGCCCCTCGCAGGTTGGCTTCCTAAAGAACAGGACGTCCAACGACAACACTAGACTACTATGCCACATCCTGGAAAAGGCAAAATCCTCTTCCGCGCCAATGGTAGCAATAACCTTGGACGCGGAAAAGGCATTTGACAAGGTTTCATGGTCCTTTCTGCGCCAGTGTATGTACGCCTTCAACCTGGGAGATACCTACACCAGGATGGTGATGGCCCTCTACTCTGCACCTTCGGCCAGGATAGCTATAAACGGCACCCTCTCGGAACCGTTCCGTCTCTACCAAGGTACAAGACAGGGCTGCCCTCTCTCACCAGCACTCTTTCTCTTAGCCCTTGAGCCCCTCATTACAGACATCAAACTTAACAGAGACATCGCGGGTATCTCCTTTGGGGACACGCGAGTCAAGTTAGCTGCATATGCAGACGATATCTTGATTGCGACCGAAAACCCTACTACCTCCATTGCTGCCCTAATGACCTCGATAGACAGATACTCCTCCCTCTCCGGATACAAATTAAATAGGGATAAATCCGAAGTAAAACCTCTAAATGTCCACACTTCGAAAGAGGTGTTGGGCGACTCCGGCCTTCTCTGGCAAACAGGAGTGATTAAATATTTGGGAATCGAATTCACGGATGAGTTATTGAGTACCCTTAAACATAACGAAAACAAAATCCTGAACAAAATCAAAAATTTGCTGGACGGCTGGTCACCCCGTTTCATCACCTGGTGGGGCCGTATCGAAACTATAAAAATGATGATATCACCCATGGTTAACTACCTCGTCACGATGCTCCCACTCGTCCTCTCCAAAGAATTCCATGCTAAAGTAGATAAACACATCTCGACTTTTCTATGGCAGGGCAAAAAAGCGAGAATTAGCTTAAAAAAACTTCGATTGGATAAGAAACTGGGAGGAGTTAATCTGGCGGATTTTAAAATATACCAAATAGCCTTCTTAGCAAAACAGGGGTCCTACTGGATATCCTCCCAACCGGACTATAGCCCAGTTTGGCTATCTGTAGAAAAAGCGATACTGAAGGGGCTCAGCCCCAGCGCCCTACTCACTGTCAAACCCAGCCCCAACCTAGGTCCAGGTCTAATCTTCAAAAACACGAAAATGGCTCTCTTAAAAGTCAGTAAATATTTACCACATCAATTCCGAAACTCACAGTGGGAGTCTTTATGGCACAACTCAACCATCACATACAAAGGGAGACCTCTCAATTACCACGCCTGGATAGACAAGGGCGTCATATTCCCCCACCAACTCGTCGGAAACGCGCTACCCCTAACCTTTAAAGAAATTCAGGTTAAGTTCCACCTCAATAACATTGAATTTTATAACTTCCTACACATTAAAGTAGCTCTAACAAAGGCTAATCTGAATGATGCCACTCCTTCCCTCCTAGATTTATTCCCCTCCCTTAACAAACAAGGACACCAAGTCTCTAGCTTGTACAAATTGATGCGTCCGCAAGCGTCCTCCCTAAATGCACCCATCCATCGATACTGGGACTCATTCTCCTCCGTACCGAACTCGGACACAATTTGGGCCAGAACGTGGGAATCCACCACCCGCCACAAAATATGCCCTACACTGTCTCAAACCAAGTTCTGGCTTCTGCATAAAGCATTCTGGACTCCCAGGAGGTTGTTTCTTCACAAAATCAAGGACGATGACACGTGTTGGAACTGCTCAGGGGTGGGAGGAGATCTGGAGCACTTAGTCTTCAAATGCCCCAGTGTTATCTCGTATTGGGACAAGATCTTTGGTTTCGTGAAGGAAGTCCTCCATATTACTCTACCAAGAGAATTCTCGTCGCTTGTACTAGGTTTTGCCAAAGCAGTCTCTCTCAATGAAAATGATAAAGCCCTACTGGACCTGCTGCTGACGGCTGGGGTTAAAATCATACTTAACAACTGGAAAAGCACGAGCAAAGCCTCCTTTCCTCACTGGTTGAACTGGGTATCGTACTTGAGAGGTGCTGACAATATATCCTTGACCTCCACTCCGTGGAGACCCCCATCGAGGAAAATCTGGTCCTCGCTGGACGCTCATTTTGATGCTTACAAACCTCCTTGAATCTTGCCTACAAGGTCCTAAAGCGCGTCATCACACAATGTTTCATTCTGATTGTTAGCCAGTCTATGTTTTTGTACTTTCTTAACCACAGAGTGATGACTCCAGCTCCCACATGTGCTACAGGTTTGGGATACGTAAATGTTCATCTTATGTAGCCTCTGCGATAGTGGGGTGGTGCCTACCTCCATCAAGGTCAGGCCTTACATGACACCAGTTATCATCGGAATGTATGTGGTCATTTTAAGGGGTATTTTATGTAACATGTTGGACTCATGGTTTTATGGTCTCAATTGCATTATTGGTACCAACTTTCTGTATTCCTAGCCATGTGACTGTAACTATTCGTACTGAACCGTCTATTCCTGTACTGTTGATTCTCTTTGCAGCTCCTAATAAAAATCTTTTGAACTATAGAAAGGTGTCCCATTAAATCTTGGAAGTACCTTCAAATTAACCACTACATTGATTTTAGCGATTGGAGGTAAGACTCGCCCGTAATTTAAAGAGGGGCATATTACTCTTCACCTACAAAGAACGAGATGAAGGGTCAGATATTTTTGAATACTGCATAGATATTGATTGTTAACTTAAGAAACGGACGATGTAGGTTATTCTAGATCTAAATAGGCAGCGAGATAGAATGTATTTTTCTGTCTAAATCATATATCCCAGGAGAGATTAGATTAGTAATGCTATAACTATCTTTCACAGACAAACTACGCAAACTAAGCAGTACTCACAATATAGATACAGACCCGACATCGTTATTCTTCAGTGGACTGGGACCTCCTTAAGGTGAGATAAGAAGTTCGAGACTTAGGGTATGAATCCTAAAGATCGTTATTCATCCCATGGACTGGGAGAAATAGCTTTCATCCAGTATGTGTGTTTGAATAAAATGAGCCCACAGAAAATTATGATAACTTTCCCGGGTGGAGGCCCCTGTTTGTCTGTATCTAGATATTATACTATACCATGTAGGCGGCTCTATCAGGGTAAAAATAGGTCCCCTGACACTCGTCTTTTCTTCTTTTTGAAATTTATCGTGGAATTCAGTCGCTCTGAGTTTTTAAATATTCTGAATCAGACCCCTTAAACGCCTCATATAGTCTGTGTGGCAGGAGTTACATATAATCATTCTTTTTTTATTTTGTGCTTTTGTATATTATGTCTATATTTAGTTAACTTCTATTTTTTTGTCTATGACTTGATGCAATCATGGACTTTACCTTTACCTTTCAATTATTTTATTCACAGTACGTGTCGCTGCTAATCCTACGAATGACATTTGGGATTAGAAAACCATACGTATATGAGCTTCTACATACTGGGTCTCTATGGTCTTTTTTTGAAGTTTTGAATTTATGGTGAGTTGTCACTTTTCAGCAACCATCTTTATGTGTAGCTTATTTGCTCACGTTCGGTGACCATAGTATCTTATTGGGTAAAGTAGTCCCTCATGATATAAACTTTAAAAACTTCAAAGACCATATATATTCTAGAACCAGGGTCAGTGCCATGAGGTTTTTCGCTTCATTATGGAGGTATCACTTATAAATGTCTTTCCTTGTGTTGGCTCAGTACTCCTGTGGAATGTTTCTTTACCTTCCTCATTTACCAATGTAATTTTCGTTCCTCTCTCCCCCCTTTCTTGTCTACCTCTTCTTTTGTCCTCTTTTTTAGGTCGAGCCTGTCCCATTCCGCAGGAATGGATAGGATCGAATTCATGTCGGCAAAATCCTCTTCAAACTAAGGGGTTTCAGCCTGGCGTTTTCTTGCAGTTCACGTGAACATGCACGAGCATTCACCAGGGCTTCTCCTCCCCTAGCAGCACTCCTCCCACACCAGCAACTCCCCCCTCCCACACCAGCACCTCCCCTCTCTCTCCCCGCAAACACAGCCTTGCCGTAGCAGCACTCCTCCCACACCAGCACCTCCCCCCTCCCACACCAGCACCTCCCCTCTCTCTCCCCGCAAACACAGCCTTTCCTTTCATTTCTCCTCCCCCACAACCTCACTCGGCAAGAAAAAAACTTTAGTAGCCAACACGTTTATTCGAGCGGTCCACTTTGCATGCTCCCACTAGGGTCTATGGAATCCTTGGTACGCCACTGGCCCTGCCAACAATACCTTAACAACGGTTAAAGTAACCGAGCACTGCAATGGCTGCCAACTTCCCTAAATTACACGCAGCTAGTAATGGTGGTCGAACATTCAAAAGCGCCACATCATCAACACTCATTAAATATAACAAAGTACGAGGGTCTGGCTAAGAGCGGCATTGAGATGCAGACACGGAAACGAAGACGTTCTCTCATGCTGTGCTCTTACCTCAGCGCTGCTGCTTTCAGAGCACGTGATGGTTCCCACAAAGGACTCGTGATTAAACACGACAGACGAGGACTCAGCTTGTGCCAAACAGTTCAGAAGCAAAACACTGGGCTTGTGTTTTGAACCGTTTGTGACGAGTGTCTTCATCTATGCACACACTTTTAAAGACCGTTCGTAGGCGTAGTCAGCCATACATTGAAACGTGGTCCTTGGTCTGTTGCGACCAAACATTTTTATTCTTTAAATTTCTTAACAATTTCCCCTCTCCTAAAACATGAACTTCTATGTGGCACTGGAACCAGCTGTCTCCGTGCTCCTCCCCCGCCGCCTCCATTCTTAAAGCACGAGATTAGAGCTCCGCGGCAGGGTGCTGCCAGACCTCCATTTCCTTCCCCCTCCCCCTTTCGTTTCACCTCCCCCTTCCCTCCCCTCAGCTACTGTGACAAAGCACGCTCTCGTGAACCTCTTACGTGTTAGGAACTTTTCGCTCCTCTGCTGCCAATATATCCAGTACTGAGAAGCCCTGCTGTCCGAACTTTTCTTCTTTCCAAATTGTCTGTCGCCGATTGCTTTTATTGGGTTTGTTTCATGTTGTTCTCTTTTTCATGCCCACTACTGTGAAGCGCTCTGATACCTTCGGGTCTTGTTAGCGCTATAGAAAACTTCTAAATAAATAAAAAATAAATATCCCTCTGCTGCTGCCAGGAGAAGTAACCGAGTTAATAACTTTTACGCTTTAAGTACATTCAGCTTGCATTAAAGTTATGAACTATCATCCTCACGTACTGCCCTAATCAGTGGTCGAAGCGCATTAAACAAAGTATGGGAAATGCGATCCTGCACGCAATGGGGGCAGGTGGGTGACCGTGACCCAAAATATATATATATATTCTGTAACTTTTTTCGGTGTTTTACCTTTAGGTAACTACATTTAAAATAACGTACAACTTAAGTTAATTAGTAGGAAACACACTATCAGACAGTATTAAAACTCTAGGAGTTATTGTACTGCACCAGAGAACCGTGCTACATCTTCCCAGTCTGTGACAGAAAGCACTGTGAACAAGTAAGTCATTATTTTAAACTTGCATTACACCCCGTATCATATAGGCTGCGGCAAAATGCGCAACAGGTTTAAGATAAAAAAGTGTTCCAAAATTGTTATTTTAGTAATACCCACACTGTACATATTACATATTGCATTTTTGTTATAACTGTTTTTTAAAAGCACTCCCTTCAGAACTTAGCTGGTAGCTCCTTTGCAATAACACTCACAGAGAATAAATGTCATCAGGAAGCTTCAAGTAATTCTGTTAATTAAAGCCAATAAGGGCTTCCCTATCCCCCTATAAATTTGCAGACTGACCAGTTGCGCACATTTACATTTCTTTCAGGGAAGCAGGCACCTTGCAAGAAAGCTTGTTCAGCTTTCAGCTTCTTCGGTTTTACAGCACAGAAGGCTCCCTGCCTTACACTTCAGCTGAAGCATTAACCATCCCGGGATCGGCATCTTTTCACAACAAGCATTGGCAGAGCCAATAGGTCCCGCTTTTGGGTCCTTATAAGTATTTAGTTATGCAGCACAATATTCTTGGTGCAACAAAATCACCTGTTGCATGGCTAAACACTTATAAGGTCCCAAAGGCGAGACCTATTGGCTATGCCAATGCTTGTTCCCTTCTTCTCAAACTCTTGGTATAGCGAATCTGTAATTAAGAATTGAATCTTGATTTTAAAATGTTTTTAAATTATATCTAAATACAATGTGACTATTATACAGGTATATGGACTACTGTGGTTAGACTGATAAGAGATGTACATGTCTCTTACATGTTGTTTCCAATATTAAAATACAAGTACCTATGTGTCCAAAGCAACTTCCATCCTATGCCGTGTACATTATATGTTATAGATATTTATATGTGAAATTGATGGTTACATTCTTTGTTATTCTTTATATATATGTAATTTGTTTTTCTTTATGATCGTTTTTCAGCCCTGACGAAGTTACGTATTGTAACGAAACGGGTTGGCTGTTTTACCTGGTATATTTACCGAAATAAAGAAGAGAACCTTTTGAATAATAACATTGCATCCTTGATCTTTTTGAGTGCGCCTCCTACCTTTTGTTTATTGTCTAGTGTTCCGATCTGTCCCTTAGGACAACAGGCACTTGGAGTGTGCAGCACCACAAGCAATAATTTGATAAATAATTTTGTGTTGGTTGTGCTTAACCTTGGTCAGGTTGTCCTGTTCTTCATGTTCTTCTTCTAAAAAGAAGTGGGATAATAAACAAGCATTTGCAATGCAATAGGTCTCGCATTTACACGAGTTTGAGCTATTGACATTGCAAATGACAATGCCTTTTATTTATGTTTTTCTAACAGATAAATAAGCATTGCCATTTACAATGCCAATAGCTTAAACTCTCGTAAATGAGAGACCTATTCCGTTGCAAATGCTTGTTAGAAAAAAGGTTTTAAAACTCCCAATAGAATTATATGGTTACTTCATTCAAGGTTTACTCTATTTATTCAAGTCAAACTAATCCAGTCTGCCACCTGCAGTTATAAATATACCAACTCACTATGTGGAGAGGGCCAGCAACAATTATATGCCTGCTGTTGGATTTGTTCTGAGGCCTCAAAAAACACGGACATATTGTAAAAAAATGAGGCTTTCTTCTATTTCTTTCGGACGTTTAAAAGTTGGTCTGGATAGGCAGGGTACAATACTCCACTTCACTATTGTAAGTCATTTTACCATTACCCTAATATGACTTCACGTGCATCACATGGGGTCAGCACCGTACTGGGGTTCTCCCCTTTCTTGCAAGTGTGCCAGGTGAAACACCAAGGGATTATTAACACCTGATAGTTAATGTTAAATGGAGATGGTAGGAAATGAAAGATGGAGAGACAGGTGAGGCAGAGGGAGAGAGAGTAAATGAAAAATCAATGCGAGCCTTAGAAATGGAACACATGCAATTAATATGACTGCATAGAGGGAAGAGAAGTGAGGCAAAGTAGAGGCAAAGAAAATGAGAAACAGAGAAATAAGAAAGAAGAACTAGTAGCAATTATTTTTAGGATAGCTCGAGATTAAGGCATGGATTGGAGAACCAGTGGGTCGGATGAAGTCTGGGGTGATAGCTTCCTGCCCTAATGACAACATATACACACAGTAACACATATTTTCTAATTATTTTCTTTGGTACTAAAAGTGCAAGGCGGGTTGATGGCTTCATAAGTCAAGTGCTCATTATTGACATCGGGGGTAAACTGGAAGTTACAAGCTCAAATTATTGCAGGGCCAACTAGCCTTTCATTTTCATCAGGCCGACAATTTGAATACATTAAAAGTGGAGAACAATGCCCTTTGCAGACTGATGAATCATGATACCAACTGCCCTCCCCCTGGGATATAAACATGTAGTTCCTGTGTGTGAAATTCCCACTGTGCTTTCTCTGAAACATTACACTTGTGACGTCCCCACAGCCGCCCCTTAAATGCAAATTCCTGTATTCCCAGGAAACAAGCACTCCCCAGCGTAATCCTACTTGGGGTTACCTGCCCTTTGCTAGCACCAACTCTTAAACATGCGTGGCACTGCCCTCCCCCAACTACAAACCCTGTACCGTGCATGGTCGTTTTAATCACTACCGAACGTAACAACCCGTTCACCCCGCCCATAATGCAGGGCAAGTCCAGAACACTGCACTGTGCATGACATACCCCCTGTCACCCCAGTCTTATCACTATAACCACGGCTGGAAAAACACAATACAAAATACTGATACATAGATGGAATCCAGAATCACAAAAGTGATGGAATACGTTACGGTACAAAAAAGACTATGTGTGAATAGTAACCCGGACTTATCGCGGTTTCTATCCTGATAAATAAGCCTTATGAATCGGAGTCCTACATTGAAGTATTCGATATGTCCCGAGGCAACCACGCCAACTGTCGAAAGATGCAACACACGTGGGATAGGAAGCCGGATGGTTCGGAGCAACCGCTGCGATTGGAAAAAGTTTAGAAATGGTCCGACCAAAGTCATGTGCCAGATCACGTGTCCATCTGCCACTAGGGATCGTAGTTTGATTCCAAAGCTGGTTATTCCAAGTCTAGAAAAAAAACCGAAAATTACCATAACCTCAGCCACAGACAGAAGATGTTGCAGTGTTCAGGGAGCACGTTGCACATAAATTGTCTTAGCTCTTTTTACCTTATGTGTCGTTTAAAACTCGTCACCCCAATAAAACCCCCATCTACCTCACCGCAGTCACAAATAATCAATGCATACAGCTTATGACTTTCCCAAAAACAACTTCCACGAAAATGAAAGGTAACAACTCAAGACGTCCTAAGCTAATTACACCCCCAGTAATCCCACGGTATTATGAATTTTGCGCTAAAAAATCATCGTTTAGATACAATTCTAGATATCAGTGGCTTGCAATTGCATCAAAACGCCATTTGTCGCTGGGTAACTGCAGTTCTGCAAAACCTCATTAACTCCAGCACAACACAGTTCTGCGCCCGGTGTGTCATTTTCTTCTGCATTGCAGCAATTGGCATTAACACCTCATTACAAAAAAAACCTGAAAAAACGATGTCCGAGTGAAAACGGCGCCCCCCCACGCCTCCCCCCGTGCCCGAGCCCCGCTCCCCTACCTGCAGGACGAGGATGCCGCCGGAGAGCTGCGCAGTCCATCCCGGGAGCCACGCTTTCTTCCCTCGCGGAGAGTCAACACACAAGGGCTGGCAGCAGGAAGCAGTGTGTTTTCCAGCTGTTAATGGGTTTGGTCAGGTGATCAGTGACCATGGCAGAACAGCAATTAGAGGACTTTTTTTTTACAGCAAAGTAGGCGAATGGGGACGGTTTAGGAAATCATTTTCTGCAAAACCGTGCTCCGCGTTCATCACATGCCTCTAAACAAGCTCTTGCCATTGCGCAAAGGAAGCCGCTTGTTTATATTTGCATAGTGCTTTCAGTTTAGCACGATGCACAACGAAATACGTGGCTGCCTTTGCCAAAGCCAAATGAAAACAAGGAAAACAAGCTGGAGGTGGGCTCGGGCGCAGCACGTCTTCCGAAGACGAGCACTCTGGAGTTTACGCGCACAAGCTGTTCCACTGTGAAGCGCGTTCACAGACCACAATCGGCTCGTGCCCAGACCACAATCGGCTCGTGCACAGCTCTGTCTCCCTTGGGAGGAAACACGGTGACTATAAGTCTCGTTGGCAGCAAGCAGTGCTTCGCGCTGCAACGCCAGCGAGACCTAAAAAGAAAACTCTAAAGGCAAGAGATCCTAGTCGCGAGGTAGGTTTCCTCCACAGGAGCCCTCTGAAAAGAGGTACAACCTTAGGAATAGGGATAATATTAGGAAACCTGACAGGTATCAGGATACTGATACAAGTTCCTCTCGTTCCTTTCAGGGCTCGAAGAAAAGCTCAGAAAGAGAAGGACAGTCAGAACACAGGGAGGAGCGCACACAGTCCAGAGACAAGCAGCGAGCTCAAAACCTCAATATAAGTTAAATATAAGTTACAGGTCGGAAGATCAGACATGCCCAGAATTCTGAGGACACAACTTTTGAATGGGGAATGGGCTCCGACTATGCTAGACAGTGTGGCAGAATTAACAATAGCTCGCCAGAACCTGAAGGAATTAAACAGCGGAGTTTAATGATTACATCACGGTGGAGACACCAGGGTGAGCTCCCCTCATAAGTTATACGAAATAACACTCCGGATGGAGGGGGACAAGCCTAGGAAAGTAAAAGTTTAAGGCCCTCTGCATTGCTTATAAGGCTGTACATGGCATGGGACCTAGGTTCTTGATTGAAGCCTTTCAACTGTATACTCCCAGCAGGCAGTTAAGATCGGCCAACATCAGTCTCCTCCCTGTGCCACGCACAAGATCGGTCACCTGGGGAGACAGGCGCTTTCTCGTGGCCACTCCAAAACTTTGGAACCTCCTGCCACTAGCCATCAAAACCGCCCCGAATCTGATGAGCTTTCGCAGACTCTTGAAAACATGGTTGTTTAATCAGTAAGAGGATGGTTTTGATGATAGACTCCAGTTTGCTCCACAGCGCCGAGACACCTTCGGGTATTTGTTGCGCTATAAAAGTTGCGTAAATAAATAAATAAATAAATAAATATGGAAGAACTTATCATCTGGTTATGACATCCTGTTAGCAAAACAAGACTGTCCGCCAGCATTCGTAATGCAGTGCCCCAGGGGAGAAAGTATTATTTTTCCTGCATTTTCCGATCATGTTCCCGTTCACCTTAAACATACATATGCACAGCAGTGGGCAGTAGCCCAATCTCCAGCACTGTACAAAAATCATGCTGGGTGGGATGAGAACTCAACCTATCACGTGACCCCGTTAAAAGTTTCACCTACTGCTCAGAGGCAATATACAATAAAGCAAGTAGCTAAAAAACAGGTTAGGGAGATCATAGATCAACTGGGAGAGGGGTTGGCCTAACGGCTAAGGCGCTCGACCTCGGACCTGGGGATCTGGGTTCGAGTCTCGGTAACGACGCCAAAAACCTCCTGTGATTCTGGGCAAATCACTTAATCTCCCCGTGCCTAAAAAATGAAAGTGTGTCCTCATGTAACGTAACTGGTGCTATGTAAAGCGCTCTGATACCCGATTCGGTTCGGGTCTAGTTCGCGCTATATAAAACTCTGCAAAAAAAAAAAAAATTAAACACCAGGGGGTCATTGGAAAATGTACCTCTCCAATGAGCAATCCTTGGTATCCAGTCTCTAACCCTGACAATACATATCGTCTAGTTTTAGATTACAGACATTTAAACTCTTGCACAAAAAGACATTTACTGTCCAAAATGCATGTAGTGCTGCATTAAGGAACAACATACAAAACCACACTTGATATCTCAAATGGATTTTTCTGCCAAAATATAGCCCCTGAAAGCAGGTATCTGACCACATTCAGTGCGTTAAGAGTCCCAGCGTCAATTTTGTCGACTAGCCCAAGGGTATAAGAACAGCCCCGGGGAATTCAAGTTTAACAGAGTTACTTCAAAAATTTGACAAAGAAGCATCCTATGTGGTGATATTTATCTGACTGACGACTTAGAGAGGCACTTGACCAGGGTAAGCACCATTATTATGGGATTTGCCACTGAGGGCTACAAATCGAACCTTAAAAAAATAAAAAATAGCCCACCTCGATGTCCTATTTTTGTGATATGAGCTGTCAAGTGAAGGCAAAAGTCTGGCAGCTAACTTTTTAGAAAAGTGTGCACCGCACCAGCCTCAAAAATCATTAAAAAAATTACAATCAATACTAGGATTCCTAAATTTCGGCTGAACATACATTTTAGAGTACGCGAAAAGGGTAAAACCTTTCTGTGACTTAATAAAACCTGACTTTTCAGCAAGAAATTGGACAAAAGAACATACTAATATTCTTCGTTCACTCCAGGAAGACATGATTGCTTCCAAACATGTGTAAACGTACGCCACTTGGTGATACGAATAATTCCGGGTCAATACGGGTACACTTATTTGACCTTCAATGAAGGAGAAACAGTACCAATTGCATACAAATCACACCTGTACACAAATGCAGAAATGCGTTTCACTTCAACAACAAAAAATCCTGACAGCCGTTCAGACTGCTGTAGCAATAGAAAGAGCACTGACTCAGGGAAAACGCACTGTCGTCGTAACTCCGGTACCAGCTTTAGAAGCTGCCACAAAGGCCAGCATACCAAACAGACGTTCAAAACAGATTTGATGCAAGTTTAAAAACACAGGCATTCCTGCAATACGAACAAGAATATCCTCTACTAAATGAAATCTTGCCTCTAGATCAGTATGAGCATATTATTTATACTGACGGATCTGCGGAACTGGCCATAGGAAGTAAGCAGCAATATTTTTCGCTGTGTGCTATCGTTAAAGGTCGCATGCGTGATGGCAAGTTCCATCCTAGTTGCACAAAACCGCAATCTCTAGGAGACTGCACAGCACAGTTGGCAGAATTAAAAGCACCGATTCTGTACGGATCACGAATTCCCCACACTAATCGTGTGTGCTTCTTTTTACTGTGTACAGTCGTACAATGAGCACCTACAACATTGGGAACAAAATGGGTTAAAAATGCGAAAGGTGGCACAATTAAGCATAAAATGCTACGGGTAGCAGAGTTGACAGCCGAGTTACAGAGGTCTCACGTGATTCATACACTGAGTCATCAACGTGATGGCTTTCACGTTGCAGAGAATTCATTGGCTCATGTAGACGCAAAGGGGGCTGTTCGCACGGCTTCTGTAGCTGCACTCACTTGTTCAAAAACGAAAATAGACAGATATTACGGTAGCTGTCATCGCTTCACGCAAAGGCAGCTCAGCTGTACCTAAAAAATTTCCACTCAAATACTCCAAGTTAGATGCACAAAACATTCCATATGCTCAGATTCCTGGAGTGGGGGATAGAGTAATACCAAATATGGATCGTAGGCAAGGTTTAATACTAGCTGCACACAAGGGTTTGTGCTCTGCGCACACAGGCGTTACAGCGACTATTTCTTTACTGAAACAACGCTATTGGTGGCCAGGGTTAACAAAGCAAACTAAAGACTATGTCTGGAAATGCAACATCTGCCAGCAGATGAAAGGCTCCACCGCTGCACGCCCGGCACAGACGCCATTATTAAAATCAGACAAACCTCTCGCGTGTGTGTACTTGGACCACTGGGCCCCTTATAAACGGGCTTACAAATGTATCATGGTTGCAGTGAATTCATGCTCGAGTTTCCTATGGGTATGGCCTCAGCGCTCGGCTGACGCTCGAACTGTTATAAAAGATTTGCGAGTCTTTATCGGCACATACACAGTTAGCACGTTACATTCTGAACGCTGCCTTGCGTTTAGCTCTCGGGTTACAAAGAGGCCATGGAAGGAATGGGCGTAGCATTGTGGTTCTCATTTCCGTACCATCCTGAGGGAAATGCGGTTGTGGAGAGAAAAAACATGACTTAAAGCAACAGCTAGGGTATTAGGCAAGGGCGGTAGTTGGGTCACACACCTTTATGGGGTACAGCGGGCGTTAGACAACCAGCCAAAAAAATCTCTAGGAGGTGTCACTCCATACGAGGTCCTCTTTGGAACACAAATGTGGGTACCTGATCTTGATAGTGAAGGCGCAGTGGCGGATGAAAAACTGATTGATATCCATGATCGTTTGGCTGTTTTACAGGATCTAAATGAATCCAGGACAAAACAAAGCAATGTCCAGCTAAAGCAGACCGCCACTGAGGAAGTCAAGGTAGTCAGGGCAAGACCTGTCTGGTTCCCAAAAGTCAGGGGTCTGGTCAGAGAGAAAATTGCAGACAAAAAGGAATTTGAACCTTCATACAAAAAACCTGTACGAGTCCTTGCAGTACACGGAACAAGAACTGTGCTGCTCCTGCCTCTTGCCAGAAAAAAAGGAGAAAAGATTTGTCTCAATCGACTTAATCAAACCACACTATGTGGCCGATACTAAACAGTAGGCCTCGTGGACTCCGCTGTAGCAGACACCCTCCTCTAGCTACAATCCAAAACGTTCAAACAGAAAGACTCATCACGTTTGAAGAGCCATCTTTGAGGAATGAAGGACTATGCAACAATGCTATGGAACTTATTCCATTTGAACAAGACATTCAAATTCAAAATGAAAATCAGAATAAATCACAAGTTGCAATTAGACCTAATACAGACGTCTACATCAACATGCCTCGTTGAGAGGAAAATAACATTTCGACTAATCCCGATGCAACTCCAACCATTGATCCAACTACTTCTGGCTACTTCATTAACTTTGATACATTCTCTCTGGATCAAAGCGAATCAGCCAAAACACCATTCAAGCAACAATTAAAGAACTTTCTTCACCTTCTTCAAAAGAGATACCCTGGTATCACCTTGGATTGAACTCCGGGTAATTTCTGGGATATTATTTTTTCTTTTCTGGCTATGCTTAGTACTGACTTTTAGTATGCTTATTAATGGACACTATCTTCAACGAAGTTCCACAGCCCAAAAGGTCAACATCCTACCGAAGCCATATACATCACCACATCTGAACAAAGAGACTTGTCATCAGTGAGCATTATATCAGTTCCTATACCCGATGGTATAGTATGGGACAAGGTTGATTTCAACATATTCGGCCCGACCGAAATTTTTAAAATTAATCATGTATTTAAAATCTCATCTGGCTGACCCCTGGGCTGCGGAGTTGCGAGTGGCGACGGATGGCCTGAAATACTTGGGTGTTTTCCTATCGGAGTCGCGGGTCGTGGCCTGGGCGCGTGGAGTCCTGCCGGTGTGGGAGCGGGTACAGGCCGATGTCAAAACTTGGTCCAGGATGCCGCTCACTATCTTTGGAAGATCGGCCATCTTCAAGATGGTGGCGCTTCCGCGTCTCCTATACATACCAGCTCCAGAATTTCCCGTACCCCATCGGCCTGGAGTGGTTCCGTCAGGTTAACTCAGTGTTGGGTCGCTTCCTATGGGATGGTGGTGCGGCCAGAGTGGCATTGAGGACATGTTTTCTGTCCACATACTGTGGCGGCCTGGCCACCTCGGACCTCCTCTCCTACTACCAGGCTTCCCAGCTACTTGTTCTTAATGAGTGGTGGTATGGCGATAGAGGTGATCCGGCCTACGCCCTGGAACGATCGCTCATGGGTGATCGCACGCTCCACACCATCCTATATTCGGCTCGCCTGCGTCGTGGGTTACCTTCGGTCACAGGGGTGGTCTTTGCCGTGTGGCGACAATCCTTGCGCCGCATGGGATGGTGGGGCAGGTTGACGGCTGAGACGCCGCTTTGGCATAATGGTCTGCTCCCGGAACTGGCGGCTTTGACCGGTTTTGAGGGTTGGGAAGCCATAGGGGTTACACAACTGGGCCAGGTCATGTCGGGCACCACCCTCAAATCCTTCGAGGAGCTCCGCACGGAATTCCAAATGCCTCAGTCCCAATTCTTCCGCTACCTTCAGCATGCCCTCACCCCGAGCATCGCCGGCCTCGACTCCTTGCCAGAGTTTAGCCCGGTCGAGGCTAAGGTGTTTATGGGAGACTTGGGAGACAGGAAAGTCTCCAAGATATACCAGATGCTTATTATCCACTGCTCCTCCACCCTGCACTCTCTTCGGGAGGCATGGGAGGTGGACGTGGGCCCCCTCGATGAAGACGATTGGAGGGAGGCGCTGGAGTCCCCACGTGGAACCGCCATTGCTGTCCGGCTCCGGCTCATTCAATTCAAATACCTGCATTGAGCTTACTATACGCGTGAACGATTGTGGAAAGCTGGTTTGATTGCATCCCCGGAATGCCTGCGCTGTGGGTCGGTGCCTGGGTCCCTAATGCATACTGTGTGGACGTGTGGCCGGCTGACTGGGTTCTGGAGGGGTGTGTGGAGTTGCCTGGCTGAGGTGCTGGGCTGGGACCTTCCTCATACCCACCGATTGGGCCTACTGCACATCATGGAAGGGGTTGGGGGTAACATATATAAGCGCCACTTGCTGCTATTAGGACTGGTCGTGGCCAAGCGGGACCTGGCCCGGGCATGGAAAGCAGTGAGGGCCCCCCCCCTGTCTGCATGGAAGGCTGGGCTGGATTATTTCATGGGCCTGGAGAGGCCGATCTTTGAAGCGCGGGGCTGCCCTCGCAAGCACTACAAAATTTGGAAGTGTTGGGCTGACTACCGTGGTCTATCCCTGGACCCCCCAGCGGAGCGAGAGGAGGACATTTGACCACAGTGACACTATTGGCCCGAAGCAGCATCGCCCTGGTGGCGCTACACCTACTTATTTTTCTTTATTGCTTTCTATGTACGTGTGGTAGGGGGGGTTGGGGGGTGTCTGGAGTTGGGGGGGTGGAGTTGTGGGTTAGGGTGGGTCACTGGGGAGCTTCTATACTGAGCCTATTTTTTTGAGTCTGCTCCATCATTTACTGCCTATGTAATTGCTGTTTTGATATTGTCGTGGTGTTCTTCGGTTGTGGAGATGCCACATTCTCAATGCTCATTTGCTCAATAAAATTGGTTGTGAAAAAAAAAAAAAAAAATCTCATCTGATTTAGAGAAAACTGCTGCATTTTCAGACTATGACAAATTGGAATGGAATGTTACCAACATTATGGTAATCATTTCCTGCACAAATCCATTTCAGCTAGGAATGTTTTTGAGTACCATCAGTGGGAACATTGCCCAACACCACCAAATAGTAGTTCACAAACGTTTGCACAGAAATGTGCATACTTTTCAGGGTTTAACACAACAGATCCAGCCTCATATTATTATAAGGTATCAGCACTGAAAATTTACCATATACATTTCTATGCCGCAGTGGGGAATCAAGAAGTGTTTCTAAGTGGTATGAACTGCAGGAACGCTTTAAGTGGTTCTCTCATGTGCCAAGATATCGTTTTGCACGGAGCTTGTAATGGTTCAATAGCGAATCTGTCTTGCCACATGAAAGGGGCTCAAGCTGCCGTGATCACGCCAGTGTTAGAGTTACTTTCGAATGGGAGTTTCTTGATGCTGAACGATCAAGGTTGCTGTGGGATGCTTCGGGCACTGCCTATCTGGTCACCGTGAACACCAGGGTTACTTGCTGTATGCAAGTATTGTTTCCTCCGACAAATACAGAAAGGGAGGCGCCGCTATGGCCTTCACTGAATGTTTGTTTTACACAGTTTTTGAGCAGAATGAAAGCCATGCTTTTACAGCAGACTGCACCCTTAACCTCCACTCGAGAAACCTTTGAACTTTAAGTCGCAAGGACCTCAACAGAGATACAGGTGCTTATACGTACTAACTGCCCCCTACAGTTCTAAGAAATGGTGGGACGTATCTATAACATGTCAGATACGAGCGGTATTGTGATCATGATTCCTTCGAACAATCCTCGGAGTTATTCCTAACTTTACACACTCCGTATTTGGAAGCATTTTCAGGGGTCTACCTCTGATCCTGCTCGCCTTTATCCTGGTTATCGCCTACCTGCTGCGCAATGGACGGACCAACCACCAGCGAGATGGCAAAAGCTCTCCTGGAGAGATATTACCATGAGTGCATGGTACAACATCTGGGTGCACCTTGCCTTCCAGAACTAAGTGCTTCTTGGTTCCTATCGTTTAGACCAGTCTTTGAGGACTGCATCGTACCGGTGTTTCGATGCCTGTTCTGCAGCGGAGAATGCGAGTTGGACATCTGTCTGACACCTCTAATGGAGACGCCAGCGGACTTAGACTCCTGGCTGGAACCACTGCGGTCCCATGCTCGACTCTGTCCTCAGCGTATTCCCATCTTGACAAATGCATTCCTCGAGGATTCTCAGGTGCCCTTTTCAACTGAATTGAATTTTAGCTCCAGCATTGGCACAGAGGTATCAAATTCAGCACCGGCTGCCTCCACACCAGCTGTTGGCAGAGAGGAGCTTCATCTATGCACGCTTGACGTGCTATGCAACGTACTGCAGTATTTGTCCACTGTGGCAGAAGGCAGAGATAATGTTATGTCTCCTAGGCAGGACATTTAATCTAAATCTAGCTCAGCGTGTGCTGGGAAGGAATTCAGAACTTTTTCTTCCCCCTTTTTCTTCAAATAACTTTTTTTTCAAACTGACAATTTTCAGAAAGCAAGTATGATTGCAGTAGTTCAACTTGTGTGATCAAACTCATTTAGAACTGTGATTTGCGAAACTTTACAACAAAAATTCATATTTCAAGAGAACACTTCTTTCTCTCCTTGTTTTTTAAACTGTTTTTCAATGATTTTTTTACGTTTTTAGAAACATTTTAATGACTCATTAATAATCTCATCGATAATGTAATCCACTGACAGTTATAAATGTCAAGGGAACATCGTACACCTTCCCTATAAACATCTCCCCTTCATTTCATATAAACAAGCCTTATAAGGTCATAACTTCTAATAAGGACATACTACCTTATAGGGACTAAACACCTTATAAGGACTGACGCCTTTATGGACTAAACCTTTCACCTACTTCCATGCTGAGGGAGGGTTCTTCCTAATCGATATTGCTAAGACGACATCCTTAGCGCATATGAATAATTTATGAGAACGATACTCGGGGTATACTTCACCTCTCCTATCCACACACAAGGTTTAATCCCCAACGTCATCCGCACATGGACTGTATAAATACAGAACTTCTTGCTATCAGTAAAGAGGAGTGACCGAGACTTCACGCCGATACACACACCAGAGACGCTGCTGCTCCGACATGCAATCGCTCCAGCCGACAGCTGGGTGTCCAATTCGAGTCCAGGACGTAGTCCCACACTCTCACTATTTCAGGTAATGGGTTCAATGAAATCCTAGCAGGATTCTTGGCTCTTAGGCTCTTTCGCACATACTCACATGCTAGGTACACTTAGGTACATCTAGACAGGCATCCTAGGAGTACGCACTATCTTTTATAAATGCATTTTATATTCATGTATCTGTTCATGACTATCGCAAAATGGTAGAACTGTACTAATTCCTTTTTATTCACTGACTGCTGATCCTATATCTCTGCCACTGACTGCTGATCCTATATCTCTGCTACTGTGTAACAGTTGTAGCAGCGCATATATTTTACACGAGAAGAACAATGGTACAATAACTTCTTATTGTAAACACGCTCAACTGTTTCTTCCATGTATCTCTCCGAGACAAAATGAGCACACAAGAGTGACTGGGTGAAAAGTAGTATATGGTTTCCACGAGCTGGAGGAACCCGGGTTTGTTGTGTTCTGAGGTTGCCAAAAACTAATCGCTCTGATAAAAGGAGATTCTAGTGGCACTATAAGCTAGCTAATGCAAAACACTGCTAACGGTGGGGTGCACAGAATCAGTCTACCACCCCACCCACAGTGTATGTTATCCAAAAGCGCAGGTCCTGATTGAGGGTACTACAGGAACTACACCACAAAGGTAATGGCAAATCCCAATCCCCCCCTCAGGACCACTCAATTGAAGTTAATGTTACGCAACCAATGATGCTGGAACTGAAATGAAGACTGATTTTCCTGGAGAGGTAACTCTTTCTGTGGACCTTGCTCGTCCCTCTGACTAGCTTCCTCCCAAAGTTGGTCGCCTAAAGTTAACATCATTGATACGTACCAACGTTTTTTAGGTCGAGGTTTTCGGATGTTTGCGGCCGCCATTTTTTTTTTGCCGTTTTAGCTTGTTGTGACTTCTCTCCTCGGTTCAACAGCTCCTCGCCGAGTTTTCGCTCCCAGGCACAGGAACTGGTCGGACGTGTTTCTGGGACCTGACACCGATGGCTTGAGAGCCTGTTTTGTTCACCCTTTCGTGACCTCCTACCTCCCCCTATGCACTGTTTCTTTTGGAGGCGTGTAGGAAGCCTGTTAGGCAAGAGACCCCTTCACTTCTAAAATGTTTAGCTTATTTTGCTGCTGCAGCGCCCTTTTCGATCCCGTTTTTCATCTGTGAACTTTTCACCTTTTAGTACACTTTTTTTCACCTTGGAGAGCGGCCGGACTCTGCTGCCAGAGTTGAACATTAATAGTTCGTGCAGAAATCCCCGCCCACCGCCGGGTATATTTTTTTCCTAAACGAGGAACATCATTTCCTCGGGAGTTGGTGGTTCAGGGAGATATGGCAATGGTGGCTTGGAGAGACCCCAACGGGGACACCAACGGCATGGGCAAGGGCTACCCCTGCAACTCCGAGAAGGAGGAGACCTCCCCCCAAGGCGGTGCCAGCGACCAGGAGCACAGGGACGAGGACAAGAGCGGCATCCAGGTGGACTGCGTGGTGTGTGGGGAAAAGTCCAGCGGCAAGCACTACGGGGTCTTCACCTGCGAGAGCTGCAAGAGCTTCTTCAAGAGGAGCATCTGCAGGAACCTCAGCTACACCTGCAGGTAATGGAGCAGTCCGGGGTCCTCGGGTATGGACCTCGCAGGGTCATAGGTAATGGGCCTATTAAGGCAGGGGCCCCTGGTGCCCTGCCGGTAATGGGCAATGCAGGGGCCCCTGGTGCCCTGCAGGTAATGAGCAAGGGAGGGGCCCTGAGTGCCCATTTGTACAGGTGGCGGGGCTCCGAAGCACCGAGGCCGGGGTTATGCTTCAGGTCATCCTGCAGAGTCGGGCCTGTCTTTTACCTTCCGGGCCAACCTCTCGAACGGTGCCAGCGACCAGGAGCACGGGGACGAGGACAAGAGCGGCATCCAGGTGGACTGCGTGGTGTGTGGGGACAAGTCCAGCGGCAAGCACTACGGGGTCTTCACCTGCAAGGGCTGCAAGAGCATCTTCAAGAGGAGCATCCGCAGGAACTTCAGCTACACCTGGAAGTAATGGAGCAGTCCGGGGTCCTCGGGTATGGACCTCGCAGGGTCATAGGTAATGGGCCTGTTAAGGCAGGGGCCACTGGTGCCCTGCCGCTAATGGGCAATGCAGGGGCCCCCGAGTGTCCTGCAGGTAATGAGCAAGGGAGGGGCCCTGAGTGTCCTGCAGGTAATGGGCCTGGCAGTGCAGTGCCCACTGGGGTCCTGTAGGTAATGGACCATCCCGGGCTGGGGGCGTGGCTAGCAGCCGACCATGGAGGACGTGAGTTAGGCTTACTTCGTCGGAAACCCCCGATAATCCTGTAAAATATCCTGTTTCAGCGGGGCCTGAAACCCCATCCCACGCTGATATCCTAGAAAACCGCCGTGGCCTGAGTCTGGTTGCACAAGCGGGACCCAGAGGCTTCCGCTGCAGTTGGAACGCCGGTGAGCTGCAGGAGTCGCAAGAGTCCTTGATACAACGGGAAAGCCGCGGCCCTCAGTACGCCAGGGGACGGACCGGAAGTGCGGCTGGTCCGAGGCCCACAACTCCACCGCGGGCCGGAAGCGCCTCCATTGCCTGGAATTTGCCGTCAGAGCCGGGAGACCGGCTGCTGGAGGGTGCTGCGCCACGGGTGCGGTGGCTGGTACGATTGGAGGCAACTCGGCTGGTGCTCGCAGCAGGGAAATCTGCAGACCGGCCGGAGGGGAGTTCAAGACCGCTCACGTTACCGGCCTTCAGCTACGAGGCTTCTTATCCTGCTGCACTCACCTGTCCATACAGGCGTGGAGAGAACTAGTGCACACTGCGGGGGGCGTGCGCGGGAAGCAGATCCTCGGAGGCCTGGCTCGAGCGGGAGGTAACAAGGCAACCAAGGCAACAGGACTGACAGCCCGGAAGTGGAAGGTCGTGGGCACGGGCTCCTGCTGCTTGAGTCCCCGGCATACAGTTAGTGTTTGGCGCCATATGCAGGAGCAGGACCCACACTGAAAGCGGTACTGGGGCTGCATCCCTGCTGCAATACGCACTGCGACCACCTTGGGAGGCCTGGACTGCTGAGGAGCAAAGAGGGGAAGCTGGCGGTCGCTGGCATATTGGTGAGGGATCCCTGACGCCGAGAAGTGCAATTCACAGAGGGGCGCTCATACACCCCTCCTTCCCTCCCCCCCCCCCCCCACCCCCACTCCTGAGAGGGACTGGAAAAACCCCAGACCGGACGCCAGTGAAAAGGAGGGCCTCCACACCCTAGACGAAAGAGCCAGGAAAATGCCCCTTTGAAGACCAGATCGGCCGGTCTGGGCTGACTATAACTATCTAACCACTGCAGTGGCTGGGGGCCCGCCCTGTGGATACCACGCACAGTGCACCGCTGGACTGCGGAATACACGGGCTAGGACTGACAATGGGGAGAAACAGAATACCCCGGCAGGGAACACATGTCAACGGATCCTCCGATCCCGATGCCTCGTCCAATGAGGAGGTGGTTCCTCCCACAGGCATCACAGTGCAGGAAGCTAAACTAGATCTAATCCTGATGGAAATTAGGGCCTCTAGGGAAGCCCTTGATGCACGAATAGACTCTATGGCAACGGGGCTGTCGCTGCTGAAAGACAATCACAAGAAATTAGCCGAAAAGGTCTCTGAACACAAGCTGGCCATTGCGGACCTAATACCTCAACAGACAGAACATTCCACGCGACTAGAAACTTTGGAGAAACAGATGCGGAACTTGAGGGACAGAGTGGACAATGCCGAAGGGCGCTCAAGGCGCAACAACATACGCATTTTGGGGGTGCCGGAACGGAGAGAGGGGACAAACCCGACCCGCTTTGTAGAGGAATGGCTGAAGACTGTCGTGGATCCGGCGGAACTTACCCAGATGTACAGCGTTGAAAGGGCGCACAGGGTCCCCCCTAAGCCTCCGAAGCCCGGAGCTCCGCCGCGGCCCTTGATAGCGCGCCTTCTCCACTTCAAGGACAGGGACACAGTTCTCAGGGCCGTGAGAGAAAGCGGGCCAATAAAATATGACAATAGAACAGTCTCCATATACCCGGACTTCACACAAGCTGCGCAGAAAGCCAGGGCGTCCTTCTGGGGAGTGAAGCGCGCCCTACGGGATCGTAATGTGAAATACGCTCTCTTCTTCCCGGCACGCCTCAGAGTCATTCACGACCGTAAAGCTTATTTCTTCGATACCCCGGAAGAGGCCTCGGAATGGATGGAGGTAACGCTCACACCGGACCCGTCACCGCGCAATGCAGACACCATGCCGGAAACGCAGGGCTCCGCTGACCGGGATATGTCACCACGCCACCCAAGAACACCGGCGGAGGAAGCCCCACAGAACGAATCACCCGGGGAGACGCCAGATCACGATGCAGCGACGGGTCATGACTCGGTGGCGCCAGCGCTGCTGACAACCGACGCTCTTGCAGTGCATGATGCAGCTAACGGGGCACTGTCCGCCAGCTCTCGAACGACGGTGTCAGAGGCGGAAGGCAGTCTGCAATTATTTCCACGCATCACGGCGCAGATGGCAGCAGACATGTGAACACTGGACTGATGGAAGCGGATTGGTAATGTAGAACCTACAATACTTGCTTGCAGCGGGGATGTGACTAGGGCCTGAACCGCCTGTTCTTGAAGGGGGCCATAAGCACGAGACTTTTAGTTACTATCTGTTGCGAGTGTCCGGCTGGACACACGCCCCACAGGCGCAGGCACGTTGGACATTTTTCTTTATACCCATGTTGGGTGTTTTGGTTTGGTCCTCTCTGATTTGAAGGAGGGGACCATACAGTTGGGGTAGTTTTCTTCCGTGAGGCACTGAACATCTCTGATATGGAGTCAGTTTATATGAGGGTGGAGGCATGGTTTCAGATTGAGAATACTTGGGGTAATGACGTCTCTTAACCATTACAAGGTCTGCACATGGAACGTGAGGGGCATGGGCTCGGTACACAAGAGACACAGGGTACTGGCGCAGCTCAATAGGAGGCAGGTGCACGTAGCGTACCTACAAGAGACACACCTGAACGAGGCAGAGGGCGCAAAACTTTTGCGGAAGTGGAGAGGACAGCTTTTCGCCACGACCTTTTCTGCATTTTCCCGGGGGGGCGGCAATATGGGTCAGAAATACAGTTCCCTTCAAACCGACAGACGCACGAGCGGATAAGGAAGGCCGATACGTATTCACGAAGGGGATGCTTAAGGGCACTTGCATAGTGTTAGGTAGTGTATACGCCCCCAATACAGACCAATCCAAGTTTTTTACGGAAATAGGCAGGGTATTGTCGGATTGGGTGGGACATGACTGGATACTTGGAGGGGATAGTAATACAGTATTAGACCTAGCATTGGACAGATCACACTCACCGCTTCACGGCACGGAGAGCAGAAAGCAAGCGCTAGCACTGGCACATTGGGTGGACGGCTGGGAACTGATTGACGCCTGGAGGGTACTTCACGCAACGCATAGGGAATATACTTTCTATTCCACGCCTCACAAGTTGCACACTAGAATCGATAGACTACTCTGTTCCAGGAACCTACTGCCATCGATTGTCTCCGTGGAACACACGGGTAAGACACTGTCAGATCACAACCCCGTAGAACTGACGATACGCTGGGGAAGGCGGCCCACCCAGATTCCGACGTGGAGATTGTCCCCGGGTTTGTTAGAAGACACTGTTTTTAGGTCAACGTTACTGGACGCGAGTTCCAACTACTTTACTGAGAACGAGGGCACAGCCAGCTCCAGACAGCTCGAGTGGGACACCTTTAAGGCGACCATCCGTGGAGTGGCGATGGGTACGAAAGGGGGAGTTAAACACACAATACTAGAAAGGTTGAAGATGGTGGAGGACGACCTGGCGCTGCTAGAGGGCGAGGCCGTTGGCACGGATGGCGTTCTCACACAGCTCCAGGAGGCTCACATACAGCATGCAGAGCTATTAGAGGAATTACGAGTGGTTGACTATGGGGTATATACCACCGGACAACACACACAGGCTGATAGAGCGGGCACTCGGTTGGCATGCCTCACACGAAATGACCCGGCGAGCGCCCCTATAATGGAGATACGAGACACTGCAGGGGTGTTAGTTCAAGACCAACTAGAGATCAACACAGCGTTTCAGCATTATTACTCTGTGTTGTATGGTCCGTACGAGCCACTCGGAGCAGGACTTGGAGTCCTTTTTCTCTGACATATGCCTTCCCCAACTGAGTGCGACGCAACGTACGGAACTCTCAAAACCCATTACCTTAGTGGAAGTGAGGCAGGTAATCAAAACACTACCTAGGAACAAGGCGCCTGGGACAGATGGGTTGCCAGCGGAATTTTATCTGGCTTATATAGACCTGCTGGCCCCCCCCGACTACACACACTTTGCAGGGAGGAACTGGGAGGTGATTCGCTACCAGGAACGACGTTGCAAGCTATGATAGTGTCTCTCCTCAAACCCGGAAGGGACGCCCAACAACTGGAAAACTACAGACCTCTGTCGCTGCTCAATACAGATTTTAAAATTCTTAGTAAGCTCCTAGCCACGAGACTATCCCTACGTATTCCTGATGTGATACACCCTGATCAATGTGGCTTCGTGCCGGGCAGAAGCACAGCCCTGAACCTGAGGAGGCTAAGTCAACTCATGGCACCAAGTGCCGCGGGGCAGGACACAGAGGGGTGCATATCCCTAGACCTCAGACAGGCTTTTGATTCCCTACGATGGGATTATATGTTGCGGCGATGGCTTAGGGTGTCCCTACTGTATCGGAGACCCACAGCGCGGGTTTGCACCAATAAATGTATCTCGGACCCTTTCACGATAGAGAAGGGCACCTGTCGCCTTCATTGTTTATCCTCGCACTGGAACCCTTAATGATTAAATTGCGGACCCTTGCAGCCACTGTTGGGATCACCAGACGTGAAACTCATCACGTCATCTCAGCATATGCGGATGACATACTGCTGTTCTTAAATGATATCAGCAGTCCCCTGCGCCAGTTACCGACGATATTTGCTGCCTTCCACGGGCTCTCAGGTCTTATGATAAACGGAACAAAATCGTATGGGTTTGGATTCCGCAAAGCACTGGGCGAGACGCATATCCCGTTCACACCACACCACTTTCAGATGGCGCCCGTGACCTTCAAATACTTAGGCATTCAGATATACCGCCAACCACAGGAAATGTTGGAGGGCAATCTGGGGAAGACCATACTCGCCCTGAAGTCGCAGGTGCGCTTCTGGACCTCCCTACCCTGGTCTGTGGCGGGCAGGGTCGCCATCTCTAAAATGGTGGTTCTGCCGCGACTGCTCTATTTCTTTACAAACCTGCCTGGTCTAGTGGCCGCCTCCTATTTCAGATCCCGAAACACGTTACTGACGGAGCTGGTGTGGGGGACAGGCAGAAGGCGCGTAAGCCTGGCAAAACTACAGCTTCCTACGGATAGGGGCGGCTTGGGGGTGCCAGACCTCATCGCATATGGTTATGCGAGTAAACTACAATGGCTGACGGGCCGCAACCTCCAAGAATTAAATATGACAGAAGCTGACAGGCAACGGGGGGCCATACATCGGCTGTTGCTTCCGAGGGCAAAGATTCCTGAATCAGCACCGCCACTACTTAGACTAGCACTCGCACATTGGAAAAAGGCTGTACGTTACACGAGTAGGGGTACGTCCTATGCACCCTCGATTCCATTGCTGGGAATCCCGCTGGAAACGGGCCCGTTGACGGAATGGAAACTACGCCCTTGGGCCACTGCTGGAGTTACGCAGGTTGGGGATTTCTTCTCGGAGGGCAGACTACTGACACACAAAGATTTCCTCAGATTGCACTGAGCACCGACGACATTGTTCATATTACACGCTCAAGTCACACATTATATAACAGAACAATGGGCTAGGGACGGGCTGGAACCGGACACTAACACACTGACCACCATTCTGTACCTCATGGGGCTGGGTAGCCACTTAACGAAATGGCGGTCCCATGGCATCAGAGTCGGCCGGCATACTTCGTTACAACCCCTTAAATTACGCTGGGAGGATGAAGCGGGGAGAGTGCTAGGTGATAAGGAATGGGATAGGGTGCTGCAATTGCCAAAGAATGTGTCCCGTAATCCCAAATTCAAATTCATACAACTCATGATAGTACACAGGGCTTACCTGACCTACACGTCCGCATTGTATTGTATACTGGGGTTAGGCCACAAGGAGAAGAAGAGAAGTGTGGCTACTAGATTTGTGGAACTGGCGCTGTTACTAGCGAAGAGGGCAATAGCCATGAATTGGAAGTCGTCTAGACCGCCAGGAGTAGAACATTGGGGTGGGGAAGTATTAAGGTGGGGTAAGGCAGAGGGACAGGAACTGCGTAGGGAGGAACGCAGGGGACTCCGTAAACATCCCATCTCGCTGGACTGGACTTGATTGTTAACGGAATTCGAGATGGGTCTTCAGGGGGGTGAGGACTAGGGGCGCGAGTACACAAGACAGTGGAAGGAGGGCATGGCTTATGCTAGGATGTACTGTTCGTTGGGTGATGCACGTTTACTGTGTGATAGCAGCCTCTCACATGGACCGAGTTGCAGACCGTAATAGAATTATATAATGTTCTGTTAATATATACCAAGAAAACGAAGAAGGACTCGTTACCGAATGCGCAAGATTGTTACAATAGAACCAATGCCTGTACTGGTATACTGTAGTGGAGATGTCAGTGCTGGAGAGGGAGGGAGGGGGAAGTTATAAAGTTGGGATGTCTTAGAAAATGGAAAATGGAATTATGTTTAATATACTGCCCTGATTACCAATGCAAAGAATATGTTTGATTGTCATACTGTATTTTCAATTGCCTGGTATGGTGGACTGTTCTGACTAATAAATACATTTTCCAAAAAAATGGGCCATCCCGGGCTCCAGTAGGTAATGGACATGGCAGGGCCCTCGGTGTTCATGCAGGTAACGGACCTTGAAATGCAGTGCTGGTAATGGAGCGACCAAGATGGGGAACTGGGGGGTGAGGGGGGGGGGGGGTCACTGAGTGGACCAGGATCATGGCGTGTTTGTCTAGATTAAGTCTGTTTCTATCTCTGCCAGGGCCGTATCTAGGCTCCCACAGTCATGGCAGGCCAAAGATCATCCCGAACGACCAGCAATGTCAAATTAGCAAGTTCGGATTTGAACCCAAACCTGTGGGGTTGAATAGGCCTGCCTGAGATGTGGGAGCTCCTCTCTAGAGTAACAGTTTTTGACTTCACCTGCCCACCATCGTGATATTTGTTTTGCACCGCATTCTGTACACCAAAATTACGCTCTTACCCTCTCTAAATATTGCAGCAGGGAACTGTCTTTGTGTTTTTTAACAGAAAGCTTCTGTTGTGCAACATGGACACTAGTAGCGTCGTGTGCTAGTTTTTTTTTTTTAGAAGATATCACCCATTTAATTTTTTTTCTGCATTTCATTGGTTTTTGTCACATGCGGTATATACACCAAGGCACTAGACTTATGCTTCACAAGAAAAATTACATCCTAGTTTACTATTGAATCGCACACGGGAAAATATATGCATATATAGTTTAGCATCAGTAAGGAATGGTAATGTGTAATTTGTAAAAGTGGCAATGTAAGAGGGTAAATCCCGTTGCCGGGTGTGGAAGTGCTGCGGCCTTGGTTTGTATGTTTTGTTCCCCCTCCGCATGAAGCGACTTCTGCCCATTTGTACTGGTGGCGGGGCTCCGAAGCACAGAGGCCGGGGTTATGCTTCAGGTCATGACAGAAACAGCAAAATACGTGTCGGACGGCACACAATGCTTAGCACAGATTTTTAGCTTGTGTGTTTTTAAGCCACGCCCTTAATTAAATTGGCCACGGCCGTTTGAGAGACCCCCACCACCCACCCTCTGGATGCAGTGACAGAAACAGCAAAATACATGTCGGACGGCACACTATGCTTAGCACAGATTTTTAGCTTTTGTGTTTTTAAGCCACACCCTTAATTAAATTGTCCACGGTCGTTTGAGAGACTCCCCACCTCCCCCACCCACCCTCTGGATGCAATAACAGAAACAGCAAAGTACATGTCGGAGGGCACACTATGCTTAGCACAGATTTGTAGCGTATGTGATTTTAAGCCACGCCTTTAATTACATTGTCCACGCCCTTTGAGGGGACTCCCCAGATATGCCAAAGTCCCTAGTAGCTTCCGACCTTTGCACTTTGTAGACTTTGAAAAGTAATGGCTGGATCTTCACAGTGCACCCCTGTCTGTCCTGACACCATGGTTCTCACCTGGATGGAAACCGAAGGTGAGCATCATGGAAGACTCTGGACCCCTCCCGTCGGCACCGCTTCTTCCCAGGGTCAAAGTGGGCTCTTCGTGCAAGGGTCATTTTAAGCAGTGTTGAAGGGAGCTTGCCAGATTAATATGCTGCTTTTTATCGAGACTAGGTTATTATACATAGTTAGATATGCCTCTTTTCTCACCATCTGCCTACTCCGGTCTGGTTTCGGCTTCATTACTTTGTATAGGTCTTGTTCCCTTAAGCTCCCACTCTGTTGGCACCAGGGATGACACTCTGTTGGCACCAGGGATGACACTCTGTTGGCACCAGGGATGACACTGTTGGCACCAGGGATGACACGTTTCTACCTAAATTCCTTCGTCAATGAACCTCTCGTAGCTCATCTCTCCCTTCCTCCAATGTTTTGCTCACCAACTAGTCACAGGACAGCTAACTCGGGGCACAATAAACAAACTTATGCCAGCACTAGCATGGAAGCAAAGTGGTTTTTTTTTATGTGCACAGTCATTTTAAAAGGCGTGTTTCAATTCAATTTTTATTTTTGGTTTTAGTCTTGAAAATAAAATTCCACAGACACTTTAAAATCCCATAAGGCTTTGACTTGTATTTTTAACTGATGTCCAGTTCTTAGAGTGGCTCTGTCTGTCTGTGTGTGTGTGTGTGTGTGGGGCTCTGTCTGTGTGTGTGTGTGTGTGTGTATGTGTGTGTGTGTCTCTGACTGTGTGTGTGTGTGTGTGTGTGTGTGTGTGCGTGTGTGTGTGTGTGTGTGTGTGTGTGTGTGTGCGTGTGTGTGCGTGTGCGTGTGCGTGGCTGTGTGCGTGTGTGCGTGTGCGTGGCTGTGTGCGTGTGTGTGCGTGCGTGGCTGTGTGTGTGTGCGTGGCTGTGTGTGTGTGTGTGTGCGTGGCTGTGTGTGTGTGTGTGTGTGCGTGGCTGTGTGTGTGTGTGCGTGGCTGTGTGTGTGCGTGGCTGTGTGTGTGTGCGTGGCTGTGTGTGTGTGCGTGGCTGTGTGTGTGTGCGTGGCTGTGTGTGTGTGCGTGGCTGTGTGTGTGTGCGTGGCTGTGTGTGTGTGCGTGGCTGTGTGTGTGTGCGTGGCTGTGTGTGTGTGCGTGGCTGTGTGTGTGTGCGTGGCTGTGTGTGTGTGCGTGGCTGTGTGTGTGTGCGTGGCTGTGTGTGTGTGCGTGGCTGTGTGTGTGTGCGTGGCTGTGTGTGTGTGCGTGGCTGTGTGTGTATGCGTGGCTGTGTGTGTGTGCGTGGCTGTGTGTGTGTGCGTGGCTGTATGTGTGTGCGTGGCTGTGTGTGTGTGCGTGGCTGTGTGTGTGTGCGTGGCTGTGTGTGTGTGCGTGGCTGTGTGTGTGCGTGGCTGTGTGTGTGCGCGTCGCTGTGTGTGTGTGCGTGGCTGTGTGTGTGTGCGTGGCTGTGTGTGTGTCTGTGGCTGTGTGTGTCTGTGGCTGTGTGTGTGTGCGTGGCTGTGTGTGTGTGGCTCTGTGTGGATAGCTTTTTTTGTAGGTGGCTCTATGTGTGGGTGGCTCTGTCTGTGTGAGGGTGGCTCTGTGTAGGTGGCTCTGTGTGACTGTGGGTGGCTCTGTATTTGTGTGTGGGTGGCTTTGTGTGTGTGTAAATGCAATAGGTCATGCATATGTGAGCGATTAAGCTATTGGCATTGTAAATGACAATGCCATTTATTTATGATTTTTTTTTTTAAACTAAAAAAAAAAAAAATGTCATGAGCAATGCCAATAGCTCTACCTTTAATAATGCCGAGACCACTGCATTGTAAATGCTTGTCTTTAAATGGTGTCTAACGTGTAAAATGTGCCAGTGCTCATTTGCGGTTAAGTAAAAAGTTTTGATTTACTAGATCTTCTAAATTCTGTCTCTCCTGAACCCTCCGGTGGATCTTTTTCATTTCGGTGTCTAAATTTCCATAAAAAATCTGATTTATTTATATAAATTGGTGTCAGATTTCTTTAGTGCCTATGGTATTCTTTAATTGTTTTGTTGCTGTTTAAATTCTGCACGCTTGTTCCTTTGTGTAAATCTGACTGCTCAGAGCCACACCTACCTTGGGGCGAGCTAAGTGTTTAACATACTAAAACTGACTGGTCCTAAAGGGGTTGGTAGTGTATTACATTGGAAGGTCACACAAGCACACCATATAATACCCCACATTTCCTCACAGGCCGTCAGGGGTTTTCTCCTGTAAAAAGTTACTCAGGTAAGCTCTGTTTGCACGTGGTGCGCCACTTACTACCTCGTCCTTAAGTCCCCCGCCTTCCATCTGCTCTCTCCCTAGCCCCCCCAATTTTCTAGCCGAGAAGACGCTCTATTTTTTGGTCTCAGGGTATTACAAGTACTGTGAAATGACAATCCCACTGTGTAAATGTTAAGTTTTTCTTGTTAGGCCTTCTAACATGCTTGAACCGACTGGTCTAAACTGTGTTGATGCTATGTTGATCGCTTATAATGCTTGCTTTTGTACACATAATGCAAACTCTAAAATGTTGGATTCTTAAATATATTTGAAAAACATTAATGCACTGTGAACAACATTTATAAAATAATGTTTACGGCTGGACAAGCAAGAAACCTAATGTGACAAAAATTCCTTAATTAATCAAGTAACTCATGATGCTGGGTTGAAAACATGTAGAGAGTGTGCACATGAAAATGACGCATGTAAGCAGATTCCCTAAAGAGAACAAAAATTAAACGTTACCATTATGACTGTAGGTGAAAGCTTCCGATAAAAAAAAACCTATCCCCAAATCTGTACTCCCTACTTAAGCAAATAATCATAGAAAGAACCAAAGTCTAGCAAAAATCTCCTAAACAATTTCAACAAACTCACAGTAGAAAGCAAAGATGTAAACAATAAAAAAGGAACTTATATGTAAATGTCACCCAAGAAAGGAATATCTAATACAGTCAAAAAACAAGGAATTTTGACCTGTGCCTCCATGACACTCATGAAAAAGCAATCCATTTATCCTGTTCCACAACACCTTTGTTTTGCAAATCATTATCACTTCCAGTCTTTCACAGATAAAGTAGAGTCCTTCACCATGTGGTAGCATAAACATTAATATGCGTTTGCCTGCCAAAAAGAACTCCTTTGGTGAATGTCAAATAAAGACTACCCATAACGATAACAGTCAAACAAAGACATCACCATACAAAAATAGGGATGACAGCAAGGAAGGCCATCACACACATAAGAAGCAACATAAGAAACAAGTTACTTACCTGTAACTTTAGTTCTCCAGTATTGGTAACTTTCATAGATTCCCATTGCTTGTATCATTCCCCGTCGTCGGACTGGGAGCCTCGGTAATAATAAATATAGATATATATATATATATATAAATATATACTTAGGTAAATACACCCTCATAGGTGTAAAAAATAAAAAATTAGGCCTAGGCCTCATTATATTTTGTAGCCTATAGGTGTCCTTATGTAAAAAGACCCAAACTCACATTAGCAACCAATCAGATTAGCCTCACCCTGTGGAACCTTCCTGAGAAAGCTCAGAGCCTCAGATTTTCGTAGCCGTTGCTTTGCCACATGATCACCTAGCCCAGAAGTGAGCTTTCCCAGGGGAGGCGGGTGGGCGCATGGGAATCTATGAAAGTTACCAATACTGGAGAACTAAAGTTACAGGTAAGTAACTTGTTTCTTACTCCAGTATTGGAACTTTCATAGATTCCCATTGCTTGTATCAGAGTAGATAGCAGTTAGCATACCTCAAACATTTCGTGCATAGTTATATAACCTTTATAAACCAATGATATTATACATCATAACAACAATAAATCAGTAACCATAGCATAATAAACGAAATGTTTGAAAAAACAGGAGGAGGGAAGAGAGGAAAGCTCACCTCTTACTGGAAGAGGTTTCTCAGGACTGCTTGTCCAACAGCCGAATCCCCCTTTGCAGCAGCCTCCAGGCAGTAGTGCCTCGTGAATGAGTGAGTACAGCTCCAGGTGGCCGCTCTGCAAATATCCTTTATCGATACTCCAGCAAACAGCGCTGTTGACGATGAGATCGATCTTGTGGAGTGCGCCTTCACCTGTCCTTCCAACGGCTTGCCTGCCGCCTGGTGGCAGAAACGGATCGCACTCGATATCCATCTGGAAATTCCCTGCTTTGACAAAGGAAATCCTTTTCTTGGGGCTCCGAAAGCCACAAACAGCTGGGGCGTCTTCCGAAATCCAGCTGTGCGTTGCAGATAAAATTTCAGACATCTCTGAACGTCCAGAGAATGAAGTGTCCTCTCAGCCTGAGTGGAAGGCCGAGGAATAAAAGAATTCAGAACCACCGGTTCATTAAGATGAAAGTTTGTCGGTACCTTCGGAATGAACTTGGGGTTCATTCGTAGGATCAATGTATCATTCTTGAACTGCAAGAAAGGTTCTTTGATAGCTAAAGCCTGAAGTTCTCCTACTCCCCTTGCAGATGTGAGTGCCAGAAGAAGCGCCACTTTCCATGATAGGAACTTCAGGTCCGCCCTATGTATTGGCTCAAATGGCGATCTCATCAGTTGAGCCAGGACCACATTCAAGGGCCAAACCGGAGGTGGGGGCCTAACTGGCGGAAAAACTCTAAACAGTCCTTTCAGGAATTGCTTTATTATCCTTGCTGATAGTAGAGAAGGGCCCGATCTTGTTCTTCTGTACCTGGAAATAGCTGCCAAGTGGACCTTGATGGAAGCATGAGCCAGACCTGCCTGTGCCAAAGATAGAATGTATGGCAAGAGTTGATGCGGAGCTGATGAGAATGGATGCACTCCTTCTCTCTGGCACCATAAATAGAACCTTTTCCATTTCGCTCTATATGTCTTATTAGTGCTAGGAGCTCATGCCTGTGACAAAATGTTCCTGCATTCTTCTGAAATGTCTAAATCCTTAAACTCTCTGTGTTCAGGAGCCAAGCTGTCAACTGAAGCGAGCTCGGGTTCGGGTGGAGAACCTGGCCGTTGTACATTGATAGAAGGGTCTGGTTGGGGTGCAGATGAATGGGCCGCTTTTCCGATAGAAGAAGCAACTCCGTGTACCAGAACTGGCGAGCCCAGGCAGGCGCTATTAGTATCATCCTGCACTTGTCCAGCTTGAGCTTCTTGAGGACTCGAGGAATCAGGGGAAATGGCGGAAAGGCGTAAACGAATGCGCCGGACCAAGACATCAAAAGGGCATTCCCCAGTGACCCTCGATGATGTTCCCTGCTCGCATAACACCGGCATTTCTTGTTCCTCGGTGTTGCAAACAGGTCGATCGCTGGGGTTCCCCAACGGGAGAAGATGTCCTTGACCACTGTGTTGTCCAGTTCCCACTCGTGTGAGACTGCCCTCAAGCGGCTTAGCGTATCCGCCTTCGTGTTGCATACTCCTGGAAGGTGTTCCACCATGAGCGTGATGTTCTGTGAGATCACCCACTCCCACAGCAGCTGGGCTTCCTGAGAAAGCAGTTGCGATCTTGTGCCGCCCTGCTTGTTGACGTAATGCATTGCGGGTGTGTTGTCCGTACGCACCAGGATGGCCGAATTTGAAATCCTTGGAAGGAACGCCAACATTGCCAACCGAATGGACCTTAGCTCCAGAACGTTGATATGCAAGCGACGTACTGGTGTCCAGTGGCCACTGACCTGGAGATCTTGCATGACCGCTCCCCAACCCTGAAGGGAGGCGTCTGTGGTAATGACGCGAGGAGCCGGTGCCGCTCTGAAACTGAGACCCACTGCGAGGTGAGATTTCTTCATCCACCATGAAACCGTCCGTTTCATCTGCTGGGTGACCGTTACTTTGTCGTCGAACGACCCTTCCACTTGTCTCCACTGAAGGTCCAGTTCCTCCTGCAAGGGGCGCATTCGCAGCCTGCAGTGCGGAATCAATTGAATACAGGATGAAATCGACCCTAGAAGAGATTTGTACATCCTGACTGTCATCCAAGTTTTCCTCTGCAGCCGAGCGGCTGAAGACATGAGTTTCATCTGTCTCTCTTCCGATGGGAAGGCTTTGCACACCTGAGTATCGAGTATCGCTCCCAAGAACTTCACCGTACCTGGCGGTTGAAGAACCGATTTCTCTCTGTTGAGTTGCAAACCCAGATGAATGAAGAGGCTCAAGCATGTGTCCACTGCTTCTGTTGCCTCTTGAAAGCTTGGTGCCTTCAGCAGCCAGTCGTCTAAGTACGGGAATACTTCCAGCGACTGTCTTCTCAGAAAAGCTGCTACCGGGGCCAGCACCTTTGTGAATATCCGAGGAGCGGATTTGAATCCAAATGGGAGCACCATGAACTGGAAGTGACTCTTGCCCACTGTGAAGCGAAGAAAACATCTGTGAGCCGGATGGATCGGGATATGAAAATAGGCATCTTCCAGGTCTAGTGTAGCCATGAAGTCGCCTGGATTCAAGAGGCGCAATATGTCCTGGAGTGAAATCATCCGAAACTACAGCTTTACGAGATAGGTATTGAGCTCCCTTAAGTCCAGGATCGGACGCCACTTTAGTTTCGTCTTGCGGATCAGAAAAAATCTTGAATAGAAACCTTCTCCTCTTTGTGATAGGGGAACACGTTGGATCGCCCCCTTCTGAAGCATTTGTTGAACTTCCAATTGCAGAAGGTTTAGATGTTTTGAAGTAGTGGCATGGGGAGCTCTTGTAGGTGGAAACTCCTGGAATTCTAGCGTATGCCCATGTCGGATGATGTTCAATACCCACTGATCCGATGTTATTTCTTCGCAGCTGCTCAGATGTTGAGATATCCTGCCGGCCACTGGAGATCCCAGAGGCGGAGGAACAGTTGGCAGAGTCAGGAGGCCGCTATTGACGCTTACCAGCGTCTTTGCCCTGACGCCCTTGACGTCCACGAGCGTTCTGACGAGAGAACGATTGAGACTGTGACGGTCGCTGATAATATTGATTGCCGTACTGCGGTCTGTACGACTGCGACTGCTGCGAGTATCGCTGTTGCTGATAACCACCTCTTGGCGAAGTGAAGCCTCTTCCTCTCGCTCCACGGAATGGTGTCTTTCTATATTGTAGGTTCCCCAGAGCCCTTGCTGTCTCTGTGTCCTCCTTTATTCCCTGTAGGGTGTCATCGACATGTTTCCCAAATAACATGTCCCCATCAAAGGGCAAGTCCAGAATCTTATTTTGGACCTCTGGTCGAAAGTAAGTCGCTCGTAGCCACCCCTGCCGTCGAAGAACAGCCGCGCTGCCCAGAGCACGGAAAGAAATGGTGGCGATGTCCATCGCGCAATCAATCATTTCCGAAGAAGACCGTTGTCCTTCTCCCAGAAGTTTCTGTGCTTCGGCTCTCGGGTCATCCGCCATCAGTTCCACATAGTGTGCCACATCACTCCACATCTGGCGGTCGTATCTTGCTAGAATCGCCAAGGCATTGGCCGCCCTGACCAGCAAGCTAGCCATAGACGAAAATCGCTTTCCAGCGTTGTCTAACCTTCTACCCTCCTTGTCCGGTGGAGTTGTGAGGGTGGCCGAAGGATTCCGTGATTTCTTCTGCGCCGCCTGCGATATGACCGAGTCTGGTCTAGGTTGTCCAATCAAGCAGGCGGGACTGTCATCCGGAGCTTTATACTTTTTCTCCAAGCGTGGAAGTGTTGGAATGACTGTCGCTGGAGACTGCATCACCTTCTTTCCTTCATCCCAAATGTGCTCTACAATGGGAATCGAACGCACTGTCTTACGGTATGCCTCTTTAAAATCATACAAAAAACAATCCGTAGATGTTGCCGGCATGGTTAGCTTAAAGCGTGCCGTGGCTCTTTCCATCAAGCTGAAGAAACCTCCCACATCCGCCGGAGGTGAATCTACCGGGTCCGGCACCGGAGAAGCCGGATCCTGTGCTATATACTGGTTCCATTCGTTATCAGGATTCTGATCCTGGTTGTGTTCATCCTCATCCGAGGTATCATCTTGGACTTGTGTCTGCCGAGGATATTCCCTCTCTTTTTCCCCCTGTGAAGGAGCTACAGACTGAACTGCCATCACCTGTGGCTGAACCTGCGCCTGACCTTCCACTGGTCGCGACCCTTGCCTGCTTCTATACTCCTCCAGCATTGCTCTCAAGTCTGTCAAAAGACTCATAGGCATTGTAACCGTGCCCTGTTGTGCCTGAGTTTCCTGGTATGCGACCTGTTTTTGTTGTCGCGGCTCCTGCCCATAATAGTACTCATCATCTTGGTCAGAATCGTGGTATTTCAGATGCAACTGAGATGGACTATATGCATCCCCATACATCTCATTCTCCGAGTACTCATCCTCGTCCAACAATAGGGCTGGGGGTAATGATGACACCTTTCTAGGTGAAGTCATATCCGGAGTTATTCTCCTCTTCCTGGCGCCCTCTCTATCACCTGCCGTCGACGGCATCTCCATAGTCTGAACCGTCGTCGACGGGACTGTCGACGAGATAAACTTCACCGTCGACGGGATCGCCATCGTCGACGGGCTCGTCATCGTCGACGGGTTCGTCATCGTCGACGGAACTGCCATCGTCGACGGGCTCGCCCTCGTCGACGAGATCGCCGTCGTCGACGAGATAGTCATCGTCGACGGAATTGTCTGCGTCGACGAGGTGGTAACCGTCGACGTAGTCGTCGTCGTCGACGCTGTCGTCGACCCAGTCTTCGTCGACGGCATCGTCGTCGAGGTCCTCGTCGACGCCGTCGTCGTCGTCATCCTCGTCGTCGATGGATGGCTCGTCGACGTATGAGGAGACAAAGTCACCACAGAGGCTTTAGAGCCTTTTTTTACCACTGTTTGAAGCCTCTACAGTTGGTTTTTTGAAGGACTTAGAAACTTTCTCCTGATGTGAAGGCCCAGCCGAGCCCTCATCCAGTTTTGCCTTCTGCACCTGAGGTGCTTGCCTTTCCCTCTCCTTTACACTCTCGTGAGGAGATTCGCTAGGCCCGGGCTTGCCAGACCTATCAGAGGTCCCACGCATAGCCTTTGAGGGGGGTTCAGATGAAACTTCCACAGATGGTACACCCCTCTTCAAAGATGTCTTGGAAGATGATGATCTTGCATCTTCATCGTCACTAGAAACCACTTCCTCCTTCTTTTCCAACTTTCTAAGCCAAAGAAGTAACCTTCCTTCACGATCACGAAGGGTCTTAACAGACATCATTCTGCATATCTTACAACCCTCTGGCTTGTGGTCAGGGTATAAACAGTATATACAATTATTGTGTTTATCCTCAGTAGAAAGTCGTTTTTTGCCACAAGTGGCACAAGGCCTGAAAAGGCTCTTCTTTTCCTTATCAGCCATAGTAAAAATTCAAAGAAATCCTGTCAAAAACAGCTTAAATAGTACCTCAAAGTAGAAGTTAGAGCAGAGCTCTAAGGAGACTCCCTGTCATCAACGATGCGGTAGAAAATCTGAGGCTCTGAGGTTTCTCAGGAAGGTTCCACAGGGTGAGGCTAATCTGATTGGTTGCTAATGTGAGTTTGGGTCTTTTTACATAAGGACACCTATAGGCTACAAAATATAATGAGGCCTAGGCCTAATTTTTTTATTTTTTACACCTATGAGGGTGTATTTACCTAAGTATATATTTATTTATATATATATATATATATATATATATATATATATATATATATATATATATATATATATATATATATATATATATATATATATATATATATATATATATATATATATATATATATATATATATTCAGTCAGTTGCAGGTGCTCCAAGTGAGGGAGACCACAAGGAAAGTTTTTTTCAGGGGTTTAATGGCAGCTTGCAAACACACGGTTATTCAGAAGCACCTCTCCGGTAATATGAACGCCGGACGCGTTTCGGGACCTTTCCCTTCATCTGCGGCGTGTAGTGAAGACAGCTGCTTGCTAGTAATGTCTCTGCGCACCTTCTTATGACGCCTGCCTCTCTGGCATGGCGGGACGCACAGCATCCTGGTTATGGTAGTGCGCCAGTACTTCACCTCAGTGGGTGTGCAAACAGTCCAAGTACTTATAAAATAATGTTCCCCAGTGGGTGGTAGACGATGCCAACTGACACCTTGTGCCCCGCCTGTAGTTGCCAACCTGGTAAGCTGGCGCGTCGTCCTGCAACTAGCACCAGCTTGATTCCTTTCCTGAATCTCCAAACAGCCGAACGGCATCAGGACAGGGGACTGGGGAACATTATTTTATAAGTACTTGGACTGTTTGCACACCCACTGAGGTGAAGTACTGGCACACTACCATAACCAGGATGCTGTGCGTCCCGCCATGCCAGAGAGGCAGGCGTCATAAGAAGGTGCGCAGAGACATTACTAGCAAGCAGCTGTCTTCACTACACGCCGCAGATGAAGGGAAAGGTCCCGAAACGCGTCCGGCGTTCATATTACCGGAGAGGTGCTTCTGAATAACCGTGTGTTTGCAAGCTGCCATTAAACCCCTGAAAAAAACTTTCCTTGTGGTCTCCCTCACCTGGAGCACCTGCAACTGACTGAATATATATATATATATATATATATATATATATATATATATATATATATATATATATATATATATATTTATTATTACCGAGGCTCCCAGTCCGACGACGGGGAATGATACAAGCAATGGGAATCTATGAAAGTTCCAATACTGGAGTAATTGAGAAACATCATGGGGCAGGGGGGAGTGGGAGTTAAGTATTAATCAACCCTTTTAAGTTCTAAGCTATATCTGCATATATTGGAAGGGTGGTAAACCCATTACCAGAGAGATATGAAAGGGAAAAATACAGCTGGCATTTTAATATCGTAGAACAGTATGCACAGTGTACAAATAACATTGATGTTAAACATACCATATTAGGTTCAAGAGCATAAACATGGACTATGTTTAAATCTACTAACTGTGAATATCCCCTCAAGAACAAGTGGACCAATGAGGGATGTATGGAAACAAAATACTTTAATTACCTGTCAGAAACTGTACATGACCAGAAGCAAATTCATTCCAAACCCAATCAATAGAATTTCGCTACCATCCTCAATTGTAGAGCCAAAGTAGTCAACATGCATCAACTGTAGACTGCATAAGCATTAATTTGTCTAATGGTATTCAAATTACCTAATGTTGTATTCATAATCAACTCAACATGTATTCGTTAACTTTTGTATTCATTAACAAATCAAAATGTGATACAAAGACCATAAGGAGTACCTAAAAAACGTGCCTGCTCCAGTACAACATAAAACTAAGCTAGACTCATATTGCTCAGTATACTTCATAAAGATGATGGAAATTCAAAACACACTACACACATCTGGCATAAAAGCAACCCCAAACAATAGTGGCATCCGAAATTCTTAGATCTCATCAGCCGACCAGCAGTCATGACGGGTACCGAAAAAGATACAAAACTCCACTAAGTGAAAGAAGCGTGCTATGGTTATGACTGGTTGATACATATGTTAATTTATTTGTAACATGTAAAATGTTCAAGTAATACCAAACGTTCACCCAAGGTAATTTAGCAAGATACATTATTAGTCCGTATCCCAAGTATTAAAATTTAGAAAGGAGAACTATACACAGGCAAATCTGCATCTATGCACTGGTCAGCTGCCAAATCGAACAGTTTGTAAAAGAAGTGGAAGGGAGAAAAATACTAACAGGCATCTTCATGAACAGCATTAATATAGATACATCTGCACTTAGTTTATGTTCTTGAATGTATAAATTACATGGCAATTGGAACAATCTATGATTCTACAAATCAACAAAAGTTTGATTTTGACACCATAATATACTGAATTGTAAATCTTTAAATGTTTCTAAAGCAAATGTAAAATTGGAACAATCTATTCCTTATGATAGCATATCCACTTGTTTATTCAATGTATATTCATACACTACAATCTTAAAATTATAAATGTGAACTAATCTGCGAAAAATGATTACAACCATCAGATAAGACTCAGATGTAATTCCCTATAATGGTATTTAAGTTAATTATCCACATTTTATCCAGCCCTCACGACATGCAACTTGAGGATCCAGAGTACCTCTGGCCTACAATGTTCAGTCACCCTCTTTGCTATTGTGTCTGATTGTCCCAAGGGCAAGGAATGTGAACTGGATATTAGTTTCAGAGTTAGGTACCTGCTCACAGTGTGCTGTCAAGGAATAGCTTTGATTAAGGTTCTTTATAGCTCCTACACACTGTAGAATTCGTTCTCTTAACTGTTTTATGTGCTACCCACATAACTAATAACATACACAAGACAATGTTATGTTTGTAATCTTAGATTTTGGACTTACTGAATATGAAGTCTATGTTAGCATCCTTCATAAAAAACTGCAAGAGCTGCAATAGCCACATTTTTGGAAGCCTACAACATGTTTAGCTGATAAGGTTTTCAGTTGGTCTTTAATGCCTCTTAGGAATGGTGTTTTCACTCAGTAAATACCATGGGGTTGATTCCGATATGGGAAAAACCGCTCCGAATAGCTGTTCGGAGCGTTTTTCCCGTACGAATCGTACCCAGCAACGTCCCCCGTACGTCCGACGAAGTACGATTCGTACCAGGAGCCGTACTCCGTACGAGTCGTACAAGACACCGTACGACTCTAATCTAGCCATGGTAGGGCAAAGGGAGGTCTCCTTATCCTTATCTCAGTAGATGTAAAGTTGACTATCATTAAACACTTGTTAGTCGAACCACACTCACAAATCTTGTGGGTACGTTTACCGGATAGCACTAATGTGCTTTTAATTAATTTTTATAACAATATTTTTACTAATTCTCGGCACAAAGTGATAGATGAGTTATCCTGTGCCCTAATGAAGCTGGTAAGCGAAGCAACATGCACTTTTATTTTTGTTTGGGTGGGGGATTTTAATTTACAAGTATGTAGTTTATCCTCCTCTAGGGTCTGTGGGATCCTAACTAACAATGGGGAGAATCTGGCCCACTTTCCACATAATGCTTATGGAGAGGCAATCAATAGCACTATGGTCTCGTATTATCTAGAGCTATTGAGTACTGTACAGGAGGGAAGTGAGTGCTCAATTCCTACCTTTACCGGAAGGAATGTGAGCTCCATCAACGATCATATTATGGTCTCATCCAACTTGGTACCCCATTGCATAATTAAAGTAAAGGATACATCCTCCCTGAGCGACCATAACTGTGTTAGCTTGCAAATAACTACATGGATGATTAGAATTGAACCACCCACTAGAGTATTGGTAAATATAGAGCCACATAGGCCTAATGGGGTTAGGCTGAGATGGAAAGGTGAAAATTCGGCCACAGTGGAACCTTTAATCATAAATAAATGCATGATGGACATTGACATTATCTTATCTCTAGGATGCCCGTCTGCTCAGGTTAGGACTCATTTTCTTAATATCAATACTGTCATTAACATCTTTACGGGGAAAAAAGTAGGCTGAGGAGGGAAAGGGATTGGATGGTTTGACCATGCCTGTACGTCCCTGCTCTCACACCTCAAACAAGCTTTGGCCAATACCCCAAAGGACAAGGATAGAGTCAAACTCTTAAGATTTGATTATAAACAGGCGCTATCCAAAAGAAAGAGGGAATTACAGCAGGAAGCCTGGGAGTATCTTACCCAGGCAGCAGAAACTGCCGATAGTCGCCTGTTTTGGTCCACCGTAAACTCCCCTTTCCTCCAAGATGACAAAATCCCGCATCTTTCATCTAATGTAGGCAGCGAGGACTGGGTGAACCATTTTTCCGCGATTTTTCAAGATAATACCATGACGCCCAACGAAAATAGGACTTGGCCTGTAGTGCCTTTAGATATTACGTTGGGAGAGGTGGAAAATGGTATTAAAAATAGTAAGGGGGGGTAAGGCCCAGGGGCCAGATGGAGTCCCGATAGATGTTTACAGGGCTCAACCGCAGCTTTGGGGACCAATACTTACATTGGTACTTAACGCTGCCGTAACCACCATGATCCCACCAACATGGGGCGACTCCATTATAGTCCCAATCTATAAAAAGGGGGATAAAGCTCTGGCAAGTAACTACCGGCCCATCAGCCTGCTCGACTCGTCTGTAAAAATTATGAGCAGAGTCCTGCTTTTCAGATTAGAGGAGTGGGCTGATGAGAATGGAATACTTGCAAACTAACAATATGGATTCAGGAAGGGTAGAGGGACCCTAGATCAGTGCCTGAATTTGGAGTTGTTGATAGGCAAGTACACCAGAGCCAAACCCGGTAACATCTATCTTTGCTTTGCTGACCCTAGCAGTGCTTTTGATTTAGTTAATCATTCACTTCTTTGGACAGTTTTGCTTGACATGGGTGCCCCGAAAGAAATTATCTTTTTTCTCGCCAGACTATACAGTAAGCTGAAAACATGCGTTCGGTATGGTGTCAGTGGGGAATGTACTAGTAATTTTAATGTTAAACGGGGAATTAGGCAGGGTTGTGTCCTTGCGCCCCTTTTATTTACCCTTTTTGTTAATGGGGTTGAAGCCGCCTTGAAAACCATCAAGGCTGATGCGCCACAGGTTGCAGGGGATAGTGTCCCGGTTCTGCTATATGCAGACGACGCAGTGCTCCTGTCCCGGACACCCATTGGTCTGCAGCGTCTGATGGACAAGTACACTATATTTATTGGGAGCAGGAGACTGTTGATCAACAAGAATAAAACTCATACTATGACTTGTGGGACTAAAGTGGGCAAAAATCACCCCTTTTTTATAGAAGGGGTTAAAGTGCAGAATGTGAATAGTTTTTGCTACCTGGGGGTTACTTTTACTAGTGATGGTAGGTGGGGGCACGAATTAACGAATGTTCGAACCAAAATGAGCAAAAGCTCTTATGGCATTTTTAAATTTGCGTCTAAGCTGGGGGATAGGCGAATCAAGGATATGCTGGAAATCTACAAGGCACGCAGTGTATCCATTGCCCTTTACTGGGCGGGGCTTTGGGGCTACTGCAAAACTGATTGTCTACAGATAGAAGAAAACAACTTTCTAAAGAAATTACTGTGCCTCCCTAAATCTGCTCCAACAGAGTTGATCCATAGAGAGGCAGGGGTTTTTCACCTGACCGAGCTCGTCTCACTTAGGCCTCTATTGCTTTACCAAGCAATTTGGCTTAAGGAAGAGACCGAGTTCAACCAACTTATAATTAGGGACTGCCTTGGATTAGACAACTGTATGCAGATACCGTGGCTTAAATATGTTGTAGATTGTTATAAAAGTATCTTTGATGTCAATTTGCTGTTAGAAAACTGTCCTCTAGAGGTCTTGCGAAACAGGATCTTAAAAAAACATTTATGTCACATAAAGCTCTTAAACGTTCAGTAATAACCAACTCCTTCGCTACTGTTAAAATTTACAATAAATATATTGCTGTCGAGGGATTCCAGCGTTATCTGAACGTAGTAACCAGGCCAACGCATAGGTTTGTATTGACCAGATTAAGAGTTGGCATTGCTCATGTAGTAGTGGCCTTCCCACATCCTAAAAAGCCCCCTGTGGGTCCGTGTCCCTGTGACGGACATTCCAAGCAAAGCACAATGCACTTTATGCTCATTTGCCCCCTATTTCAGAACGTTAGGATCTCCTTTTTAAAACCATTATTTCTTAAGTATGGAGTCTTAAATGTGGAGGATGCTATGTGTTTGTTGTATAATTTGGACCACCCCGATATATGTTTTTATACTGCCAGTTTTATATGTAAATCTATGGCTTTTAGAAAAAGTATGAGTTTTTAATTATGTTTGTACTTTTTTAACTCTGTTGCCTGTTTGCTGTGCTTTTATGGTCATTTTTACCATGAACCGAATAAAGCTTTATGAACTGAACTGACTGGTTGATACATATGTTAATTTATTTGTAACATGTAAAATGTTCAAGTAATACCAAACGTTCACCCAAGGTAATTTAGCAAGATACATTAAAAGTCAGAATCCCAAGTATTAAAACTTAGAAAGGAGAACTATACACAGGCAAATCTGCATCTATGCACTGGTCAGCTGCCAAATCGCACAGTTTGTAAAAGAAGTGGAAGGGAGAAAAATACCAACAGGCATCTTCATGAACAGCATTAATATAGATACATCTGCACTTAGTTTATGTTCTTGAATGTATAAATTACATGGCAATTGGAACAATCTATGATTCTACAAATCAACAAAAGTTTGATTTTGACACCATAATATACTGAATTGTAAATCTTTAAATGTTTCTAAAGCAAATGTAAAATTGGAACATAATCTATTCCTTATGATAGCATATCCACTTGTTTATTCAATGTATATTCATACACTACAATCTTAAAATTATAAATGTGAACTAATCTGCGAATAATGATTACAACCATCAGATAAGACTCAGATTTAATTCCCTATAATGGTATTTAAGTTAATTATCCACATTTTATCCAGCCCTCACGACATGCAACTTGAGGATCCAGAGTACCTCTGGCCTACAATGTTCAGTCACCCTCTTTGCTATTGTGTCTGATTGTCCCAAGGGCAATGAATGTGAACTGGATATTAGTTTCAGAGTTAGGTACCTGCTCACAGTGTGCTGTCAAGGAATAGCTTTGATTAAGGTTCTTTATAGCTCCTACACACTGTAGAATTCGTTCTCTTAACTGTTTTATGTGCTACCCACATAACTAATAACATACACAAGACAATGTTATGTTTGTAATCTTAGATTTTGGACTTACTGAATATGAAGTCTATGTTAGCATCCTTCATAAAAAACTGGAATAGCTGCAATAGCCACATTTTTGGAAGCCTACAACATGTTTAGCTGATAAGGTTTTCAGTTGGTCTTTAATGCCTCTTAGGAATGGTGTTTTCACTCAGTAAATACCATGGGGTTGATTCAGATTCGGGAAAAACCGCTCCGAATAGCTGTTCGGAGCGTTTTTCCCGTACGAAACGTACCCAGCATCGTCCCCCGTACGTCCGACGAAGTACGATTCGTACCAGGAGCCGTACTCCGTACGAGTCGTACAAGACACCGTACGACTCTAATCTCCGTACGATTCTCCCTCGGAACCCGCTGTACGCGACATCTCTACGGTTCGCGGCTGGTTTTTACGACCCAGCAAGTATGATACATGTACGCACCGTACGACCCTTTTTCTACGGGAGCTGAAAACAGCCGTAAAAGCAGAGTTCGTGCCGAAACAGGTACGGAACGGCCCCCCCGGGTAAGGTGCATACCCCCCATGATCGCAGGGGTACGCACCGTACCCCTGCGATCATGGGGTGTACCAGATGTACCCCCATTGTACGATCGGTGTACGAGCCGTACCCCCATTGTACGATCGGTGTACGAGCCGTACCCCATGTACGATGGGGGTACGGCTCGTACACCGATCGTACATGGGGTACAGCTCGTACACCGATCGTACAATGGGGGTACGGCTCGTACACCCCATGATCGCAGTGGTACGGTGCGTACCCCTGCGATCATGGGGTGTACGGACCGTACGGTGTGTATGTGTTTGTGTGCTTTTCCGTACGACTCGCCCTTACCTGACGTGGACCGTACGAATCGCGTCCTCATACCCCGGTCCGGATCGTACTCGTCGGGTCGTACGGCATGTGTACGAGTCGTACGGTATGTGTACGAGTCGTACGGTATGTGTACGAGTCGTACGGTTCACGGTTTCAGCCTTGCAATACGTACGGATCGCGACGATTCGGACGGATTCACTGAATACGGATCGTACTTCGCGACTCGGACGGACGGGTACGATTCGTACGGAGAGGGCTCCGGATACAAATCGTACGGACTTTTTTTTTCCCGAATTGGAATCGACCCCCGTGTGTTTATTCTTCAAGATCCCCACCCTCAAAATTGAGTGAAGTTAAATCCAATGTTAAAAGTGACACAATTCGGTCTTTCAGATTTCATGAACATGATATTCCCATTATCTCTTTGAATTCTGCACCTAGAATTTCTCAAAACCATTTTCACTGCAACCGGTCTTCTGAGTGTGGTTTACACTTCCTATCAGGAGGTCCAGAAGTCATCATCTTTACCAGATTTTCTCCTAAGCTTTTGGTCAAAAAGGTATTACATTTTTTGGTGTGTAGGGAGGGATGGGGAGGTACACCACAGAAGACTTCTAATACTGAATTAGTGTTCTAGGTCTAAATGACAAACTTTCAAACAATTCCAAGCCTAAAAATATAACAGTATGAGTTCTGTGTTGCATGGCCTATTTCAGATTGACGTCATTGTTAAACAAATCAAAATATTGTTCCTGTCACCAAAATGGTGTCCGTAAATCTCCAAAACAGGATCTTAAGATGGACCAGGTGTGCCCCCCTTAAATCTGACAATAAATAAGTCGGCAAAATAGTGAGGAAACCTGGAACATATTGAATTTATCAGATTAGGCGAACTGATTTCTTGACTATATGGGAAATTGTTGTTATATATTAGTATCATACTTGAGTTTTTACAATTGCTTCTGCTGGCAAACAAGTAAAAACATTACAATGTTGTGTTCACAGAATTTTGGGCTGCACACTCAAAGAAAAAGGCTTAAAACGGGCACAAAAAATGGGCATGATTTTATCGATTGGCTAGTCACTAAAATGAAGCCAATTGCTACATACTAGGTCTCTTCAGTGTGTATTAGACAAAAGAAAGAAGTATTTACTATGCTGCTGCGCAAGCAGAACGCCACACTAATGGGATGAATAATAATGAATAATAAATAGATGTTCAATGCTCCAGCACTTTTAACATTCAATTCTATACAATTGTTTTTTAGGAGATCCCAGGGGTTCTGCAATTTGGCAACAAGCAAAGAAAGAAGCTGAAGACTTGGACAATGGTGACTTCACTTTTCATCTGCTACCTCAACTGACATTAATGAGCTAGTTTGCATAAAGTGCAACCAAAAACATTTCTTCATAGTAAAGTGTTAGGATTTAATGTTAACTGTTAATGCTGATTTAGGGACTCGAACATCAATACAATGTCTAAAGCACTCCATATACAAGAAGTTTCGAATGCTTCTTTTCCGCAACCCAGTAGAGTAAACAAAACTGAAATTAACGTGGACTCATCATTTGCCCATATTTGACCATGAACCTGCTTCACACTCAGATTATCTACTGTTTACAGCAAATTCAGAATCCACGATGGTTGTGGGGGCCAAGAAATATAAACACACTTAACCGCCATCTTCGAGCATTTTATTGACTTTCCATTCATAAAAGAATAGCCTTCCAAAGAAGACGCAGGTGAAAACAGAAATTATAACCTCAAATTGTTTCCCTATATTTATCACCATTGCCGCTCATTGTGCAATTTGCCTTCCCGGAAACCTCTTAACCTGTCCCACAAGTTCATTTGTAGGGTTCAATCCTCTCTCTTGCCACCCTCAAAAAATATTGTTGACTTATAATTTTGTACAAGCTTCAGTTTCCCGATTTTGGTTTAGGTGTTCATATAACTTTAAAAACAAGTATTTGCAATCGAATATGTCTTGCACTAACGAGAGTTTAAGCTATTGGCAATGCAACCGCTTAAACTCTCGCAAATACGAGACCTATTGCATTGAAAATATTTGGGTTTTTTTTACTATCGCTCATACGGCGCTTTCACATTCATGAAGGCTGCAACCCTTTCTTTAGACAAGCCACGTCTAAAGAAAAAGGCGTGTCTGAGATTAAAGTGAAACTGTGACATGGGTGCTTTGACAAAAAAAAGCATTTGTTTGTCAAGGTGACAGATATTTTTTGGGGTAAAAACGCCCATGTCACGCTTTCACTTTAATGTCAGCCGCGTACCTTTCTTTAGGCGCGGTTTGTGTAAAGAAAGGAGCGTGGCCTCTATGAATGTGAAAGCACCGTATGGGCGCTAGTAAACAAAATATATAAGTAAGCGCTGCTGCTAAATGCGCACTGCGCTGCTAAAATAAATAAAGTGAAAAACGTGGCTGCTATAGTTAAAGTGGATTGCCATTAGTACAATTTAAAATAAAAGCAGGCGGCGTGCTGCGAGGTAGGGGGTAGAATAGGGGAAGAGCATTAAATAAAATTGTGCTCACCGATTTATAAAGCAGACCATGTAACACCACCAGTAAAAGGTCCAGTCGTTAAGGGAGGTGACAAACGCAGACAAGGCAGTACGAAGGAGGGACTAACAAGCGTAATAATGACCCGGAAGCCAGCGTTTACGTAGAACAATGACACAAGGCAATTAAAAATATGGGCAGAGAGTGGGCATGGCTTCAAAGCCATACTACATGCCTCACAGCAGCCCACGCGATGCCCAGGCTCGCCCTAACAAGTGTACTACAAAAATTACAAAGTGCCTAGGACTCCGCTACATATAGGGATAACTTGGAAAATTGCATCAGTACCACACTAACCATTCCCTATACCTCAGCAAATAAATGTCTATTACAATGTTCTTACTATGTTGTAGTAGATCTGAAATGCCCTTTTCTGTGCTTCCATATACTCTGTCACTCCTGCCAGAGCTGTAACATAAAGCTAACTTTTTTTAATTAAAACGTTGATAAGATGTATATTCTCCATTTAACAGAACAAACACCTGCAGGTTGTCAGTAAAGTGTCTAAAGACATAAGGGTGATGGCATGCTCCATGTCCTCTATCACAAAAGGTCAACTTTACCTTCATCCATTCAAAAATAGTTATAAAAGTTACACTAACTCACGAAAAAAATAACAAGCATTTACAATGCAATAGGTCTCGCAGCATTAAAGTTTGAGTTACTGGCATTCTAAATGACAATGCTTTGCATTATTTATTTATTTTAATTTGCAATTGGTATATAAGCATTGTTTGAGAATGGTTAGTTGTTGCTTATGCTAAGCAAAGTTGGCAGTAATATAGAGTGCTAGTCTTGCTTGTTATAAGCATGCTGATTTAAAGCGCTCCGATACCTGCGGGTAAAGTTTGCGCTATATAAAAATGAAAACTAATAAATAAATTTAAAAAAGCCTACCTGTACCACGTCCGTTCTTATTCTGCGATGCCACATATCTTTGGGTCCCTGTACTTATTAACTGCACCCGGCTGTGGGAAACCTCCATGGCAGGAACAACGTGTCGCGGGGCAGACACGGGCAATGTAGCCAGTGTCCTGTGGCTGCACCGCGGGGTAACAGTGTAGGGGCAGGAAGGCAGGCAGTTGGTAGTGCTGTGCCATAGCAGTGTAGTTCTCTGTGTATGCTGGGCATGGGGGTTGCTATTGGCTGACAAGAAGTGGTGAGGAGGTGCCGGTTCGGTGTGCCTGCTTCCTGATCTTGGCCAGGCGACGGGTAAAAAAACTAGCTATAGCCAGGGTCACTGAAATTATGTAGCTGGAGAGTGCCAAATTATGTGGCAGGGTTGGCCAAATTATGTGGAAAGCAAAGGCAAATTATGCAACATAATCCAACACATTTTCTGATAGTATTAGTTTATTATTTTGTTATTTTTACACTTGTTAACCTTCTCTGGGAATAGGTTGCACCTCATTAGTACCAGTAAGATGCTCCAACATAGCAATAAGCAAGAGAAAAGTGACCAGTCAACCTTTGCAAAGGGTCTTCAACTGCTGGCAACATGTGTTGCGCCATTTTGAGTAAACTTTGAACCGTTTCACTTAGAAACAACATTATTTTTTAGGTAAAATCATCAGATTATGTCGCAGATGACCGATTATGTGACAAATGCGGGAGATTAATAATTATGATAAAAACGCCCTGACCGCACAATCGCATAATTCCAGTGACCCTGACTATGACCGCATAATTGCATAATTCCAGTGACCCTGACTATAGCCTATGGTATTGGTTACTTTGTGGTGGGCTAAAGAGCTAAATTCCAATAGTTTGTAAAACACATCCCCTCGCCACATGACAGCGAGTTTACCCTAGAAAGGGCCCGCGGTTTCTGCAGAAAGGTCGCTAGAGCTGCGCCCCTGCCCTGGCGCTCTAGAGCAGGGGGGTGTTGAAATAAGAAGCGGAGGTCCATCAGTCAGACATGGGTGACGTGGAGGGTCCAATGCTGAATGTGCTTGACGTATGGGCAGCAGAGAGCTTGGGATATCCAAGAACGACATTGGAAGAGTAAATAGAAACTGATCAAGTCGTTTCCTCTGCCGCAGTCCAGAACAGCGCTAACAATCTAATGGAATTTGAAACATTTTTCGTTTCATATGTTCTCATTACTAAGCATATGTGAAATTAGCTGTACTGGGGCTTAGAAGACACTGACTGTCAAAATAAGACATAAAATGTACCAGAGAGCCGCCTGCAGGGAGACAGCAGGCGCACGGGACATGGGCGGACTTGTCGGAGGATTCCTCAATCAAACTTTGTGCCGGAGAATGTCAGCTAATGTCCCCACACTGAGCGCAGTACCAAGCAGGAGTCTGCAGGGCGAATCAGCCTGGAAACCAAAAGTGATGGACATGACCAGTCGAACTTTATAGAGCCCACGGACAGCGGGCGGGAACGAGGACACGGACAGAGGGGGGGAGGAGGGCGGGAACAAAGACATGGACAGGGGGCGGGAACGAGGACACGGACAGCGGGCGGAAGGCGGCAAAGCCAGCCTGTTTATCGGCGCCACACGCCCCTCTGCAGACTCCCCCTGCCTACCAAACACAGTCGCGTGAACTGTTCACGAGGCGCGCGTCGTGATCCGATTCTTTCTGCCATGCTGTCTACGGCAGAAGCTAACGCGCGCGACCTAATCTGATTGCAAAATGCTGCGCGTGGCCAGCTCTTGTCTCCACTCGTTGTCGGCTGAGCCGGCAGCTATAGTCCTCGCAGCGAGAACGCGCTTTCGCTAAGGCGAGACCTAAAAAGGACTAACAAACTATTTATCAAAACCCTTTCCCCATGTAGCCTCCAGATGATGCTATGATAAACACCGCGTACGTTAACCTAGCCACAAGGACTGTCAATGCTACCTGCAACTGCCATGCCACGTCTAAAGACAGACTTCAGTCAAGTTCTGTGCTAGGGATTATGATATTAATGATTAGGCAAAGAATGTATTGAATTTGAACGTTGGAAATTTAAAGTTAAAAAAGCAGAATATTTGAATCAAAAACTTAGAAAGATAAACTTCAAAATTAAATGCAGGACGGGTAATTGGCTTGAAAGTCAAAAGTTGAAATTGTTTTCCAATTCTCAAATACTGAATCCTATTTTAGGAGTACAATAACTCCAACCACCTAACACTTTCCTTATAATTAATTCCATTATGATCTGTACTCTAAACTAACTACGACCTACAACTTTGCTTTGTAAGGCGCCGTAGGCGGACACTATTCAGGGACCGCTGAGGGTGCGGAATGTTTGGCAGGCGAATGTGGGGACCCCTGTCTCTCATGTGGACTGGGCTAGGATGTGTGAATTGTTGCACACAGGGTCCAGTAATGCTCGGTTCAGATTGATTCACCTTAACGTTATGCATCGTATACCTATGTGACACCGGTGAGCTTAAACAAAATTGATACGCGGCTCGTCTTGTCCCAGTGTGCGGCAGAGGGTGCCGATTTTATGCATTTTGTGTGGAATTGCGGAAGGTTACAAGACTTCAGGGAGAGGGTGTTGGTATGTTTGAACCGGGCTTCCTCCCTGACTTGTAAACTTTCACCACAAATGTGTCTGTTGGGTTAACTTGTGCTCCCCAAGAAACAACAAATGACAATTCGCGTTATGCAATCGACTACTGTACTAGCAAGGCGCATTGCCATCACCTAGATTGAGGTTATGGCTCCCACAGTGGAACTATGGATTAGAAATGTTTCAGAATGAGCAGAGGCTGAGGAGACACATATGAATCGAGTTAGAACTGTTGACAAACTTCCTGCTGATTTAGAAATATGGGGGATTCTCTGCCAATAGTTCTTGGACCTGGGGAGTAAGGGGGAGGGCGCTTCCTCTGGTAGTGAGGGCTAATCATGGTGGAAATACGAGACTATGTCGGTGGGACGGAACTGGATGTTGCTGCTCTGGAATGCTGCTCATGATGTTATAATGTGTTGTGAATTCCCATCTCGTATCCGATTGTTATAATTAGGCAATTAATGTAGGCAATGTATGGCCCAGTTGTGTTTGTATACTTCCTTGTTACGTTGCTGCTGATTTTACTTTTCTTTGTTGCTGTCACTTTTTATATAAAATGACAAATAAAGTTGTTTTTTCTTAAACTATAACCTACCACAAACTCACCTTATTGGAAAGGGTCCCCGATCTGGATTACTTGGCATTTACTTAGCCCCAAATGCTTCTTGTGTTAAAGACTAAAGGGGTTAGTCTTAAAGGGCTACAAGAGGCTAATGCCACCCTGAAATTTGCTAGAAGGCTGGACACCTACTGCAATTTCACTATCTTAATGGGGAATACATATCACTGGCTCAGTTAGCCATTTCTACAATGTCAGGCATTTGGGATTATGCTAATTTACAAAGTTAAAAGTGGCTGAGAAATATTTTAACTAGTGCTGAGACTCCCATGGAGCACCGAGTTTGTTTTGTTGGCCCTACAATTAGGGCTAAACTGCCATGCCATGCTTGTACTTTGACCAAATCTTACACCGTGCTATGCTGTGTTTTGCCACAAACTTTAAATAAAATTGGTCATTAAAAAAAGAAAAATTAGGGCTAAATCCTTTATTATTACTGTCCCACCTTTAGTCAAATACAGTATTAGGACCTTAAAGGGCATCGCTTCAAGATATCATAACAATCAGGAATTCAAATAGATTTCCCTGGTTTTCAAATATATATGTATCCATAGAGTATTTATGTCTTTAGCATTATTAGAATAATCCAGCTGCTATCACCACATTAATCCATCAAAAAAGTTTAACTGGGAATACACAGAATATAGTACACAAGAAGGATAATTTGGCAGCCTCATTGAGGAATGTCTAAGTTTTAAAAGTTTATCTTGCTTCGACTGGTGTTTGGGCAATTTTTTTTTTCTGATTGAACAATTAGCAAAGTACACGTCTTAAACAGTACAACTTAAATAAGCGATTGCATACAATAAGAAACTTGGTCATCATCAACATAGCAACTTTGATTCATACAGGTTTATGTTCGCCACCAGTATCTTCGCATGTCCGTTATACGGTATCATTTGGTTCTAGGGAACAATAGTATTTGGCCACCAAGTATTTCCTCCAGGGCGGTCCTCCCACAGGCCCCCTTACAGGTGTCTCGTGTGTTGTGTTTGTTGTGTGTCGCCTCCCAACTCCAGCCCAAAATGTTGTCTCCTCAGGCCCCAAATCCTGTGGAATTTTTGGGGATACCCCCTGCTACGATACATGATTTGCTCAGCTGTCATGTATGAGTCCATTCCCCTCGTCCACTCCTGAATTGTAGGTTTTTCAAGGTATTTGGGCAATGTTAACCACAGTTTGCAAAGTCTTGGAGTTTGGATTGGGTATTTTACATTTTACATTTTGCAACTCATACTATACAATGACATCAAAAAGAGGCATTTATTAAGAGCAAGTTGTCGAATTAGAAGCACACGTTTCATTGGGTCACTGGTTTTTGTATTTTTAGAATATCTTTTTACGATCTATTGTACTCATTTATTTTTTTACCCTTTTTTTGTGGGGCTAAATGTTTAATGGGAATCAAACTTGAAATTTCTCGTTTATCGAAATTGACAATAACACTGAGCCATACCTACACCCTAACATACAACTTAACCCGAACAATTACAATAAAGCTAACCCAAGTCCCTTCCTTAAGTCTATGACAATGTACATTTTTGTTTATATAACTGCCATCGCTAGGCATACGATTTCCTTAACCCTCAGAAATGGCAAGTATAGAACTGGTCCAGAACTGCTAAAAAGAACCCCAAACTCCACCCACAATCGGCCAGCACCACCCCCTCACCCCCACAGAGGAGAACTGTCAAACATCCATCTCCCTTTCCTGCCTGCCGTAAGCCTATCGAAACATGACGTGAAAGGCACCCTAAGGAGCTCTAGCCTCGTGACAGCACTGTGGTTTTGACAGTTCTCAAGTAGATCAATCCACCAGAGATTGCTATTGACAGATGCCAGAAGCCCAAGACCTGCTAACAACATTGGACAGCCGTAGGCCAGACATATATAAACCAGTGAATTGCCTGTGCAAAAGGCCTACCAGTATGTAGCCAACTAAGACTTATCAACTGCTCAAGAACTGCCAACCTAAGCTGTTTATCGGTCAGTTTACCGATAGCCAGATAAGAAAACTGCCAACATGAGAGAACCATCAGTCTGGGAAATTTCAATACAATACAGACCACTGGTCTAAGATATGCTAATGATAAAAAAGCCCATTAGCCACATCAAACATACCACCAATACCATACTATCCATCAGAGACAACGGATGCTAATCAGTGCGAGAATTTCCCTACACTACATTATTCAGCCTGGGAATTTTCTGAAAGCTGGCCATCAGTCTTAAAAAAAATTTGATTAGCTCATCAGAATGAGAACTGACACGGATGATCGCAAGACCAAACGCTAACAGTAGAAGGTGGCTTTAGGTTAGAAAACCGCCAACGCCAGAAGAACATGAGCTTGAGGAAAACGTAAGCAGAATTATTGAGAACTGCAACAACCAAGCATTGATCAGCTATAATTGCAATTTATGACTGCCATCTACCTTTGAACTACCACCAGCACAAGCTTGCTAGCCAGTAAAATTGTCAGTGCCAGATAGCCATGACAACCTTCTGCTCAACAGCTGCCAATCACAGGTGGACACCAGTGCAAGAGCCTAAGGAACTGCGATTGCAAGACTACTATTATCCCAAAACAGGTCATGTCAGATTCCTAATCTCTTAAGGGCTTCAGGATGGTATACAACTGCCAATTATGCAGGCTTAACCCTTTCCTTGCTCCCGCCGCACAACAGCCCTCGCGAACACTACCTTGGTAGTGCTGCGCACGTCCGTTGGCTGACGCGGCCATGCCCACACAATAGAACGCCCCGCACTGCGGCGAAATTATCGCTGCGGTAAACAGGTTAAACGTTGTCATTTTTCAACATACACATGGGGGCGAGTAGTGTTTTAACTCACTGACTGCACGTGGAGGAGGTTGGATGACAGCACTGAAGTAACATTTTTAGGTCTCGCCTGAGCCAGCGCATGTGCTACTCTGCGAGACATTTAGTAACTGGATTTTCAAAGTGCTACCAGAAGCTTTTGCTGGCCTCAAGAGTGCAGTTATGCGTGCGTGCACAGCTGCCATCTGGCTTTCTGTAATGGCTCAGTGAATAATGATCCCCCACCCTTGCTCGCTGCTCTCACTCTCACTACCCCCTCCCTTCTCCCCCTCCCTCCTCTTCAGCTTCATTTGCCTCTTCTATCGCTTTGATTAAACATTCAGAATCCTTTGTTGGGTTTTCTGTACCGACAGCCTTTCCGAGCCCGAACATAATTTGCCATAAGTGTAAATAACACCATCTCCTAGCCAATAACACACGAATACCATCTCCCCGGATTTTCATCCTGTTTTGAGCTACTTGAAAAACAGAGAGCCAATCAGAAAGTGAGTTCATGCTGACTGTCCGGCTACTGGGCGGTTCAGCCAAACCTACTATTGTGTCAGGGTATGCTCAGACGTGAGTCACTTGCTCACTTTGCCACTGGATTCAAGCAAGCCCGGCTGAAGACGGCTTTAATGCCAGAAACCGGTCCTCGGAAGCTTGTTTCCGGTCCAAGGAAGGCATGGCTTGGCAGTTCGGGCTGGACTGTTCCCATGAGGCACAGGGTCAGACTGATTTGCATATAGCCATGTCTGAACTGGGGTGGCAGAGTGGGCTAAAGAACGGTGATGGATCAAACCCAGATCTTTTGACTGGGTGTGAGTGTTTGATTGGTTCAGATGCTCCGTCCATCACCACCCCCTTTTGTACCACTGGAAGCTGTACCATCATGCGAAGGCCTGTGATCGGTTGTACGCTTTTGTCATTCAAGAGAATGGACCGCCCAGGTTAAGAGGGCAAACATTTAGAATCCTGTTTGCCCGTTTCTTGATCCTGTAACTTGTAGGCTAGCTGTGTGCATCAAGGGAGCGCCTGCTCAAATTCAACGTCCCTCTCCAACAGGCTGGGAAATTTTTAACATTTGTCACAGAGTCGAGATGCGTTCGCGAACTTAAATTTGCTCAGCGAAATGTACCCCTTTGCCAACACGAACGGGCAAAAAGCATCTGATATCAGAGCGAACAGGCAGAAGCAATGGATCCTAGAGATGCACCTTCTTCTGTAACGACCCGGTGTACTTCTATTGAACACCTTTTCAGTGTTTATTTCACGTGGGTTATCTACAGTGCATTTTTTCATCCCAAATTTACATTATATACTGCGGCGAGTGCTTTACGTTTGATGATTTTCTTTTGTGCATTGCAGAGGAAGGACCGTAAGATTTTCAAAGCTTTTAATTGTCACAGGGCCGTCGCTCTTTCAGGCGCGCGCGCACGCGCAGTGTGGCAAGCTTTAAAGAGACCCCGCTACTTTAAGCGCGTCGCTCAGCCCCTTCCCCACCACAGAGTGCGTCTCTCAGCCGCGCGTCTTTTTCTCTTTCCCTTTCGGGTGACTCTTCAAAGCTAGTTTCCCCACGTGTATTCTCTCCTTCTTTCCCAGCCCCTATTGCTCTCAGCCTTCCCCATTTGTATCTCCAGTGTCCCCTTATCGATCACTTTGCCTGCTCTCCCACACGTTGCCTGTCTGTGTCCTTCTAAATGTCTGCATCCCCAGCTTCCTAGGGTTTCTTCCTCTCGCCTCACCTCTATCCGTATATTTGTGTCTTCCGTGCCCACCTCCAGCCTCTCCAGTTTTACTGTTTCCCCATAATTTTCACTGTGTTCTCAAGTCTTCTGCGTATCCATCTTCTTCACCTCCCATGCCTGTCTCTCCAGTTTCATTCTGCCCCCAGAACCAGTCTCCGCCACCCCTATCCACGTGTCTACTGCTCCTCCGCATGCCTCGTCTATCCAGTGTTCTCTTCTCACCCAATCCATCCTGTCTGTTTCTCCCTCCTCGCCATCCCATGTGTACATCTCTCATTTCCTCTCGCACTTCAACGTCACCCCGTCTTGTCTCTTCATCCACCTGTTCATCTTTCTAGTCCTCCTTCTCTGTTCATGCTCACCCTTCTCTCGCTCCCTTTTACTGTCCCTTTTTCATATCTCACCCCATATCTCTTTCCTCTCACCCTACTCAGCCCTGTTTTAGCTTTACGCTTTTATCTATGCCAGGCTCCCCAAGCCGCTGTTTGTTCCCCTCATCTCTACTTGTTCACCCATCACTTCACCCGTCACTGTATTTACACACCACACCCTCCACTATCTTATTGTCTCTCTCCTTCCCTCTTTCTTCCCTCTCTAATTCTTGCTGGACTTAATTAACTCTCGTATTTTACTATTTTTGAGCCTCTTTTTCTCTCACCCCTTTATCTGATTCGCTTTCAACCCCCTTAAATCAATCTTCCCTTCTTTCTCTCTCTGTATCCCGACCTACCCTTTAAAATCTGTACACCCTTTCTCACTTTTTTCCCACCCTCTCTGAATTTTTAGGTTTCACCTAGCCGTAGCACTGCGCAGCAGTGCTCGCGCAGGGTGAAATCTTATGATCCTACAGTGTGGGGCTTTGTCCCGCCTTCTCTTCCATTGGCTAGCTCCATAAATGGAGGCTAGCCATTGGAAGAGATGGTTGTCAATTACTCTTTTCCCCGTCACGACGCGATTCGGGGGCGTTTGTCTCTTTTTTGAAGTCCCGCCCCCACACCCTCCCTCTCGCCGAGTTGTCCATGTTCTCTATCCTGTGCCTTGTTTATCCCCCGCCCGCCCTCCCGTTGTCCGTGCCTTCTCCCTCCTGCCCACTGTCCGTGCCTCCTCCCTCCCGCCCACTGTCCGTGGCCTTGTTTTTATTGAAAGTGCTGTTACTCTCCCATTAAAACCATTGGTCCTTTTCGGAGAAGTGCATGTACTCGCCCTTCAAAATTAAAGAAGTGGCGATACCGAGTGCCTGTCTATTTAAAGCGCTGATAAAAGACTCGAAATATGGCAGTACTTCCTGCCGACTATGATAAATAGCAAAACCTCAACCACAAGTTTCAGTTTCAATTGAAAGCGCAGCGGTTTTACAAAAGTCTGCATTATATTATATACTATGAGCATTTAATGCCACAATATAAATGTTCTTTACACCGCAGCGTCGTGACGTAAGGTATTATCGTATGGAAGGTAAGAGCAGAGAGTGAAAGGGGCAGGGCAGTGGGTGTGGAATGGGAGTGGCTGTGGGAGGAAATCGCACAGCAAGTGAAAGCATCACTTCCTCCCGGTACCTTAAATCCCTCCTCTCCAAGCTCCATGGCCGCCGCGTGACACGGGCTTGCAAGAGCTGCAGCAGCAGGAGAGAAAGAACCCAAAGGAAAGGGAGGGGAAATCAAAAAGCAAAATAAAGTATAAAATTATAAGGGGAAAAAAAAAGATAAGTAACACCGCGCCCCTCCCTTGTCCGCCGCTCTCCTTTGCCTCTCTCTGTCCTCCTGCTTCCCGCGAGAAACAATGCCTAACATCGTGCTGTTCAGCGGCAGCTCCCACCAGGACCTCTCGCAGAAGGTGGCCGACCGGCTCGGCCTGAAACTGGGCAAGGTGGTGACCAAGAAGTTCAGCAACCAGGAGACCAGGTGAGCAGCGCGAGCGGGCTTGTTGACGTGAATGCCTCGCGCCCGGGGTGACTGCTCTTGGGAGGGCGGGAATGGCTGGTGAGGGTGCTGCTTGCCATGCTGTCTCCACGTTCCTTGAAGTAAGCCACCCGAGGGAGGCAGTGCACACTTCATGGGTGAGAATTTGAAGAACACAAAATAACAGATGGTCAAGAAGAGCGTTTCGGTCTGGGCACGCGAGGGCGCAACATGCGCATGATGGGTGACTATTTTTCCATGTAGGGGTCTTTGGCACAGCTAACTTCAAATCTTTTGTTTTGATCTAGCTCACGAAACGTCGGTGCTTATTGAAGTGCGAGGGTCACTGATCTATGCTGACTTGAACTTTTTTTGGGTTATGTCTTCTAAGCCACCCATAAAATTCCAAAGATCGTGACATTTCTGGTGGCTTAGGCAGTTGTTTTAACAAACTAGGAAAAAACAGTTTGACACAAATGCATCTTCTCCGTTATGAATTCCAGGACCAACACTTGGGTGTGTGTGGGTGAAGCCCTGTGTTGCCATTCTCTTGCTAAGCGTGGTGGTTGTGTACTGCTTTAAGCTTGGCGCATGCAGGAAGTAAGGCACTTTGTGGTGTGTATGTAGTTTGAGGGCAGAGAGTTGTAATATACCTCGCGTGCAACATCTAACTAGCCCCAGAATGCTTTCTCCCCTGACCTTCGGTGTACCGTGAAGGGCCGGCGCGAACTGGACCTCTAAGTTCCCCTCTAGTCATGCTCCCGCCATTGCTTGTTTCGACCTTTTAAAATGTGCCATCGATGATGCACTTAGCACGATCGCCGTGAGCGGCAGCGCCTGGGGCCTTAGTTCTTATGACGTTTATTTGTCGAGGTGAATATAAAAATATTGTCTTTGGAGTTTTTTGCTTTCGGCGCGAGTTACCTCCATCAGTCAGGCGGTACATGAAAGACCCAGGCATATTTGCCATGGTGTGGATAGGGTTGCCCAAAAGCTTACCGATGCTGGACGCCCCTCCCCTTTCCGATTTCCCAGCTTGGAGTTAAAACCTTGTTGGCGGCCAACCCTCCCCCACTTAATGCTGGACATGCCACGCGTTCTGGCCAGATCCCTTTACTGTTGCTCCTTTTTACTTCAAAAACAGACTTTTCCTTAGATTTTTGCTGACTGTGTTGGTATCCGTGAAATAAAACGCTATACCACAAACCATTATTAGCACAAAATGCAACTTTAAAAAGGTTTGTTACATCATATGCCAAGTAATTCCTATGGAAATACACTAACCTAATTAATCAAACTAATGCATGAAAAATTCTGATCTCCGCTGTCCTTAAACTACCCCAAAGTATAAATATTACTTATTATATTATACTCTGGGTGTGTGTGTGGCTCTGGGTGTGTGTGTGTGTGTGGCTCTGGGTGGGTGTGTGTGGCTCTGTGTGTGTGTGTGTGTGTGTGGCTCTGGGTGTGTGTGTGTGTGTGTGTGGCTCTGGGTGTGTGTGTGGCTCTGGGTGTGTGTGTGGCTCTGGGTGTGTGTGTGGCTCTGGGTGTGTGGGTGTGTGTGGCTCTGGGTTTGTGTGTGTGTGTGGCTCTGGCTGTGTGTGTGTGGCTCTGGGTGTGTGTTTGGGGGGGCTCTGGGTGTGTGTGTGTGTGTGTGTGTGTGGCTCTGGGTGTGTGTGGGGGGCTTGTGTGGGGGGCTCTGGGTGTGTGTGGGGGGCTCTGGGTGTGTGTGGGGGGCTCTGGGTGTGTGTGGGGGGCTCTGGGTGTGTGTGTGGGGGGGCTCTGGGTGTGTGTGTGGGGGGGCTCTGGGTGGGTGTGTGTGGGGGGGGCTCTGGGTGGGTGTGTGTGGGGGGGCTCTGGGTGGGTGTGTGTGGGGGGGGCTCTGTGTGTGTGTGTGTGGGGGGGGCTCTGGGTGTGTGTGTGGGGGGGGGGGCTCGGTGTGTGTGGGGGGGGCTCTGGGTGTGTGTGGGGGGGGGCTCTGGGTGTGTGTGGGGGGGGGCTCTGGGTGTGTGTGGGGGGGGGGCTCTGGGTGTGTGGGGGCTCTGGGTGTGTGTGTGGGGGGGGCTCCGGGTGTGTGGGGCTCTGGGTGTGTCTGGGTGTGTGTGTGTGTGTGTGTGTGTGTGTGTGTGTGTGTGTGTGTGTGTGTGTGTGTGTGTGTGTGTGTGTGTGTGTCTGGCTCTGGGTGTGGCTGGCTCTGGGTGTGTGTGGCTCTGGGGGTGTGTGTGTGTGGCTCTGGGTGTGTGTGTGTGTGGCTCTGGGTGTGTGTGTGTGTGGCTCTGGGTGTGTGTGTGTGTGGCTCTGGGTGTGTGTGTGTGTGGCTCTGGGTGTGTGTGTGTGTGGCTCTGGGTGTGTGTGTGTGTGGCTCTGGGTGTGTGTGTGTGTGTGGCTCTGGGTGTGTGTGTGTGTGTGGCTCTGGGTGTGTGTGTGTGTGTGGCTCTGGGTGTGTGTGTGTGGCTCTGGGTGTGTGTGTGTGGCTCTGGGTGTGTGTGTGTGTGGCTCTGGGTGTGTGTGTGTGGCTCTGGGTGTGTGTGTGTGTGTGTGGTAGTAATTGCTGTCTGCTGAGCTCGTCCGTAGGGTACAATAGGTCTCACATTTGCGAGAGATTAAGCTATTGGCAATGTAAATGACAATGCCATTTATTTATCTGTTTTCAAAACCAACACATAAATACAAATGTTGTCATTTACAATGCCAATAGCTCTAACTTTTCCAAAGGTGAAACCGTTGCATTGTAAATGCTTGTTCTATATCCTTTCTCGCTCCAACCTTTATTATCTGGTCACCATTTCACTCTCTTTCTCTCTCTCTCTCTCTCCACCCTCTCTATTTTTTTTTCTCTCTCGCAACACGCTTTATTCTATGTACACATTTTATATCTCTCTCCACCCTCTGTAATTCTCTCTCTCTCCTCCTTTGCTCCACCCTTTATTCTCTGTACACCCTTTCTCTCTTTTTCTCTCTGTACACCCTCATTTTTTTCTATCCTCTCTTGCTTCACCCTTTATTCTATGTGTACCCTTTCTTTCTCCACCCTCTATTGTTTCTCTCTCCTCTCTCGCAACACGCTTTATTCTATGTACACATTTTCTATCTCTCTCCACCCTCTCTAATTCTCTCTCTCTCCTCTGTTGCTCCACCCTTTATTCTCCGCACACACTTGCTCTCTTTTTCTTTCTCTCCACCCTTTCTAATTGGGCATTATATCTTAATTCTCTCTCTCTCACTCGACAATACCACAGCATTACTCAGCATCACAATAGCATCACTCAGCACAACCACAGCATCAGAGACAGCGCAGCATCACTCAGAGCAGCACCGCAGCATCACTCAGAGCAGCACCGCAGCATCACTCAGAGCAGCATCACACAGAGCAGCACCTCTGCATCACTCAGAGCAGCGCCGCCACGGCATCACTCAGAGCACCGCCGCCACGGCATCACTCAGAGCACCGCCGCCACGGCATCACTCAGAGCACCGCCACGGCATCACTCTGCACCGCCACGGCATCAGTCAGCACCACCACAGCATCAGTCAGCACCACCACAGCATCAGTCAGCACCACCACAATATCAGTCAGCACCACCACAGCATCAGTCAGCACCACCACAGCATCATTCATATCACCACTGCATCACTCAACACTACTAGAGCATCACTCCAGCAGAAGGTGGAGATGGCTCTGACATGGAAGACAGAAGTTGTACACAAAGTGACTGCATGAACAAACAGAAGTGGGAAGAATGTCTGTTAGCCGATAATGAGATGGTTTCGCTTAAAGAGTACATAGTACAAGGCTGGCCAGAAAATAAGGGTAGAATTACGGGATCATTGTCCAAGTACTGGGAGGTCAGACTCTAGTTAAGTGCACATGACAGTACAGTTTACAGAGGGGAGAAAATTATTCCCCCCAGAGAAACTTAGAATTACAAGAATTGGCATAGCCAATAGGTCTCGCTTTTGGGAACTTATAAGTGTTTAGCCATGCAACAGTTGATGTTGTTGCACCAAGGATATTGTGCTGCATAACTAAATACTTATAAGGTCATAAAAGGGAGACCTATTGGCTACGCAAATGCTTGCTTATAACAGCAGCATGTGTGACTTTGAGCTTGGTGTTGTTCGTAATCATGTATTTTTTTTAATGATTTTTTAATCATAGTGACCCCTGGGGAAGGGCAGTTTCGCCCAAAATGCATTGGGTCTAGCATTTCCCATTTGAGTCATGAAAAACAGTAAATCTCCTTGTATTTTGAAGAAACGCCTGAAGAGCACCATGGAAGTTATTGTTGGAATGAGTAAATTATGGAAAATGAATGAATGGATGGAACTTGATTATACATGGATGAAATAAAGATTAAACCAGAATAATGTTTTTGAACTCTGTTGAACTGACAATTTATTGGCTGTGCACCTGGGCTTGGGGGACCTTACTTGGCTCCTATTTTCACAGATACAACTGCCAATGCCAGCCCGTTTATCGGTTTTGAGACGTGATAGATCACCACTTTAGTTGCAGACACATAATACATAAATATCTCATTCATTTATTCTGAGGGCTGATCGGTCTAAGAGTTGGAAACATCAGATGGCAACCCACAAGGCCAAAAATGGCTAATACCAGAGGGTCAGACAACAGCCAAAAAATGCGTAACAGCATAAATTCATTAGCCAGAAAACTGCCACATTAACTTCTGCCACCCCAGGATGCTCAGTCTGCAGACTGTCATGGTCAGCACAAGTACTTTTACACACTCAACAGAGACAACAAGCAATCACAGGATAGCAGGCAGAGACTCGCCAAACCCATAGATCCATCGTTCTTTTAACTGCCAACAGAATAGGCATCAGTCTGAAAACTGCTTAAGCTACAAGTTCACAAGTACAAGAACTGTCGATGAAGGAAGTCTTTTGCTCCTCAAGAGTCAAAACTAGATTATAACATACCAAAGGTTATATTTTAAAGAAATAAAAGTATTACATTACCGTCCTAATTCAAAAGCATTTAACTCTTCCTCCCATCCAGACAGTAGGTAATGAAACTTAATTTCACAAAAGTTGTTCTTAGCAAGGGAAACAGTGTAGTTGGGGGTGCCTCTTCAACGGTAATCCATAGATATTAGCCCATGATGCAATCCAAACATTCCCAATAACTGCCCACAATACTACGGTAGGCTTTGCTAGTGTCACTGCCGTTTTACAAACATGTCAACCAACATTCATTTGACAAGAGCCCAGCATCTGAATACGTCTCTTGACATTGTCACCCACTCCAAAACAGCAGAGTACAGTCTACCATAAGTCCAACACCTACCCATCTCCTCCCACAATTACCGACCCAAATCCAATAATGTCAGTTTCACGTGACCAAAGTCCCAGAAGCTACTTTCCAAGGGCAGCCGTATCCTACAAAATGCATACAAAACCACACTTCTTCAGTAGCCCAACAACTCCTACCCCATCCCATCTAAGATACAGCCCCCACAACTACAAGTTTCAACTTTATACACTAGCTCACCACTTGCCCTGCCAAGCACCCAAAAAAGTGCATCGCAGAGCTGTTATTTCGTTCAGTAGTCTGCAGCTCCTACTCAGTAAATATTACGTGTAAACCAAAGAGTAACTAAAACTGGCGTAGAAGTTGTTCATTGTTATCTATATCCTTTACACAGTAAACTTCGGAAACAATACAAAACTAGCAAGGTACATTTTTGCAAACGATGGGATCCCTCTATCCCGGGACACCTTATCAGCCAGCCATTTCAGGGCACATTCCTGGTGAATGCTAAGGAATCCAGGCGCTACGGTATCTCCCTCCCCTGCCTTTCGCAAGCATGACATTTCTTGACTGTCACCTTAACCCCTACAACAACATCGAAACCCCAAGCGTATGGCTGCGACCAGTTTCCAGGAGCTGCCATCCTTCTCCCTAGCACATAGATGTTGCACCCTGTACAGATCTGCACGTCCTCATAGGCCTTTCGTGCCCTCACCCCTTAGGCAGTGCATCCACCACTTTCCGCACGCCCAGTATCTCCATCAACCCCCCTTTCTCCTCTCTCCTGCCTCCATTACCTGGATCCAGTGGCAGCCGCTTCCTCCTCGCGCCGCTATCAAGACCTGGGAGCGCAGGCCCGGGGCGGGTCCCCGGCCTCGCCTGGCTCCTTAAGCCGCCTACCGATGCCCTTCTGACGGCAGCCTCCTCACGCGAGACTCGGGGCGTCCGTAGGCCGCGGGTCCCCGGCCTTTCCTGTGTCGATGCGTCCTGACGGGGGCGGGGTGGTCACCCGCGAGGTCTCCGGGGTGAAGGGGAGGGGAGTCGAAGGAGAAGTCTGTGTTTTTTGGTCCCCGTCGAAGCGGGGTAGGAGGGGGGGCCGAAGCCCCCAGGACACGGAAATTGAAACAAATGTAAAACCTCAGAAATTAAATCGTTTTCCCCAAAATAGTAAAAATAAAAATGTTTAAAAAAACGATATTAAAATATTCCCTTCGGAGACCGCTGAGGGGAGGGGGTCCGGTCGCTCGGGCTGCGGGGAGGGGGGGGCGTGGGGGGGGTGTTCCAGAACCTTCCTCCGCCTTGATCCAGATCGGTTCGGTTCAGATTATTGGTGCTTGTGGTATAATTAGTGTAAACACAATAGTGAAACCCCGCGCCCTCTCGCGAGACTCACACGCGCACTTTTTTTTTGTAATCCTCTTCACTCTCTCAGTGAGGCTGCAGTGGCTTCCCCCCTCCCCTAGCGGCGTGAACGAGGGCGCGACGCAGGGCCAAAGGGGAGCGCGCGACACGTTGCCCTGCTCTGTGGCTAGTGCTCGCGCAAAACCTATCTATGTGGCTGGCGCACCCTGCTCCCTCTGTTGTCGCGTGCACTCCCCAAGAAACAGAGTGGGTCTTGCGGTGCAGTCAGGGACATTATCAAGATTGGAAGGGGGCGCGCGCACGCCACAGCTGGGGCTCAGAGAAGAGTATGCAACTCCCAGTAGTACTGATCCTCGCGCCCTCGTGCGCCATATCCAATCACAGGGCAGCCTGCAGAGGAGTTTTTCCCTCGTTTTGGCCTAAGGCACACAGCTGACGTTTTGCACCTTGCACTGTAGCGCTCCTCCTTAATGGAGAGAGCATCTCGTGAGTTACAAGTTATGCTATTTGGTTTTGCAAGACATGAGGTGCCGGCAGTGAGATGTTATCAGCAGAAAAGAAGAAATATTTTGATCTGCATAGTTACGGTGGTGAGAAAATATTTGAGTGATAAGGCAAAGATGGAGAATATAATAGATATCCCAATTAGCCCAAGTCATTTATTTTCTAGTTGCCTGAATATATACACTGGGCAAAGTTTACTCATATTTGCTCCTGTGCGCAGTCCTCGGGCTAGTTAAATATAATGGGGCTTATTTACATGCCCATTGCGTCACTATTAACATGGGAAAAGTGGCGCAAGGGGCTTGTAAATCTGCCCCATGCCCCAATGAGTCTAGTGTTGGGGTAGCCACATGGCATAGTTGCCAACAGTTGAAAAAAAATCCCGGGACACTTTGCAGCACAGGGCTGCTGCAGATAGAAAGTTCTTGTTTGCATACCAGTTTGTAATAAAGAGGAACAGTTTCTGCTACAATATTACCTGGGACAGTCTCCAACTTGTCGGGACTGTCCCTGCTCAAACGGGACAGTTGGCAACTATGAGATGGGGCCAGTGCCCCATCTGTAATTACCGCCCGACCCCCTTCCTTGTATCCAACCACTAGAAAACAGGCTCAGCAAGCAAAAACAAACACTGCCTCTCAACCCGGGAATAGGGATATTCTATTTACATTTTATGCCATGTCAAATTACGTCATTCATGATATCATTGAATGACAACGATAATACAATATTCATTTACATCACAGAGTTACTGAGTGCACATGTATGGAGCTATAGCATGGACATAGCAAAAGTCTTGGAAGAAATTTTAATTGTGCATGTTGAAAGTTATATATTGTGCACTGATGATAAATCACTAAAGTAGTGTTCCAAGTTAAACAACGTAAATGCTAAGGCCACCTGATGTGGGTTGTAGAGTTAGGATTGAAAGTAGGTTGTGGCCTAAAGACAAACACGGTTTAAAAAATCATTGAGGAAAACTAAAGCTGCTGTTGACAATAGGTTATCCAGCAGTGGATATCGGTTGTATGTTTCTACCACACTACCCCAACCACATGTGGCTGAACAATACAGTCTTAACAACGACGGCGTCTTAACCACCCATTCCTGTACCAAGCATGCCTTTACAACAAATTTAGTTATAATGAGATATTTGGTAAATATATATGCGAGGTTAAGGTTCTGCCCTAGCCCTGATCTATCCCCTAAAACCTAGCCACTTTACCTGACTTACGACCCCAGCCCTAAAAGCACTCCATGCCACCCTGCTTTGAATCCTAAAAGCAGTCCCCAGCCCCAAGGCTTTTAAGTGTGCCGGGTCTTGCCAGTGCTGAGCACTGGTAGCCTTTTAAAGGGGGCCTCGAAATGGGTTTCTATCGGGCTCTGTTTTGTGCCCTGGCACAGGCGGTCCATTTTCTTCCAGAATGCAGTGACAGTAGGCACTTTGATGTGTGCCTGCTCACACTGCTCATTTCTCACTAGTGGAGAAGTTACGTCATGACATCATGCCAGGTGAACTTTCTAGGGGAAGGGAAATCCTTTAAAGAGAGCCATTTTCTCTCTGGATTTCCCTTCTCTTTTTGAAACTCAGGAGCAGCAACATTGTCTTAGTGTGACCAGGGCTTTAAGTCAAAGCTTTTTCAATATTATATACAAGCCATAGTTGCTGTTTGTTTATCTTATGCAACTATCAACCATTGACAAAGCCAATAGTCGTCAATAGTCGTTACTTGTTGTAGGTATGATGTTTCTTGTAGTAGCGTATATCTGGATGCATTGACAGAAACAGCAAAATACAAGTCGGACGGCACACTATGCTAAGCACAGATTTTTTGCTTAGGTGTTTGTAAGCCATGCCCTTAATTACATTGACCACGCCCCTTTGAGAGACCCCCAGTTTTTTCATCCGACTTAAAGCCCTGCCCAGTCCTAAATATGAAGCCTACCCCATCCCTTAAAAGAACCCAGCCCCGCCGTGCCCTGAGCCCCAAAAACCCAGCCCCCATATATGAATCTGACCCCATCCCTAAGCCATAAATCCTTCACCCCAGAATTCGACCCTGTGCCCTACACCTTCATCATATACCTAAAAAACACCCCTGCCCCCGCCCCAAGCCCTGATCCCGACCCTAAGCTGTAAAAAGTACCCTATCCCCTGTCCCAACGATCCAGCCCCCACCCTGAGCCCTAAAAACTGCCTCCCAGTAAAAAAAAAGTAAAAATACGTACTCGTCAAGTTCCTCGTCCCGGCAGGGACTCACGACCCTCCGCCCAGATCTCCTCTGCCCAAGATCCAGAGCGCTAACTACCACGCATGTCTAAACCACGTCTATGCGTGGTAAAGGCATAGGCATGGTTTAGGTGTCTGTGGTTACGCCTGCATTGTTCTTACTGCATAGTTTAGGGTGTTTCCCGTGGATATCTAGCCCGTGCCCATGTCAAATATTTTCAATATACTAACATACACACATACTGTGTAACAAGGACGTTATAAGATGTATGTTTATTTCCTTAATTTTGCTGAAGATTTTGATGCATTGCAGATTGTAGAATAATATACAATGTATGGGTGTCACACTTAGACATCTTTTATCTTATATTGGTGTTGTAAGCATGGATCTAAGGTTGTATGTCATTGTGCCCATCTCAGCAACGTATTTAGTGTATTTTACTAAACCACAGAGGGTTGTCCATAAGGCCTCACAAATGATGTCTTTTGAGTGGCAAATATATCTCTGGCCATCTCTTGACTTAAAATTCAAGGGCATGTGAAGTCTTTTAACCCCTTAGATGCTCATGACGGAATGGTTCCGTCATGAGCATCGGTGCCCCTGTGCTCATGACGGAACCATTTCGTCATGAGGACAGGGGCACAAAATCCCTCTGCTGCAGACAGCAGAGGCATTTGCTTAATTCCCCCAAAGCCTCGGGAGCTGGGGAAGAGCTTCCCCAGCTCCCGAGGCCCCCTCCCTGGTGTCTGTGCAATGACAATCAGAGCGCACTGTCGTCATTGCACAGAAACCGAAACTGAAATGAACCATTTGGCTCATTTCAGTTTCACTTTCTATGTGCTCAGGGGGCTATCTCACCCCTGGGCACGTATAAAGACGGGAGAGGTATTATTGGAAAGGGAGAATCTCCCCTTTCCAATGGTACCCCTCCTTAGTGGATCTAGTGGGTGGATCCCCAAGCAGGAATCCACCCACTAGACACCTGAGAGGGGGGAGCGGCCCCTTGGGCAAGGGCCTTTGCTCCCCCCAATTACATTTGGCATAATTTAGTCTTTTTGCCCCCGCTGGAGGGCAGATGGGGGCAGTTATTTATAACTCAATTTAGTGTCAAGAGCAGGTCTCTGCAGGATCTTTAAACAACACATAGCAGGCATGTTTCTTTTGGCAACCCTACTTTATATTTCTTTTCATTAAATGCATTCTCACACTACAGCAGTAAGTGTAAAAATACAAATGTAAGGAATAGGCAGAGTGGGGGGCCCAGGGGGTACTGGAACCATAAAAAAACTAAACTTTGGTAATCAGTTAACAAAGGCATGTAAATATGCTAATGGTCTTTAAAGACCTGTGAAAAACTCGGGCTGGAGATAAGACTCCAGACACTGCCCAGCCGAGGCTCCAGGAGCGCGAGCTGGGCTGAGACACAGGATGGGGGAGGAGGGCGGGCTGAAGCCCTGGAGGCCAGGGCAGAAGTGACACTGTGAAGGCGCGACCCCCTTTGCATCTCTCCACGGCCCCCCTGAGGGTCGAGCCCCACAGTTTGAAGATCCCTGATCTACAGGAACACTATCAGCGTCACGACCAACACCGAAGACACACTCACCGCTGCACTTCCAGAACCACACCGACCCCCAGACCACCCTCAGAGGAACGCTCATCTACAGACCCCCGGGCCCACGGACACAATTCAGCGAAACCATCGCCGACTTCATTAGCCCACACGCCCTAGCCTCATCAGAGTACATCCTCCTAGGGGACCTGAACGTCCACCTCGAGAAAAACAACGACAACAACACCGCCACCCGGCTCGACAACCTCGACACCTCGGACTCAAGCAACTAGTGGACATGCCCACCCACCTCGCCGGCCACACGCTCGACCCCATCTTCTCCGCCAGCAACCACGTCTCCTTCAGCCACTCCACCAGACCACACTGGACCGACCACAGCTGCATCCACATCACCTTCAAGAAAACCACCTCCCACCACCAGACGCTACAGATCCCCCGCAGATGCTGGAGCAAAGTCACCACAGACCAGCTGACCACATCGCTGAGCCTGAACCCACCTGTCAACACCCCCGACGCCAACGACACAGCACACAATCTCGCACAGTGGATCGCCAACTGCACCGACAGACCTCGCTCCTCTGAAGAAGCCCCCAGGCAAGACGAGCAACAGAAAAACCTCCTGGTTCACAGACGCCCTCAAAATCGCAAAGAAATCATGCCGAACCCTCGAAAAAGCTTGGCGCCACAAACGGACATCAGAAAACATGACAGCCCTCAAGAACGCCACCCGCGAATACCACCAGACAATCCGCACCACCAAAAGGACATCATTCAAAGAGCGTCTGGACAACAACGCCCACAACAGCAAGGAACTCTTCAGCATCGTCTAGGAGTTCTCCAACCCCAACGCGAGCAAGAACGACATCACACCGTCGCAAGACCTCTGCAAGACAGCTTCGGACCCCAGACTCCGCCTCCAACCACCAAACCAACGACCACCAGCCTCAGCGCATGGACCCCCGTCAGCACTGAAGACACCACCCGCGTCATGAACACCATCCACTCCGGCTCCCCCTCCGACCCATGCCCTCATCATATCTTCAACAAAGCCGACACCATCATCGCACCCCACATCCGGAACGTCATTAACAGCTCCTTCACATCAGCCACCTTCCCGGGAAGCTGGAAACACGCAGAAATCAACGCCCTTCTGAAAAAACCAACAGCGGACCCCAAAGACCTCAAGAACTTCCGCCCCATCTCTCTTCTCCCCTTCCCGGCTAAAGTCATCGAGAAGACCGTCAATAAACAGCTGACTGCATTCCTCGAAGAAAACAGCTCGCTTGACCCATCCCAGTCCGGATTTCGAGCCAACCACAGCACCGAGACCGCTCTCATCGCAGCCACTGATGACATTAGGACCCTGATGGACAACGGAGACACAGCCGCTCTCATCCTCCTGGACCTCTCGGCGGCCTTCGACACCGTCTGCCACCGTACACTAATAACCCGCCTCTACAACACTGGGATCCAAGGAAAGGCCCTGGACTGGATCACATCGTTCCTCAGCGAGTCTGCCTCCCTCCCTTCCGCTCCAAGGCCACCAAGATCATCTGCTACCCCAGGGCTCCTCATTCAGCCCAACTCTCTTCAATATCTACATGAGCCCCCTCGCCACCATCGCCCGCAAACACAACATCAACATCATCTCCTACGCCGACGACACCCAACTCATACTCTCCCTCATCAAAGACCCTCTCACCGCCAAAGCCAACTTCCAGGACGGAATGGAAGAGGTCACAGAATGGATGAGGCACAGCCGCCTGAAGCTCAACTCAGACAAGACGGAGGTCCTCATCCTCAGACAATCCCCTTCCGCCTGTGACGACTCCTGGTGGCCCACGTCGCTGGGCACCCCACCGACACCCACTGACCACGCACGCAACCTGGGATTCATCCTCGACTCCTCTCTCACGATGACAAAGCAAGTCAACGCAGTCCCGTCCTCGTGATTCAACACCCTGCGCATGCTCCGAAAGATCTTCCGGTGGATCCCCACCGAAACCAGAAAGACGGTCACCCAGGCCCTCGTCACAAGCGGACTGGACTACGGGAACGCCCTATACGCAGGAACCACAGCCAAACTTCAGAAACGCCTTGAGCGCATACAGAACGTCTCCGCACGACTCATCCTCGACATCCCCCGCCACAGCCACATATCCACTCACCTGAGAAACCTGCACTGGCTCCCTGTCAGCAAGAGGATCACGTTCAGGCTGCTCACCCACGCACACAAAGCGCTCCACAACATGGGCCCCGAATACCTCAACAACCGCATTTCGTTCCACACCCCCACCCGCCAACTCCTCTCCTTCAGCCTCGCCCTCGTCCCACGGATTCGCAGAACCACCACGGGAGGAAGATCGTTCTCCTACCTTGCAGCGAAGACATGGAATGCCCTCCCCACACACCTACGACTGACCCAGGACCATCTCACCTTCAGGAAACACCTCAAGACCTGGCTATTCGAGCAGTAGCAGCACCCCCCCTTCTCCTCAGCGCCTTGAGACCCTCACGGGTGAGTAGCGCGCTCTACAAATGTATTGATTGATTGATTGATTGACTTTTCCCCTCAAATTTCTGTGTGGGAAAGTTCTGGAATCTACGTGGATCCACAAATTTCCTCCCATCCAGCCTTCCCCCAGGTCTCCCAATAAAAACGATACCTCACTCACGAGGGTGGGTCAAGTGCCCGTGACAGGCAAGGGCCCAAAACCTATAGAGGCGACATCAAAATGACCTATCACAAAAAAACCTGGTTTTGCAAGGGTGGACACCTGGGTTTTTGTCCCCGGGCTCGGCGGCCATCTTGGGAAACTACCAAAGCCACACATTTCTGAAAACTAGACACCAGGGGGAGTCCAGCGAGGTATGGCTTACGTGGATCCCCCAAAGTTTTCCTACCCAGAATCCCCTGCAAACCTCAAATTTAGCTGAAAAAAGCACTTTTGTCCATACATTTTTGCGTGGAATCACTGTGCCGGCAGAAATGTCCTACCAACCTGCATTTCCCTTGTTCTCCCAGGTAAAATGATACCTCACTTGTGTGGGTGGGCCAAAGGTCTGTGATTAGGAAGAGCCCAAAACATAGGGATTTAGAGTATAGCACAGAGAATTCTAAGGGCTACATTTTTTTTTAAAAATGCGTTTTTAGCCAATTCTGCTTTGGACACCCACACAAGTGAGGTATAATTTTACTCGGGAGAACAAGGGGAATGCTGGGTGATAGGACATTTGTGCCAGCATGGTGATTCCACGCAAAAATATGTAGAAAATATGTTTTTTTCAGCGAAATTTGAGGTTTTCAGGGGATTCTGGGTAGGGAAACGTTGGGGGATCCACGCAAGGGTGTCTAGTTTTCAGAAACGTGTGTATTTGGTAGCTTCTCCTAGATGGCGGCGAGCCCGGGGCCAAAAAACCAGGTGCCCCCCCACCAAAACCAGGTAGTTTTGTTATAGGTAAGTTTGAAGTCTCCACAATACGATTTGGGACGTATCCTGTTTCAGCCACTTTGCCTACCCACACAAGTGAGGTACCATTTTTATCGGGAGACCGGGGAGGACGCTGGGTTGAAGGAAATATGTGGATCCACAGAGATTCCAGAACTTTCCCATTCAGAAATTTGAGAAAAAAGTGAATTCTTTCTGCTAAATTTGAGGTTTGCAGGGGATTCTGGGTAGGAAAACATTGGGGGACCAACGCAAGTCATACCTTGCTAGACTCCCCCGAGTGTCTAGTTTTCAGAAATGTGTGGGTCTGGTAGGTTTCCCAAGATGGCCCTTGAGCCCGGGGACAAAAACCCAGGTGACCCCCCTTGCAAAACCAGGTTGTTTTGTGATAGGTCATTTTGATGTCGCCTCAATAGGTTTTGGGCCCTTGCGGGTACTTGACCCACCCACGCAAAGTGAGGTATCATTTTTATCGAAAGACCTGGGGGAACGCTAGGTTGGATGAAATTTGTGGATCCACATAGATTCCAGAACTTTCCCACACAGAAATTTGAGAAAAAAGTGATTTTTTCAGCTAAATGTGCGGTTTGCAGGGGATTCTGGGTAGGAAAACGTTAGGGAACCCACGCATGCCATACCTCAATGGATCCCACCGGGTGTCTAGTTTTCATAAATGTGTGGGTTTGGTAGGTTTCCCTAGATGGCAGCCGAGCCCGGGGCCAAAAACTCATGAGACACCCCTTGCAAAACCAGGTTGTTTTGTGATAGGTAATTTTGATGTCGCCTCAATAGGTTTTGGGTCCTTGCCTGTCACAGGTCCTTGACCCACCCACGCAAGTGAGGTAACATTTTCTCAGAAGACTTTGGGGAACTCGGGGTGGGTGGAAATGTGTGGATCCACGCAGATTTCAGAACTTTTCACCACAGAAATGTGAAGAAATTGTGTTTTTTTGGACAATTCTTTAAGTTTATAAGCAATTCTGGGTAACAGAACCTGGTGAGAGGCAGTCAAGTCACCCATCCTGGATTCCCCTGGGTGTCTAGTTCTCAAACATGTATAGGTTTGCTAGGTTTTCTTAGGTGCCCGCAGAGCCAGTGTTCAAAAACTACAGCTAGGTACTTTGCCAAAAAAGGGTCATTTTTCACTGTGAAATTGTGGTATCTCTAAGTTGCGCTTTGTGCCGTTTCCTGTCGTGGCCTATTGGCCTACCCACACAAGTGAGGTACCATTTTTATCGGAAGACTTTGGAAAACACGGGATGGGTGGAAATATGTGGATCCACGCAGATTCCAGAACTTTCCACCACAGAAATGTGAGGATAATGTGTTTTTTTTACAATTCTTTAGGTTTGCAAGGGATTCTGGGTAACAGAACCTGGTGTGAGCCCATCAAGTCACCCCATCCTGGATTTCCCTGGGTGTCTAGATTTCAAAAATGTATTGGTTTGCTAGGTTTCCCTAGGTGCCGGCAGAGCTAGGGTTCAAAATCTACAGCTAGGCACTTTGCAAAAAAAGGGTAATTTTTCATATTGAAAATGTGGTGTGTTCACGTTGCATTGTGAGCCGTTTCCTGTTGTGGGCACTATGCCTACCCACACAAGTGAGGAACCATTTTTATCGGGAGACTTAGGGTAATTCAGATTTGTAAAGCAACTGTTATTACCTATTGACATTTGATGCATTTCTGCCTTCCAAATGAAAGACAATGTGTAAAAAAGAAGTAATTTTGAAAAATGATTGATAATTCTCATGCTAGTATGAGTAATCCCAATTTCGGAAATGTGAAAATATCTACGGTGTCTAAACTCTATATTTTGTGTGGCGCCGCGGCCAGGGCGACTGATGCTGGAATCTGGGGATCACGGTTTGATCCCCGGCGCCGGCGGCAGATTAGCCCAGCACCCATGTGACTCTGGGCAATAGCTTGCTTAATCTTCCTAACGGCCCCCAGCGCCTGGAGACCCTAACGGGTGATTGTTCGCGCTTTACAAATGTGGATTATTATTATTTCAGAAATACATAGGTGTCTATCATACCGATTTTTCCATGTATACATTTTTCAAGAATAATTGCTATGTACCCAGTACATAATAAAAAACCATTTCAAGTCGCTGCTCAGTTTTTAGCTCTTGGTTCGTTGGGTTCTTGGTGAACCTACAAGTCCTATATATCCCCACAACCAGTAGGGTCCAGCGGATGCAACAGTATATTGCTTTCAAAGAGCTGTCATAATTAGAAGAAGTTACAGGTGAAAACGTTGACATAAAAGGTTGTTTTTTTCAACAAATTTAAATTTTTTCCTATATTTAACTGTTAATTTCTAAGAAACCTTGAAGGATCTACACAAATGACCCCTTGTTGAATTCAGAATGTTGTCTACTTTTCCAAAATGTATAGCTTTCCAGGATCCATTTGTGATGTATTCCTATAGGTACTGTATCGATTCCCCTATTCCTGACCCTGGTTTGGTTCATAATTAACTAGCAGCCATCCAACGGTGCAGAAACCGTTATCTGATTAAGCCACACCACGGCACAGAAGCGCGTTATCTGATTAGGTCATAACGCATGCCATCTAATTAGACAATCGATATTTCTCCAGCCCCTGATAAGGCATACGGAGTTCTCAAAACAAATCAAACCTACAGCGACCTGCGAAATTCCCATAGCCATTGTTTTGATTTCACCGAGAACTTCAGTAAAGAATGTGCGAACGAACCCGTTCATATGACATCCTTATTGACGTATATATGTCCATCCTTACGTCAATCTCGGCACCTTTCAGGTATAAATATTACCGACATTGCCTTAAGCAAACACATGCGGTGGTGATGAGATTGGAGCAGCGAGACGTGCCGAGGAGCCCAGCAGAGAGCGAAGCCCACAGCCGCTGCCCCGCCTTCCTGACGCGCTGAGAACGAGACGCTGCCTTTCTCCTGCTGAGAAATCCAGCTCCGGCGCTTCCAAGCAGCCCTCGCAGGCAGCTGGAATATCAAGACCCGGGATAAGAGATACCAGCCCTCCACCATTCTAGATCTCAGGTACAGAACTGAATAACCCCTTGCAGAGAATTCTCGAGTCAGTCTCTTGGCAAAACAAACTTAACTTAAACTGCTACTTATCTACTCCCGCCCACGTATTAGGCTTAGGTCAGGTACATTAGGGTAGGCGTAGTTAGAAGCACCAGTTGAGTACGATTAGTCAAATGTATATATGAATGTATCTATTTTATCCATTTTAAGTATCATATGGCTAAGAAACCATATCAATGCTTTTACAGTATTATTTTATAATTCTGTCTTTACTGTATGCACTTTACTTAACTATAAGTATTGCAATAATAGCGATTCATTTCTCTTGTACGAGAAAAGAGACTGATCAATAAATAACATCTTTTATTGAACACGCCCGTCTCTTCCTTTTCTCTACAATCTGGTGAAACTAAGAATGCACTGAACTGACTGAGTAAAATAAGTTGTCTTTTGTTTTCACACGACTCTACAGATACACTCTTGATTAGGGGAGAGCAAAGTTGTCATGTTCTATGGTTGTCAGAAACTAAATCCCTTCTTGTCTATCCTGGGAGGTTAAAATCCTCCTTGCCTATTCGAGAAAGTTTCTAGTGAACTCTGAGCTAGCTGGCAAACACAAAACTTTAAGTCTAATATCGTCGGTAGAAGACCTAGTTAACCTCTGCCCTAGGTCTATACTATTGAAGATATTATTCCAATGCGCAGAGCCTATTGGGATAATAGGAACTACACTACATGGCGCCCAACCGTTTGGATAGGCGATAAAACTAATGCAAGACATTAGAGTAACTCAGTCGTGCTTTTTCACACAGAGCCCCTTTTTTCCCATAATACTCCAAAGACGTCTGGAGTGGGTGAAAGGTCATATCCGCCAAACCTCGCAGGAGGAGACTCCTATGTATGGTTCTTGGTTTACTCAACGTTGAAGGATACACTGTTCCAAAATATTGTGCATCTAATCTTTGTTTCCATAGAAACCTGATCTGCAAATAAATAAAATAATCTTCTTGACAATAGTATGTCAGAAACTGAAGAAGAAAGGGAGACAGCTAGAATAGCTACTGAACTCCTAGCAGCTGACAATACAGTCATATTCGTAATTGAGGCACACGAATATCGGCAGACAGAGGTATTCTATTCATGGATAAACTTTCCAGCAGCAAACGCTGTAACAAAGGACTTCCACTATTACAAAATAGAGGAACCTCCTAATGAGTACACTCCTTTCGAGGAGGTGGAAATACCACTCAAATTCCAAGAGCACCTGCTCTTGTTTAATGGCGCCCTAAAACATAATAATCACATCACCAGGCTCGGTCCACTAGGTAGACCAGGAGCAACGTGGCCGGTCCTAGCCGGATACACACCACATCCAGACATTGAAGAAATGCCTGCACCAGATCTTTTAGCACAGCTAAAAGAATTCATAAAAATACATAGACAATTAGTCCAATATGTAATGCGGACTTCAACAGTCCAACCAGCAATTAAACTTCCACAGCTGACCACTCATCAGGGGAACACAAATAAAATTACACCACAGAACACACAGTCCTGTCTAGGTAAGGTACCCGCAAAACGGGAACAAATTCCTTTCTGGCTAGCACAAAAAATCACTCAAATAGAGGCGGTGTTTCCAGATACCACCCCTGTTGAGAAACATAGGATTCTGACTATCTGTCTTCCAATGGGAATCGCACCACATGTGGAGGACTGTGACACTTGGGGAACAGTCTTTGCTTCCATTTACACAAAACCACATGGTGTACCATCCATGTCAGTAATACCAGATGTGCTAAAACAGATTCAAGATGAATACGGTCCAGAACCCGCTTTAACTCTCGGTATGAAATTACTGAAAGATTTCAAGCAGGTCTCGGCAATATTATTAGCCAACATAAAGGGAGAAGCAGCAAATGTGGCGATTCGCCAGAGGTTAAAAGAGACAAATATAGCAGACCAACCATTTGAAATTGCCAGAATCATAGAAAAATCCTATGAAGAACTAGGAAGAGATAGTTTGGGTGGAATACCAGTGAAACCCCAACTAGTTGAAAGTCCTGAAAAGGTATTTATTAAAAATAATTTAAACACTCAAAAAAAGAGCTGGGATGGAAATAAACAATCCAATCCTAAAGAAAAAAGATTCCAGTCCAGAGGAAGGTCTCCTCGGCGGAGAGAAAGATCTCCTGATCAAGGATGCAAGTCTCCCCAAAGGGAGCCCTCTGTGAAAAAATACAACCTTAGAAATAGGGATAATATAAAAAAACCTGATAGATATCAAGATATTAATACACATCCCTCTCAATCTTTTCAGACTTCCTCGCAGAAATCGGAAAGAAGAGGACGATCAGAACACAGGGAAGAGCACGTCAAGTCCAAAGACAAAGAACCTGCTCATCTGAATAAAAAATTACAATTTCCAAAAAAGAAGGTAGCCAGTATTAAAGTAATCAACAATGCCGAGAATACTGAGGACACAGCTGAAAAACGGAGAATGGGCTCAGACAATGCTAGACAGCGCAGCAGAAGTGAGCATAGCTCGCAAAGTCCTTATGAATCATCTGGAGACAGTGGACACGAATGAATACATTCAGGTGGAAACTGCAGATACCAGAGTTAGCAAACCTCATAAAATATATGAAATAACATTGCGTATAGAGGGGGATAAGACTAGAAAAATAAGGGGTCTATTTTGGGATAATCTCTCCAAGGGCTATGACATCCTTCTAGCTGAACGAGACTGGCCTCCAGAGTTTGTCAGGGAGTGCCCACATGGCGAAGAAATAATTATGCCTGCCTTCTCAAACCATATTCCAATTCATAAAAAATATACACTTGCAAGAAAGTGGGCAGTAGCTCAAGCCCCTGCCTTATATAAAAATCATGTGGGATGGGATGAGGACTCTCCTCCTCACAAAATCCAGTTAAAATCACAACCTACTGCACAGAGGCAGTACCCGATTAAGCAAGAAGCTAAAAAACAGGTAAAAGAGATCCTAGATCAACTTGAATACCAGGGGGTGATTGAAACTTGCACCTCACAAATGAACAACCCTTTGTTTCCTGTCTCCAAGCCAGACAATTCATATCGTCTTGTTTTGGACTACAGACACCTTAACTCATGTTGCAAAACATTTGCAGTACAAAACTCGCATAGTGCTGCACTAATGAATAACATAGTGCGCAAAAAATACAAAACCACATTAGACATTTCTAATGGATTCTTTTGTCAAAATATAGCACCAGAGAGCAGATATTTGACAGCGTTCTCAATAAATGGCACGCAAAAAAATTTCTGTCGTTTGCCCCAGGGGTTCAAGAACAGTCCAGGATTATTCTCAGCGAGAGTAACAGAATTACTACAAACATATGATGACGAGGCATTATCTTATGTCAATGACATCTATCTAACAGATGATGACTTGGATACTCACTTGAAAAGAGTGAACACCATAATACTTGGGTTCGCAGCAGAGGGTTACAAATTCAACTTTAAAAAGTCAAGAATTGCCCATCTAACAGTCCTGTTTTTAGGATATGAACTATCAAGTGAAGGCAAGAGCCTGGCTGACAATTTCCTAGAGAAATGTGCTGTAATCCAAGCACCTAGAACACTGAAAAACTTACAATCAATTCTAGGCTTCCTAAATTTCGGAAGAACTTACATTATAAATTATGCAGAGAGAATTAAACCTCTCTATGATCTAATAAAACCAGATTTTAAAAGAATCAATTGGACTCAAAAACACACAGAAATTTTGAGATCTTTACAAACAGATATGTTAGTTAAAACAAAATTACAAACACGTGACAACACACGCAACCTTGTGATTCGAGTCATCCCAGGAAGATGCGGATTCACATACCTGACCTCTAATGAGGGAGAGAAGGTACCAATAGCATACAAATCACATTTGTACACAAAAGCTGAAATGAAATTTAGCCCAACGGAAAAGATTCTGACCGCGGTACAGACTGCTGTAGCAAAGGAGCGGGCCCTAGCACAGGGTAAACGAATAATCATTGTGACACCTATACCAGCCCTAGAGGTGGTAACAAAGGCAAGCATTCCGAATGCTAAAGCACTCCATCCGAGGTGGATACAGTGGGCTAACTCTCTTGCTGCAACAGACGTGGTATACGAATTTGATCCCAATTTAAAAACACAAGAATTTCTCCAATATGAATTCGAATGTCCTCCGCCGACCGAAATTCTGCCTCTAGAACATTACGGCTGTGTAATATATACAGACGGTCATGCTCAACCCTCAGTTTGGGGAGAGCTGGCTTACAACGCCACATGCGAAATTGTAAAAGAAGTGTGGCGCGGAGGTAAATTAAGACCTCTACTTACAAAAACACACTCAGTGGAAAATAATTCAGAACAGCAAACTGAAATAATAGCATTAAAAATGGCGCTAGATAATGCCGATCGCGAATTCCCGACACTTATTGTGTGCGATTCGTATTACTGCGTCAAATCATACAATAACGACTTACAGAAATGGATTCAAAACGGTTACAAAGATGACACAGGTGCAACAATAAAGCAAAAAGTGCTTTGGGAACAAGTAGTTCTTTTACAGAAAGAACTACCAAGGACTCACGTGATACATTCACTGAGTCATCAGCGTGATGGCGTTCACGTTGCAGGGAATTCATTGGCTAAGACAGCCACAGCGGTAGCAAGTAAATCGGCTTCCGTAGCTACAAAAAAGCGTGCAGTAAAATACATTGACGGTGAAACTGTGCTGGCGGTGAAAACGTCATCAAAAGGCGACTGCTCAGCACTACCGATCAATTATCCACTCAATTATACATACATAATCGATGCAAACTCAGTCCCTTTTGCTCGAATCCCTGGAGTGGGGGATAGAGTAATTCCAAACACGGACAGGAGAGGCTTGTTAATAGCAGACGCACATATGGGTGAGGGTCTCAGACACCTTAAGCTAAAAGATTCTCTGGAAGAATTACAATCAGTGTACTGGTGGCCAGGCATGAGCCTGCATCATCACATTTTTGTAAAAAACTGCCCAGACTGTAACAGAGATCGCAGTGGCGAGCGAGGAGGACTATTGCCATGGCATTTCGCTCCAGATAAACAACAACAATAAGAAAGTACCCATCATGAAAAAAGCGTCATATTAACATAAAAAGACTAATTTTCACTTATAATGTAGACCCCAGCACTCGGCTGACGTCTGGACTGTTATAAAAAGATTTGCGAGTCTATAATGGCATATACGCTAGGAGCATGCTACGTTCTGACTAATGTATTCCCTTTAGCCCTCAAGCTTATGGGGAAGCATGGCCAAATGAGCATTGCATAGCGGGACTCTTCTCACTTCCTTCCTGAGGGATACGGGATGGTGTAAAGAAAAAACCAAGACATAAAGCAATCTATTACGGAAAAGGTATTAGGTTCAGGAGCTGGGTGGGTCAAACATTTAATAAGTGTCCAACGTAGTCTAAATAACCTGCCAAGGAATTCTCTGAAAGGGTTCAGTCCGTACGAACTATTGTTCGGGACTAGAATGATGATCCAAGATCTTGATAGTCAGACTTCAGTGGTTAAAGACAAAAGCTTTGATATCAAAGATCGTTTGGCTTAGGGCGACAGGCACGCTGTTTGAAGGGTAGGCCGTAGCCTTCTACAGGGTTGCAGGGTGGGACGGGCGGGTTGGGTTCTATTTTTTGTTTGTTTTCTGGTTCTATGGCCCTTTTGTATCTCTTTTTCGTGAGGCCGCGTCTGTCCCGACCTCCTATGGTGTGTTTCGGGTGGGGGTATGGCATCGTTACTCCTCCTGCTACATTTCGGCGGTCTTTCCATCCGATTGCCATGCCCCACTTGGGCCGCTAATCCTTTTGTCTCCTGTCCTCCCACCACGGGGAGCCGTGTCGGCGTGTCTTTTACCTTTCTTTTTTCATATTTCCTTATCCCCTTTTTATTGTTTGGTTTTTCTTCCCTCCATTTTCCTTTCCCTTCCTCTCCCCACCCCCTACCTAGTCCCCCTTCCCTTTTTCCTTCCTGCATCCCAGAGGGTACTGTGACGGGCGGGTTTTCATGCATTGTCTTCCGATCCCTCTGTTCTGGCTTGGTAGTGTCCCGGGTGGTGAGCGTGTTTCGAGGATAATGCTCAGGGGCTGACTGTATCTCACATATCCTGATTTCTTGACTGCATTGTGTTGTCCCCCTGATATTTTTCCCCATGCCCCCTTCTTAATGTTGAGGTTGATTACGGGATGTCGGATGCCTCCGTATTGCAAGTGTGCCTGTCATACGTCCTCTCCCCTTATTGTAAAATTAAGCCTTCTTTACTCCTGTGTTTTAGCCCTTTAGTTTCTGTATTTCTTCTCCCCTATTGCGATTGTACGGCCTCTGCTTTGTATTGATTGATTATGTACTATTTGCCTGATGACTCCTGACTGTTTTGTACACTGCGGCCGGCCGGCTTGGTTGTGGGCCTCGATTTGTCTTCTTTTGATATCAATAAAGGTTTTCAAAAAAAAATAAAAAATAAAAAAAGATCGTTTGGCTATTTTGCAGGACTTAAATGAAACAAGAAAAGACCTGAGCAATATAAAGTTGAAACAACAGCCAACAACCACTGAAGAGAAACCACCTGTACATTTACATTTACATTTACATTCACCTGTCCCAGCAAGGCCTGTCTGGAGTCCAAAAATCGGGGATCTAGTCAGAGAGAAGATCGCGGTAAAGAAGGAATTTGGGCCTTCTTACAGAAAAGCAGTTCCTGTCTTGTCTGTCAACGGGACAAGATCAGTAGTACTACCGCCCCTTGCTGGTAAAAAGGAGAACCGAGTTGTATCCATCAACCTGGTTAAACCACAATCATGTGGCCGATAACAAACAGTAGGCCAAGTGGACTCCCAAGAAGTAGCAGAACACCAATGTTTGCTACGAATACAGAGGTTCAAACTGAAAGAATGATCACATTTGGAAAATCTACAGTGAAACAACAAGGACTATGCAACAAAGCAATGGAACTTGAACCTCTTAAAACCCAAATTAAAGCTTTTCATCAAGAAACAACAACCTATGATGATGTAACTACAGACTTTGCTAATGAAACAAAGCAAAATCCAAAAGCAATTGGAACAATTGACAGAACAGCATCCGGCTACTTCATCAACTTCGATGATTCATCTGAAGATCTGAGTGAACCTAAGAAACAGCCATCAACAAAAACTTTTAAAGATAAAGCTAAGGAACTTTTTCAACAGCTGAAAGAAACCTATCTGATTTCTCCATGGATTGAATTTTGGGTGGCCTTCGGTGCATTTATCCTCATTCTTTGGCTCATCATGGTACTATGCTTGGGACATTTCATTGAAGGAAAATATGCTAAAATGGACACAGCAAGCCAGAAAATCAACTTGGTCCTTAAACCACACACATCTTCACACATCGAGAAAAGAGAACTTTCTTCAGTAAACTTCACAGCCAATCCTATACCAGGCGGTGTAGCATGGGACAAAACTGATTATGAAATCTATGGTCCGGTTGAAATCCTGAAGTATCCACACCAATTCAAGATCTCATTGAGTGACTTTGTAAAACCAAGCACATTTGCTGATGATTGGGACTTTGAAAGTATTAATGATATGATGTCTGATCTTGTGATGTCTGCTAAATTCACAGAACATGATTATTTGCAGGGTTCGTCTAATTATGATCAGATGTTCTGCTACAACCACTATGGTAACCATTATCTACATAAATCTGCACAACCTAGAAATGTTTTAAATTATAACCAATGGGAACATTGTGCTACTCCTCCAAAAGATAGCTCGAAAAAGTTTTATGATAAATATTCATACTTTTCAGGGTTTAACACAACTAATGCTGAAACATTTTATTTCAAATTATCAAATAAGACAGGTATGAAGACCACGCTTACAAACACAAAATTGATATATTCCGATTCATTTTTTGAACAAATGAATACATTTGGGTTTGATTTCTGGAACAATAATATTGAAGCAAAAACTGTTTGGGGTACAAGAGATTGGCAAGTACAAGGTATAGAATCATTGTTTAGAGCCTGCATGATCCCAGAACAAATTATATTTTTGAACGACACTATTCAACAAACTACCTGTCTTGGCTTAGCCAAAATCAAAGATTTGAACAAACCGTCTATTCCAAAGCCAACAGTGAACAGTAATAGCTCTATAGATGTTGAGATAGACGTAAACAATATATTAAACCAAAACAGAACACATCCTGATTGGAAAAAATGGTTGATCTGGCCCACAGATACAAATAACTGTCAAGACAGATTCCTGAACAAAATACAGGGGTTCACATTGACTATGCCAGACCCTAGATATTCCCAAAGACAACATCCAGGGATAGTAACCACCTACAGCGTGGGCAAGCTCTGCCTTCAATGGCTACAAACGTCCACACTGGCTGAAATTAAGCAACACCTAACTTTACTTACCGAAGGTGCTGACTTGCGTGATTTCATTATGGGACCACGCAAACAGCGTCAAAAACGTTTCATAGCGGCCTCTATATATGCAGCTTATAACGAAGTCTGGAAAGTAACTCAAATTGAGACAGCAGAAAAAATACGGGAGATTGACCGTATTAATTTGGAAAAATCACTTTCTGTGGTGGACAATGGGTTAATGACTCTGTCCTCCAGAATATATTCTCTGGACAGCATTGTGTCTTCAGCAATCGATATAATATCGCAAGACTTACTGATGTTACAACACGGTCAGTCCCAATTGCGTTCTATTGTACAGCTTGGCTGGACGTTACAAAATCTGCGTTCTGGCTATGTGCCTTGGCGTTTAATCAACACAACGTCATCATTTAATATCTTTAACCTTACTGATAAACAAATCAGTTTGGCACAGAAGGGTGCTGACTATACAATTCTGAGCATTGCAAGACTTGAGAGATTACCATTGACAATGTCAGAACGACCTGTCATTGAATGGATAATACATGGAATAATAAATATTCCGATAACTACTTTCCAGTTTCAATTCTGCCAAAAATATATACAGGCAGGCCAGTATGAAACGTTGGGTAAAGGGTACATTAAGTCAATATGGAACTTGCCCTATACACACGAATGTGTCAGTAATAAAGGCCAGAAAGTGTTTCTCAGTGGCAATAATTGTGCAAGATCACTAAGCGGTACACTTCTGTGTCAGGGTATTAGCTTGCATTGAGCCTGTGAAGGGACTTCAAATAACCTTTCATGTTACCAGCTAGGCACACCTGCAACACGAATAGAACCATTCTTTAGGAGACTCTCGAACGGGAGTTACATTCTTATAGTAGATCGCAGATGTTGTAGTTTGCTGCCCGGAAAACCTTATCTCATAACCGTGACTAGGAAGGTCATGTGCTGTGAACTGGTATTGTTCCCTAACGATTCACCAGACAGGGAGGCAAGGTTATGGCCCGATTTGAAAATTGCTTCTATTCGAATAGATACTTTAAGCAGAATGAAGACTGTGCTCCTACAGACGCCGACCAGGCTAACGTCATCAAAAGAAACGTATGATCTCCAAGTTGCAAGGACAACTGCAGAGATTCATTCATTGTTATCAACTAATTCCCCCATACATTTCGCAGAAATACTGAACGAAATCTTAAATATTTCTGATACCAGTGGTGTCTTATATGTATTTAAGACAGTGTTTTCGGGAGCTTTAACACCATTCAAAGCCATCCTGAGTATTTTTCCAGACTTTGTCCATTCAATTTTTGGCGGACTTCCTCTCCTTTTGGGACTAGTGGCAGGCTTCCTATTTTTGATCCTGTTATTTCGCTATGGCAAACCATGTCACAGACAAAACACCTGCGACAAGGGAAGAAATGATCCTAGCCATTGGCTACTGGGACCGCATAACTAAAGTCCTTGGACTAGCACGGCTTCGGGACCTGAACATGACTTGGTCTCTTTCATTTAGACCAATGTGGCAAAGTTGTGTTATGCCTGTATTAAGGTGCTTGCTATGCGGCGAAGAATGCGTGTTGGACACCTGTCTGGCACTACAATCGGATGTGCCAATGGACGCAGATACCTTGTTGGGTCCGGTAACGGCTCATGCATTGTGCTGTCCCCAGCGGCTACCAATCCTGATGACGGCATTCGTGGAGACTTCACCACTACGATTGAGGGGTAGTGAAGTACAAGATGAAAGCAGCATCGATCAGGTACGACCTTCAGTCAGCTATGCTGATCAAAACATCAATGGAGGCAATCATGCTCGGGCTCATGAATGCATGGTAACAACCTTTTCCGAGTTAGTGGAACTTACGCATGAAGCTGTTGACAGTTTTTTCAACAGTCTAAATGATATGATGTTTTCACCAGAGCAGCAGGAATAACTTTGAGCAGACTAGCACTCGGAGTTCCCTACATCCTGAATTTGACCTTCGAACTTTAAAAAGCGATATGAAAAATTTTTCTCATCAGTTTTTTAGACTGTAAGAACCTTTTTCCCCAATTCCAAAATATTTACGATTTTTTGGGACACTAATCTTCTGCTTAAAGTAGACATTATTCTTAGAGAACTGAATTTCTATTTTAGGTAGTCACGAGACATTAGCTATCCTCTAGCACTCTTATACAAAACTTTATGATTGTGATGAAATGGTCTCGCACTTTTTTTCTGTATTAAGAGCCATTTCATGTGTGGTTTTCGCATTTATTCATGCTGAATTTAAAATATGCATTATATGTTTAGCATTATTAGACTGTTTGTGCATATAGTACACGTGATAGTACAGGTGATTGTGTTTCGTATATTTCATAAATTCCGATTTTCAGAATACATATGATTGTATTTTGGGGTGGTACGGTATACACAAACGCTACTAGTTTCACTATGCCTAGATTTGTAAATATGGACATAGTCTACGTGGAGTGGGTGTGATGTATTCCTATAGGTACTGTATCGATTCCCCTATTCCTGACCCTGGTTTGGTTAATAATTAACTAGCAGCCATCCAACGGTGCAGAAACCGTTATCTGATTAAGCCACACCACGGCACAGAAGCGCGTTATCTGATTAGGTCATAACGCATGCCATCTAATTAGACAAGCGATATTCCTCCAGCCCCTGATAAGGCATACGGAGTTCTCAAAACAAATCAAACCTACAGCGACCTGGGAAATTCCCATAGCCATTGTTTTGATTTCACCGAGAACTTCAGTAAAGAATGTGCGAACGAACCCGTTCATATGACATCCTTATTGACGTATATATGTCCATCCTTACGTCAATCTCGGCACCTTTCAGGTATAAATATTACCGACATTGCCTTAAGCAAACACATGCGGTGGTGATGAGATTGGAGCAGCAAGACGTGCCAAGGAGCCCAGCAGAGAGCGAAGCCCACAGCCGCTGCCCCGCCTTCCTGACGCGCTGAGAACGAGACGCTGCCTTTCTCCTGCTGAGAAATCCAGCTCCGGCGCTTCCAAGCAGCCCTCGCAGGCAGCTGGAATATCAAGACCTGGGATAAGAGATACCAGCCCTCCACCATTCTAGATCTCAGGTACAGAACTGAATAACCCCTTGCAGAGAATTCTCGAGTCAGTCCCTTGGCAAAACAAACTTAACCTAAACTGCTACTTATCTACTCCCGCCCACATATTAGGCTTAGGTCAGGTACATTGGGGTAGGCGTAGTTAGAAGCACCAGTTGAGTACGATTAGTCAAATGTATATATGTATGTATCTATTTTATCCATTTTAAGTATCATATGGCTAAGAAACCATATCAATGCTTTTACAGTATTATTTTATAATTCTGTCTTTACTGTATGCACTTTACTTAACAATAAGTATTGCAATAATAGCGATTCATTTCTCTTGTACGAGAAAAGAGACTGATCAATAAATAACATCTTTTATTGAACACGCCCGTCTCTTCCTTTTCTCTACAATCTGGTGAAACTAAGAATGCACTGAACTGACTGAGTAAAATAAGTTGTCTTTTGTTTTCACACGACTCTAGAGATACACTCTTGATTAGGGGAGAGCAAAGTTGTCATGTTCTATGGTTGTCAGAAACTAAATCCCTTCTTGTCTATCCTGGGAGGTTAAAATCCTCCTTGCCTATTCGAGAAAGTTTCTAGTGAACTCTGAGCTAGCTGGCAAACACAAAACTTTAAGTCTAATATCGTCGGTAGAAGACCTAGTTAACCTCTGCCCTAGGTCTATACTATTGAAGATATTATTCCAATGCGCAGAGCCTATTGGGATAATAGGAACTACACTACACATTATTGCTTTTATGCCCATTTCTACCATTAACTGGAAGGAGGTTGAAAGCACAAAAAATAGCAAAAATAGGCAACGTCCCAGAAAAATGCCAAAAATGTGTAAACAATTTTGGTTTTCTGACAAAAGTCTGCTTGTCCCTGAAAGTTGGCAAGATGGTGATTCCAGCACCACAACCCTTTTTTTGATACCATTTGCAGGGAAAAAATCAGATGCTTTCATCGGTAGCCCTTTTTTCGCATTTTTCCCCACAACCCCAACATGTAGCTGTATCTTGGCTAATTCCTGGGTCCCCTTCAGGAGAATCCACAAACCCTGGGTACCTTTAGAATCCCCATGATGTTGGAAAAAAAGGACGCAAATGTGGCGTGGATACCTTATGTGGTCAAAAAGTTACAGGGGCCTAAGAGCGAACTACCCCAAATAGTCAAAAAAAGACTTAGCACAGGGGGGGAAAGGCCTAGCAGCGAAGGGGTTAAGTGGGTAATCCCATTAAGGTGGATAGAAAATTGTCCACTGGTCTAACATGTGTATCAAGTCCACAAACCCAATAGGACGGTGTCACAAGGATTGTATGATGTCATCAGTTAGGTCATCAGTTAGGTCATTTGAGAGGCCACTAGTGATGTAATTTATCATGTCATGAGTGTACGTAGTATGTGCATGGCATGGACACAAGTAATAGTAAGCTCAGTTAACTATAACTGGTGAATTTCAGTATATACATTGTACATGACAGTATTTATAGCAACATACAAGAAGATGGAAGTGCAAAAGCTCAACTACAGTACCAAGTTCATAAACTCTTTAGTGTATAACCATAACGTAATCAGTGAGAGGCATAGCATATCTTTGAATACTCTAACAATTTCAACCGTCTGATAAAAACGATCCTATAATACTACTTAAAGTATTCATTAGATCTTTCCCTGAGAGAAACCTAAGCACCCAACTTCAACTAAGCAGAGCAACATAGTCCTTCTCTAGAATATATTTAAAAATTGTTTTAAAAAACCAGCACCCAATCTCCAGTTGGCACTTAGTGAAGCTTGCACGGTCCTGCAGTACATCTCTTGCTGGAGTACTGAAGTACCTCACAGGATGGCCTTGCTGTGTCCTGGAGGAGTATACTGCTATCCGCAGAATGAACGAAGAAATCTATGTATTCTTTGGCTCTCTCGGTCCTCCTCATGAGTGCCGATGGAGGACTGGTGTCCCTACTCTTCTATGTTTTTTTTTTTACTAATTCAGGACATGGGGACAGAGTACCTGTGTTCTGTAATGGCAGCCGCAACACTTTTCTTCAAGTTACGGCCAGCCAATCAGATCGTTCAAGACCGAAAAGTCAGGTGAGAGAAAAGCTCCCTTGCCCAATCAGAGACCCTTATATTTTAAATGTAGAGTACCACAAGACCCCCTCAGGACCAACTGTCAGGATTTCACTAAAACTTTAAACCCTTCATGACTACCCTGAGCACCTCTTTAAATGAGATTTTCCCAAAAACGGCTGAAAGGATTTACACCAAATAACTAAAAGTACACTTTGTGTGTAAAGTTCTAAGTTTCTTAAGTGTGGGCGATAGGCAGTCTGCAAGTTTGGGGAGTCGGGAGGTTCAGTACCTGTCGTGCAGGGAGGCAGGGTGGGGGAGGTAGAGTGGTGTTGTGGGGGTGGGAGGACTTGTTTAATTTGTTTTTGTTGTTGTTTTATTGTGGTGAAGGTGATGCAAAACATATCATTCATTCAGACACACTCTGAACCGACAGATTTGGTGTACCAGAATTTGTTGCACATACTCGGTCTATGGGCAGATAGTGCCCCAACCCACCTACATACACTATGTCAGATTGTAACGTGAAGAGATCACTCAGAATTCTCACATGGAACGTCAACAGACTAGGTGATAAACTGAAGAGGGGGGTGGTGCTCCAATACCTTAAGAGACAGGCCCCGGACATCACCCTACTACAAGAGACACACCTCATTGGTAATACTTGCAAAGCACTCGTCCGGTGGGGCTATAGGTTGGTGGCACACGCAGGTTTTACAATTAGCTCAAGAGGGACTGGCATTCTTATCCGTAAACAATGTCCTTTTATAATTAATAAAACTTGGACTGACGGCCTGGGCAGATATGCTGCAATAGCGTGGACATGGGAGGGGAAACCCTTAACGTGCTCTCAATCTATATCCCTCCAGCGTTGAAGACAACCACGTTGTCCGACTTGGGTAAACTCCTACTAAATCTCCCGGACGGTATCCTGGTGTTCGGAGGTGACTTTAACCTGGCGGTTTATGGCCGAGGTGACCGGCGTCCTCCTTGGCAAGACCCACACGACACCTCCCCAATAATGGACTTTCTCCTTGCTTTTGGCCTAGTACACCTCTGTCGCCACTTTAACCCCCTGGAGCGGAACTTTACTTTTCACTCTGGTGCCCATGGCAGTCAGTCCAGAATCGACAATTTGCTCACACATACTGACGATCTCTCCTACTTCACTGAAGCTAGGTCACTGGCGCGTGGTATCTCGGATCACTCCCCTGTTATGACCAAGTTGACTTTGCCCCAGGATAATCACCACCTTACCCTATCCATAAACCCATGGAGCCAAAGGATCCCACAGGTCAGAAGTGCTCTGCTCAAAGGAGTAGTTCACTACTTTGTTGAGAATGCACATTCAGTTCAATCCCACTGCACGCTATGGGCGGCCTTTGGGGTGATAATCAAGGGTCAGGCACTTTCATTGATGGCGGGACATAAGAGGAAAGGACGGCTAGATTAGAAACCTTAGAGCAGGAGATTAGGGAAATGGAGGATGGGGTTGCAACTAACGATGACGAGCAGCTCCTTCACACTTTGAGCGTTAAACATCTAGACTATCATCAATTAGCAACGGTATCTGCCAAGGTGAAGCGTTAAGCAACTCTCCATAGAGTATACGAGTTGGGTGACGCCACCGGTAAAATGTTCGCGTGGTTAGAGAGGGAAGAGGCTGCTCACAGATGGGTGCCCTTCATTGAGACGGACACGGACGACAGGTGACAGACCCACAACAAATTGCTGAGGCATTTGCCTCTCGCTTTGCCTCTATATACTCTTCCACCACCCATACCACCCTACAAGATTCAAGAGACCTCCCGACCACTATCCCGGTGACTGTACTTACCCCGGATGATAGTGACTCCTAGAAGGTGACCTTACAGAGGAGGAACTTGCGACTGCCATCAGAGGTATTAAGTTGGGCACAGCCATGGGCCCCAGTGGGCTCCCAATAGAACTGTTTAAGCGTGTGTCCTCCAAGATAACGCCTGCTCTTCGCGGTATGTACTTAGAGAGCTACCAGATAGGGTATTTGCCCCAAGACTTGATGCTCGCCTCCATTGCCGTCATACACAAACTGGGTAAACCGGTGACAAGATGTGAGTCCTATCGCTCCATCTCTTGCTGACCGCCGAAGTAAAAATTCTGGCTACGGTATTGGCCAATTGTTTAATGCCAGTTATGTGTAAGCTTATACACCCTGACCAGTCAGGCTTCATGCCCGGCCGCAACACAGCCCTCAATCTCCGAAGACTCCATGGGGTGATGGGGGAGAACCCACAATATCCTTGAGGATGTTGCATTAATGTCTCTGGACCCAAAAATGGCATTTAACACCATTGAGTGGCCTTATTTATTTGCCCTCCTCGACCGCCTGGGGTTCGGCCCTTGCTTTATACAGTGGGTTAAACTACTGTACACAGGTCCCACAGCCCAGGTGGTAATCAACCAGCATACTCCCAAAGCTTCCGCTCTGCAAGGGTGACTAGACAGGGCTGCCCCCTGTCACCCCTCATATTTGCGCTACTGCTAAAGCCACTGGTGACATGGGTCAGGGGAGACCCCATGATCAGGGGACTGAAGTGGACTGACTAGTATGAAGATAGAATCTCCCTCTATGCTGACAATGTCCTGTTATACGTGGCAGCTCCCTCGGCCCCGATCCACAGGATTCTTCACATTTCTTGCAATTTTTAGCACCCACTCGGGCTATACCATTAACTGGACAAAGTCTGTCTTGTTCATGCTGCGGGCTCCTGTGCCGCGGATGCCCAATGACACCAATATAACAGTTGCTGTCAAGGGCTTCCACTATCTTGGCATCGACAACACTCCACACCCGGCCTGTTTTTATGACGTCAATCTTAAAGTCCCATTGACCAGGCTCCGAAAAGACATACTTCATTGGTGGACGCTGCCCCTCACTTTGCTCGGAAGAGCGTCATTGTTTTAAATGCTGGCTCTTCCTCGATTGCTATATGCATTGCAGAACACCCCCTATAGGGTCCCGGATGAATATTTTGTCAGTGTGGAGAGCGAGGTGAGAACTCTCCTATGCGACGGGAAAAACTCACGCATCACGACACATAAACTGATCAGATGATGGTATGATGGAGAAATCGTAATTACCAGATCTGAAACTATACTACTGGGCTTCCCACCTTGCGGTGGTCAACCAGTGGGTCTTCGCACCACCGCCTGAGCTGGCGACATATGGGTAATGGCTAAGGGAGGGTACCAACGAGCACTCTATTCCAGTCCCAAACGACAGCACCTCACTGGCCCAACTGCCCACACAGTGACAATCTGGCACAGCGCGACAAAAAAACTGGGGTGGCACAAGAAGTTAACACTGCTCACTCCCATGTCGGAATCTGAACAACTCGGTATATTGGGTAGATGCCTGGGCTTTGACAAGTGGGATTTAATTGGTATTTCCTCAGTGGGGGACCTTTGGAAACGAAATGCTATGGTCTCATTTGCAGCACTCCGAAAAGAATTCCAGTTGGCGGAGGCTGAGACAGTCCAATATCTTCAAGTCCGCCACACACTCACCACCGTCATCACCGGCGATGGGACTATACCGGAGGCTTCCACTTTGGAAGATCGGCTCCTGACAGATCCCCTTACATGCAAAGCAATTTTGCTCACCTTTCGTAAATTAATTAACAACACACCTGATCCATTGATACATCTCCGACAGCAGTGGGAAACAGACTTGGGATACCTGGAGGACGACGACTGGCAGGAAGCCATCTCCTCCCCCAGGGAAGATGCCATCCCAATGCGTTTATGACTCATTCAACTTAAAATCCTGCACTGATCATATTTATCTGCCCACATACTGGTCGAGGTGGGTTGTCGGCTGGATCCTGGGTGCCTTAGAGGGTACACAGCCGAGGATACCTTCTTCCATACGATTTGGGAGCGTCCAAAGCTCCAGCCTTACTGGGGGAAAATTGCCTCTACATTACCGAGGGTAGGTGGGAAGGCTTTCGTCCACTCCCCACGACTGTGTCTATTGAATGTGTGGGAAGCCACAGACTTGACTCAAACAGAGCGCACATGGGTGTCCTTGGGATTTGTCCTTGCTAAGAGGAATATAGCTCAGGGGTGGGGGACCGGAGATTTACTTAAGTTCTCAAAATGGGCTAACAACATGGATAATGCTATGATCGCTGAGAAGGATGCACTCAAACATAGAGGTTGCACTGCGAAATGGGATCATAAATGGGCGAAATGGAATACATATGTATATCGCCTTCAGTTGAATTGCGGAACAATTAGTTGGACATTGAACTTCTTACTGTCTAATAGTTGTCCTGAGAAATGATCTGTATGAGAATATGCCTATGTATCTGTATCAGTGTATGTATTTCCTGTATGGCTTTGTGGCCCACCTCTATATCACCACAATTGTTCAATAAAAAGAGAATAAAAAAAAGTTCTACGTTTCTGCCAAATTTGGTGAAGTTCTGTTCAGTCCGTTTTTACTGTATCCCTTCCCAAAACTCCCTGTGGAGATTAACACGGTAAAACAATGTTTTGGGCCTCTCCCTTTTTATGCGCCCTGCTTGACGTATCACTCCAAAACGTTTCAGGAAAGCAGTGATGTTGAACATTTTTGGGAACGTTTTCTGAACATTTGTTACTTTATGGACAGTGTGAGTCATGGCACTCTTTAATTGAGTTGCTTAATATGTGAATATACTTACAACTAACACAAGAAACTAACTCTGAGCTCCACCGATTAGTATGCTACTCCCCCAAAGTCACTTCTAAAGTTTATGAAGAGTAGTAAGTGCCGTGTATCAATAAATCAATCAGCATTTGTAGAGCGCTGCACTGTCACAACTGGGGGTACCTGGGTGCTGGGGTGAGAGGTCTCCGTCGTGTCAACTCCCCTTGCGTCAGGTCTGAAGGAAACTGCAGGAAGATGGAAAAAAGAAGCAGGAAAAGGCACAACAGTGCAGAAAAATGAGCAAGCAGAAAAGGCAAAACAGAGCAGATGCAGAGCCGAAGAGGAAAAACAGAGGGCAGAAAAACGAGCAGAAAAGGCAAAACACAAGGCACAAAAATGTGCAGTATCGTAACTCAAATGCTGGCTTTAACTATGTCTTTAGAGGTTAAAGCCTGCAATTTACATTCATTCTCTGACCTCAATGGTAACCACACTTATAAGTTGGGACATTTGAGTAGAATTGATTACATATTGTAAGCCCTCTCACAATGGAAATACTTGGGGATATGATGGGGATCCCTCACCCAGTAAGGTATCATAATAAATTATATTTCATTCTAAAGCTCCCGTATAAAAGGACTGCCACAGATCCTTTGCGTTCCTGTGGGAAATTGTATTTGGGGCTAACCTCAAAACTGGTCCCAGGATGCTTGTTTCCGGTTCATGGAAGACCTGGCTTGGCAGTTTGGGCTGGACTGTTCCCATGAGGCACAGTGTCAAGACTGATTTGCATATAGCTGGGTCTGAACTGAGGTAGCGAAGTGAGCTAAAGAACGATGATGGATTCATCTCAGATCTGTGACTGGGGGTGAGTGTTCGAAAAGTTGTAGCGCTCATCATTTTATTGCATTGCATCCTCTGCATTTGTGGATCCATATGACCTACCTAGTCTGACCACTTTCTAGCTGTATCTATCTAACTATCTCGGTAAGCAGCATATCTTTTCCTAGATTGCGTAACTGGTTAACATTTATTCTGTTTAACCCCTTGATCTAATCTTGGTTCATAATGTTTCTATTTTTCCAGACCCCTTATATTGAATGTTTCTCTGTTATATCTTTTGACCGCCAGTGTGTTTTCATTGACGCTTCAAATGCAGGTATTCTTGTGTGAACTATGTAGTCTTGTTTGTATTTATCAACACTGTTTCACCCACCGTTTCATTTGGTTTTCTGCACAAGGGCAATCTTTGGTGAACTCTTCACCTACAGAGAAACAGAAAGTTAATGGAGGGTCCAAGGGGAGAGACTTTTATAGACCTGCTGGTACCTAGTCCCCCAACTAGTCACTAAAACACATGGAAGGTACTACAGGTCTGACAAACACAAAGGGAGAGAAAAGAAAGTAGCAAATCTCTCTTTGGGACCTAATAGTGTCCTCTTTTCATACCCAGACTGCACATTTGATCTGGAGAAAGACAAGAAAAAAGAGAAGATACAAGAAAAGGAAAAGGATACCCATCAGCCCACTCATAAGTGGAATCTCGTCATCTGGGTATGTGTTGGTAAATGGTGTCCTCTAGGCTCTACCTTGGAATGGATCCATAGGACTGCCTAGCGATGGACCCAGAACATTACACCAACAGATGACAGTATATGAGCGGGAGGGGCTAAGTTTGCAGTGCTCAAAGAAAAAGAAGAAAAAAGGAAAATGATCCAAGTGATTCTAAAAATACCTACAGTGATGTCATAAAACACTTTATTGGGGCTGACCATCAAAGTGGTATGGTTAAAAACAGTGTGCTGATAGCATGTAAAGAATTGCTACCCACCAGTGTTGTTATTGGTCAACATGTTTCAGCCGAAAACGGCTTTCGTCAGGACCTATGGTGCTACTGCAACACTTACTTAATAGATGTGAAGTTGAATCTACACCCGCTTTCCAAAGTAAAAATAGTGTATCTTCTCCTGTATAGACAAAATACAAAAAGAAAGAAACAGAGACACAGACACATAATGTCAACAGAACAAGTTCAAAGACTTCAAGCTCATGTTTCTGTGGTCTTTAAGATATGACTACAAACACTAATAAGACACTCACCCTTATTGTGGGGAGAAAGAACCTCACCTCACCTGGCCACTGCTCAGGATAAAAGGAGGCCACGCACTGGAAATAGACAAAACACTATTAAGGTTATAACCAGTGGTGGTAGATAGAAAATAAGCAAAAGAGAAAAAGGATTCAAAACACATAAATAGGAGATACACATGGTAAAACAGTATGGCCAGAATGGTTTCTTAGCATCAGGAGAGTATGCCCAAAACATCACTTCCTGCACTTGCTTACACAGAACTGTAACCTACAGAATAGAAAAGGCACAGCTAGCAAGCTGCAGTCGCTGCGAATTGAGGCGCCTACTCCTGTGCTCTCAAGTTTGTACTCTAAAACCAAAAGAGTCCTGCTAACTATCCCACCGCCACTGACCTCTCCGTCGTTGCCTCGGAGTAAAGACTGAGCCGAGGGGGAGGCAATGACTGATGGTCACACGTGGTGTTAAATACACACTGAGGCGGACCTGAGAGGAAACTCATTATTCCCTGGTTCGATTGGTTGTCGGCCTCTTTAGGTGTTGGCCAATAGGAAATAGGCTCGCAGTCAGCCAAAAAGTCAAACGCGGTGTTGAATAGACACTGCGGTGGACCTGAGAGGGAACTCTTTATTCCCTGGTTCGATTGGTTGTCGGCCTCTTAAGGTGTTGGCCAATAGGAAAAGGGCTCGCAGTTAGCCAGAAAGAACCACCACGGAAAAACACGGCCGCATTGGCAGGCGGACCCGTGAGACGTGAAAATAGTGTATATTGTGTCTTTAATCCACCCTGAGTTTAAAACAAACCCCGGAAGTAGCAGCTGTCAACCGCGCCACTCTAAAAACGCTGTCGGACCTTTATGGAAACTGTCAAAACGGACACCGCTGCAGGCCCGCGCATTGGTTGCAGCGGAGCCAATTTCTTGTATCTTCTCTTTTTTCTTGTCTTTCTCCAGATCAAATGTGCAGTCTGGGTATGAAAAGAGGACACTATTAGGTCCCAAAGAGAGATTTGCTACTTTCTTTTCTCTCCCTTTGTGTTTGTCAGACCTGTAGTACCTTCCATGTGTTTTAGTGACTAGTTGGGGGACTAGGTACCAGCAGGTCTATAAAAGTCTCTCCCCTTGGACCCTCCATTAACTTTCTGTTTCTCTGTTCTACTGTGCAGCCTGGGCTGCGGGTCCTTTATCTTGAATTAATGCACTAACATTTTGGTGCATTCTCTGGATTCTTCACATTCTGAATTGGCGATACCATGGCGGATTTTGGCGGTCTGGGTTTCGATGATGAGTTCCTCTCATCTATTCTGTCTGAGAATCCAAGTATGCTAGACCAGATTCCAACCCCAGCTCCAGCAATTGTGGGAGACTGGGAAACGATATTAAATCTGAAGAAAAGTCATTCACGAACTATCATACACGGTCAAATAATGGCAGAATATTTACATGGCAAATGTTCACCCACAGGTCTCAATCGAACCAGGGAATAATGAGTTTCCTCTCAGGTCCGCCTCAGTGTGTATTTAACACCACGTGTGACCATCAGTCATTGCCTCCCCCTCGGCTCAGTCTTTACTCCGAGGCAACGACGGAGAGGTCAGTGGCGGTGGGATAGTTAGCAGGACTCTTTTGGTTTTAGAGTACAAACTTGAGAGCACAGGAGTAGGCGCCTCAATTCGCAGCGACTGCAGCTTGCTAGCTGTGCCTTTTCTATTCTGTAGGTTACAGTTCTGTGTAAGCAAGTGCAGGAAGTGATGTTTTGGGCATACTCTCCTGATGCTAAGAAACCATTCTGGCCATACTGTTTTACCATGTGTATCTCCTATTTATGTGTTTTGAATCCTTTTTCTCTTTTGCTTATTTTCTATCTACCACCACTGGTTATAACCTTAATAGTGTTTTGTCTATTTCCAGTGCGTGGCCTCCTTTTATCCTGAGCAGTGGCCAGGTGAGGTGAGGTTCTTTCTCCCCACAATAAGGGTGAGTGTCTTATTAGTGTTTGTAGTCATATCTTAAAGACCACAGAAACATGAGCTTGAAGTCTTTGAACTTGTTCTGTTGACATTATGTGTCTGTGTCTCTGTTTCTTTCTTTTTGTATTTTGTCTATACAGGAGAAGATACACTATTTTTACTTTGGAAAGCGGGTGTAGATTCAACTTCACATCTATTAAGTAAGTGTTGCAGTAGCACCATAGGTCCTGACGAAAGCCGTTTTCGGCTGAAACATGTTGACCAATAACAACACTGGTGGGTAGCAATTCTTTACATGCTATCAGCACACTGTTTTTAACCATACCACTTTGATGGTCAGCCCCAATAAAGTGTTTTATGACATCACTGTAGGTATTTTTAGAATCACTTGGATCATTTTCCTTTTTTCTTCTTTTTCTTTGAGCACTGCAAACTTAGCCCCTCCCGCTCATATACTGTCATCTGTTGGTGTAATGTTCTGGGTCCATCGCTAGGCAGTCCTATGGATCCATTCCAAGGTAGAGCCTAGAGGACACCATTTACCAACACATACCCAGATGACGAGATTCCACTTATGAGTGGGCTGATGGGTATCCTTTTCCTTTTCTTGTATCTTCTCTTTTTTCTTGTCTTTCTCCAGATCAAATGTGCAGTCTGGGTATGAAAAGAGGACACTATTAGGTCCCAAAGAGAGATTTGCTACTTTCTTTTCTCTCCCTTTGTGTTTGTCAGAACTCTTCACCTATTCATTCATTCACTTTCATTGGCACACTTTGGACCTCTTTGAAACTCTTCTTTCCACTTTAGGTATTTTTTCTTGCGTGCACTCCTCCCTCTCATTATGATATGAAATTCCATTGAATTATTGTTATCTGTAGCCTGCAAACGTTTAACTCTCCCTTGTTTGTATGTTTCATATGTAGGAATTGTATTTGTTTATAGATATTGTTCTGCATCTGATGTTATATTATGTCATATGCGTATATCAATGCCATTATCCTTGTAGGCGCATTTGTCCTTATGTCCTACTTTTCATCTGACTGCCCTGATGAAGGTGTGACCCATATCCGGGTTAGACACCGAAATGTGCGTCGGCGCTAAAGAACCATGTGCCCCGTTGTTTCCACCTTCCTTAATAAGAAGATATGGGATTTTGAACTACATCAACCCATCAGATCACTGACTATTTGATATTAACTATGTATTTGTTGTTTTTGAGTATTTAAGTAGGATGTATTTTGTCTGCATATGTTTGATATTGTCAAATTCATTTTGAGTTCTTAGAGTACATGAGATTGTATGGGTCTGTGGTTTGTTGTTTGTGTGCATTGAGAGAATGTAAATGTGGGACTTATTTTATGTCTATTCAAGTTGGAACTTTATCATGGTTATAGTTGTTTTTTTGTATAAAATTTGATAAAAAGGTTATAAATAGTCTATATTTCTCAATCCCTTCCCCTTTTTTCCTGCTTTTTGGGAGATTTTCTGTTTGTATGGCGACCGCTTAACAAATCAGTGACTCTTTAAGCGCTTCATAAGTATTGTTCAGGCAGTTTGGGTCTCTTTAGACTGTATGTTCCCTTGCTCACTTTGCCTCGGGATTCAAGCTACCCTGCCTAAAGAGGGGTGTTACCTCGAAACCGGTCCCAGGATGCTTGTTTCTGGTTCAGATAAGACCTGGCTTGGCAGTTCGGGCTGACTGTTCCCATGAGACACAGGGTCAAGACTGATTTGCTTATAGCTTGGCCTGAACTGAGGTGGCGAAGTGAGCTAAAGAACGATGATGTATTCAAACCAGATCTGTGACTGGGGATTAGTGTTGGAAAAGTTTCAGCGCTCCATCCATCATCTCTTTGTGTTTGCTTTGTTCGCCCTAGGTTTTCAGGGTCTGGCCAGACGTGGGTCCCTTGTTCACTTTGCCACTGGATTCAAGCTAGCCTGGCTGAAGAGGGCTGTTACCTCGAAACCGGTCCCAGGATGCTTGTTTCCAGTTCTGGGAAGACCTGGCTTGGCAGTTCAGGCTCGACTGTTCTCATGAAGCACAGGGTCAAGACTGATTTGCATAAAGCTGGGTCTGAGCTGAGGTGGCGAAGTGAGCTAAAGAAAGATGATGGATTCAACCCAGATCTGTGACTGGGGGTTAGTGTTTGAAAAGTTTCAGCGCTCTATCCATCATCTCTTTGGGTTTGATATGTGTGACATTAACATATTATTTTTTGTTTTGTTTTTAATAAATCTTTATTCGATTATGCGTCATAATCCTAAAAGATAAAAACATAAGAACCACTTAAATACGTTGCCCGGTTTGTCCTGGCTGCTAGCGGAGGCGATTCGTTCTCGGGGAGGAGAGGAGAGGAGTAAGGAGTCCGGGATCCGTGTGCGGACCCGTGTGCGGTGAGAGGCAGTAGGCGGCTGATTTGCGGTGGACAGTTCGTGTCTGCCGCTTTGTTTTGAGGTGGAGGCAGAGGTGGGAGCTCGCTTGCTACGCTCTCTGGGACGGCGGGCAGAGCGGTCTTTCTGCAGTCTCTCGGCAGCCGCGCTGTTGTTTTTCGGCAGTTGTCTGTGCGTGGTTCAGGCTGAAGTCTGCCCCCGAGGTGGTCGGACTCTGATATCCTGGAATTTGGCACCGTTGGAAACTGGAGGCGGAGGCAGCAGAGGCAGTGGAGGTGAGGCGGGGCAGGTGAGCTTGGGAGACCTGGAGGTGGGTGATTACCTGCTTAATAGCCGCACGTCTCTCCAAGCAAACCCCTCTTGTATCTTTGAAATTTCAAAATGGGGATCTCTTATTGATATTGACTTTGCCGGTGAACTTGTTGTGCTCCTGTTTCGGCTGGGGGCATTGTTAGAGGCTGCTTTTTGTCCTGCGGAGCCCGCTGTCACTCACCGCTGCACCCGGTCTCCCCCTGCCGCCGTTGCTTTCTCCCAACTGTGCACGGCCGCAGTGGGTGGGGGACCGTGGGTGCAAGGGACTCCGTGTTCCAGGTGCCTTTGCGGCCGGAAGCCGCTGAACCTGCACCAGGAGGCGCTTAAAATTGCGACACACTCCCGGTGGAGCGGGGATCTCTTATTGATATTGACTTTGCCGGTGAACTTATTGTGCTCCTGTTTCGGCTGGGGGCATTGTTAGAGGCTGCTTTTTGTCCCGTGGAGCCTGCTGTCATTCACCGCTGTACCCGGTCTCCCCCTGCCACCGTTGCTTTCTCCCAACTGTGCACGGCCGCAGTCGGGGGGGGGACGGTGGGTGCAAGGGACTCCGTGTTCCAGGTGCCTTTGCGGCCGGAAGCCGCTGAACCCGCACCAGGAGGCGCTTAAAATTGCGACACCCCCCGCGTCGCTGAGCGCACTGGGAGAAGTCCGGGACAAGGGCGGGGCCGTCTTAGGTCGTCAAAGGCCGGAGGAGGACGGGCCGGGCCCTCTCTCTTGGCGGCAACTGGAGAGAAGGTACTGTTTGGAAACCGTACTGAGGCACACCCCGTGTCCATCTCTGTACTTACGCTGATATTGCATTCATAGCCATTGTCCTTCCCATTGGATTACATTATTACTGTTTAGGTTATTGTCACAGTCTGACCATGTCTATACTAACCATGAGTAAAAGAACAGGTACAGCGGGTACTCTGGACGATTTTATAACAAGAGCAGAGCTCGTTGTGGCATGCGAAATTGAACTTGCGCAAAGAAGGTGTAACAGGGTGGTGGAGGCGTCACACAGTGCATGGTGGAAAACTGACTTTACCTCCCCTCCTTCCCCTCAGATGGACTGGACCCGATGTCCGCTGCTTCCTGCCACCGGAGAATGGCAAGAGGGCGCCTTTAACTGGGCGTACGATGAAGAAGACGAAACCACGCCCCCATATGACGTCAGGGGGTCCGGACTGGACAAGAGTCCGGAAGTCCTCTACTCGGCGTGCTTCGTCACCGGGGAAGACAAGGAGCAGAGCGAGGAGGTCGGGAGCGTTAACGGAGGAGACGAAGAACCGAAGGAGGAGAGCGAAGAAAGCGGAGAAGACGGGAGTCTGTGAAGGCATGCCAGGAGGCCAACGACCTGGCGAACCGCCGTGCCACACTCCCGAGGGAGGAGTGTGGCTTTCACAGGTACGGCGGCGTTTGGCAGGCTGGATCAGGAGAAGGGGAGGAGGTCCTCTTTTCTAACTTTGTAAATAATCCTTACCGTACCTATCCAGCACCTTCCAACTTCCCTTCCCTCACACTTGTGCCTCACAGTCCCTGAGTACTGTTGATAGGAAGGACTGGTGTCCCAATCTCACCCCGGTCTCCTCGTGGGCAACTTGTGCATTGGTAGCATAACTGACGACCTCCCTCTGTTGGTTTTCTTTCCGGGGCTGAACCACGCCGGGAACCAGAGGCAACGGACCGGCAAAGAGGTCAAGAACGTCCAAAGCAGGAAGAAGGACTGTTGCCATCACAGACCGGACGGAATTTGCAAGGGAGAGACTGACCTCCCGTAGTCGTAAATCCCTTTTGAAAATAAAACCTTCACTGATCAGAAAAAGCCTCCAGCCTATTTCTAACCCCACGCCACAGTTGGTGTCAGAAGTGGGATCCGCCCCTTCCATCCAGACACCCCAGATGGAGCAAGTTATTCAGCACTTGATTGAGGGGCAACAAAAGCTGGAATGGGCTATCACCCAGCAGATAAACACCGCCGACGCTGATAGGACCCTCTTTAAGAATACCATCAGTGCCCAAATAGATGGACTGCAAAAAGTTGTACAGAACCCTGGCGCCCCAGCACCACTGGAAAGAAGAAGTAGAGCGCCTCACCCTGCGGCGGTTTCCCTACAAAAATACGTGCCGGGAGAAGACCCCGATGCGTTCCTCACCTACTTTGAAAGGGCAGCCAGAGCCAGCGGGTGGCCAGAAGAGAAATGGCCTTTCTTCCTGGCTCCATTGCTGTCAGGGGAAGCCCAAGCAGCGTACCAAGTTGCGAATCATTCGGGTACCTCATCTTACCCCAACATAAAAGAGGTGATTTTGGATCATTTGGGCTTAGACGCAGAGGCATACCGGCTGCGGTTTAGAAAAGAAAAAGGGATATCCGGGGAGAATCCTAAGACGGTTGAAAATGGCAGCTGATAATTGGTTGAAGCCTGAGAGCCGTAGTAAGGAGGACATTATGTCAAGTATTTATCTTGAGCAATTCATGGAGGCCTTGCCCTACGGAACCCAACGTTGGTTGAGACAGCACTCTGGCCTCACTGCTGCACAGGCCATAGAAATGGCTTCCAATTATGCAAGGGCCCAACCACGCACCTTCCCATGGGATACGGACAAAGGACCCAAACTTGTTCCTACAGTAAAACAAGAAAAAAAGTCTAAAACAGGGCCAGAGCCCCCGAAAGCCCGACCTTTCAGGATGGAGATAACACCAACGAAAGGACCCCAGTGCTTCGAGTGCGGGGAATGAGGACACATAGACCGTCTGTGCCCCCGAAAAAGGAACACCGAAGAACCTATGGAGGTTGGATACATCTCCAAGGCAGTGATGTACACAGCAGAGATGGGGCCGTCCTTTTATGTACGGGTACTCGTGAATCAGAAATACATAAGGGCACTTTTAGACTCAGGATGCAGACAATCAGTGATCCAGAAAAGACTAGTGCTTCCCTCACAAATGGGCTCTGGTGCATTGGTGCACATAAGATGTGTGCACGGGGACGTGAAACCGTATCCAGGAGCTCACATCACACTCCATCCTGTAGGCAGAAACCTGTGTACTGTTAAGGTGGGGGTGGTGGAATCCCTACCTGAAGATCTTATATTAGGGGTAGACAACCCAGAATTTCTGTCCATGTTCCAGAGAGAAGTTAAGGAACACCTAGAGAAGCAGCCTCAGGGTACTTATATAACAGCTGAGCCCTGGGTAGTGGACCGCAGTTTTAAGTTTGCGCAAGCCAACGACCCCACCCTCCTTAATGCATGGGAAGCGGCACACGTCTCCCAGATATCCCCTACTTCCACCTACCCCCGTTTTCAAATCAAAAATTACCTGTTATATAGGGAAGGGAAAGCAGGAGAACCCCCACAACTGGTAGTTCCAATGGTATTCAGGGAACAAATCCTCTTCTATGCACACACCCACTTGACCGCAGGACACGCTGGAGCCGAAAAGACAACACAAAATATCGTGAAACTCTTCTTTTGGCCCAGCGCCTATAAAGAGGCCGAAAACTATTGTAAACAATGTGAGGTGTGTTAAAAAAAGAACATGTATAGACCACCAGCAGTCCCCCTACAATCTTTGCCTATTATAGGGAATCCCTTTGAAAGGGTCGGGATGGACCTAATCGGACCCCTCCCCCATAGCGCTGGTAGTGGTGGACTATAATACCAGGTTCCCCGAGGCTTACGCTATTAGTTCCCCGACCACCAAGAATGTGGCAGAGAAGTTAATAGAGCTATTTTCCCGAGTAGGATTTCCCCGAGAAATCCTAACAGACCAGGGAACTCCCTTCATATCAAAGTTGATGAAGGAAGTTTGCAAGACCTTAGACCTTCACCACATACGCACGTCTGCTTACCACCCCCCAGACTGATGGGCTTGTTGAGCGGTATAATCGGTCACTGAAAGCCACTCTAAAAAAAAGGTTGTCCGCCGAGAACAAGGATTGGGACAGGCTGCTACCTTTGGCCCTGTATGTCCTCCGAGCACAGGTACAGAGCAGCTTGGGGGACTCAGCATTCGAATTGCTTTATGGACGTAAGCCCCGATCCCTCCTCAATATAACCAAGGAAGCATGGGAGCGGGAGGAAGCTTCCGACCAAAAATCCTTGTTAGAGTATACCCACCAGCTTAGATCCAGACTAGGTAAACTAAGGGAGCTGACTTATGCCAACTTAGAGAAAGCCCAACAGAAGCAAAAACAATACTATGACAAAGGCAAGAAGTGGAGAACCATGGAAAAAGGCGACTGGGCCTTATTACTCCTCCCTTCTTCAACTCAGAAGTTCAAGAGCGAGTGGATGGGTCCCTACCAGGTTGTTGAAACCATAGGTAGAACAACTTATCGGCTGCAGATTTCCCCTGCTAGACAACAGACATTTCACATAAATCAGTTAAAGAAATGGATTGGGCCTCTTCCCAAAGCAACCCATTTCGGTTTGCCTACACGGGCCGACAGCACAACGCTAGACCAGCTACCCATTAATCCAGCTCTTTCCGAGACAGAACGGGGGGAACTCCTAGACACCTTACGTCCCTTTTCAGGTCTCTTTTCGGACATACCTGGTCGCACCAATATGGCTGAACACTGCATAAACACTGAGGAAGGGAAGGTAGTAAAGCAGAGAGCCTATAGGATACCAGCAGCTAGGAGGGGGATGTAAAAAGGGAAGTACAGGAGATGCTCAAACTTGGGGTCATACGATCATCGTAAAGTAATTGGTCCTCGCCCATTGTGATGGTCCCCAAACCGGACGGGTCCACTAGATTTTGTATGGATTTCAGGGCCCTGAACACTATATCCTCATTCGATGCTTTTCCCATTCCCCGGGTTGACGAACTCATAGAACGTATAGGAGAAGCCCGTTACATCACCACATTGGACCTGACCCAAGGATATTGGAAGGTGCCCTTAAGGGAAGAGGATAAGCGAAAAATGGCCTTCGCCACCGACGACGGCCTATTTGAGTTTAATGTCCTGCCCTTCGGCCTTCATGGGGCCCCGGCTACTTTCCAGCGAATGATGAATGAGGTGTTGGCTCCTCATACAAAATACAGCTCCGTCTACCTAGACGATATAGTCATCTTTAGTACCACATGGAAGGAACATTTAGACCACATAGTCAGGGTCCTGACTGCTCTACAGTTGGCAGGTCTTCATATCAATTCAAAAAAATCCAGAGCGGCATTCCCTAAAGTGAAATATCTGGGTTTTATGTTGGGAGAGGGAGTCATAGCCCCACAAGAGGAAAAGGTTAAAGCAATAACACATGCCCCTTTCCCCTCGACAAAAAAAGAGCTGAGAGCATTTCTAGGCCTCATAGGCTATTATAGGAGGTTTATTGAGAATTTCGCAAACACGGCATCACCCTTAACAGATTTACACAAGAAAAACGTCAAAAATACCCTCATCTTCCCTCCCCCAGAAGAGGCCAGACAGGCGTTCCTACCCTTAAAAAAAGACATCACTTCTAGCCCAGTGTTAATACCTCCTGACTTTGGAAAACCCTTCTCCTTAGCCACTGACGCCTCCAATGCAGGCCTTGGGGCGGTGTTGTCTCAAGAGGGGGAGGACAGGATGGAACACTCAATCCTCTATATCAGCAGAAAATTACACCCTAGAGAATGCAACTACCCTACGGTGGAAAAGGAGTGTCTAGCAATTCGCTGGGCTATCGATAAACTGAGGTACTATTTAGAAGGAAAGCCCTTCACTTTGTACACGGACCATGCACCCCTCCAATGGATGCAGAGGAACAAGTCCCTATACCCCCGTGTTCTGCGGTGGTTCCTGTTCTTACAGCCCTTTGCCTTCACAGTAAAACATAGAAAGGGGTCCGAGAACGATAATGCGGACTACCTGTCCAGAACACCTGTTCTCCACAATCTGGAGAATCCAGGGGGGAGGAATGTAACAGGGTGGCGGAGGCGTCACACAGTGCATGGTGGAAAACTGACTTTACCTCCCCTCCTTCCCCTCAGACGGACTGGTCCCGATGTCCGCTGCTTCCTGCCACCGGAGAATGGGAAGAGGGCGCCTTTAACTGGGCGTACGACGAAGAAGACGAAACCACGCCCCCAGATGACGTCAGGGGGTCCGGACTGGACAAGAGTCCGGAAGTCCTCTACGCGGCGTGCAGCGTCACCGGGGAAGACGAGGAGCAGAGCCAGGAGGTCGGGAGCGTTAGCGGAGGAGACGAAGAACCGAAGGAGGAGAGCAAAGAAAGCGGAGAAGACGGGAGAGTCTGTGAAGGCGTGCCAGGAGGCCAACGACCAGGCGAACCGCCGTGCCACACTCCCGAGGGAGGAGTGTGGCTTTCACAGGTACAGCGGAGTTTGGCAGGCTGGGTCGGGAGAAGGGGAGGAGGTCCTCTTTTCTAACTTTGTAAATAATCCTTACCTTACCTATCCCGCACCTTCCAACTTCCCTTCCCTCACACTTGTGCCTCACAGTCCCCGAGTACTGTTGATAGGAAGCACTGGTGTCCCATTCACACCCCGGTCTCCTCGTGGGCAACTTGTGCATTGGTAGCATAACTGACGACCTCCCTCTGTTGGTTTTCTTTCCGGGGCTGAACCACGCCGGGAACCAGAGGCAGCGGACCGGCAAAGAGGTCAAGAACGTCCAAAGCAGGAAGAAGGACTGTTGCCATCACGGACCGGGCGGAATTTGCAAGGGAGAGACTGACCTCCCGTAGTCGTAAATCCCTTTTGAAAATAAAGCCTTCACTGATCAGAAAAAGCCTCCAGCCTATTTCTAACCCCATGCCACAGAAGGATATCATTGAACCCCTCTAAACTTCCAACGTCCATGGGAAATAGGGACCAGCTCTCATCGGAAAATCTATTACCGGTAGTGGGCCCCGCTAGGCAAAACGTGAATGATATAGATGAATTAGTTCACCCCATTCCCCCAATCCACCCAGTTCTAGAAAATCCTATGGAGAGCCCAGGAATCTCGAGTATATTACGGACACAAAAGATTCCGGGGTCTATGGTACAACTCAATGGGGGAAAATGTGACAAGTCAGCAAGGGAGAAGAAAACATACCAGAGAAAGCGGAAAACGTGTACCAAAGGGGGGGGTGTAATCTTAATGAAAAGGAAGCAGAAATCATAGGCCTAACCTCTAGATCTATGGGGACACAAACTGAAGGCATTGATTTCAATGAATCTGTAAGGGACAGAGGAATAATAGATGGTCTTGAGCAGACGGTGGCAGACATTATTAAAACAACTTTAATTTCCATTCACAACCAAATAGGTGAATCAATGGATAGTAAACTTCGGGAGTTAAATATTGAGATTTTCCAACTGAATGCTGCTGTTTCTTATCTAGGGAAGAGTATAGGTGAGGGAAAAGGAATAGTTGCAGAAGGGGTAGATTTGATAATTGAATTAAAAACCTCACTAGAGAAGACCAAGGAGCATACTGACGTAGAAGTATTAGTTGGTAATGGCGCAGAAGTTGGAGGAAGGAGTCCAGATAGAATCTGCTCTAGAAATAACAAGGAGAAAGCTGGCCCTTCCTCGACAAGCAAGAGGGTTCCCACATCTCCAGCCATAGGCAAGGGAACAAGGGAACCGAGTATAACCCTTGTAGTGACATACAACATAGTCCTAAAGGGACAGATCTGGTTCCCAACACGGATGTCCTGGATCTCCCCCCTGCCTCATGCCCATATGTTTTAGTGCTAGTAGGGGTTCCGGTACTAAAAAAAGAGAACAGAAGGAATCCTGGATTGACTTAAAGAACAAAGTTATGGATTGGTTATCAAAATACAAATATTTTAATAAGAGGAAAGCCAATGAAATTATAATGGCACGAAGGGTAGGGTGGGTGGGAAACTCCCCAAAAGATATACAGGGAGATTGTATAGTTGTTAACTTCAGAAATCCACATTTGGTCCGATCCTTGTTGAGAGCTCACGAAGAAAGCGCTACAAGTTATATAAACATCCATGCACTCCCATTAGGGTACTTCTATAAAATTCAAAGCAACTTCTTGGCAACAACATATAATACTACATTTCCCGTGGTAACTCCTAATAGGTTCCAAGAGTTTTCCCAGCTGGAAGCAGTGGATTGACTGCACTTACCAATTGCGCAGAAAAATCCCACTAGGGTGAATGGGAAAACAGATGAAGGGCTTAATACCATTATATGTGCATCTGGAACGAGAAGCGAAAGGGGTAGCAAGAATGGTGATGAGCTAATGTCCCCAATTGATATGGTATCGAGTCCATGTGACAATACTTTAACAAGTTCCAATTTACATGTTAGTACACTCTTAAACATAATTTCATGGAACATTGCCGGCTTGAAGAAGAACACAAGCTACCCTGGGTGGAATGAAGATATTGAAAAATTTGATATATGTTTATTGCAGGAAACCTGGGCAACTAAGAATGTTCATAGAGCAGGTTACAAAAGCTTTTTCAATGCAGCTATCCCGTCTAATAGAGGTAGGCCGTCTGGAGGCTTAGTCATTTGGACAAAAGTCACCATTAATGGAAGTATACAACAGATAGAGACGAACTCCCCTGATATTCTTGGTATAAAAATAGTGACCAATCATAATAGGGAATTGCATGTATATAATGTTTATAGCCGACCAGGCCCGGCATCAAAGGAGTCACTTGTATTGGACTTAGTTTTAAGTAGAATTCAAACAGGTACAGGTATAATTATAGGAGAAGATTTTAATTGTGATTACGAGCCAATAAAGGGACTAGATTCCATTCATGAGGACGAAGATTTGGCAAACGAGATCCCTCAATTATTTAGTACAAAACAGGTCCCATGCACATCACTAGCACTTCAAATAATGAGCTTGATTATGACTCATGGATTAAGATCGTGCAATGGTCCTCTCCCTTCTGACACACCGATGGTTCCTACCTTTTGCAGGAACAATACTTACAGTAAAATAGACTATTTAGCACTATCTCTGGACCTATGGCAATATGCAATTGACTCCAAGGTGGAGATAAGATTAGAAAGTGACCATCGGCCGATTGAATTACTATTAAAAGGTGAAATAATATCCAGTGCACCTGATAGTAATTGTCCTTGTTTAGCAAATGCTGACAATGTAATTGTGACTAATAATCGTCGCGCAGTTTAATGGGCACACACAATAGACAATGGCACAAAACTGGCAAATATTTATAAACCATTTGCTAACACCTTTTCTATATACACAAATACTGAAGCTGTAATTGACGGGGGCTTATTCCTGGAATCACACAAAGGATTCATCAGGGAGATAGTCCCCTTGGTAACGAAGACAGTTAAAGCAGACACAGCGAAAGGAATTCAAAAGACTATGGGGAAACCTTGGTATGATAAAGCATGCCGCAGTGCTAAATCTGAATTAATAAATGTAATCAAAAATAAGAATAACAGTCCTAAGGTCAGGGAAGCAAGACAAAGATATAAGAAAGTACTTAAAAATGCTAAAATGGCTAGGGACGAAGCGATTTGGTCAGACATGCTGATTGCAGCAAAGAGCAAAGACTCCTTTGCATTTTGGAAAATAGTAGCCAAAAGAAATAGGAAAGAGAAAGGCTCTAGAGAAGTTTATCTGGAAGAAAAGATATGGAGAGACCATTTTACAAACTTATATGCAGCCCCGGAGATTGAGGTTGTAGGGGATCACTTGACAGTGTCCAGTCTAACTGAGTGTAATTTAGAGTTTAGCCTACTGGAAACAATCACTGCTATAAACTCTGTGAAAACTGGCAAAGCCCCAGGATTAGACTCTATTCCAGGAGACTTGTTCAAGCATGATATAAAAATTTGGGGGCCATATCTTAATTATTTGTGCAATTTCATAGCTGCTGGAGCAGATATACCAGTTACGTGGAGGGGGGCAGAAATCGTTTTTGTATTTTTAAAAAGGGCGATAGAAGTGATCCCGCAAACTATCGCCCGATTAGTTTAATAGATGTATTACAAAAATGTATGCTAGGCACCTTTTAAATCGAATTAATGTATGGATTGATGATGGAGATGTACTTACTAAATTTCAAGCGGGATTCAGAACTAAAATCAGTACTATAGACCAAGTATTTAGGTTTTGTTGTATGTGCTGGAAATACGTTAATCTAAGGAAGAACCATTTATATGTGGCATTCGTTGATTTAAGAGCCGCTTTTGACCTCATCCCCAGGCACTTGTTGTGGAAGGCACTTGACAGACAGGGACTACCGACTAATATCCTAGAGCAGTTAAAAAGATTACATCACAATAATTTTGCCAAGGTGAGGTGGGGTCCAGGAGGCGAACTGACTAGCTCTATCCCTATAGGAAGGGGAGTTTGTCAAGGTTGCGTACTGGCGCCAACACTTTTCTCCCTGTTTGTCAATGACATCCCAACTTTTTGACGCAAGTGCAAAAATTATTCACCAAAGTTGGGGGGTGAGGTAGTTTCGGCCCTATTGTTTGCGGACGATACTATTTTAATTTCCCAAGCTGCCAAAGGCCTACAATGCTTGCTCAACACATTCCATTCATAATGTAGCGAAAAAGGCCTAGAGATAAACACCAGCAAAACAAAATATACGGCAATAAATCCTCATAGTTCCATTAAGGGAAACCTGGTCTTAGAAAATCAAAAATTGGAATATGTACAAAATTTTAGTTACCTGGGCGTTTCACTCGACTCTAAAATGCAGTGGAAATCGCAAATTAAAAAAAGTAAGCTGCTGCTAACACAGAATAGTCGCCCAATATTAAAAAGGCATGGGGATAGCCGGAATAAAGCAGTCCTACCAGCACTTGAGGTGTTCCGGGCCAAAGCACAAGCGGCGGCCTTATACGGAGCAGAGTTGTGGGGCCCAACCTGTAAAAAGGCATTTGAGGTGAAAGGGAATATATTCTATAGAACTCTATTAAAAATACCTGTGCGCACTCCGACAATTCCGCTGATGCTTGATCTTAATATGAGGCACACAGATCATCATGCAATACTCAGGCCTCTAATGTTTTGGGTTAGGATTTGGACCACACCAGAGCTCCTTCACTATAGAGCAGTTCTAGTGGAAATAAAAGAAATGGATGCTTCCAACTGCATTATATAGTTTAAACATATTAGAGCATGGTTAGAGAGGGTTGGTTTATCACATTTCTGGAAAAGCCCTACTGCACTGACTCCCTGTTCGAAAAAGATTCTAAAAGTTACTTTTTGGGCTTACATGAATGAGCATAGAACGAATGACATATCAAATGGTTCGTTAACTTAGGAATTTCTTGTGTTCAAAGTAGACCCAAACTTTGAATCGTTTTTGAACGAGGTAAACCCACCCTTAGCTAAAACACTATATCTAAAATTCAGATATGGAATACTGATGTTGAAAAGCTGTCTAGCAAGGCGGAGTAAAAATGGGACGAAAAATGTAATATGTGTAGTGAGGAACTGAGGGAAGATATCACTCATGTTTTGTATTTTTGTCCAGCTTATGTGGTGCCTAGGAAAAAATGGATCAAACCCCTCTGTAAAAACATTGGCATACGTATGTATAGAGTGGGAGAAAGAATTTTAATAACTGATACGCGCCAGGTCTTAGTATTTGGTATTAGTAGATTCTAAGGAAAAAAGCGGGTGACATTTTTTTAATAATTATAAATCCAGCAAAGATTGGTATAATTGATTGTGTTTTAAGGAATTGTTTTTATAGTGCCTTTTTAAATTTTTAACTATTTAAGTATGTTTTAAAATATGATTATCTCTCCCCTCCGAGATGTACTAAGTGTTCGTATTTATGGATATTAATGATTTGGAACGATGAAATGTTTTTTATATGTTAATGTAATACCTGTCTTGTTATTGTGACTTTTATGATACTTCGTATCGAAATAAAGATCAAATATAAATACGTTAAAAACATGAAAATATACTGTCTGCCTTATTGCGCTCAGGTCGCACCGTACACCTACGGCCTTGGGGGGTACGAACCGTACCCCTACGCACCGTACACCCACAATCATGGAGCGTACGCACGGAACATACGCACCGTACCCCTGAAATCCAGGGGTGTATGCACCGCACCCCAATGCACCGTACCCCTGAAATCCAGGGGTGTACGCACCGTACCCGGGGGGGGCGTTTCGTACGCATTTCGAGTCGAAATCTGCTTTTCCGGACGTTTTTAGCTCCCGTATTAAGAGAGTCGTATGGAGTGTTGTCCAGACGATTTGTACTTGCTGGGTCGGAAAATGATGCTTCGATCCGTACGGACATCGCGTACTGCATGTTCCGAATGCGATCCGTACGGATTCTTGAGTCGTACGGTCCTTGGTACGATTCGTACGGAGAACTGCTTTGGGTGCACATCTACTACATCGTACGTACGGGGACGGTTCGGGATACGATTCGTATGGGAAAAATGCTCCGTACTGCGATTTGGACAGGATTTTACCGAATCTGAATCGGCCCCTAATTGTTACACAAAATAAATATTCTTTATTTCCTACATTATAACACATTTCACAACACACATCTAAATTTCGAAAAAATTGTACCTCCATAATTAACATAATTAATTATCAAATAATCAAATATTGTTAATTAAAAATCAAAATAAAACATATAAAAATGTAATTTACTGACCAAACATTACCCCTTCCACACACAAAATAAAAGTCAACAATAACCATAAGAACGTATCAATTAAAAAATGAATAATAATGAGCAAATATTTATTAATTAATAAAACATATAATACTTTCCACCCTCTACCCTATTAAACACCACAACACACACATAAAATTCATTACACAATTTCCATAACTAATTTTTTTTTATTTAACAACAACTTATTAATTATTTGAAAATAATTTACTTCACACCCTTTACCACTATAAACCCCACAAATCACATCTCAAATTAATTACACAACTGCCATAATTAATTTGTGATAAATTAATTACAATTAATTATAAATGCATTAATTTTTCTATAAGCAATTTATTTGAGTTTACGAGAAACCAGCAAAATAATACCAATACCAGCTGTTTGTAAGGATATCATGCAAGACAGGTATAGGAAAAGATCACATCCACATAAATGAACCCATAGACAGTCAAAAGCAGAGTCACACCCATTCCAGTTCTGGAGTGCTCTACAGGAGTGTCAATCCCCACCACCCCAACCTGCGCAGCGCATCAATCCATCCCTCTGCGCCAGCGCCCCATGAGGGAGCAACTGAGTTCAACCAGTTGGCCGCAATGTCCCTCTTGGCCACCTTCAGAGCCGTATTTAGGAAGATTTTTTCAGCTCTGGAACCGTCCATCCCCTCCAAGATACCCCGGAGAACATTCACGAGGTACCTCCCAACCCAGGACCTCGGGGAGTCGGCCTGAGGATGGGTGCATCAGGGACAGGATGCGTCTGGTCGGAGTCCAGCGCGATGGAGACGCAGCGGTGTAAGATAGGCAGTGTGGAGGTAGTATACCTGAACCAGGCGCATTCTTGCTGATACCGTGACTGTCTTGGGGGCCATCAAGTTATCCCTCCAATCAACATCATCCAGGGATCCGAGCCACCCCTCCCATCTGTCTCTGAGGTGTGATAGTGTGTTAGGGGTGTTATTAATGAGGGATCGATAAATACGGGAGATCCCTCCCTTCCCTAGGTTACCGGTCATGGTCTAAACCTCGGGTGGGCTATATTCTGGTAAGGAGGTGCCTTCTGACATGTGAGAGTGAAAGGCATGTCGCAGTTGCAGGTACCGATAGAATTGGGGTGCATAAAACGAGTGACGGGTCTGTAGTTGTTGGAAAGTGCGGATGTGACTCCCACACCAAACATCCCCCAGAAGTGAAATGTCTATGAAATCCCATGTTCTAAAACCGGCGGGATTGGCTACCTCCCTGAGTCGCGTACTGCACCACAACTGGGTATGTTGAGTCAGTTTGCCCGACCAGTGGGTGTGGCACAGCGAGGCACGCTAGGCCAAGAGCACCCCGCGGGGGGACCTCTGGTAGAGTCTGGGAATGGTGCATCCATACAGCATCCCTTGAAGATAGAGGTTTGTCATCCCTATACCACCGTCATAGGGAGGAATCCGACACTGAGCAAGGACTAGCCGAGATCTCAGACCTCCCCACAAGAATTCAACGGCCATGCCGTCCATCTATCGGAACCACAACCTCGAGGAGAGGTGCGTGTTCTGCAGCATATAAAAGAATCTAGGCAGGGTCATCATTTTGAACAGGGCTATTCTGCCCATAAGGTTCAATGGCAGAGTCTGCCACTAGAGGAGGTCAGCCCGAGCCTTTTTAACTACTTGGGTAGGGAGGCAGGGAGGAAATTCGGCCAGCTAGAGACTGAAGCGTGGATGTCAGGAAAGAAGGGGGAACATACCGTGAGCACATTCAGAGGCTGATCTCCCAGACTCCCCTCTAAGACGACGAAACAGCCCCCGGGGGTTGTGAATGACTTTATTCACCACAAAAGGGAGACAACGTTGCACCAGGATAGCCACCCCTCTTGATCCCCGGTTGAGTGCCAGACCCCGCCAGACCCCGCCATAACCATAGTGCACCAAGAAGGGGCAGCGATTGCCCACTAGGTGGGTCTTTTGGAGCATCAGTATGTCCACAGTGTGACGCTGGGCATACTGGAGGATCGCTGTGTGCTTGACCTTATCTAACAGTCGGTTAACATTCCGAGACATGATGTGAAGCGATGCCTGTGCTTCGGAGGTTTCAACCATAAGGAGAGTGGAGGATGAACAGGACACCTAGCATGGGCATTTGGTGTGGATGGAAGGGTGTGTGCACGCAAGGAAATGGATGCAACTCTGCACTGGTGGGTCCTGGACATGTGACTGGAGAAAGCTGGTACACAAAACAAATAAAGCAACCAAAACAAAGCGAACAGGAACAACGGTCCCCGCCCAACTGTACCCCAACCGTACCCCTCCCCCTCTCTATACTTCAGGAACTGTAGCATGGATGGATGGATTAAACCCAGATCTTTTGACTGGGTGTGAGTGTTTGATTGGTTCAGATGCTCCGTCCATCCCCACCCCCGTTTGTACCGCTTTTGGCCGCCATAAGTGTGGCAGGGTATGCTCAGACGTGAGTCCCTTGCTCACTTTGCTACTGGATTCAAGCAAGCCGGGCTGAAGACGGCTGTAATGCCAGAAACCGATCCTCGGAAGCTTGTTTCCGGTCCAGGGAAGGCATGGCTTGGCAGTTCGGGCTGGACTGTTCCCATGAGGCACAGGGTCAGACTGATTAGCATATAGCCATGTCTGAACTGGGGTGGCAGAGTGGGCTAAAGAACGGTGATGGATTAAACCCAGAACTTTTGACTGGGTGTGAGTGTTTGATTGGTTCGGATGCTCCGTCCATCACCACCCCCTTTTGTACCGCTTTTGGCCGCCATAAGAGTGGCAGGGTATGCTCAGACGTGAGTCCCTTGCTCACTTTGCCACTGGATTCAAGCACGCCGGGCTGAAGACGGCTGTATTGCCAGAAACCGGTCCTCGGAAGCTTGTTTCCGGTCCAGGGAAGGCATGGCTTGGCAGTTCGGGCTGGGCTGTTCCCATGAGGCACAGGGTCAGACTGATTTGCATATAGCCATGTCTGAACTGGGGTGGTAGAGTGGGCTAAAGAACGGTGATGGATTAAACCCAGATCTTTTGACTGGGTGTGAGTGTTTGATTGGTTCAGATGCTCCGTCCATCACCACCCCCTTTTGTACCACTGTAGCATCTGTTGCCCTAACCAGGAAACACAGGTATACCAAACTAAAAATGCTTGGGATTGGGGAATCGTGGAGGACCCCTCCTCATATCAGGATGTTCAGCGATAATGTCCAACAGAACACAAAGTAGTACAAGTTGAAGCGCAGCCTCAGGGTTGCAGAACTGACTGTGACCAGAAGATCATGTTGGGCTCAAGAAGCAGACTGTGGGAGAGGTCTGTGTCTGCCAGGTCCACCAGCGATGGGCGTGGCGAGCCAGTTCCAGGCTCCAGGCGATCTGAGGAGCCTGCTCTCCGCGCGGCGGTCTCCATGGGATAATCCGGATGTCTACCGATGACAGGGACCTGCTGGTGAGTCTGAGCGGCCACGTCTCTGGCCCCTTCTTCTGCGGAAGAGGTTACATTGTGGTTGCGGGTCGGGTAGGCCTCTACAGTGTCACCTGTGTCATCCCGGGGCGATGAACTTCGCATGGGAAGTTGTGCGGGATGCTCCTCCGTTACCCATGTCCGGGCCTCCTCAGCGGACTCAAAGAAGAGAGTCTTGTTCTGGAACAGAACCCTAAGGCGGGCCGGGAAGAGGAGCCTGTACTGGAGGTTAAGGGCATGCATCTTTTGTTTAAACTCCCCAAAGGAGCGACGCTGACCTTGGACCTTGCGGGTGTAGTCCAGGAAGACCATGATACCTCATGATACCTCATATTGGGGGCGCTGCTGCCTTCAGCCAAAATGGAGTCCCGGGCCCTAAAGTTGAGCATCTGCAATATTATCGGTCTATGTGATGCGCCCGGTGGTGGTTTGGGCGCAAGAGAGCGATGTGCTCACTCTATTGCGAACCACTTGGGGAGGGAGCCCTCAGGCATCCATGAGTGTATCCAACGTTCGGTGAAATCTGCCGCTCGGCGCCGCTCCACCCCTTCAGGAAATTCCACAAGGCGGAGTATGTTGCGCCGGGACCTATTTTCAGCATCGTCAGCCCATCGGTGAAGCTCCTGGGTATGAGTCCGGAGGCGAGCCACCTGGTCTTTAAGCTGGTGAACATCGTCCTCCACAGTAGATAGGCGGGACTCCGCATCCTTAATCAGGGATGTGGCAATGCGGTGGTCTTCTTTTTTTTTTTCAACAAGACTGGGTTGCTGAACTGTTCCTTAGATAAAGAATTGTGTGTCTCTGGCGTGCCCGGAGGGATGTATGTAGTCCCTTTGGGTATCCATTGCGTTGGAAATATTTGCCTCACACACCCTTGCGAGTGTCATGCTTCATCATTGGCGTTGCTCCTCGTCGGGGAGGCGGTGCAATCCCCGACGGGCTCACCTCAAAGAGGGGCTCTTTGGCGGAGATCTTTTAATTCCAACAGCCTATTGGTGAAGTGGGGGTATGTGGGCAGTATGTAGCCTGAAGGTGATTTAAAATGTAGATGGGGGTACCGGAAACTATTTTATTCAGGGGTCCCCTACTACAGATAAAAACGTGGATCTACCAATCCGGGTGCCAACTAGTTAGGTGTAGTGGCCCTAGATCTGATATGAAATGACAATGGTCATGCGGTGGTCTTGCCAGATAAGGGTCATGTCGACCAGATTGTGAGGTGTGTATGGCTTGAAGGATGGTGGTCAGGTCCGCAGCGTGGGGTGCCCCATTCCATGGTCCCTCTGATTGCCCCAGGTTCTGTGGTTGTGAATTTATCTATCTTGGTCTGCGTGGCGGGGGTCTTCGGGCCTCTTTCTCTGTCTATGGCCGATACCTGGTGGGCCGGAGGACCAGGCAGCTCTCTGATGGTTGGATGGATCGAGGTGAAGTAGGGGAGGATGATAGAAGAGGGGAGAGTGGAAACCCACTCCCCCGCTGCCCGATCGACGGACGAGATTTCCGCAGTCACTTAGACCCCCGCACAAGAATCCAGGCGCCGGGACTCCCAAGCGGTCAGAGCCGAGTGAGGGGGCAGCCACGACGGCAGAGGAGAGGCAGATCCACGTGCCATCTCCCCCGCCGCCCAAATCGGCAGCCGAATCCTCCCAACCGGTACCTGTGTGTGACAAAACCTCCAGGGCGTGTCACCCAGTTCGTAATAGCCACAGGAGAGGGGGGGTCAAGCCAAGCGCCCCGGTCTGGTCCAAGATAGTGCCCACAACAGTCGAAGGTACAGTTGTCCTAACTCCTGTCCCAGGCAGTCCACACAATCAGCAGCGCCACAGATATCCGGTCTCCGGGGTCGGCAGCAGTGCTTTTGCACTGAGGGTCTGTCTTAGGCCTCTAGCATCCTCCTGAGCAGACCAGGTTGGGGGGGGCCAGTGAAGGAGGCCCTGCCCCAGGCCCCACGCCGCTCGCTGTGTGCCGCCGATTCCAGCACCCCGAGGCGTGCACACCGCAATGTCGCAGGGCCAGGAGGAGGAGGAAGAACGAGAACCAGATCAGGGCCACGGGAGCAGGAAATGCGATCAAGGACGGCAGAGGGGGCCTCAGACCGCATGCTGCCCGACCTTGCAGCCGATCCCGCCTCCCATCGGGCAGCCCAGAGCTCACCTCACAGTGTAGCCCCCATCTCCGTCACACACCGGATCACCGCAGCCCGGGCACCCGACCGGTGCCGCTGGAGCGCAGCCGGTGTCAGTCTGCGTCCTCCCCGCCACCCGAAATGGCGGCCGGCGGCAGTACCCTGCCGCTGTGGGGAGCCAGGGGCTCAGATCCGGGCCTCTTCAGCCACCTCAATCCCCAGGGAGGACGGCCTCAAGCCGGGAGCGGGGTGGTGAAGGACCGGCGACGAGCCGCTGAACCCAGATATTGGGCAGCTGGACAGGAAGACCCCTGAGGGCAGCAGGCGGCGATCAGTCCTCCAGGCAGACAGGGAGGTCCACGGTCACTCCTCACGGGCACTCAGTTGAAAATCAGAGGGTAACCGCCATGCCCTGGACAGACTGGCATAAGCCGAGGCCACACGCCGCTGATGGGATCGTTCGGCGCAGGTCAGGGCACGGAGGGCGCCACCTTGAGAATGAAGGCCTCTCGCCGGCGAGGCAAGCCCCACAACTCAGGCTCACGGGGAGTTCCGCTGGTAGGAATGTGTGCCGGGAGTTGCAGTGACGCACTAGCAGTAGGTTCTGAGGCTGGATGGCTGCAGGAACAGGTGGATATCGGAGGGGTCTGGGAGCACTCCTAGAGTGTGTCCGCCATGTTGCGTGCCAAGCCACGCCCCCCCTATAAATTAAGTTTAAATAAATTACTTCACACCCTATTCCCCTATAAACCCCACCACCCAATCCTAAAAAAATTACACAATTAACATAATTCATAACAACATATTTAATTAATTAATATTAATTAAACAATTGATAAATAATTATTAATAAATTAATCCCCACAATAACACTATAAATTAAACATTATTATTACATTTATTAAAATGCTTGAATACAGGCACACTCGAGGACACGTGCTGACTGTGACCATCTTACAACACTGCTTGAATAGAGGCACACTCGAGGACACATGCTGACTGTGACCATCTTACAAAACTGCTTGAATAGAGGGACACTCGAGGACACCTGCTAACTGTGACCATCTTACAAAACTGCTTGAATAGAGGCAAACTCGAGGACATGTGCTGACTGTGACCATCTTACAAAACTGCTTGAATAGAGGCACACTCAAGGACATGTGCTGGCTATGACCATCTTACAAAACTGCCTAATAGAGGCACACTCGAGGACATGTGCTGACTGTGACCATCTTACAAAACTGCTTGAATAGAGGCACACTCGAGGACACATGCGACCTGTCACCATTTTACAAATCTGCTTGAATACAGGTACACTCAAGGACACGTGCTGGCTATGACCATCTCGCAAAACTGCTTAATAGAGGCACACGCGAGGACACGTGCTGACTGTCACCACCTTACAAAACTGCTTGCATAGAGGTACACTCATGGACACGTGATGGCTGTGACCATTTTCAAAACTGCTTGAATAGAGGCACACTCGAGGACACGTGCTTGACCATGCTTGTTACCGGTCCAGGGAGTACCTGGCTTGGCAGTTCGGTCTCGAATGTTCCCATGAGGCACAGGGTCAAGACTGATTTGCATATGGCTGGGTCTAAACTGGGGTGGCATGGTGAGCAAAAGAACGATGGATTTAACCCAGATCTATTGACTCGGGGTGAATGTTTGATTTGCTCTGCATTTAGTCCATCATCAGTGTGTCCTTTGCTTACTTGCCCTAAGTGCATCGCGACCTGCGGCGCTACCTGTTTCCTCTTCGCCGCCTACGATGCAACTAGCGGCACCCCAACAAGCTGAAGGAATTCTTGGATTCCTTGACTATGTTTTTTGCATTTCATCCAGCATTTCCTTGGATAGAACTAAAGTTGGGTACCTGATTAGTGCCTTATCTGGCCCTGCCCTAGCATGGGCAACACCCTTGGTAGCCACAGAAGACCTAAGACTGTCTAATTAAGCGTTTTTTCTTGAGTCATTTAAACGGATGTTTGAAAGACCTGGGCTGGAGACATCAGCTGAAGAAGCCTTGTGTGACATCCAACAAGGAAGTAAGGACGTCTTGCAGTACATCACACGTTTCAGGCAATTGGTGGCAGAAACTACTTGGGTGGAACAAACACTTTTTGCGGTGAGGGCTGCGAGAATAAATCAAAGACGAGTTGGTACATTCTCCTTGTGCTGAGACTATGACTAAGTTATTGGACTTAAAATTATCAGTTGAACATCAGCTCAATGAAAGTCGTTTGGAGAGATAAAAGTCACGACTCTAGCAGCATACCAGAGTAACCCGACCTAATGCTCGTAAAACAGAAACCCCAGTGCCCAACATGCAGCTTTCCACAGGAAAATAATCTATGCAGATAGGCTTAACTAGGGGACCTCTGTCTGATGCCGAACATGACCACAGAAGAAAACAAGGACTGTGTCTGTATTGTTGCGCCTCAGAGCACATGATTTGCAGTTGTCCCACTCCTCCTCTTAGGCATTCGGAAAACGCCAAATTCCGTCCTCTGAAAGAAGGGAGAGGACGGGATGGTCTGGTATCCCTTCGATCTTTACCTCGAATGAAACTTCCACCTCTTTCTTTCTTCTGCCTATGCTTGTAAGGCTGCCAGATGGAGTAGAAGAGAAGATACTAGCATTGTTGGATAGTGGTGCCAGCGGGATGTACTTGGATTAAGCATGGGCTAATGAGAGGCAAATTAGTCATGTCCCTAAAGTCTATACTGTGGACGGAACTCCTCTCATTTCCCGTCTAGTCAAAGACATGACACTGTCATTACAACTTACATTTGGAAAACACCAAGAACACTTGTCTTTTGACCTGATCGCCTCACCCAGCCATGTCATGATCTTAGGTATACCTTGGCTAATCAGACATAACCCGTATATCAACTGGGAGACAAGAACCATTTCCCTGTCATCGCATTTCTGTCAACAATCCTGTTGCCCCACTGAAGAATATTGATCTCCTACGCCAGTAATGCCTATGATTAGAAAGGAAGCCTGTACCTCCGTTAACTCCGTCCAAGGCTTACCAAGTCACTACCATACATATGGTGACACCTTTCAGAAGCGTATGAACGCGACGTTATCTCCTCATAGGGAGTTTGACTATGCCATTCCAGTGAAACCTGGAGCAACAGTACCCTTCAGAAGAGTATATTCTCTCACTGAACCCGGGAGACTCTCCAATAATACCTAGAGGAAATTTTCCAGAGTGGCCACATCGTTCGATCCTTGTCACCTGCCGGGGCACCCCTCTTCTTCATCCCCAAGGAAAACCAAAGATCTCCGACCATGTATTAACTTCAGAGGGTTGAATAAAGTCACCATCAAAGACCGCTATCCGTTGCCCTTGATTAAGGATATCCTAGAGTCGAGGGGGGCATGGTCTAACCGCGCTGCAAAATGGCCACTTGCTGAGCACGCTCTGCCAGCCGAGCTATAATCCTTCTACAATCCGTGACATAGGAGAGCCATATCTAACCGAAAAACATGCCTGGGTTTTGCCTGTGGTATTGTGCAGCAGACAAGCTGTTACCCGCTACCGCATCTGAGCTGGAACCGCAGAGGAGGCCGTGTGGGTGATCGCCTACCTGACACGCTGCGAGTCCCGATCCTGGGTGCGGCGCGGATGGGGCCTGCAGTTGGAGGCCTGGAGGAGGGCTTGTGTTGGTGACCAAGCATCTGTGGTGAGGTGAGGCTGCATTGACCGTTGGACCTGAACTGATGGTGGATTGCAGCCTCCTGCAGCACTTGGACAACCCTTCGGACTAAGTTAGGGCACAGCCACCATCTTAGGTGAGGACTCCTTCTTGTGCGATGCCCCGTCTGGAGCGGGCGGGAGAGCTGCTGCGGTCCATTGCCTCACGGGTGTGTGTGGAGAGAGACGATCTCCTTGTCGCTGCGGGTCCCTGGTGCCCTTTGGGATGGCTGCGGTCGCAGGGCCAGCGGGTGGGCCTTGCGTGCACCTTAAGCTTGTGGGTGCGTGCCCATGTAGGTACTGCCCTGCCACGAGTAATCCTGCTCTGCACTCCAGGCTTGCTGTTGCGGATACAGCGCAAGAGCGGGAGTTTAGGAGCCCTGTGTGGGTGTGCGTGCCCTTGGGGGGGTCTAAATATTGTGCATGTTGTGTCTGAGGTTGTCAGAACGACCGCTGGGCCTCACACAGGGAGCGGCATCAACGATAGGGGACCCAGTATATGTTAGTTGTGGATGGGCCTAAATGAGGACTTGGGGATCAGATCCCGGGCTATTACAGGCCTTATCACGGCCTTATCACAGGCATGAGACACGCAGGCGCACTACTGGCCGAGCTGGGCACTGTCACCAAAGTTTTTCAAAATACCCTGCGGCGAAACTCAGCCAATACCTGTTGTACCCCGTGTTCCCGTATAAGAGGCTCAAATTGAGTGCTATCATGGGCAAGCATGATGCGAAACAGCCTAAACTAACTTTTCAAAATAAAAGACAAACCAGGCTGATGTACTCCGAACTAGAGGGTAGCGCAAAACCGGACACTGGGTGAACAATGAAACAAACAAGGTGAGGACATCTGATCGCTACTCTTGGAAATTCGATCAAGGCTGAAAACCATTGACACCAAACTAGACGTACTTACCTCACAATTGGATCAAGTGAAAAAACAGGTAGATGCGTATGAGCTACGGCTTGATCAGTTAGAAAACCGCAGCACGGACAATCACGAATTCCAGTTTGAGACAAAAGAACAGCTGCTGCAAATGGATAAGGTACTCCACCTAATCAGGTCCAAGAATGATGATTTAGAGGACAGGTCTCGGCGCAACAACCTTCGGATTACGGGAATTCCAGAGACAACAGCCATATCCAAAATGGTGACCTATGTCGATGAGCTGCTACGTGAACTGTTTGGCCCTGACTTAGCCGTTGTCTTCGCGGTCGAACGAGCCAACCGCACGCTGGGCCCTAGGCCACCGATTGGTGCCACACCCAGGCCTATACTAGCTCGGATACTGAATTTTCAAGAACGAGACGTCATCTTGAGACTAGGCAGAAAGCAGGGGACTATCAATCACAAGGGAAACACCATATCGTTCTACTCAGACTTTACCCCGGCGGTGCAGGCGGCCCCAGAGAGTTTTTACCAGCAAAAGGTATCCTACTTCAAGCCAAGATCCCATATGCTCCATTATACCCGGCGCAGCTGAAGGTGACTTACGATGGCACAGTGTACTACTTCATGGATACCAAGTCTGCAATGAAGTTCGCCAAACATGTGGGAGGGAAGAAGAGTAATGGTAAACCTACGAATGGGCATAGCTCGGTGGCTGGGCTGAGTGACAATGACTAACTCCTTGAAGGACAAGTGATTAGGTAGTTTTGACTTTGCTGTGTACACCACCACACACAGACTATGGGATGCAATACACTGAAATTCAAGGGGAGCAGACACAACATGTACTATATCACTCGCAGATGACTTTGTTAATTGCGAAAACACTAATCAATGGTTCTCTCACAACTGTCTCGGCTACCCAGTCCTCGGGCCGGGTAGTATGCCGGCGACCCAACGCCCCCAGGGAGAGGTTCCAGATTAAGCTTCTGTTCCACCTCAGGAGCAAATGTTGAGTTTGACTTTAAGGGAGGGTAATTGCGCACAACCTAATTGGGGGGTTGGTGTGGGTGGGAATGGTTAATGTTGTTGTTTCAGTCAGAGCGGCATCACACTGCTACAGACCTATTAAGAGATGTCATGGAATACACAAGGTTCACATGCGGGTCCCACAGGGGGCTGGAGGCACCACTAAAAGTACCAGGAAACGGGCTGGGATCATGGAGGTTTTCAGGGTAGGCCGCTCCCCACGCCACACAGCGCCACCTGTGTGCTCGTGTCCTTGCCTGCTGCCACTGTAAGTTCACTGCTAGTATGAGGCTTTTGTTGTGCCATTCTGTCGTCCACTTCTATTTCTGCACCTGTTATTGCCTCATTTTCCTCTGTTACTGCTGACTGTTGCCCCCCTTTTATTTCCTATTCTCTGTTCCTTTTTCTGTTGCCCTGCTGTGTTCGTTGCCGCCGTTTTCTGCCGCTGACTCCTTTGCGACCCGCCCCCTCTGTGCCCATTCGCCGCCCGCACCCGCCTCATAGCTGCTCCTCCCTCCCACCTCCCCTTTTATGCCGGCTGCTGCACAGTAGGGAGAGCGACCCTTGACCCTGATTTCAAGGTAGGCCGCTCCCCACGCCACACAGCACCACCTGTGTGCTTGTGTCCTTGCCCGCTGCCACTGTAAGTTTGCCGCTGCTGTGAGTCTTTTGTTGTGCCTTTCTGTGGTCCACTTCTATGTTTGCCCCTGTTATTGCCTCAGTTTCCTCTGTTACTGCTGACTGTTGCCCCCATTTTATTTCCTATTCTGTTCCTTTTTCTGTTTCCCCGCTGTGTTCGTTGCTGCCGTTTCCTGCCGCTGACTACCCTGCAGCCCCGCCCCCTCTGTGCCCATTCGCCGCCCCGCTCCCGCCTCCCAGCTTCTCCTCCCTCTCACCTCCCCCTATATGCCGGCCGATGCCAGGCAAGCCCGTCTGCGCCCGTCCGTGCCTGGACCGTGCCCAGCGCCAGAACCCGCGCCCCGCAAACACCACAACGTCCGTCTCCGCTATGATGCCAACACCCTCCTTGCACTCAACACCGGACGACCACACTCCTGCTTCCGGGCTGCCCCGAAGTGCACCCAGGTACCATTCTCCTGCCGGAACTGCAGCTTCACCAGCATCCGGCCCGCCAATCCACCGACTAGGAAAGAACCCAACTACCTCAGATGCATTCTTCTCAACATCTGCTCCGCCCACAAACACGGCTTCGAACTCTGGGACCTACTCGACTCAACTTCCCCAGACGTCGCCTTCCTGACGGAGACCTGGCTGAACCCCTCCTCAGCACCCGACATTGCCACAGCCATCCCGGAAGGCTACAAGATCACCTGCAGGGACAGCACCAATGGAGTAGGTGGAGGAATCGCCATCGTCCACAGGAACACTCTCAGAGTCTCATCCTACACCAACGACACCCTCAGCACCGCTGAAAACCTGCAGATTTACACTGACTCCAACACCACCCTCAGAGGAACCCTTGCCTACAGACCCCCCGGGCCCCTTCCACAGTTCAGCGACTCCATCGCTGACTTCGTCGGCACACACGCCCTCGCCTCCATGGACTACATCCTTCTCAGGGACCTAAATTTCCACCTCGAGAACAACAACGACCGCAACTCCACCACCCTGATCGCCAACCTCAGACACAGACAACTCGTCATAACACCCACCCACTCCGCCGGCCACACACTTGACCCCATCTTCTCGGCAAGCCCCCACGTCACCTTCAACCACACCACCGAACTCCACTGGACCAACCATCGCTTGGTCCACTTCACCTTTCGGAAACTCGCCACGCACCACAGCACCCAACAAATGCCTCACCGCTGCTGGAGCAAAGTCACCAAAGACCAGCTAACCACTACCCTCACCCAGAGCTCACCTGTCGACCCCACCGACCCCGACTCCACCGCCCGCAACCTCAGACAGTGGATCGACGACTGCGCCAACACTCTTGCCCCGCTCAAGAAACCCTCCAACAGCCACACTAGCAAGAAAGCCAGATGGTTCACTGAAGACCTCCAGGCCTCCAAGCAAACCTGCCGAAAGCTAGAGAAGAACTGGCACGGTGATCGAACACCAGACAGCTACGCAGCCCACAAGGATGCCACCCACAGACACCATCACCTCATCAGATCCACCAAAAAGGCCTCCTTCAAAGACCGCCTAGACAACAACGCACACATCAGCAAAGAGCTCTTCAACATCGCGAAAGAACTCTCCAACCCCAGCTCCAACACCAACGACATCCCACCTTCGTAAGACCTGTGCAACTTGCTGGCCGCCTTCTTCCATCGCAAGATCGCAGACATCCACATCAGCTTCAACGCCACGACCGCCCTACTACCACTGAGACCTCCACCCCCACGACCACCATCCGCACCAATCACCTGCTATCCTGCACCAATGTAAATGACGACGACACCATCAAGATCATGAACACCGTCCACTCCGGCTCTCTGTCAGACCCTTGCCCGCACCACATCTTCAACAAGGCCAGCACCGCCATCGCACCCTATCTCAGGGAGGCCATCATCATTTCCTTCGAGACAGCCACCTTCCCAGAGAGCCGGAAGCAAGCCGCGATCAACGCCCTACTCAAGAAGCCCAAGGCGGACCCCAAAGACCTCAAGAACTTTCAACCCATCTCCCTGCTCCCGTTCCAGGCGAAGGTCATCAAGAAGGCCATAAACAAACAACTGACCCGCTACCTCGAGGAAAACAACATACTGGACCATTCCCAGTCCGGGTTCTGCAGCAACCACAGCACCAAAACTGCCCTCATCGCAGCCACCAACAACATCATGACCCTGCTAGACAACGGAGAAACCGCAGCCCTCATCCTCCTGGACCTGTCCGCCGCCTTCGACACGGTCTGTCACTGCACACTACGCACCCGCCTCCACGACGCCGGGATCCAAGAGAAGGCCCTGGACTGGACCACGTCCTTCCTGTCCAGCAGAACATAGAGCGTCCGCCTCCCCCCTTCCGCTCCAAAGTCACCGAGATCATCTGCGGCGTACCCCAGGGCTCATCTCTCAGCCCAACGCTGTTTAACATCTACATGGCACCGCTCGCCCACGTCGCCGCACTGCACGACCTCAACATCATCTCCTATGCCGATGACACCCAGCTGATCCTTTCCATGGAACCCCACACCGCCAAAACCAACCTCCACGAAGGAATGAAGGCCATCACCGAATGGATGAGGAACAGCCGGCTGAAGCTGAACTCGGACAAGACGGAGGTTCTCATCCTCGGATCCACCCCCTTGGCCTGGGACGATTCCTGGTGGACGACCGCACTGGGAACAGCTCCAACACCGACCGACCACGCACGCAACCTAGGGGTCATCCTCGACTTCACCCTCTCCATGTCTGAGCAGGTCAACGCCGTCTCTTCCTCTTTAACACCCTCCGCATGCTCCACAAGATCTACAAGTGGATCCCCACCGAAACGACAAGAACGGTCACCCAGGCCCTCGTCAGCAGCAGGTTGGACTACGGAAACGCCCTCTATGCAGGAGCCTCGGCCAAACTCCTGAAACGAATTCAAAGCATCCAAAATGCCTCTGCATGCCTGATCCTCGACATCCCTCGCCGTAGCCACATCACATCCCACCTGAGAGACCTGCACTGGCTCCCCATCAACAAGAGGATAACCTTCAACCTCCTCACCCAAGTACACAAGGCACTTCACAACACCGGACCAGCGTACCTCAACAGACGACACAGCTTCCACACCCAAACCCGCCAGCTCCACTCCGATGACCTCGCCCTTGCCACAGTCCCCCGCATCCGAAGAGTGTCCTCCGGCGGCAGATCATTCTCCTCACCCACCTACGGCAGACCCAAGACCTGCTGACCTTCAGAAGACTCCTCAAGACCTGGCTTTTCGAGCAGTAGCAGCATTCCCCACCCCCCAGCGCCTTGAGACCCTCACAGGTAAGTAGCGCACTTTATAAATGCTATGATTGATTGATTGATTGACTCTAGTCACTCACCATATGGCATCTATTAGCACGCAATCAATGGTATGACATCTTTGAATGTATTAACCTGGAATATCCGGGGCCTGAACGGCCATAGAAAAAAACCAGATTGGTTCATGCCTATCTACTTAGACACCATATGGATGTATGTTTCTTACAAGAGACGCACCTAAATAGTACCTCTATATCTAAGTTGTTGGGGACACATCTACTCCTCCATCTACTCCTTCATCTACTCAAACTATCCACAGGGAGTGGCCATATTGATGCGACCGGGGCTGCATTGGAAGATGTCTGAATCTCATGTAGACCCAGAGGGACACTATGTGATCTTGCTTGAGAGCTTGCCTGGGTGGCGGTTACGTTTGCTGCATTATACAGGCCTAATACAGACAGCCCAGATTTTCTTCAGACGGTGTGGGAAAAAATTAAATCCACGGGTGCGACACTATAATATGGGGGGGGGTGATTTTAATACAGTGCTCAACGATGCTGTTGATAGAAAGGGGTCGTCTCGCATGATGCATTCCAATTCCAGTACCACCTTAAATGCCATAATCTCAGATAGTAATCTTTCTGATATCCGGCGAAGACGTAAACCAAGCATGACAGAAGGCACCTGCATCTCAGTACAACATAGCACCTGGTCGAGGCTGGATTTTTGGGTATCGCCCCGTGACGTGGAGATGTGGGCACTGGAATCTGCTCATCTTCCCAGAACACTCTCAGATCACGCTCCCTGCCTCTTACGGTTGCTCTTGCCAAATACGCCAAATAAAATGTTCAGTTGGAGACTCCCCCCCCCCGCACCCCCCCAACGCCTTGCTAGATGAGGCCTTCAAGGAGGAAATACGTGGGACATTGAGGAATACTTCACCCTAAACACTGGCTCAGTTACATCTCAGGCCTCCTTGTGGGAAGTCTTCAATGTGGTCATCAGAGGGAAATGTATAGCGCACCAGGCTGGAGTACTGAAGGCAATCAGGGGTACTCTGGCCTCCCTCGAGGCTCGCATAAAGGAGCTTGAGTCACAATACTACACCACAAACGATCCTGCTCTCCTAGCTTCAATAAAAGAGGCACTCACAGAATTTGAGGAGGAAGCACAGCGCAAGGTAAAATTCATGGGCAAACACACACAAGCTAAACAGTATGGCGAGGGAGACAGGCCAGGTAGAACTCTAGCGCATATGCTCAGGGCACCACGTTCTGCTGCTTACGTCACTGAGCTCCTGGGAGTAGACCATACTCTGATTAGAGGCCCGAAGGGCATTGTCGATTGCTTCACATAATTTTACGCTATGCTATACACGGGCACGCACCGATCAGTGCCTGAGGATCTTCAGCCATTTTTGGAATCCCTAGAGTTACTTTGGCTGGTCCAAGTTATACGCAGCATACCACTAGATAAACCCAGGCCCCCGATGGACTGACCCCCACGTTTTACAAGGCGTACGCGTTAGAGCTGGCCCAACATTTATGAATAGGTGCAGAATTCTGGCATCCTGCCTCCTTCGATGCGTGAAGCCATGATAATTACGCTGTTAAAGCCCGGGAAACCCAGCAATGAAGTAGACTCCTTCAGACCACTATCACTAATAAATGTATATGTCAGAATCTTTGCCAAGCTGCTTGGGAGTAGACTCCAGCTATTACTCCCACTCATTGCTCGCCTGTGTCAATCGGGATTCATCCCAGAGAGATCAACCGCCCACAACCTCTGCATCTTTTTTACAGTAGTACATTATTTACATCCACACTCTCAGGCGGTCGCTGTACAACTTGACGCCACAAAGCGTTTAACATGCTGGAGTGGACATACCGATTTGCAATACTGGAGCGAATGGGTTTCAACCCTCTGTTTCTGGGTCTGATACGACTGCAAGTATAGGTGTGAATGGCATCCCATCCTCATCATGCGATGAATGAGGCAGGTGTGTCCCCTCTCTCCTTTCCTCTTCACCATTGCGATGGAACCACTAGCGGCATGGTTGAAACAGCATCACGCCGACAGTGGGTTGGGTTTTAGAACAAGAGGTCTCCTGGTCTTTCTATATGCGGACAATATTACCCTTTATATTATTGATCCTGCCGTGAACACTGCCCCCATTATTCGAGAACTGATAAAAATGGGAGGACTTTCCAGCATATCTATATATTGGGCCAAGTCCACTCTCTTCCCACTCACGGACAACGCAGCTCCATTCCCTGTTGAGTACCCCTTCAGTGGGCAGATGGCTCGGTGAAATATCTTGGGATCTGGCTTAGTAGGGAACTGCAGGAGATCTGGAACATGAATTTTGGGATGGCCATTGCATGGTTGGAGGGAAAAGTGAACGCCTGGGCTAAGTTGCCTCTGTCCCTGGCTGGGAGGATAGCGAACGCCAAGAAGGTGGTATTGCCCAAACTCCTGTATTTATTTGTAAATATACCAGTCCCCCTCCAACAGGCGTTCTTCAAAACATCCATGGTGTGGGCGGGGTGACCGGCGCAGACATCATGGGAACTCTTGACACTGCCTTTGACTCAGGGAGGGCTGGGTGCTCCAGACATGCTGTTATATGCCTACTGTGCACAGGCCCAATTCTTGCACTACTGGGTGCACCCCACCCCATTCCAGCCGCACACGGCGGTCAAGCTGGACGTGGCGGCGCTGGTCCTTCTGCGGGTGGCTGTCTATCAGCCCTGTAGGCGGCCACTTGGGCCACTTGATGGTATAGATATGGTCTAGACCCTGTGCTGGGCGTGGGTCAGACAATATAATATAATATATATATATATATATATATATATATATATATATATATATATATATATATATATATATATATATATATATATATATATATATATACAGACAGGGTCCCCTCGCAGGCTCATAAGGCGCTTATATAGCAATATGCAGAACGCTGCCCCCTTAATAAGGCCGAAGGCTCTTCAGAGTTGGAACTCAGAGCTGCATACTCAGGGAAATGAGGACCAATGGGCCTTCTCCTGCAATCAGCTCAAGGCGCTGTCCCCCGATTTCAAATTGAGATTAAATAATTTTAAATACCTACATCGCTTTTACAGAACTCCCGTTCAGCTCCACCCCATGGGAATTAGAGCAGACGACTGCTGCTGAAGATGCAGCTACACACCAGCTACCTTCGTTCACACAAGACGTGGAGCTGCCCGTCCTTGGCCACCTAATGGACCGTCATCTTCAGTAAAATACATGACATAATAGACACATCACCGGATCCTGAGTCGCTTACCGGGGTACTGTGTTATGTGAAAAATACAGCTGCAGAAACACGAAAACTTCATGCCATGTTGTTGCTGCTCGGAAGGGAAGGACAAGGGAACCCTACTCACTACGGAACCAGGGTGCGTAATTTATAAAAGAAGACAATGGTTCCAGTGTAATAGTACTGTGTAATATACTAGTATGTCAAATGCGCAATCGCGATACAAAGGTTTGAGTGGATGTCCAAGAGAGAGGGCCAAACACAACAAGGGTTTGTTACCAAATATGTCTGTATTAATCACGAAATATATAACAATAAGCATAAACAAAATTTGAAGTGCAAAGTGTCCCAAGTGTCATATGAACCTAACAGTTGAGTGACATGTGGTGACAATATTTACAAGGTTTCACAAATTGTATCTCGTAGAAAGTGACCAATGTTGAATTTTTCATGTAATAACTCCAGCAACTATATACAATAATTTGTGCTGCGTGACTGGTTCACTTTCATCAATCGTGTCAACGGCGTTTTGACCCATTGAAGATGTGGGGTCTCATCAGGACCTATGATGGTCGGGACATCTAAAAAAGAGCAAGGGGTTGTGTAAGAAAGGGACCAGAATCCAATATATATTAATTGGATCAAGTTGGACAAATTAGACTTAATACCTGTATTCATCAATCGCTAAGCTCATGTGCGTAGTGTCAACCGTGAATGTCTGACAAAATGTCGATATACAAAATATCGACCTACAAAAATATCGCAACAAAAATATAAATGTCAACAATATCGATATCCTATCTCCAACAAGGTAAGTACAAAAATATCGAGAAAAAAAATATTGATGTCAAAAATATCATCTTTAAAAAATATTGTTTTTTTCAATAAATGTTACATAAATTAAATAATACTTATAAATGTAATAAACAGTTAAAAATGTTATAATATTTAAAATTAATAAATAATATATATATTGTAATAAAATAATTAAACATATACATATAATACATAATATATACTTCCTTTATAATAATTTTTTACAATTATTTTAATAACTTATAAATAATTAAAAATATTATAAATTACAAATACATCTATACACATAAAATATTAATATAAAAATAAAATTAATAAAAATGTAAAACAAATTTACAAAAGTAAGTAAATGTTGGATAGCATAGGGGTAAAAATTACTATTCCCACTCCAAAGAGTGCAACAGTAGGGAAAGTGTTGGATAGCGTTAGGGTAAAAATTACTATTCCAACTGCAGAGAGGGCACCAGTAGGGCTAGTGTTGGATAGCGTAGGGGTAAAAATTACAATTCCCACTCCAGAGAGTGCAACAGTAGGGAAAGTGTTGGATAGCTTAGAAGTTAAAAATAACATACTTATAAATAAATAATGTTTTAAAATATAAAAAAAAAATTCTTCTCGGAGTCACGTGTGGTGGAGGAGGAGGAGGAGCAAGCTGAGAGCAAGCGAGCGAGCGAGCAAGCCAAGACCGCGGACCGCAGCGGGGGAAGACGCCGAGAGATGCCCGAAGCCGGATGCCGGGTGCCGGGTGCCGGGTGCCGAGTGCTAGGTGCCGTGGTCGAAGGAATTGCCACAACCACAGGCCGCTACTGCCAAGAGGGAGAGAGGCGGGTTGGCTGTCGATAGCGGGTGGCGGCTCCCGCAGACGGGCACCGGCTCCGCGCCGCCGCCCCCCCTCCCCCTGGTCGTCTCTCACTCCGGATTGGGCTGTGGACTGGGCTGGGCTCCCTAAGCTCTTGGCGAACCAACTTGAGCCCCATCCCACCTCAACTACCCTGCTCTTGCCTCGGGATCAGATCGGAGCTGCTGGGAGAAAGCAGAGAGCAGAGAGCGACGGTGTGGGGGCTTCTAGCCTCCTGGCAAGCCCCCAGGTGAGCCTCCAGGGACAAGCTCGTGCATGTGCCTCAAAGTGGAGTGAGCAGAGTACAGTACAGGGGGTACAGGGGTCTGATTAACAAGGCGCTAAGTGGCGCTAAGAGACGCTCGACTCGGCTTGGTTTTGGGGGATCGGAGAGGTCGACTACCTGACTGTTCTCAGAGCGACCTGCTGACAACAGCCAAGAAGAGCTACCAGAGTGAACTGTTTTTTTAAGCAACAAAAAAAAAAACCCTGAATCACTGCAATTCAAGGAGACACAGAGTCACAGAGAGGCACTACCCTTGCTAAGGTGGAGGTGAGAGGGGAGAACCAAATGCGAATGCAGTAAAAAAGCGGCAGAAAAGGCAGAAAGGCAGGTGGCGCGAGTAGTGGGCAGCTAACACGAAACCCCGAGACCCCTCTTGCTGCTGGAGCCCCGAATGGGGCATTGTTGTGTCTGTAGTGGGCACTGACGGGCTGCTAGTTCCCGATGGAGGACAACTGGCCCACCGACCCGACTGGCGTTCTACCATATAACAGGGGAGCGCAGGAAGGGTAAAGGAAGGGCTAAGGGAAGGCAAGAGGAGGGCAAAAGGCAAAAGGTAAAAGGAGAAGAAAGCCCACGCCAGACCCCAGACCCCAGACCCCAGCATGGGCTAGCTGCTGGTCTTACGAAGGCGGGATTTTTAGGGAAATGAGATCTGGGAGAGTTAGACAGGCCCCAACTCAGAAAACTCAAAAAACCAAGAGTGACAAGCAGAGCAAGAAAGAAAAAAAAAAAGGTGCGAAATCAGAAGCAGAAGGCTGTGCCACCAAGCAAAAAAGCCCTCTAATAACACCGATAACAACAATGTTTAGAAACGCAACGGAAGGCGGCAAAAGAAAGCTAGTGCTGGGCGAAAGACTGCTATTGCTTAAAGACCCTGGTGCAGCCATTTACTCTACAACAGCGGAGATTCCAGGCCTTAAGACTCCTCTGGCTCCCCAGACTCTTTCTCCGCCCAGGAACGAATAAAACAGGGTACAAAACGAAGTGGGTCAAAAATCAGATGGCTCCATCAAACAGTGGCTTTTACGAAAACCAAGCCAGAACGAGGAAAAGTCCGGCCTGACCAGTCTGACCCTGGCAGAAATGGAGGAGTTGATCAACTGCACTAGTGTAGGTATGGCACACAAAGAGGTCTTAAGCCTGAGCTCGGATCCCGTACAAATAGACGGAAACAAAAGTGAGGGTACTCCATACAACACTACTGAAGACAATTCAGAGCAAATGAACCAAACGGACCAGCAGAATCAGACAGCAGGCGCATCAAACCCCGAGCAAAGGGCAACAAGCTTCAGGGAAAAATCCTACTCGCCAACAACAATTCTCAAAACGGCTCAAGGGGACCTTACATCTTCTACCCCGAAGCCAGTAACAAACAACGCAAGACTAATACGGCTCCAGACAGCCGCCCAGGTCCACCAGTTGGACCAAGAAGACCAAGAAGGAATAGACAATGCCTGGCCAACTGAAAGAATGTCACCTACAACCAAAAACACCATGCAAACAACTCCCTCCGAAGTAATAGCCCAAACGGGCAGAAAGTCCCAAGTTAATCCTAAAAACAATACAACTTTAAACGAATCCTTTCAGGGAACTAAAACCACGCCAAGAAACACCAACATAACTCCGGCTGGGAGGGCGATGAAAAAATCAATCGGCTTCACCAAGATCAAGACCCAAAACAGACCAAGGAATCAAAACCGCAGTACCAACAAGGAGCGACAGCCAGTAGTCAAAGCGTTTTCACGGAGACATCCAAATCCTTATTGAATACACTACGGACAACAATAACTGCATTCAATATGCAAAATGACAAGATGGATATCCAAATAGACCTTATGAACATCATAGCAATACAAATAGCTGGGATCAACACCAAACTGGAGAACATCAACAATCTCATTTCAAGAGACCAGGCAAAATATTCTATCCAGTGAGCATGCAGCTCAATAATCGACAAACTAAAGCCTGCTTCCCACATTCCTTGAACAGATAATCCAAATAAATAAATCTACCCTGGGTGTGAATGTAGAAAAAAAAGAAAATGAACCAAAAAACCTTATAACAGAAAACAACCAAGTTCTCCTAAACCCAGAGCCTTGCGAGGACGATAAAACAGACAAGCAGGAGAGAATAAGCAATAAAGATCGAAAACTATCACGTAAACAAAAAAACGCGATAGGAAAGCACGCAACAAAATGTCTCTCCCTACAGAACAGCACACAATAAAGACCTACCCAATGTTCTTCCAACTAAAGACAGGTAACACAACAATAGCCTCAGTTAGTTCAACAGACGATCTCTCTGCCAGTTCCATTAGCTCAGAACTGGCAGAAAAGGATAAACAAGCCGAAAGAAAAGGAGACAACAAACATGGGCCAATTAAAAAAGCCACTGAAGCCGGATTCCAACAAACAATGAAGACCAATTATTTGAAAAACCCACAGAACAAAAGTGGGCAACGGTCTGAAACCATTAAAGAAAACAAGAGAAGACAAGAGCAACAAGGAACTTCGTCCAGCATTTCAACAGCCCACAATTGTCTTGTGGAAATAGGCCCAGGAAATAAAGCGGCAAATAATCAAGCGCAACTTAAAACAGAAACGGGCCATGACACCAAAAAAGATTGTGCAGATGGATGGCGAGAAACAAGAAAGTTCCTTGACAATCAAGGTAATTCAAAAACTGGGAACCAAAAAGGTAGCACGCTAGATCGCCAGAAAAAGGCCACCCCAAAACTCCAAATGTTCAGTCTTGGAGAAACCAATGGAATGGAGCATAACCAAAGGATATCGCAATTGGAACAGGATGGCGATACAACTCGAAGGATAGCGTGACCCTCAATTGAGTGACGTCCCCTAGTCACAGCGTAATCCCCAATTATGGGTTGTAAAGTTCAAACGTTCAAAGTGACAGCTCAAACGTGTTGAAATTCAAAAGTCTTTATTCACATTCTGGCGTTTCCAGGATAAATTGAAACCAGCATTCAAAATCATCCAGTCTTCAAAACAAATGCTTAAATATCCAAATTAATGCTTCATTGTCCAATGCATTTCGGCTGGGAAACAGCCTTCATCGGGGACTGGATTCTACAAATTAAATAATCACATTAAGGATGCATCAGGGACCAAACATCAAACATGTTCTAAATAGTAACGCTGAAGGTTATCAATCAGGTGGCGTCGCCTTTCTCAAGTAAAAATCTCGTGAAATTAAAAGGATTAAGAAAGTAACTGAAACCATAGTGCTTAAAGATAAAATAAAGTTAGGAACCAATTATTTATAACCCACACAACGATGTGCAGCTTAAGTAATCTAAAGGGAACGAAGCGCTAACTCCCTCTCCTCTACAAAAACGAAACAGTCTCTGTTACTCACATTGTAAGATGTGATGCGACTTCTAATCAATATCCCCGCACGCGGGAAGCATAGTTCACCCGGTCAAAGTGTTGGGAACCGTTAAGGCGTCTAGTGCCTAATGAACAGTGACAAAGGACTGATGTTGCCGTTGTATGGCGGCCATGTTGGAACTGTGTTAAAAACGATGACCCTTCTACTTTATGGAATACTCCCAAACTCGCTTGTGTACATATAATCCGCTTACCAAATGTAGGAGATGGTTCATGGATGTATCTGGTAACATGTTAATGGAAAAACTACAAGAACACTCCTCGAGTAAATAAACAGAAAAAACGGACTGGGTTAAAGATGACAGATCGGAGAGTAGTAATAGAAAAAGGACAGGAACGTTAGTGTAAAAAATGTAAATATAAGGAAAACAAAGGTCTGTTGGAAAGAAGGGAATAAATTAAATAAGTGACAAAACAGGAAAATGATAATAATATGATCGTCTTGGTCTGATCTCCTCAGGTGTTGCATTTCGTGCAATGCATTGTAATCGAATATAGGCAATTAAAAAAAGGGACAACATGCTCAGTGTTATTCAGTACTACATAATGTTCATCATAAGTAACAATTAAACTCAATCCGGTCATTCATTCCGGTGGGTTTCAAAGTTTCCAATTTGAAAATCCAAAAATTTTCACGTTGTAACAGGTTTTTGTGATTGTCAATTCCCTCTCGTTTTTTCACAATCTCTAATACAGTAAACCTCAGTTGGCTAATATTATGAGATGCCTCACAAAAATGGGAAGCAACAGTTGATTTGGACTGTTTGTTGCGAATGTTTGATTTATGTTCATTTAGTCTTATTTTTATTTTTCTCTCGGTCTTTCCCACATATCCTTGTCCACAGGGACATTTTAATAGATATACAACATTCATGGAATCACAGGTAGCTGACACATGTAATTTTATCTTATATCCTTTGCTTGGATGGGTGATGGTGTTCCCTCTGATGATATTATTGCAGTGACTGCAATTATAGCAAGGTAGTGTACCATGAAAAATTTCCTCAGTTTTCTCCACTCTCTGTTTGATCATGCTTCCCAAGTTTGTCGCCCTTTGATAGGCGAATAAAGGCGGTTCTTTAAAGATGTTGTTAAAATCAGTTTCTTGAGACAGAATTGTCCAATGTTTTTTGATTATGCCCTTGAAAGCTTTGCTTTTGGTTGAGTATTTTGACACAACAACCATTCTGTTGCTTTCCTTTTTAGGTGTTTGGATTAGTAGATCATTTCTGCTTTTCAGGGCGCATCGCTGTTTCGCTTCATCCAATATTTTCTGAGGATAACCTCTACGTTTGAATCTGGATTCCATCTTGTTTATTCTTATTTCTAATGACTCAGGAGATGACACGATCCTCTTTACCCTTATCATCTGCGAATATGGCAAATGTGTTTTTAAAGGGGTGTTGTGAAAACTGTTGAAGTGTAATAGGTTATTACGATCAGTCAACTTACGGTATATGTCTGTGGAGAAATGTGATCCTTTTCTCTGTATCTCTACATCGAGAAATGTAATCCTATCAGAGTCAATTTCCGATGTAAATTGAATGCGTTCGTCACGCATATTTAGTACATTGATGGCCTCTTTGAGTTCAAGTTCTGTGCCGGTCCATATGATGAACATATCATCTATATATCTCAGGATTAATTTGGTGTTGGACTTCCATGGTTCTTGATTTTGGATATGTTCAGTTTCAAACCGTTCCATAAACAAATTCGCATAGGAAGGGGCTGCCGAATTTCCCATGGCAGTCCCAGTAAGTTGTAGGTAAAACTGGTCCTTCCATTTAAAATAGCTGTGAAAGAGGGTGAAATGGAGTAATTCCATTAGGAAAACTTTGAAATCCAAATCCAATTCTGTATTGAGCAAAGTGTGTTCTATTGCTTCCATTCCATCTTGGTGGGGTATCGATGTATATAAAGATTTAACATCCATACTGCATAATATGATCTGTTCTTCGTCTTCAATTTCCACCGTTCTGAGTTTCTCCAAGAAGTGGGTCGTGTCCTTTGTAAATGTCTTCATCCTCACCACACTGGGTTGTAGATGTCTATCCAACAGTTGACCAATAGATTGATGTATGCTCCCGACTGTTGACACTATAGGTCGAAAAGGAGGATGTTCCAAATTCTTATGTATCTTCGGCAACATGTGTATTGCTGGGCTTCTAGGGTGATTTGTGATCAAAAATGTTTTTGTCTTGTCATTAATCACTCCATCATTGTATGCTTTATTGATGATGTCATTAAGATCCCTTGAAAATTGGTCAGTAGGATTGTGATCCAAAAGCTGATAAACCTGGTTATCTCCTAAGTGATTCTCCACCTCTTGTTCATAATGTGAAACATTCATAACAACTATGGCACCTCCTTTGTCAGCCTTCTGACATATGATGTGTGGATTCTTAGCGATTTTCCGAAGTACATCCATTTGTTTCTGCGTGAGATTATTTCACCTAGAGTTTTTCTTATAACTCAATTTAGAAAGTTCTAGTTTGACAAGATTTTCGAACGTATCAAGAGTTTTGTGTGAAACAGGAGATTCATACGTGCTATGTGGAGTTAATCCTAACAGTTGATCTGCTTTGATATCTCTTCTTTTGGTTATAACATTGTCAAAAAAATGTCTTAAGCGTAATTTTCTCATCAGTTTGTAGAAGCTGACCTCCAATTCTAGTCTGTGCAAGCGCGATAAATACTTTTGATACAACTCGAAGGAACACGGCCCTGGAATCAGAAACCATCTATAGTTCAGGATGCCGGGTGGATGATCTCTTGCTCGATCTCATCGCAGAGGATTTCAAGACCCAACAGGTCAACATAAAAGTTGAAATCACAGACGGCCGAAAGCAAATCAAAGTTGGAAACAAGGAAGACGACTTATCGCAACAGCCTGTCCATTGTAATGCTCCAACAGAACGGCAATTATTGCTAATCCCAGAATATGACTCAAAAGGTCGACAGGACATACTGAACTGGGGGAATATATTGTTATATAGCTCCTATATATCCTGGAGTACGCAGATCCAAGTGTTACTACTCTAATTGTAAGTGATTCATACTACTGTGTCCAGTCTTACAATGAAAACTTGTTCTTTTGGATTCAAAATGATTTTCATGATTCCAAAGGTAGCACAATAAAACATAAAATGATCTGGGTTCGAGTGGCACAGCTTAAGGCTATGTTGCCACTCGTTTATGTGATTCATACTCTCGGTCATCAGCGCGTAGGAGTTCACGCTGTTGGCAACTCGCTTGCTGATGAAGCAGCGAAATCAGCAGTATCTACATACTTAGTTGCAGCAGTTACTAGGTCTAAAACCAAGATTGATAGCGACATCTTGGCAGCGATTGCTGCCTCTGAGAAGGGAAGTAAACATCCTGCGGGATTCCCTTCGAAGTATAAATACCACTTAAGTCCCGAAAAGGTTCCTTTTGTGACAATTCCTGATCTTGGGGAACGGCTGATTCCCAACTCGGATCGCAGAGCAGACTTGATTACAGCGGCTCATGAAGGTGTGGCGTCTGCGCATGCGGGCGTCTCGGCCACTGTAACTCAATTACAACTACGTTTCTGGTGGCGGGGACTGTACAAACAGACGCGTGATTATGTCCTTCTTTGTGACATATGCCAGCAGATTAAACCTTCAACTGCTACGCGTCCGCCACAGACTCAGTTGTTCATTTCTAATAAACCGCTAGGCTGTGTTTATTTAGATCACTGCGGTCCTTTTTCATCTGATACTGCATATAAGTACATCTTAGTAGCAGTTGACTCATGCACACGCTTTGTGTGGGTATGGCTACATCGCAGCGCTGATTCGCGGACTGTCATTAGAGATTTGCGTATCTTTATAGGGATTTTTGCCTGTGGTACCTTCCATTCGGATCAGGGTCCGGCTTTCGCCTCTAAGGCGTATAAGGATGCCATGACTTCGATGGGGGTCCAAGTCAAGTTTTCGTCACCCTACAGACCTGAGGGTAATAGTGTAGTTGAACGAATGAACCGTGATTTAAAGCAATCTTTGACAGCCCGAGTTATAGGCACTGGCAGAAATTGGCTGGCTCACCTCTATGGCGTGCAGCGTGCTCTTAATAATCTCCCTAGAAGGTCTCTGGGTGGGCGGACCCCATACGAAATGCTCTTTGGCATCAAGATGTACGTCCCTGACCTTGACGGTCTAGACTCTGTGGTTCGCGCCACTTCCTTTGACGCAGATGAACATTGCAATGTTTTACAGAATCTACAAAAGACCAGAGACAGTCTTGCAAAGGAACATTTGCCCTCCACATCGGATGATGCGTTGCAGATCCCGGTAGTTGGCTGGCTACCCCAAGTTGGAGAACTGGTTCGAGAGAAGATCGACAACAAGAAAGAGTTTGGTCCCTCCTATCGAGCTCCTGTCCCAGTGCTTGGAGTGAAGGGCACAAGAACAGTCATTTTACCACCACTTCCAGGTCGTAAAGAAAACAGGTTTATTTCTATTGACAATGTCAAGATACACAGAGTGGCCGATTCTTCTTAGCATGACACCAGCTATTTCCTGTCCTTCCATTATGAGAAATTCAATTATGCCCACTGCATCTAATATTGAACCTGAAGTGGCCATCGATTTACCTGCTGTTTCCAGTCCATTATTGAATAATTTACCCGGAACTAACATTGATGAGACAGACTATACATACCCCACTGATTTGTCCATGCCTGACCTGCAAGCTCGTTTAGCCACGGAATCCAGATTTTCATTTGACTCTGCTTCCCTTGCCTCGAAAAAACCCTCTCAAATTGCGGTATATGCTAGCATGTTTAAAAAACATTTTTTGATACCTCCTTGGATATACATTTGGCTGGTCCTTTTTTCGGTTTACCTTTTTATGTCAATTGGTTTTGTGTTTTATTTTTTTCGAATTATGAATGGACACTATGTCGAGGAGAGAACTTGCATTACTCATTTAAATGGAACTTTGGCCCCACTTTCCTCTTCACATTCTACACACAGATTAAAAAGAGACTTGACTTTGGTTAACATCACAGCATGGCCTGTTCTGGATGGAATCGCGTGGGATGCAGTTTGTTTTCAAATTCATGGCCCTACGGAAGTCGTTAATGTTCCTAATGTATTAAGAGTTAATATGGGGGATGTGGTGAAACAAAACATTCGTTCTGATGATTGGGATGTTAATGCTGTGGAAAGTTTGTTTTCTGATTTAAAGTACTATGCTGCTTTTGATGCTGAGGATTTATATTTAGAATCTGCTAATTATGGTGAATTGTTCTGTTACCAACATTATGGCAATCACTTCTTACACAAAACATCTTCCCGAAGGGATGCTGTTAATTTTACTCAGTGGGAACATTGCCCGGCACCTACACAAGGGAGTTCAGAAACGTTTCTTAAAAAGTATACTTATTTCACTGACTTTAACCAGTCCAATCCCGAGTCCTTTTATTTTAAATTTCACAAACAGCCACTGTCCAAGGTTAGACTTACCGATACAAAATTGTTGTATTCGAAGGCCTTCCTAGATCAATTAGTTACTGGGGGCTATGAGTTATGGAAGGAAACAATAGACCTTAAATCGGTTTGGGGTTCAAGGGCCTGGCAGGTACGAGGCACTGAGGCTTTGCACCGTGCATGTCTCATCCCGAATCATATGTTATTTTTAAATGAAACCATTTCCCAGACCACATGCTTTGGATTGGCTACATCTAAAAGGTTAAACACCCCGTCTTTCCCGGAGTTGGAGGAATATGAGGATTGGAGTAATTTTACTCAATTGTCCATTAAAGATATACAGGCTCTGCTTCTTAATTCCTCCTTTAACATTTCCAGTATGAATCCCAAGGGTTGGCTGCTTTGGCACCGTAGTGCTGATTCTTGCCAAAAAAGATTTTTAAATATAACTGACGGTTTTAAGACTGTTAGATCAGATCCCCGGTTTGATTTGAGTCATACTGTCACCTCTTACTCTGTGGGCAAGTTGTGTCAAGCTTGGCTGAAACATTCAACTTTACCTGCGGTTAAGTATCACCTTTCCAAACTGAATGCAGACGTGGATTTGAATGATTTCATTAAAGGCCCAGCTAGTGGCAGGTCGAAAAGGTGGTTATATGGGGTTTACAATGAAATTTGGAAACTCTCACAGATTGAGGCTGCTTCACGCCTTAGGGCTATTGATCAGGCGAATCTTGAGAAAGTGCTTGCAGTGGTTGACAATAGCATTAATGTGCTTTCCTCTAGAATTTACACATTAGATAATATTGTGTCGTCTGTTGTTGATATTGTGCATGATGAAGTGTCAGTATTATACCATGGTCAAAATCAATTACGGTCAATCATGCAGTTTGCATGGACACTTCAGACTCTGAAAATGGGTAAAGTTCCCTGGGGATACATGAACGTTTCCTCTTTATTTGCACCGTTTAATTTGACAGACAAACAACGCTTGCTTTCAATGCGTGATGCTTCCTTTTCTATGCTACATATTGAAAGGTTGGAATCTTTACCTTTTTCTGTGGCAGAAGCCACTGCTGCTACGTGGCTTATCCACGGTTTAATAACACTGCCTTTTGCTTTATATAAGTTTTCAAATTGTATGAAATATGTGCCAATAGGTCGTTTTGAACCCTTAGGTAGCGGTTTTCTTCATGAGGTCTGGTCACTCCCATACACATACAGATGTTTCAAGGATGAACAGGAGGTTTATCTAACAGGGGATGAGTGTACTGAGACGCCAGATCATTCTTTAATGTGCAGACACATACAGTTACACGGTTCATGTAACAAGGACCGACCGAATATGGCTTGCGTTTTACAGGGCACGCCAGTTCCTGCTATCATCCCCACGTTTAAATTGTTAGAGAATGGTAGTTATTTAATGCTCAATAATGAAAACTGTTGTGGGTTAATTAAAGGCATAGCTTTCATAGTAACAGTAAGTGAGTGAGTTATTTGCTGCAGAAATGTTCTTTATCCTCCCACACGTGAACATAGGGAGTCTTCCATTTGGCCACAGATACCGACCTTGGGAGCAGAATTCAGCGGCATGGCTAGAATAAGAGCTCTATTGTCCCAGAAAGAGGTGGCCTTGAGCTCGGCCCGTGAAACTTTCGTGCTTCACATTGCTAACACCCGTACGGAGGTTCAGGCTCTTTTAAATACTGATTTGCCTTTGCATTTCGGAGCCATGGTTCGTTCTATCTTTAACGCATCCTCCACAACGGGCCTAGCACATTTTTTTAAAGTTGTTAGCGGTGGTCTCGTGACTTCCTTTGAGAAGATTTTTGGAGTCATCCCTGCCTTCTTCCATTCTATTTTTTCATCCTTATTTGGAGGGTTCCTGTTTTTACTTGCATTAGCGGCTGGCGCTTTGGTGGTTTTCTGCCTTTTTAAATATGGATGCCCTTCCTGTGCAAGACCACGCTCAACTGCTACTGACGCGGTTTCGCAACCGCATGCTTGATTATTATGGCACACTGCCGTTGGCGACTCTAAGCACGGCGTTTGGATTATCTTTTCGGTTCTCCTATTTCACCTGTGTCCAGCCTGTATTTCGCTGCCTGACCTGTGATTTCCTTTGGGCCATTGATTTGTGTCTCTGCGGACCGATATCTTCTGACGTCGATTTTGATCAACTGATGAGTCCTATCATTGCTCACGAGTTGGTTTGTTCTGACGAAAGGATTATGGCCTTGGCGGTGGCACATGGACTAATGGGTCCCTGGGATGTGTTGTCGGCAGCGCAAAATTTCTTGGAACGAAGTTTTCTTGAAAACCCACCGAGCTGTCCTCTGATGGTTATAGAGGATCCGGTGCTGGGAGATCACGTATGTTCCTTTCATCTTTTAAATTGGATGGCTGAACTGTTTTCGGATGAGGACAGTGACTTCCTCCTGGAGGCTGTTGCAGCTTACTTTTCATATACAGTCTTGTCATAAACACTGCCTCGAATTGACATGCTGATTAATAGCATTTCCTTGATTTTATTGACTTTTGGTCAAGACATTTTATTTTTTGCTTGCCTATTGGCTTGAGCCACATTATAATTGTGGGCTATTTTTTAGCATTAGTTTTTATAATTGAATTTTTATTCATGCTCGTTTATTGTTGGATTCTGCTCTCATGTGATGGCACTTCTGTTGTCTTATTTAGTCCGTTCTCGGATCATGGGGGGGTGTTATATAGCTCCTATATATCCTTATATCGTGTTAAGTTAGCATAGGTACATTTGAGATTTAAACGCCATTTTTCCTTTCTTGCAACTTCTGCACACGACCCTTAATTGTTGACTTAGCTTTCAACCTAGTTGTTTGCCGTGGTGTATGTGAGAATAATATGTTATTGCTCTGATATCAGTTTTGTTTAATAAACCATGTCTGCACGGAGAGTGCTGAAGTTTCAGGAGCAACACGATATGGAATTGTTATGAGGTCTGATCTCCACGCCTTCATAGTCATAACACAAGTGCAGCCTTTGCCAACTTGGGCTTGAGGCGGGATTGATATTGCTTTGCACGGGAATTGTTAACACACTTGATGCGGTGCACATGCAGAGAGAGCTGGTGTATGCTGATGTGATTCCTTCATGCTAGGACACTAAGGTATGGGCCCGCCCTAAAACAACCCAAAGAGACCTTCTTAGCTAATAATATAATATATGTGTTAGGGAGGGTGAGATATAAGTGTTGTTAACTCTTATTCATTACAGCATGTTAACATGCTGTCACCATTCGCTTTTTATGTCTTAGTAACTATGCTGATAATTTTGATACTGATAATAAGTATACTTGTATTATCTAAGATACTGCGCCTGAGAAGACGGCATTAGTAAATAAACATTTCAAATGCACATGTGTCTTCTTTACTCCATGTTCTGGTTTGTAATGATAATATAACAAAAGAGTGTTCATGAGTTCCACGTACCCTGAGGTACTGTAAGTTCATGTTCTGGTTTGTCTAAACATTGGGAGTTTGATATGTCCAATGAGACACTGTAGCTAGCTCGGTAAGGGGTGAGTTGGTTGCTAAGGTAAGTTTTGGGACACCCTAATTTGCCGAGGTTCCACTCCTCTGTGCACAGTTCTGTGTGAGTACAGAAACCCTGCAACAATATTGAAACTTACAGCAAACATTCAAGCGCTAAAACACTTAACCTCAGCGAACCTACTAGCAGTAGAATTTATAGGAATGGTAAATCAAAAAAGTAAGGCGCAAACTCTGACAACCTGGCAGAGTGAGGAAGACGCTCAACTCATCATGGCTTCTAAGGTGCAATTTGAAGCTTGGGGAATTAAACTGCTAAAACCAGTTTCACCACGCTATCCTGGCCCCTTGAATAACATTTTTAACCCCAGCAACAGAAACGGTCAAAGGCAAAAAGACGCTACGCCGAACACTCAAACATTGCTCAAAGGAGCAATTGGAGGCAGTCTGTCTTCAATACAGAAAAGGGTGCCACAGAGCGACCTGGTAAACGGAATGGAAGGTGCTAAGGACAACTGGGGTTGGCTGCCAGGAGTCCTAAACTCGACCTCACGCCATTGACCAACGGTAAACAATCTATCAACTCAAGACCCAAGTAACATACATATGCTCTCGTGGAACATCGCAGGTGCCAAAAAATGGCTGGAGAATGGATTACACCCCAAAAAATGGGGGAACTATGACATAATAGCTCTGCAAGAAACTTGGGCATTCGAAGCTCTCCCTTTGGCAACATACATCCACTACATAGTTCCAGCCACCAAAATCAAAACCTTTGGGCGGCCAGTCTACATATCTACAGAGTAAAAAATTGACAGTGAACAAATGGCCTCAGTAGGACCAAAACATTCAACTTATCAAAATTACAGCAGAACAAAAACCGTCCTCTTGATTAACACATACGCACATCCTACGGCCAGGAAAAAACTGGCCAACAATAAACAACTAATTGCAACTATTATAAACATCCGGAGCACCTTTCCCTTGTGGGGTCTGATACTCACAGGGGACTTTAATTCAAACCTAATTCACACCCCGGACGAGGACGAATATCTAGCATCGGACAACAAATGCTGGTCCGTTCTTTGCCAATACCAGCCAACGAGGCCAAAAGTGGACCTTGCAGGCCAGGGATTGGTAAATGCCCTAGAGTTTCTTGGGTTAAGAGTGATAAATGGTAGAACGCCAGACGATTTCCCCCCTAAGTTTACATTCCATGGGAGGAAGACATGATCTAGACTGGACTACACAGCAATCTCAGTATCACTGATCCCATGCCTCGCCCACTTCTCGATAGAATTCACAACCAGGAGCGACCATTCATACCAGCTGATACATTTTAGGCTAAAAATAAACAAACACCAGGTAAACGCAACGGTTGAAGGCAACATACATACCGTTGACCTAAAACGCCTAAAATGGTCCAACGATACAATTGAAACTTTACAGTTACAAATAAAAAAGTTAATCACTAGCAATGCCGGGGCCCATAACAAAATTCATGCATGGGAAAACTTCACAGTGGACTTAACAAAATGAATGTCTTCTGTACAAACGCATACAAACAATCACAGCCAAATAAACGACCCAGGAAAAACATAATCGGCAGGGCTGCGAACCCTGAAACGTAAACTCAAAAAATCCATAAGGATGCTAAAAAGAACAGCTCCTGACACAGACGCATGGGAAAGGGCAAGGCTGCTCAGGAAATGTTACAAAAAAGACCTCTGGGAAGAAAAAAGAAAGACCAACGACAAATTCTGGGCTGAACTCCTCTGTACCTCAAAGAAATCCAATTCAAAACAGTTTTGGATAATCATAAACAGCTTGAACCGACATGCAAGATGCCTATCATCAAACATACAAGAATCCAAGTGGGTGGAATTTCTATCCATGAGGTTTACGGACTCAATCCATCGAGAAACAATCGTGGGAAACATCTATGACGCAGTTGTGGGAAATGGCAAGCCCAACGGGTTCACAGATACTACCAGCCCAGATGACGCTGCAACTCCACAAGAAAAGGAGCAACCATACGCCGATACAAATCCAACGGAGGGAAATGCCTCCCCGACACTAGGAACAAGTCACTCGTCCCCCTCAAGTGAAGTAGTCAGGTGCTTAATTAAGAAAGGCAGGAACGATGGTGCGCCAGGCCCTAACGGAATCCCCCAAGCGATCTTCAAACATGATATTCCGTTTTGGGGTAATCACCTCTCTGAATTATATCAAGAGATAGAGAATCTAAATATAATACCAATGAACTGGCAAGGTTCGATTCTGACCCCCATATTTAAAGGAGGAGACAGAGTAAATCCAGCTCACTACAGGCTGATAGCCCTGCTAGATGTAGAGGCTAAATACTACGCAGCCCGGGTGCTGGAAGATCTCAAGGCATGGTCTGACAACCTTAATCTCATCCCGGTCAGCCAGACGGGCTTCAGACAAGGCTTAGGGTCGACGACGAACATATTAGGTCTATCACTAATCGCAAACAAGCTTAAGCAGAGGAAACTACACCTCTACCTCTGCTTTATAGACCTAAAGGCAGCCTTTGACAGTGTTGACCGCCACCTCATATGGAGAAAGCTGCGAGCTTAGGATGTCCCTGAAAGGCTACTAAAAGGCATATTGCTGTTCTATTCAAACACCTGGTTAAGGATCAAGAACGGTGATGGGACCAGACTATCAAGGAAGCTGACAACCACCACAGGCTTAAAACAAGGGTGTGTCCTGGCCCCTCACCTTTTTAATTTGTTTCTATCTGACCTCTCTCAAAGGCTGGATAGCACTAATTCCCATCCACCAAAGCCTGGCGAATTGAGACTCTCGCATCTTTCATATGCGGATGACGTGGTGCTAATGAGCCAAACAAAGATCGGTCTCCAAAGATCCCTGAATGAAATGTCAGCATACATTTCAGAAAACAAACTCGAAATAAACATATCCAAAACCAAAACGATGGTGCTTGGGAGCCAACAGTGAAGAAAACAGACAATCTGGTTCAACGGAAACCAACTAGAGGAGGTTAAAAAATACAAATACTTAGGCCTCTACATTGACAACTCAAGAAAAGTATATGTCGCTGAGAACAAGTGCCCTAACGTTTGCCTTCAGCTCACTGGCCAAAAACCTGAAGGGCCCCTCCTATAAACCCTTGCTCGCTATAATGAAGGCAAAAATCCTGCCAACTCTGACCTATGCCAGCACTGCCTTCCACGGCGAGGATGGAGAACTCTTAAACCAACTAATAGCCTCCATCTAAAAAAAGGTATTTCACATTCAAAGGTCGGCCTCTCCAGCCCAGGTTCGCCTTGAATTCGGCCTAATAAATGAAGACGTAGGCAGAATGTACGCGACAGTGAAAACTTGGTACCGACTGAAGCAAAAGGTAGCCACATCAAAGATCAACTAAGCCCTCTGGTGTGAACTAAATGAAGACCAAACTTCTCCTTTTATGCAATATCTCTGCAAATCACTGTCTATTACATGCACAACGGAACTATGGAATAAAAACTTGCCGTACCAATCTTTCAAACAAGCGGTAAACAAAGTTTCAAAAACCCATTCATCGCTTCTGGATAAAAACCTTTTTAGACTAAGGTTGCATGCCTGGATGGTGATGAACCACTATAAGTCCCTTGCACCGGCGGCATATTTGAGCAAAACATTTTCAATCAACGTAAAAAAGCAACTTATGACATTACGCTTTGGATCCTTACCATCCTTGGCCGACCAACCAAAGAAGATTTCATCCACGTAATCTGCACTTGTAACAAACTGCAGGCAGAACGAGTAATCCTTCTAAAAACATGCTTCAATGAAAGAGGTATTCGATCCTGCAGAGCTGCAATAATGGCGTGCCTAAACCCCTCAGACCCTCCACTGAATGGCAGGCTGATTCAATTTCTTAAAGCATTCACAAAGTTGTGCTAAAAGGGTCGGAAGCACGAAAAAATGTGGACTAACTCACTGCACTGAACTCTTATTAACACTGAATTTGTCTTTTTTAGAAACCCCGGGAAGATACAAAATTATAGTATGTTTAAATCTTTCCTTTTAACCTTTTGTTACAATATTGTTCTTATTCATTTTTGCTACCTGTTCTAAATTGTTATGGTTTTAATTAACTAAACAATAAATATTACTTACTTACTTATTAAAAAAATTACTTATTAAATAAATCTAAACTATTTACAAATACCAATACATAATTATTAAAAACATAATTACCAATGAATAATTAAGTACAAATAAATTATTAATAAATACCAATTAATAATAATTCATTACTAATTAATAATTAATTAACAATAATATAATTAACAAAAACAATTAATTAAAATAAAGTATTACTTAATTACAGTAGGGCCGCACACAGACCTAGACCTCATTATTTATCAGCTTTGTACTTACACTACTTATTGGAGCAAAGTGGGTTTTTCCATGAGTGTACCTCTCTTCTGAATGTTGTAGTACATTGACTTTTTTTTAACTAGGGACAACACCTTTATCCGACTTAGGGGATCATTAGGATGGCGAGCGGACTTAGTCTGCCCGCCATCCTATCGGTTATTGGGACCGCCCGCCATAAGGGCGGGGGTCCCGTGGGGGGGTATTAGGATGCGCCCGCCACTGTGGCGGGCGCATCCTGCATTTTTAGCATTGTGGCGGGCGGTGCTCTCAGCACCACCTGCTACAATGCTAAAAATGCACGTATGCATTTGCATAAACAAAGCGGCAGGCACTGTGCTGTGCCTGCCGCTTTGTTTATGCAAATGCAGGGGGGTACCACAGGTACCCCCGTGTGCACCCCCCACCTCTCCTTCACTATGGGGGCCCGCAGGGGGCCCCCAAAGTGAAGACCGCATGCCTTTACGGAAAGGCATCTAAACAAGCCCATGCTAATATGGCTGGCGGTGTCTATTAGACACCGCCACCATATTAGACATTTTCGTCCGCCGCGGTCCCCCCTGCCATACTAATATGGCGGGGGGTCATTTAGGTGAGGATGGCGGGCGGATTGCCCCCGCCAGGCCGGTGGTGGCTACCGCCAGCCTGGCGGGGGCAATCCTCCCGCCATCCAAATGGGCCCCTTAATGTCAACAATGATTACAATATACGTCTCTGCGCAATGTGCTCCCGATGACAGTATGCTTTCAGCACCTCCGCCATTCACGCAATATGCTCCTGTTATGGACATGTACTCTCTCCATGCAAAGAACAATTGAGCTACCCACTGTTAAATATGATTGTGATACATGTACGTGCTTAATGTGTTTCTTATGATATTTAGCTTTTTGCCATTCTCCACTATTCACGTAATTGTCCCCTTTTAAGACGTACATATCGCTACTAGATACTCGTGCCATGAAACCTTCAATACACATACCGCAACTAGGCACCCGTGATACATGTACGTGCTTAATGTGTTTCTTATGATATTTTGCTTTTTGCCATTCTCCACTATTCACGTAATTGTCCCCTTTTAAGACGTACATATTGCTACTAGATACTTGTGCCATGTGTAGTGACGAGGTCACTGGGGCAATGATTACCTAGGCTGCAGATTTGGGCCTTGACTAAAGGGAACACACACATGTGGACACAGTATGCTAATCTGTGCCGGAAAACCCAGTGCGGTCTCGCGCCCCTTTATTTATACCCTCGGGCGAGCCCGCCCTCAGGGTGTGTGTGCGTGCGTGTGTGGACGGGCCGAGTGGGTCCGTCATTACATCCCTCCAATCTTTCGGATACATAGTCTCTTCTCTGTGGAGCACTCAGATCTTGTGTATGCACCATGCATAGTCTCTTAGTCTCTGGCTGGGGGTCGGATTCGGCCGGAGACCATACTTCTGGCTCCGGGAGGTCTTGCTTGCTTCCGGCCCTTCAGAATCCTCCATGGGGACGGTCTAACCCTCCGTGGGACCCTTCCTGCCTTCTGTCACCTCTGGCTCTTTCTCAGGTTGTGTTTGCATTTCCTCAGGTTGATTCTGGGAGGTCTCTGCGGAGACCGTCGCTTCTCTGCACTCCATCTCTTCGACCGGTGGATCTACAGCTCCCAGGTCCCTGGGGATTCTTTTAAACCATGATGTGTTTCGGGTGAGCACCCGGGTGCCTCGCACTGCAGACACCATGGTCCCATGGATGTTGACCACTTCCCACACTTCAGGCTCATATGCAGTGCGGTATTTCCAGTTCGGGTGACGGTCCTTTAATATCACTCTGTCTCCAACTACAATGTTCATTGGCCGTGCTCTTCGAGCTTGGCTTGCTTTGTCGTTGGACAACTTCCTTCTTCCTTGTGTGGCATTCTGGTCCAGTTCAGGGGGACTCCAAGACTGGTCAGCTGGTACGCAGTCTGTGGGGACCTTCTGGAATAGCAGGTGTGCCGGGGCACACCGGGTGGTGCAGTGTGGTGTTTGACGATAGGCACTGAGGAACTGTGAGAGACATTGTTTGGCGTCATCTCCTTTTTCTACCCCGATCCGGAGGGCCCGGTTCAGAGTTCGCATAAACCGCTCTACCTCCCCATTTGCCTGGGGCCACTGTGGGGTAATTTTCCTGTGCCTGATACCACGGGATGCCAGGTATGCCTGGAAGTCTCTGCCCAGGAATTGTGGTCCGTTGTCCAACCGGATTTCTTCGGGCAGACCCATCATTGAAAATGTCCGATCCAATACCGCTTTGACATGGGGAAACGCCGTCGAGGGCACCACCTCTACCACAGGAAAACGTGAATGCGAGTCGATGAGCGCAAGGGTGTTCCATCCATCTGGGAATGATCCAAAATCAATGCTCAGTTTGGACCATGGATCCAGACACGGGTCTTCTGTGATTACTTGGTGTGGCACTGGGTCTCCGCTCATGATGTTGCACCGGTGGCAGTTGCGCACCACCTCCTCCACCATAGCGTCCATCCCTGGGAACCACACTTTGCTTCTGAGTCTGGCCTTGGTTTTGGATGCACCTTGGGGGCCTTGATGCGCCAGCCAGATCACTTCTTTCTGTAAACTTGTCGGGATCACGAGGGAGGTTCCTCTGAGTATCACCCGTGTGGGCCTTCGCTGAGTTCGCTCTGAGCTCTCCAGACTTTTTGTCAAAAACATTGTTCCTCTGCAGTGAGGAAGCTGACGACATTCAAAAAGTGTCTCCAGTTTCGATTGGTCAGCGTGCTCTTCACCCTCGTAAGGCATTTGTCAGACTCTGTGGCTTTCCCCACGTCTTTTAGCATGAGAGCGACCGGACAGGCTTCCTGTGAGATCATCTGCACAAACTCTTCGACTTCGCCGACATCAAACTACGTGAGAGGTGGCATGGGCGTGTCCGGATGACGCGACAGGAAATCAGCCGGATTGTCGGCCCCTGGTCGGAAATGTACCTCAAAGCGGTAGGGCTGCAGCTGTACAGCCCATCTCTCAATCCGGGGGGGTGCAAGCCTGGCGGATCCAGTGAATAGCGGGACAAGGGGCCTGTGGCCTGTGATTACCCGAAACTCATGGCCGTAGAGGTATAGATGGAAGTGTTGGCATGCCCACTTTATGGCCAGGGCCTCCCGCTCTATTTGAGCATACCGCATCTCTGTGGCAGTCAGCGCCCGACTGGCATATGTGGTGGGTACCCAGTCTCTCGACTACGTTTCCTGCATGAGGACAGCTCCCAGGCCAACGGGGCTAGCATCCACCACGACCTCTGTGTGCCTGTTCGGGCGGAAGTATGCCATTACTCGATCGTCAATGAGGGCATCATTGACCGCCTGAAACGCCATGTCTTCCTTGGCTGACCAGGTCCATGGTTGTCCTGCCTTTGTTAGGACCCGAAGTGGTTCGGAAAGGGACGCGAGGTTAGGTATGAACCGGCCACAGTAAGTGGCCATCCCCAAGAAACTTCGGACTTTAGTGACTGTCGTAGGTCTCGGTGCTGAACGGATGGCCTCTGCCTTTCTTGGGTCTACACGCAAACCATCCCTGGAGAAGATGTAGCCGAAGAAGTCTACCGATTACTGGTAGAAGGAGCACTTCGCACGGTGCAGGGTAAGTCCATTGTCCGCCAGACGTTGCAGGGTGGCCCTGAGGTGTGTGTGGTGGTCCTCGAGGGTCTTGGAGAACACGAGTATGTCGTCACTTAAGTTGATTACACCAGACAGTCCGGAGAGCGTCTCCCTTATGGCGTTCTGGAACACCTCCGCTGCCAATGAGACGCCGAAACTTAGCCTTTTGTAGCGACGTAGGCCAACGTGTGTGGAAAACGTGTTGATGTTTTGGCTGTCGGGTGGAGCTCCAGTTGGTGGTATCCCGCATTGAGGTCCAACTTGGTGAACCATCTGGCACCATTCAAGTCAGCAACAATGTCATCCATTGTAGGTGTGAGATGACGCTCTCGTTTCACAGCCTTGTTCGGTAGGCGCATGCCAACACACAGTTGAATGGCTTCTGGTTGTTTAGGTTTTGGGGCGACGAGGAGGGGTGAGACCCACGGTGTTGGGCCCGACACCTTTTGAATGACCACCAATTCTTCAAGCTTTTGGAGTTCTTCCGCAGGTGGAACGGCACCCTCCGGTGCCTCAGCACCATGGGCCTGACCGTGTGGTCTACATGCAGCTTGAAGGTTTTTACTTTTAGGCAGCCCAAACCCTTAAACAACATGGGGAAATCCTTGAGCATTTCTCGTGCATGCAACTTGTGTACTTGGTTGGCGAAAAACACCAGTTCTAAGGCTTCTGCTGTGTGGCAACTTAGGAGGGTCCCTCTCTTCCCCTCTGTGACGTGGAATCTCGTGTTCAGGCTCTGGCCATTGCTGGTGACTTCTACCTCCATGACTCCTTGCAGAGGGAGTGGCTCATCGCTGTCGTAAGTGTATATCTTCGCTCTGGACGGTTGGAGGAGCGGGCGAGGCACCAGCTTCTCATATTGGATGCTGTCCATCACATTGACTGATGCCCCTGTGTCTATCAGGGCGTGCACCGGAGAACCTGCTACGGTGATGTCGCACATTGGCGGTGGCCGTCTTCTGGAACCCTCTCTGCCAACGAACGACACGAAGAATACATTGTCGTCATCCTCTTCAAGTTCAAGATTTGATCGTGAGCTTTCACTACAGGGGCCTGGATCCTCCAAAGTCAATTGCCGCACTTCATGTGCGAGTCAGCGCAGGCTCGGGGCATTACGCCGCCCACAACTGCTCCGGCAGACTTTAGCGAAATGGTTGAGCTTGCCGCCCTGTGAGCACGTCTTCCCTCTTGCAAGACATTTGCCACCCGGGGGATGACCCATGCCGCACATGGAGGTCTGCAGGGCCCTCGCACCCCCTTTGGGCTGTTGACGTCGTCTGCGGATCACATCTACCTTCTCCTCCTTTATTGCAGGCATCCGCGGCGCCGCCGAAGAGCGATTCAGAATCGCTTCCATCTCGTCCGCCTGAGCGTTGGATAGTTCATGAGACCTGGCAAGGACTAGTATATCGTCAAGAGAAATGCGTGGCTGACGGAGGATGAGACGCCTCAGCTGGACTGAGCGGCAGCCTTGAATGAGCTGTGCGGGGATTTCTAGCCTCTGGTCCGGCAGTTCACATGAGGTGGCCAGTTTCCGTAAGCGGGCATAGTAGACGTCCACGCCTCACCCTGCCGTGATTGCCGCAGTTTAAACCATTCATAATCCGGGTTAATCTGGGGATCGAAGTGGCGGTTCAGGGCCGCGACCGCCCCAGCGTAGTCATCATCCTCGCCTCTGTCTGGTAGGGTCTCAAACAAGTCATATAGCTCTGCTCCGCCATAGCACATGAGGAGCGACCTCTTCACTCTTCCGTTCATCTCTCTCACGCCCACGAAGTAATGGTCGAGACGACCAATCCAGGAGCGCCATCTCGCTGCGGCGGTGGACGGGTCAGAGAGCGCGCTGAACGACGGAAGCGGGGCAGATATCCCGTGGGCGGGGGACGCAGGAGCGAGCTGGGCCGCTTGAATCGGGCGGCATGCTGAGGCGCAGGGCCCTGGAGCGTGGCCTGCGGAGGAACCGGCGCAGTTGAAGAGGTGGCCGCATTGGTGGCAGCCGGGTTGCTCATTGTCTCTGGGCGTGATCGCTATCCCAGCGCAGCAGGGAATTCTTGTCCCCGGGCAGCCCTGGCGCAGGTGCGGGTACGCGCCGTCTTTCCATGCAGCAATGTGCCAGTAGGCAGGCCAACAAACAGTGAGCTGGCCCCTGCACGTCCGGGCGTGGGGCACACAATGGATGTCCTGGCATACCCCGCTACACCCCCTGGAAGGATTGACCCTGGTTGGTGAGGGGGGAAGGGGCGCGAGCAGGCCCCCGTAGTCCAGGAGCAGGGTGCAGTCTCCCCAGTGGACCGAATTCCACTTGCAGAGAGGCGGTGTCGAAGGGAGCACTGGCGGGGAAAATGACAACCTGAAGAGTGTCAATGCCGGTGGCAGCATGCTGTTCAGAGCGTTGGGGGCTCGACCCTTGAAGGCCCCAGTTCGCAAGGGCCGACCTGTCCCTCCGTGCGAGCGCACGTCAGCGCACGCCGAGTTAGGCGCGGGTCTTCGCCCGCTGGCTGCACCACGTGGGTGGGAGCGCGGCCGGGCAGCACTCGGAGCAGGCCTCGCAGGCGGAGGCGGCGCAGCGCAGGGACAGCAGCACACGCAGCCGTCCGCCTCCTCACATGGAAGACCGCACCTCAGGGCACGTCCAGGCGCGATGACAGCACCTCCTCGGTCCCGCACCAAGCGGGCGCAGGCAGCAGCAGCAGGCGGGGTAGGTACCCGCGACCGGGCACAACGGCAGCTCTAGCGCGGGCAGCGCGAGCACCTCGGACGCAGGGCTGAGGAGCCGACATGCGTCCACGGCGTCGAGGCGCAGAAAAGACCCGCCTTGTCGCCAGGTAGTGACGTGGTCACTGGGGCAATGATTACCTAGGCCGCAGAGTTGGGCCTTGACTAAAGGGAACACACACACATGGACACAGTATGCTAATCTGGGCCGAAAAACCACGTGCGGTCTCGCGCCCCTTTATTTATACCCTCGGGCGAGCCCGCCCTCGTGGTGTGTGTGCGTGCGTGCGTGTGTGGACGGGCCGGGTGGCACCTTCAACACACATACCGCAACTCGTACCTTCACCATATAGAACTTGCACACTGCAGCCCAACTTTCCATTATTTATTCAACTGATTAAGCCGTTGTAGACTCTGTGCCAACCTCCACACCCACCCCTCTTTACTTGATGAGCACGTCTTTCTTCTATCCCCATCCCAGAGACAGATAACTGGATTTCTCCTAGGCGCGGCAATCCACTATTTTGCCTAAGCATGGTTAGTGTCATTTACGGTAACCCGATAAATTCAGCGTGCATGTCGAAATCACTGTCACCAACCGCCGGCAGACAGACTGCAGGCAGCATGTATCCTTCGTGCCGCACGCTCATTTAAGGTATGGAATAGGCCTGCTGGCATACTTTTACTTTCCATATGCAGTGGGACATCCTTGGCGCGCATCCCCCTCACACTAAGTTCAAGTTACCACAACATGCAGACCTACCATTCTCCCACGATCTCTGCATCCTAATCGCAGATTCACACCCTCACCAGTGGTAAGTGTCTTCATGGCCTATCAGATATTCCACATCTCGCACAGTCTCTTGATTGATGTGACCCTCATTCATTATTTCTCTCCCTCTTTTTTCATCCCTGCACCGCACCAGAACTTGGCTGGATTTCCTGTGAATAATTTGTTTTCCTTCTCACTCACGTTTGGCACTACGCACATGAGCTTAGCGATTGATGAATACAGGTATTAGTCTAATTTGTCCAACTTGATCCAAGTACTATATATTGGATCCTGGTCCCATTCTTACACAACCCCTTGCACTTTTTTAGATGTACCGACCATCATAGGTCCTGATGAGACCAAACAACCTCAGTGGATCAAAACGCCGTCGACACGATTGATGAAAGTGAACCAGTCACGCAGCACTAATTATTGTGTATAGTTGCAGGAGTTATTACATCAAAAATTCAACAATGGTCACCACTTTCTACAAGATCCAATTTGTGAAACCTTGTAAATATTGTCACCACATGTCACTCAACTGTTAGGTTCATGCTTATTGTTATATATTTCGTGATAAATACAGACCCATTTGGTAACAAACCCTTGTTGTGTTTGTCCCTCTCTCTTTGACATCCACTCAAACCCTTGTATCACGATTGCGCATTTGACATACTACTGTCTTATACATGTTGTTGCTGCTGGCTAAGCGCATGGTAGCTATATTCTGGGGAAAGAAGGGAGCGCCAACAGTAGCTGCCTGGGTACAAGACGTCACGTTCTGCCATACACAACTGACAACCTTCTGGGAACTAATGGTGAGCGCTTCAAGACCATAGGACATTTGGGCTCATTTTCTGGATTGCGCTTGCTTGCTACAAGCTGAGAGAGATGATTCCCTGGGGCAGGCCAGCCCCACAGGCCCACAATAAAGGGATGAGAGGATAGTGGTCAGCTGCAAGGGGTATAATGACAGAGGATGCAAAGCTATTTGGGTGCTAGCGGTACTCTGTACGTTAATCAGACCCCCCTCCCCCCTGCCCCCCCCCAATACCGGGGATGTTTCAGTCCACTGGTCAGGCTGGGATCTGCTCTGAATTAACATCCTGTAACACCTCAGATAATATGCTAAACTCTGATTGTAATGTAGGTCTATGGTACTGTTATTGATATCTGAAACTCCTGTGCCACTAATTGCTTCTCAGGCTGTGTTGTTGTAACTGTTGGTTGTTTTGAAATGCCAATAAATAAATAAAAAAATAAAAAAAGGATATCCTGGAGTCGGTAAGAGGAGCTCCAATGTTCACCAAGTTGGATCTCAGGGGTGCCTATCATATCCTTCGAATCAAAAAGGGGGATGAGTGGAAAACCACATTTCGAACCCCGTTAGGGCATTTCGAATACCGAGTCATGCCTTTTGGGCTGAATAACGCCCCTTCCATCTTTTAAAGGTTCATGGACAACGTGTTCTCGGATCTCCTAAACTAGATAGTGGTTATATACCTAGACGACATATTGATCTACTCAGCAGTTCCTGAGTTACATCGCACGCACGTCATGCACGTCCTAAAAAGATTACGCCAAAATAGTCTCTTCTGTAAACCTGAAAAATGTGAATTTGACAAATCCATGGTTGAATATTTGGGTCACCGAATCAACAAGACAGGAATAGCCATGGAGCCTCAAAAGGTACCGGCAATTTTGGATTGGCCATCACCTTCGACCATTAAAGAAAGACAGTGTTTCCTTGGTCTGGCAAACTCATTCATCTACAACTTTGCTCACCAAACCAGCTTCATATCCCAAACGTTAAAAAAGGAATATCTTCAGCAAGGGCTCCGAGATTTTTTGTGGAGACTGACGCGTCGGACAGAGCTATTGGTGCCGTACTCCTCCAACAAAAAGAAGTCGATGGGCTGAACATCCTGTGTTTTACCTGTCACATGTCCTGTCAGACTCTGAAAGAAACTACTCTGTTCTAGAACTTGAACTACTTGCCATGAAGCTGGCCTGCCGTGAATGGAGGCAGTTATTAATGGGAACTAAAGAACCATTTGAAATCAGAACAGACCATAGAAACCTCCAATGTCTCAGTAACATTTAATGCCAAAATAGCCGTCAAGCCTGGTTGGCTTACTTTTTTAACCAGTATGACTTTGTCGCCTCCTATATACCAGAATCTCAGAACACTTTGGCAGACGCCTTGTCTCGACGTTATCCAGAAAGACCTCCGCCCCCACAACAGAACATAATCGAGCCACAAAGGATTGTTGGCATGGTTCAATCCTTCCTAGACAGGATTCATTCTGAATACAAATCCATGAACCAAGAAGAAAGGAAGAAGCTAGTTGACCTGGTTAAGCAATATGACACACACTACTACCATGGTAGGGCGTTATCTCTTCCCACACAAAAGGTGCAGCTAGAAGCCCTCCAAATGTGTCACGATTCTCCCGTGGCCGGTCATCGTGATTTTAAGACTACCCTAGAACTGATAATTCGCTCTTTCTGGTGGCCATCAATGAGAAAAGATACCAAAGTCTGTTTCATCTTGTCCTGTCTGTGCCCAGGCCAAAACATTGCATACTAAACCCATGGGATTGCTTCACCCCCTACCTGTTTCACCAACTCCATGGCACACCATATCCACGGACTTCATTTCTTCTCTGCCTCCATCTGCAGGTAACCGGGTTATAATGGTGACAAAAGATTCTTTCACCAAGATGGCTCATCTCACAGCCCTTAAAAAACTACCTCCTGCAAGAGAACTCAGAAGCATCTTCATACAGGAGATATACAGCTTCCATTGCCTGCAATGGGTGATTGTATCGGATCGAGACCTCAGTATGTATCACGCTTCTGGAAACAATTTTGTAAAGCTCTTCATATTGAGGTGGCTTGTCCTCCTGGTTTCATCCCCAGACCAATGGCCAAACGTAACGCCTAAATGAAGGGCTAGAGCAATACCTCTGCTGTTATTGCAATACGACTCAGAGCGACTGGTCCTCCTACCTACCGTTGGCAGAATACTCCTACAAGAACTCAGTCCATAGTGCATCTAAGACTATTCCAGTCTTTTGTTTATACGGTTTCCATCATCGGACCTTTCCTTCAGTTCTACAAGACAGCCCCTCTGTTCCAGCGGCAGCCTCCTTTATTCGCCACCACCATGCAATCTAAAGTTCATGTCCATCTCCAAGAAGCTAAGGAGAAAATGAAGGACACTGCTGACGTCCACTGCTGCCAATCTCCATTATACCAAGTCAATGACAAAGTCTGGCTGTCCTTGAAGTTTCTACCTTTTCAGTTATCACGTAGTAAATTTGAGCCACGCTTTTATGGTCCATTCAAAGTTACTCAAGTTGTGAATTCTGTGTCCTTTCGACTACAACTGCCACATGTTTGGAGGATACATCCTGTTTTTCATGCCTCTCAGTTGAAACGCTATGTCTCGGATCCCTATAGGAGAGTTTTTTCTCGTCCAACTCCTGTTTTGGTCAATGAGGTACCTGAGTACCAGGTCCAAGACTCTCAGTTTTTTAGTGGCCGTTTGCAGTTCCCTGTCCATTGGAAAGGCTATCCCCTCAGTGATAATACTTGGGAGGATGCTGACTCTGTCCACGCTGCTGTTCTTGTCCGCAGGTTTTTTTGCTTTTTCCTGGCAAGCCCGGGGCTTTAGGAGGGTTACCTATTGTTATGCCGCGGGCCGACTCGTGACCCGCGGTGCTATCTGTTTCTTCTTCGCTGGCCGCAGTGCAACCCACAGAGTACCTTCCCTCCTCTTCGGGGGCAAGGCGGTACAGCATCGCGGCCCACTGTGGTCCATTTCAACAGCGTCGCGGAAAGCACCCACGATGCCGGTTGGTTTTCGGGAACGCCGCCTACTTGCGCGGCGGTCCATCTGCTTCAAGAAGCACCTTGGGGCATTACACTCACCTGGTGTGGGCGTCTGGTGATCCCCCTTCCTTGGGGGCCATATTGTTGCTCTCCTCTTCACCTTTATCCCAGAAGGCAATTGGGAAGGGTTACTTACCTACCTAACATGGCGATCTTTCTGTAATGCACTTCACTCTTTTACCTATCCAAGATGGCAACACCTCTCCTTCCTGTTTTGTCACTTCTGGTTCCTGTATGTCACTTCCTGTTCCTGTATGTCACTTCCTGATTTTTCTGTATATATAAGGGACTAGAACCTTTCCTTCCTTGCGTTGCAACACTCCTTGTTCCTGCTGTTGTGTCCTCGCTCCTGTTGGTTCCGTGGCTCCTCTTTTAATGATTCCTACCTTCCCTTGGCACTTCTTTCCCCTTGCGCCTTCTGCTGCAGCTTGTCTTCCAGTCTTCTCCTGGTACCTTTTGGGCTCCTGGTCTTCCAATGTCTCCTTCATTCCTGGAATCTCATCATCACATCAGAGGTTTTTTCCCTCCGGGCTTTTCCTCTTGGGATTCCTTCTGGAGGGCACTGGCTGCTTAGGCTTTCATTGTCGGCAGCACCATGGCTACGGGAAGGGGTCACCCCAATTTCGGCCAAACCAGGTCTTATAAAAACCGATGCTGGGAACCATTCCAACGCCTCAAGACTGATAAGAAAGACCCTAAAACCATCACACTGTGCCTGGCTGATGAGGGGTGATGCCCCGAAACTGGTCCCAGGATTCTTGTTTCCGGTCCAGGAAGAACCTGGCTTGGCAGTTCGGTCTGGACTCTTCCCTTGTGGCATATGGCTGGGTCTAAACTGGGGTGACATGGTGAGCAAAAGAACAATCGATTTAACCCAGTCTATTGACTGGGGGTGAATGTTTGATTTGCTCTGCATTCCGTCCATCTTCTGTGTGCTCTCTCGCCCTACGTTTGCTGGGTATGCCCAGACATGTGTCCCTGGTCTGTCTAGAACAAGGGAAGGCATTTGACCGTGTCTCCCATGAGTTCATGGAGAGGGTACTGCACAGTTTTGGACTGGGAGAGCGCTTCTGCGGTTACGTTAAAGTAATGTATAAAGACATCTTCAGTTCAGTCATTGTAAATGGTTGTAAAATAGACCCCTTTCCTATCAGGTCTGGGGTAAGACACGGCTGCCCACTCTCGACACCTCTGTTTGATTTGGTTGTAGAGCTACTCGCTGAGTACATCAGGAAAAATCCGAACATCAGAGGGATCCCGACACATGGCGACGCAAAGAGCGGATGGGAAATTGGTCCAATCCCTGCTGGAGGCGTGCAAGGACTTTGGCAAGGCATCAGGGGCAAAAATCTATGTGGACAAGATGCAGGCGAAACTCTTCGGGTGACGGGATCTCTGCAACAAACCTCTCCCCTTCCCCATTGAGGCACGACTGATGAAGATCCCCAGCGTTTGGTTTGGAGGACCAGGGGTGGCTTCAAAGAGCTGGAATGAACGCCTGGCCAAGGTAAAGCAAAAACTGGGCCTCTGGAATCTGAGAAACCTGAGCATTGAAGGGAAGGCTCTGGTTCTCAGGAAAAACGCACTGCCCGTGCCACAGGCCTGGCCACTTCTGGCCAACGTAGCACAGGCCATCAACAGCATGGTGTTCCATTTCATCTGACACTCAAAGATGGGCAGGGTTAAAAGGTCAGTCATGCACAAGGAGCACCACAAAGGGGGGAAGGCAGTCCCCGACATCTCAACGATCCTCAGGGCCTTCTTTGTGTGTGGCTGCTTCCGGGTAACCCTGTCAAATGTGAACAAGGACCACTCCGCCTACAAGGTGTTCTGCTTTTTCCTCCTCCCGGTGTGGAGACGGCTGGGATGGGATAAGTGGCAGAACGCTGTGACATTCAACTGGGACCTCCCATGGTACTACAGGGAGGTAGAAAAGTCTGTGGAGGAATTTGGGCTTAACTGTGTTGCTCCTAGCCTTTGGAAGCCCAAGACAATCCACAAACTCATCAGGACCAGGGACACCATGGAACCAGTGAGCGACCTGCCACCGGCAACAGCAACGCACGTGTGGGGAAATGTATCCTCCCCAATTTTGACCAATAGACACATAGACACTGCATGGATGACCGTGAAGGGGGGTCTGCTAGTGAGGTCATTCATGCACAGCAGGGGCTTATGTCTGCACAGGAACTACCCAATGGGAAGTCCTGCAGAGGAATCTGCACACCATCTTTTCTGGGCCTGCCCCTTTGCCCAGCGACTACGGGCTGCCTTACGACAAGAGCTGGAAGCCCACATACTCTGCAAAAACATAACGGACCAGTCCATGCTGTATTGGCTGTTTCCAGGGACACACACAGAGCAAGCTATCCAGGGGTGCTGCAGACTCCTCCGTTGTGTGAAGGACATTCTCCTGTACACCAGGACCCGCCTGGTGACCAATGGAGAGGTGGTAAACAGAGAAGCGTGTCCTGCAGGATTCTGCTCAGCCTGCTAAGGGACTATGCCGCCATGGACAAGAAGGAAAGGGAGGAAGAGGAAGAACTGTAACAATTCCCTCCTTCCCAACTTTACTCATTAAAAACGCAACAAATACGCTCATTGTAAATATTCCTGAATCCCAAACTGATGGAATGTAAATGTTAAAATTTATTGAAACAAAAGTTAAAGTGGACTGCCCTCCGTAACGGGAGAGGTACCATTTCCTTAAAAACTATGTGTAGCAACTTTCAAGCACTTAATAAAAGTTTTTGCCCCCACCCCAAAAAAACCCAAACTGTCCCAGGATGCTTGTTACCGATCCAGGGAGGACCTGGCGTGGCAGTTCGGTCTGGACTGTTCCCATGAGGCACAGGGTCAAGACTGATTTGCATATGGCTAGGTCTAAAGTGGGGTGGAATGGTGAGCAAAAGAACAGTGAATTTAACCCAGATCTATTGACTGGGGATGAATGTTTGATTTGCTCTGCATTCAGTCCATCATCTGTGTGTCCTTTGCTTTCTCACCCTAAGTTCGTCGGTATGCCCAGACGTGGGTCCCGGGCTCACTGTGCCACAAAATTCGAGCTAGCCTGGCTGATGAGGAGTGATGCCCCGTAACCGGTCCCAGGATGCTCGTTTCTGGTCCAAGGAGGACATAGCTTGGCAGTTCGGTCTGGACTGTTCCCATGAGGCACAGGGTCAAGACAGGGTCAAGACTGATTTGCATATGAATGGGTCTAACCTGGGGTGGCAGGGGCGTGGCCAAGATGGCGGCGAGATAGGATGTACTTCCTTATCCCTCCGGCACCGCCTGACATAAGCCTTGTTATATCTCCCCCACAGATGCCCATCCTCGCTGGACAGTGAACATGGAGGTGCCTGCTGCTATTCTAGCACCGGCGGTGGGCTTATTTGCGAGATCAGTGCCGGCTTTTAGACTCTACCTAGGCTGTCCGGCCTTGCTGCGGCCCAGAGTGCCTAGTGGAGCGCTGCTGCTGCTGTGGATCTTCACGTCGCGGTGTCCCCGGCTGCATGGAGAGGTAGCCTGAGGCGATCTCAGGGCACCGATATGGCCGGATGAGTGGAGGCACAAACAGCAGCGATTGCAGGCGAGTGATCGGTGCGGGGTCTGCGCAGCGCCCGCCCTTTTGATGAGCTAGAGGGGGCGGCCTGGCTGCGGCGTGCTGGATCCCTGAAAGCGGAGGAGCCCTGCGGTGACTAACCCAAGCAGGCTTCTACACAAGCGTGGTTGTGAGCGGACCCCCTGTGTGCTACTGAATGGGAAACATCCTTTACAACGCAACTAAAAGCATGTGTTGTAATGTCATACATCCCTCCTGAATACACCCACGCTGTTGCTGTTCAGGGACGAGGTGTCTGGGGCCCAGGAGTGCTGAGGTGAGGAGCGGAGGCGTGGCGGACTGGCACCCGACCTCTGGCTGCGTGGATCGGTCCGTGTGTCGGTGGACAGTGGCAACCAGTGGGCCCTGCGGGCTGCGCATGGTGGCGATTCTGAGTTAAGCGGACCCCCGCCCCCTGCCCCCTCCCTCCCCCCCTTGCTGACTGCGAGACCTGGTGCTGTGGAAGGCTCTCGCCCGCCGCGGGGCTTGTGGTGCCCGGAGGTGGGGCCTGGAGGCAGAGGAGTAGCTTGGGCCCTTGAACTGTTTGCGAGGGTCTGGGCCCAGCTATAGAGACTGCGGTGCGTGCTCTCCCTGTGGTGGCCTCCCTGGAGGCGGTAGCGAGAGGAGGTGCCCCTCTACTGTACGACTGCTTCGGGGGCCTTTGTGTGGAGCTGGGAGCCTTGTGGACTAAGCTTTTGGGAGCGGTAAGCCTGCCCTCGGCCTGCGGGTCGGCGAGTGGCGGCTCTCTGCCCTTGTCAGTGACTGCGGGACCCGGCGTGGTCGCTTATCCTGCGCAGTTGTCCAGGAGAAGCCTGGCCGCCCTGCTGGAGGCTTCACTGTGAGCTTTGCTGGGAGGAGATCGGTGGCGGAGGGCCGTCGCATGGCTTCAAGTTGTGTGACTCGGTCGGCGGACGGTGCGGCGGTGCGGCAGTGATAGCGGTAGTGTGGGGGTTCTGTTTCTTTCATCTGCAGGGCGAGTCCTGACTCTGAGAGCCCCCCGCTCCTCTTGCAGACTGAGGGGTCGTACTCCCTGCGATGGACTTTGGCGGCCACGTGGGCTTTTTCGTGTGGTGCCTGAGGGGAGACCTGGGATTGGCGGGGCAACGGATGACCTGGACTGGCTCGTGGAGGCCTGACTCAGCTGTAGCTAGTACGCACGGTGTTCTTCTGGTTGTGAGGTGCAGGGGAGCGGGAACGAGCAGGGGGTTACCCCCCCCCTTCTTTTTTTTTTTCTGTGTTCCCCCTTTTGAGGCCTGGGTACCGGTCTACCCTTGCTAGGCAGATTATTCACAAGGGGCTGCAGGCATACGGTTCGCTGCCCAGGCCCCACGACCTAGGCCCGCCACATTTAGGCTTGAACTGTATTGCCTGACAGAGTTCGACATTGCCCGCCATCTTTCTTAGGCTCCAGCCAGGTTTGCCCTGCGTGGATCGGTCTCCTGGCCATCTCTGACATATCTTCCTGCTGCCCTGCCTTGGTTGCGCGCGGCCGCTTATAGACCCTTGGCTGTGGCGCCATGTCTTCCTCCAGGGGTAGAAAGGACAGACCCTTGAAAGAGCTCCTGCAAAAATCGTTGAGCCACTCTGCTTCTCAGTCGGAATCCAAAGCGCGCAACCTGACGACGATGATGCGCCGGCAACCAAAGCCTTTATGGCCGAACTGTTCATGTCCATAATGGAGGACATTATGGAGCTTCGCTCCCAGCTTTCTTCAGACCTCCGAGAAGTTCGGAGTGATGTGGACGCCATAGGGGAGCGGGTGGCGACCTTGGAGAAGGAAGAGAAGACGATCTCCACCAGCTCCAGCATGTTGTGATTCGCCTTACGGAACAGAATCTTGCTCTCCAGGCTCACGCTGAGGAATTAGAAAACCGCTCCAGGCGTAATAACATCAGAATTCTGGTGGATCCTTGGAAAGGAGAAGGCGACAACCTACGTGCTTACGTCTGCAACCTCTTTCATCAGATCTTGGGTGAGGACGAGGATCAGAAAATCCAGATGGATCAGGTTCACTGTGTAGGTCTACCACGTGGTGCTAAAGCTCCCCCACCGGACATACTTGTCTATGTCCACGATTTCCAACTTAAGGAAAGAATCCTTCGTAAAGCTCGAGATCTAAATCCCGTGCAGTTTCGGGGTCATCAGCCCGCACTTTACCAAGACCTGGCGGCCTCCATGCTGGTCACGTGGAGGGACTTTAAGCCCATTACTACTCATCTCCGTGAACAAGGTATTCCCTAATCGTGGGGCCACCCATTTTAGCTCATCTTCAAGCACCATGGCAAACTCCTACAGATTCGCTCTTTGGAGGCCGCTTATGATGTCTTGGGGTTGGAGATGCCCCCCCCCCCTTACCTGAGAACAACGGATCTCCTTCACGGCGGCGCAGGCGCTGAACCGAGTGGCAGCGGGTCGGGAGATCGGCTCCCGCCTCAAAGATGGACACGTCCACTAGAATGCTGGAGAGAGAGGCGGCCCTTACATCAGTAGCACAGGTGACGGATAATGCAGCTGTCCCTTAATCTTCAAAAGTTTGGCATCCAGTTGGGCTTATTTTTCGGCACCGGAGGAGGGGTGCAGTCTGGTGAGGAGCAGTGTCATCATTCCCTTTTATACGGTGGGTTTACTCTGTACCCAGTACATGACTCGATTTGGGATGGCGCCATGTCCCCCTAAACGTGTGACTTTTGAGACAGACTGTTGTCACTACCTTAGACTCTCAGGTTTCCTCCTTTCTTATGATTGCTGTATTATTTGTTCCGGAAATGGGTTTTGCGGGATTTTTTTTTTTGGGGGGTTGTTTTTGGGACTCCGCATCAGTTCTCAGGCAGGCATGGCAAGTACCCGGTCCACGGGAATTGACTCACACTGGCCCTTGTGATGTTGGATCTGGGCAGCTTGATGTCTTTTTGCTCCTTCCTTAGATTTTATGGGTAGGGATTTGAAAATTGTAAGCTTGAATGTCAGAGGGCTAAACAACCCGGTTAAACGCTCTGCAGTACTTTCTCTCTTAGAAAACGCTGAGGGTGAAGTATGTCTGCTTCAGGAAACCCACCTGTTATCCAAAGATACTAAGCGGATGAAGGATAAACGCTTTCCGCTGCAGCTGTGGTCCTCAGGTCCAGCTAAGAAAAATGGGGTTGCAATCCTTTTTTGCGGGCGCTCACATTGCAAGGTACTTTCAACTGTGGTAGATATCAAAGGCAGGTTTTTGGCTGTCCGCATACAATGGGGGGGACACACAAATGACGGTAGGGTGAACGACAAGAACCCTTCCTGCGCCTAGCCCTTTCTGAAGTTCTTCCCTCTCCAGATGTGGCGCTTTTAGTGGGAGGGGACCTGAATGTGGTGATGGACCCAGGGATGGATAGATCAAAGTAGCGATCACATCAGACAGGAGCACTGTCGCAAAGAGGGAGGCAATGGTTGATTGATTGTGGATTGAGCGACGTGTGGTGCACTCAGCATCCTAATGTGCGAGTTTACACTTACTACTCCGCAGCACACAAAACCTATGCACGCTTAGATCACTTTTTCGCCACTCCCTCTCTTCTCTCACACTTACACGCAGCAAATATTACTCCCTGTTCCCTGTCGGACCATGCCCTCATCTCAGTGTTGCTCACATCCCATGGCAGGCGTTCCCCACCGCAGGGCTGGCGCCTCCGTGATTCCCTTCTGCACTCGGAGGAGGTCACTACTCGGATTCGGAATACTATAGTACACTACCTCACAGACAACGACCAAGAGTGCACTCCTCTGGCGGCGCTTTGGGAAGCTTTGAAATGAGTAGTGCAGGGTGAATTCATCACGATCGCAGCGTCCTTTGCGCGGTTACGCAAAGAAAAGCGTGTAGAATTGGAGAGGGAGGTGGGAGCCCTAGAAGCGGTGTACAAGCAGGCCGGAGACCCGAGAGTCTGGAGGGAACTAGAAACATGGTGGCGCATGCTGAAGCACCTAGACTTGGACAGGACAGATCATGCCCTCCTGCGCCTACGCCATAAGTTTTATCTCAGCAGAGACAAGGGAAGGAGGATGTTGGCACATAGGCTACAGGCGCGAACGCAGTTGTCAGCTATCAAATCCATCCGGTATCTAAAAGCGGTAGAGCATAACACAGACACTCTTATTGTCGACACCTTTCACCAGTTCTATCAATGACTTTACACGTGGGGGATACTCGCCCGCAGGGCACGGAGGAGTATTTAAATTCTTGCAATATTACTCCTCTGTTTAAATCATCGGCTGACACTTTGGATGCCGCCATTCTAATAGAGGAGGTCATCTCAATGATAGCCCGATTCAAATCCCCGGGTCCGGACGGCTTCTCAGCACTGTTTTATAAAACCTTTTGCGTGGAGCTGTCTCCCCTTTTAACAAGACTTTTTAATTCCTTCCTCGATACTGGGGAGGTGACTCCCTCAATGTCTGAGGCAGCAATTCCACTTATTCTTAAACCTGGAAAGGATCCTAAAGAATGCGGGTCGTAACGGCCAATTTCACTCCTTAACATCGATGCAAAGCTCTTCGCGAGCATATTGGCAGCGCGTCTTAGCCCCTTGATGGATGGCCTTATTGACCCGGACCAGTCCGGCTTTATTCCGACGCGGCAGGGAGGGGACAATACCAAGCTACTCCTTCACCTTATAGATTTGATACACCGGTCTCGCACTCAGGCCTTTTTGCAGTCTTACGTGCCTTTGGATTCGGTGATAACTTTGTCCGATGGGTCCAGTGTCTCTATGCAGCTTCTAAAGCGGCGTTGCGAGTGAACGGGTGTAAATCAGCCCTCTTCCCCATCTTCAGAGGTACGCAGCAGGGGTGTCCCTTGTCCCGCTGCTCTTAGCGCTCTATATGGAGCCTTTTGCCCAACGCATTCGATCAAACCCTGACATTATAGGTATTAAATTCGGCGCTGACACACACAAAATTAGTATGTATGCGGACGATGTCATTCTGTCGAATACACAACCCCATTCCACATTGCGGCACCTGTCGAGAGAGCTTCTTGCTTTTGGAAGTGTTGCAGGGTTCAAAGTTAACTTTTCACAATCGCAAATTCTCAACATCTCTATTCCTGAAGTTGACGTCCGGGACCTGCAACAGGATTTTGCCTTCCAATGGGTGCACACTGACATTACGTATCTGGGCGTTCGGCTGACCTCCTCTATCGCTAAAACAACTGCCCTCAATTATAAATTACTGGTGGATCAAACAACCAAGGCATTGTCTGATTGGTCCTGCCTCAATTTAGCGTGGTACGGGAGATTAGCGGCAGTGAAAATGACTGTGCTCCCACGTATCCTTTACATGTTTCAGATACTCTCTGTGGGTCCACCTTCAGGCACCCTTCGGAAATTGCAGGGGCTCTTTAACACATTTTTGTGGGATAATAAAAAACCGTGGCTAGCATTATCACTGGTCACCTCGCCGAAAGCTAGTGGCGGGATGGGCTTCCCTCTAGTGGGAGCTTATTACCAAGCATCTTGTCTCCGCTACATTACGGAATGGAACAGGGCCTTGTCCAGCAAACACTGGAACTTTATGGACCAAACAGTGGCTGGCTGTAATATTTGGCGCAAACTCTGGCTCCCGCGCAAGCACAGAGCGTGGGGCTTATACTCCTCTCTGATTACTTCGCCAACTCTTAAGGCTTGGGATCAGCTAGCACACCAGAGAGGCTGGACTACGTTCCCCTCTCCTATGACCCCTATCATGGACAACCCCGACTTCCGGCCTGGTTGCGCCGTTGGAGAGAGGAGGGTTGTAAAAGGGTAAGCTCTCTTTTTGATTTGGATGGCTTGATCCACTTCCCTCAACTGCGTAAGGATTATCATGACCTGCCAAAATCGGATGCTTTCCATTACTCACAGCTTGCGCACTGGTTGACCCAACCCTCCAATTTCGCTCTTATGTACCGTCCCTTGACTACCTTTGAAAAGTGGCTGGTCTGTAAAAAGGGCGACCGTAGACTCATATTTGAGCTTAACGCCATGATCATTGCACGCCCCAAGAAGCAACACACAAAGGCGCAGGTCCGTTAGGAGACTAAATTAGGGCGGCCTTTAATGCAAAAAGAATGGGAGCACGTCTTTTACCGGGCACACCACACTGCTTCCAACTCTGCGGGCGCGGAATCTGCCTATAAAGTAGTCACTTATTGGTACTATACCCCAGCGCGCATCAAATCTTGGGATGGAGCTAAGTCAGACTCTGCTGGCGGGGGTGTGGTCTTACTGGCACCTTGCTACATTTACTGTGGCACTGCCAGAAACTAGTGCGGTAGTGGGCAATGGTTCTCGATGACCTTGACACTGCATTTCAGATTACATTCCCACGAGCACATTAACATACATTATTGGGACTCCCCCATCCTAAATCCTTCTCTTTGCGGTCGCTGAGGGGTAAGCAGATAGCCCTAGCGTTGCTTGCGGCGAGGCAGGTATTACAGGCGCATTGGGGATCCTCGACAACCCCAGACACTCAAGATTGGATTCAGAGGCTTTGGCACCTCTTGGCGATGGAGCGCCTCTCACTCAGCATTGATGGGAAGGGTCCCGAATATGCGAAACTATGGGCCCCATTCTTGTAACTCCTTACCAAAGACATGAGGGAAGTCACATGCCCGAAATACCTGCAAATCCTACAACTCATTCCCCTGGAACCACCAGGGGCCACCAAAACTTAGTCTGACAGATACTAGCCTGGGACCGGCTGTTAGGGTGAGGTAGAACTGGTGGTTCAGAACTGATGCGGAGAAGGGTGGGGGTAGGAGGGATAGGGGGAAGGGGGGTTTAGTTGTTTGTCTATTTCTTTGTTTCTTTTGTTCTATAAAAGTGGTATCTTAGCCAGGTGCCTTATCTCTGCGTGGTGGTCTGAATGTTATCGCGGGGTCGCCCTCTGGGATGTAGACCTAAACACTGTGTATTCATCATAAGATTATGCTCTGCCGGTGTCTTGATGTAGGCAGCTAAGCTGTGTATAATGATTTCCTTTTACCACGCAATAAAACATGATTGATTCTAAACTGGGGTGGCATGGTGAGCAAATGAACGATGGATTTAACCCAGATCTATTGACTGGGGTGAATGTTTGATTTGCTCTGAATTCCGTCCATCATTGGTGTGTCCTTTGCTTTCTCGCCATAAGTGCGCCGGTATGCCCAGATGTGGGTCCCGGGCTCATTGTGCCACTGGATTTCGAGCTAGCTTGGCTGATGAGGGGTGATGGTCCCAGGATGCTTGTGTCTGGTCCAGGGAGGACCTGGCGTGGCAGTTCGGTCTGGACTGTTCCCATGAGGCACAGGGTCAAGACTGATTTGCACATGGCTGGGTCTAAACTGGGACGGCATGGTGAGTAAAAGAACAATGGATTTAACCCAGATCTATTGACTGGGGTGAATGTTTGATTTGCTCTCCATTCCGTCCATCATCTGTGTGTCCTTTGCTTTCTCGCCCTAAGTGCACCGGGTATGCCAGACGTGGGTCCCGGGCTCACTGTACCACTGGATTCAAGCTAGCCTGGCTGATGAGGCGTGGTGACTCGAAACCGGGCCCAGGATGCTTGTTTCCGGTCCAGGAAGGACCTGGCTCAGAGCCGGACTGACTACCGGGCGTTTTGGAATTCTGCCGAGCTGGGGGCAGAGTTCACTGCAGTGGGGGCTGATTTCGTTCATGGGGACCTGCGTGTACTTCGAAATAATTAAAGCGAAACAAATTTCGTTCAGTACACACAGGTCCTCATCAACGAAATCTGCCCTCAGGTCAGCAGCATTCCATAACGCCCGGTAGCCAGTCCGGCCCTGACCTGGCTTGGCAGTTCAGTCTGTACTGTTCCCATGAGGCTCAGGGTCAAGACTGATTTGCATATGGCTGGGTCTAAACTGGGGTGGCATGGTGAGCAAAAAAAGAACAATGGATTTAACCCAGATCTATTGACTGGGGGTGAATGTTTGATTTTCTCTGCATTCCATCCATCATCTGTGTGTTCTTTGCTTTCCACCCTAAGTGCACTGGGTATGCCCAGACGTGGGTCCCGGGCTCATTGTGCCACTGGATTCAAGCTAGCCTGGCTGATGAGTGTTGGTGCCTCGAAACCAGTCCCAAGATGCTTGTTTCAGGTCCAGGGAGGACCTGGCTTGGCTGTTTGGTCTGGACTGTTCCCATGAGGCACAGGGTCAAGACTGATTTGCATATGGCTGGGTCTAAACTGGGGTGGCATGGTGAGCAAAAAAAAAATGGATTTAACCCTGATCTATTGACTGGGGTGAATGTTTGATTTTCTCTGCATTCCATCCATCATCTGTGTGTCCTTTGCTTTCTTGCCCTAAACGCACCGGGTATGCCCAGGCTCACTGTGCCTGGCTGATGAGGGGTGATGCCTGGAAACTGGTCCCAGGATGCTTTTTTCAGGTCCAGGGAGGACCTGGCTTTGCAGTTCGGTCTGGACTGTTCCCATGAGGCACAGGGTCAAGACTTATTTGCATATGGCTGTGTCTAAACTGGGGTGGTATGGTGAGCAAAAGAACAATGGATTTAACCCAGATCTATTGACTGGGGGTAAATGTTTGATTTGCTCTCCATTCCGTCCATCATCTGCGTGTCCATTGCTTTCTCGGCAAGGAATGATGTCTGTCTAACTATTAGGCATAATCAGACATGCATAAAGGCGCACTTATGAGTAGACATTTACATTTTAGCAATCACTTTAATTTTTAGACACAGTATATCAGTCATACTTTGCGACTCAAAGAGTGATTTAAGTTTGAGCTCCGCCATTCTTTAATTTGATCAACAATGGTCTGAAAGGGAACTTGACATTCACTTTGGCTCAGTCAGGTACATGTACATACAGTCCTAAGGCATATTTTCCGTGACATTTGGACAAATTCAGTAGCCCAGTAACTCAGATGCATGCACTAGCACACACTTGTATGCACACCCACAACTGGGTAACAATCACGTTTTCACAAGGAGCAAGTCACTTAGTAATGACCTTAAAGAGGAACATCTATGCTTAAACAGATGAAGATATAATTTGCTCAGAGACAGACTCGACGTGGTTCCCGAATATAACCTCCTAAAGATTAAATTAGTAATGGGCAGGCTAGGGAAAGGAGTGGATCTAGCAGTCATAGAAATCCATTGCGGTAAACTTGCCTGACCCCTCTCTGCAGCTCAAAGCAATGTGGGAAGCAGATTTGGATGATCTTGATGATGATGAATGGACAGAAGCCAAAATGGCCCACAGGTCGGTTGATGATATCTAAGTATTACCGTATTATCCAATTCAGATATCTTCACAAGCTTTACCATTCTCCTCCCTTACTCTGGCATATGGGATGGGTTATTAGCCCTGTCTTAGATGTAGATCTGTGCCCGGCACTTATTCCTATACTGTCTGGGAGTGTCCAGTTATTTACTGCTATTGGTGCTTTGGGCAGCGTCATGGGCAGACCTTTAGATTTGGTTCCCAAATTTGTCTTCCTGGGACTCATGGACAATCTGGTTGACCCACTTAGTACCTTCACCATAGTAGCTATGGGATACCTGGTTGTGGAGAGAAACAGTGTTCTACTGGTGAGATACGTAGTCTCCCTTGGCTGCAGAGTGGACAAGAGGAATAGATCACTGTGCCCAACTTGAGGAACTGGTCTACATAGACCATGAGGTGTGCAAGAAATATTTTTAAACATGGAGTTCCTGGATTAACACCAGCATTGATTTGGGATGAGGTCATATAATCAATTTGCAATTAATATTCTGCAATGTGTAGTTGAGTTGCAGTATTCTGTGATGTCTATTGTGATGGTACTTACGGATGGAATTCAACATTATTTTAGCACATGCTTACAAGTTGTATTTGTTTGATGCTATAAAATCAATATAAAGAGTTATAAAAAATAGTTTTTTAGCACAAATTCTTTACAAATTAGCTAAAGAACCATATGCATTACAGATAGCTCAAAAATCTCGCTAAGCAATGTAAAAAGGGCCATTATGTTCAAAAGTTAGATATTTACAATCTGCCTCTTCATTCTTTATTCTTTAGTGTAGAATCTAACTTGTCTTATATGTGAGCTTCTACTTGAAACTATCAGGGTGAAACAATTAATACTAATACAAATTTCACAACCACAGGCCAAATAGGAGAGCTAGACACATCTTACAAGTGATACCGTGACGCTATTGTTCAAATACATAGAGCTTACAAAATCAGTTAAAATAATTAACAGTTGATGAGCAAATATCTTACAGTGGAGAAAGGCTAGAGAATGGATTTGTAGAAATGGAGAAAAGAAGCTAAGGCTGGAGAAATCAAACACCAAAAAGAGTAAAAAGTTAAAGAAGAAGAGGAAGAATAATGCAATGAGAAAGAGCGGGCGAAGAGGAAGATGGTGTTGTAAGATTAGTCAGATATGATGAAGAGCGAAGAAGAGAAACCAGCAAGAGTGAGTGAGAGAGTAGACAGTATGACTGAGATCGGAGAAGGCATAACAGATGAGAAAGGGTGAGAGAGAAATCCAGCAGGTGAGGGGTGTAGCGTCGTCCCCAGCCCTGCAGCATAAAAATGAACACGCTACACGCGAAGTTCTGGACCAGATGTCTTCATTCCTTAGCATACTGTGGCACTCTACGCACCTCATTCATAACCACACCTGAACACCTCCCAGCAGATCATGTAATTCCTGTTTAGAGTCTGCCCAGTACTGGGAGGGTCCTGGTGCGTATAATATCAAAAACACTACATCTCCCCCTTTGTTCAATAAAAAGTACAGACAACATTAGCGTCATATTTCCTCAATGAGTCGCCGAGGCACTTGCACTGGTCTGGCAGATCGGGAGGTATTAGGTAGTTGAGATGCACCGGGGTCAGGAACCGATGAAATAGGCTCAGATTTTTGATCTGGACATTCAGGCAGCGTCGCCTTGCTTGTGATCTCAGGAGTTGAGGAACACTGAGGTAGGCGTTAAAAGTGTGACAAATCCTGTGTGATGGAGTTACCGGAAAACTGCACTGTCACTAAGTGGTCCGTTTTTCGCTTCTGTTTCTGTTTGACCAGTCCCCTTTACCAAAAACTTTCCTTGGTGTGTCGGCACTTGTGAAAAGCTGGCCTGGTATATGATGTCCCCTTATGTAAATGGGCACCTTGCACCAGTCCAGACCACCCTTATGATGTGCAGTTGGATTTTTAAAGATTAAGGGCCCTTCCAACTGGACCCTGAAAAAACCCAGTGGAAGACAGAAGGTTGGAGAGCCACCCCATCCATGGATACCCTAGTTCTAATATTACCTCCACTAGGGAAGCCGGGTACATACGTGTGAATTGGTGTCGGAAACCAAAGTTGAACCCAATGGAGGACTTCAGGAAAGTGCCGCTGTTGCAGAAGGAGAACATGTCCGGTGGAATCCGAAGGTGGATTCTAGATTAGAGGTACCTGCAAGCAAAGGGGACAGAGTCTATGTCACTCAGGAGTGACCAGGAGACTTGGCAGATGAATGCCCTCCGATGTCGGGTGTTGCAGGATGGGTGACAATGACCTTGACTCTGCAGCTGTGAGGACCAAGGGATGCTGATGAAGAACAGGAGCCATGTACGAGTTGTCCCACGAAGGATGTTGAGTGCTGAGGGGTCGGTGTCCGGTAGTAGCACCAACAAGCCTTTGCAAATGCAACCAATGTAAGAAGTGAAGAAGGAGCAACGTTGGGATCAGCAAGGTCCAGGGGACTCCCCACAAGCAGGGGAGTCAGGGCAGGCCCTGAGCAATCAGGGGAGCCCAAAAGAAACAAGTGTGACCCTCAACTGCACCTAAAGGCCGGAGGCACTGGAGTCGCAAGAGGACCTCAAGCAGCTCACCAAAAGATGCAGGCCACTATGTGGTGTGGCTGAAGATTCAGGTCACTGGAAGTGCACAAGGTTGGGGCTACCTGGAACCCAAATATCTTCTTGGAAGAAAGCCAACAAGCCTTTGCAACTGCAAGTTGATGCGGTGCCCAGGGGTTCGGTTATTGCAACTCCCACAAGGGATACTGGCCTCAAACTTGGTGAGAGGCCAGGCCTCTGGAGATGTGGAAAACCACCACATGCATTGCAGAACCTTACGGAGTCCAGAGGAGCTCAGGATCAGCAGACCGGCCGACTTAGTTGTGGCGCCTGCGAATGCAGAGGAGTGACTTCTTCACTCAAGGGAGATTCCTTCAAGTGTCTTTGATTATTCACAGGCCTTGGAAGGTTCCTGTATGATGCACAGGCACAGACGATGCAGCAGTCTGGAAGGGAGACAAAGTCAGGCCCAAACGAAGTCCAGCGCAGTCCGGAGTGTCCAGACGGTAGAAGAAGTGGTGTCTGATCTGAATCTTATCCCACAACGAATATAGGGACTTACACCCAGGTAAGCCCTTAACTACCCTAGGGAAAGGGTTGGGGAGATTCAGGGGACCCTCCCAGGGAAGGGTCTGGACAGAGGGGAGATTACCCCCATGTCCTTTGTCCAGTTTCACACTAGAGTGGGAGCCAACAGCTCCCAGGACTGGTTTGAACTGGACTATGCAGAGGACACCAAATGTGACCCTCATGCAGACTTAGTGGAGCTGGGAAGCGCACCCACCCAGTCCCAATACACTAAATCTTGTGACAGGATAGCTATTATACTACATTTCCCTGCTTGAACTTGGCTCAGCAGCAGGAGAGCAGAAATGTGTCTCTGGTCGGCATCAACCATTTAGTGTTCTCTGGGTCTAGAAGGTTGGCACCAGGAACACTGAGAGCCTAACAGAGGGCTCTTCTAGCGCTTGGAATCATAACCCCCACAACGTTTTCAGTGTGGGAGGATGCAGTGTATGCAGTGTGGGGGGTATGATTCAAACATGTTTGATACCAAACATGATAAGATTAGTTGCAGCCAGTTTCGAGATGGTCATAGGGTAATTACGCAATGCCCCTCTATATAGTATATGGCTGCTACACTGACAACCTGGGAGAATGGACTCTGTAGGCTGTAGGGGTGTCCTGCTCATGCAGCGGCACCTTCTCACTTAGAACAAGCACCCTGTCTTCAGGATTGCAAAGGCCTGCTAGAGGGGTGACTTATAGGTTTTAAGTGCAGTGACCCTAGATATAGGTCACCTATGTCTTTAGTAAGTGGTGCTAGCACCAACTTACACAGGCTGCAATGGCAGGCCTTTAGTCCCATTTTGAATGGTCTCCCATGGATGGCATAATGCATGCTTCAGTCCATGGGGGACCTCTGGGGTACCTATGCCCTGGGTACCTTAGTACCATATACTAGGGACTGATAAGGGTACCTTAATATCCAATCTGGAATGTACCTAAGTACTGATCAAAACCATTTAGGGAGAAGGTAGCTAGACTGGGGTCCTGATTAGCAGGATCCCAGTCAGACTAGTCAATTACAGCTTAGCACCAGGCACAAAGTGGGGGTAACCATAGAAGCAGATCCTACTTTCATACAACGCTGATCAGCCTATGTCTTCATTTTACACTTCTGAGAATTGCCTGTTACACAAGTCTTATTGGCATTCATCGATCGGTCCTGTGTCCATTCTGGTAGTTTGGTTCCGATGGCGCTCTCAAACAGGAAGGTGGCAGGACTCTCACCAGTTATAGAGTGACATATTGATCGTTAGACACAAAGGGCATGACACATGGCTTGGTTGAGATCAAATCCCTCCAACAATGCCTGCTGAATTACCCTCTTGAGGTTGCCCATAAATCGTTTAACAACACCGTTAGACTGGGGCCAGAGAGGTGTACTCTTTTGATGCTTGATATTGAGTCAAACAAGAAACTCCTTGAATTCTTTGCTATTGAAAGGTGGGCATTATCAAATTTCAGAGTAGTGGGGATGACCCACGCCTCAAAGATGAGCTTTGTCATGGGTTGTTGATAAGTTTTCCACCAAATGGAAAATGTGAATATTCATCAATTACTACCATGAGATGATGTCCATTTTCTAGAGGCCCAAAGAAATCAACTGGAACTTTCTCCCAGGCATGTGCAGGAAGGTGAGACATTGTCAGTGGATGCTGCGTCACCTTGGGGATAAACAGTTACAAAGGTAGCATGCTTCCAGCTCTTTCTCAACTTGTTTGTCTCTTAGGTCTTTTTTGGTGGCAACAATGCCATGATGTCCTTTATGGGCTAGCTCAGTGGTTCCCAAACTTTTTTGACCCGTGGCTCCCTTGATCTAATTGGCAGTTGGCCGTGGCTCCCCCCCATTTTTTTACTGGTGGACGGGTGGGTGGGGATGTAAGCCTGACCTCGGGAGTACTTCCTGTTGTTTTCCCTAAATTAATTGGGATGCAATGAAGGTATTTTATCATATTTGTAACAAAATAAAAAAATAACAGTTGTAAAAGGGGAAAAACAAATTTTTGCTTTATGTGCTGATACTTTTTCTCTCATCGAGAATGTAAATCCGTTGTGGACTTAGGCATGGGAGGATGTATTGAAGCCAGTGACCATACTGATGTTTCAGTAATATTTGAATGCCTTCCCCTTTCAAGGACCATCCGAGAGTTCTACTGGGTTTGGTCGAGAATAGTTTAGAAAAATGCCAATGGCCCTGTCTGTAAACGCATATTTGAAGATGTTTTTTAAACAAAATACACTTTCGTTTTATGTAATTGTAAATGCATATTCCCTATTGAATATATGGAATATGCATTTACAATGAAATTTAAAAAAAGTGTATTTTATTTACAAAAACATCTTCAAATGTGCGTTTACAGACAGGGCCATTGTCATTTTTGGAATCTATTCTAGACCAAACCCAGTAGAACTCTCGGTTAATCTGGAGTTAAATTCGACCAAGTTAAGACGGAGCCACTCGGTGTTATCATTGCATACTGGAGGAAAAATGCACCCAACAGGCAAACACGCATGCCGAAATTCATTTAATACACCCCTCACCCTGTCTGCCAGATCCCTGCCAACCCTCTCCCCCTGCCCCGGATGTCTCCCCCTTCTCTGTTTTATGCCTTGTGGCTGGCCCTGCGCTAGGAGTGCCCGTTCTGCCCATGCTTGCTCCCTTTCTGACCTCTCCTGCCCCCTCTACCCATGTCTGTCCCCTTCGTGTCTTGAGACTGTCACTTCTTCCCATGCCTGCTCCCTTCGTGTCCTCTGACTGTGTCTTCTATCCATGCTGCTCCCTTTGTGTCCTCAGACTACCCTTCTCTCCATGCCTGCTCCCTTGGCACACTTAGTCTGCTCCTAATGTCCATGCCTGCTTCCATCGTGCCCTCAGACTACCCTGCTGTCCGTGCCTGCCCCCATATCCTTGACTACCCCTTCTGTCCATACCTGCCCCTGTGCACTCTGACTGCCCCCTCTGTCCATGCCTCCTTTCTTCGTGCACTCAGTCTGCTTCTTGTGACAATGACTGCTCCATTTGTGCCCCCTGATTGACCGATCTGGCAATGCCTGCTTCCACTGTGCTTTCAGACTTCCCCTTCTGCCCATCCCAGCCCCCTTCGTGCTCTCAGTCTACTTCGTCTGTCCATGCCTTTCCTCCATGCCTTCTCCCTTCGTGCCCGAAGACTGCCCCTTTCCTCCATGCCTGCTCCCTTCGTGCCCTGAGACTGCCCCTTTCCTCCGTGCTTTCTCCCTTCGTGCCCTGAGTCTGCCCCTTTCCTCCATTCTCCCTTCGTGCCCTGAGACTGCCCCTTTCCTCCATTCTCCCTCTTGCCCTGAGACTGCCCATAGAGGATTAGTGTTGAATTAGTATAGTGAAACATGCAAGTACATTTTAAGTGGTGGATAGGTTAGTCAGTTATTTGGATTTGGAATGATAGCAGAAGGTTAGAGGAGGAAAGAGGTTTGTATTTATATAGCGCTTGTTACCCCTGATGGGGTGTTGACGCACGCTATTCAGGAAGCCCATAAAGGATTAGTGGTGAATTAATATGGTGCAATATGAAGTAATTTCAGTGGTGGATATTAGTCAGTTATTTGGAGTGAGAAGGATAGCGGAGGGATAAAAGGGGAAGAAAGGTTTGCATTGATATAGCACTTGTTAGCCCTGATGTATGATAAAGTAATTGCTTCAGCAGAGACTCGGGCCTGCCCTCACAGCTACTGTGGAACTCTGGCATCATCAATAAGTATTTATTTCACTAACTAGCAATACTACTTACCCCAAATGTAACATGTGTAAATGAACCCATCCGATCTCTGTACTGGGTCAAACAATACTCCCTCTCTAATCTTACCAATTGGTATAAACAGCCACCTGCGTTAAAATAGCACTTTAGCTCGGAGTAGGGTTTAAAAGTTTATCATCCATTCAACGATTAAAATACCCTTAAATATCAGCGGTAGGATTATGACGTCACGACAGAAGGCTGCAGTTGATTAAATGCTACAAATTGCTTTCTTATTCCTGCTAAAGCAGGGGGTCAGTTTTCAGCAGAAGCCGGTGACTCGAGAGTCAGCAAAAAAGTATTGCTTGCTACAGGATGGAGCTGGCAATAAATGATATAAGGAAGGCCAGGAGCCCACAGAGCTTGTTCGAACTCTAGGACTAGCCTCACAATCCTAGGGCCGATTAGCAAAAACCTTTTCCATGCTTAAATCGTGGGAAAGTGGAGTTCCCCACAAGGAAAATACATTCCATACTCGCAAAGTTAGGATGTGCATATTGTTGAGCAGGGCTGTCACATGCCAGAGCAGACGTTCCGGTACATTTTTCCACAAGGATAAGTGACAAGTTAGAGTTCCAATGGCTATGGTCCTTGTAAATAAAGATGCAGAAAGTATGGGATAAGGCATTAAAGATTATAATTTCTACAAATTTTGCGGTGGACAACTTCATGCAGAAAATAAAGCATTCCATGTCTTCTCTTTGTGCCCTTAGACTCGGACGCGCAACACCCATTGGACTCAATGGGCTTCAGCCCCCGACCCCAACCCCCCCCCCTCCGCCTCTCCGCCGTGTGTGGCAGCCCAGGATGAGACAGCATCCCGGGTGCACACAGGTCTTTAAAAGACCATTTGCATGTTAATGAGGCCTCGCTGTTGTTTCACCCCTTCTAGGAGTCCCTGCAGCTCCACTCTTCATGTTGCCCACATCGTGCCGCGGCGCCCCTGGCAACTCATAACAGCGCACCAGGGAGCCGCGGCGCACACTTTGGGAACCACGGGGCTAGCTCAATGACTTGCTGTCTCAGGCTCTCGGGTATGAAAATTCTTGAGCCTCTCAAGATAATATCCTCTTGGGTGATGAATAACTCATCCTGTAAATTTTAGAATTTATGATATTCAACATCATCCACAAAGGGTCGAATACTTTTCTTCCAAGATTGCGTTGTAATAAGGTCTTTGAGGGTGAGAATGTCTTTATCTGCATTGGTAGCAACAATAATCTGTTCAATGGATAGAGCTGCTGGTATGCTGGACTTTACAATGAAGTTGGGATACTCTTCAGCCACTTGGGTGTCAAACTGTGGCGATGTAGGGGCACTTATGAAAAGTAATCTGCAGGGTTTTAGACTTTCCCCAACTTGTGTCCAGTCACATAGTTGTACTCTTTAAGTCACAACTCCCACCTATTGATGTGAGGGGGCATCTTAGCTTTCGGGTTTCCAAAGATGGTGAGTAATGTCTGGTGGTTTGTGATGACAGTGAAACATTACTCATATAAACACACATGAAAATGTCCACAGGCCCACACTACTGCCAGACTCTCCTTCTCCGGCTGAGAGTAGGCACATTCTGTGTCAGACAGGTTTTTACTGGTATAGGCCACTATGTGTCTCTGGGCATTCGGATGAGCAACTACTTTGATCTCAGTATGTTACTTGGGTTCAAACAGGCCATTTCAGTTGTGTTCTTAATCACGATTTATTTATTTGAAACTTTGGTTGCATTCAGGAGACCACTGGAATAGACCATTTTGTTCGTTAAGTCTCTCATTGGGGTACTCACTGTAGCAAAGTTACGAATGTATCTTGAGCAATAACTGGCCATGCCTAACAAGGATTGCAGCATGGTTACATCTGGTGGGGGGAAAGTAGATAACAATACTTAAGGTTTTATCCGGGTCAGGAGTCATTCCCCCTTCAGAGAATATGTGCCCAAAGAACCTACATTTGATTTTATGAAACTCACACTTTGCTGCATTCTGTGTGAGGCCTGCAACAACAAGTAACTGGCACACTTGTGTCAGAGCCTTGTCATGCTCCTTTTGCGTTCCAATATGTCATCACTTTAATTGAAAGCATGTGTTGTTATTATTATTATTATTGAAGCTTAGAGCGTAAGGCCACCTCCAACGGAGGTGTCCCGGCGCTAGCAGCGTGTCCCACCTGTGGGGAATGAGCCGGACTAGACAGTGAGCTCTAGGGCAGGCCAAACATCCATGTTTTTAAAGCTTTGCTGAACATGGTTTCTGAATTAGTCTTCCTCAGGTGGTCAGGCATAAAATTCCATAGTGTGGCGGTTTTTTACTGAGAAAGCACGGCCACCGATCCTGGCCTTTGCAAAGCTAGGGATCACCAGTAAATTCTGGTATTTAGATCTAAGTACTCTGGCCTGGCTGTATTTCTGAAGTCTCCGCTTTAGGTATTGGGGGCCAATATCTCTGAATGTTCTGTACACCTATTCTTCTTTTTACAGGAAGCCAGTGTAAGCTGCGCAAGTGGGAAGTAATATGAATTCACAGTGGCACATTCCTAATTAGCCTAGCTGCAGCGTTTTGAATAGTCTGTAATCTTCTGAGCAAATACTCAGGAAGACCAAGGTAGAGGCTATTAGCATAGTCAAGTTGAGAGGTGACTAAAGCATGCACTACTGACTTCCTACAGTCCATAGGGAGAAAATGAAGAAATCTCTGCAGAGCCTTCAGTTTCAAGAAACACAGTGAGGAAACATGAGCAATTTGCGTATTGCCAGTGAGTTGAGAGTCAAACTTAAACCTTAGGTTACTGGCAGAGGCAACTGGCAGCGGAAGCGGATGGAGCTCAGCCGGCCACCAAAGTGCCAATCTAGGGGGAGTGGATTGATTAAAAAACAGAACCTCCGTTTGTCAGGGTTTAATTTTAAGCAGCTATCCGACATACACGATGAGATATTTAAGAGACACAGCTTAAAATTGGCGAAAGCTGTCTCGTTGTGTTCTTTAAAAGAGAACACCAGTTGTGTATCATCAGCTTACGAGACAACTTTCACCCCACATTGCTCAACAATTGCTGCAAGGGGAGTAAGATAGACATTAAAAAGCGTTGGGCTCAGAGCCGAGCCCTGAGGGGCACCACACATAAGTGGGCTGGAACTGGAGACATGGGGGTGGAGAAACACTTGTTGAGAGCGACCCTCAAGAAATGAACGGAACCATGCTAGTACCGTTCCCATCATTCCTAAATGGTTGAGTCTGTGTAGGAGAATCCTATATGACACCGTATCAAAGGCTGCGGACAGGTCCAGCAGCACCAACATCACGCAGCTACCCTGATCTACGATTTCACGAATTGACTCAGCCACTTCAAGCAGAGCTGTCTCCGTGCTGTAACCTGACCTAAATCCATACTGGGAGTTGTGCAGATGGTTATTCGACTCCAAGAAGTCTGAAAGTTGTCTCTGTACTTCTTTTTCCAGAATTTTGGCCGGGACTGGGAGAAGACATATTGGGCTACATTTTTTTAGGTCTGCTGGGTCTGTGTCCTCTTTCTTGAGGATTGGCTGGACATATGCTTTTTTCCAGCTAGTTGAATAAACCCCAGTTTCTAATGAAGAGTTCCGGATGAGGTTCAGTGTCAAGTTAAGCCAGGGGGCTAATAACTCAAATAATCTAGCCGGGCAGGGGTCCAACGGGGAACCTGATTTTATTTTGTTTAGTTCCACCAGTGACGCTTCTGGACAGAAAGGGTGGAAATCCGACCATGTGCTCAGATAGTATGGGTTATGGGTTATCAAATCAGATAATCCCAGAAATGAAAAGGAGGAATACATAGCTAAAATGTTATTCTGGAAAAATTTAGCTAGATCTTCACAGAGAGCCATTGATGGGTGGAATGTACTCTTCAGGGCTTGTGGTTTCATAAAACCTTGGACTATCTTAAAAACGTATTTTGCGGAATTGTCAGAGGACTTAATCTGCTTTGCGATGTAGTCCCTAATGGACTTCCGTTTTAGGCTATGAAATTTCCTCAGTGCTGCTTTATATTCGCACTAGGCCAAAGGTTCATAGTTCTTCCACCAGGCACGCTCCAGCCTCTTACATAGGCTTTTCTCCGTGCGAAGCTCCAGGGTAAACCAGGGGGCCGAAGGTTTATTCCTGGCCAATTTCATAGTTTTAATTGGAGCTATTTAGTCAAGGGCTGATTCAACCCAGCCATTGAAGATAAAAGCATCATGGCTCAAATCACCTGTAAGCTTAGGGGGATATTTTGCAGCTCACAGCCCATAGATTCAGATAAAATCTTCCTCCAATATCTCCTGTCCTCGAATGTTGATCTAACCTAAGTACTGCAGGGAATCCACGTTAAATTAAAAGGTAACGGCCATCAGCCAGTGATCCGACCAGGTCACAGATAAAGGATCCTCTATCTGTACTGTATGTTACAGGATGAATTACTTGGCGAATAACATCCTGAAATATCTAAGTAGTTGAAGATACTCCAAAAACCACCCTGTATTTGAACAAACCAACATGATTCAAAAAAGTAGTAGTGTACCTACAATACTCTCCCAGCTTGAGTTGATGGTATGCTTTGTTCAGGTCAAGACAGGAGAATACTTTGGCTCCGTTCAGCTGCATGATCATGTCCGCTATGTGGGATCAGGATGTCTTTCTCAATTGCTATGTTGGCCTGGCGCATATCAACACAGATGCACACTGCACCTCCACTGTCCTTTTTTGGCACCACAACTATGGGCGAAACCCACGCATAGGACTGGTGGAACATTCAATAATGTAACGCTTCAATAGTGTTTCTAGTTCTTTCTAAACGGATTTGTGTAGGTGAAAAAGCGATTCTGCTGTGCAGTTGGGCAACAGAGCGATAGTCCTCATTGATATGAAGTTGCATATTCATTTTCTTAAGTCTTTCTGGGCCATTAAACAACGACCGGAACTGACTCACAATTTCAAACTGAGCACAGACGTTGTAGTTGAGAGATATCAGTCCCATATTAGCAGCAGTGGCGAAGCTAAGTAGGCATGCACTAGATGAGGTTCCCTGTAGGACAGGAATTGGGGCTTGCACTGATGTCGCTTTATGTCGCATGGTTGCTGTAAATGATCCTTGAATCTGTAATGTTTTAGAACCAGCCCACGTGTATACCTTTGTGTTTGATGTTGTAAGTCGTGGTACAGAAGATAGGCTGTTGGACTTTTCTACTTGCATTATATTATTCGACACATCACTGTCTATTATGAAGTTTATTGGGCAGCCGGTCACCTTCAATGTAAAGTTAGGACAGTGTCCAAATTAACTTTGTTGCTTCGTTTGGTGATTCTTCTTTGACTTTGCAAGCAGTTAATCCTACATGTGCATAACATTCTTTAGTTGATATCATTAATGCACATCCGTCTTGTTCGCTAGCATTTGATAATGACAATGAAGAGCCTTTAAATTATGAACTTGACGATGATCAACTGTGCTTGGTTTCTACTTGTCATAACTGATGTTGCCTTTTGGCCTTGTGGGCATAGTGAAAATGCTTCTGTAACCTTCTGGTATCCATTTTCTCTTCTGGCTGTGAAGTACTTGGTTTCTCTTTTTCTTTGCAGACCATTATTAAGTGGTTTTCTTCCCCGCAGCCTTCGCATATCTGTCCTATGGCTGGATACATACCTTCATGGGGGTAATGAAATTCCACATCGGCAGCATAACTTTTCCTTCTTCAGAGACGTTGACTTGTGTGCATCTATATTGTGCTTATGCTTACTTTTCAACACTGATTCATTATGCGGTGTTCCTGCTTCCATATAAGCCGCTTCTTGATCTGCTGGTTCTTCTGCCCTTGCAGCCATTAGCATTTCCTCCAGACTGAGTATCTCTCTCAACATGCGTCTCTTGAAGGAATCCGAAAGACAGCCATCAATGACTCTGAGGCGCATGGCTTCTTTATCATAAAAATCACAGAACTTACAGTGTTTGAGAAGTGCATCAACTCACTCAACAAACTCATCCATCTTTTCACCAGCCTGTTGTCGTGCTTGGTTTAAGAGGTACCTTTCATAGTCGAAATTCAGCATCGGATTGATCTTGTCTTCCAATGCTTCTTTCAGAACAATATTGCATCAGTTTGTCAGACTTACTTTAGCACTTATTTTACTCCATCACTGACAAGGGTTGTCAAATACTTAATGATTTTCTTATCATCATCTTCTTCTAGCACAACTGTGAAATCATCTAACGTTCCGATCCATGTAGTCCACCTGGTACCAATGTTCTGTTTCTTTGCTGTGTCAAACGGTGGTGGTGGCTTCAGGAATGTAGCCATGTTATATTCTGTGCTCTATTCTACTGCCAAAGGGAGTATGTGTTGTTCAGGCAGCACAGGATGACAGCTGCAACTGCTGTACGTATCGACCTTGCGTCTGAGCCTGGGTCGTCACGTCCTTTTCGAGGTCATGCAGCACTTTAATCGCCTGTGCCGGTAAGTACGTTTGTGTTTTTGTACTTGGTCGTTACTGCCTTTCATGTTTTCCTCATATGGATGATGGCTCGGTGTTATGGTGTGGCGCAGTCTCTCGTCTTTCAGCCTTACCAAATGGTTCTGGAAGGCTTTTCGAATGTGCTCCTCTGCAGGGCCTTAAACTTCTTCGATGGCAGTGTATCGACTGGAGCGGGGCTTTGACTCCACATATGCCAACCACAGACTACTTTACATCAATTTAGGGCGCACATAGAACACATGGGCAGTTTGCTGTACCTTTGCAATTTCTCAGGGAGAATATCCTTGTTTCTTAAGGGCACATATCCCCTAATTGTCGCCAGTTGTAGCATCTTTCCCAGCCCGGGAGCATGCAAATTAACACGCCACAAATGGAGCTGTGCAACAGACGTCTTTATTCCTCAGCATACGATCACACATTGAACGCATTACATAATAACTTTCATAACCACACCTAAACATTTCCTACCAGAATATGTACTTCCTGTTTAGGGTCTGCCCAGAACCCCGAGGTTCTTGGCGCGCATAATATCAAAGACACAACAAGGGGTAAAGAGGAAGATCGGATAGAAGAGGGAACTACAGAAGTGCGATACAGAGAAGATGCAGTGAGGGGAAGAAGAGCCTAAGAGGCTCAGGGGAGAGATTCCATGGAGAGAAACAGGTGCAAGAAAAGAAGAGAAACACAGATGACAGGAGAGAAGCCAAAATTAAATAGTGAGAGAAACCAGAGAAGAAGATCCAGAGTGAAGCCAGCGTGGGGATAAAAACCAGTGAAGATGGGCAGAGATGCCTGTGAGCGAGAGAAAGAAAGGATTGAAAGCAGATGACCAATCCGGAGTGAAATCAAACAGAACAGCCAGAAAGATGAGATGTCAGAGGGAATGGGGAACCCAGAGAGGCAGCGGGGTAGAGATGTGGAAGAGACTGGGCAGGGGCAAAGTAAAAGGCAATGTGGATTGCAATGGAAACAGCTATCAGATAAGGCAGCCAATAAGTGGACAACATGGAAGGAAGGGAAAGCAGTGCTAAGCCGCTGCCTTCGGTCTAGTTTTTTTGTGGCATACAGACTGTAATAGCAAAGGAGAGACTCTTGCACGAGCTACATACAGACTGCAAAAAGCAGGAAGAGACTGCTGGGGAATGAGGAGACTGAAATTAGTAGAGACAGAGTTAAATAGTGCAGTTGCCTTCGTTCTGTGACTAAAAAAGGAAGGATTACTCCAATTTCAGAATTACACATTTAGAATAAAGATGACAGCAAATTACATGACATGACATTTGATATGATGATGGCATCATAGGAAATACAATACAGTGCATCGGGCACTGGAAGTGCAAAGGTCCAGACTGTGCAAGCCTACCAACCTTTAAAAATATTCCTCAGCATTATTCTGAGTGTGCACCACTTGCACGCTGGATACCCCACATCTCCCTGTGTTCATTGTTCTCGACTATGTGCAGAACATTCCACCTGCATGTACCACTCTCCACCTAATGTGTGTTCTATTCATAATCTGTTCCATGTACACATGTGCATCAGTTTCCCAATGTCCGAGCCATTTCTCTAGTGTGCATCTTCCCTGTGTGCATTACACGCCCACTTGGTGTCCCTGTGCCCTTCATTGTAAATCAGTACAGGGTACTGTTGTATGTTTTACACACTGCTATAAAATATGGAATGAAAAGGTGAGTTTCTGAGCCCTGAATCGAGTTTCTTTTTGGAAGTCTCTCTAGAAAGGGTCCCTAGGTTGAGTTATGGGAAAGAGTTTGTGCTAAACTCTACCAGTTGTTCTGACTCATGGAAGCATGTATATCCCTTGGCGTGGTAGGAGTATGAATGCATTCTTTAATCTGAGGGCAAAATGTGTAGATTTTTTGTTCATCAATCGTTATATCTCTCCTTGTATATAATCCAATTTTGCACCAATCTGCACTTGTGTGAACACAGCCCATGCACCATTCTCCAGGGTGTTATGTTATCCTGCTTATTTTTTTCCCCATGTGCTCTATTCTCACTGAAGTCATTAGTCTCCCCTGTGCAGCATTCACACCCTTTAATAACCACTTCCCCATCCTCCTCCCCTACAATCACCATTCTATGCATTATTCTCCTACGTTCAATGCTTTTGTTATGTATGGCTCTCATAGAGATCCTCTCGTTTATTTCAGTTTCTGAATGTCATAACCCACTGCTATGATGTAGCAACAGTTGATAACCAAATTGGTTACCCACTGTTGTGATGTCAAGGCCTGCCAGGCCAGGCTGACAGGCCTCCCTAAGAGCCTGTCATCGCAGCGTAGCTTGTCTGCTTTGACTGAAAGCAGAAAGCACAGCTGCAGGATAGGGAAGGAAGGGAGGGAAGGTGGTCGGGTACCTTTCTTTTTTTAACCTTTGGGGCAGGGATACATAACAGAGACATTTTATATATGGTCCCCCAATACTCCACTGCTACTGTGTAGCAGTTGAAAGCAGAGGTAGATGATTTTGAGGTCCATACTTAACATAAAATTATAGATGGGTAAAAAGTGAATTACAAGGAGGTTTTTCACCTCTGGGTTCTGAGTGACATTATAGACAGACAACTCGAGCTTCGTTCTTGTTGTTTATTTGATGTCACTCAGAACCCCTATGTAAAAAAATCCTATAATTTACTGTTAAACATCTATAGTTCTATATGTTTTGTATGGTTCTCAGAGACAGCCTCTATCGTTTATACGACGTAGCAACAGTTGATAACAAAACTCAATACTCAATGTTGCTACATCATAAAGGCCTTCCAGCCCAATCTGACAGGGCTCTCCAAGCGCTTTTCAGCGCAGCTTCCGAATGCAGAAAGCACAACTGCATGAGGGAGAAGGAAAGCAGGGAAGGTGGTGGGGCTGGTTAAGGATGGCAGGTAAGGCTTTTATTTTTCACATTTGGGTCAAGCAAGGTGGGCCGTGTTATGTATGACTCCCTAATTACTTCTTGGCCGCTGTGTAGCAGAGGCAGATGATTTTTGGGGCCATACATAACATACAATTATTGATGGGTAAAAAAAGTGAATTAAAGAGATGTTTTTTACCTCAAGGACCTGAGTGACATCATGGACAACTCGAGCTTTGCTTTCGTTGTCTTTTTGATGTCAATCAGAACCCCTTGGTGAAAAAACATCCCCGTTATTCACTGTTAACCATCTATAATTCTATATGTTTACACTATTCTAACCAGCATGTGCCAATATGCCCCTGTAATCCCTGCTCTTTCATGTTTCTTCTTTCTGCAATCCGTATTCGCTTTGTGATCTAGTTTTGCACTGCAGCCACCATTTCTTTCCTGTGTGTGATAACCTCCCCATAACAGTATTTTTCCCCTGTAATGTGTGCACAGTTTTCCCCTCTAATCAACTCTTTCCTGGGCTCACCACTCTAGCCCCACTTGTGCCTTTATACTGTTTTCCTGTTGTCTTTATTGTTTCAACCCTTCCCCGGTTTGCCCCATTCTGCCGCTATGTGAAAACCCCCCTCTATGCGCCCCAGATGAGGAGAGAGGCTCAGTGCTGAAGTGTACAGAGATGTGTGCTGAGCACGGTCATATTTAAATGCAACTTTGTGAGTAAATGTGATAGGTCAATGGGTGAAAAAAATTTACACAAATGCACAACTTATTTAATTATTATTTTGTTTTCATCCTATCAAAAGATCACACTAAATGATGCAAATAATATTCAAGTACAATATAAAGGAATTTTTACTCGCAGCATTGAGGCTTATTCCTGGGAATGTGCAGCCCCACCCGGTGGGAGAGTGTATTCAGGGTGAAAGCATAGCCAGACAGGCTAATAATGCTTAATGTGGAACAGCACAGTTTCCAGCAGTGGCATCTTCTTTCCACAGGAATTATCTGCCTGCTCCCTGACTCAGGGAGTCATATACTGGCTGAGCCAGGCCTAGGAGGAGGAATAATTAATACTCATAATGTTGTTTTCACCGATAGAGTCCGTCTCTCTAAAAAATTATTTATTGGTGCACTCTGTGAAGGCACCAAGAGGACGTGTGTTGCTGTGCAGTGCTTGAATGAAATGTACGTAGTTGATATATGTACACCTGAATATACAGATGAACGTTTGTATGTCAAAACAACTTAACCACGACATTCTACAAGCTGTAGACAAGGGCACCAGGGAGGCGAGGATGAAATTTTGCCTTTTCAAAGTCCTGCAGGACTGGTACTGGACCCCCATTGAAATTCCACAGATCGGGTCTTCTAGGTCACGCCAAATGCTGGAGATGTACGAATACCCGCTGCGATACGACGCATGTCATATGTGAATGCCCCTCAGTACAGCCCTTTTGGGAGTATGCGGGGCAGATCTTGAGCGCCTCCATGCCTCTTCACTTGCCGCTTCTCCCCCCACCTCCCAGAGATCCTTCTTCATGATCTGTAGAAATCGCCAGAATTGAGACCTCAACGCCGCCTTTTCCATACGGCAATGACTAGGGCCAAACTCTGCATATTGCGACAATTGAGGGCTCTGGCTCCACCGACACAGGAGTCATGGCTGGTAGCCATGATTCAAACCACATCCTACGAACGGGTCATCTACAACCTGCAGGACCACCCTGACCTATTCCTAGAGACCTGGACTCCCTTTTTGTGCACAGATGTGTCCGAGGATGACCCCCAACACCATGCAGAGCATGCAGAGCCTCCTCCCGCCTCAGGGCCTGCACTACAGTTGCCTCCTATCGCCACCATCCACCAGGTAACACCTCAGCCAACTAACCATTTACCTCACTGCAGCCCCACTACCTCTTTTGACCCCCCACACAAAACCCAACCATACCACCATAACATCTTTGCACAACTGTGGAACCATGGTCTCCACTTCTGCATTTTCTCCAATTCACAGCCCTCACTCTTCATGAATACCGACTCTGCAACTCCTTTATGTGGACCCACCTCTCTTCTCCACAGTAACTGGTAGCACCAAGAGACATGACAATCTCAGGCACTACTCGTACCCCTCCACCTACTTATTTTCTCTCCCCTCTCTCTTTCCTACTCCCACCCCTTACCCTCCTCTGTCCCCCTCCAACCCCCATCCCCCACTGACCCCCCCATCCCCTCCCCCCTCTCCCTGGTACACCAACAAGATCTCGCGGGCCTTTGCCTCCCCCCCACTCACAGCCCCTCTACTTTGAATGTAGAGGGACTCCAAATATTGAGGATGTTGGCTGAGGTTGGAGAGATCACGATGGCAATACGGGGGACGCGCACATTTATAGATAATAGGGGAACAGTGGCAGAGTCAGGGGGCACACTCTCCCCCATCCTCTTTTGACAACCCTTCTCCCTGGTGGGTGAAATTCGACTCAACCGATTCCCACGGCATATAGGATTTCCTGCGACAGAGACATCTCAGATCTGTTTATAGAAGCGCCTATAATAATAGCAAGATTCCATACCCAGCCAAGCTCCCCCCTACCACACTCAGCCCCTCTGGGAGGTCTTCCCCTCTCTCCTTGGATCCTTACAAGACCCAGATAAGGTGCCTATGGCCTAGATAGGACTCATGCCCATAACCTGACTGATTGTTTATGCCAGGACCATAAAGGCTCCAAGAAACACTCAACGACATTGACACGCGACCCTATGCCTTCATAGACCAACCCCACAGCTGAAGGATCTATAAAGCGCAGCATAGAAGGGACACAGAGCTCCCTTGGCATAACCCCTGGGTGCACTAATGCCTCTCCCCACCTTTCTCATCCCTCCTCCTCCCCCCATACTAGGTTAGCTCTGCGTGTTGCTCATATGAGTTAGTCACCGAACATCTGCTGCTTCTCCTCACTAATGCAGATTGGAAATAATGTACTGTTGGCTCAAACCGATTATTACTATGTATGTATACACCTCTTCGGCGCACAAGATGTGAAAACTTGATTAATAAAGATTTACGACACAAAAAAACAACACCTTCACCACCTGAACAGTAAATGTGTGATGGGCTGAAATGAAAAGCGCCTCTCACATGTGCAAAAAAATCATGGGCTAAATCTGCACATACCCCCCATCCCTATATTGCTGACATGCACCCATTGAAATGTCAGCATACAGGCCTCAGAAATAACAAGAATTTGCAATGCAATAGGTCTCGCATTTGCGCGAGTTTGAGCTATTGGGATTGTAAATAACAATGCCTTTTATTTATGTTTTGGGTATTAATACATAAATAAAATGCATTGTCATTTACAATACTAATAGCTTAAACTCTCGCAAATGCAAGACCTATTGCATTGCAATAAAGGGCCTTCTCGACCGCTTGTTAGATAGTAAATATTGGAGCAAGAGACCAGCCTCCGACGTCTTCAACGTAGTCATAAATAGTGCAGTGAAGATGTGTAAGTGTTGTAAATTACACAGACACAAAGTGTGAAGTGAGAGTTGCATATGTTCTGAGCTATAAACTGTAACAAAGCGCTCCAACACCTTTTGCTCTGTGATTACACTGTCGCGGCTCAGGAGGAAGGGGTGGGGGCTATTTCCTGCCCTCTCCGTGATTTGAGTGTGCAGTGTGGCACAGCGTAATATCACTGCTATCTTTGGCCTAATAAAAAGCTCTCCAGCTGTAGTAGGGAACTGGCTTCACCTCATGGTGCAGGGCTGGCTGTGCTTTATGGCAGGCAAGGTGGGGGGGGAGGGATTGTCTTGGCTGCAGCTCTGGCCTCGTACAGTGCCCCTGATATTACTAGTGAGCGAGAGACACTGAGGTTGTGGTATTGGTTATGGTGGTATTGGTATTGGTGATGGCCGTATTGGTGGTGGTACTGGTGGTGGTATTGCTGGTGGTGGTATTGGTGGTGGTGGTATTGGTGATGGTGGGATTGGTGGTGGTAGTGATATTGGTGGTGGCAATATTGGTGGTGGTGGTATTGGTATTGGTGGTTGCGGTACTAGTATTAGTGGTGGTATTGGTAGTGGCGGTATTTCTATTGCTGGTGGTATTGGTATTAGTGGTGGTGGTATTGGTGGTGGTGGTATTGGTGGTGGCGGTGGTGGTGGTATTGGTATTGGTGGTACTGGTATTGGTGGTGGTACTGGTGGTTGTGGTATTGGTGATGGTGGTATTATTGGTGGTGGTGGTATTGGTGGTGGTGGTATTGGTAGTGGTATTGATATTGGTGGTGGTGGTATTGGTGATGGTGGTGGTAGCATTGGGTCTGGCGGTGATATTGGTGGTGGTGGTGATATTGATGGTGGTGGTATTGGTGGTGGTGGTATATGTGGTGGTATTGGTGGTGGTGGTAATGGTGGTGGCACCTTGTGATGGTGATATTAGTGGTGGTGGTATTGGTGGTGGTATTAGTATTGATGGTGGTATTGGTATTGGTGGTGGTGTTACTGGATTGGTGGTGGTGGTATTGGTATTGTTGGTGGCGGTATTGGTGGTGGTGGTATTGGTATTACTGGTATTGATGGTACTGGTATTGGTGGTGGTGGTATTGGTGGTGGTATTGGTGGTGATGGTGATATTGGTGGTGGGGTATTGGTGGTGGTGGTATTATTGGTGGTGGCAGTATTGATGGTGGTATTGGTATTGGTGGTGGTACTGGTACTAGCGGTAGTAGTAGTATTGGTGGTGGTATTGGTGGTGGTAGTGGTGGTGGTTGTGGTGGTGATATTGATGGTGGTCGTTGTATTGGTGGTGGTGGCATTGGTGGTGGTGGTATTAATGGTGGTGGTGGTAGTGGTGGTATTGGTGGTAGTGGTATTGAGTGGTGGTGGTATTGGTGGTGGTGTGTTGGAGGTGGTTGTATTGGTGGTGGTGGAATTGGTGGTGATATTGGTGGTGGTGATATTGCTATTGTGGGTGGTGGTGTTATTGGTGGTGGTATTAGTGGTGATGGTATTTGTGATGTGGTATTGGTGGGGGTGGTGGTATTGGTGGTGGTGGTGGTATTGGTAGTGGTGGTATTGGGGGTAGTGATATTGGTGGTGGTGGTATTGATGGTGGTGGTATTAGTGGTGGTGGTATTAGTATTGGCAGTGGTATTGGATTGGTGGTGGTGGTGGTATTGATGGTGGAGGTGGTAGTATTGATGGTGGTGGTGGTATTGATGGTGGAGGTGGTGGTATTGATGGTGGTGGTATTAGTGGTTGTATTGATGGTGGTATTGGTGGTGGTGGTATTGGTGGTGGTGGTGCTTGTGGTATTGAGAGGTATTGGAGATGGTGGCATTGGTGGTGATGGGATTAGTTGTGGTGGGATTGATGGTGGGATTGATGGTGGGATTGAGTGGTGGTGGTATTGGTGGTGGGATTGAGTTGTGGTGGTATTGCTGGTGAAATTAGTGGTGGTATTGGTGGTAGTGATATTGGTGGGTATTGGTGCTGGTGGTATTTGTGGTGATGTTATTGGTGGTGGTGGTATTGGTGGTGGTAGTATTAGTGGTGGTGGTATTGGTGGTTTTGGTGATGATGGTTTTGGTGATGGTGGTATTAGTGGTGGTGGTGGGGTTGGTGGTGGGGTGGTATTGGGGGTATTATTATTGGTGGTATTGGTGATGGTGGTAGTGGTGGTAGTGGTGGTATTGGTGGTGGTGGTGGTAGTATTGGGGTGTTGATGGTGGTGGTGTTGGTGGTGGCATTGGTGGTGATATTGGTGGTGGTAGTATTGGTGGTAGTAGTGGTGGTGGTGGTGGTGGTATTGGTAGTGGTGGTATTGTTGGTGGTGGTGGTATTGGTGGTGGCGGTGGTGGTATTAGTGGTGGGGTGGTATTGGGGGTAGTGTTATTGGTGGTATTGGTGATGGTGGTAGTGGTGGTGGTGGTATTGGTGGTGGTGGTAGTGGTATTGGTGTTAGTATTGGGGGTGTTGATGGTGATGGTGTTGGTGGTGGTATTGGTGGTGGTGGCATTGGTGGTGATATTGGTGGTAGTGGTAGTGGTGGTGGTATTGGTAGTGGTGGTATTGGTGGTGGTGGTGGTATTGGTGGAGTTGGTGTGTTGGTAGTGTAGGTATTGGTGGTGGTATTAATGGTGTTGGTGTTATTGGTGGTGGTGGGATTTGTGGTGGTGGTATTGGTGGTGGTGGTATTGTGGTGATGATGGTATTGGTGGTGGTGGTAGTGGTATTATTTGTAGTATTGGCGGTGTTGGTATTGGTGGTGGTATTGATGGTGGGAATGGTGGTAGTGGTATTGGAGGTGGTATTGGTAGTAGTGAAGGTGGTGGTATTGATGGTGGTGGTGGTATTGGTGGTGGTGGTAGTGGTGGTATTGGTGTAGGTGATATTGGTGGTGGTGGTGGTGGTGGTATTGGTGGTGGTATTAGTGGTGATATTAGTGGTGGTATTGGTGGTGGTGGTATTGGTGGTGTTTGTATTGGTGGTGGTGGTATTGGTGGAGGTATTGTTAGTTGAGGTATTATTGGTGGTGGTGGTATTGAGGGTGGGATTAATGGTGGTGGTGGTATTTCGGGTGATATTGGTGGTGGCATTGGTGGTGCGGGTAGTGGTGGTATTAGGGATGGTGGTATTGGTTGTGGTAGTATTGGTGGTGGTAGTCATGCTGGTAGTGGTATTGGCGGTGGTGGTAGTGGGGGTGGAGCCGGTGGTATTGATGGTGGTGGTAGTATTGGTGGTGCTGATGGTGGTGGGGGTGGTATTGGTGGTGGTTGTATTGGATTGGTGGTGGTGGTAGTGGTGGTGGTGGTGGTGGTATTAGTGGTGGGGTGGTATTGGGGGTAGTGTTATTGGTGGTATTGGTGATGGTGGTAGTGGTGGTGGTGGTATTGGTGGTGGTGGTAGTGGTATTGGTGGTAGTATTGGGGGTGTTGATGGTGATGGTGTCGGTGGTGGTATTGGTGGTGGTGGCATTGGTGGTGATATTGGTGGTAGTAGTAGTGGTGGTGGTATTGGTAGTGGTGGTATTGGTGGTGGTGGTGGTATTGGTGGTGGTGGTAGTGGTATTGAGTGGTGGTGGTAGTGGTATTGAGTGGTGGTGGTGGTATTGGTGGAGTTGGTGTGTTTGTAGTGTAGGTATTGGTGGTGGTATTAGTGGTGTTGGTGTTATTGGTGGTGGTGGGATTTGTGGTGGTGGTATTGGTGGTGGTTGTATTGTGGTGATGATGGTATTGGTGGTGGTGGTAGTGGTATTATTTGTAGTATTGGCGGTGTTGGTATTGGTGGTGGTATTGATGGTGGGAATGGTGGTAGTGGTATTGGAGGTGGTATTGGTAGTAGTGAAGGTGGTGGTATTGATGGTGGTGGTGGTATTGGTGGTGGTGGTAGTGGTGGTATTGGTGTAGGTGATATTGGTGGTGGTGGTATTGGTGGTGGTATTAGTGGTGATATTAGTGGTGGTATTGGTGGTGGTGGTAATGGTGGTGTTTGTATTGGTGGTGGTGGTATTGGTGGAGGTATTGGTAGTTGAGGTATTATTGGTGGTGGTGGTATTGAGGGTGGGATTAATGGTGGTGGTGGTATTTCGGGTGATATTGGTGGTGGCATTGGTGGTGCGGGTAGTGGTGGTATTGGTGATGGTGGTATTGGTTGTGGTAGTATTGGTGGTGGTAGTCATGCTGGTAGTGGTATTGGTGGTGGTGGTAGTGGGGGTGGGGGTGGAGGCGGTGGTATTGATGGTGGTGGTCGTATCGGTGGTGCTGATGGTGGTGGGGGTGGTATTGGTGGTGGTTGTATTGGATTGGTGGTGGTGGTAGTGGTGGTGGTGGTGGTGGTATTAATAGTGGTGGTGGTATTTGTAGTGGTATTTGTGGTGGTGGTATTGGTTGTGGTGGTAGTGGTATTGAGTGGTGATGGTACTGGTGGTGGTATTGGTGGTGTTGGTGGTATTGGTGGTGATCTTGGTGGTGCTATTGGTGGTGGTATTGGTGGTGATAGTGGTGGTGGTGGGATTGGTGGTGGTGGGTTGGTGGTGGTGGGATTGGTGGTGATGGTATTGGTGGTGATATTGGTGGTGGTGGCATTGGTGGTGCTGGTATTGGTGGTGGTGGTAGTGATATTGGTGGTGGTGGCATTGGTGGTGGTGGGATTGGTGGTGGTGGTAGTAGTGGAATTGAGTGGTGGTAGTGGTATTGAGTGGTGGTGGTATTGGTGGTGTTGGTGTGTTGGTAGTGGTGGTATTGGTGGTGGTATTAGTGGCAGTGGTGTTATTGGTGATGGTGGTGGGGTGGTGGTATTGGTGGTGGTGGTATTGGTGGTGGTAATGGTATTGAGTGGTGATGGTACTGGTGGTGGTATTGGTGGTGTTGGTGGTGGTGGGATTGGTGGTGGTGGGATTGGTTGTGATATTCGTGGTGCTATTGGTGGTGGTATTGGTGGTGGTGGTGATGGTGATGGTGGTGGTGGTATCGGTGGTGGTGGGTTGGTGGTGGTGGGATTGATGGTGATGGTATTGGTGGTGATATTGATAGTGGTGACATTGGTGGTGGTGGTGATGGTTTTGGTGGTATTGGTGGTGGTGGTATTAGTGGTGGTGGTGGTAATTGATGTGGTATTGGTGCTGTTGTTGGTGGTATTGGTGGTGGTATTGCTGGTGGTAGTATTGGTAGTGGTGGTATTGGTGGTGGTGGTATTGGTGGTGGTATTAGTGGTGGTGGTGTTATTGGTGGTGGTGGTATTTGTGGTGGTGGTATTGGTGGTGGTGGTATTGAGTGATGATAATAATGGAAGTGGTATTGGTGGTGGTGGTGGTATTGGTGGTGGTGGTATTGGTGGCGCTATTGGTGGTAGTATTAGTGGTGGTGGTGGGATTGGTGGTGTTGAATTGGTGGTGGGATTGATGGTGATGGTATTGGTGGTATTGGTAGTGGTGACATCGATGATGGTGGTGGTATTGGTGGTGGTGGTATTAGTGGTGGTGGTTGTAGTGGTATTAAAGTATAACATTCGATTCACTACAAATGCAATGAAATTAATATGTTCATTGGAAAGTTCAGATATCTGTTTTTATGTAGCAATTTATATTTTGAAATGTATAGCGGAAATCTATAGTATTATGAGCTCTCCTTTAGTTGGCTCAGTTAATAATAGCACGTTAGCACTTTTTTGCCTTTCGGTATTTTATAAGGGGATTGTATCTATTAGGTTAGGAATGTTATTAACACAAACAAACAAACATTCTAATTTTAACGCACTTGACACTTTATTCTTATGAATTTTAAAAATTGTTGGCATATGGCACTTTACTGTAAAAGGTTGTACATTCCCTTTTAGATCGCTTGATACTTTAGGAAATTTGTATAAAATGCAAACTATTTAAAAAAGGTACTGTATAGCGATATTTGCACATTACGTAGTTCAGAGTGCACAGGGTACTTTATTGCGAGATTTGCACATAATGTAATACTGTATAGGAACATTTGCACATTCTGTGGATCAGTTGGCACAATGCACCTTTTGTAAGTGTGCACGTTATTATCTATTAAAGTGTGTACACATTTATTTTGCAGGAAAGTAATATGATGTATTTAATGAAGATCGTCATTAATAATGATGTCTATGCTTTTTTGTGCTTGCTTGTATGGTTGTGCTTTTCAAACCGAATAAAAGCTTTTGAACTGAACTGAACTGAGTGGTGGTAGTGGTGGTGGTATTGAGTGGTGGTATTGGTGGTGTTGCTAGTGGTGGTATTGGTGGTGGTGGTAGTAGTGGTGGTGGTATTGGTAGCTGTGATATTGGTTGTGGTGGTAGTAGTATTGAGTGGTGATGGTACTGGTTCTGGTATTGGTGGTGGTATTGGTGGTGGTGGTGGTATTGGTGGTGGTGGTGGTATTGGTGGTGGTAGTGGTGGTGGTGGTATTGGTGGTGGTGCGTTGGTGGTGATGGGATTGGTGGTGATGGTATTGGTGGTGATATTGGTGGTGGTGGCATTGGTGGTGGTGGTGGTAGTGGTGGTGGTGGTATTGGTGGTGGTGGTAGTGGTATTGAGTGGTGGTAGTGGTATTGAGTGGTGCTGGTATTGGTGGTGCTGGTGTGTTGGTAGTGGTGGTATTAGTGGTGGTGGTGGTGTTATTGGTGGTGGTGGTGGTATTTGTGGTGGTAGTATTGGTGGTGGTATTGGGGGTGGTGGTATTGTGGTGATGATGATGGTATTGGTGGTGGTGGTAGTGGTATTGGTGGTAGTATTGGGGGTGTTGGTATTGGTGGTTGTATTGATGGTGGTGGGATTGGTGGTAGTGGTATTGGTGGTGGTGGTATTGGTAGTAGTGGAGGTGGTGGTATTGATGGTGGTGGTGGTATTGATGGTGGTATTGGTGGTGGTGGAATTGGTGGTGGTATTATTGGTGATATTAGTGGTGGTATTGATGGTGGTGGTATTGGTGGTAGGGGTACTGGTAGAGGTATTGGTGGTGGTGGTATTATTGGTGGTGGTGGTAATGGATTGGTGGTGGTGGTATTGGTGGTGGAGGTGGTGGTATTGATGTGGTGGTGGTATTTGTAGTGGTATTTGTGGTGGTGGTATTGGTGGTGGTGATGGTAGTGGTATTGAGTGGTGATAGTACTGATGGTGGTATTGGTGGTGTCGGTGGTGGTGGGTTGGTGGTGGTGGTATTGGTATTGGTGGTGGTGGTAGTGGTAATGAGTGGTGGTGGTATTGGTGGTGCTGTATTGGTGGTGGTGGTACCGGTGGTGGTATTGGTGGTGTCGGAAGTGGTGGTATTGGTGATGGTGGTATTGGTGGTGGTAGTATTGGTGGTGGAATTGTGGGTATTGTTATTGGTGGTGGTATTGGTGGTGGTGGCGGTATTGGTGATGTTGGAGGTATTGGTGGTGGTGGCATAGGTGGTGGTGGTATTGTTGGTATTGGTGGTAGGATTGGTGATAGTGGAAGTGATGGTATTGATGGGTGTGGTGGTATTGGTGGTGGTGGTATTGGTGGTGGTGGGGGTAGTGGTACTGAGTGGTGGTGATGGTATTGGTGTTGTTGGTGGTGGTGGTATTGGTGGTGGTATTGGTAGTGGTGGTGGTATTGGTGGTGGTGGTATTAGTGGTGCATTGGTGGTGGTGGTATTGGGGGTGGGATTAATGGTGGTGGTGGTATTGGGGTGGTATTGGTGGTGGTTGGTATTGGTGATGGTGGTATTGGTGGTATTGGTGGTGGTTTTCCCGGTATTGGTAGTATTGGCAGTATTGGTGGTGGTGGTATTGGTGGAGGTGGTGGTATTGATGGTGGTTAGGTGGTGGTATTAGTGGTGATGGTGGTGGTGGTATTCGTGGTGGTATTGGTGGTGGTGCTGGTAGAGGTAGTGATGGTGGTTTTGGTGGTGGTGATATTGGTGGTTGTGGTGGAGGTATTGGTGGAGGTGGTGGTAACAATGGTGGTCGTATTGGTGGTGGTATTGGAGGGTTAGGTGGTGATATTGGTGGTAGTGGTATTGGTGGCAGTATTGGTGGTGTTGGTGGGATTGGTATTGGTGGGATTGGTGATAGTGGTATTGGTGGTAGTGGAGGAGGTGGTATTGATGGCGGTGGCGGTATTGGTCGTGGTGGTATTCGTTGTGGTGGTGGTAGTGGTATTGAGTTGTGGTGGTATTGGTGGTGGTGGTGGTATGGGTGGTGATATTGGTGGTGGTATTGCTGGTGGTATCAAGCCAAAAAATCCTCGCAAAAATTGCGAATCACTAAAATAGACCGTTAGCGAACGCAAAACAACACTTACCAATGCAGGAACCCAAATACCGAAAATACAAGAAAATCGCAAAAAATAGCTCGTGCGAAAGTAGCGAGAAGCAATATTGCGAAGCCTTAACAGCGAATCATACAACAGCAACCACAAATAGTGAATAGCAAATAAAAAATCGCAATGCAATGCATGTAAACTCGCAAATAGCAAACCCCATGAAAATCGCAATTTAGCAAGTGCAGAATAAGGGGAATCACAATCAGGTGGTAAAGTAAAAAAAAAATGCACAATCAGAATCCCTTTAAAACTGACTCAGAAGGCCCCTGAAGCATTTCATAATGGCAGCCCTCCATGTGATGGCGATCAGGATGAGGATCCATGCAGCAGCCCAGCGCAGAAGGAGAATACCGGAGAGGATTTTCCAAGTGCGCATAACATTTCTGGGTCAAACAGAGGAGGAAGTCTACGATAAGTACAGGCTGAACAGTGCAATGATTATGCACCTAATTGCAGAATTGGAACCCTTATTGCAGCACCAGACCTGTAGAACCCATGCTGTCCCCGCAAATGTACAGGTCCTATGTTGCCTGCACCTACTTGTGTCAGGCAGTTTCCAGGGGGTAGTAGCTGTAGCCGAAGGTGTATCACAAAGCTCACTTTCACGCTTCTCCAAAAGCTTTCTTGATGCCATGATGACAAGGATCCACACCCACATTACCTTCCCCACACCCCACAGAATTTGAATAAGCCAAAACAGGACTTCTACCAGGTAGCATACTTCCCTCATGTGATCGGTTGCATAGACTGTATGCTTGTCCCTATCTGTCCCCCAGCAGCTAATGAATACATCTTCAGGAACAGGAAATCCTATCACTCTATCAATGTGCAAGTAGTGTGCAATGCAAAGCATATCATAACGGACATTGTGGTCCAATTTCCAGGTAGCACCCATGACTCCTATGTATTCCAACACAGTGGCATCCACACGCATCTGCTCAGGGGTGAATTTGGCGAAGGACATCTACTTGGTACACACATATACCTATTTGCAACATCAATCAAACAAATGTTAATGCATAACTGTGGCTAACCCTTTGCTTTCCAACCTGTAGGTGACAGCGCATATGTCGTGCGGGACTACATTTTGACACCATACCTCAACCCAGCCACACCACATAAGCAGAGGTACAATGCTGCACACATCAGCACACGGTATGTGATTGAACGCACCTTTGGAATACTGAAAAGTCGCTTTCACCTTCTACACAAAACTGGTGGAGCGTTGCAGTACCGTCCAGGGACCAGCTGCAGGATTGTGGCTGCATGTGCCATGTTGCACAACATTGCCACCAGAAGAGGCATACACATCGAGAAGTCAAACAGTGAGTCTGATGGGGATGACCAACCACCCGCACAACATGACAAACGCATGTGGCAAACTCAGCAGAAGGGCAAAGGAGACGTGCACACATCACCCAACATTATTTCTGAGGTAGGTAATAATGAGCCGTAACACCTAAATGGTGAACGCAAAATTATTTATTAACATGAGCCCATGTTTAGCCAAAAAGAGATTAGCGCAAAATATAACTGTGTTTGCATTGAGGTATAAAGTCAAATGAACAGTTCCACGCACTGGATAGCAATCGCTCGGTTGTAATTGACCATGGTTACATCACCAAGGCCGAAAAAGGAGGACATGCCTGGCTAGCGCCTCCTGCCATGCACCCCCAGCATCCTTTCGCCTCTACGCCACCAAACACATTCTGAGCCTGCTCTTCACGTGCAGCAATACGGGCCCTTGACCTGCGCCGCCATCCTGGTTGGACCTGTACCTGTGGTGTAGGTGGTGTTGCAACACAAGGCTGGCTGGTCCCTGTAGTGGGTGCAGGAGACAGCTCGGATTCCATTGGCTGCAGTGAGGGGATCTGGGCCCTGCGTTTTGGGGGTGCGGGTGGTGTGCATGCTGGGGCAACTTGAGTATCCACATCAGTCTCAGCAGGTGTCTCACAGATGTGTAGGCAGTCACTATCTTCAGACTCTGCTTCAGCTGCATCTGTGATGTGAAACAGTGCAATGTTAAGTTTGGTTAATCCTACTATTGTTGTACATTTTGCATACTTTGCTCACATTAAATCACTGACTACCATGCATTGCTGGCGTGTTTTGCTTGCCATTGTTGGTTTGGAATGCCCACTTGACTGACATGCCTACAACTCCCATGATGCATTGGGTGTATGAGGGAAAACATGTACTGGAGTTTTTAACTGTACACTGTGTTTTGCCTGGGTGTATGTGCACGATTATATATTATACATGCTTGCATGTATCTTACCTTGTGGGGTACTTGCTGCACCGGATGTGTCCAGCTTTATGACTCCAACCACTGCCTCAGGCTGGATTGTTGCCTCCACAAGGTCCTCCAGGGCTGTGTTGTTGGGTACAGTTGATGGTCCCCCTCCTGTGCCACCTGCCTGCTTCAGTCTTTCGGCAATGCTTTCTTTGGCACGGCACTTTAGGTCGTACCACCTTTTTTTCACATCATCGATGCTGCGGTGTGTGACACCCAAAGCATTCACCTTTGTTCTAATGTACAGATATATCTTTCTTTTTTCAGCGTCTGGCCCTTTCAGAGACATTTTTCCAAAGAGCTTGTCATGGCTCTTGCTGACCTCCTCAATGAGATTTTCAAGTTCTCTCTCACTGAACTTCATCTTCCTCTTTCTGGGCGTGGCACTCTCCCCTGATGCTGTTTTCTCCATCCTGTGTCACAGAACGTTGCTGGATACAGACTTGGGTGTGTTTCAGCTCAGCTCCAGTACTTTTCCTCCTCCTCTGAGCACTGAATGAAGCATGGACTGGATGACTTCCTGGTTGTGATGTCATCAGCCTGCTTCCAATGCGACATGCTTTTTGCGAATTTCGCTAATAGCGATTTTGCTATTTGCGATTTCTCAATAAGCGATATCGCATTTTGGCTTTTTCGGTTTTTGCGCCTCGCATTTGTGTTCTTGCAATTCGTTTTAGCGATTTTTTGCGAATCGGTATTTTTCCGCTAACAGATTCATTCATTGCGGATACCGATTTTTTAATTGTAATTCCATAATTTTCGCAATTAAGGAATCGCAATTTGGGATTTTGATGCTTGTGCCTATTTGTGTTTACTTACTCAGTGAAATACACATGAAGGCAAAAGGCATAATGATATACTCAATTACGTAGTCTTGAACTTAACACACTGCCACCTATTTACATGCTCTCCATCAGATGCACAAGGAGGGACCTGAATGACACAGTGACACACCAATGAAGTCAATGCTACAGTACCACACTCATTGGCACACTGCCAGTTACACATATACACTCACTACCAGTCTCATTGAGGAAGCAGAATATGTGCTCCATCAGTGACACACTAATAAAGTGAAAGGCACATTGAGGCACTCAGGGTCTCACTCATGTATTCACTCACTGTCTCTAACTGCCATACAACTAACTGCCATACACACTAGCGAGGCACACTTTAAGTCCGGAAAATGTGCACCATCAATGACTTTGCAAAAAATCAATGAAGTCAAGGACACCGTGACATATTCAGAGTCACAATCAAGGTGATTTGTGAGCACACTGCCACTGAGTAAGACACACTCTCAGAAAGACACTTAGATACCTTAATCCGTCTACCATTTTCGACACAGTGTCACACAAATCTGTACAATGATAGTGAGTTACAGCCACAGTCTTAGATGTATGCTCAGAAAAAACACATGCACTCAGAGAGAAAACCACAGAAGCAAAAACACACTCAGAGGCTAACTAATAAAACTTAACACATTGTAGGAAATTGGAAACTTATTTGTCAAAGTTAAATTGCTGTAGTAATAAACTGGCAAGTAAACTTTTACCTTATTAAAAGTTAATACCTTCTAAACATGCACATGCACTAATGCATGATTAAAGGATTATAATTTGGGCTCCCGGTTTTATGGTATTTATTTTTTTGACATTTCCGTCTGTATTCATCCATATTTATTTTTTGGCCATCTTGTAGGTATTTATCCATATTTATTCTGTTTTTTGAGAATAAACAGTCATAAAAAGGTATATTTCCACATTTATTTAACTGTTAAACATGTACTCATACTTTGATACTTGTTTAGTTTTAGCAAATTAAGCAGCCAAATATAACAAAACACTACACCCACATATAAATATAGCCTTTTATAGAAATATTTTTTAACTAATGCCTGTATTAAAGGAAAGCTCACACTGTTTTTTTAATTCCCCATACTTTCTATCTGCTCAGTTGTTGGCCTGGAATTCTTGAAAAACACCATGAAGAGTCACTCACGATGAGCACAATTTTCTGTATTTTTCCACTTTTAAAAATAAATACAGATAGAAAGCATATTGTTTTCTGTCTGTCTCTGTAAAAATCAGTAAAAAACAGAAAACAGGGAGCCTTAATTATAATATATGAAAGATAACAACCTAGGCAATTATAGCTGGCTTGTCATATAACTTAAACAGAGAGGAAAAAACAAATTATGTTTCACATTCAATTATTTATTAATATATTCAGTTTAAAACATAAAGTACAAATAAAAAGATATATTTCTCAAGTCACAGCATATAAATACATTTCAACAATAGGATGCCATCACAAATTTATACGAAAACAGAATAACTGAAGAAATAAAATACAAGTTATAAAATGGCACAATTCACGACGCGCGTTTCGGCGACCAGCGCCTTCTTCAGGAGTAGCCACGTACTACAAGATCTGTAAATATTATCAGCTTAACAGGGTATGAAGCCAATAGTTTTTCATACACGAGCAATTAAAATAAGTGATATCCTAATTTTTAATGTTAGTGATTCAACCACGGGACTTCAAAAATATCGGTTTTTGATGATTGTACACGTTTCAGTTTAAATTCCTCGTAACTAATACTCTTATTTAGACGGCGTTTCAGAATCTTCTGTCAAACTTTCTTTTGAACAAAATCACGATTTATCTTTGGTTTACGATGTTTATCCGATCGTCGGGTTTACCTGACTGTTTTGAAAGTAACGATATGCCTCCGGAATAAATAGTTGATACAATACGCTCTGTGCTGTAGCAAATAAAAGAGTAAAATCCTCCTGATATGAGGACAAATTCCAAAGTTCAACCGCTAATTAAAGATGTGGTTCAAGATTGACCGAAGGCGGAAAACTGCTTGCGTCTTCATTTAAAAAGGGATGACCCTTTTTAAATGCTACAGCACAGAGCGTATTGTATCAACTATTTATTCCAGAGGCATATCGTTACTTTCAAAACAGTCAGGTAAACCCGACGGTCGGATAAACATCGTAAACCAAAGATAAATCGTGATTTTGTTCAAAAGAAAGTTTGACAGAAGATTCTGAAACGCCGTCTAAATAAGAGTATTAGTCACGAGGAATTTAAACTGAAACGTTTACAATCATCAAAAACCGATATTTTTGAAGTCCCGTGGATGAATCACTAACATTAAAAATTAGGATATCACTTATTTTAATTGCTCGTGTATGAAAAACTATTGGCTTCATACCCTGTTAAGCTGATAATATTTACAGATATTGTAGTGCGTGGCTACTCCTGAAGAAGGCGCTGGTCGCCGAAACGCGCGTCGTGAATTGTGCCACTTTTTAACTTGTATTTTATTTCTTCAATTATTCTGTTTTCGTGTAAATTTGTGATGACATCCTATTGTTGAAATGTATTTATATGCTGTGACTTGAGAAATATGTCTTTTTATATGTACTTTATGTTTTAAACTGAATATATTAATAAATAATTGAATGTGAAACATAATTTGTTTTTTCCTCTCTGTTTAAGTTATATGACAAGCCAGCTATAATTGCCTAGGTTGTTATCTTTCATATACTGCTTTTTCCCTGACCTAGGAATTATTAGAATTGATTATTCAGGGGGTCCTTGATACATATACTAAGCCTTAATTATAATGACACTCACCTTGGCACCACACCATCACCGTTTGTTTGAATCTCCTTGTCCCTTTTCTGGATGTAGAGAAAACACACTCCAACCCCAACCAAAGACTGGAGCCAAATAAGGAACAACAGAAGGTCCATTGAAAGTTCAACAAGGATGTGGTGCTAACTGTGGTTTCAACCAATAGGAATTAGGGATACCGTGGAGTCTTTGACTTGCAAGTTTAAAAGAAATAAAAAAACTGACTATGGGGGGAGTGTGTTTATCGCACCTCAATGTTAATAATTACTCCGTAAAACAAAGTTGGTAAAGCCCACGCGGAAGAATCTTTCATTACACCTGGGCAAAACGCACAAGTCAAGAATGGATCTCGAGTAACAAGTACAAGAAAAAACATATAGGACCACATGTATCAAGCTATTTTGCGTTTGGAAACGGTGCGAATCACAAAATTCACTCGTTAGTGAATGCAAAATGAGCGTAAGCAATGTATGAAAAGAATTCGTAGAATTACATTGAAATATGCAAAAGTTCCGATTCCCTATTTTGCAAATACCAAATAGTGAATCTGTATTAACGAATTCGAATTTGGAATTCGCCAGCATATGTCTGATCCATTCGCAATTTGTGAATGATCCAGAATTCACTATTTTTCTTGTGCATATTAGCCCCAATTCCAATCAGGTTGTAGACAGGTACAAACTATTTAAACAGCCCCAGAAGGCCTTAGAATGTTTCACAATGGCAGCGCTTTACGTCATGGCGAGGAGGCTGAGGATGCAGCTGAGGATACAAGCAGCAGCAGCACAGAGAAGAAAGAGGAGGCAGAAGCGCATTTTCATAGTGCGCATTACATTGTTGGGGCAGACAAAGGAAGAGATCTATGATAAATATAAGTTGGATTCAGACAAATGTCTATGATTTGATAACTGAACTAGATCCACTACTGAAGCATCAGACTCACCAGACACATGCCATAACCGACAAATGTGCAGGTCCTATGTTCACTGCACCTCCTAGCTCCAGGTGGCTTCCAGGCGCTAATAGCTGCAGCCAGTGGGGTCTCCCAAAGTGCACTATCGCGCTTTTTCAATTCGTTCATAGACGCTATGTTGCAGAGGATACACCACCACATAAGATTTCCTACAACACCACAGGAGTGGCAGCAAACTAAATTAGACTTTTATTAGCTAACCCATTTTCCCCATGTAATTGGGTGCATTGATAGGACGTATGTAGCTATATATATCCCCCCTCAGTGAATGAGTACATTTACAGGAACAGGAATTCATATTATTCACTGAATATACAAGTCATATGCAATGCCAAAAGTATAATCACAGACATAGTGGCAAGATTCCCAGGTAACACGCATTATTCGTGCATCTTCAGACAAAGCGGCATAAATACACATCTCCTTGGGGGTGAATTTGGCGAATTTGGCGAAGGATACCTGCTCTGTAAATGCATGTAACAATGTCTTACTGACTCTCTGGTCATGGTGAAACATTGCAGTGAGTAATATATTACCTTTTACCCTGTAGATGACAACGCATATGATGTGTGCTCATTCATACTGACACTATACCTGAATCCGACTACACCAAGTGAACAGCGATAGAATGCAGCGCACATATCGACACACAATGTGATAGAAAGGACCATTGCTTTACTGAAGAGTAGGTTCCACTGCCTACACAAAAGTGGAGGGGCATTGCCGTACAGGCCAGATACATGTTGCAAAATTGTGGCCACTTGTGCCATGTTGCACAACAGTGCAACTTCAAGAGGCATACCCTGTGGACCTTACAGATAGTGAATCTGATGAAGATGATGAGTCAGGTCAACATCAACAAGTAGCAAACATTTCGAGGGCAGCAAAAGCAAGACAGAGACGTGTAAAAATACAGCAGAATTAGTTTTCCGGTGGGTAATGATGAGAAAATACGCTGCATGGTTTCATTGCCATTGTGATTTATTTAAAACAAAACTCAGGTAGTGTACCTGCATACATAACAAGTTAAATACGAGCAGTGTGAAAGTAATAATGCAACGATATAACAATGCCATAGTAGTTGAATGTTAGCCCTGACAACAGAATGCCACTGGTTACCTCACCTAATGGCATTCCTGGGCTCAATGCCTCACAGTTTTCTGCGGCCTCTCTGTCACATCCCTTGTTGAGGCTTCTGAGGCAGACGTATTCCTGGAACTGCACCTTCTGCATTCAGTTACTGGTGCTATGATGCTACTGAGGCTCGAGGCCTCCTCACTATCCCCTCCACCCAGTACATTACTACCACCAACTGTAGCAGTTTGCAAATGCTCAACAGCATTGGTGACCTGCATCAATCCTCTGGCCACATCTCCACAACAATGGGATATTTCTACCTTCATGCCCACAGCGCTTTGAGACAGGAGAGCTGTAGTGTTACTCAGGCGGTTGATGGCCCTAGTATAGCCATCAATGCGGCCAGGTAATTGATGGTGCCTTTTGTGGCGGGACACATGGTCTTCCTGCATTACATTGCATAGTTCCTTGATGGCTTGTGTGATGTGACTGAAGTCGTCTGTTGTTTCCCTCTGTCCTTCCACTGCTGCTGTAGTGAGCTTTGTAATGCTATCCTTCATATCGACCATATTTCTTTTTATGGAAACATGCTGTGCATGCATTGAATGTGTGGCTTGCATAGCAGGTGCTGCACTTTCAACATTGCGTTCTCTAGCCCACCACAGACAGATGATCCATCGCCTTCATCAGCTTGCCAATATGCCCTTGCCCTGCGCCTCCTGATATTTCTGCGCCGCACGTGGACTTGGGCTCTTGGGGTGGGTGAATGCTCAGCCTGTGTTGTTGAAAGGTCAGGTTGGCTCTCCTCTTCCACTCTTCCATTTCAAACTCAGGTAGTGGTGCAACTGTGGTCCTGTGTCTTCTGGATTCAGGTGTTTGGGGTGATGGGGCCACTCTGTTATCATCTCCTGACTGTGCCTGAATCTCCAGAGAGTCATGGGATTAGTTTTCGTCTGACTCCTGCGCAGGTGTTTCTGTAATGGTAAACAGTACTATTTCAGTTTATGATTTTGACATGTATATCACATAGCCCATTTTTTTTCTATTAAAGCTATTGAGCAACACACAGTGCACAAATGTCACTTGCTTTTTAATCTTAAATGCACCCAAGCTGTTTTGAGTTTCCTCCTTGCCTTTCCTATTGGAGTTTCTGACTACTAATCCCATAATGCATCTGTGTGTAGCAAGTAAAATGTGGACTGGATTAATATTTTCTTCTTTAAGACTGATCTCACTAAAAGGGTATTTTGTTTAATTTACCATGCATATGGTCAATTGCATGCATCTTACCTTAGGTTGTACCAGGCGGTACAGAGGTGTCGATCTGCGTCACTCCAATGACGGCTTCAGGTTGAAGGGTAGACTCCACCAGGTCCTTTAAGGGTTTAGATGCAGTTAGTGTGGATGGGCCTCCTGCAGTCTTCTTCGCCTCTGGAAGCCTTGCAGCAACCTTTTCCTTGGCCTTGCTCCGCAGAGTTTACTACCGCTTACGTAGATGCGCAATGGAGCACTGTGTGACCCCCACTGCGCTTATTTTGGTTTGGATACCCAGCCATAAGTTTTCTTTTTTCACATTCTGGGACATGGAGTGACTGTTTTCCAAACAATTTCTCATGACTCTTCACCACTTCCTCTATTAGGACTCCCAACTCTTTCTCGCTAAATTTTAGCTTTCTTTTGGGTAGTTCTGGGTCCTTCTTAGTGTTTTTTGACGGCATGCTGGTTTTCTTGCACAGGTTCAGCTGTCCAAACAGGCTTCCTAGTGCTGGGCTCCTGCAGTCTGCCTCCTCTCAATCAGTACATAGGTAACAATGAGCATGGTATGCCTCACTTCCAGGTTGTGAGGTCCTCATGATGCATCGAAATGTTAGATTCGCTAAAAGCGATTCTCAAATAGCGAATTCGCTATTTTGAGAATCGCATTTAGGTAGTCTCTAATTACAAATTAGATTTTTACAGACTCGCAAAATGATTGCGAATTTCTACATACATACGAATTTGCGGTTACCAAATAGTGACTCTTTAAATGTCGCTATTTGGTAATCGCAATTATGGATTTTGATACATCTGGCTCATTAGCACTTTCTGACAAGTCGATAGACTAAAAGTTGAACCAGAAAAAGCAAAAGAACATCAAATTACATTAGAAAGGAAAAAGTAAAAGAAGCAGCATGTTTTAATTAGGAAAAGACTTTCAAATCAAAACTAACTTATGAGTTGAAAATCGCAAATCAGAAGTTAAAAATGAAAAAAGAAATGGAATGTGACTCAAGAGTTTATTTATTTATATTTATATAGCACATAATCACCCAGGGGTCTCTAAGCGCTTGACCAAATGTACACACAGAAAGTTCCTACAGCAACGCAACCTTAGATCAAGCCCCATGCCTCCCGGAAGAGCACCGTTTTAAGCACCTTCATGAAGTGCAGGAGGCCTGGTTCTTTACGCAGATGTATTGGCAAGTTGTTCCAGGCCACTGGAATTGCATTTGAGAATGCACGCCCACCCATGGTAGCAAGTCTGAAACGTGGGCGTGCCAAAAGGGTAGCGTCCGTTGAACGAAGCGCCCCATCTGGGAGTATAGGGGACCAAACGCGCTTTAATGTAGCTTGGCGCTTTACCATATAGGGCTTTGTGCGTGATACAGAGTCCTTTAAACGTTACTCTTTGTCTGATTGGTAACCAGTGTAATTTACGCAGTAATGGTGTTGCATGTGTTCTTCTTGGTTTTTTGAATACCAGCCTAGCTGCGTCATTCATGACTGTTTGTAATCTAGTCAATTGATGCTGGGGTGGGCCCGCATACAGTGAATTGCCATAGTCTAAGCGTGACAGAATCATGGCTGATACAGCCCGCCTCAATGTTGTTGGAGACAAAAGATGAGACATTTTCCTGAGTTGTCTTAAAAGGCCTACACACATTCCAGTAACTGAAGACACTTGCTTCATCATAGTCAATTTGCAATCTATGTGGATGCCCAGGCTTTTCACATCCGCTGCTGGTTCTGGAAACGGCCCTAATTCCTGCGGCCAGAAAAGCTTGTTCCAAGGGCTACCAGAGATGGTAATTGGCAGCATCTCAGTTTTATCTGGATTTATTTTCAAGGAATTAGCGGTCATCCAGTTGACCGTATATTTCAAGATGTTCTGCAGTCTAGCATGCGCACCGGGTGAGTCCTCAATTTGGAAGACGATCTGAGTGTCATCTGCATAATTATAGATTTGGCATTCCATTTGGTTTAACGCCGCAATCGAGTTCTGGTCGCCTGGCGAGTCAAAAAAAAGGAGGGCAACATAAAACAATAAATGGCTTTTTGGTATCATAGAATGTCTCTGAAAAGAACCATTAGATCGCATTGGACCATGAACGCATGAAAAATGAGGTGCATAAGGCAGTTTTGAATGTTGGAGAGAAACACTCTTTTTCCAACATTGTTAAGATGAACACCATCGTTCCTAGCGATGGATGGCATGTCAAAATAAATATTATGATAAAAGGCATGCCATGGCCACAGAGAAATGCAGAAACAGCTTTATTGACATTCGGTAGTGCTTTTTCAAATTTAGGGCAATACTTGGTGATCCACATCCATTTTTATCTCTAGGCAATGTTAGAGAAGATTAATGAGGGTAAAGTGACAATTTAACTGTAAAGTGTTTTTATGCTAATTTTCAGATTAAGACAATGCAGTGCCCTAGACTATTCCCTCAACAATGAATGAGAACATTAGGAAGCAGACAATTAGACATGGATTCCAACACTTCAAACAAATCACACCACTTCATTCCTCTAATACCAACCCAAGTGACACCCACATTTGAAAAACCTAAAGAAGAGCCAATGCCGAAGTTCTCTGCATAGATCCTAAACCAGTGAATCCACTTATCACCTACTAACCAGATTAAAGTCTTCTGACAATCCACAGCCAACAGAGCAACACCTTGACCACAGTCAGCAGTAATTGCATCATTGCGGGCATGGAAACAGATCTCAAGTCTGCATCCAGTCGGCAGAAGTATAATGAAACCTCCTGCCCGTTGGGAGCAGATTTTGTCTTTGCTCCCATTTTGTGGGGGATTTAAAAATGCTCAAGCTCAAGTTTCCCTGCCCGCGCCGGCAGGGAAACGACTGTGTCGCGGGGGTGGGGTACCCGGGACGCAGTATATGAGCTGGCCCCAGAGGATGGGGTCCCCAGGGACATTTAAGGCTCAGGGAGGCAGTGGTGTAGCTGGACCTTGTGTCACCTGTGGCGATCCCTTCATTTGCCAATGCGGCGGCCGATTATAGGACAGGGGAGTGCTGCCAATACCTGCTATGGCCGACCCATGATGGCTGAAGGTACGATCGGGGCTGGGGCGCCACCCTCCCTTTAAAGTTTAGTTATGGCTCCTTGGGTGTTGTCTCCAAGGCCTTTTTTAAGGTTTGTGGAGGGGGAGGGCATACGCCCCCTCCCTTTATTAATTACTCAGCCCGAGTGGATGGGTTCACTGTGGCCTAATAAGGCTTGGGTATGGGGAACTAACACCTCCCTTTTTTTAATTACATTTGGCTGGTTTTACTAGACCAATTAAGGGTAGGAAAGGGGGCTGCATGAGAGAATTGCTCCTGCCCTGAGGGAGCAAAAGAAAACTGCTCCCATGGGCCGGGAGGAATGGCAGCTCCCACTGCACCCATAATAAGTGCAAGCAGGACAGCCGGCGGGGCTACGAGGTTCTGGGTCTCCCCCCCGCAGCCCTCAATGAGGGACCAGCTATGGGGCGCCGCGTGTGGACACCGGGGCACTCCCACGTAAAAACAAATGCCTGGGGAGGCGGTGAGACCGTGGGGCCCTGCGCTCCCCCGCAGCTCCCAAGTAAAATAATAATGGGCACTCTTTAAATGATAATAAAATACCGACTCCTGCGTGGGACCGTAAAATGGGGCTGCTTGCAGGGAGCCGGTGGGGGCACCTGGGGCCTTCCCCACGGCACTTGATGAAAAAATAAAAAGGAGTGGATGTCCCGGGTGGGGCCAGGACACCAAGAAACATTTTTCTAAAGTGCAAAAAGCGAATAATAAACAAGTAGCCATGTCCACTCATTTATTATCCACTGCTCCTTGAAGGAGCATCCCATAAGGAGGACTATGTGAGGACTATTTACATATTTACGTTAGGGGCACCACCAAAATGTTTTTTTAATGTTGTTGGGGGGGGGGGCGTTGCGTGGAACTTTGCACTCCCAACCCCTACAGCAACATTACAAAAAAAAATACCCTCCTGGAACATTGAATCTATGACCCCAGGAGAACTTACCTTATTCTTTTAAGCATTTCTCAGGCTGAAGCTTTTTGCTGTACAGCTGGGAGTGCAGCTCCCTCTAGGGGTTAGTTCTATGGCTGCATTTTATGTGGCCTGAAGATGTAAAGAAAAAGGCTCAAGGAGTCTCTTATGGGGGGTGTTATTATTGTATTGTTTGGGCTGAAAAATATTAAAAGAAAAGCTCAGAGACATGTTTTTAAAAAAAAACAATATGCCTCTGGCTATTACATTTCACATTTTCACGCACAAAAAGCAATAATAAGAACTGAAATGTTTTTAATAAAACTTTATAGAATGTATTTAGTAATCAATGTAAATAGACATTGCATTGTGTGAACTATTGAAATAATTTTTTGATTAAAGTTTTTGGTGATTGTGGGAGGGCGAGTTTGATAAACAGGCGAGGAGGCTGTATATATTTTCGAAAAGGAAGATTTTTATTTTCAACAGTGTCAGTGATGGGGGTTGTAGGTGGCTTTTCCTCCTGTTCTTCTCCTGAAGTGTCCTGGGATGAACTGGAGCTTGATGGGGATCCCAAAGTTGATGACTCATGCACCTCTTCTTTGATGGCAAGGTGATCTCCCCGGAGGCTCAAAGGAGGAAGCCGTCAGATAGGGATTCGGTTTATATATGTGAAGGATTTTTCCCATCACCACACCTTTTGTGTTAAGAGAACTTCTTTATTGCTGGTTTGCAGGATAGTGGGGGGGATTTATTTAGTGCCTAGGGGTTTTCAGGGCAGTGCTTGGTGCAAGAGGGGCTTTTCTTATGGTCACACACAACGTAGGGTTTGGTGGTAAGATAAAATAAAAACACGTGTGCATTTGTCCCTGAATCAAGAGGTTCAGTGAAGAGGCTGTGCTTAACTCCTAAGGACTCTCCACTTAGATACCTTGGGCGAAATACAAAATGACTCTCCCCTTATCCGCCCCGTTTCCATCACCCGCTTCCCACAACCCAACTCCCGGTTCCCTCGAGCCGCATTCACTCACCGGCTCCGCCGCAACTCTCCAGAGTTGCGGCCGCTCCCCAGCATCCTCTGGACACCACCAGTCCTCGCACCAACTCTCGTTTGTTCCCCGGGTTCTCCGGATGGTCTCGCGCCCTCAGTCTCAGGTCCTGCGTCTTCAGTCTCGGGTCCCACGTCTTCTTCCTCAGCTCCGCTCCCCGATGTCCACGCACAGGGTCCGTCCTCGCTCCTCCGCTCACTCGACTTCCTTCCTGTCTCCAGCACGCCATCGGTCTCAGACACCTCCCCTGGCAATCGGCCTCCTTTCATTGGATCGGAGGAAGTGTTTCTGGAGTCGTTCCTTGTCACTTCTGGGTTACCCTCGACGTTGACGTCTCGCAGCGAACAAACAGGAGAGGGGTATGGTTGTTGAAGTCCCCGGACAGAGTCCTGGTCGTGGCGCAAAGCCTGTTTCCACAAATCCTCCCATGGCGATACCCCAGTGAGTGTTTCCTGTGTTTCCCTCACTTCCTCACAGTGATTTTTTTTTATAAACATGATAGATCTTCCTCAAATATATTGCTACACACACCCCTTGATAAACCCAATAGATTCACAATTTATATTTTGGTGTTGCATAAGGCTGTGGGTGACGTAGAGATGGCTTCTCAGAGGCCAGGCCCTACGGCCAACCTCACGCCATGCACAGGGGTTGGGTGCCTGCAGGGAGTTTTGGCACAGGGGGTTGCGTGCCTGTGGGGGTTGGCCGCAGGGCATGTCCATAGGCCAGGCTCTGCGACCAAACCCTGTCCTGCAGCAGGGCCAAATGCCATGCTCTGAGGGGGTTTGGCTGCCTGCAAAGTGGTTGGCCGCAGGGCCTGCTCCCCGGTGGCAAACCCCTAACTGCATATGGCCAAAGTCTGTATGCAGCGTGAGGTTGGCTGCCCCAAGGGCATTGGCATCATCCAACTTCCCACTGCGCACAGTCAAAGGCTATATGTATGGTAATAACATAGTACTTTATGTTAAATAAACCTAGAAATACACTGCAAAAAGACAAAGGTAAAAGTAATGTAATAGTTAGTTGAAGATGTCAGTTAAAACATGCAGTTTTAAACGTACAAAACCACTGAAATTCACCAGGTATAATTATCTTAAATAACTATAACTCGTTCCTAAAGGTAACTATATTTGCGTCCTTGCCATGCACAGTTAATTACTCCACAAATTACATCCTTCAATGGCATCTACTAACATTATTCATGATATCACTGCCACTTTTGCAATGAAAATATTGGTGAGAACACTGTGCATGGTGGGGACCGAAATATAGAAAAGAGATTAAACACATCCTACTGCACATTTCTAGAATTCTAACAGTAAAATCATTGTAAACTCTTCTTTTGCATTCCACAAATCACTTTTACATGCCACCAGGAATGCTTCCTTCAGCCTTGGAACAATATGTTTGGTATTAGTAAGCACACTCTGGCCAATAATTGTGTCTCCTGTCGCACTGCTTCCATAGGAGACCAAAAGTGTGTTCAGCTATTTTACCGTACAAGTTCTCACAATTTTTACTCTTGCTTTTGTCCACTGAATTCAAACAGTTTGATCATCTGTACTTGAAGAAGCAATCCTTTATTTCATTGTGGGTTCTACTTTGATGAATACATTTCATCCATTTAATTTATGGAAGGCTTCAATTAATTTTGGGAATTCCCTTTATATGGGAGCAAAATTAATCAGGGGAGAAAAAATTCCTGAAACACAAACAGAAAAGAGCTCCTCAAAACTCGTACACTGTTCTACGTCAAAATCATGTGAATAAAGAAAAGTAAATCAGAAATACAAATCAGGCAACTTAAATATCATCAAGTGATAATTAATATTATCCATAAACGCAATCTCTGCTCCTACTTTTACACAGATTTAAGGGGCAGATGTGTTAATCATTTTTCTGGTCGAAAACGGCAGATTGGTCTGTTTTTTTTTTTTCATAACAGATTTTATTTCGTTGAAATAGCATATAATCAGGTCACCGTCCCCTATGGATCAGGGGTCCAATGAACAAGCAGGTAATCAATAAACAACAGCAGTGCAATCAACATTTTCAAAGGAAAGGAACCCCACCAACTCCCCCCTCCCCACTCCCACCCTGGCCCTCCCCTCCCGGATCCCCCCCCCCGGCACAGTGTTCGTATGAATCAAAGTAGTAGTTCTTGGAGTCGCAATCAGCGTGTTGGCCCCTTCACCCAGAGTCAATCGGTAAGTGGTCCACATCGGAGTCCCGCTGCACTGGCGGTTCCAGCCAGAGCCCTCTATATTCAGCCCAGCGCTGCCATATTTTAAAGTGCTTTCGGGGGCACCCCCTGGCCTCAAAGACCGGACGTTCCAGCCCCATTGTAAAGTCCAACCCTCTCTTCCACACCTCCAGCACAGGAGCCCGGGGGTCTTTCCAGGCACGAGCCACATCCCGTTTGGCTACTGTAAGGCCCAGGAGTAGCAAATGGCGTTTGTAGATATTCCCTCCCACTTGTTCCATTACGTGAAGGAGACCCAGTTTAGGGGAGCGGGGGAGGTCCCAGCCCAGCACCTCAGACAGGCAGTCCCACACACCCGACCAGAACCGCGTCAGCCGCACACATGACCACACTGTATGTAAGAACGTTCCAACCGTGCTACCACATCTCAGACACTCAGGGGAAGCAATCAGGCCAGCTCGCCACAGCCGTTCTCTGGTGTAATACGCACGATGCAAATATTTAAACTGAATAAATCTCAGTCGCACCGCAACAGCCGCCCCTCGTGGCGCCTCTAAGGCCTCCCTCCAGTCATCCTCGTCTAAGGCACCAACATCTTCCTCCCATGCCTTGCGTAGCTTATCTAGTGAGGCAGAGCAGTGCGTGACCAGAGTCTGATATATATTGGAGATTTTCTTGTCCCCCAGTTCCCCCATAAAGACCTTGGCTTCCACGGGACTAAATTCGGGCAGTTTGTCCAGTCCTAACAGCGAAGGGGACAGAGCGTGGCGGAATTGTAGGTATTTATAAAATTGGGTCTGTGGCATATCGTACTCATCCCGCAGAGCCTGAAACGATTTAAGGGTCGTGCCTTGCATAACGTGGCCCATTGTCGAGATGCCTATGTCATCCCAGCCCCGGAACCCCTGGAGAGCCGCGAGTGCCGGCAGACGTCCATTGTGCCAAAGGGGCGTTTCTTGCGTCAAGACATTCCACCAACCCATGCGGCGAAGGGCTCCCCGCCACACTCGGAAAACCACTTGAGTAACAATTGGGAGTTTTTTCCGCTTGCCTGCCGAATAAAGGATGGTGTGGAGCGTGTCCGGGTCCATCAGGTATCGTTCAAGGGCATAGGCCGGGTCTCCCCGGTCTCCATACCACCAGTCATTTAGTATGAGAAGATGGGAAGCCTGGTAATAAGATAGGATGTCTGAAGTCGCCAGACCCCCGCAATACGTGGAAAGGAAACAGGTGCGGAGCGCAACTCTGACCGCCCCACCAGCCCAGAGAAACTGGCCCAGTGCAGAGTTTACTTGCCTAAACCAATGTGGTGCAATGGGGCATGGATGATTTTGTAGCTGGTACAAAAGGCGCGGGAGAGCCACCATCTTAAAAATGGCGGAGCGGCCATATATGTTTAGGGGCATCCTGGACCAGACCTTCATGTCGGACCGTACGCGATCCCAGACCGGCACCACATTACGGGTCCAGGCAACTCCCGGAACGTCCGTGAGAAAGACACCGAGGTATTTGATGCCACCTGCCGCCTCCTGTAGCGTCGACGCCCAGTGCCCAAGCCGTCCGCGCCGACCCAGTATCCACAGCGTGGATTTCCGTGTATTCAAGCACAGGCCAGAGACCTCCCCAAATACTCGCATTATTTCCAGAACTCTGGGGCCGGATCTATCAATGTCCGTGAGGAAGAAGAGGACATCGTCCGCATACAGTGCAATACGATCAGACGGTCCCCGCACCCATTCGAGTCCCCGCATCTGCGCGTCAATTCTCACCCATGCCGCCAGCGGCTCCATGGCCAGGGCGAACAGGTACGGCGATAACGGGCAACCCTGTCGGGTGCCCCGGCCTATGGGGAAGGGGGCCGAGATTGCTCCCGCTATCCTCACCGAGGCCGTCAGGTCCGTGTATAGTAGGTGCAGATACGAGAGGAATCGAGGCCCAAAGTTCAGACGGGTCAGAAGCGCACGAAGATAGACCCAGCTAACTGAGTCGAAGGCTCTATCAATGTCGGCCAGGAGAAGCGCTGTCGGGATCCCGGCGGCTTTGGCAGCCTCTATCACCATCTGTGCGCGCCGGATATTGTGTCTAGTCGCCCTATGGGGCATAAAACCGGCCTGATCCGGGTGTACCAGGTCCGTAATATACGGGAGAAGGCGATTGGCTAGGGCTTTCGCCAGAATTTTCGCTTCAACATTCAGGAGCGAGATCGGTCTGTACGACGCGTGCTGCTCCGGGGGTCTTCCCGGTTTACAGAAGACAACAATCTCGGCGTGGCGCCAGTCTGCCGGCAGGCGACCACGGTCTCTGGCCTCCTCCAGCGCCTGTCTATAGCGCGCACCCAGTTGAACATGAAATGTCTGAAGGAATTCACACGGGAACCCATTAGGCCCGGGAGCCTTACCAGTGTTCAGCTCCCCGAGTGCCGCGGTCAATTCGTCTAAGGACAGTGGGTGGTCCAGCAGGTCCCGGTCTTCATCTGAGAGGGCCCTTGGCGGGAGGTCAGCCAGGAATTTGTCCACCTCCGCCTCCGGGATCGTTTCTCGCGGGGCGTATTGGGCCTCATAGTATCGGGCAAAACTGGCCGCCAGTTCCACCGGGGCCGTCACAGGCTCTCCTGCCTCGTCGCGAAGTCCCGGTAGAGTCTGCGCATGGAAGGTCCCCTGACAGAGTCTGTATAGCATAGAGCTAGATTTGTCCCCCCACTGATAGATCCTACTCTGCGTAGCCAGCCACAGCTGGCGGGCCTCGTCCATTAGAAGAGAGTGGTATGTCTGCTGCAGTAGTAGCAACCGCTCAACGGTATCTACAGACCCTTCGGCAGTACTCTCTTCCTCAAGATCTCGAACCCGCCGCGCAGTCTCCTCTATCTCTCCCCTGCGGGCCTTGCGCGCCGCCGCGCACCAAGCTATGTCTACCCCCCGAAGCACGGGCTTCATGGCTTCCCAGAGGGTTATAGCGTCCATGTCGGGCTGATCATTGCAGTCCCAGTACAGAGAAATGGCTTCGCGCAAGCGTGACCTGTAGTCGTCCTGGTGTAGCTGCCATGCAGATAAACGCCACCGAAATGGCTGTCGTGTCCTACCAAGAAGGACATCAACCGCGACCGGAGAGTGGTCCGACAAGCCACGCGGGAGTATTGATGAAGAAGCAACCCTTCCCATCCATCCATTAGGGACAAACAAGCAATCAAGTCTGGAGAAGGATTTATGCACTGCTGAGATGTAGGTAAACTCTCGGCCATGGGGATGGTGGTACCGCCATGCATCAATCCACCCCATCCCTTGAACCATACCACTCAATTTAGTGGGAACATGTGCAATGCTCCCCCCATCCGATCTATATCTATCCTTGTGCCCATCCATGACATCATTCCAATCTCCGCCCACAATAGACATCACACTAGGTATATCAGCCCAGACATCAAACAGTTTCTCAACGAGTGCTTCTTGGAGCGGGGGTGGGGCATACACACTGCCAAAGACCATCGGCTCATCACCCACCATCCCTTTAATGAATACAAACCGTCCCTGCGCATCCACCCACTGCGTCTCATGAGTGTAATTCAGTCGATGATGTATCAGAATCGCCACCCCCCGTGACCCCCTCACAAAGCCCGCGTGAAACACTTGGTGGTAGCCATATCGTTGGAGGCTAAGCGTCTTATTGCCCTGGAGGTGAGTTTCTTGTAAGAATAGCACATCCGCCCTTTCTTTCTTCCCCAGCTGCAGTACTGCACCCCTCTTAATTTTGTCAAGCATCCCACGGACGTTCCAGCTCACCACTCGAAACCCCGCCTGTGCGGGGCTAAACTCCTGTGTACCACCCGCCATCTATAGGTGTATAGATCAAAGATCCGAGCCCTCGGGGCCATCCAAACACCAGCGCTGACAACCAACTTTGAAAGTGTACTGTGCCGAAAACCACCATCCCACCTCCCACCAAACCCCCTCTCCACTCCGTACCCAGGTCCCCCGAACCCCCACCAACTCCCCAAACCCCACCACAACCCCAACGTTGTCTACCTCCCCTCCCCCCCACCCTATACCTCAGTAACATTGAAGTATCTGTCGCGGTAGAGACAGTCTTCAGCCTCCAACGGGAGACCCCCAACCGTCTGTGCCAATGGATCCCCACCAACCACCCACCCAACTTCAACTAACCCGTAACCCGATTAACTACTGTTAGTCCTCGGGGTGGTGACCGCCCACTCATGGGCATCCCCCGACCCACTGCTCACCCCACACCGCATTCTTGCAGTAAAGCGTGTGGCGGCGTCCATTAGAGAGCTTTAAGTCATGAAGGATCATCACGGGTCCGGAGCCGGGGCTTCCACCACCTCGTCGCCCCCCGACTCGCCATCCGTGGGAGGTTGGGTCTTCCGAGAGCGCGCCCTCCAGTTGCTTCTGCTACGCGATCTCCTGGGAGTCCTCGAGGGTCTCGTCTCTGAGGAGGGCTCGGAGTTGCGCCTCGGGGGAGTATGCACCTTCACTCTGACCGTCTCGTCCGTCCATTCAAAGACCTCCTCCGGCGTGTTGAAGAACTGCGTCTTGGACTGAAACACGACCCGCAGGCGGGCCGGATAGAGCAGGGCGTATTGGATTTTAAGTTCTCGTAGCCGAGCCTTCGCTGCAGTGAAGGACTGTCGCTGTTGCTGCACCAGTTTTGTGTAATCTGGGAAGATCAGGACTCTGTGGTTTTCGTACATCAGGGGTTCCTTAGCTCGCGCCTGCCGGAGGATCGCGTCGCGGTCATGGTAGTTAAGGAGTTTGGTGATGACTGGGCGGGGGCGTGCTCCCAGCGGCGGTTTCGGGAGAAGCGCTCGGTGTGCCCGTTCAATGATGAAGCATCTTGAGAGGGAGTCCGGGGGGAGCCACCCCTCCAGCCATTTTGTCAGGAATGCCTCCATGTTGCCTTTTTCGCAATCCTCCGGCAAACCAACGAATCGCAGGTTATTTCGTCTGGCCCGTCCTTCCGCGTCCTCGACCCTGAGAGCCAAGTTCTTCTGTAGCCCCTCCAGAGTGGCAACCTTCTTCTTCAGGACGACCACATCATCCTCCACCTCCGTTATTCTGGTTTCAGTTTCGGTGATTCTGGCCACCGCGTTCCGTAGATCCTGGCGAAGCAATGTGACATCAGCCCCAACAGCCCCAATTTTCGCGTCTAGCATGTCCCGTGATTGCGTGATTGCCGCCATCAGGGCCGCATTGTCTGGGCCTGGGCCTGGGCCGGGCTGGTCCCCGGACGCTCCTGCTCCACCACTCGGTCCCGTAAACTTATCTATGGGGCCCTGCTTCGTAGCGCCCCCACTGTTGCCGCCTCGCGTCATGATGAGGAGCAGGCCCGGCGTCCAAGTATCTTCCTGCTACTGGCAGCTCCCCTCACGGTCAGGGACTCCCGCGTCGCGTCTTGATCCGAGGGGAAGGTGGGCACGTGTCCAAGGATGCCGGCGTACCTGGCCGTGGAGTCCTCTCCCACTGGAGTATGCCCCCGGTTCCGTTCGCAGAGTCAGGGATAGTAGACCCACCGGGGGGGCCCTGTGCCTCAGGATCGTCAATAGCTCCGGCCAACAAGGGGGGAAATCTAATCGTCAGATGGCGACCCCCAGCTGTCCACGGCCCCCAGCAGTAGCCCACTCCAGGCCGGGCTTCCACAGGCGTCGTTGGTCCCCACCCGGGGGGGGGGGGGAGGGAGGGGAGAGAGGGGGGCAGGGCCGCAAGTATGGAGGCGTCCCCGGGAGCAGGGGCGAAGGCAGGAGCCCCCTAGCACTCCGGGGGACCCCCGGCCCCCGCAGCCCGACTTGGCTGCCGAGTGGGTCGGCCTGCAGCAGAGAGTGCTTTCCCCCTCTTTTGTGGCGCTCGCCTCCCCCCGCCGGCTCACCTCACCACTGCCAGTGTCCCGGCTCCAGGGTGGCTCCGCGCTGTCCGCAGGTCTCTCGGGCTCTCTTGTCCCAAGCGGAGATCCGCAGGTCCGGGGGGCCGGTACCGGCCTCGCGACCGACCCCGCCTCCGCCGCACCTCCGGTCGGGCCTCTCGAAACTCGAGGTCCCGGCTGCTGATTTTCGCGCAGGCCCCACCTCGTCCGGGTCGCCGCGCCGGATCTAAAGCACGGAGCGAGCCCAAATCTCCACCGGAGCCTCCCCTCCGCCACCGGACGCCGAGCGCCTGGTCTGGGGGATCGCAGGTCGGGGAAATTTATTTATTTATTTATTTAAGCTTGTACCGCGCACAGCTACCCACAATGGGTTTCCCGGCGCCAGGGATAGACTGTAGAAGAAAAGAGAATGTCACCTTGACTTAAGGCCTCTGCCGACTATTGGTCACGCTTAGTAAAGAGCAGGGTCTTCAAAGCCTTACGGAAGCGGAGTAAGTTGGTCTCAGATTTTAATGCCAATGGGAGGGAGTTCCAGTATTTAGGACCAAGAGTGGAAAAGGAGCGGCCTCCCATTTTTGCCAGCTTCCATCTTGGTACTGTGAAATTGCCAATGTCCGATGACCTTAATGAGCGCAGGGGTCTATAGGGTTTTACCAGCCCCTGAACATATACTGGGGCGCTACCCTGCTTAGCCTTGAACATATAGCAGAGTGCCTTGAATTTAACGCGTTCTGGGATGCTCAACCAATGGAGGTCACGCAAAGCGGCAGTGGCTGAGGTGCGTCTGGGGACATTCTTTAGCAGGCGCGCGGCCGCATTTTGCACCACCTGCAGCACATGTATAGTGGCTTTATCTGCGCCCAAATAGAGAATGTTGCCATAGTCCAGGCGTGATGTTACAAGTGCCTGGACTACAGTTCTGCGAGAGGAGAGGGGGAGCATCCACAAAATCTTGTGAAGCCATCGCAAGGTTGAAAAGCAGATGGCTGAGACCTTAGTAGCCTGTTGTCTCATAGTTAGCCTGTCGTCAATAATGACGCCCAGGTTGCGAACTGCAGTAGATGGTGTAGGCGCATTTCCCAGTTCGATGGGCCAATGGCGAGGACCCCAAAGATGTTTGTTCTGTCCCAGAATGACCACCTCGGTCTTCTCCCCATTCAGCTTGAGACAATTTCTCCGCATCCAGTCGGCCACAAGAGTGAGGCCCGACTTGAGTGCGGAGATGTTGTTTACGTCTCTCCCTGACAAGGAGAAGACAATCTGGGTGTCATCTGCGTAGGAAAACAGGGTTAGCCCAGCTTGTTCGACTATGGTTGCCAAGGGTTTAACATAAATATTAAATAATAAAGGGCTAAGAATTGAGCCCTGGGGGACGCCGCGGGTGGAAGGACAAATGGCGGAGGCAGCTTTAGAAGAAAACACTTGGAAGCTTCGGTCACTAAGGAAAGACGCCAGCCAGGCCAAGGCCTGGCCTGCCACACCTAGAGATTTCAGAGAGTCAATGAGGATGGAATGTGACACGGTGTCGAAAGCTGCGCTCAAATCCAGCAGGATGAGCGCCATGGTGTTTCCCTGATCGACACCGTGCCTAAGACTCTCTGTCACCCCCAGGAGGGCTGTCTCGGTTGAGTGCCTAGGCCGAAAGCCCGACTGAGAAGGATGGAGAAATCCAGTGTTTTCAACCAGTTTGGAGAGCTGAGAATTTATATGTCTCTCCAATATCTTTGAGAAAATTGGCAACAAGGATATAGGGCGAAAGTTAGCAGGATTTGAAGGATCTGCACCCTGTTTTTTTAATAACGGTACAACCATGGCGTGTTTCCAAGGTTGTGGGACATGGGCCTCGCTCAGAGAAGCGTTGAGTAATTTAATGATGGGGGGATGAGTGAGGGGGTCTAATTGTTTTAATATTTTGGCCGGGAGAGCGTCCTGTGGGGAGCCCGATCTCACACTATTTAAACAGGAGAGGAAAGAAATGGCGTCTAAGGGCTGCCAAGTAGTGACTACTGCATCAGTGTCATTGTTTTCCAATTTTTGGACTATGTCAAGGGCAGTGTACATAGTACCTGGAGGTGTAGTGAAATTTTCATAGATAAGATCAACTTTATCTATGAAGTAATCCGCTAAGGACTGACACTGAGTGCCATCAAGTGCCGGGGGAGGAGGGATCGAGTTAGCACCAGTCAATTTTTTGACAACAGAGAATAGCACCTTTGGGCAGTTTTGTGCATCAGTCACAGTTTTCCTTGTGTAGTCTGCTTTAGCAGTTTTACAACTGTAGTGGTATTTTTTTAAGGCTTCTTTATATGTGGCTTTACGTGAAGGAGAATAGCCTTGTCTCCATTTACGCTCCAAGGTCTTACAATGTGAGCGGAGGCTTTTAAGTTGTTCCGAATACCATGGAGCAGGAGGGTGGTGTGAAAATGCGGGCTTTGATGTCATTGGAAGCGCTGTATTGACTGCAGTGGTTAGCCAGAGTTCAGTGGCGCAATTGAGAGCGGCAGTTGGTAGTTCAACACATGGAAGTGTTTTGATCAGTAGTTTATTGAGTTCTGGCAAGTTAATCTTCCCCCAGTTCCGAACTGGCCGCGTAGTTTCCACCTCAGGTCTTACTACTGTATCAGCCATGTCATAAGAGAAGGGGACAGCTAAGTGGTCGGACCAGGTGATTTGTAGGGCTTCATGTGAACAATCTAGGGACAGGTTAGATAGGATCGGGTCCAGTAAGTGACCGGCACAATGAGTGGGACCTGTGTTTAGAAGTTGAAGGTTAAAAGCTTCCAGAATAGAGAGAAGCTGATTCCTATTAGGGCACTCATGGTCGTCTAAATGTATGTTTAGGTCCCCTAAGATTGTGAAATTAGGCGCTTTAAGCAGTACTGGGGCTAGGAAGTCCGGTAACGATGTTATCCAAGGGCTCGCTGTCCCAGGGGGACGGTATACCAGTAGCCCTGACAGCGTAAATTGGGGGGTAATGGATAATTTAAAAAGGGCTGATTCACAATCTTTTTGAGTGGTGTCTACCAATTTACAAGTGTATACATTTTTGTAAATAATTGCAATTCCTCCACCCCTACCGGAAACTCTATCCTGACGAAGAATGGCGTAGTTAGAGGGAATGGCGTCTGCCACATCCGGGCCCGAGCAGTCTCTGAGCCACGTCTCGGTCAGGAATATAGCATCAGGTTGATTTTGATCTAGAAAATCGTGGATATTGTATCTGTGTTGTGGTAAGGATCGGCAATTTATGCTCCAAAATCTTAAAAGGGGGCGAGTGGAAGTTGTCCTAGAGCATACCTGTCTCTTTCGTCTGCCTTGATGTTGGAGGGATCTGCATGTGGCAGGGGTTTTTAGTGAAAAGTTGCAGCGAGGACAGCTGAACTTGTGAGGCGGAAAAGGGTAGGTGGAGCAGTTATTATTGGGAGCACCACGTAGCGCAAATAACTCTTCGGAGGAGTATGTAAGAGTCATGATGGATATAGTGGCTTTACTCACCAATAAAGGGTATGCCAGAGCCCAGAGCCCAGCCTAGCGCGGACGAGCGCAGACGGGCAGGACTCTGGCTGGACTCCGGCGCGACTATGGCGCGCCCGCTGTGCGCGTTCGCTGTGCGAAGCAATGGGCGTCTGTTTTTATACTGTCCCTATCCAAAATGGCCGCCGCCGTGTGCTCGAGCGTGGCCCTCCTGAGTCAGCCCTGAAACGGCTGTACACCCAGGGAAGGAGGCAGGTGAGCGAAAGTGCAGCGCTCCCTCCAGAGAGTAAGCTCAGTATTTTAAATCGCCTGAGCGGTAAATAGATCGAGCAGCGCGAAATTCCGTGACTGCTTGCAGGGGGGGGTAGGACACAAAGGATAATCACAGTAACAAGTTAAAATCTGAATCAGAGCGTTTCTTAAAAGCTAGCAGCCCGGCTCAAGCCTCAGGCAATAGTGAAGGTAATCTCCAAATGCAGGATGTATGGCTCGGATGATGAATAGGCGGGACGGAGCTCTCTCAGGCTGCGTCCGCCATGCTCGCCGCCTTCAGATTGGTCTGTTTTTGACCGCAAAAATGGTCATACATATGTATGAAACACAAGTTGCGAATCAGTAATACGTTACCGTATCACAATTTGTGTTTGCAATTCGGTACTTGGAAAGGACGTGTTTAGGGTGTCTCTTTCAAATCCTGAATCTGAATGGGATGTATGAATGTTTTGCAACTGAATTATGGTCACAAAACATTCATATTTTACTGACTCCTTGAAAGGGGCTCCTTCTCATTTGAGAATGGAAATAAATTATTTTCAAGAGCAGGCACTGGTCCCACGGACCACTGCCTCCTCTTAAAAAACAAAACTGCAGAAATTCATTTTTTCTTTTTAAATGCATCTCTCTAAATATGGCGGAAGGGCCCTGGAAGTCCCCATGTTGCAGGGGGTCATCAGAGAGGGGGAGATTGGCGGCCTTCCCTCCTCCCTCACCCAATCCCAGCTTTATCACGTCTTATTCGGGAGAGCTAGTGGACTGGATTGCTGCTGAGTTGGGCTGCGGATACCCTGAAGGAAGCCCCTAGAGCACAATGGTGAAGCACTCTGCTGAGCAGTGGGCCCTAACACCCCAGAGCGGCACCTGGAGGAACGCCCACTCGGGTCCCTAGCTGCCAGACAAGCACTGGCAACCAGGAAGAAGAATCCTTAAGCTACACAGGCACCACAGTAGCCAGAAAATATATGGCGGGGGCCCGGAAGCAGAAAAGCACCAAATCGGAGGGGACAGTAAACCGCAATGCACAGAGACCGGTGCTGTTCTGACTTTATCCTTATGGTTGCTTTGGACTCCTCTTCACTGAATGTGACTGGGTAATCGTTTGGCCAGCAGAAGTGTAGTGCTCCTGCTCCAACCTCCCCCATCACCACAATGCAAACCTGCGAACACCCGCCGTCTGGTCATGGTCCATCCTAAGGTCCCTAAACCTCTGCGTCCAAAAGCCATCATGTACATGCTGACGGCCTTCCCTGCGTCGGTGGACCAGAGCCGCCAGGTGGAAACTACCCTGGAGGAACACACAGGGATGTTAGCCAAAGAAAAGGGTTCTTTAGTGTGAGGGAGTGGTTGCGCTGCGCTGGGTGACTGGCAAATAAATTGGCCAAGAATCAAAAGTTATGGTGCAGACAGGCAAGGGGTGACCCTCACTACCCCTTAATTAATGTTTGACATTCCAAACATCTACACTTAGAAACCAAGGACCTCTGCACACAAAAAAATCATACATATGATATGTCAGTATACAGAACAGAAAAGCAAACAGTTGACACGTCTTTTCTTGTTGATTTAATGCTCAATCACAAAACCGCCAGCCGACACGTGTTTCATCAGAGTACATTCAACTCTGACTCTTCAGGGCCAAATCCTAATGGATGAGAACAGTAAATCCCAAAACCGGTGATAATTCCAACCCGGTTGGGGTCTGCGATGACTGCTGTGAGAGTCAAGATCCAGTTAGTTACCAAAGGCTCCGCTGTAGAATAAACAGTGGGTTTAAAAGTAGCCGATCACAGGGTCTGCACGTAGACGAGTACATCCTGAAGTGCTTAGCGAGAATTTCAAAATATAATCATCCCAAAAATTGGTGGCCCCCAGTGATAACCTGGAAGTTCGTGTGACCCCGAGTAACGGCGTTCTTCCTGCTGTCCGACAGTGATCTGAATCGGCATTAAGGGCCCAACTAGGGGCGCTAAAAGTGGAGGCTGGCCTGTTGAGGGTGGACTATGTCAAACTCGTGGATAGAATAGGTGAGGCAGAATCCTCCCTGACATCAATGCAACCTATAATCACGTCCATGCAGGATCCCCCAAAGACCCTACAGGCAGAGGTACGGGAGCTCCATGAGCCAGTGGAGGATGCAGAAGGGTGTTCTGAACAGAACAGCCTCTACTTTCTGGGTTTGCCTGAGAGTTTGGAGGGCCCCAAAATGGGGCTATTGTTAGAAGACTGACTGACGTTCACACTACAGGCGGCCCACATCCCAAAATTCTTCTTTATCGAGAGAGCACACATAGTTTTCGGTCGCCCCACCTCCCTGGAGGTTACATCCCGCCCGGTGATAGCGTGACCAAGATCTCATTTTCAAGTGTGAGGCTGTACAAGCACAGCACCGTTCCTTGGGACTACCCTATGCACTGCTTTTCCCTGCACGTCTCTGGGTGGTAGATTCTGATATAAACCACTTTTTTCACATGCCAGGGAAGGCCTGGACATGGTTGAGATCCACCAGGATGACACCACCACTACCTGTGGCCTTGTTCAAAAGAGAAAATGCCTAGAAAGTGTGCTCAGGTGGTAGCAGAGGTCTCCAGGCATGGCACAAACAGATTTGAGATACTGGCCGAGAGAAATACCTGGAGTCGGTGGTGGGGCGCCTGGTATGGAGGTCTCTGAAGAGAAGGGCTTTGTCATGTGAGAGGGTTCGCTGAGACGACAGATGCTAGAACTGTGGAGGTCCTTGCTTTGACTTATTGAAGGGTGGCTCTCCGGCCCCGGATGAAGTCGCAAGAGGGACTTTACTCACCAGATCGTACCTTTCTGACATGGGCCTGGAGGAGCCTATATATATTGTTTGAGTGGTTTTTTTTTTGGGTTCGCTCTCTACTAGACATGTTGCAAGGACAACATTTGTGCACTGGGTCAAGGCGTAACGGGAAACAACCTTTACAACACGTGATACCTTTATAACGCGGTTGTTACAACGACCACGTTGTTAGTACGCGATGAATTTATATCGCAAGTCTTTACAACAAATTCTACTAGGGGACGCTGAGGTATTGGAGATGAAGTCCAACACCTTCTGTACTGTTGCATAAACTGGAGTAGGAATAGTAAATAATAAGATTCCTAAGTCCAGCGCGCCCCCTAGTGGAAGTTGTTGTGAAGACTTGCGATGTAAATGTATCGCCTACTAACAACGTTGTCGTTGTAACAACTGTGTTGTAATAGCACGCGATGTAATACATTGAGTAGTAAAGTGCTATATTCGGTGTAACTGTTTGACACATTGTGAAGGGGCTTGTTGCACAATGCACTCTAGCGTTCAAGTCACCAAAGGTGTGAGAGTTACTGTTCTATTGCAGGTTTCTGTTTACGTCCTGATGGAGAGGAGCGACAATGGGAGTGAATAGGGAAGTGTGAGTGAGGAGGGCACAGGCATGTATGCGAGTGCTTTTCCTGAGTACTACCAAAAGAGGTTATGGCTGCGACTTATAATGTGTTGACCTGGAATATTAGGGGCATGGCAATGCTGGTGAGGCGTCATAGGGTATATGCATATCTCCGACGCAGGCACATACACATAGCATGTATACAAGAATCACATTTCAAGAGGGATGAACTAGAGAAGGTGTCCAAGAGATGAAGTGGACAGCTGTTTGGGACTGGATACTCAGAATATGCCCAGTGGGTACTGATTTGTATAGTCCCGGGAGTACCTTTTGTGCATAGTAGAGTGGTGGTGGACACTGAGGGTCGATATGTGCTGTTGGAAGGTATGCTATATCAGTAGTGTCGCTTAATGCACCATATGTTCTACAGGGTGAGTTCTTTGACACCTGGTTCCTGCCCCTGCCCAAGGATCTGGGATGGGGATTTTAATTGTGTGCACTGCATAGAGGATGATCACTCTGTGCCCCCCCTTTTGGAACGCAGGACATCTGTGCGACACAACATTTTCAGCGCTGGACAGCAGAGGTGCAACTCCATGATGAATGGCAGCTAGGACATCCAAGGCAGGCAGAATACTCATATTATGCCCTAAGCTACCAGGTACCCACCAGACTAGACTATATCTTTGGAAACACTGGGTTCTGGACCATGGAGGTCAGTTCTGAGTGCCTAGGGTAGACCTTATCCTTCAGGTTACATTCAGATGGGGGCTGGGAGTACGTGCTCCATTCCCAACATGGAGGCTATGGTCGAAAGCCCTTCTCGATATGGCTTTTTTAGGACACCATCAGCACACACCAGCTACAACACTTTGAGGACAATGAGGGGTCAGTAGGAGCCAGGGGGACAGAATGGGATGTGATGAAGGGGGTTCTAAGAGGGCACTGTATAAAGACCTCATGGGGGGTGGGGGTGAGATCATCCCTACTCCATGCTGGAGGATCAATTGCGGTTTGCTGAGGAGGAGGCGTTGATGGTGGTGGAGGCCTGGGCATGGCTTATGTCCCTGCGAAAACAATTTAGGGATGAGACATTCCAGCTCAGTAACATTGTTTATAAAACATTTCTCACCAGGCAACATGTGGACGGCAAAAAGCCAGGGCGCATCCTGGTGTGAATGTTGAAATACAAAATCCCTAGAACCCTGATAGGAGTGATCAGAGATGCAACTTGTAACACAGTAAATACGCAAGCCAGTACCAATGCGGTGTTCACTGATTACTAAGAAGCATTGTATTTCCACCCCCCCACGGACAACACTGGACCAGATCCGGGGCTACAGACACTTGGCTACCCTCCCCCGTCAGATGCCCTTGCAAATTCAGGTATTAGAGGAACAGTTGCAGTTAGAGGAGGTGCGAGCGGTGATCCAACAAATGACCTGAACCAAAGTACTGGGCACTGACGAATTCCCTGTAAAATTATACGCCACCTACTGTACAACCCTCGCCCCTAAATTGCTCTAGGTATACCAAGAGCAAAAGGAACAAATGATGGACGGAATGCTGAACAATACAAACATTCACCCCTGTCACAAAGATCTAGGTTTAACCCATCGTTTTTTTGTTCACCATGCCACCCCAGTTTGGACCTAGCCATATGCAAATCTGTATTGACTCTGTTCCTCATGGGAACAGTCCAACCCGAACTACCAAACCAGGTCCTCCCTGGACCGGGAACAAGCATCTTCAGACCGGTTTCGGGGCATCAGCCCTAATCAGCCAGGCTAGCTTGAATCCAGTATCACAGTGAGCATGGGACCCACATCTAGGCATACCCTTCCAACTTAGGGTGACAAAAGCAAAAGGAACAGATGATGAACGGAATGCTGAACCATGCAAACATTCACCCCCCATCACAAAGATCTGGGTTTCATCCATCGTTCTTTTGCTCACCATTTCACCCCAGTTTGGACCGTGACCGTCGTCAGCTGTTGTCGGCCTTATTTGAGCTAGTGGAGTTCTTTTGTGAGATGACAGGCCTCTTGATAAACTGGGGAAAGTCTTGTTCCCCCAGTGGTATGTAGGATAAGTAGAGCGGGAGGAGGTGAAGGCCGGGAGACTACCTTGGTGTTTTGAGACTTTCCGCTATCTTGGTATCAATGTCTGCCACTCAGACAAAGACCTTCTGGGTGGTAATCTCGGTAGAGCACTGTCGGCGGTGTGCCAATCCCTGGCTTTCTGGATGTGCCTTCTCCTCTTACCAAAGAGCAGTACATCCATAGCGAAGATGTTAGTCTTGCCTCGTTTTCAGTATTTATTTGCAGCCTTACTGGCAATGCCCGCTCAATCTTTGTTCAAGGAACTGAGGAGAACTATGTCAATCGCCACACTACAGGGGGCGCTGGTGGTGGGGGGTCTATGGGTGCCAGACTTCAAACTTTACTATGCCTCGGCACAGCTCTAGTGACCTATTCACTGGATGGCCAGCAGTGTGTTGGTGGAGAGTGTGGAGGTTTGAGAGGAACTCTAGGGCACAAAGGTGCTGGACAGGGTGCTGGACCGGGATAGCCCACTGAGAGTGAAGATTAGTTGTGCCAGAACAGGTATATCCAGCCCGGGCACCACTGAGTTCCATATGCCCAGCAGCTGCTGATATGGAGTATGTGGAAGGTGAGAGACGTGTTGGCCCTCGCGGCCCAACTCTTTGGCGCGAGACAGGGGTAAATCAAGTGGGTGACTTCTATACGGAGAGGGAGCTGCATGCCTTCCAGGATTTGCAGGCCACCCATGGCCTGGGGCAGACCTCTTCCTGGCACACAGCGCCTTTGTGCTGGTGGTTTGAAACACCTGGGGAGCGGGCCAAGCGGATCTGGTGCTGCATAAAGGACTGCAATATGTCCTAACTTATGGACTGGGTAGAATGGTGATCACGATGCTGTGTAATGCATCAGTAGCTGCAGGCAAGGCCCAGGCAGAGAGTAGTAAACCCAAGTAGGAAACATGTCTGAACTCGTCCTTATGGATAAATAGTGGGGGATGGCACTTGAACATGTAAAACCGGTCTTCTGTAACGCTGATCTGAAATGTACGCAGTTTAATTACCTACACCAGACCTACCTTATTTCGCATCGGATACATAGGATGTTCCCGGGTTTGTCTCTGGCAAGCCCGCATTGCGGCCACCTCGACGCCACTTTTGTGTATATGGTATGTGGGAATGCCCAATACTAGCACTAAATGTGGGTGTGGGTGGTGGAACTTGTCTCAGAGGTGACTGATGTGCAGCTGACCCCGGAAACCTTGCTGTGCTTGCTGGGGATAACAAAGAGGACGAAGTAAATTAAACACTATCTGAAATTGGTGGACTTGGTTATGATCTTATTCAAATTTCAGATAGCGATGTCCTGGAATGTGTTATAAAGGTGATGCGTACAGGATAAATAAGTTAATATCCTTTATTGAGCTTAAACCCACAGACAGCTAGGGAAGTACGGACGCAGCCGTCACTCTCTGAACACACCTCTCCACACACTCAACAGAAACCCATCGAATCCCTAACCACAGTCAAAGATAAATACTCGAGCTGCGTTAACCAAGACAAGCTCGAGGTAAATACATGCAAGTGCTCGAGCTGCGCTAGCCAAGCCCAGCTCGAGACACAACAGAATGCTGCTGCTCCCACCCATGAGCTGTGTTGCTCCTGGACGGTGCATAGGTGGGCAGTGGCGGAAACAGATGCCATGTCACGTGATGTGCAACGAAGGGGCGGGGCTGGGGCTGCCAGGCTATGGAATATACTCGCTTAAATTGATGAACAAGTTGGGGAACCCCAAGTACTCTTGGCAATCCTCCAATGAATGGGGAACCATACACAATAGGAGTGGGGGCCCACTCCAGATATCCTATTCTCCATGACTATGGAAGTGCCTTCCCAGTGTGTTCTTGTGGTTGGAGTGTTTGCCATTTATTGCAGTATTATCCTTGTACCTGTGTTTGGTACTCTTTTGTAACATGCACACACCACTTTTCTCTTGTAACACACTGTTTGCTACCTCTCACATTTTGTTTGCTTTTGATTACTTGCACAAGTGGCACCATTGCCTACGTAACGTTTGTTCTTGTGCCTGAGTGTCTAGCATATATTGCAGTATTATACCTCTAATTGTACTTTGTTTTCTCTTGTAACATGCACACTTGTCACTTTTTCCTCCTGTAATGCACTGTTTGCTACCTCATGTATTTTGTTTGCTCACAATTGTCACTTTTACCTCATGTAACTTAACGTCTGCTTTTGTAATTTGTTCACTTGTAATTTTCTCCTCATGTATCATTACTGGTCCTATTGTGAAGCGATCTGATGCCTTCGAGTAAAGTCCACGCTATATAAAAACGCATAAATAAATAAAATAAAAAAATCTCATGTGACCCGTGCCTTTTTCCTCCCTCTCCCTGTTTTGTATCCGGACTGAGTCCTCCCCTCCTCCCACGTGCTCCCTCATCATTCTGAGGTTCTGATATGAACGATTTCCTTTAACAGGTGGTGTCTCCCCAGGAACTAGTTTTATTAAAAGTTTAGAAGTGTTGGACATGTCTATAAGTGTTTGTTGATCCGCAAGCTGCGCTGGAATTCTGTTGAGCCTATAATTGTCCACACCAAGAGAGTATCAGCTCTGACCTGCTGCTGTTCCTGGAAAATGCTGGGGAGGCACTGACCGCCGCCGATGCAGTACTCACGTCTTTTGGGGCGTTATCGGGCCTTAAAGTGAACTGGTCAAAGACATGTTTGTTCCCGGTTCGCAGTGGGGAACCCCAACCTGATACGGCTAGGGCGATTCGCTGGGCGCCCAGTTGTTTTAAATATCTGGGAGTCTATATTTACCACTCCCCCGCCGCTGTCCTAGAGGGCAATGTATCTCGTTGCGTCCGGGCATTAAAAGGTAGCATGTCATTCTGGGCTACTCTGCCGCTGTCGGTAGCGGGACGAATAGCGCTGCTCAAGATGGTGGCGCTTCCCCGACTCCTCTATTATTTCAGAACGTTACCGATATGGATTCCACCGGCTGAATTTAGGAACTTGAAATCGCTCATAGTTGCATTCCTCTGGGGATCAGGCCGCCGCAGGGTGGCGCTTCAGACCCTTATGAGACCAAAGGTGGAGGGAGGGTTGGCAGTTCCAGATTTCGAGACGTACTATCTAGCTGCCCAACTACAGACTTACACTCAGGAGGTGGCACGAGAATTCCGGGGACCGGAGGAGGAGAGGGGCCTGGGTATTCCCCGGCACGTTCTCTCTTACATCGCGTTGCGGCAGAAGTTAGCAGTGAGGGACCTCACGCAGGAGGAACGCACTATTCGATCGTGCTGGAATCGTGCCCAGCGCAAGCTAGGAATAGGCCACCCATACGCCCCCGAGATCCCACTGGGAATGCTCACTGCGCTCCCCCATGGTGGAGATTGGTCCCAATTGCATACCTGGGAGGAAGCGGGTATACAGGTCATTGGAGACCTGTATGAGGATGGAGTACTCTTACCCTTTCAGACACTATTGGATCGCTTTGACATCTCCCGTGGCGATTTCCTACTGCACGCGGCGGTCACGAGAGCGCTGCAGACGCATTTGCGGACCGGTCTTGAGGAACCGCCGTTGTCCTTGACGTGCCAATATGTGATGATGGCAGCCGGAACGGTCAAAGCCGTAACGTGCTTATACAATAGGATGACCCAGGAACAGTTAACTCCACTGGAGACAATTAGGATCAAATGGGAGACAGACATAGGGAGGCTCATTCCGGAGACCACATGGGCTCAACTACTGCGCCGGGCCTGGAAGAGCACGCGCAGTGCTCGGCTCCAATTGGTCCACTTTTATATATTGCACCGTGCATATCTCACCCCGGAAAAGATACAGAAGTACTTTGCCTATGACACCGCGGCTTGCCCGAGATGCCGGACAATCGGAGCGGACCTGGCCCACATGCTATGGTCTTGCTCTGCCCTAACCCCTTATTGGGCGATGGTTGGGGACACCCTTAAAGAAGTAACGGGGCGAACCCTCCAGTTCGACATCGCAGTGGCGCTTCTGCACTGGTTCCCGCACACCCCCAAGACACGGGTGACTAGCAAGTTTATCAACATGGGATTATTTTTGGCGAAACGGGAAATAACGCGGCACTGGATGGCACGAGTTGGTCCAACGGGCGCTAAATGGCGCACTGAATTCCTCAAATGGGCGGAGGGGGAGAGTACTCTGCGCTACCAACTAGCGAGGCGGCAGCAAAATGAACATGCATTGGACTCTGCACAGGAGTGGGAAACATTAGTGCAGGCCCTGCGCGATCACAACGGGGCGAACCCTCCGGTTCGACATCGCAGTGGCGCTTCTGCACTGGTTCCCGCACACCCCCAAGACACGGGTGACTAGCAAGTTTATCGACATGGGACTACTTTTGGCGAAACGGGAAATAACGCGGCGCTGGAAGGCACGAGTTGGTCCAACGGGCGCTAAATGGCGCACTGAATTCCTCAAATGGGCGGAGGGGGAGAGTACTCTGCGCTACCAACTAGCGAGGCGGCAGCAAAATGAACATGCATTGGACTCTGCACAGGCGTGGGAAACATTAGTGCAGGCCCTGCGTGATCACAACTCCCCTAGCGACACGGACAGTGATGCTACTGAACTACCTGCGTCCCTGTAATGCGATAGGTTTCTTACATACTCCTACACACTATGGTCTGTTTCCTCCTACACGCTCACAGATGAACTACTACTGCACTGATGGCGGGGGGGAGGGTTGATGGGCGGACAACGCAAACAGATTACCCCACGAACGTTTGATCCTATGTCTATGTTGTTTAGCCTCTAAATCGTTGGGTGAGTTTTGCTGCACTAAGGGAGGGGGAGGAGGGGGGCTGTTTCTAGGTTTTTCTTTCCTTATATCAGGTTTTCTTTATTTACAACGAAAGTAAAAGCAGAGCTGAGATGCAACATGAAGACTGTCTGTGTCGGGCCTCTTGCTAGGCCAGTGTACATACGTCGTATACAATTTGCCGCCCGACCTCCGGGTTGTGGGCTGAATGGCCGTGTATCAGTTCTGCAATAAAAATACATTTAAAAAAATAAAAAAGAGAGTATCAGCTCTGAAGAATGATTGCAGAAATAGGTGTATTACACATATTAGTATTGTTAAGTCGGTGTATTATTCACTGGCTTCAATGTTAAGACATACTAGGTCATGAATATGCAGATTTTTATCATTATATAAATGGAAACAAAGACATATTTTAAAAACATTGAGCTGATTGCCATGGAATCATCAAGCTGACTGAGATCAAGTTTCTTCCATAGTAGGTTGCAGATGTTGGTGTTCGAGGAGCTTGACGTGTATTGAGTAGAACAAAGAACAAGGTCAAAATGCTAGATGTGATTAATCTAAGTGATGAGTTGATTTCCTGTCACGTGATCTTGAGGACTACATTGAGGGTGTGTCCAGCTGTGCATGTGGGGTTAGAGACCTCTAGGTTGGACAGGAGAGATGTAATGTCACTAAATTAGTCAGCGCGCATAGAAATCAATTGCCATGAAGGCGCTTAGGATTTAGATAAAATTCAGCATTAAGCAAATTCTGAAAATTAGACTAAATTTCAAAAGTATGTACCGCAAATCATTAGAGAATCTGACATCATCCCTAGTAGGAACTAAAAGGTTTCTAGTTCTCCCCTATATTCGAGGGTTTATATAGCCATTTTTACCAAAGAAATTGATGCAAACTTCAAAGTCAGCATAGTGCGAGCAAAAGTATCATTTCAGCAAATCACATTTCATTATTTAAAAAAACGTCATATAAACATACCATCTTAACACTATCCCACCACATGACCATTGATTTACCCCCTTTGACTTAATGTCATCAGTGGTGGCAGAACAAGGATGTTACAATAAACAATGGAAGGACTCATGAATGAATGCAACACAGTGCCCTAGCAAGACCTAATTGAGGCTTAGTTTAGTCTAAGCAAGGAAAATATCAAAACACATCCTATGATTTTGTTTCTATTGTAATAACTCCATGTTAATGCAGCTATATCATACATATGTGGAAGTAACTTTCACTCTATTGATGGTATATGATAAACTATTTAAAGGAAACATATAAAGCCTGGTGAAGTATATTGATTGGCATTAATATTTTCAGGGTAGTGCAGATTTTGTTTCTCATATTTCCAAAACAAAACACTGGACTGTTCTAACAAATCGTGACAGGTTGAACCCTGGGTGAAGAGACTGCACCTGTTCCTTTGGTTACATTCCACCTGGTGTGATGTGAGGGATAACACACCTGCTGCAATAATACTTATTTTATTTCAAGATTCCTATATTGTCATTTTATATTTTTTTACAAATTGGAGCTGCTAATACCAAAAACCATGATCTTAAGAATAGTTCTCCATAATAATATAAGAAATTGATTAACACTTCTGCAGTTCTAAAGCATGATTGAGTAAGTTGTTGCTAAGATATTTTAGAAAATAGAGACTAATACTGTCATTTTGAAAATAAAAGAAAACAAATCATTGTAAAGCATATTTAGCAGCTGTATCAAATCTATTATTTCATTACCTCAGTTTTTCACAGTGTCTCAGAATCAGAAATCTTGCTCCACAGCAAAGATGTTATGTGGCCAGCAGACATTGGTGTTACCAACAGAGATACATTTGTGTCACAGTTGAGGCATTATGTGCTCATCTGATTGTTGTTTTGCTCTGTGGAGAAACTGGACGTACTCCAGAAATATTGTTGTGCACACTATCTAGTGGCACAGCGGAAATCAATGTGCCACTCCCACTCCACTTCACTAAAGCTAGTCTATTTTTGTTTTTAACAGAACACAAAGTGTCTTTTATGAAAAGTGGGTTAGATTTATAACTCACATATGCCTGTTTGTGCAGTACAAAACCCACTAGAAATAAGTGGGCACAGTGTACACACAAATCTCCAATATGAACAAAACAGTTTTATTATTTTAATGGAGTTTGAAGGCAGACCAGCACATATTTGCACCTAAGGGTCCCCTTAAAATTACTTAGGAGATGGGCACATTCCTTAGTCATGATTGGCTCTCTAGTTATGAACAGTGGCATCCAATGACTGTGGACTTCAAAGTCCTGAGGACAGGCCTTTTTTAACAGGGTAGAAATAAATATGGTACAATCGGTTTCTTTCCAGGCATAATTACAGCGGCTCTAGTGCCTTGCACTACACATGTGAATGAGCATAAAACCTACTTATTTGCACCACCTTTGGCAATGGATCACTTTGCAAGTAACAGTAGCCCCATAATCTGTCCCTAATCTTAAACTCCTCCCAATATTTCAGTTAGCAAATTTCAACACTGACTGAGGCCTATTTGTTTGAATATGCAAATATATAGGATTCTGTCTTTATTTCCTTTTCCTACTTTGGAATTTCTTTGTCAAATGTTAGTTATTTGCATTTTGCTTTACTTTATTACGTATCAGTCTTGTGCATCTCCCAAATCCTTCTCCCTATTAGCTCCCAAAGTGTGGCATGAGCTTCCTGTTTCCGTTTCTTTATTCAACCCCCCCACCCCCGGCTATGTTTAAGAAGTGCTTGAAAGAAACTTATCAATTCTGACTTAGCCCTGTTGATTTTTATGTTTAATCATTATTAAATATGTAAATTTGCATATTAGTATTCAAATTTTGTAGTCTTTGTCCTTTTATATAAAGCATCAAGGGGGATATTCACAAGGACTCAACTCCGAATTATCCCCACCGTAACGCAACAAATGTGGAGCTAGATTTAACACCCCATTCACAAGCTGGTACAAACTGCAGACATTGCCAGTATTCCTGCGATAACTGCCCCAAAATGTATCTCCACGGTGGACACCACCAACTAACCCTAATGAGATGCAGAGTAGGCGTTCCCGTGCAAAAACACACGAAAAAACCACACCACCACTTTCACAACGATCTGCCAGATCCGCGATGCTAAACAAAAACAGGCGATAAGCCGCGGTAGCAGCAGGGAATTAACACCTGCTCATTGCTGGTGTAAAGCAGGACGACTACCTGCCGCATGAAAGGGAGCCCAGCCAAGAGCCACACTGAAAGACCCACAGATGCCATGGAGACAATGATCATGCAACGCTGATACCCATGAGGGCCACAACACCCACCGCAACCACCCCGGGCCCGCAACCACCCCCAGGCCCACCCGCCCTCCTCCCCGGACATACAAATATTGTGCACGACACAAGAGCCACAACAAAAGCACGATGACGCACAGTGCCAAAATGACTACACACGTGTGGCCAGAAGAATGAGAAACAGTCACACAGCAGTGAAGTAACAACCTAAAACTTTATTGAAACACAACACAAAACAGCAATGCGGAAGACTTCTGTCGGGTCCGCCAGGGACAATCTTGACGACACAGCCTGGAAGAGAAAGTACAAAATCAGGACATGTGCCATGCCTACATCAAAGGAGCGAGACACAGAGAAACAGAGAAGGAAAGTGAACCCGATAGAGAAAGAGAGGGAAGGAAAGGAAAGGAAGGGAGAGAGAGAGAGAGAGAGAGAGAGAGAGAGATAAAGAGAGAGAGGGAAGGGAGATGGAGTGAGAGAGAGAGGGAAGGGAGACAGATTGAGAGAGAGAGAGAGAGAGAGAGCGAGAGAGCGAGAGAGAGAGAGAAGGGAGAGAGAGAAACCGCCACCCCTGTGCACACAGGCCCCACTGCTCACCTGCTGCCACCGGTGTGTCCATCAGTAGGCACACCGCTTGCCTGTGCAAGCTCCAGGTCCTGGTCACGCCACCATGGCATGGTCCACATCATGCGGTCCTGCCCTGCGGCACAGCAGGTCCCATGCATGACGCTGAGTCCTGAGTCATCAATGACAGGAGACCACATCAGTGCACACATCATAATCGCAGGCTGCACACCCGCTAAGCAATTACGTGTGCCACCAACCCTGTGCAACGTCAGTCAGCGCCACGTGGTGGTAGGCCCATGTCGGCCGCAAGGCCTGGGGTGCCACAAACCCTGTGTTACGCCAGTCAGCGCCACGTGGTGGTAGGCCCGTGTCGGCCGCAAGGCCTCGGGTGCCAATAACCATGTGTTGCACCAGTCAGCGCCACGTGGTGGTAGGCTCGTCTTGGCCACAAGGCCTCGGGTGCCTCTAACCCTGTGCTACGCCAGTCAGCGCCACGTGGTTGTAGGCCCGTGTCGGCCGCAAGGCCTCGGGTGCCACCAACCCTGTGCGAAGCAAATCATGGGCCCTTTATGATTAAGCACCGTGGAGCGTCCATCATCCAATCACCACCGGCAGAGGGAAATGCGACGTTGTCGGCCCCTTATATTAGTGGGGTCACATGGCCTGTGACGCCTGTGCCATTTGGGTGTGGTGTGTGTGCAGACCTGCCCTCAGGGAGTGGCCGTGACATGCTGACAACTAGACCAGTGACCTGCACACCACTAGCGAGTATGCCTGCGACAGGTAGCTATGTGGGCCCCCCCTCGGAGCAGGGCGGTCTTGCCTGGCATACGTCGGACCAGTGCAGGGCCTGCAACAATGACTAAGGGGCTCTGGGCGTTGTTCAATCCATGTCCGGACAAGGAAGTGACTAATGCGTGTGTCCCTGTTGTAGTGTCCATGGCACCTGGGACACAATAGGCAATGTAGCACACAGTGACAGGCATCCCACTAGATGAGAATCATTGACGTAAGGGAAATCACTGTCCCCACTTCCATCCACACATTCATGCAGGAATGATGAAACACATGACACAGTAGTGCGTTACTGGATGTTTATTTCACATCCAGTGCAGTGTTGCAGCTAGAGCGGTACAGGGCCTTGCCAAGCACATGACACAAAATGGGCCCGTGGAGGGCCAGCCAGAGTCCATCCGGGGATGACAGGTACTGCGGAAGAGGAAGGGAACAGTCCGCAGACTGGTTGCCTAGTTATTGGTGAGAAAACAGGATATGGCAGTCCATGTCGCGGTCCAAGGTGAGTGCCGTGGAGTGTATTGGGGGTCAGTGGGAGGTTATGAGGCCATGTGCGACACCAAGCAGAAACAGGCCAGGTGGCGGAGATGAATGCTACTGCATCCTTCTGACAACAATCGCATCCACATCCTCGTCCCTTTATGTGTGCTCTGCCCCACCTGTGTGTGTTGCAGTACCGTCACACTGTGTGGCAGTGGCACATCAGGTGCTGTAGTGGATATGCCTGCCACACTGTGAGGCACTGACACACTAGGGGGCGGAGATGTGGTCGATGTGGGGGCAGCAGCATTCATGAGCGACACGCCTTGTGGCAGCAATGCCATGATGAGGATCTGCAGTGCATGGTAAATCACAGCTACATTTTGCTGATATGCAGCGGTGGCTGCCATCCTTTCCGCCTCCATCCACACCATGTCCTCCATGAGCCTCCGCATGTGTGCCAGCTCACGGCTGGAATCGCTGGAGCCAGTCAGAGCGGACAGGTGTTCTTCTCTCCGCGCCACGACTCCAGCGATGTCAGTCATGGCTCCTTGGAGACCATGGAGCAGGCGGTGGGTGTCCGTTAGGGACTGGAGCTGGTCCCTGATGGGACCTAGACACCCAGGAATGGCATCCATTTAGGCAGCCAGGAGGCCGAACCCCAACCACACCTGCTCAGCCGTCTACCTCTGGCCCTCCAGCACACGGCGTTGGAAGGCCATGGTTTGTTCCTGGGGTCTTGGGAGAGTGCCGGACTGTGGGTGCCTCCTGCTGGGTGCTTTGGGTAGTGGGTGGGGTCTCTTCGATGTAGCTGGGCTGCCCTGATCCTAGAGGTGAGTTGTGGATAAGGTCCATGATGTTTTGGAGGGTTTGGGTGTCGATGCTGGCGGTGTCCTCCTCATCATCAGTGAAGAGTGGCTGGGACTGCTCTGCAGGGGTGTTGACGGTGCCCCTGCAATGTGAAGGTGAGATGGTGTATTAGAATGAGTCCACATGTATGTAGCCGCATGGTACATGTTGTCATTCAGACAGCATGGCATTGTACATGGTGACAGTGTGTGGATCAGGGCCATAACCCAGAGTCATTGTGGGTGTGCACTGTGCTCTGCTTGATTGTGCATGTGTGCCATTGTAGCCCTCTCCACCCGTCCCCTCAGTACCTGGTGGTCACTCACCTTGTTGCGGTTGTGTTGTGTCCTGTCGAGCAGTGTCCGGTTCCCCGACCCGGCCAGTCTCCATACTGATGACTGTCAACACCAGCCCCTCCATGTCATCCAGCACGAACTGTGGCGCTGGGCCCCCACCTCCAGTCTGCATTGCTGCCTTCTGGTTGGCTGTGAGTTTCTCCTTGGTCTTTCGCTTGATGTCAATCCATCGCCTCTTGGCCTCGTCCATTGACCTCCTGTGCTCTCCGATGGCATTCACCTTGTCCACGATGTTCCTCCATATCCCATTTTTTGTTCCCAATGACACGGTGGAGGTGATGAACAGTTGTTGATGGTGTTCCATCACCTCCGTGACTAGGATCCTATTTTCCTGTGGACTGAACTTCGTCTTCCTCTTCTTCTTGTCCTTGCCCTTCCCTGTCCCCGAGGTCCCAGGCTGGTCGTCCGGGGTGCTTGTGGAGTTGCGCTTGTCCTCTGCGCCTGCTCCGGCTGCCTCCATGTAGCTTGGGTGTTGGTCAGTTTGTGTTTGGGTATTTTTCCTACTTTTATTTTGATTTTTCCTGCCTGCAATGTGTGTACTGCAGGCCTGGCGCTGCTTATCGCTGATTTCCTCATCACGCTTTGGCCCATCGCATGTTTTTTCATGTTGGGGTTTGTGTTTTTATCGCTGTCGAGGTGGTTTCAGCAGACTATCGCATACTACCGCCTTGTTGTCAATTCCACGTTGACACAGGGTTATTTTCCCACAATCGGCTGTGATGTGTAAAGGTGCGTTAGTTTTTTTTGGTGATGTTTAGCACACGTTCTTTTTTTTTTTTTTTGGTAATCCTCATATACCATTATTGGAAGTCTTGATGGGAAACTGGCCGCCTCTATACAGTTGGTCATCCTGGCCCGGCCCTAATTTCGTTGACCGCTAGAAAGATAGCAAGCCTGATCCCTCAAGTAGCCACTGCTTTCCCAGTTCAACTCCATTTCACACCGTGATTGGCGCCCGTGTTACTTTGAAGGCAAGGGAACCATCAGGGCCCCAGATAAATCATAGGAAAACCATTCATTTGTCTTGCCATGCCACTAAGGCCGCCCAGATCTTGTCAAAACTTGTGGGGTCGCATGCCATGTCAGATTTACTTGTAAAAATAATATGTCTTAAACAGCTTGAAAAGGTAGGGGAGATTGGATCTTTCCAGGCTCTACAGATTTCGCGCCTTGCCAAAAGCATAACATAAAAGATAAATCTCGTACGAGGTTCATTTACATTATAGTCCATGCACAGCCCAGAAAGAATGGTTCTTGTATTAAATTCCAGAGGTGCTTGAAGGACTTCTTCCAAAAATTCCCGAATCTTGATCCAGTACTCTCTTATTTCTAGGCAGTCCACGAACATATGGACATCGTCCGCGGCAGGATATCTACATCTTGGACAGTGATACTCCGAGTTAGAAAATTTAGCTAATTTTTTAGGGGTAATGTAAGCCCTATACATAGTGTACAGATGATTTCTTTTTAATGTAGCAGGCTTGACTACTGCCTGCAAGATAACAAAAGAATCAGACCACAGATCCTTAATATTTCCACTATTCGGGTTTAAGGCATAACCCCAAAGTTTTTGTATCTCTGGTTCGGTAACATTTTCAACGTCGAGCATAGCTGAATACCAATATGAGATTTGATTTTTCCACCTTCCACGCATAGATACTGAATCAAACTTCAGGATTGGATCATTAGAGTCCCATGTTCTAGTCGACCACCATCCGGATAGCTGGTAATATTTGAATCTGGTGAGTGTTCCCCCAGTCAGATTAGAAAGAGCCTCCCAGCTTAAAAGCTGTGCACCTTCCTGTAGATCACCCCAGCATTCCAATCCTGCCAACCTCAGGGGTCGGGACAGTTGGTCATCCAGACAGACAGGGGTCCCAGGGGAGTCCCAAATCGGGGCCTGTGTTGCGTAAAATGGGATATCAAGCCTTTTCCTGATGAATACCCACTTTTTTAGGGCTGCCCCCAGAATCTTAAGCCTCACTTTCTTAAAAAACTTAGAATCCCCAAATGTAAAAAGAAAGAAATCTTGTCCCTGCGGAATGTCTTGCAATAATGCTGAAAAAAGAATGCCTTGGGAGGATAAATCAATGTTACCGGCTAATAATCTGAAATGTTTAAAATGAAATGCATGGCAATACATGAATAAGTCTGGGAGAGCCAACCCTCCTGTTCCTAGGCTTCTCCTAAGCTTTTTCCATGATATCCGTGGAGATTTTGAGTTCCAAATAAAGGATCCTAGTTTCCCTTGTAGTTTTTTGATGGCTGGTGTGTGGAAGGATAGTGGGATAGAATTGAACAAGAACGTTATTTTTGGCAGAATGATCATCTTAATTAGATTGACTCTCCCTAAGATGTTTAAAGGGAGAGATGACCAACTCTGAAGTAGGGCAAAAACATCCTTAGAGACTCTATCCAGATTGATTTTTGGTATATCCTCAATCTTTTTGGTCAAATGTACCCCAGATATCTCATTCTAGTCTTTGACCCTAGAGTCTCTACTTCTTGGTTCCACTCCTAATTTCAGTCTTATCTTTATTGATCGTTTACCCTGAGATCTCGCCAAACCCTTCTGCCAAATCTATTAATCTTGGCAGTGCTACAGACGGGTTTGAAGTGTACATCAATAAATCGTCAGCGTATAACACACATTTTAATTCCAAATTAGAGATCATAAAGGCCTTAATTAATGGATCAGACCTAAGCAAACAAATGAAAGGGTTTAGCACATGTTCTTGTGAATATACCCCCAAGACTGATGTATTGGAAAGCAAAAACCAAGACATTTAATTGGGAATTACTTTACACTCACACTTGACACTTTTTGCCACAATGCACAGGGGTGATTATTGCACACATTCTGTAGCATATCTTGAGATGGACACATCTGTGTAAATCTGTATTTGTTCAACTGAAAATTACATTCTGTGAACATTTTTTTTTAATTATATTTTATTCATTAACGACTGTCCATAATCTATTCTAATTAAGTTGTCAGGAAAAAGCATATTCTGTTCCTATGAAAAAATTGAGAAATCAAAACATGACACTGTCCTCGATTCGAGTCGATTAATAGCTTTATTCTGCAAATTAATCGATTCGACTGTCCGAGTCAATTTTCAGCTACATTTTAAAGTAGATATTCTGGAATATGTCCCCTGATATGAGTCATCTCATTAATTGTTTAGACTATTCATTTGACCAGAGAAATCCTAACCAAAATGAACTACCATTGCTAAAACGATGTCATGAGAGTCCACGATAGTATATTTTGGGCTACAATATAGCCATAATAACTAATGAAATTACCTTCAGCTTTAGCACTGGATCAATCTTTCTTTTACAGATCTCAGTAATTAGATGTAACAAAAATCGACTTAAAAATGGATGCAGAGCAAAAGCATGTGCCAAAATACCCAGATTTCTTCTGTACATGAAACATTCAATGAAAGATTCAATGTTCTATTTGATCCACTGATTTTTTAATTAATTGTTTGGATCCTTTTTTGCAACTATTACTTAATAATTGAAAAAGATTTTGCAACGTGAGAGCTCAAAACAGTGTTAACAATTGGCTCTTTAGCAAAAAAACACATACATTTACAAGAAAATATGAATGGAGAGTTGCTTAGTTCTATTGGTGGCAAAAGTGAATAAAGAACAACATTATTTCATTTTTTGTTTCAATCTATTTATTAACATTTTCATTTTTCAGATAAACAGCATACATGGCATCATGTCGACAACAGTGTAACTGCATAAATCAGATGTCCATCACACAAGTCATCATTGAACGGATTTCGGAGTAAGTAATATTTGTGGGGTGTAGAACAGAGATTCAAGGTAGAGACAATATTTAGCAGTCCTACGTGCAGTGTGCCATACGGGCTTTGACTTTATGCTAATATAGTGGTAAAGATAAGCAAGACCACAATATATGCAAGATATTAGCATCAATGAGGTTGCATTGAGGACAGGCGGCGTCAGTGTGTAAAAAGTATTGGTTAACCTTTTGCGGGTTGAGGTAGGCTCTATGGAGGATATTATAATGAATGAGGCAGAAGCGGGCATTCCGCTGAATCCAGATAGGGCTCTCCAATTCTGAACTCCGCTCCCCATCCACGCATGGGTGGCCTAGGTCTGCCTCGCAGTGGCAGACTAAAGGGATGAGTGATGGTGCGGTGTGCATGCACATGGATCCGCCAGCCAATGTGTTAAATGTGTACCCGCACCCATGAAGTGTAGGTACTGAACAGTGAGATGCATGGGATTTTTCTGTTGCATAGCTTCCCATCTGTTCCCTAGCACTCCAGTCAGTGAGTTATAGGGAAGGAATTGGCTTGGAGGTAGGCCCTCGTCCTCTAATAGAGTCCCCAGCTGTATGAGAATGCCATCACGATATTGATCGCCAAGTGTATGTACCCCTACCTTATGCCAGGTGGATAATTCCAACAGTGAAGTAATTGGCCCTCTGCATGGCGCGCAAAACAATGGGAGCACAGGTGCATAGGTAAGGACAGATTTGGTGATCAAAAGGCAACGCTTGTAGCAGCAGTGAGCTACCTATAGAAGTGTAGGGCCGAGCATCTGGGACAAGGGCGTCTGTTTTGACCCGTGCCAGTAGGAGAGCGTAAAGAAGCTTAACCAGCTGAATGAATCGAAGTCTGAGGCCATAGCGCAGTGAAACCTCACGAAAGCAGACCACTCCAGGGAATCAAATGCTTTCTCGAGATCCAGCACCCTGCAGACCGACCATGGTCAAGGGCCAGGAGCATATTTCAGGATCCTGAAGAACCTACTTAAGTTAAGGGATGTATTATGGGCCGGAACAAATCTGTTTTGGTCGGGATGCTCCAGTTTTGGTACAGTGGCAGCAGACAATCAGCGAGTACTTTGACCAGGACCTTGCAATCAGTGTTTAAAAGTGCTAACAGCCTGTATGATCTCAGTGTAGTTGGGTTTCTATATGGTTTGGGGAGGGATACGAGTACTGCTTCATGCAACGTGATTGGTAAGCAAGAAGCCTGGAGTACGTCAACATAAGCTGTTAACAGGTGGGGGGCTAATAGTGGGGTGTAAGCATGTGTGTGAATGTCTCTCTTCCTTAATCTTGGACAAGAATGTTTTTCGTTGTAATCCAGGAGGCTGTGAAAATGCTGATGAAATTACTGATTGCTTATTGGTCTTTCCCTAAATGGCTTCTGGAATTCGGTAAAAGAGTGGGAAAAAAATCTAGATATCATTATCATATTGTACCCGACTAATGGATGCAACCCATTCCAAGTGCATTAACTTTTACAAATCCAATTTCATATAAATAACTTTAGCTAAACCAATGTATTTGTATCAATGTATCTAACTTACCTAACTGGTATTCGCCTCAACAGCCTTCTCTAATCGATGACACTATTACTGATCTTCCTGCATGTATTGCGAGTCCTGAAAACTCTGGGCCCAAATATGGGCTTAGCCTCCGAGGAGAATGGAGAAGTCACTGTTAAGTAGATGCCGGTTCTTATGCTCTTGGGTCAGTTATTGTTCAGTTGGGGTCCAAGAAATAGCTTCACAGTTGATCCTCATGGTCCCTTGTTTCAAATAATAAATTGAAGAGCAATGTTTTCTGAAGGGGAAACCAATTCTGCTTATTGTTTAATATTACTTTTTTCTGGCTTAGTGAGCATTTGATATTACCTCATTGCTTTGTTGTTATGCATTATCTATGTGCACATCCTGGATAGAGTTTTAATTGTCTATCTGGATCTCTGTTTCACACAAGTTGATGGGCTATCATATTGTTAAGATACAATTCTTTCCTGCTTTTTACTGGTGGTACCTTATTTGTGCCCGTTTCCTTTGTTGTCAATGGGTTATTTGTTGTCTTTATGACTTTAAAGACTTGAGAAAGGCACACTCCTTCTCATATAAGGAGTTACACCAGGCACTCCTTGCCTGCCAGTAGGATTGTGGTGTTGTGATATGCAGAATGTTATATGTAGAACATTAGCTTTGGTTCGTCTGTGCCTACAAGGTTATGTCTCTATGGGTTACAATAGTAAATTGCAAATAAAATTAAAAACAAACCCAAAAAACGATGTAATGGTTTGCGTGCTAGTTGTTTGCGTGATGGAGGACTTTTTCATTTGAGTAAATGTAAACGCGTACTAACTGTATGCGTTGTAATATTAGCGTTGTAAAATCATGCGTTGTAATGACATACAATCTTCCCTTCCCAGCTTCCAAAACACATTAGGTGTTTCTGTTCTTGCAACTGTTCTTTCTCGATGTGGCCCCCCTCCCCCGTCCCACCTGCCACAATTCCCAGGTCAACCATGCTGTGTGCACCTGCTCAAGCTATCAGACAGAAATAGGCTCAGTTGCTAAAAAAAACTCCGTACCTTATACCCACCCACACTCTCCGTTTAAATTTTTTAAAGTAAGGTTTATTAAGTATGAAAAAGGGCTCTCCGTTCTGTAAACGAATCTTGCTGAAAAGAAATACTCAGTTCATATAGCATTAGTTTTAAAACGTCGTTTACTTTGATTCAAATTTTTTTTATACAGGTTTCCTACTTGTGGATAACAGTAAAATAAAAGATTTTAAAAAATCCAACCTAAGTTCGGAGACAAATATTTGTAAGACTGCCTTTTTAACAAATCTGACCAGGGGATACTTTGCCAATATGACCTACAGCGATCATCAAACTGGCAGAAAATGCTAAAATCCAGGAATAATAAACCCAAGTATGAAAGAAAGCAATGTATTAAAGACCTCACCTTTATGCCACCATCTGACAACGAGATCATTTTGAACTGTAAAAATATGAACCACGACCTAAAGATCAAATTCAGAAACTCGATATATTGAAAAAATCCTAAATGTACCCTCCGACTCTTTTTAGGAGCAACACAGTCCAGATAAGTACAGGGCAGGGGAGAAATCAAGTAGGGTCTCATCTGTGACCAAGCACACCAAGCTGATTTGTATTCAATTTGTTGACTTCACTACTTTTCCTTTGTCCATCACTTCTAGAAGGAGGCCCTTTTTGATGAAGCACACCTCCAGATTCAATGCCCTATCCCACTCTTAACTGTGAAATGGCCCTCAGCTCTGCTGAGCAATACATTAAAAAAAAGAAAAATACGCTCTTGCAATGTGTGTTGTTTCCAACTGAATTACTAACTCATCACACTGACCAATCCTCAAAGAGATACAATGAGAAGGCAGCTGCTGCCCAGCTAGAAGACCACATTTCGAGCACTCTCTCCTAGACAACCAGACAGCAAGGACAGAGCAAGCCGCCCTTCTCATCACCAATAATAGTGAACATCGACTCTTGGTCTGACCTTCACCTCCTGGCTGTCTTCAATGTGGTCATCACACATGGGCGTTGATGACATACCATTCTCCTATCTATCCAACCAATACCAACAGGCCCAGATGGGCACCAACGCATCACAGCGTCTACTAAGATGAGTGAAGTATTCCAGAGATCCATCTTCTCGCCCATGATCTTCAATCTATGCAGAGCAACTCGAGTCCTCATGCTAATCATAGAAAAATGATTCACCAATATCCCCACTGCAAGACCCTGAGCAGTCAGTTGTCACTGGAAAATATCCTGTGTGTGTGCTGTTTATCACATGTGTGCAAGGGCCTTCAATACTACTGTACTCAAATTTTACAACTAATGAGAATGTAAGAAGACATTTTCAGTATTAGGTATGAACACTGATGTCTTACTCTAGAAAGTCTTACTCTAGGAAGTATTATTCTAGGAGGTGCAGTCAGTGCTATAAACTTAATGAATATAGCTTTTATTAACAGGAGGGTAAAAGGGTATCTTATTAGAAATACAGTACACACAAAGAAAGAAGGTGATAGCACCTTCAGAGGCTATGATATGCCACTGAACATTATCACTGCTCTCAAGTGTACTACATTTTCTATCATATTGGTGCTATTCCTATGAATATTTGTTTACTTCTATGGCGCTGTGATAAAGTCAACTCAGTGATCTTCAGAACGGTTCAGGTCACTGGCTATTGCAATTTTTTTTATTCTTGTGTGGGATTCATTAATGCGCAAAGGATACAGACATGTGGATTCTAGTCCCAAAATCTGTACTGGACCTATCTTTGGTATAACAAAGGACAACTCAGTGAGCTAAAGCCTTATCTGCTCAGCCTTCAGCCTCCAGGAAAAATAAAAGGTGTTCCGCAAAAGGTTCCTATGCTCAAAAACCCCAGCATCCAAACAATGACTCCCCAATGAAGTCACTGGACAATGCTCTGAAGATTTGGTGAGTAAGTCAATGGTGACCACCGGGGTCTTGTTATCAGTATATGATATAGTTCAGTTGGACAGATGTAGTGAGCCAGAACTTACTAAGAAGTCCAAACAAACCCCAAAATCTATCAGTTCAAGCTTTTCTGCTGTCAAGGACACCCAACGAGGACCAGTGCTTTATCAGTTGAGATGCATTTTTATAAACTGATGTGCAAGCCTTCTCGGTGTGTAGTTGGTCTACCCAGTACCGTTCACGGGGTTAAACTCCTATGGTGGCCAACACACGAAGTGACAGTCCATCAGAAGGTTTTAAAAACGTGGGCCACTGGCAGTGAAAAACATGTGCCTTCATGAATTAGCATGAGACAGGTTTCGTGGCAGGAGCTAGAATCCAGTAGTAACCAAGACTGGTCCTCAATAAATTAAACAGAAGTGCAAAGCATTCTAACATTTTATATTCAAAGATCAGGCACAATATATAAATATTTTCCAATATTTCTCTTCTCCCTCCAACCCACCACATCAAAGCTAGTTTCTTGGTTACATACTGAGCAAGTAAACATGTCTTTTGCTCCCCCTTCATGCCAATCGCACTTTTTACCAGGACCAAGGTGCCTTTCCCACTTTTAACAACTCCCAGACCTTCACACAACTAACACCATCCTCTTTTAATATTTCAAACCTTTCCATTCCCCAAATGCCACAGTATTTTCTTTCACATCCACTACTTGCATGAGTTTGGAAAATGTGGTCATACTTTTCTGCATCCATCCAGTCTGATTAATTGCTACCTGATCTATTTGTCCACTCTCACAATTCTTTTACTATCTCCTTTATATTTCTTTTGGAAAGCTCTTCTAACATAACCCACCCTCTTCTAGTAAGCAGCCTTCACTGCTGTCCTAGCGATTCATACCAGCAACTCTCTCTTATCATTACAAATGCAGCCCGTCCTGTGCGAACATGAGGAGTCATCTAATCAAGGAATAGCCTCTTCCCAAAAGACCCTTCCACTCCAAGCTACGCACCATAACAACCTGGGAGTGTTATTTTACTACCATATTCAACCCCTGTAAAACTCGATCGCTCTAACCAGCCTTATTAAATCTCATTGAAAAATTCGGGAGTATCACCATCAGTCAAGATCTGACATTGACAATGTGATATTCTCAACATACTTACTCTGCTTATTTAAGCAATGCAATGGTATAGTTGGGAAATAAATTCCTCACCCAAAATGAACAGAAACATCCATTTATAACGTACTCCAAGGCCAGTAAGGAATCTTAAGAAGCTTCACATGCACAGCCCCTTCCCTTGTGGCTCGTCACTGACAGCACTAACCATGCGCTGTCTCCCTAAGGCTGGCCACCAAAAATCTCCCCTAAATGCTTCTCTTCTTCACTCTTATCCCCACATGGTCCTCATTGGCACGTTCACCCTATGACCCTCATGCCCCCATCATGGCCAACAAATCCAACAATCCCCTTTTCACTGTCAGATCATCAGCCATATTTATGTTGATTCCGCAAGTGTTGGTATTCTGACACCCCTTGAAGATAGCACCTCACATTGCACAGATCAGGGTACTCCTCTGATTTTACCACTCAATGTTCTTCAGGCAAAGACCCATGTGAAATCATGTGAATACTGCTTCCCTTATTCTTCACCAAGCTCCTCTGCTTTCTCCTTAACCAGCAATAGTGGTCATGACAGAATGTTAGCAGTGATGTTCTTGGTCCAGGAACATATCCCATCTTGTAAGAGAACTTCTGATATCAATATTTTGCCATTTTGCCGTGCAGAAAGGCATGCCTCCAGCACCCTTTTTGCTGAATAGGCGAGTCAGAAATGTATGGTAGATCTAAAGTGTAAACTCCGACACCCAACCCCAAATACACTATAAAATGATGTCCATCCCAAAAGCAAACCAGGGTCTCCTCTATAACTGAGTAACCACTAACAGTCTGCTTGTTATTGACAACCTCAACTGGTGGATTAAGCTCTTTATTTGGCAATTGTTTCACTGCTTTCCCTTTCCTTCTTGGTGGAAGGGTTGTTTCAAACACATTTAGAGTAGTACTATCAATTGACATTCTCTTTTTTTTTTTTTATAAATCTTTTTATTATTTTAAAGCAAAAAAAAAAAAAGAAAAATAAACAGACGTATCCGGTGGTATATATACATACAATGATAATAGGGTGAATCGGTACAGTAACAGGATAGACGTAAAGCAACAGAGAATTTTCGAGGGGCCCGCGTTATTATGTACAAAATAAGATTGCATCAGTATAATCAATAAACAGTTTAGATGCGGATCCTCAAAACCCATCCACCCATTAAATCAAAGCAACAGGAAAGTCATGACAACCAGATACTAGAAGTTAAGGGTCAAAGTCAGGATATTTAGCTGAATATTACGAATAAAGGAAAGGCTAAGAAAAAAAAATTGAGAAAAAAGGGAAAAAACCATATGGGCGATAACAAAAAGAAAACAATAAACCCATCCCCCCACCCTGCACCCCTGCAAACGGCTATCGCCTAACCCCCAGTAGCAGCGTGCCTGTCGCCCCAACTAACTAAGTTCTAAAAGAAGAGCACTACAAAAGTAGAGAAGTGGAGGAGGGCAGATTCGTACGGGCTCCCGGTCACCCCTCCCCCCGCCAGAACCAAGAATCCCCAGGTTGAAGTCCAGAAATCTATCGGTCCACAAATATTTATCGCTATCAGGGAAACTTCACACACCGCCCAGCCTTCCGAAAGCATAAGTTTAGCAGATCCCGTGTCCAACAATACTTGAGGTCAAACCCAGTCTTTCAATATCATCCTTGTTCCTTCCGATCAAACGTGTGAGCCTCCTCCGAACAAACCCCTTCTTCAACAGGACAGTCCGAGTACAAAGAAACTGTAATAACAGTCAGAGTGGGACACAGCAGAAAAACGGAAGGGCCATGAACACCGTCAGGTCCAAAGACTCCCCTCTTCGTTATGAACTCCCAGCGTTGATTCGTCCGCCATCTTAGCGGCGCCGATGTAGAGGGGAGTGACGCAGTTTCAGTCCGATTACAATACTCATCAAAAGTCTCTGGAGGGGGAACATCAATTAGTCCTTCCCTAGTCGGCAACAATCGTAGGCTTAACAATCCATGTGTGGCATCGAACTTGTTCTCAATGCCCAAAACACTGGTCAAAGGCATCGACATCTCCCATAGTACAGGGTCTGCTTTCTCCATCAAAGTGGCCATCTTGGGTATCTCGGTCTGTCCCGTTTCTTGTGGTGGAGTAAGGTCCGGTACAATTCGTACAATCTCAGACAAGCGCGCAGCCAGTGTCTGAATGCGGCCTTCGACGTACACATGCATCGACTCTATGGCTGCCAACACAGTTCGTAGTGACGGGTCACTCTCGGTCCGTGTCACCGCTCTTCGCTCGGTGTCAGTCATGATGGCTTCCCCCAGCGAGCTCGATCTCTCAGAGGAGGACAGGCGAATAGGGAACAGACGACTGCAGAGGGGGCTTTATCAGTTGTTTCAATAATATCTTGGGTCTGCCACCGCAGGCGGAGAACCCAACCCAGCGAACACCAGGGGGCCCGTTACCGGGTCACCGGGCAGGACCCCCGTCCACAGCTGCAATCGTAGGTCGTCACTCCTCCTTCGACTTTCACCAAGGCAGCCAAACGTCATCCACATCAGTCCGAAAAATAAAAAATGTCACCCCGGTAGACCGGACCCAATCACACCACCACAGCCGATGTTGTTAAACTGTAACCCGGATGGGCCAGTACTTGAGACCCCGGCTTCCAAGCAGATCTAGGCCGCAAACTTCCACTCGACATATCTTCGTCTGTCGGACAGGTAGAAATCTCGGGATAGCACCGTTAGTGTCACGGCAGGTTCATACACACGGTGGCTGGGCGCAAGAACAGGATAAATGACAGGATTTTCAGGCGGGAGTCGGAGGTCGGCGGAGCCGGGAGCCTACGCGGCTATCTTGGTTGCTAGCGTCTCAATTGACATTCTCAGCAGGTTCTTAGAAGAGAAAGGACATGATGTTCCGCAGACTGGGCAAAAAGCCATACCCTTATTACTGAATGCGGATGCTGCAGTACTTATGGCATGCAGCCCAATTGGATTACTGAACCTGATTAAACATTTTGTGGAATATATGGCCGAGATAGATTTAAGAGTTAATCTGTCCAAAAGATTTATTATGAAATGTGGTTGTAAGGCTGATAAATGTTATCAATTTAGGATAGGAAACACTAAGCTTGCAATATCTCCTACCTTCTCTCACTTAGGTTTACTGTTTGATGCCCATGGCTCATGGAAACAGCTTGTTACATCCAGAACCTTGTTGATGAAAATATCTATTGCAGGGCTCAATAGATTTGTGGCCAGATTGGTGGGGGGAGGCCACACGAAGAACTGTGCACTATCTATAAAGCAAAGTGAATCTCAATCACACAATATGTGACTGATGTATGAGAATATGTAGAGTTAGAGAAGTTACAACTCATAAAAAATGCATGCTTAAGGAAGTACCTTGCAGTTCTAAATAGTGTATCTATCTCTGTTTGCCATTAAGAGTTGGGACCCCTTTCTTAGAAGATCTTATCATGGGGTGAGGCCAAACCCGGGAGCTTCGTGTCCCCAAGAGCCTTATAGCCTATTTTAAGCCTTTCTCAGCGTCCCCAACCGCGTCTCAGCTAGCTCTTTGCAGCGGACAGAGGCTAGAGCTTCGATTTTCTGGTGATTGGGGCAGTCGGGCAGCCGGTGCAGTGAAAATCACGCACATCACCACCTCTCAGCACCTGAGCTTGAGAGGGGGCAAATGCAAAAAGAACAGATGATGGACGGAATGCTGAACAAATCAAACATTCACCCACAGTCACAGATCTAGGTTAATTTCACCGTGTTTTTGCTCGCCACACCATTCCAGTTTAGACCAAGTCATATGAAAATCAGTCTTGTCCCTGCTTCCCGTGGGAAAAGTCCAGCCCGAACTGCCAGGCCAGGTCCTTCCTGGACCAGAAACAAACATCCTGGGACCGGTGTCAGAGTATCACCCCTCATCAGACAGGCTAGATTTAATCAGGTGGCATAGCGAGCATGATACCCATGTCTGGGCGTACCCTTCTCACTTGGTGACAAATGCAAAAAGAACAAATGATGGACAAATCAAACATTCACCCCCAGTCACAGATCTGGGTTAATTTATAAATGTGTGCTCACCATGCCATTCCAGTTTAGACCCAGCCATATGCAAATCAGTCTTGACCCTGCTCCCCAATGGAACAGCCCGGCCCGACCTGCTAGGACAGGTCCTTCCTGGACCAGAAACAAGTATCCTGGGACCGGTTTTGGGGTTTCACCCCCCATCAGCCTGGCTAGCTTAAATCTGGAGGCTACACGAGGACAAGACCCACTTAGGGTGAGAAATGCAAAAAGAACAGATGATGGACGGAATGCAAAACAAATCAAACATTCACCCTCAGTCACAGATCTGGGTTAATTGAGAGGTGGGCCATGGCTGGCTATCGGTGGCTTGCGTGGGACACCTAGGGAAGGCAGCCCGCGAAACACAACACAAGGGGGACATAAGAAATATGGTAGGTCTCCCACCGGTCATTGGGCGTTTTAAGTGTAATAACTGTGGGGTATGTCCGCATACGACCAATTCAAAATGTGTGATGTTGAACAATATGAAGCCCTTTCAGAACAGCTTCTCAAATTGTAATACGAAAAATGTCGTTTATTGCCTTTTATGCCCTTGTGATAAAGTGTGGGACAGACAACACAAGCGGTGAAAATGAGGATAATGCAACACCAATGCAGAATTCGTTGTAACACACAGGGGGCTCCCTTGGTTCAACATTTCAATGAGCAGAGTCACAGTAAAAATGACATTAGGTGGTCAGTGCTTCTGGTGATCAAATCTCAAAACAAGGTGACTTTACAAACAACCCTGAATAGATTGGAGGCTTGTATGATACAAAAGTATCATACCGCAACTCTTGGTTTAAATGATCGTGATGAGATATGGGCACTCATCTGAATTCTATGGTTTCAGTCTGTGATCTCTCGGGATACAACAGAATGTAGTGTTCACTGTTTAATGTACTACATATTTGCATTTAGTACTGTATAGAGCTAAGCAATTTGTGTATGTTGCTTTCCCATGTATTTCTTGTATATATCTTTTTTGTATTGATGTGTACATTTGTATGATAAGGAATATTTATTCATAAGTCTGGAATATACACATTCAAGGAGATTTCGTTATAGATTGGAAGTCTATTTCTGTGCTGCCATGGGTCCCAACTTGTTGACGCCACTTGCTGCGGTGAATTTGTAATTTTTTATCATTATAATTTTTATTTTCAGTGGATGTTTACCCCGTAGATTTGTAGGGGTGTAGATGTATTGGTTTGAAGACGGCCATATAGATCTCTGTTCGATATATGTATATATATATATATATATATATATATGTACTTCAAAGTATTTGAGTATAGAGGCCCTTTTTTATTTTTACTTTTTGGTATTTTTAATGAGTATCCTCCTTGTGGTTTATTTACTTATTATTTTTTGGGTTTTTATATTTAAATGATCCTGATTTGTTTCTTGCCTTGGTTTTGCTGTTAACATTGGTTTTGCGGCCATGGGTCGTCTAGTGGGCAAGATAAGGATCTCATAGTCTGTTTTTCATTACACTAACTCAGGCCGATCACGTGTGGTGCCAGGGGCCGATCACGTGGCTCACTGACTCTGTATACTTTAATGGCGCCCGTTTGAAATTCCGGCGCGCGTCTGGATGGAGTCATGTGCGAGTGCCTTATCCATGCTTAATTCATGTAGGAATACAGGTATGCAGTTACACAATGTATTGATTTAGTGCTGGTAGTGGCCTCAAATATGGAGTGCGTCGGATGCCAGATCTGAACTTAAGCATCTGTTGTTGTTGTTTTTGGCAGAGTCTGTATATTGTTTCAAAGGAAAGAGACGTTGGTTGACCTCTCCGGTGGGGCGCCCATGGACTGAGAATTCTTCTCCGACTTCGACTCCTGGTGGCCCATGGCGCTGGGCACCGCACCGACACCCATGGACCACGCTCGCAACCTGGGATTCATCCTGGACGCCTCCCTCACGATGACCAAACAAGTCAACGCCATCTCATCTTCATGCTTCAACACCCTGCGCATGCTACGAAAGGTCTTCCGGTGGATCCCCACTGAAACCAGAAAGACAGTCACCCAGGCCCTCGTCACCAGCCGACTGGACTACGGGAACGCCCTGTACGCAGGAACCACAGCCAAACTTCAGAAACGACTTCAGCGCATACAGAACGCCTCCGCACGACTCATCCTCGACATCCCTGGCCGCAGCCACATAACACCCCACCTGAGAAACCTGCACTGGCTCCCCGTCAGCAAGAGGATCACGTTCAGGCTCCTCACCCACACACACAAAGCGCTCCACGACATGGGCCCCGAATACCTCAACAACCGCCTTTCGTTCTACACTCCCACCCGCCAGCTCCGCTCTGCCAGCCTCGCCATCGTCCCACGGAACCGCAGAACCACAACCGGAGGAAGATCATTCTCCTACCTGGCCACCAAGACATGGAACTCCCTCCCCGCACACCTACGACTGACCCAGGACTATCTCACCTTCAGGAAGCACCTCAAGACCTGGCTATTCGAGCAGTAACAGCACCCCCCTCCCTTCAGCGCCTTGTGACCCTCATGGGTGAGAAGCGCGCTCTATAAATATATTGATTGATTGATCCCGGAGGTAAGAGACTCGCACTTCCCCGACATGGTTGTGTTTTGATGTAGACTGGAAAATGGCTTTGAATATTGACACCGCGTATGATTACCTTTATTTATTTTTTAGGTACCTACTTCTTGAATTCCCCAGTTGCAATTGTACGCACTGCAAAGAGTGGGATATTAATACGTTTTTGCCCTTTTGTTGTTTCATCTACGGTTCCCTCGCGAGGGGAAGGTAAAGGGTGTTCTTTTGAAGGTGCTCTCTAGCTTTCCTTCTCCTCTTTCAAGCAGCCACACAAGACTATTTGTTTCTAATGAGATGGTTTTTTTCTGTCTTAGCCCGCACCGGAGCGCATGCCTGCATTTGGATGTATGACGGTACCACACGTACTTTTACAACGCGTACCGTTACAACGCTACTTTTACCACGCAAGTCGTTACAACGACTTGCGTGGAGGGGCGCTGGATAGTACATTTTTTAATTTACTATTCCAACTCCAGTCCCCGTGGACTCTAGGGAAAGGAGTTGGATAGTAAATTAAACTATTTACTATCCTGGAGTGCCCCCCAGCGCAAGTCGTGGTAACGACTTGCGTGGTAAAAGTAGCGTGGTAACGGTACCGCGTTGTAAAAAATGCGTGGTTACCGTTGTATACCCTGCATTTTCATGCACTGTCTGGTTTCTGGTTTTATTCCTTCACTCACTTGAGGTGGTTGGTGACGTGCTCTTTGGACCATGTTGGCACAGAGATAAGTGACAGCTATAGGTGTTATACCTGTGTAGTTAACTTTTGTGTATTTATGTAGGACATTTCATTTCACCCTTGTCCTGAGGAGGCCAAGATATCTGGAGGCCGAAACGCATCCGTGTCGACATGCCATATTTGACAAGAGGAGTCTGAAGATATTTGTTTAATTATTTGATTTTGATTCAACACAATCTTAGAATTTAGGTTCTGGATCAGTCTGAACCGATTGTGTACATACAGGACCACCTCTTAGTGTACCCCCTGAATAAATAGAGGGACACTGGACTTTCTTAGTGTGACCTTCTGGGTGAAAAGGTTTTTTGTATATGAATATTATTTGTTGTTCTTTTGTCAGTTGTATATATTTGTTGTAGATATGTGTGTATATATATATATATATATATATATATATATATCTGTATTTTGTATGTTATTGATAGGATTATATAAAAGCATTTATTTGCATGATGGATTACAACAAATAAAAGTGGTAATCCTGTTTATAATCAGGTATGCGATCATCTTTGTAGATTAAAGTTAAAGTTGAGAATTTTGTTCCTAGTATAAGGGAATTTTGAGTCCCTTATCGTTTAAGTAATTGGAAGATGAATCTCTCCTGACCAATTTTTGGTTTTTGCAGTTGCGTGGGACATTGAGGCCGACCCGAATGGTGCATCAGGGTTGCCTGGTTGCTGTGCAGCACCCCTGATTTGGAGGGGCCCATTGATGCAAAGGGCAGCACTGGCAAACTCGCCCCAGTACTGGATTGCCTGGAGGCCTGGGACGCATAAGTGAGTTGTTGCTGCGGCGGAGTCGTAGTGGGCCCGGCGCAGCTCTCCCTCAACTGCCTGAAATCCTTGAGAGGTCTGGGCCCACCTATCTGTTACACCGCTGTAGGAAAAGCCCCTGGCCCATGGCACCCATATCCTCATGAAGCCCTGCAGTTGCTGCCTTCCTGACAATACGTGCAAACACAACAATGATGGACAGAATGTGGATCAATGTCACACATTCACCCCAGTCAAAAGATCTGGGCCCAAATCCATCGTTTTTCCACTCCACACCACCCTGGGTTAGACAATGGCGATATGCAAATCAGCGCTGACCCTGTTGCCCCATGGGAACAGTCCAGTCCGAACTACAAAAGCCACTGGAATCAAGCTAGCCGGGCTGATGAGAGGTGTTACCTCGAAACCGGGCCGGTCCTCGGATGCTTGTTTCCGTTCTGGGAAGGACATGGCTTTTGTAGTTCGGACTGGACTGTTCTCATGGGGCACAGGGTCAGCGCTGATTTGCATATCGCCATTGTCTAACCCAGGGTGGTGTGGAGTGGAAAAACGATGGATTTGGGCCCAGATCTTTGGACTGGGGTGAATGTGTGACATTGATCCACATTCTGTCCATCATTGTTGTATTTGCAGGTACCGCTCTAAGTGTACTGGGGATGCTCAGACGTGAGTCCCAGGCACTCCACACCACTGGAATCAAGCTAGCCGGGCTGATGAGAGGTGTTACCTCGAAACCGGGCCGGTCCTCGGATGCTTGTTTCCGTTCTGGGAAGGACATGGCTTTTGTAGTTCGGACTGGACTGTTCCCATGGGGCACAGGGTCAGCGCTGATTTGCATATCGCCATTGTCTAACCCAGGGTGGTGTGGAGTGGAAAAACGATGGATTTGGGCCCAGATCTTTGGACTGGGGTGAATGTGTGACATTGATCCACATTCTGTCCATCATTGTTGTATTTGCAGGTACCGCTCTAAGTGTACTGGGGATGCTCAGACGTGAGTCCCAGGCACTCCACACCACTGGAATCAAGCTAGCCGGGCTGATGAGAGGTGTTACCTCGAAACCGGGCCGGTCCTCGGATGCTTGTTTCCGTTCTGGGAAGGACATGGCTTTTGTAGTTCGGACTGGACTGTTCCCATGGGGCACAGGGTCAGCGCTGATTTGAATATCGCCATTGTCTAACCCAGGGTGGTGTGGAGTGGAAAAACGATGGATTTGGGCCCAGATCTTTGGACTGGGGTGAATGTGTGACATTGATCCACATTCTGTCCATCATTGTTGTATTTGCAGGTTCCTGACAATACGTAGCAAAGCGCTCTCTAATCCCGCACTGAGCACAGCAATGCGCCCGGGGGCGCAGGGAACATTTGGACAGCCGAGTGAGCCCCCTGACCTGAACTGGCGCATCAGGGCTGAAGTGGACCCCTGTGCACTCACCCGTGGACCCGTGAGACTATGAGGTTTGGACACCACGGGCGAGTGTCCGTCACTGAACTGAGATGGGCCTGTTGTTGCTCTTCTGCTACGAGTGGGCACCTCCATGGGGGACATTGGCCCATAAGCCACTTGCCATGAAGATGACCCCTCCCCAGCGCCGATACCCGTACCCCCTGCATCAGCGAACGAGGGGTCTGGCTGCCATTCCACTGTTCAGGAGGCCTACATCAATGAGCCTGCTACAGCCTTAGAACAGGCCTGCAATGTAAGCTCCAGAGGACCCAATTTGTCGATAAGGGGTCCCCCTTCCCCTAGTCTAGCATATTCATATGAGGGGGAGAGTGGGGAGGGGGCGCTGCCAGACCTGCCCCAGGGCTTGTAGCTCTGTGGCTCGACAAGCCTAGAGAACCTTGAAATAACTGACAGTGATGGTGCTCTAGGATAAGAAGCACACCTCGGCGCATGCTAAACATCAGCTGGCAGTACTTAGAATCCAGCTGGGGGCGCATCGGGTCAACAAGACAAAAAGCGCTCCACTGGCGCATAAGCAAAAATACTATGAGAGGGGGATAAAGTGGGCGCCCTTCTGGCCCGTAGGCTGCAAATGCAGTATGCCCGCTACCACATTTCTAAGCTTCAGGCCGGGGATCCCTCCTGGGCCACCTAGGAGCCGGATAAGCAGGAGGCATCAACAAACCTTTTATCAGCATTTCTATTCCAGTGATGGGAACGACACAGTTCCTACTAATTCTTATTTGCAAGACTGCCCATGGGCCCCTTTGACTCCTGAATCATTACAGCAGAGCTGAGCTGTGCTCTTAAGCGGCTCCCAGTTGGGAAGACCACGGGCCCGGTGAGTTACCAGTCTCTTTCTACAAGGTCTTCCTCCCCCACCAGAAACAACACTTGCTTGGACTATATAATCCCTTTAAACATGCCACCAGGCTCAAGCCGACGATGCCTGCAGCCCAAATAACACTTAGTCCCGAGCTGGGCAAGGAACCCACTTTTTGCCCTTCTTATCTTCTGACTCCGTTGCTGAACACGGATGCCAAGATTTACACCAAAATGCTGACAAACCGGCTGGAGTCCTTGCTGCTTGGGCTGTTGATCCAGACCAAGTTGACTTCATTAAACAGAGGCAGGGCTCTGACAACATCCGGCGTCTCAACCACCTAATTAAGAAGGTTCAGGTACATGATATTCCAGTTTGCCTTCTCTTTCTCGATGTAGAGAAGGCATTTGACCAGGTCAGTGGGGCATTCCTACACGCTGTCCTACACAAGATTGGTTTGGGCCCCAACATAATCAGTAAGATCGCGGCATCCTATACTGCCCCCATGGCTACCATACGAATCAATGGTCAGACCAATCAACCTTTTGATCTCCATTGGCGCACCCGGCAGGGTTGTCCCTTGTCCCCCAAGCTCTTTGCCTTCGGGGTGGATTCCTTGGCTGTTCGACTAAGGCAAGACTGGACTATAGCGGGCATCACCTTTGGGGTGCACCAGCACGCAGCCCTGCTTTTTGCTGATGATATCTTGCTGGCCCTGACGGAGCCAGAATCCTCTCTTTCTGCAATGGTGCAGTGCTTGTGTGACTTTAAAGCGGTTTCTGGCTACAAGATTAAGATGGCTAAATCCCAAATACTCCATTTGGCCATTCCGCCTCATCAGGTCCCATGCCTGACGAGCCTAGTTCCCTTCCAGAGGGCAGTTTCAAAACCTCTGCCTCCCCATTACCCCTTCTCTCCCGACTTGGTTCAGGTCTAATTAGCAGCCGCTTCGCAGGGCCATCCTGGAGGGCCTTCGGAGATGCAAGCCCCTCCATAGGTTCAAAGGCTTTATTTCGATAAAATCATACCATAAATGCTTCACAGTATTAAAATACATTTACATAAATACACATTTAAAAGATAGGCCATTTCTTATATTCAATTTAAAACTTTTACATAACTAAAGAGCAAAAGCACAATTTAAAAATTAACGAAGTTGGCCAATAGTTAAAAAGCGAATTAAACATTCAATGCTAGCCTTTTGGCTCTAATGGACCAAGTCCAAGATAAGAACTTAGAAGTGCCACAGACATACAATGGTCGCGTGTCTGATATTAAAATACGGAGTGCCTCACTTGAGTGCCTGGTACCCATAATCTCACAGATAGGTTTAAGCCACCTACGCCTTGGAAATACATAAGCCGGACAGGCAAACAAAATGTGCGATACAGGCTCTATACTAGTTTCACAAAAGGGGCAAAAAGGTAAAGTTTGGTAAGGGGGCTTCCAGTGAGCTGTTAGGGCGTGCACTGGAAGAGCCCCTATCCTGAATCTAAAATATAGAGCCCTATCAAAAGATTTCCACACAATATCTAGATAGAGTACTCTTCAGTTAGCCTGCCATGGATTGGATTGGTGTTAGTTCTTATGGCGACCCATTTCCAGTAAAGAGTCTTTAAAATCGCTTTCGGGGGAGAAGACCGGCTATCCCAAGCTTCGCTAAGTCCTAACTTACCCAGGAGAGACTTAACATCTTTAAGCCATTTTATTTTTTGCCATCCCACCATTGACAATATTTCCGCCAGCCCCTTTGGATATTTTACAAGTTCTGGTACCTGCCACAACCTGGCCCATAAGAGCAACGGGCGAAGTTTGGCCAAATCATTGATGGGTTGGCATCGTAAATCAAACAGCAGTGGTATCATTGGGGTACTCTGTGGGAGTGACATAATGCCCCTTAAAAACTTGTTTTCAGATTTTGTCAACGCATCAATGTTAGAGGTTCCCCAGAGCTCTGCACCATATAGGGCGGAACTAACACCCTTAGCCTTATAAATATCGACAACAGGGGCTATTGGTCTGGTTGTGGAGGAGCGCTGTTCTTTAAGGAGTGCCCCCGTAATCCTCTTGTGGTTAAGCAACATTTTAGTAAGGTGGGGGGTCCACTGCATGGTATCCGAGATACGAATACCTAAATAATCAAAAACAGTGACCCTCTCAAGGGATACATGATTTAATGCAGGGGGGGATTTAACACCAAGTACTTAGTCTTGTCTGTATTAATGACTAAGCCACGTTGGAAACAAAAAGCCTGAAAATTATCTAGGAGGCCTTGAAGGCCCACCGGGGTCTTGGATAAAAGGAGCGTATCATCGGCGAATAAGAGGGTGGGCACTTGCTCCCCCGCCAGTGATGGTGCATCTGATGGTTTTGCAAGCAAGTGCTCAACAACCCCATTCACATATAGTGAAAAAAGGGTTGGAACAAGAACACATCCCTGGCGGACTCCTCTCTCTACCGGAATCTTATTTGTTTTCTGCCCCTCAGTGCCCCACCTCACTTGCGCGAAGTTGCCTTCATGGAGCCTCACTAGAATAGACAAGATATTAGGAGGAATCCCCATGTCTGCCAACACTCCCCATAGGCGATTTCTGGGCACGAGATCAAAGGCAGTCTTTAAATCGATAAATGCAAGATAAAGACTGCCTTTGCCTATGACGACCACCTTCCAATAGATTAGCAACAGCCTGAAGGCCTGCTCAATAGTACCAGTACCAGTCCTAAATCCCGCTTGGTAATCAGAGAGAATCTCGTTCTCGTTTGCCCATTGAAGGATTCTCTCGAGTATCACCTTACCCACAACCTTCTGGGTGGAATCCAGTAAGCTTATTGGGCGGTAATTTGAAGGATCCGCCCTTTGGCCTTTTTTGAAAATGGGGACAACCTCAGCCCCCTTCCAAGAGTCAGGGACTGAGGCACCTTGGTCGATAGCAACAAGTAGGTAATGAATAATCTTCCCCCATTTCGGTAGGTCAAAGCGAAGCAAATCCCCGGGAATACCGTCAGGCCCGGCTGCCTTTTGGGGCACAATTTGGCTTATAGCATATTCGACCTCCTTAGGAGTAAAAGATAATAAGGCAATTGCTCCAGGTGGCGTTAAAGGGTTGCATGCGGTTGGAGTAGAAGGGGGTCCTGGCGGACAGGAATACAGACTATAAAAATGGTCAAACCAAGCCTGGCCAGTGATGTTACAAGTGATAAGTTTGGTATCAGGCCTTTTCCTTGTCCTTATGGTGTTCCAGAAGCGAGCTGAGTCTCGCCGATTGCTTGCCTCTTTTAATGTCTGCCAATACAAATCCTCCCACTCCCTTTTAGCATTTACAACCACCAGATTATATTCCCTCCTAGCTTGCTGAATTAGGGGTTGGGACATTGACCTGACAGCTTTAATGAGGGCAGACTTCTTCTGCCTGCATTTAGATGTGTACCAGCCCTGCATTGCCTTAGGTTGCTGGCGTCCCATTGCCCTAGCTCCTCGTATTTGTACCAGGAATAGATTTCCTATAGAGTTTATAGTCTCCTGGAACAATGACGTGACTCTGGAGGGGTCAGGGTGTTCTAAGAGCGATATCTCCAGCTCAGTTAACGAAGCTGATATTAGTGTATCTATAGCCTTGACCTTCACTCCATCAAGTGCAACTTTGCGCCATTTAAGGCACCTTCCACAATTAGATGGAAGGATTTCTTGGACGGACTTATCTTTACAAAGGGAAGCAAAAATATTTTGGGTTGGCCACAAGTGCTTTAATGTTAGGGCCAGCAAGTTGTGGTCGCTATCTACAGTAGGCAATACTACCATATCTTGGACATATTCCCAGATGGTTGTATCAAGGAGAATATAGTCAATCCTTGATGTATGATTTGCCCTGTTAAACGTGTGGGCACCCAGAGGGTCTGAAATGGTCCTGCCGTTTAGTGCTCTAAGGCCGAACTCCAATGTCATGGAGTTCAGCTGGATAGCCCTCTGTGTCCACTTACGTATTGGTGGAATTGCTAGTGGTGGTATTCCTCTTCTGGAATCATCCTCAACGACATCAAGGATGTCTTCTGCCGCTAGGGGCTCAAAAGTACAATTGAAGTCCCCCGCGACCATAAGTTTTGTGTCACCGCAGCAATCACCTAGGACTTTTTCTAACTGAGTTATTGTGGGGGATAAGGAGCTACCTTTACTGGCCCTAGCATATACATTGAATATATCTAAATTTCTCCCGCTAGATGGATCTTTCAGAGAAATTCTGAGGATGTCTAATGAGTTACTATCCTTTTGTTCAATGCTGCAGCCCAGCGAAATGCTCACCCATATCAGGAGCCCCCCGGAAGGCCTGCCCCTCCCTGATGGTGGCAAAACAGCAGGTAGAAAGAACGTTCTGAAGCCAACCCTGTGAAATGGTTCCAAGGACCAGGTCTCCTGGAAAATGCAGATGGAGTAAGAATCCACCAAGGTATTCCACTCAGGAAGCTCGATCTTCATGGCAAGTCCTGCTACGTTCCAGCTAAGGAGCCTCACCATTGGCCCAGCAGCCACCACTATATCCTGGGGGCAACTAAGCTAGTCAGGCTGTAGCGTTGTGAGTTCGTCACCAAGATCAGTTGCCATTAGGGGCAACGAAGCATGCAGTGAAGGGACCTTGCTCCTAAAAACTGGTATATCTGGTAAGGGGTTGGGAGTCTCTATAAGTTTGGACGATAAAACTCTGCCATTCGTTGGTGTACCACTGGTTTTGGGAATGTTGATGCATTCTCCCTTGTTTATTTTTCAGTGGCCGATTGCCCCGACTCGGATTAATGACCCAAGGCTATCCGACCGAAAAATTGTCTCAGATTGTGCTAGACTTGTGATTTTAGGAGGGTTCTCAACAGGGTTAGTTGAGAGCCCACACCCTATCGGTCTTCTAAGCTCATCAGGGGCCAGCAAGGGGATCCAATATGGATGGTTTTCTCGTCAATACCCCAAATTGCTTCGATAACAGTTGGTACCTCTGTCAAAAGCGAGGTTTGGGTAAGAGTGGAAATTCCCGGCTTGCCTTCCCCACAATTGGTTTCCAATTCCCTCTCTCGGGTACCACCTCAGTGGTCGTGGATATAAGTAACCCAAGTCATGTGTGCTAATTCCACCTTCCCCATACAAAGGCTGCTGACTACATATAAATCTTGCGACTCTGATATCCCTAAAGTTAACTAGGATACAATCTCCTTCGCTGTCCTTAGCCCTTGATCCCACCCAGCTGACTCGTCTAACAAAGGTTACATGGCCATCGAGATCTCTCGGGAGGGGCCTATTATTGTTTAACCAGAATATTGTTTTATTCCGGAGTTCGATATATGATTCTGTTTTCCCCTGCTTTAAACAAGGGGCTCCAACCAGTGCAACTACAAAAGGCTTACATTCTGGGGGCAAATTTATCGGAGGAGTGTTAATTTCTCTGTTGTCAGATATTAAAGATGGAACATTACTCCGCCTCTCTAGATCACTGTTAGTTGGTTTGCCCTTCTGTGCCTGTGCACTGTCACGGTCCCCCCTACCCCCTTTAGTCGTCAATTGGCCAGTTGTTTTGTTAGCCTTAATTGATTCAGCTCCATTTCCTAGAACAGAACTCGGTGGCACGGAGCTCGAAGGCGCAATTCTCTCAGAGGGGTCAATTCCTCTTGGGGTCCCTAAGGTGCCATGCTGGTTTAAGGGAGCAGAATTGCCTACAGCTACAGGGACCACTAAAGAGGTTTGTGTCTGTGACACTGCTACAGGATCAATTTTGGAGTGTAACTTGATTAGGGCCTTCAGTGAGTAGAAATTATCCAAGGTCCCCTGCTCAAATCGGTCTAACCTAATTGTAAGCTCTTTTAACCTCTCAATCACTGGTAAAATAAGGGATTTCAAAAGTTGCTCAGTATGAGTGATAAGGGCACTATCCCTCTCAGCATTGGGAGGGGGCATTGTACTCGTACTCATATTATTAGACAAGTCAATGCTACCACCGTCAGGGATGTTACTTTCTTGGATATTAGAAAATGTATCCAGTGGCGTCGCTGTTTCATCCCACAGATTTACATTAACTGGTGCACCTATGTGCTCGGTTGGATCAGACACGCCACCAGCTACCCTACTCTGGATAGCCTTACCCTTTGTTGTGCAGTGTTTAGCAGGTACTATCTCCCGCTTACTACCCTCCTCTAACCGCTTGCTACAACTTGTAGTTGGACATTCCCTTTCTACATGTTTAAGCTTACGCCTGGCCAGCTGCCCTCTAGTTGTGACACTAGGACTAGGGCTACTAACACTGAGCTGCGAGCTTGATGATGAGTCGATATTAACTGGCAAGTTAGTATATCCAGTGGGAGTAGGAGCCCCAGTACGAGATGGAACATCAGCAATGGCCACATCATGGAAGATCGAAGGGGTCAGGGATAGTCTGGCATTTGGGATCGGGTCTCGTGGAGGTGGATTTGCCACGCTGGGGGCTACATCCTGTGTCCTCAGGGTGTAACCACCCACTGGCAAAGCAGAGAAGGATGGAGCCAGTATGGAATCTTGGAAATTGATAGAAACTATAGATGCATTGGGGGGCAGTGAAGGAGGGGCAGTGCCTACAGGGAGCGAGAGGCGATGTTCTGTGCTCTCAATCGCATTAACAACCACCCCAATAGTTTGTTGAAGCATTCGATCTATAGCTGTAAGGCTAGGGAGCTGGGATATGGGAGGTTCTTTATGTTTAGGAGCAGGGGCATGTGCAGGTATTGTGGGGGCACGCCTCACCATTATTAGCTCCTAACAATAGCGACAAAAGTCTCAAAACAAAAATTTCAAAATACGACCGCTAGGCTAAAAGCAATTATCGCTAGTAATCTCGCAATTATGGAGCGTTAATGGGTATGGCACACTGTAGACTGGATTATTGCTAGTATTAAGGGCAAGAAAATAGATTTGGAAAACCATTAGTTAGAACAAATAAATATCAAGTGTCCAAGGTGCAAAGGAAAAAGCCAAGGGGGAGGCCCTGCCCGGCCTCTCACAGCCACTAACGGCCAAAAACGGTCCCGCCCTTGTCCCAGGCTTCTCCCGCGCTGCGGGGATGTTATGGCGGTTAAATCTCGCCTGAGCCTGTGGGCGTGATGATGGGCCGGGCCAGTTTTGCTAGACCAAAGGTAGTCCTGGGACTTGCAGTCCCCCACAGGAAAGCGTTCGAAGTTTTGGAAGCGCCACTCTCAATCAGGGCGCTGTGTGGCAGGTCTTTCAGCAGGTAGTTCCGCGGCCAAAAGGAAATAATCACCGTAGAAGGGAAATGCCTCGCATGGAAAGAAAGCCTCGTGTACACGCCGCAGACACCTCAAGCGCAGCGGCACCCCCCTCCATACTTCCTGGTTAGGTTGCATAAATGTAGTGAAGATGAACCTTCTTACGCTGTTGCTATATCTCGTTCAGTCACTCCCTACACCTATCCCTACTGATGACATCAAACACATACAAAGAAACATGTGTTCCATTATCTGGAAGGGAAAGCAGCCATGCATTTTGAACCACCTACTGATGCTACCCAGGAACCATGGGGGCTTCGCTCGCCCTAACCTTCTGGACTATTATTGGGCCGCACATATGCGTTACATCGCCTAGTGGGTTGTCAGGGAAAGTGATAAGCATTGGCTGTATATAGATCTGGCGGTACCCTGGTAGACCGTTGTGGGACCAGGCCTGGCTCCTGCAGCACCATCGCCCCTGGAGTGCATACCTAACCTGCATAGTTCTTGAAATTTGGGACAGATTGGCACTAGGGAGAGGCCTCACCACCTTTCCTTCTCAGAACACTCCGATAGATTGCAGCCCTGAATTTAAACCAGCTCTTTCACCAGGTTTTTTTCCCAGACTGGGAAAAGAGTGACTGTCGGACCTTGCAGTACCTCTTCCAAGGGATAACCATCCAGCCCTTTGAGCAGTATAAACTTGACTTTGACATTCTTGACAAACTTCGGCACCAGTACTTTCAGCTGCACCACTGAGACTTATTTCCCGCTTACATACCAGGTGCCACATGGTCCTGTATCCCATTCAAAGAGTTGGTGCAGCCTTTGAGGGATCTAGGGGTCACATATCTAAAACATTTGGGGCCAGATGTAAGATGGCTATTACCGGTCGGTAACGGCCGAAATTAACGAATTTCGGCCGTTACCGACCGGTAATAGGCTTTTGTTATGTAGGGGGCCAATTTACAGATTCGGTAAATACCGATTCGGTATTTACTGAATCATCATTTACCGATTCGGTATTTACCGAATCGGTAAATGACATGTAGGAAGCACTTTAAACAGTGCTCATGTGCTTTAAGGATTCATTATTTACCACCAACTATTAGTTGGTGGTAAATAAGGAATGCCTTAGAAAATGCAAATCAATGCATTTTCAACTGTGCCATGTGGCAGACATACGTGCCACATGTGCACACAAGCACTAATCAGGGGTGCAACAGGGTGTCAAAGTGCCACCCCGCCACCCTTGACTCTTTCTCTATATTACCGAATCGGTATTTACAGATTCGGTAATTGATATTCATTCCTATGGGCCTAGAGGCCCATAGGAATGAATGTCAATTACCGAATCTGTAAATACCGATTCGGTAATTACCGAATGTTAACGATTCGGAAATTTTTACTGATTTTTTATCTACATAGCAATTACCGATTCAAAAATACCGAATCTGTAAAATTCGGTAATTTACAATTACCTACATCTAGCCCATAGTGTACTAAAACAGACTCGCCTCCTTCCATGTCACCCCTATCAATCTAGATGGGAGCAGGACAGTGTCCTTGGCATCTCTCAGAAGCAGTGGGAGCTCTTGAGGCACGAGATCTCTAAGACCCACTGGAGTATTTCCCAGCAAGAGTTGGCGTACGCATAACATTTTCCAATAGTATTACACCGCTTCCCGCTTGCGCACCATGTTCCCTATGACAAACTGCCTACTGGAGGTGTGGTACGCAGGTAGGTGACTTCCATCATATATGAAAGTTCTGTCCCTCCATCACCATATTTTGAAAGGAAATCCTGGGCCATATTAGGAGCACATTGGGGTTTCCCATCCCAGCAGTTACTGCACAATAATTCTATGTGATCCACCCGGTTACACTTCAGACAGCGTCCCATGCGGACTGGTACTTTGCCTGCCACATGACTGAAGCCGCAAAGCCACTGATAGCCCTGGCCTGGAAGACTTTAATGGCTCCCTTAGAGCCGGCCTGGTTCACTCGACTTTGGCACACCCTTGCTAGGGAGCAAATGTCCCACAAGCTCACATTCTCAGAAAATAAATTTGCTCGCCTTTGGCAGCCACGGATTGATTACATGTCCTGAATGGAAAATCTCTGCTACTGGCCACCTAGTCTCTGAGCCCTTCACTTGTTCGACTGATAGCCTCACAGGGTGACTAGATGGAGCCTCTGACATAGATAGGTACTAAAATACATTCACAATGTGGGATACGTTTTCAATCACAGAATGTCCCAAATATGCTTATAAGTGGAATCATAAGCCATTAGGATTCAAAACGAAACACAGAGGTTGGATTTACTAATAAGAATGTATTTCTACCCAAACAAACCCATCTTAGCAGTATTAGGATAATGAAAGAATGGGGGGAAAACATAACTTCCAAACCTGCACCATGCAGTTTGCAGGCAGCTCTTGGATAGAAGTTCATAGCTCACGGTGCTAGATTTATTACGATTATAAGCTATGCACTGCAAGTAGATAAATGATTTATGAGACAAAAGCGGTAACCCACTGAGCTATGCATATTAAATACAGGTCTGTGATCTCTGTGGCAGCAGGCATATTAACCCTCTGCGTTATAATAGATTAGTCAAAACTGCCAATAGACAAAACTCTGAGTTCTCTCCAACAGGGAGATAAACCAGAGCTATCAATCTTGACACTTTTATTGTTGCACGAGAACTGCTGGATTTACAAGGAAGTCTGCAGTGATTTATGCGTTTTTTGAGAGAGACAAGTGAGTCATTGTGCTGGACAGTTCTGCTGGTTTTGTTACTGGGGCCGGTTTTGCAGCTCCAAGTAACAAAACCAGCCTCTCACCCCTCCAGCCTCCCACCCGATGCCCAGTACACCAGCCTGGCCTTGGTGCCTGGACCTATTTGTTTTCTCACTCGGACCCTGAATGGGGCCCACAAGGGGCTATGGTGCTTGGGTGTCACAGAACTGGACACCTCAGGCTGCTTTTATGTTATATAGCCTTAACAAAGGTAAACACTATGTGTTAAAAAGACCACTACCCTGAACACAGACAGAGCAGCAGTACACATTTTATCAAGTAAAATAAGGAATGCAGCTGGAAGGGCATTAAACGTTTTCCACAGTTATAAAAAAAAGTGCCACGGTTTGGGCACAGTCTGCCACGAATTCCACACTGGAGTCCTCTTCCTTTCCCTCTGGCGTCGTCAGTCTAAGTGAGACAAATAAAGAAACAGCAGAAGAGGTTAAGGGCTGCCACCAATGCATCACCAATGTGACCATTGTATTGGTCACAGTGGGGGCAGGCAGGTAGCGTCCTCACTAAATGAGATGTAAAAAACACTGCAGCAGTAGAGCCATCATAGGTAGCCGTTTTCCATGCTTACCTAAGACTGACGGCCCTAAGTGTTGTTGGGGAGGCCCCTACCCCCAGAAACAGAGGGGAAGGGGGAGGAGTTTGTGGCGACTGCAGGGGCCTTCCTCAATGTGCACCACACAGGGCTGGATAATCACGTAATCTTTTTTAACTTCGGACCATTCCTGAAGTAGGGGAATGGATTGTATTAAATAAAAAAAGTTGGAGCACACCGTGCTCTTCCGATCCCGCCCACTTCGACCACTGTCTCAACCACCCCCCTAACTGCTCTACCTTCTGTATATAGCACTTTCCCCTGTTTCGCTGGAGGTCCCCTTTCCTCCTCCTTGTGGTTTTAATTTCCTATTCCAGGATCATGCCTTGAGTATACCATGGTTTAACACTATAAAGGCTTTCTTTGATAGCGTGATAAGACCGGCCCTTTTTAGGTTTCGCCTGGCGTCCACTGCGCAGCAGTGTTCGCGCAGGCGAAATCTTATGTTTTGCAGTAAGGGGCTTTGTCCCGCCTGTCTCTTCCATTGGCTAGCTCCATAAATGGAGGCTAGCCATTGGAAGAGAGATGCGTCAGTCATTGTGGGAGCAGATTCGTGGGCCTTCCGGTAATTTTTTCGCTCTCCGCCTCTTTTCGTGCGTCATGCGGCGGTTGTTTTTTTTTTTTGGTCTCGGCATGTTTTGGTCATTTCCAACGTGTGCTTTGCAGGGGTGGGCTGCACGATTTTACTTTCCTTGATTTGGTAGCAGGTAAGCGGCATTTTGTACATTTTTTTATCCCGTTCCCGCCCCCCTCCCGCTGTCCGTGTGCCCGTTCCCGCCCCCCCTCCCGCTGTCCGTGTGCCCGTTAACCCGCCCCCCTCCCGCTGTCCGTGTGCCTGTTCCCGCCCCCCCTCCCGCTGTCCGTGTGCCCGTTCGACTCCGTGGCCCGTCTCTCGCTAGACTTTCACCCAAAGTGTCTCCATGGTTGCAGCAGGCAGGGGTGAAGGGACTCCAGGCAAAGTACACGCATGAGTGTTTTGGAATAACTGGCAGGGGCGTAGCTTGGTAAGTAAGATTAGGGTGATGGAGGTGGGTTTCAGATTTTCAAAGCAGAGGGAGAGTGTGCTTTTGGGTTTTTGTAACAATTCCTTGTAAAAGCCGACATTCACCTAAGCATACCAGACTGAAAACCTCTGTCCCCAACCATTTTCAAGAAAATATATTTATTAGGGGTGTAACTCTCCCAACTCCCCGAAGCTACGCCCCTGCTACCTGGCGACGTTAACATAAGAGATAAAGTTTTGAAGAAGAATATGTTAATACACAAGTGAAAGTAAATGACCAGCATCAAGGCTTGTTTCGTTAGGATGTAACTCGGTTCGCTGTGCCACTTTTGCAGGTGTAGGAGTGACCAGCACCTTTGTGAGGAGATAATGGGGCAGCACTTACAAAACATATCTTAAGCGTTAACAACATCAAGGCCACGGGTGGAAACACACTCACTCACTCTCACACACAAACTCTCACACACACTCACTTGTTTTTGCAGCGAGATTGCTGACGTTTCTTTTATTTGCAATGTCAAGCTAGCGCTCTCCCCCTGCCTTGCCACGGCAGGAGAGGCGGGAGCGATCTCGACAGCCCCGGCGACCCAGCAACACACCCAGGCTTCCGCGGCTGCAACAGCGGGCGAGTGCAGGCGATAAGGCGGCCCGACTCGGTGATCGGAGACGGAGGCGACGATCTGGGAACTGGCCCCGGGGCAGACGACATCGAGTCCGGCCGCGACCCCACGCTGTGGTGCCGGGGCGCTGCCGCGGAACTACACCTGCCCCTCGGAGGGGCTTGGCCCGGTAGCTCCCGGGGCTCAGGACCTTGGCGACTGAGGAGAGCGGAGGCGGCCGCCCGGACATTTAATCAAGGCCGCGGCTGCAGCCTACGCAGGTACTGCCCCTTCCGCTCGCTGCCGGTACGCCTGGTGAGACAACCGCTGCTGTGCCCGGCCTACCCCTCGGGCCCTGGCCCGACCTCCAGCGGCAGCGGCACCAAGAGAGCACTACCTTTGCCGAGAGCGGCCAGGGGAGCGAACGCCGCGGAGGCCTTTCCGCCGCCATTTTGCCTCGGCGCGTCCTGGCCTAAGGCGGCTGGGGTGCCGTAATTGACCCGGGCCCACCCCCGAGCCCCGACCCAGACTTCTCGCGGCGGCGGCATCGGGGGAGCACTCACCTGGCCGGAGGGGACCCCCGGGAGCGGCACCACAGGAGCTTCCGCTGCCATTTTGCTTCGACGCGACCGGGCCTGGGGGCGGCTGGTGCGCCGTGGTCGAGCCTGCAGGTGCCAACGCCCCGCATAGACCGGGGGCCTGGACACAGAGGAGGCCCGCCCAGCTGTAGGAGACAGACTGGACACTATCAGCCGTAGCACAGGCCCCCCCCCACTGGTGCGCTCGCCTACGGAGCCCACGCCTCGCCACCACCGCCTTGTGTGTGTCGCTGTGTGCCGAGCGGCGTGGAGTGCCAGGGGGTCCACCCGTCCTCTGAGGGCAGAGGCCCGAACATCTGCTACACGCGTCGGACACTGAAGCGACGCAGAGGCGGTCGCCCTCGGGATGGCCGCCCAGAGAGGAGGGAAAAAAGGCGAACGGACGCTGCCTGAGATGCTGTCCAAATCCCAAGCAAAGACAGACAAGGGACATTCCTCACCGGGTCAGTCGAAAGCCCAGCAGGACGTAGATGCGTGCGAACCACCTATGACTCGCTCCTTCTTGGAATCCCTCTTCAATTCTCTCAAGGAGGACTTCCTCACCCTGAAGCAAGAGGTGGCGGGTGTAGTCCGGGAGGTGCGGAGAGAAGTCGACAGCCTCGGGGAGAGAGTGGCCGCCATGGAGGGCGCGGACACTGCCAGGGATGAAGAGATCGTGCAGCTGCAGCAAGAGGTGGTTCGTCTGAAGGACCAGCAGTTGGATCTCCAGGCCCACACCGAAGACCTTGAAAACAGGTCCCGTCGGAACAACATCTGCGTCCGGGGTGTTCCATCCAACGAAGAAGGCACCGACGTAGCGGGCTACCTCCAGGACCTGTTCCGAGACATCCTAGGCGAGGCCGCTGACTTCCCCATTAGGATCGACAGGGCCCACCGAGTGGGGCTAGCAAGACGGACCTCGGCTCCGCCGCCGGACATCTTGGCCTTCCTGCCGGACTACCCCCTCAAGGAGCGTATCCTCGGGGAGGCCAGAAAGAAGCAGCCCTTGCAGTTCCGAGGCCACCCTGTGGCCCTATATCAGGATCTCTCCACGATCACGCTCCAAAAGCGTAAATCCTTCAAGATTGCTACAGACTTTCTCAGAGAACACGAGACACCTTATGCCTGGGGTCACCCCATCCGCATCATCTTTAGGTGGAATGGCGTCTTGCATCAACTCCGCTCCCTCCAGGACACCTGCGGGGTGCTAGGCATCACAGCAACCGAGGAGGAGGCGTCCACCCCAAGGCGGCGGCGCTTCACGAGAGATGGCTGGCAGAGGGTTTCGAGCCGTCGTTCGTCGGGATCCAATGTGCGCCCGGATCCGCAGGCTATCAGGGCGGAGATGGCTAACGCGGTGCGAGAGGTGGCCCGCGACACTGCACCGACTGCCTGAGTCTTCTTCAGGGGGAGAACACTTTCGCACTGATTTTCTTGCAGGTATTGGGCCCCGGGGAGGGGGGGGGGCGGACGAGAGGAGCCTGGTGGTTGGACGTCCACACAGGTAACTTCCATTGACTTGTCCCCTAGGGACCGGACTTGGACAATAATGTGTTTTGGGGTTGTTGTGGGGGTGCTCTTTTGCAGTTTCTTGTTGGGGTTAGGGGGAGATCCAGGGGGAGACGGGTGTGTTGATGAAGGGGTAGGGGGGGTCCAGGGGGGAGAGGGGAGCCGCTGGGGGGAGTTGGTGGGGGCAGGGGGGAGGAAGGTGGGAAGCAAGGTGCTGGGACGGGGGTCCTCCTTGTCCTCAGGCCCTACATGGAGCCGTTTATCCGGGTTCGCCCTTGAGGCCCACGCGTGCAACGCAGCTTCTTTCCTTGTAGATTTGCCATAACCCGCCCATTGACTATCCTCACTCTCAACGTGCGAGGCCTCAACAATCCTATCAAGCGCAGAGCGATCCTCTCACTATTGGAACGTTCCAAAGCGGACATCTGCCTCTTGCAGGAAACACACTTGCTCTCTAAAGATCACCATAGACTTAAAACTCGCTCCTTCCCGTGGCAATTCTTCTCCTCGGCTAATAAGAAGGTGGCTGGGGTGGCAATACTAGTAGCTAAAACTTTCGAGGGCCGGGTCCTGCATAAGGAGGCTGAAATCAAAGGCAGGCTGCTGGCGCATCATTTTTCCATTGCCGGGCAGACACTCTTGATAGGCTCCATTTACGCACCCAATGATGGTCAAGAGGCATTCCTACACAGGGCGTTGGAGGCGGTCACAGCCAACACACATACGCACTTATTGCTAAGGGGGGACCTCAATTTGGTGTTTCACAACATCCGGGATCGGTCCGTTCAACGCTCGGGTCAGGTGGGAGCGCTCTCTGATACGGGAAGGTCCCATCTTGCAGATTTAGGCTTAATTGACTTATGGCGACAGATACACCCACGCACCACGGCGTACACGTATTACTCGGCGGCCCACAAAGCGTACGCGCGTCTCAACAATTTCCTGTGTTCCTCCCAACTCAATCAATTAATCAATCATATCACTTGTATAGCGCGCTACTCACCCGGAGGGTCCCAAGGCGCTTGGGGGAAGGGGGCCGCTACTGCTCGAACAGCCAGGTCTTGAGTTGTCTCCTGAAGGCGAGGTGGTCCGGGGTCAGCCAAAGGTGGATGGGGAGGGAGTTCCATGTCTTGGCCGCCAGGTAGGAGAAGGATCTGCCTCCGGCGGTGGCTCTTCGGATGCGCGGTACGGCGGCGAGGGCGAGGCTAGCTGACCGTAGCTGATGGGTGGGCGTGTGGAAGGTCAGGCGGTCGTTGAGGTACTTGGGGCCCAGGTTGTGGAGAGACTTGTGTGCGTGGGTGAGGAGCCTGAACGTGATCCTCTTGTTGATGGGGAGCCAGTGCAGGTTCCTCAGGTGGCCGGAGATGTGGCTGCGTCGAGGGATGTCCAGGATGAGTCGGGCGGAGGCGTTCTGGATGCGTTGCAGTCTTTTCTGTAGCTTGGCTGTGGTTCCGGCGTAGAGGGGTTTCCGTAGTCCAGCCGGCTGGTGACGAGGGCCTGGGTGACCGTCTTCCTGGTTTCGATCGGGATCCATCGGAAGATCTTGCGGAGCATGCGGAGGGTGTGAAAGCATGAAGAGGAGATGGCGTTGACTTGCCTGGTCATCGAGAGGGAGGAATCCAGGATGAAGCCCAGGTTGCGTGCGTGTTCTGTCGACTTGGGGGCGGTGCCCAGGGCTGGGGGCCACCAGGAGTCGTCCCAGGCGGAGGGTGATGGTCCAAAGATGAGGACTTCCGTCTTGTCTGAGTTCAGTTTCAAGCGGCTGTTCTTCATCCACTCGGCGACGTCTCTCATCCCTTCGTGGAGGCTGGTTCTGGCGGTGTCGGGGTCTCTGGTGAGGGAGAGGATCAGCTGGGTGTCGTCGGCGTAGGAGATGATGTTGAGGTTGTGTTGGCGTGCGATAGCTGCGAGAGGTCTCATGTAGACGTTGAAGAGAGTGGGGCTGAGTGATGATCCTTGCGGGACGCCGCAGATGACTTCGGTGGCCTCGGAACGAAACGGGGGGAGGCGGACTCTCTGTGTTCTTCCAGCAAGGAACGAGATGATCCACTTCAATGCCTTCTCTTGGATGCCGGTGTTGCTGAGGCGCTGGACTAGGGTGCGGTGGCAGACAGTGTCGAACGCGGCGGAGAGGTCCAGGAGGATGAGTGACGCTGTTTCCCCGTTGTCGAGAAGGGCTCGGATGTCGTCGGTGGCTGCGATGAGGGCGGTCTCTGTGCTGTGGTTGGCTCTGAAACCGGACTGCGAGGGGTCGAGGGATCCATTCGTCTCGAGGAAGGCGGCAAGCTGTCTGTTGGCGATCTTCTCGATGACTTTGGCAGGAAAAGGGAGGAGCGAGATTGGGCGGAAGTTTTTGAGGTCGGTGGGGTCCGCTGTTGGTTTCTTCAGTAGGGCGCTGAGCTCGGCATGCTTCCAGCTCTCCGGGAAGGTGGCGGTGTCGAAGGAGGTGTTGATGACGTCTCGGAGTTGGGGTGCGATGGTGGAGTCGGCCTTGTTGAAGACGTGGTGGGGGCAGGGGTCAGTCGGAGATCCAGAGTGGATGGTGTTCATCATGCGGGCTGTGTCTTCGGTGGTTACTGCGGCCCAGGTGCGGAGGATGGCGGTGGGGTGCGTTGGTTCGGCGGTTGGATGCGAGGATGGTGCGCCGAAGCTGTTGTGGATGTCGGCAATCTTGCGGTGGAAGAACGAGGTGAGGGAGTCGCAGAGATCTTGTGAGGGGGTGATGTCGTTGTTGCCGGTGCTGGGGTTGGAGAACTCCTTGACGATGCTGAAGAGTTCCTTGCTGTCTTGGGCGTTGTTGTCCAGTCGGTCCTTCAGTGATTTCTTCTTGGTGGTGCGGATGAGCTGATGGTGCTTGCGGGTCGCGTGCTTGAGGGCGGTCATGTTGTCAGTGGTCCGGTCGAGGAGCCAGGCTTTCTCGAGGGTGCGGCAGGTCTTCTTGGAGTCCTTGAGTTCGTCGGTGAACCAGGGGGCCTTCTTGCTTCTGGGTTTGCTGGGAGGGTTCTTCAGTGGTGCGAGGTCGTCGGCGCAGGCGGTCAGCCACTGCGTGAAGTTGCGGGCTGCTTCGTTGGGGTCCGGTGTGCTGGCAGGTGGGTTCTGGCTGAGGGAGGTGGTGAGCTGGTCGGCGGTGATCTTGCTCCAGCTTCTGTGAGGAACCTGTTGCGGGTGGTGGTGGGTAGTGGTTTTTCTGAAGCTGAAGTGGATGCAGCTGTGGTCGGTCCAGTGAAGTTTGGCGGAGTGGCTGAAGGCGATGTGCTTGCTGGATGAGAAGACAGGGTCAAGCGTGTGGCCGGCGTAGTGGGTGGGGGTGTTGACCAGTTGCTTGAGTCCGAGGTTGGCGAGGTTGTCCAGCAAGGTGACGGTGTTGCGGTCCTTATTGTTTTCCAGGTGGAAGTTGAGGTCCCCTAGGAGGATGTAGTCGGCGGAGGGGAGGGCGTGTGGGCTGATGAAGTCCGTGATGTCTTCGCTGAATTGCGTGCGTGGTCCCGGGGGCCGGTAGATGAGGGTGCCTCTGAGGGTAGTCTTTGGGTCGGTGTGAATCTGGAAGTGGAGGTGTTCGGCGGCGGCGAAGGTGTCGTCGGCGTCGGTCGTGATGCGGATGGTGTTTTTGTGGACGATGGCGATGCCTCCCCCAGTCTGGTTGATGCGGTCCCTCCTGGTGATCTTGTATCCATCCGGGATGGCGATGTCGGGGGCTGAGGAGGCGTTCATCCATGTTTCAGTGAGGAACGCGACGTCTGGTGATGTTGTGTCGAGCAGGTTCCAGAGTTCGACGGCGTGTCTGTGGACGGAGCGGGTGTTGAGCAGGATGCACTTGAGGTCACTGCTGGGGTTTGGCTTGGCGGGCGCGGTGCATGTTCGGAGGCAGGTGAACTTGCAGGTTGTGCAGGTGAAGGGTCCGTGGAAGCGTTACGGGGCGGCCCGGCAGCAGGCGGGGTTCCGGCCGGCATTGAGTGCGTTGAGGGCGGCGGCGTCGTAGGTCTGTCAGGTCGTCTTGTGTCGGTGGGGGCCAGGGGTCCGGGCGCTGGGCGCGGTCCAGGCACGGACGGGCGCAGACGGGCTTACCTTTGGCGCACCTTTGGCGCACAATCGGCGCGCCCGCTGCGCGTGACCGCTGCACGTCCGCGCGGTCGCCATTTATGGCGAAGTGGGAGGGAGGGAGGAGCAGCTGGGAGGCGGGGAGGGCACAGAAGGAAAAGGGGGCGTGGCCGATAGCACGGCGGCGGGAAATGGGGAGCGGGGCGGGAAGGCACAGGGGTCAGAGAGGCAGGACAACAGCACAGGCTATAACAACAATTCAATAACAGTAAATGGGAAATAAAGAAATGTAAACAAGATGCGGGGGAACAAAAAAGTAAACAGATTACAATCAGCAGTACACGCAATTACGGCGGGGGGCGGGGTCGGCCAGGCAGGCACAGCGAGGCTGCGGGCAGCAGCGGGGGGAGATACACACCCAACAGCTGGTGGCCGTGCGGCGCGGGGGTGTCCTGAGAACAGGTCACACTCACCTGCGCCGCGCGGTCGCCATTTATGGCCAAGTGGGAGGGAGGAGCAGCTGGGAGGCGGGAGCGGGGAGGGCACAGAAGGAAAAGGGGGCGTGGCCGATAGCACGGCGGTGGGAAGCGGGGAGCGGGGCGGGCAGGCACAGGGGTCAGAGAGGCAGGACAACAGCACAGGCTATAACAACAATTCAATAACAGTAAATGGGAAATAAAGAAATGTTAACAAGATGCGGGGGAACAAAAAAGTAAACAGATTACAATCAGCAGTACACGCAATTACGGCAGGGGCGGGGTCGGCCAGGCAGGCACAGCGAGGCTGCGGGCAGCAGCGGGGGGAGATACACACACAACAGCTGGTGGCCGTGCGGCGCGGGAGTGTCCTGAGAACAGGTCACTGGCGTCTCGCGCACGGGACGTCGAGATCCAACCGGCCTCTCTGTCGGACCACTCCCCGGTAGTGGCCTACTTTCTGATACCATCCACCCCTAGGCCCCAGCGACACTGGCGACTGCGCGACGGCTTATTACGTAGCCCGGCTGTAGTGGAACACATTAAGACGGCCCTGAGCCACTTCCTCGCTCACAATGCGAATAGCGACACAACTAAAGCCACCCAATGGGCAGCTCTCAAGGCAGTCCTCCGGGGTGAATTCATCTCCCTAGCCACGGCGAACAATAAGGAACGTGGGCAGAAGAGGGCCGAGATCTCCCAACGCGTGGCAGAGCTGGAACAAATGCACCAACGCACGGGAGCCGCCCGAGCCTGGCGCCAATTGTGTACAGAAAGGAAGATGCTTGCGGCTCTAGACCAGGATGTAGCGGAATACGCAGCCCTTCGGCTGCGACACGCATACTATACTGGAGGAGACCGTTGTGGGAGACTCCTGGCAAGCAGACTGAGGCAGCAGCAACAGACGCGGCTCGTTCGGTCCATTCAGGTAGGGGATGCCGATCCGGTCACAGACGATGGCGCGATTGCCGCCGCCTTCGGGGACTTTTATGCCGACCTCTATGAGGCGGACTGCTTGGATCTGCAATGCGGCCGAGACTACCTCCAGGGCGCGACCCTTCCTTCCTTGAATGAGGCACAGGCAGCGTTCCTAGATCGCCCCATAGGGTTGGAGAAAGTGATCTCGGCGATATCACGCCTCAAGTTGGGAAAATCGCCAGGGCCGGACGGATACTCGGCGGCCTTTTACAAGACGTTTTGCCCCTAGGTGGCCCCTTTACTACGTGATCTATTTAACACCTTCGATCAACCCGGTGCTGTGACCCCGGATCTACTGGAAGCTGCGATATTGGTCATACCTAAGCCGGGCCGCGACCCCACCCGGTGTGGATCATACCGGCCGATATCCCTTTTGAATATAGATCTCAAACTGTACACAGGGATCATCGCGAGCAGGCTCGCCCCTTATATGCAGCAGCTAGTGGATCCCGACCAGGCGGGGTTTATCCCACAGCGCCAGACCAGCGATAACACCAGGCGGGTTCTCCACTTGATAGAGGCCGGATCTCAAACAAGACCGGGATGCATGCTCCTTACCATCGATGCCGAGAAGGCTTTCGATCGAGTGCACTGGCCGTATCTCGATCTGGCACTACAGAAGTTTGGTATGGGGGAGACTCTCCGCAACCGGATTTTTAACTGTTATCGCCAGCCAGCGGCGACGGTCAGAGTCAATGGCGATACGTCTCCGCGCTTCCCGATCGGCCGTGGTACTAGGCAGGGATGCCCATTGTCCCCCCTGTTGTTCGCTCTTTATATGGAGCCTCTAGCACAGCGCATACGGCAACACCGTCTCATTGAAGGTATCCCGTTCTGCGGCGACACACATAAGGTCAGCCTGTACGCGGACGACATTCTGCTTTCCCTGATGTCACCGATGCAGTCCCTTCGAGCCCTCTTTGTGGAACTCCACACCTTTGCCTTAGCCTCGGGCTTCAAGGTCAATGTGGGGAAGTCAGAGGCCCTGAATGTCTCTTTACCGCCCGCGGTGCTGACGGAGGTCAAAGCTGAGTACGACCTGCGGTGGCCCGCCTCCCCCGTTTCCTATCTTGGGGTGCTGCTGGCACCGACGGTGAGAGCCACGGCGGATGCCAACTACGCGAGGCTTAGCGCGCGCCTGCATCGGGTGCTCGGACGGTGGAAACACCTCACCCTCTCCTGGCTAGGTCGCATTGCCGCCGTCAAAATGACCTTGCTGCCTCAGATTCTCTACGTTTTTCAAACTCTCCCCCTCCGCCCCCCGGTGCGGTGGCTCCACAAGACGCAATCCGACCTGGCACGGTATGTTTGGAACGGCCGGCGGCCGCGCTTTAAGCATGTGATCGCTACACTCCCCCCGGCTCATGGGGGCGTGGGGATGCCAGACCTCACCCTCTATTTTCAAGCTGCCCAGCTGCGCACACTGGTAGAATGGCATCAATTGGAATCTAGTAAACACTGGCTCTTCCAAGACCAGGCGGTGGCGGGCCGGCTTCTGCAGAGTGTCCCATTTTTACCGCATCGCTATAGACCCCCTAACCGCTACGCGTCCCAAATCACGAGCACGGTCCTGACCACATGGGATACGGTGGCGGTACGGCGAGGCCTCACGTCGATCCCCTCCCCGATGACACCGATCTTCGGCAATCCGGACTTTTCTCTGGGTCTTGACCCTCAGGCGTTTACGGTCTGGAGGTCGACGCCCTGCAGGGCGGTCGGCCACATGTTCGACCCCAATGGTATCCTCTCCTTTCCGAAAGTGAGAGAGGATTATGGCATTCCGGAATTCTACTGCCTGCCATACCTTCAGGTCCGTCATTGGGTGCTTCATCCGTCCATTCAACCCGGTGCACAGCGACTCCTCGCGCCCTACGAAAAATGGCTGTTGACACGTACCTCTGACAAGAAGCTACTCTCAGACTTATATCAACACTTGCTACTCACTAACACTCACTCCTACAATGCCGGGAGGGTCAGATGGGAGAGGGACCTGGGGAGGGCACTCACCCACAAGGAATGGGAAGGCATATATCACAGGGCCCGCCACTCGGCCTACTATATGGGCCTAACTGAAACGCTGACTAAAGTAGCCACATACTGGTATCACACTCCTGAACGCATACACCGCTGGGACCCCCGAGTCACTGATTGCTGCTGGAGGGGGTGCGGGGAGCTTGGCACCCTAGAACATCTGCTGTGGAGCTGCACACATCTGCAACCCTACTGTTCTGCCATACTTGACTTAATCGACGCACACTTAGACACCCAGCTCCCTAGGTTCCCTGCCTATGTGCTGCTTGGCCTCCCTAATGCCTTGATGTACCCCCTGAAATCTTTGAGAGGGAGGCTCATCGCGATCGCGCTGGGTGCAGCAGTAGAGAACATTGTGGCACATTGGAGGGAGACTCAGCCTCCGTTGCAGCTTGGGTGGTTACATAGACTCTGGACGGTCCTGGGGATGGAGAAGCTGTCACTGACAAAAGCTGGGAAGGGGGATGAATTTGCATAACTTTGGAGACCGTTTCTGACCCTGCTCACCGGGGAATTCAGGGAGTTGAGCTGCCCCCGATACTTGCGTCTGCTCCACCTGGCGGACACTCCACTCACAGACCCTACTGCACAACCCCGTGGGCCGAGAGCTTGGCGACACTCAGCCTCCCAGGAGGTGATCTAAGACGGCAACAGTTGCCTTCAGCCCACACCCGTTGGACAAGGAGGGGGGTGGGATGGGTGGGTGTTTTTTGAGGGGGGTCTAACTGGGATTGTTATTGTTTCACTCTATGGCATACCGCATTTGATGACGGCTCCCGAAACTTAACTACGCGGCCGGCCCAGTTGGGTTGTAGGCGACTTGCTGTGTAATACACTGAACGAACTGGGCGCAGCTTGGGCCTCCTCACTTGCTGGTATTAGCATGGGAGGTCTGCGCCACTTGCAGCACGAGTCGATGTTTCTGTTGTGATATTTCTTGCAATAAAAAGATTTAATACTATTTGCAATGTCAAGATTAGGGAGAGCTCCCCCAGGGCCTGGGCGCATGATGACTTCTCCACAAATTGTTCTGTGGAAGAGACACAAGGGGGCGCTGTGCTTGCTTCCCTGCCCCATGGCTGTGCTTACTTCCCTGCCCCCTGGCTGTGCTTGCTTCACTGCCCCCTGGCTGAGCTTGCTTCCCTGCCCCCTGGCTGTGCTTGCTTCCCTGCCCCCTGGCTGTGCTTGCTTCACGGCCCCCTGGCTGTGCTTGCTTCCCTGCCCCCAGGCTGTGCTTGCTTCCCTGCCCCCTGGCTGCACTTGCTTCCCTGCCCCCTGGCTGCGCTTGCTTCCCTGCCCCCTGGCTGCGCTTGCTTCCCTGCCCCTTGGCTGTGCTTGCTTCCCTGCCCCCTGGCTGCGCTTGCTTCCCTGCCCCCTGGCTGCGCTTGCTACCCTGCCCCCTTGCTGTGCTTGCTTCCCTGCCCCCTCGCTGCGCTTGCTTCCCTGCCCCCTCGCTGTGCTTCCTTCCCTGCCCCCTCGCTGTGCTTGCTTCCCTGCCCCCTCGCTGTGCTTGCTTCCCTGCCCCCTCGCTGTGCTTGATTCCCTGCCCCCTCGCTGTGCTTGCTCTCCTAGGTGTGTGTGTGTGTGGCTCTGGGTGTGTGGGTGTGTGTGGCTCTGGGTGAGTGGGTGTGTGTGGCTCTGGGTGTGTGGGTGTGTGTGGCTCTGGGTGGGTGTGTGTGTGTGTGTGGCTCTGGGTGTGTGTGGCTCTGGTTGTGTGTGTGTGTGTGTGGCTCTGGGTGTGTGGGTGTGTGTGTGGCTCTGGGTGTGTGGGTGTGTGTGTGGCTCTGGGTGTGTGGCTCTGGGTGTGTGTGGCTCTGGGTGTGTGTGTGTGTGTGTGTGTGTGTGTGTGTGGCTCTGGGTGTGTGTGTGTGTGTGGCTCTGGGTGTGTGTGTGTGGCTCTGGGTGTGTGTGTGTGGCTGGCTCTGGGTGTGTGTGTGTGGCTCTGGGTGTGTGTGTGTGGCTGGCTCTGGGTGTGTGTGTGTGGTAGTAATTGCTGTCTGCTGAGCTCGTCCAGTAGGGTACAATAGGTCTTACATTTGCGAGAGAGTAAGCTGTTGGCAATGTAAATTACAATGCCATTTATTTATCTGTTTTCAAAACCAACACATAAATAAAAAATTTGTCATTTACAATGCCAATAGCTCTAACTTCTGCAAAGGCGAAACCGTTGCATTGTAAATGCTTGTTAATGATCCATCCTCCCTGCTTGCCATCTCTAGGGCTAAGAGTAAACAACTAGCACTGAAGTTTGAAGAGGACAGGAGTGTGGAACATTATAATTTGTTGAGTACAAAGAAAGATATCCAATTTTTTGGGACCAAATTTACACTCCCCAGCACAGATTTGTGCTGACCTGTTTTAGACTTAATACCATTCACCGTTTTATCTCATTTCATCGAGTAAATGATTGGTCGGCCAAACGGATTAATTGCCTGTGTGATGGTATTTCATACCAATACACACTGCACCATACCCTTCTGTAAATTTTATGAAATTCCGCAACTGCAAATTTTAAAGCCACTATTACGGAAACGTAATTTCAGACAGTACAGACCAGCTGTACTTTTTTTTTTTACAACAACTGCCGTCCCTTGAAGTTTGTTTCGCTGTGTCCATATTTTTGTGGAGGGTTATTTTAATATGCAGACAGTTCAAATAAGCTGGTGTATACACAAAAGAAGCTACCCTGAATGTAAACTGACCGAGGATTCAAAGGTACTTGGTAGAGTACATGGCATCTCACGAAAAGTGAAGGACTGTCCTCACACACCACCAGGTGTCATGCTTCATCATTGGCAGTCATCGCTCTCTAGAAACTTGGTTTGGTAGAGAGCAGGCCTACACCTGGAGACAGGGAGGCACTTCTCAATCTAAGTGGGGCCCTGTGAAAGTGAGTGAATATTAAAAAACTATTTAATTGCCAAAATGCATTGATTTTAACAGGCAACTAATTGGTATTAAAATGGATAGAATGGTGATTAGGGGAATTAGTACCCTTTCACCGTAGTGACTAAAGTCATGGACATGTTTCTGCTCAAATGGCCAAAGGGGTGCGGAGCATTCATCTGGACGGGAAAAAGAATGTGGGCTCCAATCTTACGAAAAGTTGGTTCGAAATTACCCCTGGGTACGTTTACCTATGCCAGACTCTACCTAAAAGAGTTTTCTGAAACCTGTAAATGTAAAAGAAGTGAGATTGCCATCAGAAACAGATAAATGTGAAATAATTGAGGTCAAATTGCAGTGAAAATTGCCCCACATGCATCAATACACATATAGTGGCTTTTGTATGAAACACGTGTCACTGTAAACATGAGACACACACAGTTGTTTTTTGCACAGAGATGTGAGACCAGCTCACAGCCTTACCGTATTTAAGGTTCCTAAACACCCCATGGGTGAATTAGAGACCCCTGTAGTGACAGTCTGGAAGAAAAGTTAAAATTAAAATTCAAAGTGATTGGGAATTTGCACACAAGCACGCATCCACACCACCACTCATACTCTTACTACATCAAGGTGTCTCTCACTGTGTGCCTAATAGTGTTCGCTGCTTTTCCCTGATGTACAAAGAACAACGTGGGATTCTAGCCTTAAGTTGGTCCCTTGATTTTTAAATTGGTATAATGTGAGTTCGCAGATGAGTTAAGTTGTGTTTTTCGGTTTCCGGAAAAGAGCCTGCATGTTCGTGATCAAATGCCTGATCTTTGTGTCAGAGAAATGCATTTCGGCGGATTGCCCCAATTGCTGTTGGTGTTTAAAACACGTGTGCAATCCCCGGTGTGTCCCATCGGAGTTATTACTCTGTTTAATGAGAACTATATTTCCCAAATTAATTTCTGTTTGGTAAACTCTCAGATAGGCTAGACAGTGACATCTATGGGTGTGCCATTCACAGTGGATCCGTTCCTCTTCATGAAGTAACGTATGGGAGGCCAGGAAGTAGTTTTCTATTTAACTCAGTGAACATCTTAAAAATTGCATTATAGGTAATTTGAGGACCATGTTCCCTGAATGTACACTTCATCCCAACAATGTTAAATGCGTAATGTACTCATTCTGGTGGTCATTTCCGCATACATCAAGTCACAGGGGCACGTGATCAGATAAATAACATTCTCGCTATTGCAATTGCTGTAATTCTTTAACACCCATGGTCTGTTAGTCTTTATGCCCACCGCCTTAGTTGTGCAGACGTAGTTGCATGCTACACAGCTGCCACGAGGGTAGTGACTGACTGGTCTTTGGTTGCCCCATAGTTTCATCAGACTCTGGGTCTGTGGAGATGGTGTTTTAGGGTGGACAAGCTCGTCCCATAAGCTTGTGTTTTGCTTAAATGCAAACAGTGGTGGGGCTAATGTTTCGTTGCTCCTTTGAGGATATGCCAGTTCTTCCGTATGATGTTCTGTACTTTGTTCGATATCGGGGTGTATGTAGTGAATAAGTTGCCATGAATGTAAAAGTTCTATTTTGTTTCAATTTAGTACAATTATTGCTTTGCTGTATATTTATTGTTTTTTTTAATTTTATATTCCTTTTTTGGAAATTCTATTATGTGAACTTTTATGGTTTTTAAAACCGAATAAAATATTTTCTGATTCTAAGTAACCACTCTCAGGAAGACCATGAGACAAATGTAACAACTTTCTTTCGAATATACCTAGCCTGAAGCAAAACTGCTCCTAAACCATACCCACTGACATAAGTTGTCACAACACTTTCATCCCTTGTGTCAAATATCTTCAAAGGTTTGGCCTCTACAATATCTACCTTCATTCGCTAAAAGGCTTTTATACCCCTTTCATTCTTCTGTAGCAAAACCCTCATGGGTGATCTTATCTATGACAAATGTTGAACAACCATGCACAGCATGGAGCCAACCCAAGGAATAATCATAATTGCTCCCGGGCATCTCTGATGCTTCCAGTAAACACTTCTTCAGCTAAATCCTCTTCCATAGAAATGTGATGCCTTAATCACCTCACTCCCGTCCACTCCAATTTTGCAAATCTCCACTTCTGAGCTTCAAATGATTATCTATCAAAGGTGGCTGGGAATTATTCAAGCATCCCTTCATCAATTTTTTGTATACTTCAGTGCAACACCCTAGCCAGGATGAATAAGCCCAGATGTGGGTCCTGTGCACATTGAGCCGTAGAAGCAAGCTATACCCAACCGATAAGCCCTAATAAGGGTGAGACCAGTCTTGGGTTGCTTATTTTCCAGTTCAGGGAGGACATGTCCTGGCAGTTCAGGGTGGACTGTTCCTATTGGAGCAGGGTAAAGACTGATTTACATATGCACCTCGATTTGGACATATGTAAACTAGTGCAAAATAACGATGGACTGGGATACAGCTGAGAGCAATTACCAGTGACTGAGATTAAGCCAAGCATTCCATCCATCCCTTTTTAGTGTGCTTGAGTATCTATTAAAAAGCTCAAAACATTTTTCAAAACCGTTATGCTCTTGAACAATGGAACCAAAATATCACTCTGAAATCTTCCATTTCCAAAGCATACATACAAGGCTCTTGGAAAAACAACAGATGCTGACTCCAACTCAAAGGGAATTCTTTTGTACTAACATCCCCCTTTGGGAGTCATGAACGATGTTAAATAGTGGGAAACCTGGTGAAGGTAAGTTTGATGATAAGGCAAGAACATGTTTCATGTAGAGAAGGTAGATGCCCTATGGAGTAGCAGCAACATCTCTGTAATATTGGATAGAGGATATCAAGCCATCTAAACATTTTTAAGATCACTAAAGTCCACACAAGGTTTTATATCCTTGTTGGACATGCACATCAAAACAACAGAGGTTAAGCACTAGAACTCTCTGTTTACTCTATTAAGTCCAAACACACTTTTGTGGTACTTTCTGGATAGCTCGTGCACCGTCGCTTTCAAAACCATTAGTTGGCTTCATTGTCACTCTAATTTACTTGCTTATTATTGGTAAATTGCCGTAGTTTTTCTTCTTCTTCATGTGTTTGGCCCTTCCCTAGAGCATAGATGAATTACATTTGCCCTTTCTCTGCATTTTGTTTAAGGTGCTACTACTTTTTTCTTTGCGTTTTTAAGCACTCTACCAGAGTGAGTTCTTTTCTGCTTGCTCCCCTCTATACTTCTCCCCTCTCCATGTTCCCTCCCTCGTGCCCTTGTGTTGTTGCCTGTCCTCACCTGCCTGCTATTCTTCCATCATTGTTGCTCCGCCCCAACCACCCTCCCTTCTTCTGTTGTTGTTGTTGCTGGATATCACCCACCCGCCCACCCTCCCTCCTCCTATTGTTATTGCCGACCCCACTTGCCCACCTTCCTTCCGTTATTGCTGTTGGACACCCTCCTTTGTCAAATGTTTACCCCCAGCCCACTCCTCCCATTCCTGTTGTGCATGTTGCCCCTGACCTGCCCCCATGTTGCCTCTAACCGCGCCATAAAATACTTCATCACCAGTTATGGTATAGGGTGATTCAAATCCACCTTGGTGAGAACTTCGAAGTTCCCAACTCAGACATTTTAAAAATGGGAGATTTCCTTTTCTTTCCCCAAAGCTGGAACTTTCGTCATCATCTTCTACATATCAATTTAGCAACCAGACACATTAGTGCTTCTCAATATTAGGCACGTTTGCCTCTCCACATTCTGACCTACAAACTTGAGTTAAGGGACCATTTTTGTTACATTTAAAAGATGTTACAGAACATCTTGCACGTTTTGACATTTTCCATGTGCCATTTACTTCCACAACAGCTACTTTTCTTACCATCTTTCCCCTTTTCTAACCAATCCTCCTACCTGAATCCTGCTGAGGTCGATGTCAACACAATTTAGCAGCGTCCCTTGAACTATTACCCTTACAGAATAGCGAAATTTCATTCAAGCTAATTCCAACAATTTGTTTACTGGACAAGTACATTTCTGAAGCATGATGTTCCTACCAAACTGTTCTGTGTGTGTGTGTATACAGGAAAGCAAAGTCCAGGAGCCCAATAGGCTCTGTTAGCGACAATGGCTGGTTAGTAAGCCATATATATGTGAACAGATTTTTTTTAAATATATTTGGTGCCCTAAATCATTTTTATGTACCTGAGTGTGTAAACAAGTGAATGTTTCAGAATGTATTTTCCTTTTAATGGAAATCTGTTCATTTGAAATTGGTCACTTTTGTCCGCAAATAGGGATTAAATCTTGATTTCTTAGTTAAAAAAAATAAGTACTTCGTTTCTTCTCTTATTTTTAATTGAGAGGAGCTCATTGTGGATCTCTCTTCATTTATAGATTTAGAGTCCTAATTGATTTATTCTGCATTATTGGGGCTGTAGACTTTATTAAGTAATTGACCACTGAGAATTAAATAACATAATTTCTTGAAGTTGTATAGAGTCTTCCTATTGAATAGTGCCTTCATGTTATTTTAGCCTTTTGTGCAGCTAGAAAGATTACTGAAAAGTGGGTCAATGAGGATGACTTCAAGCTCTCCCTTATTTCGAACAGAATCCTATATTGTGGTTGAAGACAACTGCATTTGGGTCCCACTGGATCAAAAGGAAGAGAAATATAGGCACCTCATGGGCATGAAGAAGGTCGGGAACAGAGGAGGCTCTCCTTTCTCAGTGGCTGCAGGCAATGGAGCAGCTCTTAGACTCAGATAACATTTTGCTTCCCATGCAAAGCTGGACAGGGAGACAATCGGTCTCCTGTTGTTGTGTTAAGAATGTCCCACAAAGGTCTGTCCATTCAGCCGGGTCTTGGCGCGCTTCTCATGGATCAGGAGGCTTGTTCAGACAGGTGCAGCTTGTCTACTCTTGCCAAAAAATGAGTCTTACTTCTCTACGTAGATAAGTAGCATTGCTTTACTGATCCCGTTCCTACAGCACGTAGGCTTTCTTCAGCAAGCAGGCTCTTTTCAACATTACTCAGCTTTCTAGGAACAAGTGGCTCCAGAAGGTGGGCGAGTCTCCAAAATTCCTATGGATACCAAGCAGTACACACTGACTCACCTAGTTCTGAAGGCTAGTCCATAAAGTAAACATTCAAGTCCCAGTACAACATACCCCAAGGGGCTCTAGCAGGCATACTGGGTTTGTTTTTCAGCAAATCATTGAACCATTCCTTCTGCAGGTACAAGTGAGATTTTTTCTTGCAGTGGCTGAAGCTTTGGTTTTTAAAGTGTAGATCGCGGTTATCATCAGTGGTGATCCTTAGATCAGTACCAATTAATATCCTGAATCATTCCACTCCTACCTTTGCAGCAGCATGCAGTTTCTACTCTGGGTTGTGCCTTGTGATACAAAATATTCCCCAAAGTCATTTGCACTAGTACTAATGTAAATCAGAACAGTGGTATAGTTGTGTGGCACTCTCTCTGCCTGCCAGCTTCAACCATATGCCTCCTACTTTCTGTTGAGTTTTACTACTTAAGAAGGAGACATAGCTTCCTCTCAAAAACTCTGCGACAACCTATCCAACTTCTTTCACAGCAAAATTGCAAACATCTACTGCAACTTTGTACACCAACAAAACCCCAGAGAACTCATCGCTAACCTACCTACCACCAACCAAGACGTCCACCTGACCAAGTGGACAACCATCACCAGAAATGACACAGCTGCAATCATGCGGACCATCCACTCAGGAGCCTCAAAGGACCGAGGACCCCACCACATCTACAACCTGGGAACATCCCCAATCAGCACCAGCCTGACCCCCATCATCAACACCTTCATCACGTCCGCCACTTTCCTGGACGAATGGAAACATGTAGAAATCCTTGTACTCCTGAAGAAGCCCACATCTCACCCAAATGATCTGAGCAACGTCCGACCCATCTCCCTATTTCCCTATCCAGTCAAAGTGATTGAGAAGGCTATTAACAAGCTGCTCCCAACCCACCTTGTACTTCACAATCTTCTAGACAACACACAACCAGGATTCAGAGAGAACCACAGCATGGAAATAGCACTCATCGTGACTACTGACTACATTTGAAACATCCTGGACCAAGGAGAAACAGCGGACCTCATCCTGCTCGACCTCTCCACAGCCTTTGACACTGTCTCCCATAACACCCTCATCAGATGACTCCACGAGGATGGCATACAAAGATCCTCTATCAAATGGATTTGTTCCTTGCTCACGGGAAGAAGCCAAAGGGTTAGGCTGCCACCCTTATCATCAGAGACCAAGAAAATGAAATGCAGTGCCCCACAGAAATCATCCCTGAGCCCCATTCTTTTCAACATTTACACGACACTGCTTGCCAACATCATCCGATCCCAAGACATTCCCATCAACTCCCACACCAATGACAACCAACTCATCCTCTCCCTGACGGACAAGACAAACACCAGCAGATCCAAATTCACAATCTGCATAACCATGGTTGCAGACTAGATGCGTACCAACTGCCTGAAGCTCAACTCCGACAAGTCAGAAGTACTGGTCTACAGCAACAAGACCTCCCCATGGAATTCTACCTGGTGGCCGTCGGAGCTAGGACGAACACCCACACTCACAGTTCATGCAAGAAATCTAGGGATATTTCTAGATGACAAGCTCAACATGACGGCTTAAGTCAACAAAGTGTGCACCTTCTGATTTCACATCCTACGAAAAAATATTCAAATGGTTGCCTCAGAACACCAGACGGACGGTCACACAAACACTCATCACCAGCAGGCTAGCCTACAGCAACACTGTCTACGCCGGAATCTCCAAACAACTCCTACACAGACTCCAGACCATCCAGAATGCAGCCACAAGAGTCAGACTCATACTCAACCTGCCATGCCGCGCTCACATCACACCACACCTCAGGAAGCTTCACTGACTCCCCATTCACAAGCATGGGCAATTCAAACTTCTCATGCAGACGTACAAAGCCCTACACAACACAGGGCCAGAATATCTGAGCAGCTGCATACACTTTCACCAATCAACCAGACATTCTGCCTCACTCTCACTCACTCACACACACTTCATGCAACCGCAAAAGCAAAACTGGAGGTCGCTCATTCTCCTACATTGCACGCAAGACATGGAACAACCTCCATCAACACATCAGAGCCTCCTCCTCCTTACTTCTGAGTTCCGTAAAAAGCTGAAGACCTAGCTCTTCATATAAGCACCTTGGGAACACACACCTACACAACTTGTCCAAACGCCTGGATACCCTCTTGGATGATTAGTGTGCTATACAAATCAACATAACATAACATAACACAATAAAGAAGTGCTAAGATTACTTAACACAACACAGAAGTGCCTAGGTTGGGAAACCAAGACATATTTCTATTCAGGGCAGTATATTATTTCCGGGGTGAGTTACAATTAAGGTTACATAAGCTTCTTTGATGACGGTTCGTCCTCATTTGAAAGTGCACGACTGCGAAATGGGTACCGAAATATCTGCAGCAAATGTCGCATGTTTATTGGGTGAGGCTGCCTGCCCATTCCCCCTTGTGGAGGGAGGATTCCATGGAGAAGTTGTTGAGGGGAATTACGTAAATTCCTGTGGGGTTTTCTAACTTTTACTGGAAATAGCATGCATGGCACGACTGTATTACAGTGGGTGTGACAGTTAATGGGTAAAAATCTGGTGTGGATTACAAAAAGAAATGGCACAAACCCAGGCCTGCATCACTTCACTTCACTTCTTGCATACCACGTCATACCAGAGGTAATGTCCATGTGCATGAAGCATGGCCCATTTAACGAGGCAAGCCTCAGTTTGTTGCACAAGAACAGACCATTGTAGCTGGTGTCTTCTGGAGACAGCTCAGTGGCATAACCTCATCGGCGATCTCAGATACCTACAGTTCATAAGTGTGATCCCACCAGCGATGTCTCAAGTCTTAGATATTTTACACCTTTGAAATTGGGAAATCTGAGGTATCCAACACTACAGGGTAAACATATTCTCATGGCTTTAGTGAGTTTGTCATACATCAGCTGTCAATGCAATGAGATTGATAATGATGGCGGACATGTTGACGAACACTTCAGCCAAGGTAACAGCTATGGCAGTGCCTGGTTTTTGATTGCTGCATTTCCTAACCCTATTGCACATCGTATGCATGAGTGTTTAGTCGAATGGCATAACCGTAATGGTTATTTTGGAACTGTGCCTGCTTCCTGTGAATGGAAGTTGTCGCTGATACGAGGATCAGGAGATGGCATTTTGAGAAGGGGTTTGTAATTCCGACCTAATCTGGAGTGCATTTCATGCAGCAATTACCAAACTCATGGCTTAAGATACAAACTGCTATGGGTTTAAAAAAAAGTTGTATTGTAATATGCTCCATCTCTGCAGGGGGTATGGGATTTTCTAAGTGTTGCTGAAAGATTTTAAAACAGAAATTTAAACAAAGTTCTTTTTCACATTTATCCTAAGTTTCTTTGCTTCATCAAGCAGCTTTAAGTGCATCTTTATTTTAAAATTCACTCCATTGGTTGCACCTACAAGATATCTAATATAACTTCTTGAGAATCCAGAATTGTGCAGATACGTAAAAGCTAACTGTTGTCACCAGAAGGTCACAAATCTGATTCCCATCAAGGCAAATCTATATAGATAGTAAATAGAGGACTGTTGAATAGGAGCATTTGGTATTCCTTGATCCTTGCACGGTTGGTGAGAGCAGGGCCCTTTGTATTAGTTTTGAATTTCCCTCGCACCAGGGTTGATTGCAGTCGAGGCAGTTGATTCTTTCTACTTTCTGCTGGTTAACAGGAAAACAATGCAAAGTCAATGTCTTGGACACCTTTACTTGCCTGCTGGTTCATTGCTTACGTGTTCACCAACAGTGCATTCTTAAACAGTGGTTAGATGAGCATTTTCTGACAATATAGCTGATGCAACTGAAGCTGCATTAATTGTCACCTCACTTGGTGACATTCAAGTCACAGGTCCAGTTGCTTCAAAGTTTCAAGCACCTGGCTCCTTACAGACATCTCGTTTTCTCGCTCTGCAAACTATATTTCAGATTGAAAGAGCCTTTGAGCTTTTAAGGGAGGTTCATCGCTTCTGCTTATAATCCTTGTTTAAATCTTATGCAATATATATATATATATATATATATATATATATATACATATATATATATATATATATATATATACACATATATATATATATATATATATATATATATATATATATATATATAAAATATATGCTTTCGTTTTCATTTCCGTGTAACTACATAAAACAGCGTTTCTCTCAACACAAGCTGCGATGCTCAAAGTCTCTGTCCTTGCTTGTACTAAATAAAGATAATGGCTGGGTTCACTGACAAAACCTCTTGGAAAATGACTTGGCAATTAGGTAATAACTGCTGATGTGCAGCTGGTTCATGATTGCCTGTCGGCGGCGCCTTCTTAAGCGCTGGTGGCGCCTGGTGCAACATCTTTTTTGACACCCCCTTATTACCTCCTTCTCCACGGATTCCCTCACTATCAACCTCTAACAGTGCCCCTCATTTCTCTATAGCCCCTTTCTCACATGCATTTCACTTGTTGGATAGTGCTATTCATATCAGTGTAGGGTGTCCGAGCACTCTACATCAAACAAACATTACACAGAGACAATAAATCATACGAGTGTTAAACAGTCTACAAGAAATGTTAGATAAGGCAATAAGGATTACGTGTAGGAATCACGTCATCCATATTGGTAGGCACTATATTTTAATAGTGTTTTGTCTGGAGAAACACAAACTCTGAAATACATACAAAGGAGGTTGGGGATGGTTTTACTAATAAGAATGTATTTCTACCCAAACTAACACTTTTAGCAACGTTAGGATAATGAAAGATTCGGGAAAAACATAAGGTTCCAACCCTATACCTTGCAGTTTTCATGCAGATCTTTGATGGCAGTTCATACCTCACTGTGCTATATTAGGATTGTAATTTATGAACTGCAAGTAACAAAAGGATCTCTGTGACAAAAGCAGTAACCTACTGAGATATCCAAATAAAATACTTTTCTGTGATCTGCATGGTACACGCTACTTTATGATGAGTCAGAACTGTAACTAGACAAAACTCGATCTGTTGTCAACAGGGACATTTATCACCAGAATTATCTTGATATTTTTATTGTTGCCTAAAAGCTGTCAGACACGCAAAGAACTCTGCAGCGGGTGCTTTAAACCCCTTACGTTATTTTAAACACAGCCCCCCTCCTGCCCTGGGTGGATCCCAGCCTACTAAATTATAAGCTTTTGTATGGTTGAATTAACACATTTAAATTAAAATTAAAAGGAAGACACTGGAAATAGAAAATCTGTGTATTTTCTGAACTCATAAGCTGATGTCTGGAGTGGTTGAATTAGCAAAATGTTTTTAAAGCATATATTTGAATGGAAAATCATGCGATGTTGGGGAAGCTTACCACTAATATAATTACCCTAATTGCAGGGGCACTGCAGCTGTGGCTGTAATGTATTACCCATATAGAGGCATTCCACATTGTCAAAGCCTTTTCTACATGACTTCTGGCAACCGTGTCTGAACTGAGGTGATTGCTGCTGGTAATCTTGCATATGGTGGCCACTACTGTAATTTGTCTGATGTGGTCACTATTACAACACCAATGATATTAGTAGCTATGGATGCTTTTTATCGAGCTTAAGATGCTCGTATTACAGAAAAGGTTGGAGACTTCTGTTTTAGCCTTTCACCTTGAACTATGGATTTTGAGGAATAATTCGACATTACTAGACACACTGTAAATACATTGTGGGAGGTGGTAACACACAGCACCTTCACACAAAACAGTATTGCAAGCCTTTGATTCTAAGAAAGTCGAATGGCAGGAAAGAAAGTAACTTCAGCTAGGAACAGAAAAAGTGATGTTCCACATGAGGCGTGGAGAACGCTCATTAATCACATCACCGAACTATCAGTAACCACCCTAACCTGATGGTTCACGTGCCCACTTCCTGGCCTAGTCTTGACGGAAGGATTGCTTCCAAAGTGTAAAGTGTCTAAGCGGGGTGTGTCATTCTCAACAGGAGAACTAGGAAAAAACGTCCGACCTAGCTAAAATTCTGCTATCGTTCATTACACATATTAGGGTGGCACTCCAGCTTATATTGGAGCAATAACGAAGTTTGATGTATTAAAATTCAAACCAGGTGTTAGCTAATTCCGGATTATTTTATGTTGTTAGCTGAACTTTTGTTAACATGCTGCCCAATTGCCGTATCTTCCACGTAAAAACTGTGCAGCCCCCATTCAGTCTTTCATGGTCACTGGATGGTTTCATCACTGTTAATCCATAAAGGGTAGCCCCACAAGACACGAGTAGAACCACTCATCCCCCTGGCCAGTAGCAAAGGGTATTTTTACAGGCTTCCTCAAAAGTGATAATTACCTTGCTACTGATCAGATGCTGAAAACTGCGTCCACTTATATAGCACAGGTACAGGTACCATTGATGAAGAAGACATGGTCTCTCAGAGCAATTTTATGGACCTAGAAGATGAGCTAAGACAACTGACCTCTTAAATCTCGACAGCTACAATTTTAAGTTCAGCCACACTGTGTCACGGTGTAAAGCAGATGAAGACGTGCCTCTAGCGTCTACTTTGTAATATTAAATAGATTGGCACATTCAGCATTGTGCCTCAGAATTTGCATCACTCATTGTAACAGGATGTGACTGCCCTGGATCATGTCTACTACTTCTCTTAGTATGAAGGTTTTGAACCTCTGTGTGCAGTGGCAAAAAATATAACAGGGGTCTTTACCACAGGTGAACACAGTGGATATATACTTCAGGCCCAATTTCAATTCCCAATATCATTGTGCATCACAACTTATGGCAACTTCTCAAATTTCTCACTTTTGCCACGTTTAATTTGAACAATTACTTCATGTTTGAATGTACATTTTCATTGATATTGAGGATACAGAGAAATGCCAGTAGTCGTTTCTCATGTTCATAAACACATACATCTTCACATTTTCCTCAGCTCTGAGAGTAAAACCGATTCTAGTGTTTGTTGTACTGCCTTTGCCTCAACTCCAGAGCTCTGATATGCAACAGCTTCTACTGCTTCAGCCTGCACTCCCAGATGGAAATGTAAGCCAAACGCACAGCACAACCTGGCATGAAAACATCTGAAACAAATTTCACCTGAGGTTTCCACTTAGCATTCTATTCAGTATTCCTTTTGGCCACCAGATTAAGATGTGCTGTAGGAAGTAGCAAAGTTGGTTACTCTATGATCCCAGGTGGGGCCTATGTAGTTTATGTATAAATTGCTGCATCAATACAGACGCTAGGCAAACTGTTAAACATACCGAAGAAAGGACGAGATGAGAAGATGATCTTGAGGTAGACGTTCTGCTCTTTAATTTATAGTCAATGCACACTGACTAAAATTACACTATGAAGTACTTAGCACAGACAGCTGCCACGAGGAGTAGGACGTTACAAGACATTTAAAGGTGTTGGTCAAAGATAGCAATACACACATGAACTGCTCATCAGAGCACCGCGTTATTGCAATATATTCCGTTGCTCTGCATGCAAGACAACCGCATGTGTGCAAGACGGACTTCTGGGTAATGCTGCCAGACCCAGCATGTTCCTTAGAGGTTGGAGGGGCTCCCCTCCTTTCGAGAATGACTACCAACTCCTCGCCAGGCTGGCAGTGATCGATTATAGAGTGTCAGGGATAGGAGGAGTTGCTTTCTGGCCTCTTCTGGTGAAAGATTTGATTTGTCTCCCTCAGTCGGGTCCATTGCTTCCTCTGTGTGGGACATGGAGGGAGAATGAGCATTTGCACAGCTGTTATGCTGTAAGGTCAGCGTGATACCCTTAGAACTCCCATAAAAAATGAAAACTGTGCAGCAGGGTTGGAGTGAGTGTGGCCTATACACTATATGGTGAAACTCCCATGTATGTATGGCATGCAAAACGGAGTCAGGAGAGGTGTCTGGTTGGACACTTTGTGCATTAAGGGTAGCCTACAATTCCACAGCCTTCCTCTTTTGAAATGCACCAGTCTTCTGTAACTGGAGAATAGAAGGAAAACGTCTTGTGTGCAAAAACATTGTTCTTTGACATCCTTACACTTTTCTGCCACAGGTGATCCGCCCAGGCAAATGCTTGTAGCTGGTACTGGGAGCCTTCACTACATTCTTTGGTGGCATTTGTTCTTCCCTCGACAGAGTGCATCCAACTATAACTCCGGATTCTGCAGATCAAAGTTTATGACTTAAATATCCTTATGGGAATCTGTTGAACATCCCTAAATCTAGACAGAACTCTGTGATGAAATCCATAGTCTATTGTCAGCCAGGTACAGGAACTCAGTGAATTTGTTCGAGGATACATGTAATCAGAAATCAAGAACACCCCAGCTCCAGGGTTGGGGGTCTAGATTGCCAAGTCAAGACCAGAGTAGAAGAATCTACAAAATTTCTAAGAAGAGTTGTTCACACTGCCATTGAGGGAGGAGCCCTAAGTCTTTAGATTAAAACTTTGGATGAAGAAAAAATGATGCCTTGATACTATTAGATCTATCAGCTGCATTTTACGCAGTCTCCCACCCCATCCTTTTACAGCGGCTTACGAATGGGTGGGTGGGTGATTCTGGCACTTGAATGGATTTGCTCTTTTCAGGAAACAGATTAATTAGGTGCCATCCACACAGCCTGTTCTGCCAACAAGGCTTTAAACCTTGGAGTGCCTCAGTGCTCATATATTGACCCCTACTTTAGTTAATATCTATATGTTCCCTTAGCCCCCCCTTGGTGGAGTCATTTGGTGTGAAGATAGTCTCTTATGCAGATGACACACAACTGTTCCTATCTTGTGAGACCGGGGCCTCGGCTGGCCAGGAGTCCTTTAAAAGCTGTCTTAGGTGACTACTCAACTGGATGTGTGCTAGCAACCTCCAATGTAACCATGATAAGACCGATGTTGCTGTTTGTATTTTCCTCTTTTCTGTGGTGGGAGGACTCTTTGGCCAGCTTCTTTTCCAGACCTGCCATAGTGGCTAGGAATCTGAGAGTCAAGTTGGACTAGTGGCTTCCATTCCAGTCTCAAGTGGCCACTGCAGTTGGCTCATGTTGCATGCTGTTGCTGACTCTTATGAACTTGCTTTTTCTTCTGGCTCTTCACTTCCAGAAAACCGTGGTCTACACTTTGATCACCTCAAGACTAAAGTATGCCAACATCCTGTACTTGAGTTTACAGAGGCTTTTTATGAAGCAGCTACAGGTGGTACAGAATGCAGCTGCTCGCCTGCTGTTAAAGATTCCTGGATATGCCCCCATTTTTCACAATTTCACAACTCTGCATTAAAGAAAAGGATACTGTTTAAAACGTTAGTACTTGCACACCAAACCTCCCATGACTCTAAACCCCAGTTCTTATCCAAACAGACCATTACTAACCTTCTCGGGCACTTTGTAATGCAGATGCTTTGCTCACATTTATTCCTATAATCAAACTTGCAAAGAAAGGGGGCACCTTCTTCTCCGTTTTGGCTGCACACGTTTGGAATCATCATCTATTCACTCTTTGCAGGACCAACAATGAACAATGGTACATTCTCGGCTAGCCACAAAGGCCCAAATATTTTAAAATGTGCATATGAATATTTCTTCTGCTATATCGATCGGCTACAGTCAATATTAGCTGTCTGTAGGCAGAGCTATTATTTCTAATGTTGAACATATACTTAGAGTGGGCTTTAGGTCAGCCCCTTGCTCATGATTGTATGGCTTTGTTGTCTATCTCAGTTACGTGCTCTTTATTTGATGGCTTTCCTGATTACTCTTGTGTCTTTTGTTTGTGGAGTTTTATACAGCGCGAACTAGACCCGTAGGTATCAGAGTGCTATACATGAGCACCAGTTACGGTATACAAGGACACATTCATTTTTTTAGTGGGCACGGGGAGATTAAGTGATTTCCCCAGAATCACAGAATGTTGAGCTTCCCTGCCGAGACTTAAACCCGGTACGCCAGCTCCGAGGTCGACCGCACTGGCCGTTAGGCCACACTCTCTCCCCACCCAGGAGTATTTTGGTCTCAGACTTCTAATTGGAGGGCTTTCATCCTTCCACTGCTGACGCCAAAGAAATATTTTCTTATGGATCTCGCCATGGCATTAGACTTTTAGCACCTGTGGGGAAACACGTGGCCCTACGAATATTCTCTCGGCTACCCCCACTATCTGCGTGCTCACTTCCATCCCTCCCTCGCTCCTCTGGTCCTTGCTGTTCATTCATCATGCTAGTGCTCCTGCTGCACTGCACCTCCCTCTTCTTTCCCTCCTTGAACTGAAAGTGTTCTTTCGCTTGTTATCCCAGCCTTGCTCCCTCCCTCCTTGTCATGCCGGTGCACCCACTATCCAGCCCCTACTTCTTTCCCGGTCTCTCCAAGCACTCGCTCTTTCCCAGGTATTTACATTAGATTTACTAGGAAGTTGTGAGCCTGGGATTCGAACTTGGGTTTCCTGTTTTAAGGGCATTGACTTACCCAGTGTACCACTTGTTGCCATGGTGGTCAATCTTATTGGTTCTGGTAAGAACCTTTGGGCTGCGATAGCTCTTGCTAAGGCATTAAGGGCCTATGGACATGTGGCCGTTATTCGTCCCCAGAAGAGGTAAAAGCAAGTGCTGTGCTTCTCAGAGTTTGTCTCTAGGAATTGTGGCGAGTGTTACTTTACAGAAGCATACCAAAAAATACCACGTCAGTCCAGCCTGCAATCAAAATTGACCTAACAGCTCCTAAATAATGAATAAGAGATAAAAATGTCTGAGGGCTTTGGTGCAAAGATAGGCAGTGATGGTCCGCAGTAACGAGTAGGCCGACAAGGGCACAGCAGATTACCACAGTAGTACGTTATCTGTTTCGGTGGTCGTTGCAAAGCGGAATTCTGATGTAGTGCCAGGAGGAGCTGAAAGAACTATGTGGTCATTGGAGGGCCATTCAAAGAAACAGACTGCAAATTCTTGAAATGTGTTGCTGCCAGAGCTCTTGCTCACCCAGACCACCAAAGGCTGTCAGTAGAGCACTGATTCAAGAACGGCACATGGAAACAGACTGCTCCCCAAAAAATAACTTAGTAAATACATCTTAAAACAAGCATTTGCAATGCAATAGGTCTCGCATTTCCGAGTTTGAGCTATTGGCATTGTAAATGACAACGCCTTTTATTTATGTGTTTTGAAAACCTGCAAACGGTGTGTAAATACACACTTTGTACTTATAGAAGCAAGGCTGGCAGTAAAAGAGGCGCAGTTACTGCCAGCCTTGCTTCTCGTAAGCAAGGACTATAAACACCGCTTGCACGTTTTCAAAACACATAAATAAAAAGCATTTTCATTTACAATGCCAATTTCTCAAACTCTCGCAAATGCGAGACCTATTGCATTGCAAATGCTTGTTATTACTTTGCATGTGGATGAGATGATGGTTTTTAACAGGCCTTTTTAAGTTAGGTTTGTTGAACATTATGTTTTGAGACTTTATTATCCATGATGTTTTGAGCTCGTATATAGTAAAAATCACCTCTTTAATTTGAGGTTCTGTACGCTATTTTGCAATATGATTTAGTAAGACTAATGTGAACTGCCATCAAGTATTTCACCAAATTCGTTCCTCTGCCCATCCAAACAATGAGTGTGCAGCTTTTTTCAGCAGTGAAGTTTTGCAAATTCCTGAACTTCCGCTTTCAGGAAATTTGCAGTTTCCCATTTTACACTCCTGAAACAAATTTTTTTCCTCTGAGCAAGTTAATTTTCACTGCAGTGAAATTCCGCCAAGCTTTAAAACGTATGAATATTTTTCCAGACGAGATTATCTTTGGTTAAGGCTTTCTATGAAAAATGATAGTTTGCAGAATGTTTTTTGGCAAGTTCGCTCTTTGCACATGTTTTGTGCGCAAAATGCATTGCACAGCAGATGGATGCTGTCCAGTATGAGGCACAGCTTATCCAGTACCGTGTTGTTAATGAAAATAAGGATAAATGGAATACAGTATTTAAAAAAATGCATTTTTCAGATGAAAGTGATGAAGTAAAAAACTTTGTGGTGTCTTGACATACGGCATTTTTCAAAAGACCTTTGCAAAGGTTATAAAAAGAAAACGTTACACCGTAAGATCGGACTAGCCAATAATTACAGTCTAGCAGGCCATTAATTCTGACACCCTCAAATATGACAATTACCCCCAAATTCATACTTTAAAAAAGAAAAAAAATACTTTGATCGTATAAACACCAGATGACCTGGACACATCAAACCTAACTGGTGCTTACCCTGCGCATCAACCACCTTGTAGATGTGCACTAATGCACTTACACTGTCTGCCTCAAAGCACCTAAGAAGCTGGCCCACATGTTTAGCACTATACAAAGCAAGGTGAATGAATAAACCTTTGGTACAGTCTTGTTGTAGCTTCTCAAAATCAGGATGGGATCGACTGTCTGAGAACAGACCTGGTAATTGTGAGCTGTGGGTAGGAAAGAGTAGTGATGAAGTCACTGAAATTACATGATCCCAATGCATTTCCATTCATGTGTGGATCATGTGACTGCCACCTATTCTAGCATCTGTGTGTTATAAATGAAGAGTTGACTCCATAAGCTGGTAAGTGAAGTAGAGGTTTATTTGCAGTACAGGTATAGGTAGAACAGCCTCCCCGTCCAACCACAGCTCCAACTGTCAACCAGGCAAAGGAGAGCTCCAGAACTTAGAACCTAGGGAGGAATCTAGAGTGCTGGCGCAAGAAAGAAGCAAAGCACTGTACAACATATCTCCCCTCTTTGTAAGGAAAGGAAACACGGAAAAGAATAAAGAAACACTAATGTACATAATCATTCAAGTACATGGGTGGACGACGGGAGCGAGAGCTCCTCAAACCAGCATCAACCAAGGAAGAGGAGGAAGAAACAGGATCACAAGATACAGAGGCAGGAGCAAGGGAAACAGGAGCAGAAGAATTAACCGCAGAACCATTATAGTAGTAACATGAAGATGTGGAGGCATCACCACCACCCACCTCCCCCCGTCCAGTTGACAAGGGGTTGAGCACAGAAGGACCACCAGAAGACAGTAAATAACCATTACAACCAACACTCTGAGGAGGAAACAGGTCATCAGAAGAAGAGTCTTTACATTTCTGATAGAGAGCTACTCTGCGGTAGTTCCAACTTTCACCATTGGCTAAGACGATGAAATGAGGAAAAACCTTCTTGACTCTGTAAGGACCCCTAAACTTGCTGAGACCCTTAGCAAGTCTTCCCGGCTTAACTTTAACTAGGTCACCAACAGAGATGGGAAGGAGGGTATTGTCATGAATTAAGGGGACATCGCCGCCAGAACCCTTTAACCAAGCAGGGGTCAATTTGCTTACAGGAATGCGACCACGCATAAGTTCAAAAGGAGACTTTTCACCACTCTTGTGAGGTGTGGAGCGATAGGCCCAGACCATCTCCTGGACACGCTCATCAGAGAAGCAACCAGTCTCAACAAACATCTGAATCACACCCTTGACAAGGCGATTCACCCTTTCGCAAAGGCCATTACCCTGTGGATTGTAAAGACTAGTCTTCTGATGCCTGATGCCACACTCATTAACAAATGAAGTCATTTTCGAGGAGGTGAGTTGAGTCCCATTGTCTGAGATGAGGACACAAGGATACCCCTCGTTGATAAAAATACCCTTCAAAAACTTAATGGTGACATCAGTGGTGATCTCTTTTACAAATTGTACACACAGCCATTTTGAAAAACAATCGATTAGAACAATTGCGAAACGGTGGTCGGTGGGTAATTCACTCATGGGACCTATAAAGTCTATGCAGACACTGTGCCAGGGAGTATCATCAAAAGCAATTTTGTGTGCGGACCGAGAGCCCAAGACCTTGAGGCGCTTCTCCCCTTCTTTGCAGAAGCTACACTTTAGAACACAATCAACTGCATCATTGTCAATAGAGGGCCACCAAAAGTTCTGTTTGACACGGCGTTGAGTGAGACTTTGACCCAAATGTCCCTCATGGGCCAAGTCTAGAATCCTCCTTCTTAATAGTCTGGGAGGGACAAAACGATCACCTCGCATCAAAACATCTTTACCTTCTAAAGAAAGTTCATCTAAAATTTTCAGGAAAGGTCTGACAGAAGGACTAACCGTACTTTCTCTCCTAGTACCATTAGAGACAAGACTGATAACAGCCTTCAAGGTCAGATCTTCTTCCATTCCTTTGGACCATTCATCACGGGAAAATGAACCACCGCCCACCAACAAAACATCTTCCATAACAGCAACCGCTAGATCATCAGACGTGAACTCAGAACCACCACAAGTGGAAGGAATAGGGAGCCTGGACAGGCAATCTGCTTGGATATTCCTCCACCCGTGGACAAATTCGATCTCACACTGATAATCTTGCAAGCGAGAAGCTAGTCTCGCCAACCTTGGGGAGTCCTTACCAGCCCCACCCGGAGCTAAGATGTTTAAAAGGGGTTTGTGGTCTGTACGCAAAACGAACTTGTAACCCCACAAGTAGGTACGAAAGTAGCTTGTTCCCCAGACAGCGGCAAGAGCCTCACGCTCTATTACCGAGTAGTTAGACTCAGAGGTGGACAAAGGCCTAGACGCGAAAGCTATGGTTTTCTCCACACTGCCATGTCTTTGTAAAAGGACCGCACCAAGGCCAATGGCACTGGCGTCAACCATGAGAATAGAGGACCGAGCAGTGTCAAAAGGGGTGAGTACATCTGCAGTTTTGAGTTCCCCTTTGATCAATTTAAAACAAGATTCGTGCTCAGTGGTCCAACAAAATTTGACACCTTTTTTAAGTAAGGATCTGAGGGAAGCAGTCTTGGAAGAGAAATCTCTTACAAATTTCGAATAAAACTCGATCAAGCCCATAAAGGACCGAAGTTGATCCTTATCCACTGGGGAGGGTGCTAATTCAATGGCTTCAAGTAAGTTTTTCTTGGGTTTGATGCCTTCTTCCGACAAGCAAAATCCTAAGTACTCTATTTCTCTCAACAGAAAGGCACACTTCTCTTTTCTTAATGTCAAACCAGCCTCATCCACTCTACGTAACACATCTTGTAAGATTTTGTTGTGCTCCTGTAGAGAGTTGCCATAAATCAAGATATCATCTTGAAAGTACAGTACCTTATCAAGACCCTTAAAGACTTCAGAGACAAGTCTCTGGAACACGCTAGCAGCTGAGACTAGCCCAAAAGGTAGTCTGGTGAATTGAAATGTGCCCTCACTGGTGATAAAGGCAGTTAAATGCTTTGAGCTTTCGTCCAGGCAAATTTGATGGTAGGCGTGTTTAAGGTCCAACTTACTAAAGAACCTTGCTCCTTTAAGGGTTGAAACTAATTCGCCAATGTTTGGTAGGGGAATTACGTCGGCTACAACACACTTATTTAGGGAGCGAAGATCCACACAGAACCTGATCTTGTTGTCTGGTTTCTGTGAGATCACAACAGGCGAAACCCAAGGAGATGCTTCGATGGGTTCGATGATACCCCCTTGGAGCATCTCCTCAAGAGTAGCCTTAACTTCGTCCCGCAAAGCAAAGGGCACCCTCCTTACTTTGTGTTGTACAGGTGAACTGCCCTCCTTGAGAACTATGCGATGAGAGTAGCCAATCAGCTCACCCAACTGATCCCTAAACACATTTTTAAATCGGGCCAATATATCCTCCATGGATGAGGTCTCGACAATTGAAATAGGATTATCAGATCTAGGATCAACCACTATGTGCAGATCATATTGATGATGACGGCCTAAAATTGCTGGTCCATCTGCTGATATATATATTTTACCACAAGCTGATCTTCCTTTGAAAACAATATCAGCTTCGAAGAAGCCCAGTATGTCAATTTTCTCCCCCTGGTAACCAGACGGGAAGATGTCGCATGTCTTCAAAACTCTTTCACCCCACACTCTCTTCATCAAAGAATTGGGGATTATGGTCCACTTTGAACCAGTGTCAACCATAAGTGTAATAACTTTCCCATCAATTACAAAATCATCTTTAAAAGGATTACCTCTCTGGTTATCACACGCGCACACAGTGTCAGTCAGAACTAAGATTTTGTTGACATCACGTCTCAAATCAATACATTCATTAACAACTGTAATTCTCGAATTATTCTTATTCTTACACATTTTAGCGAAGTGTCCCGTCTTACCACACCGTAGACACTCTTTGTTGTTTGCAAAACAAAATTTCCCCTCCGAAGAATGGGAAAAACTACCACATCTAGAACACATCTTTTGATTATTTTTGCTAAAAGATGATTGTTGTACATTCTTTTTCTGAAGAACATAACCCTTCTTCCTACCAATTGCAATGGCAGCAGCTTCATCCTCACTATTTTCGCTAAGAGTGCTCTTATGAGAGATTTCTGCCACCTTGGACTCCAAACTACTTTTCTGTAGTTCTCTCATACACTTTTCGCTTTCCTCCACAACCTTGGCAAGTTCTATAGCGTCTTTCAAACTTGGGTTCTTCGCCGCCCACAAACGTTCCTGTACTTTTCTATTGTTGGCTTGAACAACCAGCTGATCTCTAATTAGTTCATCTGCCATTGAGCCAAAGTTACATTTGATTGATAACTCACGCAGTCTCGCTACAAACTCATCAATACTTTCTTCAGCTAATTGTTTGTTCTTATAAAATTTGTATCTTTGAAGGATAAGATTCTCTTCTTTACCAAAACGAGTTTCTAATCTTGTTATAGCCTCTTTAAACTCATCAAAGTCAGCTTGTGACCCTGCAGGTAGAACTTGTGGTAAGTATCTGAACAGACGCTGTCCCTCTTTACCCAACGTGGTCATTAACAAAGCTTTTTTCCGTTTAGGTGAATAGTCTTCACTATCTAAAGCTTCAATATAATTATAGAACATGACTATCCAGTCTTCCCAGGCTATAGGGGGATTGCCTGGTTCTGACAAAAATTGAGGAGGAAGAGCGACATTGATCGCTTGAGCCATGTTCATATACTACTAGCTGGGTAAAGAGAATCAAGTATACCAAGCAGTAATGTTAAAAGAGGTTTAAAATAAATGCTTACTTCAAAAGAGAAAGTCTGTGGCAAAGAAACGATGTTTATTGCTCAATCAGGAGCATTTCCATGGAGATAAGTAACATCACAGGCAAATACCAACAAATGACCAAATGTGGCGTGCGTGTAATACCGGATCACAGCGGGGTCGATGCACAAAAGAAATGTGCCTCAAAGACACATCAGGTGTGCTGACGTTTTCGCTTACAAAAACAACAAGTGATGGACTGAATGTGGATCAATGTCACACACTCCCCCAGTCAAAAGATCTGGGCCCAAATCCATCGTTTTTTTGCACTCCACACCACCCTGGGTTAGACAATGGCGATATGCAAATCAGCTCTGACCCTGTTGCCCCATGGGAACAGTCCAGTCCGAACTACAAAAGCCATGTCCTTCCCAGAACGGAATCAAGCATCCGAGGACCGGACCGGTTTCGAGGTAACACCTCTCTTCAGCCCGGCTAGCTTGATTCCAGTGGTGTGGAGTGCCTGGGACCCACGTCTGGGCATCCCCAGCGCACTTAGGGCGGCAATTGCAAAACCAACAAGTGATGGACTGAATGTGGATCAATGTCACACACTCCCCCAGTCAAAAGATCTGGGCCCAAATCCATCGTTTTTTTGCACTCCACACCACCCTGGGTTAGACAATGGCGATATGCAAATCAGCTCTGACCCTGTTGCCCCATGGGAACAGTCCAGTCCGAACTACAAAAGCCATGTCCTTCCCAGAACGGAATCAAGCATCCGAGGACCGGACCGGTTTCGAGGTAACACCTCTCTTCAGCCCGGCTAGCTTGATTCCAGTGGTGTGGAGTGCCTGGGACCCACGTCTGGGCATCCCCAGCGCCCTTAGGGCGGCAATTGCAAAAACAACAAGTGATGGACTGAATGTGGATCAATGTCACACACTCCCCCAGTCAAAAGATCTGGGCCCAAATCCATCGTTTTTTTGCACTCCACACCACCCTGGGTTAGACAATGGCGATATGCAAATCAGCTCTGACCCTGTTGCCCCATGGGAACAGTCCAGTCCGAACTACAAAAGCCATGTCCTTCCCAGAACGGAATCAAGCATCCGAGGACCGGACCGGTTTCGAGGTAACACCTCTCTTCAGCCCGGCTAGCTTGATTCCAGTGGTGTGGAGTGCCTGGGACCCACGTCTGGGCATCCCCAGCGCACTTAGGGCGGCAATTGCAAAAACAACAAGTGATGGACTGAATGTGGATCAATGTCACACACTCCCCCAGTCAAAAGATCTGGGCCCAAATCCATCGTTTTTTTGCACTCCACACCACCCTGGGTTAGACAATGGCGATATGCAAATCAGCTCTGACCCTGTTGCCCCATGGGAACAGTCCAGTCCGAACTACAAAAGCCATGTCCTTCCCAGAACGGAATCAAGCATCCGAGGACCGGACCGGTTTCGAGGTAACACCTCTCTTCAGCCCGGCTAGCTTGATTCCAGTGGTGTGGAGTGCCTGGGACCCACGTCTGGGCATCCCCAGCGCACTTAGGGCGGCAATTGCAAAAACAACAAGTGATGGACTGAATGTGGATCAATGTCACACACTCCCCCAGTCAAAAGATCTGGGCCCAAATCCATCGTTTTTTTGCACTCCACACCACCCTGGGTTAGACAATGGCGATATGCAAATCAGCTCTGACCCTGTTGCCCCATGGGAACAGTCCAGTCCGAACTACAAAAGCCATGTCCTTCCCAGAACGGAATCAAGCATCCGAGGACCGGACCGGTTTCGAGGTAACACCTCTCTTCAGCCCGGCTAGCTTGATTCCAGTGGTGTGGAGTGCCTGGGACCCACGTCTGGGCATCCCCAGCGCACTTAGGGCGGCAATTGCAAAAACAACAAGTGATGGACTGAATGTGGATCAATGTCACACACTCCCCCAGTCAAAAGATCTGGGCCCAAATCCATCGTTTTTTTGCACTCCACACCACCCTGGGTTAGACAATGGCGATATGCAAATCAGCTCTGACCCTGTTGCCCCATGGGAACAGTCCAGTCCGAACTACAAAAGCCATGTCCTTCCCAGAACGGAATCAAGCATCCGAGGACCGGACCGGTTTCGAGGTAACACCTCTCTTCAGCCCGGCTAGCTTGATTCCAGTGGTGTGGAGTGCCTGGGACCCACGTCTGGGCATCCCCAGCGCACTTAGGGCGGCAATTGCAAAAACAACAAGTGATGGACTGAATGTGGATCAATGTCACACACTCCCCCAGTCAAAAGATCTGGGCCCAAATCCATCGTTTTTTTGCACTCCACACCACCCTGGGTTAGACAATGGCGATATGCAAATCAGCTCTGACCCTGTTGCCCCATGGGAACAGTCCAGTCCGAACTACAAAAGCCATGTCCTTCCCAGAACGGAATCAAGCATCCGAGGACCGGACCGGTTTCGAGGTAACACCTCTCTTCAGCCCGGCTAGCTTGATTCCAGTGGTGTGGAGTGCCTGGGACCCACGTCTGGGCATCCCCAGCGCACTTAGGGCGGCAATTGCAAAACCAACAAGTGATGGACTGAATGTGGATCAATGTCACACACTCCCCCAGTCAAAAGATCTGGGCCCAAATCCATCGTTTTTTTGCACTCCACACCACCCTGGGTTAGACAATGGCGATATGCAAATCAGCTCTGACCCTGTTGCCCCATGGGAACAGTCCAGTCCGAACTACAAAAGCCATGTCCTTCCCAGAACGGAATCAAGCATCCGAGGACCGGACCGGTTTCGAGGTAACACCTCTCTTCAGCCCGGCTAGCTTGATTCCAGTGGTGTGGAGTGCCTGGGACCCACGTCTGGGCATCCCCAGCGCACTTAGGGCGGCAATTGCAAAAACAACAAGTGATGGACTGAATGTGGATCAATGTCACACACTCCCCCAGTCAAAAGATCTGGGCCCAAATCCATCGTTTTTTTGCACTCCACACCACCCTGGGTTAGACAATGGCGATATGCAAATCAGCTCTGACCCTGTTGCCCCATGGGAACAGTCCAGTCCGAACTACAAAAGCCATGTCCTTCCCAGAACGGAATCAAGCATCCGAGGACCGGACCGGTTTCGAGGTAACACCTCTCTTCAGCCCGGCTAGCTTGATTCCAGTGGTGTGGAGTGCCTGGGACCCACGTCTGGGCATCCCCAGCGCACTTAGGGCGGCAATTGCAAAAACAACAAGTGATGGACTGAATGTGGATCAATGTCACACACTCCCCCAGTCAAAAGATCTGGGCCCAAATCCATCGTTTTTTTGCACTCCACACCACCCTGGGTTAGACAATGGCGATATGCAAATCAGCTCTGACCCTGTTGCCCCATGGGAACAGTCCAGTCCGAACTACAAAAGCCATGTCCTTCCCAGAACGGAATCAAGCATCCGAGGACCGGACCGGTTTCGAGGTAACACCAACAAATGACCAAATGTGGCGTGCGTGTAATACCGGATCACAGCGGGGTCGATGCACAAAAGAAATGTGCCTCAAAGACACATCAGGTGTGCTGACGTTTTCGCTTAGATAAGCATTCCAATGACGCTGTCAACTTTGTTCCGGTGACACCGCTGCTACTCTTGTTATCGAGATGTCGACAACGTCGCTGCTTGCGTTTCAGTGACGCTGTCGCTGTTGCCACTTGCGTTCCAGTGATGCTGTCGCTGACGTCAGACGCTGCAGCTGGCGTCGCTTGCGTTCCAAAGATGCCGTTACAAACGCTGTTTGTGTTTCAATGACGCTGCCGCTTACGCCGCTTGTGTTTACATGCGTTAGAGCACAGTGTGAGTTAGCGTTGCTAGGTAACTCACCGTGATTCATGCGCGGCGGATGAAATGACGTCAAAGTCCTTTCGGAAATCTTGGGACAACGCGAACATCCAGAAACTAACTTTTTCTTTTAGTTGTTCATCACTGAAGCGGAAACGATGTCGGTGTCCTGGCTGTACACACGGGGTTCTTGAGAGGCTCCTTGATTTCTTGGTTCTACCGCACTGTAGGGTTTCTGTTGACTGCAGCAATACACGGAGAGAAGATGGTTGGACACTCCACAAGTCCAAGTCGCCAAATGTTATAAATGAAGAGTTGACTCCATAAGCTGGTAAGTGAAGTAGAGGTTTATTTGCAGTACAGGTATAGGTAGAACAGCCTCCCCGTCCAACCACAGCTCCAACTGTCAACCAGGCAAAGGAGAGCTCCAGAACTTAGAACCTACGGAGGAATCTAGAGTGCTGGCGCAAGAAAGAAGCAAAGCACTGTACAACACTGTGATTGTGTAGATGTCAATAAAAAGACTTTTACCTAGACTCATAATGATGACCAGTCACCTTTCAGTTACTAAGTGCTGTTTTCTGAAGAGAGACGTCTGCCCAGATGTTGTTAATCTACTCGTGATTTTTCTGCAGTTGGAAACAAGCACCCTACATATTCAAATATAGGTCAAATGAGGTGTAACACATCGATTGCTTTCTTGTCAATAACATTTTCTTCCACTATTCATGCAAAATCATGTTTACAGCAAATACATTTTTCTAAACACAGCAGATAGTCCAAGAATGGTATCATTTTTCAGAAGAATTGCACTCATTAGGCCTGCCGAATGTTAAAGAGTCTCCCACTTAGATATGCACAGAATTAAGAGATATTGTCAGCACTGTTAAGCTTGACTGTTTTTTTACTTAAAGTCCGTAGCAGAACCAGTGTACGGGCTTACAGCTTCAGTGGTTCTTCAAGTCCCTGCATTGTAAACATAACTGGACTGCACAGAATAAAAGAAGCGCGCCTTTTATTGAAAGAAGTATATTACACGAAGTGATAATAGGTAGGATTCTTTCTTGCTGAGTGCATCAATATATTTATTTTAGATACGATTCTTTCTTGGTGGTAGAAAGGACAGAGTTAACAAAGTGATGCTTCTGTTCTTCCATTCAAGACAAAATCATTAATTGTTGGTAAATTCGATTTTGACAACGTTGAATAGCATCTGCAGAATGTTTGTAGTTTGTTTTCTTAAACATGCATATTTTCTGTAATGTTAGATCGTCTTTTTTCTATGTATGTTAACATGTGAGATGATAATGCTAGAGAGCATGCTGCATACGTTTCTTGTTGCATCAAAACTCAATTAACCCAGCAACATGGTGTATTTTCCAGTGTCCGTGGCCCTTTTATTCTCAGAGAGATCGGAGCTGGGAATTGGAAATATGCGCATTTCAGAAAGATGTTTACGGCGGGCTGCATGTGCAATGGGATGAAAAGGTACATGAGAGGGAGGCTAGTGCTGTGCACACGGGTATGGACTCTGTACTGCACTGAAGGTGCCTTTCTGGGATGCTTTATGCTCCTGACTTGCAGATGGGTGGAAAGCCGCTCCTTGGGGCGTCATGGATATGTGGGGCTGTCGTCTTGCCTACGTAGATAGTGATTCCATGTTGTGCATGAGGACCAGAGTGGTGCTGTTATTGTGCTTTTACTATGCTTAAGCATTAGCTAAGAGCAGATGGCTAGATGGATGGAATCATGGATGGATTGTGAGGAGTCAGTACTGTCTGGCCAGTGCATGCTCAGGGTTGTTGCTGATGCTGTGTTGTCGTAAGCATGTAGCTCTACAAACATATTGGCCAAGGACAAAGATATGAGACTAGTCTTGAATGTGGGCACCCACCAACTTTGGAGCAGTGAGCATAGTTCCACATTGATGAAGGGCCTAGAGAGTGCCATCTTCAAGAGATGAGATGCTGCATTACTTGTAGCATGCCTATCGAGCCACGTAGGAGCAGCAGAGGAGAAACATAAGAACGAGCATTATACAGGCAGCCGTGGTCTACCTTCCCAAGAGTGGCCAACGAGTGACCATTAAATGTGCTCTGAGGAGTGCACTCACGAGTGGGGGAGGAGGACACCATAGGAAGAGGCATAATACAGTTAAGGGTTGGCACTTTGAGTCCTCTACGAAGTACGTCAGCAAGTGATGTGGGAGTGAGAGAGGAGTTTACACTTCTTGACTGACTTACGTGCAGGGTGGATGAAAGCTGGCCCTCTCCTTTGCACGGTCAGAAGAAGGTGATGTCAGAGTCCTTGGGTAGAAGCAGTGAGACTCCATCAGTGTGGGCCCAGCTGTGATGTGTCGGTGACTGTAAAACCCTAGATGTTTGTGAGACTCGATGTCTAGCACGTAGACATGGAATAGGAGAGGAATGAAGGGTGGGCACGAGTGGGACTCCAGTCAGGAGTGACCCCACTGAGGCATGGGGGTGAGCGGGTATCTTGCAGTGAGCGAGAATGATTGAGAGGGAGCTGGTGAGCCTCCATTGAAGTGTGAGGGGCCAGCGATGAAGGGAGCACAAGAGCAGGAGAGTCTGCAGTGTAAGCAGGCCGGGGGCGTTAATGTTTGTAGTGAGATCATTGGTTTGAGAAGTGAGACTTTTGCAGCGTGAGACGTTGATGAGAAGAGGGCATGAGCTCTCACATTGATGTGAGAGGCTCATGGGAAGTGTGGCAGGCCTGTGTGGTACCGCAGAGTCATGCACGTCCATGGGAGGGATTTCACAGAGAGTGAGGCCCCTCTGTATGTGTAAGAGGTTTGGAAGCAGGGCCTGAGGTCACTTCGGTGTGAACCCCACCAGTTCCATGATAGGGGGAGGTTTCTTGTCAGAGGTACGGATTTCAGAGAGTGAGGGGCTCCTTGTCTTTATGCATGAGGAATATGCTGACGTCTCCTTGTGGCGTGTTTCTCAAGCCCCGGGATAGAGGATTCTGCTGCCCACTGCTGAGGATTTCTCAGAGTGAGTGAGTTCCTCCTGGCAGTGCGGAGCAAAGACTGAGGTCTCCTTGCAGCCGATCTCAGCAGTCCCAGCGTGAGGAAAGGTTCCTGTCCAATGATGAGGTTTTCAGAGTATGAGTGAGTTTTCTGGCAGTATAAGTGAGGGATGTGGAGCAGACAAAGACTGAGGTCTCCTTGCGGCGGATCTCAGCAGACCCAGCCCAATGATGAGAAGTTCAGAGAGTGAGCTCTCTGCAGTACAAGTCCGGGATGGAGAGCAGGGACTGACCGAGGGCGCCCCTGCGTGAGGAGCGATTCTCATATGTGAGCGAGTCCCCAGTCTAACCCAGGGATGGCCACACTGAGGCGGATCTCCGCAGCCCCAGACTGAGCTCTGACAGCTCCTTCCTTATCGGCGCTCCTCATCTGCCCCTGACATCACACGAGCCCGGAGGATGGAATTACAGCCCGGACGGAGCTGGGCCTCGCCTACTGCGTCTTAATTAACAGGAGCCCGCTGGGGCCGTCCCGTGAGCGCTTCCTGGCGGATCCCCAGGCGGGAGAGCGCCCGAACCAGGGCTGAGCATCGGCCCTTCTCCGGGGGAAATAGAAACCTGTGGTGCGCGCGCACCACAAAGGAGCCGAAAGCGAGAATCGAAACCAGTGGAACGCGTGCACCACAGAGGAGCAGGGGGGGCGAGGAAGCCTGTTGTCTGTGCCGCACGCCGATGCGCGTCCTAGACATGGACGGGAATGGGCGGAGCAAAGGTGGGACATGCGCCCTTACAAGAGGTCTCGCGCTGCGCGAGCTGTGCTGCGCTCTGCAACGCTAGGCGAGAGACCTAAAAATGAAAAGATGTGCTGTGCCTGAGGCCTGGGGCACTCAGGCAATGACTGAGGAACTTTGAGTCCAGCAACTACTAATTTTCTTAAGGAAACCTTTCACACTGGGGTGCTCCCCTACCATTTCAAGATGAGTTAGCTGGGGCTTGACACCTCCATTTTTGGAGCTCATTTAGCAAGGGGCGCCTTGGTGCCCAAAGCTTGTACTTTGGGTGCCCGCCTGGATGACATTATGAGAGTGACGGATTGGTCTTCAGAGTCCACTTTAAGAATCTCTAACTCAAACTAGTGACACCATTAATGGCGTTATCAGGCTTGAAAATTCAAATTATTCAAATTATAAAATGTTCGACCTATTGTAAAGGAAAGTTTTTTGTTTCTATACAGTCAATGGAGGCCAGGATTGTCCACCCATACAGCAATGGATAAATAACTGCTGCCATCTGATGGTTAGAGTACGACGAAATGAGTATTCTAGTGTGATGCTATGTATTAAGGAATATCTGATATCATGTAAATTAATTAACCAACATCGTGATTTTAGGATAATAGTTCCTTATTTGCATGATAACAGAGATTATATATCTTATATCCATATATATAAATATTTCCTTGGCTGTAGGAACCAATCAGAGTAAAGAAGAGGGTAAATCCAGAATTGGATGGCTACTTCATTGGCAGAAAGAGAAAGTACTGTCTATTCTAGAAGATAATATACATGAACTAGTTCTACTATGGCTGTTGAATGAAATAAAAGGAGGATAAGGCATAATCCTCGCCTCAGTGGCCTTAATAGAATTGAAATTTCTTATACGATAGCTAGGAAATGTTTTATTCGAGGATAGGGAGTCACATTTATAGTCAAATGAGACTGGGATAAAAAAACATTGTAACAGGAAGACATTGATAGGCACTGCTACAGGGATACTTAGGCACCGGACAATGAATGTAATCACTGACAAATAGACAGGGGATAACATTACTCTAATCAAGCTTTGGCTTACAGGAAACTACAAAACAATACAGATTTGTGCTGGTCTAACAATTCACTACACAGTAAGGCCACCATGGAAAAGGTACACTATCAAGTAACTTACAATGCACAATGGGAGAAAAGGACAGTGAAAACACAAATGCAGAAAGGCACCACACTGTAGTCCATCAGTCATCTTAGACCTGCACCTGTTTCTCCCAATCACAGCTCTAAGAAGCCATAGCAATTCAGAAATCTCCTCGAACCGGCCTACACCAAACTGCTCCATGTCTGTAGCTGGGTAAGCAGACAAAATATCGATTTCAAAATATCGACTTCAAAATATAGAATGGACAAAATATCGAATGGACAGAATATAGTCATAAAAAATATCGTTTTTAAGGTAAGTAATGTAATAACGAATTGTAAAAATATAGAGAGTCAAAATATCGAAGTATATAATATAGGTTATTAAAATTATCGAATTTTTAATAATATCGAATTTTTTATATTGTTTTTTATGTTATTGTATGTGTGAAAAGTGTGTATTTATGTTATAATTTATTTTAATGAATGAATTTTATGTTATTTAATTTTGCGTAATTTAATTCTGTAGCGGGTTGTGGGTTTATAGGGCAATAGGGTGGGAAGTAATTTAATTATAATTAATTAAATATGTAAATTTATTTATTGGTATTTATTTTGAATTGTTAATTAATTTTTATTTGGTAATTAAATAAATGTTTATTGCCAATTCATTTTATTTAATTGGTTAATTGATAATTATGTTAATTTTACTAATTTATTTTCTGTAGCGGGTTGTGGGTTTATAGGGGAATAGGGTGGGAAGTAATTTAATTATAATTAATTAAATATGTAAATTTATTTATTGGTATTTATTTTGAATTAATTGTTAATTTTTTAATTTCTAATTAATTAATTGTTAATTTGTAATTAATTTGTATTAATAGGTAACTAATTGTAATAATTTATTTTAATTTTTGTTTTTAATTGATTAATTATTATATTAAATTGGTAATTACTTTTAATAAATTTTTTATAGATATTAATATATCTATTTTTTTAAATAATATATGAAGTATTTACTTTCCCTACTGTTGCACTCACTGGAGTGGGAATAGTAATTTTTACCCCTACGCTATCCAACGCTTTCCCTTCTGTTGCACTCTCTGGAGTGGGAATAGTAAGTTTTACCCCTAAGCTATCCAACGCTTTCCCTACTGTTGCAATCTCTGGAGTGGAAATAGTAATTTTGACCCCTACGCTATCCAATGCTTTCCCTACTGTTGCACTCTTTGGAGTGGGAATAGTAATTTTTACCCCTACGCTAACCAACGGTTTCCCTACTGTTGCACTCTCTGGAGTGGGAATAGTAAGTTTTACCCCTACGCTATCCAACTCTTTCCCTACTGTTGCACTCTCTGGAGTGGGAATAGTCATTTTTACCCCTACGCTATCCAACGCTTTACCTACTGTTGCACTCTTTGGAGTGGGAATAGTAATTTTTACCCCTACGCTATCCAACGCTTTCCCTACTGTTGCACTCTCTGGAGTGGGAATAGTAATTTTTACCCCTACGCTATCCAACGCTTTCCCTACTGTTGCACTCTCTGGAGTGGTAATAGTAATTTTTACCTCTACACTATCCAACGCTTTCCCTACTGTTGCAGTCTCTGGAGTGGGAATAGTAATTTTTACCCCTACGCTATCCAACGCTTTCCCTACTGTTGCACTCTCTGGAGTGGGAATAGTAATTTTACCTCTACGCTATCCAACGCATTCCCTACTGTTGCACTCTTTGGAGTGGGAATAGTAATTTTTACCCCTACGCTATTCAACGTTTTCCCTACTGTTGCACTCTCTGGAGTGGGAATAGTAATTTTTACCCCTACGCTATCCAACACTTTCCCTACTGTTGCACTCTCTGGAGTGGGAATGGTAATTTTTACACTTCCGCTATCCTACGGTAATAATATTGCATATTTTTTATTTATATTATGTTACTATATATATATATATATATATATATATATATATATATATATATATATATATATATATATATGTTTTAATAAATATGATTGTCATTTTTTTTATAACTTTAATTAATTATTTAATAAGTTTAGTGTAACTTAAGTATTTTAAAGTGTATTTTAGTTATTAATTTTTAATATTTTTTTAATTTAACATTGTTTTTAAGAAATTCGATATTTTTACAAACTATATTTTTTTAAACGATATTTTGGACTCGATATTTTAGTACTTACCTGTTTGTAGATAGAAACTCGATATTTTGTCTGTCGATATTTTGTCGCCGATATTTTTGGTAGTCGATATTATGTCAGTGATCCCTGTAGCTGATCTGAGTCAGAATATGAATTCCCAATCTTATAGGGTTGGCACAGTATCATTAGTAAAATCCTCAGTTCTTTAGTGCAGGAATCACTGTGCCAACTTCTTCAGTATTTGGTATGGGACATTAGTAGAGCTAAATGAATGAATGAATGAAAGAAAGAACAGAGCTTGTAAAGTGCACAGCTACTCCAATCAGGAGTGTCCCGTCGCTAGAGGTTCACGCATGACTGCTCAAAAGGCCGACTTAGCTCTTAAAGAGGCAGGTTTTCAGCTGCTTCTTAAATGATGTCAGATCAGTATTTGCTCTCAGTGCTGCCGGTAGTTGGTTCAATGCTTGAGCACCCAGGTAGCCGAAAGATTTGCCACCCCTGCGCGCCAGATGTATCTTAGGGATGCAGGCGAAGTCGGAGGAGGATGATCTTAGCGGTCTGATGGGTGCTTAGTGACAAGCAGGCTTTCTGAGATATACGCCACCCTTGCCATGGAGGGCTCGGAAGAATATTACCATGGCCTTGAATTTTATCCAATCCTTCAGTGTAGGGCCATATTAGACCTGGGTTTCAGCCTACAGATCGCCCTGGCCGCTGAGTTTTGCACCACCTGGATGTGCTGGAGGAGGTAACCCAGTAGGCCTAAGTGAAGGACATTGGCATAGTCTAATCTAGACATAACCAAAGCCTGAACCACTATCTTTCTGGAGTCAGGTGGAAGGAGCAGGAGGATTTTTTTAAGCATGCGGAGTATGCCAATACAAGTTCCAACCAGGGCCTGAACTTGGGATCTCATAGAGAGGGCGTTATCAACGTAGATCCCCAGGTTTTTAACCGTGGTTTGGGCAAGGCTTGGAGGTGGGGGAGAGGGGGAGGGGAGGAGATTCCTCCGGCCACCATAGACTTCAATTGCTCACAGAAGGCAGACTAAAGAATCAATCTCAGATTTGTGAGGGTTGCATTTAAGCTTCAACCATTTAAAAACCTTTGTGAGATAAGAGCTATTCGCGTCCCAGTCAAAGTCTGCACCTTTGTCGCAAAAAGAGATCAGCTGAGTATCGCCAGCATACGAAGATATCTTGGCGCCGTTTGCCTCTGCCAGGGGAGCTAGCGGGAAAATATATAGATTAAAAAGAGTCGGGCTCAGGATAGAGCCCTGTGGAACTCCAACCTCCATGTTGGGCATGGGGGCTGCAAAAGGGGGGTCCATATTTCCTGATTGCTATCCATCCGGAAGGATGTTATCCAGGCTAGTGCCATACCCCTATGCCAATGTTCCTCAGTCTATCGAAAAGCATCACATGTGGCACTGTGTCGAACGCAGCCGACAGGTCAAGTAGTATAAGAATCGCTCTGCCGCCTGATCCAGCTTTTCCATAAGGTGCTCCATCACCTCCAACAGAGACCAATTAGGGTACATGAGAGTTTGATGTAACAATGCCTTGACAAGGAATTTGGCTAACACAAGGAAAGAAATATGACAACAGAAGAAAACAAGCATTTGCAATGCAATAGGTCTCGCATTAGGAAAGTTTGAGCTATTGGTATTGTAAATGACAAATTTTTTATTTACGTTTTTTTTTAAAATAGCGAAATTAATAGCTTAGTTATTTACAATGCCAATAGTTATAACTTTCGCAAATGTGACACGTATAGCATTTGTAATGCAACATGTGTTGTATTACAAATAACAATGGCTTTTAATTTTTTTTCAATAATTAATACTTAAATAAAAGTTATTGTCATTTATAATGGCAATATCTTAAAGTTTTGTAAATAACTTTTGTGAAGATTATGTTCAGTGTATTTTATTGTGCCGAAAATCCAAGAACAGAAGTGAAATATTGACATATTTTTGTTACATTTGTAATAAAGCTTGAAACATTGAGAGAATATATTTGAACCAGGCGTTGAATGGTTGCACAGATTGATGCTGTGGTGGCGCTGAGTGTTGTTGTGATGGCGAACAAGTGATGCTGTGGCGTTCACTTATGCTGTGGTAGCGCATAGTGATGCTGTGGTGCTCTTGAGTGATGCTGTGGTGGTGCGGAGTGATGCTGTATGCTATGCTATGTTTATTTTTGCTATCCTATGGTTTGTTTTGTTATGCTATGCTGCGTTTTGTTATGCTATGCTATTATGTTTTGTTTTGCTATACTATGTTTTGTTGTGTTTTGTTAAGCTTTGCTATGTTTTGTTATGCTATGCTGTTTTGTTATGCTATGCTATGTTTTGTTGTATTTGGTATGCTATGTTTTGCTATGCTATTATATGTTTTGTTTTGCTATACTATGTTTTGTTGTGTTTTGTTAAGCTATGCTATCTTTTGTTGTTGTTTGATATGTTTTGTTATGCTATATTTTGTTATGTTATCCTATGTTTGGTTATGTTATGCTGTTTTGTTTTGCCATCCTATTCTTTGTTTTGTTATGCTATGCTATGTTTAGTTTTGCTATCCTATGCTTTGTTTTGTTATGCTATGCTATGCTTTGTTATGCTATGTTTTGTTATGCTGTTTTGTTATATTATGCTATGTTTTGTTGTATTTGGTATGCTATGTTTTGCTATGCTATTATATGTTTTGTTTTGCTATACTATGTTTTGTTGTGTTTTGTTAAGCTATGCTATCTTTTGTTGTTGTTTGATATGTTTTGTTATGCTATATTTTGTTATGTTATCCTATGTTTGGTTATGTTATGCTGTTTTGTTTTGCCATTCTATTCTTTGTTTTGTTATGCTATGCTATGTTTAGTTTTGCTATCCTATGCTTTGTTTTGTTATGCTATGCTTTGTTATGCTATGTTTTGTTATGCTGTTTTGTTATGTTATGCTATGTTTTGTTCCGCTATGTTTTGTTGTGTTTTGTTATGCTATGCTATGTTTTGTTATGCTATGCTATGTTGTGTTTTGTTATGCTACGCTATGTTTTGCTATGCTTTGCAATGCTATATTTTGTTATGTATGCTATGTTTTGTTGTGTTTTGTTATGCTATTCTATGTTTTGTTGTGTTTTGCTATGTTTTGTTATGCTATGTTTTGTTATGCTATGCTTTGTTTTATGTTATGTTATGCTATGTTTTGTTATGTTATGCTATGTTTTGTTATGTTATGCTATGTTTTGTTATGTTATGCTATGTTTTGTTGTGTTGTGTTGTGTTTTGTTATGCTATGCTATGGATTGTTATAATATGCTGTGTTTTGTTTTGCTATGCTATGATATGTTATGCTATGCTTTGTTATACTTTTTTGTAGTGCTATGCTATTTTTTGTTGTGTTTTGTTATGCTATGCTTTGTTGTGTTTTGCTATGCTATGTTTTGTTATGCTATGTTTTGTTTTGCTATCCTATGCTTTGTTTTGTTATGATATGCTATGTGTTGCTATCCTATGCTTTTTTTGTTATGCTATGCTGTAATTTGTTATGCTATGTTTGTTATTTTATGCTGGTGAGGGTGTGTGAGTGTGTGAGTGTGGGTGAGGAGGTGTGAGGGTGAGGGTGAGGGTGTGTGAGGGTGAAGAGGTGAGAGGGTGAGGGCGTGTGAGGGTGCGTGAGGGTGAGTGAGGGTGTGTGAGGGTGTGAGGGTGAGGGGAGTGAGGGTGTGTGAGGGTGTGAGGGTGAGGGGAGTGAGGGTGTGTGAGGGTGAGGGTGAGTGGGTGTGTGAGGGTGAGTGAGGGGGTGTGAGGTTGAGGGGGTGTGAGGGTGAGAGGGTGAGTGAGGGTGAGGGGGTTTGAGGGTGTGTGAGGGTGAGGGGGTTTAGGGTGAGGTGGTATGAGGGTGAGGTGGTGTGAGGGTGTGGGGGGGTGAGGCTGAGGGTGTGTGAGGGTGAGGGGGTGTGAGGGTGAGGGGTTGTGAGGGTGAGGGGGTGTGAGGGTGAGGGATGTGAGGGTGAGGGGGTGGGTGAGGGTGAAGGGGTGGGTGAGGGTGAGGGGTGCGAGGGTGTGAGGGGGTGTGATGAAGTGTGAGGGGGAGGGTGTGGGGTTGTGAGAGTGTGAGGGGGAGGGTGTAAGGATGAGGCGGTGTGAGGGTGAGTGAGGGTGTAGGGGTGTGCGAGGTTGAGAGGGTGTTAGGGTGAGAGGATGAGAGAGGGTGAGAGGGGGGTGAGGGGGTATGAGAGTGTGTGAGGGTGAGGGTGTGTGTGAGGGTGAGAGGGTGTGTGGGGAAAACCTGCATGTGGTCACACTCTGGAAGGAAAAACAATATTCCAAGAGGAAATGAAGCCACTGGGCTTGATATGGAATCTGTGGCTAAAATGAAGTTAAAAGGCCTCGGGCAGTGAGTCTGGCTCTTAACACTGAGGAAAATCGAGGAACACCTGGGGTCTTGGTTTTTAGGAAAGCTACCCTGCTGGAAGAGAGGGGGTTTTGTTTGTAGGGGTAATTGATGCAGTGTGTGTTCACTACGTTAAGGAACATATTGCTGATTTCTAACATGTTGCAGTTGAAATTGATATAAGCATTAGTGTTCCTTTGCATGTGTTCTAGATATTTTTACGCGCCGGTCGATCCACAAATAGGAGCGGTACTAGAGATTGTGTTTTTCCGTCTTTAATCAGTGAAGCGATCGGATCAATATTTTGCAGAGCACTTCTAACACGTGCTTAATAACAGGCAGACTCCGATTGCATTCAGTGACTGGGCAACGAATGCCCCTTGAAGACGGGCAGTAATGCGCAGTGCATGAGATTACATGTACCCCCCGCTGTTTGGCGGCTTGGTGAGGGCAGCTAAAATGAGACGGCGCCATTATGAGCACAATGCACGTGAGAATCAGGGGCCGCCCACACTAGAATTACCTCATTAGGAAACGATGAAAATGCCACTTAGGAATCCACTCACTGCAGGCGACTCACTTAGCAAATATGATGAGGTAACAGACCCGGTCTGCTGCGTGTTATCACTGCGCCGAGGCCCGTGCATTGAAATAGAGCAGGTGTTCGTCACCTTTACAAGATGAAAGTAACATGTGCGACAGTGAAATTGACAACGCTAAACAGAGCCTATTTTACACACGTATTTAGATGAGACATTCTAGCTTCCAATAAAAAATAACGTGGAAGGCTCACGGTCCACCCACCCGCACCACTAGGCCTGGGAGGCAGAATTCAGAGTGAGCCTCTTGTTTATCCTTGCGCTGAAGGCGAGCGGGGAGCAAGTTGCTGCGACGGGGGCAATTCAGCAGCCAAACTGGTTGAGGGGTAATGAAACTCCCACCGCTGGGTGAGTGGGTCGGGCCTCCAGGAACAGTACCCACTTCACACAGGTTCAGCAGGTTGCCAAAGTCAAAGAAGAAGCGCGCGGCCTACGCGGACGGACAGCCGGTGCCCTGACGCCACGGGGTCAGCCGGTCGGGGGAGCGGGAGCACCGGGCCCGGGGCTCCCGCAGCCCCGCCTGTCACTGCGCGAGGACAGGCTCAGCGACGCCGCCTCCAAGAGGAAGCAGAGGGCACTGGGGGATAAGCCGCCAGGCCGCGAGGAGGGGACTGCAGCGGGAGAACGAGGCGGGGGTAGCGCACCAGGCTCGGGGGAACGGAACCTGGGGGTGTCGGGGCTCAAGAACCGCTTCGCAAAGACCGAGGTCTTCATTATTTTACTTTCTCTGAGTCGAACCACCAATATGAAAAAATAAGCCTTGTAGGATTTGTATGACAGGAAAGTTCCTATTATCCCTAATTTCATTGTTTTAATAGAGTAGCAGCCATGATGTGTAAAAATAAAAAATAAAAATAAAAACGGAAGTCAGGCACTTTTGCCTGAGACGGGGGCGGGGCCTGCAATCCAGCAGGAAGTCCCGCCCGCCGCCACAGCCGCCGCCGCCGAGGAAGAAGTGGAGCGATGAGACATTGAACACGCCGAAAGAGCCCGGTAAGTGGTGGGAATGGGGGTCACGCGCGTGTGTATGTGTCTGGAGTGCGTGTGTGTGACTGTGGGGGAGGGGGGTGTGTGTGAGCGAGTGTCTGCCGTGTGCCTGCGCTCGCCTGTGTGTGCGCATGCAGAGGGGTGGGGGGTGGGGGGTGGGGGCTGCCTATATGTGAAGCGCTCTGATACCTGATTCGGTTCGGGGCTGGGAAATAAAAAAAAATAAAAAAAATAAAAAAATAAAAAATGCTGAGTTACTCTGCGCATGCGCGGGTGAGACGCGCGCTCCCGCGGTGAAATCCGCGAAGGAAACGCTCGTGTCAGATTGGTGTCCACTCTCCCAATAACGGGCAACATTAGGTCTGAAGCAGACTCTCTCAATGCTCACGCATTGAGAGTACGTCTGCTCGACCTAAAAATGACACATAATTTGGGAACATGATTAATCAATCAAGTTTATTGCATGAATCACACAGATTACAATAAAATCCTCATTTCATTGTCAGCATAAAAACGGTGTATAAAAGATGGTTAAAATATGTTAAGTGAGGGGCATGGCCAAGATGGCAGTGAGGTAGGAAGCACCTTCTAGAGCTCCTTCTCGCCGTCCGCTGGAATCAGCTTCCTCAAGATTCTAGGGGAGTCCTGATAGCCGTTCACCTTCCTGGGGAACTCCCCTGTGCCTTCTACGCCCTGATACCCGTGGCGGGTGGCCGCGGACTCCAGGTAACAGCGGCCGAGGAGAAGTGCGGCCTGGCCCGCCTGGACCACGTTGCGGCGGCGGCCTTGATTAAGGGGCGGCCCCTACAAGCGGCTGTCGAGGCCGGCTCCCTGGACAGAGGCCTGCACCACGGGACCCGGAGGACATGCGGGTCGTGCACCGTCGCCCCTGGGGCTGTTCGCCGCCTGTTCCGGGACCCTTGAAGAACGGCTGCCTGAGGTGCCGCAGCTTCATCGGCGTGGGGGACTGGAGGCCAACTGGGAGCCCGTGGAGTTGTGTGGCACGTCCGCCATGATCGGCGCGGACGGAGGTGAGCTTCCTCCTCCCTCGAGCCGCGGACGGAGACTCCGGCCCGCTGGCGGCAGCTTCGATCAGCTTTTGGACACCCGGTGGGAGCAGAACCTGCGGCTCCATTGAAGGTCTGGTGATGGAGGAGCGAGCGTTTTTGCGACCTATAGGGCCCGGGGACATCTCGCAGCACTGCTTAGCACCAGGGCATGCATATCCGCAACTCTGAGGGGAGAAGCGAGTGCACGACTGCGGCAAGCGCTTATCGAGGGGCCTGGGAGTGGGGAGGGCGCCGCCGGTGGACAGAGACCTCCTGGACCTCCTCTATTGTACTTCTTCACCCGCGGCGCAGCACAATCCCCGGCCTACATTTTGAATTGGGCAGCCGGCCATCCCTGAATGTGGGCCTGGGAGTGGAGGAGACAACACAAACTGCACCTGGGGCATCTGCATGTGAGACAATTGAGGGGACAATAGAGGGCACGGACGCTCTGCATAGTGGCCATTTACCCCCCACGCAACAACAGGTGCGCACACGAGTTACTGATCTGGACCCTCAGGAGGCGAAGCACACTGCTTTTGGTGAAGCGGCATTCCCGCCTGGCTCCCCTGGGACACACAAACTCCTCATCGGAGGGGACCCACAACGAAGCTCTACTGCCTCAAGCTTAACCTATGCACGGTGCCCTGTGCCCTGGACCGGCTGTGTGAGGGAGCCCAGCACCAGGCCCGCATCGAAGAGAAAAGCGGGGTGGTACTTGAGTGATGTTCTGGCGTGTCAAGAGGGGGCCTAATTGACCTGTCTGGCCGTCGCAGGTCCCTTACATGCCCAAACATAGGTCCTGACAATGGTGGGCTGACCCTGGTGGCGACAACTTGATAATGGCCGCGTAAGCAACGTCACATACCCGCACCAAGTGGACCCTCGCATCTGTGATTGTGCAAGGTAGTGAGTCCCTAACAGGGAACGCAGGGAGATCTTCCTTGCTCAGAGCATTCGGAAAGAGACAATCGAATCTAACACGACTGGAAGAGGGGGCTGACCGCCCTTGCGGGGCATCGAGCGCTCACCGGGGGTGACCACACATCGAAGCACGCACGAGCATGTCCTCATCCAGAACGAGGAAACAGAAGCCCCTGAAATACATTTTTGGAAGAGCTCATTCCATTCCCAACTTGGCGACTGCTACACATAAGATGGCGGCCCAACAGCAATCCCCTGGCATGAGTGACGAACCCATCACTAAGGCCTTCTTGGAGTCGCTCTTTAACACTCTCAGAGCTGATATACAGACTGTGAAAGTAGACCTGACAGCCAAGATAAAGGAGATCCACAAAGATGTTGATGACGTAGGAGAGCGAGTGGCCACGTTGGAAGACAAGAGCGATGCTACGGCGACCGAAATGGCCATGCTACAACAGGAAATAATCCGCCTCCAGGATCAACATCTGGACACCCAAGTACACCTCGAAGATCTGGAAAACAGATCGTGTAGGCATAAAATCAGAATCCGTGGGGTCAAGACCTCAGACGACACCAAAGACCTCTTTGCTTACACAGTGGGCTTGTTCCGACATATTTTGGCGGTCCCCCACAGCACAGAAATTTTCTCGACAGAGCACACCGAGAGGGTCCGCCGCGCGTGCCCAATGACCCCCCGGCAGACATTTTAGTGTGTCTACAAGACTTCAAGTCTAAAGAAGCCATCCTCTCAAAAGCGAGATCTCTTCATCCTATCTCCTACAATGGGCACGCCCCGGTGCTTTATCAAGATCTAGCCTTGATTACCTTGCAACGCCGCCGCCAATTCCGCCCAGTGACGGAGCACCTTAGGCAACAGGGTGTTCAGTACTCATGGGGTCATCCATTTCGCCTTATATTTCGATTAAATGGCAAACTCCACCAGATGCATTCGCTCATTGACTCTTGCCGCCTTCTGGGCTTAGCAGTTCCTAGCGAGGACGACGACAATCAGAGCACCAACTTAGGGCCCGAGATCACACCCTCGGGGTGGCAGCGTCAAGGCCGATGCCGGCGGATTCGGAAACCAAACAAAGCGGACATAGCAAAGAGCCAGCAAGATGCACTAGCTTCTGCAATGGAGGCCCTGGCTGGGGCGAGCCAGACAGCTGAATGACCGATGGATGCTGTACACTTCCGGAACTGGCTCCCTGATAAGTGTCAGACGGCGGGGGGAACAGGATCCCTTCCCTTGGTCACACCACGAGCCCCGCTATGACGACCTCATGGACAGCCCAGGACGGCGGACATTACCTCTGGAACTTATCATTTTTCCTTGATCCCCTTCCCAGTTTTGCAGCTGAGACTTTTACTGAGACGGTGTTTCTTTGGGGGTTTTATTTTGGTTATGGGTTCCCTCATCCACCTCCTTCTGTTGCCCGTTTGCACTCCTTCAGTTTCTGCGCCATTTGATTATCTTACCGACACTCACTCATCCCCATAGGCAGCAAGGTATATCGCACTTCAGCCCACTCACTGTCCCCTGATGCCATGTGACTCACTTAAAATCTTTACGCTTACCGTGAGGGGCTTGAACAACCCAATTAAGCGCAGAGCGATCCTTAACTATCTTGAGCAATCCAAGGTAGACATATGCCTCTTACAAGAGACACACCTTCTCTCTAAAGATCACTACAGGTTGAAATCCCGGGCTTTCCCAATACAGCTGTTCTCCTCCAACACGTTTAAATCAGTCGGAGTTGCCATACTGGTCTCCCGCTCCTTTCAGGGCAGGGTCCTCCAGAGGGAGGCTGAGATTAAGGATCGCCTGCTCACATATCAATTCTCCTTGGGTGGGGTGACGTTCGTAGTGGGTTCCATTTACATGCCTAATGATGGGCAGATCAAATTCCTCCTCCAAGCCCTTCGAGAAGCCGCCGCAACTGCGGACCGCCACTTATTATTAGGTGGAGACCACAACGTTGTTTTTGACAATGACCTGGACCGCTCCTGCCAAAGAACACACCAAGCAGGGGTACTTACATCCACGGGACGGCCCATCTCCAGGATTTGGAACTACTCGATCTCTGGCGCCATCTTCACCCACACACCCGTAGTTACACCTCCTATTCTGGGGCACACAAAAGGTATGCACGGCTAGATTACTTTCTCTGCACTTAGGGCCCATGCACTAAGCGCTGACATTCTGACAGCTTCCCTCTCGGACCACTGCCCTGGCCTCTTTTCTCCTGCCGGCTTCGGAGCGACCCCTTAGATACTGGCGCTTGCGTGACACGCTGCTACACCACACAACTGTAATCGAACAAGTCCAGAAAGCTATCACAGATTTTGTCGCCCTTTGCGCTAACCCAGATACTTCTTTGGCGACACAATGGGGGCGTTGAAAGCGGTCATACAGGGGGTATTCACAGCCATATCTGCAGCCGATAACAAAGAGAGGAGCCGCAAGCGGGCAGAACTCACTCAGAGAGTTTCAGAGTTATAACAGATACACCAATGCACTGGTGCTTCCGTTGCCTGGCGTCAACTATGCGTAGAATGTAAGCACCTTGCTGCCTTGCACCAAGATAGGGCCAAGTACGCGGCCCTCAGGCTTCGCCATTCCTACTATACGGGGGGGGGGACAGATGCGGCCGTTTATTGGCCAACAAATTGCGGGAGGCTAGGCAGAGATAGGGCGTCCACACATTCCTGACGCTGGGGGGCAAACCGGTCTCCGATGATGCGTCCATAGCAGAAACGTTCCGGGACTTTTATGCTTACCTCTACACTGGGGATCCTCTGGATAACCAAACTAGCGCTAACTATATAGCCAAAGCTCATATGCCCACTCTGACACAAGCTCAGGCTGATCACCTCGATAGGGCAACACAGATGGAGGAAGTTATCTCTGCAATTTTGCGCCTTAAGCTGGGCAAGTCACCGAGCCAGGACAGCTACACGGCTGCCTTTTATAAGGCTTTTTGCAGCCAATTGGCCCCCATCCTGACGGCTTTGTTTAATACTTTCGAGCAAGCGGGAGCCATACCTGGGGAAATGCTAGAGGCAGCAATAGTTGTTATCCCAAAGCCGGAAGGACAGGACGTAGTGCGTATAGGCCTATTTCTCTTTTAAACATAGACATCAAGATATACACCAGCATCATAGCGGCTCGTTTAGCTCCATACATTGCCCAGCTGGTTGAGCCGGACCAGGCGGGCTTTATTCCGCAGAGGCAGACCAGCGACAACACTAAACGCCTTCTGCTTTTGATTGAGTTGGCGTCCCACACTCAGGAAGAATACATGCTCCTGGCCATCGATGCGGAGAAGGCCTTCGATAGGGTGCACTGGCCTTACCTAGAGATGGTCCTGCTGGCTGCTGGCTTTGGTGAGAAGCTGCGGACCCGGATTTTAAATTGCTATTGATCCCCCATGGTGGCGGGCCGTGTTAACAGTCATACATCCTCCCGGTTCCCTATTGGGAGGGGCACTAGGCAGGGGTGCCCTTTGTCACCCCTCCTGTTTGCACTTTATATCGAACCCTTGGTGCTTAGACTCTGACAGCATCCTCTCATAACTGGGATTAAATTTGGGGGAGATGTCCAAACCGTAAGCCTCTATGCAGACGATACCCAATCACAGCTATGTGCGCCCACTTTTTTGAACTGTACACTTTTGCTTAAGGGTCGGGCTTTAAGATCAATATGGACAAATCCATAGCCCCCAATATCTCCCTCTCCCCGCACACTCTTACCCACCTGCAAGACGAACACCCGGTGTTATGGGCATCGACCGCGGTTCCCTACCTCGGAATCCAACAGGCTCCCACTATACCGGCTACCTCTGATATTAACTACTCCAACCTTCGCATCCATATTCGGAAGGTACTCAATAAGTGGAAACATTGCACGATATCCTGGCTAGGACGGATCGCAGCTGTCAAGATGACCATCCTCCCCCAAATCCTGTACCTTTTTCAGACCCTTCCCCTTCGGCCCCCACGGGGTTGGATCCAACAGACACAGGCGGATCTGTCGCGCTTTATTTGGCACGGGCGTAAGCCGAGATTTCAACATCAAGTTGCAGCTTTTCTGCCGGAGAAGGGGGTGGGGGTGGGAGTCCCTGACATCCAGCTTTATTTTCACACTGCCCAACTCACTGGTAGAGTGGCACCGCCTGGAATCCAGAAAACACTGTCTGTTCCAGGACCAGGCGGTAGCGGGCAGGCCATTACAGGGGGTGCCCTTTCTTTATAAAGACCATATACCTCTAAACCTATATGCCTTATACATCACGAGTACTATAATGGATTCCTGGGACTATACGAATGTCTCCAACCAGCTGACCACCTTCCCGTCACCCCTCACAGCGCTATTTGATAACCCCAAGTTTCATCCTGGCACGGTTGATTCTGCCTTTAAGACATGGCGCTCTTCTCCCTGTAGGTCGCTGGGCCACCTCTTCGACATGGACGGTATAATCCCATTCTCGCAGCTCAGGGAGGACTACGGCCTCCCGGAATTGGAGCGTTTGCCATATTTACAAGTCTGGCACTGGGCACTGCATCCAACTGTTAGACCGCAAGCACAGCGTCTCTTGACACCGTACGAAAAGTGGCTAGTAACGTGCACCTCCGACAAGTAAATTATCTCCGACTTCTACAAAATGCTGCTGACCACTACTACACACACACATACAATGCAGGCCGCTCCAGATGGGAACAGGACCTGGGGAAACGTTAAGCCATAAAGAATGGGAGGGCATTTACCATAGGGCAAGACACTCAGCGTACGATATGGGCCTCACAGAGACCCTGACCAAGGTTGCCACTTATTGGTACTACAAACCTGAGCGCATACACCACTTTGACCAGCGCCGGAGTCACTGGTGTTGGAGAGAATGTGGGGAGGTGGGTACCCTAGAACACATCCTCTGGAGCTGTCCTGTTATACAACCGTACTGGACCCAAGTCGTCGTCGACGTAGACTTACACCTTGAGACACAGCTCCCACGCTTCCCCTCATACATTCTCTTGGGCCTGCCCAATTCGCTGATATATCCACTTAAATCGCGGAAGGGACGATTGATTGCTATTGCTCTAGGAGCGGCGACACAAAACATCCTGATCCAATGGCGCTCTACCCGGCTCCCGACACACACCGGTTGGCTCCAGCGATTATGGTCAGTGCTGGGCATGGAGAAACTTACTCTAACGTTGGCAGGCAGAGGGTCTGAATTCCCTGAGTTGTGGCGACCTTTCCTCACTCTGCTAGTGTCAGAGTTCCGGGAGCTAACATGCCCTCGGTATCAACGACTCCTTCGCCTTCCAGATACACAAATTCCAGACGCCGCTCCTAAATGGACACGTAAACTTAGACGATAAGCACTAGCCTATCCCCCATTTTTCCCTTTTATTGTTCAAGGTGGATGAGGGAGGGAGGGGGCTGGACCGGGAAGGGGTGGGGGGTCTTCGTAAATGTTCTCTTTCTTTATTAAGTTTGAGGGCCCGCTCCATGCTTATTACCTTTAGTAACGATACTTATTGTGACCCTGTGGATTTAACGGAGCCAAGAGCCTTGTTTTTTCTGTCTGTTTTAAAAATCAATAAAAGATTTAAACCTAAAATATGTTAAATGCAAGACCCTAACATTTTATAGACTAACAGCCAGATTCATGAAGCAAAATTGCTATCGCAATAGCTGCGAATTAGCTATTGCGATCGCAATTAACAGTAAAGCAATTCATGATGTGAAAAACACAGAAATTGCGAATTCGCAAAAATAAAATAGTGAAATCGCAAAATAAATCGCAGAATCTAGGAAGAACCCCTATAGCGATTCGGAAATAGCGAGAATCCATGGATTCTGCGATTTGTTTGCGATCTCGCTAAATAACCGCTAACGCAATTTATGACAATTCGCAATTTGCGAAAAAGCAGAAAATCGCTATTTGCGACGTGCAATTTAAGGAGAACCAAAAGCAGGTGGTAACCATTAGGGGAAATAATTTTTTTTTTTTTATTCTAACGGGCCACAGGTGCAGTCCTGAACAAACACACTTAAGGAAACACAGTAGGAGCATGAGGACACTCACAATGCCAGGACTCTACATGGTGGTCAGGCGGCGAAGGCTCCAGGCTGCAGCACGGAACAGATGCAGGATCCAGGAGCGAATATTCCGCCAGCGGGTCACCCTTCTGGGCCAAACTGCGGAGCAAATATACTCCAAGTACCACCTGAATGGGGCAATGATCATCAAGCTGATCCGGGACCTAGACCCCATGATGCAGCACCCAACAAGGAGGGCCAATGCCGTGCCCACCCATGTCCAGGTCTTGTGCAGCCTGCACCTATTGGCCTCCGGAAGCTTCCAGGGGATAGTCGCTGTTGCAGGGAGGATATCCCAGAGCACCATGTCCCGCTGCCTAAGGAGTTTCCTGGAGGCAATGCTGACCCGGCTACACCACTACATCTCATTCCCGACCACCCAACAGGACTTGAATGAGACCACATGTAATAGGATGCATTGACTGTACCCACATCCACATCTGCTCACCAGCACAAACGGAATACATGTACCGCAACCGCAAGTCCTACCACTCCCTCAATATCCAGATGGTGTGCAACGCTAAGACTTACATCACGGACATAGTGGCACAATACCTGGGGAGCACACATGACTCCTTCATATTCCGGCACAGCGGCATTCACACACGACTGGCCAGGGGAGACTTTGGCGAAGGACACCTACCAGGTAAGTACACATGCCCCCAAATAGTACACTGTGATCATGTAGCTGCGCAGAACAGGCACTCACCCTGTGCTCCTTTCATTCAGGTGACAGCGCCTACGGTCTCCGTGAGTACCTCCTCACCCCTTACCTCAACCCTGCAACACCACAGCAACGGCGTTACAATGCTGCACACATCCGCACTAGGAATTGCATTGAGAGGACATTTGGGCTTTTGAAGAGCCGCTTCCGCATACTGCACAAGACTGGTGGGGCCCTCAAATACGAGCCTGAGGTCTGCTGCCGCATCGTGGCCGTGTGTGCAATACTCCACAACATTGCTACCAAGCGCAGGATACCTGTTGAGATATCTGGCAGTGAGTCGGAAGGGGACAACCGCCCATCTGCACATGCGCGTCATGCACACGGGGAAAATCCTGCTGAAGGACACAGACGCCACAACCAAATCACAAATAACAGTTTCAAGTGCACCCACTCCCCTCACCCAACACTTCACTCATGCATGACAATTGAAATAATGACATGAGTCTGATGTACTGTTACTGAATAAATATTATTGTTGTATTCACAATAATATTGCAATATTTACAACAGAATGATTTGAGGTGTATTGAGTCATACATCTCCTTTTTAATTTTTTTAGGGCATGCTTGTCTCATCAGCATGGTCCTGCATGGTGAGCACAAATTGTCAATGGCGCCTCGGCCCGACGCTCCGAGTTGCCTCACAACCTCGTCCTCCGCATTTGCCCGTGAGGCAGCAGTGGGCCTGGTGCTGCGGCAGGGAACTGTCACCAGTGGCAACGAAAGGCTGCTGTGGCTAGAGTTTTCCTCACTAGCGCCATCCCCCCCACCTGCCTGGCCATGGCCAGTTGCCTGCAGACCCTGCACTGCAGTGGTGACCTGCTCCAGTGCCCTTGCGACATCCTGGCAGCATTGGACAATTTGGATCTGCATGGCCAAAGATCTTCGGGACAGTTGTGATGTGGCGTTGCCGATGATATGTTTAGAGCACGTGTATGCCGAGAGGCGTGTCAGCAGCTGGCGGTGGCGGTGCCGGTTGACGTCCCACTGTGTCAACATGGCCTCTGTGTTTGCCTCCACTGCAGTGGTCATTCTCTCCATCCTGTCAGACAGTTGGCCCACATTCCTCGCTGTCTTGTGCAGCTGCAGGTGAATGGCTGCAAGATGTCGTCCCTGCTTTTGGTGAATGCGCAGCATGCGGCGCTCTATTGAGAGACCAGGTACACGCACATTCACCCCCCTCCTGCCGGCGCGTGGTGTAGTTTGGCGCCGCTCCCTGACCAGTCCGCTGGACTGTGTTGTCACAGTGTCGGTGCGTCGTGTTGTTGTCCTGGCTGCAGCTGGTGTTGCCAATGCCACTGGCATGGCTGTCACAGTGGACGGTTGTGGTGCGCCTGTTGTCTCTGAAGTTGCAGGTGGTGCTAATGCTGCTGGTGCTGGTGCTTGCCCTGATGGTCGTGCTTGAGGGGATGGATGGATGTCTCCCTCAGAATTCTCATCAATTTGCAGCCCCTCACTGTCAGTGCTGGGATCTTCTGCGCCACCTGTGATGTAAAGTGGACGTAGATTAATGACATGTATCTTGCACATGGAAGGTTGCTACATGCATGCAGGTTGGCATTCCCTGACTGGCTGTTGGATTGACTAAAACAGGAATGGCTGTATGGGGCTGAATGTAAATTGTGGTCAGACTACATGTCCCACAATGCTATAGGGCTTTTCTGGAGTGCATGGCCTGCATGACTGGGGTTTCTAATGTGTAGCTCTGGGGTCATGGCCATTGTTAGGGGACAGGGTCGCAGTCGCATGGCACTTACCTTGGGTGTCGTTGGTGGGTCGGGAGGAGTCCAGCCGGGTTACCCCCAGGCATGCCTCAGGTTGCAAGGTGTCCTCAACACGGTCCTCCAATGGGGTGTTGGGTGGGACTGTGGGCTCTCCTCCTCCTGTTGCGACACGCTCACCCAGCCTCTCAGCAATCCTCTCCTTGGCACGCCCTCTGAGGTCGTACCACCTCTTCTTCAGGTCGTCGATGGAGCGCTGGGTCACTCCCACAGAATTGACTTTGGCGCGGATGCGCAACCAAATGCAACGTTTGTCCGCCTCTGGCACCCTCCTTGAGTCCTTCCCAAAGAGTCGGTTGTGGTCTTTACTGACTCCCTCAATGAGGTATTCTAGCTCTTGTTCCGAATATTTAATTTTGCGCTTTCTCCCTGTGGAACTGCTCACTGCTGCTTCCTGTGACATTTCTGCAGTGGGGTGTCTCCTGATTTCAAGCTGGAGGTGGTGTGGAGTGGAGCTCTGGCCAGTGCTGCTTCAAAATCAGGCTCTGTATGCAGTATGAGGGAGGGAACTGCCTGCTTCCTGGTTGTGATGTCATCACTGTGCTCAAAATGCGACTTCCCGTTTTTGCGATCTCGCTATTAGCGAGATCGCAATTTGCGATTTCGGTAATAGCGAGATCGCAATTTCTACATGGAAAATTACTGATTTTTGCAATTTTTCTGCGATTTAGGGAAAATCGCAATCGGCATTTGCGGCCGATTGCGATTCGCATTTTTTAAACGCAGATTTTCATGAATCCCATTCTGCGATTTCTAAATTGCGATTCTGTATTTCTCGCAATTTAGAATTCGCAGAAAATGGGTTTCATGAATCTGGCTGTTGGTCTAAAAAATTGCTAATCTAGTGATAGAGGTATTATCTTTAATGATAAAACAGTATCCGACAGCCTCTGAGGTAGATCTTATTCTAGGCATCATTAAAAATCGGTCACCAATAAAATGGCCTTAAGTTCAAAACTCTCTGGCAAATGTATAATATATGTATAAGGCTTTCCGCTTTGTATCCACAAAGTCGACAAGCACACACTTAGGGAACATGATTAGAACATTGTATTTGGAATAATGTCAAGTCAGGTTGGCATGATCATGTTGACTAGCCCAATTACATCTTACAAAGGAGCAGGAGACATACACGATACACTTTAGTTTACTGGTTGTAGGTGAGGGTCTACTTTCTGAAGCTCTGCCTGACTCACCTGGTCTTCCAGAAGCATGATCCTTCTTAGCAAGAGACTGAAAAAACAGGTTTATTTCAGCTGCAAACATGATAATGCACGAAGACTCGACTACATTCAGCTATCCTTTACAGCCATGTAACCTCAATCCTCTTGAAGATTAAGTGAGCTGAAATGCAAAAAAATCATCATTGACACCACGTTTGAATGTCTAAGTTTCCTCACTCATCACCAGAACTGCAGCTTTCAAGCGATTTTATAATCACCCCAAAAACGAAACCTATTCTGGACAAGTTTTTGGAGCATTTCGTTTTTGGAGTTGAAAGATGTATGTTAATCTAGGGGCAACTAGTGCCAGACAAGGGGTCACACCGTATCAAAAATGTCTGGTGAAAATGCTTGTCTAGCAGGATTACTGGAAGGGCAAAGATCAAGATGATGATAGCCACAATCTGCAGGCATTGGGAAACTAGTCTGCTCATTCGACACATCATGGACAAAGGCGAATTATCGAGAAAGATCTATTCTTCAACGACGTAGCAGAAAGACAATGAAAAACAGCACAACTGAGAATCTAATCGACGGAACAAAGAGAAGAGAAAGGGTAGGTCAACTCGGATAAAATAAAGAGTGGAAGGGGACAATGCAAGAAAACAAACAAAAAAGATTAAGTTTTTGAATACGTGCATGCATAGATGGGAGAAAATTGCACATGATACTAAAACGGAAATAACTCAACCTTTAAAGTCATTTAAACAGCCGTTCTACATACTATATCTAATTATGAACATGGTATCACCTACATTGATGTGACAAAACATATGGTGTAATGCCACTATCCTATAGTGCAGTGTTCTCAGGACAGGTCTCCAATGAGGTTTAATGATTAGTAGCTGGCACGGTTTCCCTCCTATTCATATGTGAGAGGATGGCCATGGGGCTTTAATACCTTACCTTCAGCAGGTCCACAGCCGTGCCAGAGAAGTCACAGCAGTAAATCAAGAGCCCAGGGTCACTGCGGAGAGCAGAAACCCAAACCAAACTAACATTTGTGGGATTATTAATATCACAAGGTACGGAACATCATATAACCATGCACATAACATATAATAACCAGCCATATGCCAAGTAACAAAGCAAATCTCAGATCATAAGCGGCGAATGGCAAGTAATTAACACCAGATTGTAAGGGCGACAGGAGAAGGCCCGGAGCTGGACTACCGCGTGGCGTTAATAACAGCCTGGAAATAAACAATGCAAAATATAATCAATTGTTTTGTAATCTAGCCTTGATGGATTCTAGAAGGAACATGCTAAACTGTGGAGAAGTCAATTCGTTCGGACCCTGGAACGTTGATGAGTTGGTCCAGACATTTCTGAAGATCTGGTACTCAGGAAAGGAATACAGGGAAAACCGAGGCCAGGACACACGAGTGACATTATAAATATGCTGAGGCATACGCTGGCTTCGTACTATAGCCTCACTGGAATACATTTCAGGATAGGTAAGAAGAAATACTTTGATTCTCCCACTAATCCCACAAGGAGACAATGATTGTGTGTGTTAAAACTGTTAAGAGTCCAATATGTAGTTTCAATGATCACCGTTTTGTTTTTCCTTGACATGCCGAGAACGGTTCCTGTATAACCTACAATTTATCATCATCTTTTATTTCAACAAAACAATAAAATGTGGTTTAAAAAAAATCATGGTTAGACAACATCATACTGTAGCAGGTTGGGAAAGTATTATTGCTTAAAAAAACACGTTTCAAGCAACACGACATAAATGCAGTCATCATGTGCGCCATCTGCACCCTAGAATCAACCTACTTTGCTTTTAGGACCTGTTAACTGTCTCCTGGACTTACTTCTGTGCTGTTGCTTCTTGCTGCTGAGAGTATTTGATATTACCCCTGACAAAAAATGTTAATTACATGTGAAAATGTAACAACTGAAATACATTGCGTTAAATATCTATGTAGGATAACTGCAGTATATCCATTTTAGTAATTAGCCAGCTATTAGTTGGGATGATTTGTATATTCTAATTGGTACTATGTCCGAATTTGGTACTGACAAGTATACTCTGTACATGTCATTAGTGGTAGGATTCCAATTATCCACTATGGACAGAAAGATATTCTGCTTGCTTCTGCAAATCCTAAACCTTGTCTCTAGAGAAAGACCCAGTAAATTCCGGCCTAAACAGCAAGTGTATGTATTCATAAAAGTCGATAAGCGCTATGGCCTGTTGGGCCACAGAAACAAATCAGTCTTGCTCGGCAGCGGCGGTCTTAGCCCAGACCAGGAGGCAGCCGCGGTCGGTAGGGGAGTACCTACTGGGGCGGTGACGTGGGGAGGGGGAGGGGCAGGGTGGGGTTAGTAATGTATGGATAATGGAGGTTTGCAGGTAAGTAAACATTTAAATAAATCAAACGAATTTCGTTGCGTGCACTACAGTGCGCGCAACGAAATTTGTTTTATTTATTTAAATGTTTACTTACCTGTAAACCACCATTATCCATACATTACTAACCCCCACCCTGCCCCTCCCCCTCCCCACGTCACCGCCCCGGCAGGTACTCCCCTACCGACTGCGGCTGCCAGGAGGGCAGGGTGATGTAGAGGGAAGAAGAGTATGCAGCATATCCTGGCAGCGGTTTCAAATTTCTTTCCACAGCTCCTGAGCGCCTCAGACATGAATAGACACCGTATAGCTAGTTTGTCAGTATTTTTTCCTCTTTATTTATAAATACAGACAAAGAAAAATAAGTTTTCTGTCTGTATTTACATGTAAAAATCAGTCTAACGGAAAACCGGGAGCCTTAGTCATGATCCAGTGAATAAGGTAGCCTGTGACAACAACCTGCAAAACTTATGACCCTATTAAGAGTCGGGCGGCCTGCGGACTTCCAGACTCATGGTGGCGTTGCTGCAACGACGACTAATTACAACTCGGACAGTAGGACCGCCTTAGGGCCGCCAGCTCTGCCAGGGAAGCACTGCTCCCTGATGTAGGAGCGGCGGTCAGAGGTCGCAATATGCTTGGCGGCATCGCCACAGTCACGCCAGCATATTATGAGTTTCCACAACAAACCAGGTGTTCATGGTGGTTCCACCACCATGAAAACCTGGCGGAGAGGAAACAAAGGGGGTCCTAAAGAGCCTCCCTGTGACTCAAACATATGTGGATGAACACACGGCATTACATGTGCCCCCCCTGTGAGTATGCAGATAGGTTCCTACACAGCATGGACTTTCAAGTCCATGCCGCGCAGGAACCTTGTGAGAAGTTCCTATTGCAGTGCCTTTTTCAAAGACTGCGCCGCATTTGAAAGGGCACCGCAAGAGGAACTGCCACGCTGCCCGCCCGATCACTGCAAAGGAGAAATCTGGCGAGCAAGGGGGCAGCGATCATCGGCAGAGCAGTGGTTTGCATCGCCGCGCCACCGCTCTGATGAAAGGTCGTAATGAGGCCCTCAGTATCATCCTGGTTCCTACAGATGGTGTAAGTGCACAGGTCTTTAGGACTTGGACATTAGTATTGTAGTGTGGTTTATGGGCCTCTTTCTGCGTGCATGTTAAGTTAACATGGCTTATTGGAAGTTTAAACACCATTTTTTCTTTTTGCTGCTTTTTGCACACAACACTGCTTCGCTGTCTTTGCTGAGTTAGCTTTATCGAAGGTCTATACATGAGAAAAGGGTTGGTTTTCGACACCTCTAGATATACATCGTGTCCCCAGTCTGTACAGTGAGAGCTGAGCCACCAAGGTTATCATAACATGTGAGCCTGTTTATCGGCGTGTCAGTGTAACACATTCTAGACACAACAATTTGGCAGCTGCAAGCAGAGTAGGATTCTGGCACCTTTATCATAGCACACTTGCCAGAATTGAACACACTTGGAAGATTCCAGGCATGCAGAGAGACTAACCGATCCTGATGTAATTTACACTTACTGAGCGGACAGGTAAATGGGGTCCCCTTAAGAAAGCTCAAGAGACCTTCTATAGTTTTATGATACATGGCTCCCAGATATGGAGGGTGCTTCAAATAGCCGCTTTTATCACCTGCTTTCACTATCATCGTAATATGATTCCTACTTTTGAATTATATGGAATTGTAACCATGCTGTCCGTATTATTCCTAATCATATGTATGCTTATGTTGATTAAAATACTGCGCTTGAGATCACGTCGTTAAAATAAACAATTTAACCTTACTGTGTCTCTATTTTACTCCTGTTGTGGACTGGTATGAACGTATAACAAAAGAGTTATCTCACTTCCCACCATTCCTAAGATGATCCTAAGTTGCATGTTCTAGGTTGTTTAATCATTGGTTTATTTGCTATAGGATGAAGAGCTAATGTGACACTGATTGCTAGTCTGGTAGGGGATTTTGGGTACTAAGGTGAGTTTTGGCACACCCTAATTCACTGAGGTCCTAAGTCTCTGTGCACAGTTCTGTGTTTGCGCAGAATCCCTGTTACATGGTGCCACCAACGAGTGACACTTGAGTAGTGCTTATATCAGTCTACAAAACCCTCACTATCTGACGGTAGTAACGGATTAAAAAAAACTACCTATATTTGCATAGGTTGTTTCAAGCTTGATCGTCCTCAAAGGTTTCTTCTTTGAATTACTACCCAGTTGTGCGTTATAGTATTGTATTGTACTTCTCTGTTACTGTTTCGATATGGCTGCGGTTGATATCCCGGCACACAGTTGTGTAGCTGTGCGTAATCATTTGCAGGAATACCTCGTTTCTCTAGAGGGACAGGCGGTGATTTTTGTAGTCTCTGCTGACGTGGCGTACCCGTTTGAGTTGTATTACTCATGGGTCACATTTCCCGTGGTGGATGCTAATTCTGGTGTTTTTCACACTTACACCCCGCTGATGCTCTTGCAGTGTACGCTCCATATCGGTTGGTAGAAATTCAGATTTCTGTTTTGGCAGCATGCCGTTGGTTTAATAGCTCCCTCCCACACGTTGTTACAGCGGTCAGACAAGGACTGTTGTCTATTCCAGGCGCTACTTGGCCTGTGTTGGCTGCTTACACCCCGCATCCTCAGGCAGGTGCTTTGACAGCCCAACAACTGCGACCCCTATATGCCTCTTCGGTTGCAGTTATTAGGGGTCTGGTTCACTACATTACTTGCAACCACCCGTGTGGGGCCCCGGGTGGTGCAGCGCATCCAGTTGGCGGTGGCGGACTTAAACTTAGTCCCGTCATGATTAATGCGGTCATGGGCAAGCGTCCCCAGGATAAGGAAGAAATGCTTTTTTGGCTTGCCGAGAAATGTGACCAACTGGAAGCAGTGTTCCCCAATACTAATGCTGTTGAGAAACACAGGATTCTCACAGTGAGTTTGCAGAAAGACTTAGTTCCTGACGTAACTGAGTGTACAACTTGGGGGGTGATTTTTGCAGCAGTCTATACTAGGTGCTTTGGCACCCCAACAATGACTGTTTTGCCCACTGTGATCAAGCGTGTTCAGGATGAGAACGGACCAGAGGCAGCAGTGGAGTTGGGTATGCGCCTCCTGGGAGCATTTGATATGGTACGTGATCTCGTCCTTGCTAATGTCAAAGGGGATGCTGTAAGTTTCCAGGTCGCTAATGCTCTTCGCGAGGTCCCCGATGCCGATAGACCCCGTCAGTTGCCGAAAATTATTACGGAGGCTTATAAGACCGTGGGCCGTAATAGTTTAGGTGTTAAGCCTTTCGCGAAGAAAGAGAAGCAACAGCAAACTCAGCAAGGGTCGTCCAATAAAGATGACCGCCCAAAAGTTCAAAAACAAAATTGGATTAAGAACGAAAAACAGGGGGAAGCAGCAGCAGAAACAGGGTTCCCGTCCCGCTTTGCCTACACCTGCCCTTGTTGAGCGTAAATATGATTTGCGCGATCACAGTACTATTAAGTTGCCTGATAGGTTTCAGGTTCCTTTACAACGTTCTCCTCGCTCTTTGCAGGAAACATTGGTAACAACCAACGGTGGAGGAGGCGGCGCCAGAGGTCAAGGTGCCCAACAGAGCCGTGAGCAGCTTCGTAATGCTGACGCAAAAGGCAAGCAGGACGAGTCGCCACGTCAAAGACCCCAGTTTCAGAAGAAGAAAGTTGCTGCTGTAACAGCCGGATATGCCACAGATAGTGAGAACACAGCTTCGGAATCTGACATGGGCTCTGACCCTGCTGGATAGCGCGGCGGAGATTACCATGATTCGGGAGGCGCTGCGTCCACTACTGAAGGTGACAGCATCTGACACCTTCGTTGTAGTTGAAACAGCAGACACTAGAGTGGCTCCCCCTGAAAAACCTTATGAAACAGTCCTTGTAATTGAAGGTGACATAGAACGTATCATTAAAGGGTTTTTTGGGGAAAATCTAACGACTACTTATGATATTTTGTTGGCGGAGGTCAACTGGCCCCCACCGTTTGTCTTGGCCGCTCCACAAGAGGAGGAGGTGATCCTCCCCGCTTTCGCGCACACTGTGCCGAAGGAGCAGGCGCTGCAGAAGATTGGCCTAAGGCGCTTGCGCCGGCGTTGTACCGTACTCATTGTGGATGGGACAAATTTTCCCCTCGACATGAGATCCCTTTGCGGTAAATGGCATAGCCACAACCCCAATACCCCATACGGCGTGAGGCGAAAGCCTCTGTGGCCAAAATCCTTGAACAATTGGAATATCAAGGTGTAATTGAAACGTCTGTGTCTCCGGTGAATAACCTGCTTTTTACTGTGACCATGCCGGATGGCTCGTACCATCTGGTATTGGATTACCACCACCTAAACTCACATTGTCGTACGTGTGCGGTGAAGAATACTCACAGCTCTGCTCTAGTGGATAGTCTTGTGCGTAAAAGGTTCAAAACCACGCTTGACATTTCAAATGGCTTCTTTGCACATAACTTGTTCCCACTTAGTAGTCAGTGGACGAGTTTTACCTGTGGCGGCAAACAACGCCAATTTCTTCGTTTGGCCATGGGCTACAAGAACAGTCCAGGCGTTTTTGCTGCCCGAATAGCCGCTCTGTTTGAGAGGCTCGACGCAGATGCATGTTCGTATGTGGATGACATTTATCTCACGGACGACGAATTATGGCCACATCTGTGCCGTGTTGACTGCATAACTTGCCGTTTTGCAGACTTTGGCTATAAATTCAACTTTGCAAAATCACACATTGCAGAATACACAGTGCTGTTCCTGGGCTATGAGCTCAACAATGAATGTAGAGGCTTGGCATCTCACTTCTTGGAGAAATGCACACTTTTGCGCGCTCCCACAACGTTGAAAAAGCTACAATCCTTACTGGGCTTTCTAAATTTTGGACGTACATACATTCCAGAATAAGAGTATCAAGCCGCTCTATGCACTGATACAACCAACTTTTTCCAAATCATGCTGGCTGCCAGAACATTCAGCCATCTTGCAATCTTTGCAGGCTGACCTATTTGAATCTAAGTTCTTGTCGACTCGTGATAACCACACCAACCTGGTAATAAGAATCGTACCAGGGGCGGTGGGTTTCACGTACCTCACTTTTAATGAGGGAGACACAGTTCTTATTGCTTACAAGTCACACCTGTACACTTCATCTGAGTTGCGGTTTTCCAGTGTGGTAAAGGTTTTGACAGCAGTGCAAATGGCGATTCTTAAGGAACGTGCACTGTCGCAGGGAAAACGCTTTGTGGTTGTTACTCCGTATCCTGCCTTGGAGGCAGTTACGAAGGCCAGTGTACCAAAATCCAAGGCTTTGCACCCTCGGTGGATGCAATGGGCTACATCCTTGACATCCCCGGATGTAACGTTCATTTTCGATTCCTCTTTGCAGACTCAGGAGTTTTTGGAGTATGAGTTTGTTCATCCTGCTCCTCTGACTATGCGCCCACTTGAGGATTTTCATTGTATCATTTACACTGATGGAAGTGCACAAGCGGCTACAGGTTCTGGACACGCATATTCGGCGGCCTGTGCAATTGTGGTTGGTCCGATGGTGAATTCAAGTCCGATGTCGTGCACACACAGACATTAAGTGACTGTACCGCCCAGTTAGCAGAACTACATGCTCTGATGCTTGCATTGGAGGACGCGGACCCCAGTGTGACTACTCTTATTGTGAGTTATTCTTACTACTGTGTACAGTCTATCCTTTTGGACTCGAAATGATTATCGTGACTCCAAACGTCGCACAATAAAACATAAAATGATCTGGGTTTGAGTGGCGGAGCTGAAAGAACGTCTCCCAATCGTTTTTGTAATTCATACTCTGAGTCATCAGCACGTGGGAGTTCACGCCGTTGGCAACTGTCTCGCAGACGAGTCTGCGAAGACAGCAGTAGCAACATTTGCAGTGGCAGCGGTTCCACGTTCCAAAAGTAAGATTGATGATGACATCTTGGCAGCTTTTGCCGCGAATGAGAATTGAGGTAATTCTCCTAAGGGTTTCCCTTCGAAGTACACTTATCACTTAAGTCCCGATAAACCCCCAGATTCATCAAACCGAAATTCTGCGAATTATAAATTGCGAGAAATACCGAATCGCAATTTACAATTCACAGAATGGGATTCATCAACAAATGCGACCAAAAAAAGCGATTCACAAACGGCCGCAATTGCCGTTTTTCTCAAATCGCTAAATAAATCGCAGATTCGGCCTTTTTCTGAGAATAAATAGCGATCTCGCAATTACCGAAATCGCAAATTGCGATCTCGCTAATTGCGAGATCGCAAAAACGGGAAGTCGCATTTCGAGCACAGTGATGACATCACAACCAGGAAGCAGGCAGTTCCCTCCCTCATTCTGCATACTGAGCCTGAAGTGGAAGCAGCACTGGCCAGAGCTCCACTCCAGACCACCTCCAGCTCAAATTCAGGAGACACCCCACAGCAGAAAATGTCCCAGGAAGCAGCAGGGAGCAGTTCCACAGGAAGGAAACGTAAAATCAAATTCTCAGAGCAAGAATTGGAATTCTTAATTGAGGGAGTGAGCAAAGACCATGACCGGCTCTTTGGGAAGGACTCAAGGAGGGTGCCTGAGGCGGAGAAAAGGCGCACTTGGATGTGCATCCGCGCCAAAGTAAATGCAGTTGGAGTGACCCAGCGCTCCATAGAAGACTTGAAGAAGAGGTGGTACGACCTCAGAGGGCATGCCAAGGAAAGGATTGCAGAGAGGCTGGGGGAGTGTGTTGCAACTGGAGGAGGAGAGCCCACCGTACCACCCAACACCCCACTGGAAGACCTCGTGGAGGACACCCTTCATCCCGAGGCATGCGTGGGAGTAACCCGGCTGGACTACTCCCAACCCACCCAAGAATCCCAAGGTAAGTGCCATGCGACTGCAACCCTGTCCCCTAACAATGGCCATTACCCCAGTGCTACCCATTAGAAACCCCAGTCATGCAGCCCATGCACACCAGAAAAGCCCTATTGCATTGTGGGACATGTAGTCTGACCACAATTTCCATTTAGCCCCATACAGCCAGACCTGTCCAGTGAGAGTCAATCCTACAGCCAGTCAGGGAATGCTAGCCTGCATGCATGTAGCAACCTTCCATGTGCAGGATACATGTCATTAATCAACGTCCACTTTACATCACAGGTGGCGGTGAAGAACCCAGCACTGATAGTGAGGCCCTGCAAATAGACGGCAATCCCGAGGACACCGAGGGAGGCGTCCATCCTTCCCCTCAACCAGGACCATCATGGCCAGCACCATCACCAGCAGTAGTACCACCACCTGCCCCTGTGGACAGGGCCACCCCAGCAACAACAGGCGCGCCACAGCCAGCCCGTGGGACACCCATGCCAGTGGCACTGGCAACTACAGCAGCTGCACGGAAGCAAACACGGTGCACAGCCACTGTGAGATCACAGTCCAGCGGACTGGTGAAGGAACCGCGTGACACAACACCACGCGCCGGCAGGGGGGTGAATATGCGGGTACCTGGCCTGTCAATTGAGCGTCGTATGTTCCGCGTACACCAAAAGCAGGCACGTCACCTTGCAACCATCCACCTGCAGCTGCACAAGACTGCACGGAATGTGGGGGAGCTCTCTGACAGAATGGAGAGGATGACCGCGGCAGTCGAGGAAACCACCCAGGCCATGTTGACCCAGCGGGACGTCAACCGGCGCCGCCACCGCCAGCTGCTGACCCGCCTGTCTGCGTGAATTGATACTTGTATAAAAATTGATACTTGTATAGCGCACTACTCACCCCCAAGGGTCTCAAGGCGCTTGTACGAATACCGCTGTGGAACCCATCCTGGCTTTCCCTGTGAGGTGTCCACTCCTGGGCACCCCCAATGTGGAGGCCAGGCATCCTTAGCGTTGTGGGGGCCGTTGTGGAGATTAAGCAAGCTATGCGTACACACGCTCGAACCACATTATTGATAACGCCACCTCCCAACTATCACGTCGCTCGTTGGCGATGCAAGTTCAAATGGTGCAATGCTGCCAGGATGTCGCTAGGGCACTGGAGCAAGTCACCACTGCAGTGCAGATACTGCAGGCGACTGGCCATGGCCAGGCAGGTGGGGGGGATGACGCAAGTGAGGGCAATTCAAGCCACAGCAGCCTGTCGGTGCCACTGGTGACAGTATCCCGCCACAGCACCAGGCCCACTGCTGCCTCACGGGAAAATGCTGAGGAAGATGAGGAAAGGCGACTGTGAGCGTTCGCCCGAAGGCGCCACTGACAATTTATTGTGTACCATGCAGGGCCATGCTGAAGAAACAAGCATGCCCTCCTCACATACATGAGGATGTATGAGTCAATACAGCTCACATGTAACTTGAGTAAAATGCCACATTATTGTGAATAAAACAATAATATTTATTCAATACCAGTTAATCAGACTCATGTCATTATTTCTATTGTCATGCATGAGTGAAGTGTTGGGTGAGGGGAGTGGGTGCACTAGAAACAGTTAATTTTGATTTGGTTGCGGCGCCTGTGTCCTTCAGCAGGATTCTCCCCGCGTGCATTACGCACATGTGCAGGTGGGCGGTTGTCCCCTTCCGACTCACTGCCAGAGATCTCTACTGGTATCCTGCGCTTGGTAGCAATGTTGTGGAGTATTGCACACACGGCCACGATGCGGCAGCAGACCTCAGGCTCGTATTTGAGGGCCCCACCAGTCTTGTGCAGTATGCAGAAGCGGCTCTTCAAAAGCCCAAATGTCCTCTCAATGCAATTCCTAGTGCGGATGTGTGCAGCATTGTAACGCCGTTGCTGTGGTGTTGCAGGGTTGAGGTAAGGGGTGAGGAGGTACTCACGGAGACCGTAGGCGCTGTCACCTGAATGAAAGGAGCACAGGGTGAGTGCCTGTTCTGCGCAGCTACATGATCACAGTGTACTATTTGGGGGCATGTGTACTTACCTGGTAGGTGTCCTTCGCCAAAGTCTCCCCTGGCCAGTCGTGTGTGCATGCCGCTGTGCCGGAATATGAAGGAGTCATGTGTGCTCCCCGGGTATTGTGCCACTATGTCCGTGATGATTGTCTTAGCGTTGCACACCATCTGGATATTCAGGGAGTGGTAGGACTTGCGGTTCTGGTACATGTATTCGGTTTGTGCCGGTGGGCAGATGTGGATGTGGGTACAGTCAATGCATCCGATTACATGTGGGAATTGCGCAATGTTGTAAAAAACAAGCTTGGTTTGATTCAAGTCCTGTTGGGTGGTCGGGAATGTGATGTGATGGTGTAGCCGGGTCAGCATTGCCTCCAGGAAACTCCTTAGGCAGCGGGACATGGTGCTCTAGGAGATCCCCCCTGCAAAGGCAACTACCCCTGGAAGCTTCCGGAGGCCAGGAGGTGCAGGCTGCACAAGACCTGGACATGGGTGGGCACGGCATTGGTCCTCCTTGTTGGGTGCTGCGTCAGGGGGTCTAGGTCCCGGATCAGCTTAGTGATCATTGCTCCATTCAGGCGGTACTTGGAGTAGATTTGCTCCTCAGTTTGACCCAGAAGGGTGATCCGCAGGTGTAATATTCGCTCATGGATCCTGCGTCTGTTCCTTGCTGCAGCCTGGAGCCTTCGCCGCCTGACCACCATGTAGAGTCCTGGCATTATGAGAGTCCTCATGCTCCAACTGTGTCTCCTTATGTGTGTTTGGTCAGGCCTGTACCTGTGGCTAGTTTAGTTTTTTTTTTTTTGTATTGACTTCATGGTTACCACCTGGTTTGGGTTCTCCTTAAATTGCGCGTCGCAAATAGCGATTTTCTCATTTTTCGCTATTTACGAGTTTTCATGAATTGCGTTTGAGATTATTTAGCGAGTTCGCAAAATATTTCGCAGAATCCTTGGATTCTCGCTATTTCCGAATCGCTAAAGGGGTTCCACCTAGATTCTGCGATTTATTTTGCAAATTCGCAAAATATTTTTTGCGATTTCGCAATTTTGGACTTTTTTATCATGAATTGCTTTTCTTTTAATTGCGATCGCAATAGCTAATTCGCAGCTATTTTGATCGCTATTTTGGTTGATGAATCTGGCTGAAAGTTCCTTATGTGAGAATTAACGACGTTGGTGACAGACTGATTTCCAACGCGGACCGCAGACAGGCTTTGATTACAGCTGCCCATGCCGGGATGGCTTCGGCACATGCCGGCCTGTCAGCTACTGTGTCTCTCCTTCAACAGTGATACTGGTGGCGGGGTTTGTATAAACAGACACGTGATTTTGTCCTTCAATGTGGCATTTTTCAGAAAATTAAGCCGCCTTCTGCTGCACGCCCGCACCAAACTCAGTTGTACATATCTAATAAGCCACTTGTGTGTGTTTATTTAGATCACTGCGGTCCTTTCTCCTCTGATACTGCGTATAAGTACATCTTAGTAGCAGTTGATTCTTGCACACGCCTTGTGTGGGTGTGGCCTCAAAGGAGCGCTGATACCAGAACTGTCTTAAGAGATTTGCACGTCTTTGTGGGAATTTTTGCATGTGGCACCTTCCATTCGGACCAGGGTCCAGCGTTCGCCTCTAAGGCGTACAAGGATGTCATGGGTTCATTGGGGGTCCAAGTCAAATTTTTGTCTCCATACAGGCCTGAGGGCAATAGTGTTGTGGAGTGAATGACCCGTGATTTAAAGCAATCATTGACAGCGAAGGTGTTAGGTGCCGGCAGAGAATGGCTCACCCACCTGTATAGCGAACAACGTGCACTTAATAATTTCCCTAGAAGGTCTCTGGGTGGGCGGACCCCATACGAAATGCTCTTTGGCATCAAGATGTTTGTTCCGGACCTTGACGGTCTAGACAAGGCGGCGGGAGCTGCATCCTTTGACGTAAATGAATATTCTAATGTTCTACAGAACCTACAAAAGACCAGGGACAGTCTTGCAAAGGAACACTTGCCCTCCACGTCTGAAGCTGCGTTGCAGATTCCGGTAGTCGGCTGGCTACCCCAGGTTGGAGAACTGGTCCGAGAGAAGATCGACAACAAAAAAGAATTTGGTCCTTCCTATCGAGCTCCAGTTGCCGTGCTTGGTGTGCAGGGTACAAGAACAGTCATTTTACCTCATCTTCCTGGGCGAAAGAGGAACAGGTACATTTCAATTGACCATGTCAAACCACACAGGGTGGCCGATACTGTATAGTATGACACCTGCGGTTTCGTGTCCAGCAAGGGTGCAACACTCTGTTTTGGCCCCGGATCTTGCCATCGGGCCTGATGTTACTATTGGTATGAGTCCACCTACGAATCCTATATTGAATCTACCTGCTGGTGATCCTCTTAATGACACTGAATATACTTACCCAACTGATTTGTCTATGCCTGATTTGGAGACCTGTGTGGCTAATCAATCCCATTTTTCATTTGACACTGGCTCATCCACTTAAAAGACCCCTTCCAAAGTTTTGATTTGTGCTACCTAGTTTAAAAACATTTTTTGATCCCACCTTGGATTTACATTTGGCTGGTGCTGATTGCAATTGTTTTGTTCATGTCCATAGGATTTGTGGTATATTTTTTTCGTTTTATCAATGGAAACTATGTTGGAGAAAGAACGTCAATACGAGTGATTGATGGAATTTTGGCTCCCCACTCCTCTTCGCACATCATGAAGAGGGACCAGACATTTGTGAATATAACTGCTTGGCCCGTTTTAGATGGGAATGTATGGGATGCTGTAAAGTTCCAGATTCATTGTCCCACAGAGGTTATTAATGTTCCCAATGTACTCCGTGTTTCTATGGGGAATGTGGTTAAACAAAATATTCGCTCTGATGATTGGGATGTTAAAGCTGTGGAAGCTTTGTTTACTGATTTGAAATATGCTGCCTTCGATGCTGAAGATTTATATTTAGAGTCTGCGAATGATGGTGATTTGTACTGTTACCAACATTTTGGTAATCACTTTCTGCATAATACTAGCTCATTTAGGAGTATGGTTAATTTCACACAGTGGGAACATTGTCCCGCGCCAGTGGAATGCAGCTCAAAAACATTTTTGAAAAAGTTTTCATATTTTACTTATTTTGATCAATCCAACCCTAATTCATTTTATTTTAAATTGACTGGAGAGTCATTTTCCAAGGTTAGACTAACCCACACCAAATTACTTTATTCGAAGTCCTTTATCGACCAGTTGGCTGTTGGGGGCTATGAACTGTGGAGAGATACTATTGATCTTAAATCTGTTTGGGGTTCTAAAAGTTGGCAAGTGCAAGACACTGAGGCTTTGCATCGTGCATGACTCATCCCAAACCATATGTTGTTTCTGAATGATACTATTTCACAAACCACATGCTTTGGATTGGCTACCTCTAAAAAGTTAAATGCTCCTTCATTTCCTGATTTGGGTGAATTTCCCCATTGGAATAATTTTACCAGTACACCCTTGAGTGAAATACAGGCACTGTTTAGTAATTTCTCTTTTAATGTTTCCAGCATTAATCCCGCAGGCTGGTTGCTATGGCAAACAAGTACAGATTCCTGCCAGCACCGCTTTCTGGGTCTGACCCCTGGCTACACGGCGGTTAGAGTTGATCCCCGTTTCCAGACTCACCATTCAGTCACCACCTATTCTGTAGGCAAGTTGTGCCAGGGTTGGCTCCGACATTCATCCTTAGCGTCTGTTAAGTCGCATTTGTCCAAACTCTCTGGCACGGTCGATTTAAATGATTTAGTGAAAGGCCCTGTGGGTGGCAGATCGAAAAGATGGACATATGCTGCTTACAATGAAGTTTAGAAACTGTCTCAAATTGAAGCTGCTTCTAGGCTAAAAGCTATAGATCAAGCCAATTTAGAAAAAGTGCTTGCTGTTGTAGATAATAGTATTAACAGCCTTTCTTCCCGAATTTACACTTTAGATAATATTGTGTCATCTGTGGTTGATATTGTAAAAGAAGATGTTGCAGTGTTATATCATGGGCAAAATCAATGGCGTTCTGTTATGCTGTTTGCCTGGACTTTGCAAACGTTAAAGAATGGTCGCGTTCCATGGGATTACATGAACACAAGCTTGTTATTTCTGCCTTTTAATTTGACTTTGAAACAGCAATTTATGTCAATGAAAGATGCCACGTTTTCCCTGTTGCATAGTGAAAAATTGGAACCATTGCCTTTTTCTGTAGCAGAGGCAAATTCGGCTGTTTGGCTTATCCACGGGTTAATAACCTTGCTATTCTCTCTTTTCAAATTCGAGAATTGCATGAAACACTATGCTATTGGCAGATTTGAGCCCCTGGGTGGAGCATATCTCCATGAAGTTTGGAACCTCCCATTCACTTACAGATGTTTGAGGGATGGTGAGGAAGTGTTTTTGAATGGTAAAGATTAAGTCTCTACACCAGATCATTCATTAACATGCAGGAATCTTCAGTTGCACGGCTCGTGTAATGTACTTGCACCAAATTTAGCTTGTGTTTCAAAAGGCACCCCAGTCCCGGCCATTACACCTACATTCACACTGCTTGCTAATGGTAGTTATTTATTATTCAGTTATTTATTATTAAATAATGTAGAGTGTTGTGGGATGCACGCCGGTATTGCTTACATAGTTACCGTTTCCCAGCGTGTAACTTGTTGCAGGAATGTGTTGTTCCCTCCTCCGCATGGCAGGCTTGATGCTTCCATCTGGCCCTCGATTCCGACCTTTAAAGCAGAGTTCAACAAGATGAGCAGAATAAGAGCTCTTTTGTCCCAGAAGGAAGTTCCCCTTACATCTGCGCGTGAGACATTCGTCCTTCACGTTGCAAATACTCGTACTGAAGTAAATGCTTTATTGAACACGGACCTGCCCTTGCACTTCGGTGCTTTGATCCACACAATCATAAATGCCTCGTCGACTACTGGCCTGGCACATTTTTTTTAAAGTAGTATGCTCTGGCCTTGTTACCTCATTTCAGACCATATTCGGTGTGATCCCTGCATTTTTTCATTCTATTTTTTTGAGTGTCTTTGGAGGTTTCCCCTTGCTCCTGGCTTTGGGCGCCGGCATTCTGTTATTGTTTTGTTTATTGCAAAATGGATGCACGGTTTGTGCCCCACGACGTACAGTCCCGGCTGCTCCACCTGCGTGACCGGAAGCTAGAATACTATGGAGCGCTGCCTTTGGCGACTCTGAGTGTGGCGTATGGTTTATCCTTCCGGTTCTCGTTCTTCACTTGCTTGCAGCCTGTTTTCCATTGCCTGGATTGTGAATTCGAATGGGCCCTGGATTTGTGTCTCTGCAACACGGTGTCTCCTGAACTGGATTCTAATCTACTAATGAGTCCCTTAGTTGCTCATGAAACAGACTGTTCTAGTACCGGGATTATGGCCTGCGCAGCAGCACATGGGGTTCTAGGCAATTGGAACATTTGGACTGCAGCCAATGACTTTCTGGATCACAGTTATCTTGAAATAAGCCTGAGTTGTACTCTGATGATGCTAGAGGCTCCGGCAATCGAGGAACATGTCTGTTCTTTCCCTTTGCTTAATTGGATGTCTGAAATGTTCATGGATGAAAACAACGACTTCTTGTTGGAAGCAGTTGCAACATTTGGTGCTTACACGTTGTTGGACTGAAGTATTGCTTATTTTTTTTGCTTCATAGACACATGCTGGACTCGTGAATATTTTTTATTTTTTTGTATTTTTCATTACATATTTGAGGTCTTTTCACACACCATGGCCACGTGTTTTAGTATTCACTGATTTGGATTTTTTTAATTTTCATTCCTAAATTTCAAGTTTGGCAAACTTTCTGAACTTGGTTCTGTCTCCCTCGAACTTGAACTCTGCGTTCTATGGTGTTTGCCCTGAATGCTGTGTGTTCCCCGAACATGGGGGGTGTAGTGTGGTTTATGGGCCTCTTTCTGCGTGCATGTTAAGATAACATGGCTTATTAGAAGTTTAAACCCCATTTTTCCTTTTTGCTGCTTTTTTGCACAAGGCACTGCTTAGCTGTTTTTGCTGAGTTAGCTTTCACGAAGGTCTATACATGAGAAAAGGGTTGTTTTTCGACATCATAGACATACATTGTGTCCCCAGTCTGTACAGTGAGTGCTGAGCCGCCAAGGTTATCATAACGTGCGAGCCTGTTTATCGGCGTGTCGGTGTAACACATTCTAGACACAACAATTTGGCAGCTGCAAGCCGAGTAGGATTCTGGCGCCTTTATCATAGCACACTTGCCAGAATTGAACACACTTGGAAGCTTCCAGGCATGCAGAGAGACTAACCTATCCTGATGTAATTTGCACTTACTGAGCGGACAGGTAAATGGGGTCCCCCTAAGAAAACTCAAGAGACCTTCTATAGTTTTATAATACATAGTTCCCAGATAGGGAGGGTGCTTCAAATAGGCACATTTATCACCTGTTTGCACTATAATTGTAATATGATTCCTCCTTTTGTATTTTATGGATTTGTAACCATGCTGACCGTATTATTCTTAATCATATGTATGCTTATGTTGATTAAAATACTGCGCTTGAGATCACGTTGTTAAAATAAACATTTTAACCTTACTGTGTCTCTATTTTACTCCTGTTGTGGACTGGTATGAACGTATAACAAAAGAGTGTTCTCACTTCCCACCATTCCTGAGATGGTCCTAAGTCGCATGTTCTAGGTTGTCTAATCATTGGTTTCTTTGCTATAGGACGAGGAGCTAATGTGACACTGATTGCCAGTCTGGTAGGGGATTTTGGGTACTAAGGTGAGTTTTGGCACACCCTAATTCACTGAGGTCCTAAGTCTCTGTGCACAGTTCTGTGTTTGCTCAGAATCCCTGTTACAGTATGTTCCTCACTTGGGCGCACATATGCCGTTAACTAAATTCTATTCCAAAAAGTCTGGAACGGCCTCGGTCCTCTAAAACTGATCTTCGAATTTAATCTTGTGCAAGTGAAATATGCACTCAGTCCTGTACCCTAATGAAGTAACCTGGCACATAGCACTAACATATCAGCTCATTTCACGGGGAAGTAACAATTCCTGAGATATGTGGAGGCACTAGATATAGTGCTGGTATATAGGACACTGGTAGAGGATATAGCGGAATTCCATCATCCACACTCATTTAGGGTACGCACACATTTATGCCGGCACATTTTGCTTCACTCTCGGTCCAATCAATAGAAGCAGGGTACTATGCTCTCTCATTACCTTATCATCCTACCGTCCACCTACTGGACTGGGCAGGAGGGGTGAACAAGGGAGGGGGTTAAATACCATATTTGTTATTTACGTATCTACTAACTCTTATTACTTACAAACTGTAAAAAAAGTAATATAGAACGTTGGGTATTTCAGTAAATAAAGCACAACACATCCTATGAGTGGAAGGTGGAGAAGATTTAAAAATTGTTTAAAAAAAAATAAAGGACATTCTTTGCATTTTCTAAAAAGGGGTAAGAATTCTATTCATTATAATGCTTCACAACGCCAAGCCTCTGCTAGTGGACCCTCAAGAGTACAACCCGAATAGATTTGAAGGAAATATATGGGGTTAGTTATGTAACAAACAACCAACAATTTAGGTGTTAGAAAGGCACCAGCTTGTAGAATGTTAGTCGTGGAGAAAAAGTGAAAATTTGCTGAATGCACTCAGATGTGGTGCAGAAAACGAACAATACTCAATATTGCTGCACGTGAGATGCACATAAAATAAGTGGAGTGACAGAGAAGGTATTGGTGGAGCAGACATTGAGAGAAAGACGTTTTGATATCAGAAGCAGGACTATTGTTCAGTGATGTGCACTCCACCTTACATACTACAGAACAACTAATCAGTATTTATTCATTGTGAGAACTGTTTAGATGAGATCTCAGAGGAGTTCATATGGTTTGAGAGAGAACCAGGACCACAAAGAATAATTCATCCTCCATGGACGGTAGTGATTGGTATTTGTACCCCAAGTTATCTGAGAAAAAGAAGGAAACAAAACTCTGAATATAACCAAAAAAGTGACAATCTTTTCAGGATTCAGGAAAGGGGATTTAAGAAGCTGGATTATTAATTGTTGTCAGCGACTGCTCATCTCAAAGAATAATCACAACCCATGTGGTAACTGAAAAGAAAATGTGAACCCTCAAAGTTACTACATTAACCTGAGCGCAACCCCTTGAAAGCTATGGCTTGATAGACTGCTTAACTTGGGGCAATGTGCAAAGTACTTATGCAAGAACAAAACATTAATAAAGTAAAAATGCAAAATAATATAAAAAAACAATTAGAAATATAGAGTAACATTTAATAAACAAAATGACACCAAAATGACAAACATCCAATAAGGGGAACCAAAGAAATGAATTTTTAACGCTTTAACTGGGAATAGCACCAAGATACCCTAAATGCAAATAGCCGCAGTAGACCGGTACCAGGACACAATACTCAATGCAATGGAGGGCGAGTTGGATTCACTAACCAGGCTCGCCCTGGCCAAAGATGCTACCTCTTGAGTTAGCCCTTTAAGTCCCAATCCACCACAGGAGTACACTTTTAAAGCACCCCGGGTGCACAGGGATGGCACTAACCGACTCACAGGACATCAGACAAAGACAACAACAGGATCCAGTCCAGGTCCAGTTGTAAGAAATGTTTCTGGCAGTTTGTTGTAACCCTGTAGCTAGAACACAATGTCATCTTTATGACCCTTGGAGACCACTTCTTTGCCCTGGATACAAAAGGAAGCAAGTCCAATCATTTAGGGCTGCTCTCAGGTCATAAGCAGCAGGTCTAGACATCTGTTCTTCCTCAGGTCCAGGAGTGTTCCGAAGTGGGTCCCTGGAATTGCCACATTTATCCCTGGCACAAGCAAGAGGGGTGAATGACTCCAGGGTGTGCCCGACCCACTTTGGACATTTTCAAGATGTGGAAATCATTCGACCACACTAAACCTGGACTCTGAGGGCCTGATGTGTGTGCGGTGAGTATATTATGGTCATCCTAATTTTCTACAACATCTAACCCAAAAATCCAGTTTGAGGCAGCCGCGGTACCCAGAATAACGAGCTAGGTTTCTTGAGCAACCAAGCAGTGGATACAAAATAATTGTCTGGGATTCTGTTCCCTTCCTTTTAAGTGCACCCCAAATGTTAGATGTAAATCCCAGAGACAGACATCTGGTAAGACAAAAGCAAGATTCTTCAGAAGATTTGTCTTGGCAACCAGTTACCTTCCTTTCAAGTGCTACATATGGCTCAGCAGACCTGTCAAGCAGGATTTGACACAGTGATGTCAAAAGGAGGCCCACAGCCCCAACCCTGCATATTCTGTCAAGTTCAAAAGGAGTTAGTTATCTCTATCCATTCAGGTCAGCTATTGTTTGCTTCTGAAAGTCATTTTAACACCTATTCAATGGCTAATCACAGGCTCAGAGCTGGTAGAGAATTATGCCAAGTAGACTTCTAACAATGCAGGCAGGAAAAAGCTAACTTTCTTAGAGTTACTTTTCCTTAGTATTTATTGAAAATTCAACTTTACTACTGAAGTGGATTTTTAAAAATAGAACTTTATTTCTTTTTCTGGCTACTATCATTCCCGTAAAAGAGATTTTAATCTATACTCTGGTTTTATATATAGGACACCTAGCCCTGCCAATTTGAAAAATAGCTTTTGGGTGCTAGTCATTGTAAGGACATGTTAAAATTACATTCCTACATTTCCTACTTTTAAATACCATACACCGTGCCTTGTGGACTATAAGAAGACTATAAGACCTACATAGGGGTGACTTATTAATACTTAAAAAGGGAGATTGAGGCATGTAAAAGGGATTTATTATGACAGGTCTTGTTGCAATTGTTACACTGCTACAGTCAGGCTATAAAGGTAGGCCTGAATACATGTGTGCACGGCCACTGTAGCGAATGGCACAATATGTGCTGCAGTGGCACTTAACTTCCAGGTCCTGGGTACTCTTTGTACCATATACTGGGGAGTATAGGCAAGTTAAATATACCTATTAGGAGTATGCCAATCATGTTAAAAGGGGGAGCACAGACACTTTACTAATGGCTAGCAGAGGGAAAGTTCAGAGTTTTAAAGTCAATAAAAATATAAGGTACAGCAAAAAGCAAACAATGCAGGGTGACCATGCAGAAAATATGGATTTTCTACACGGGATCTTTGAAAACACTAAGACTGATCAAGCTTCCAGAATAGTATATATATCAAAAAACACCACCTCCTCCTTTAGAAGTAGACACAGGGACACGGCGGGGCTTCATGAAACCATTTATTCAGAATTCTGGCATGACGCGTTTTGGCGATAGCCTTTCTCAAATGCCTCGGGTGCTTGGGGTTTCTTTTTTTCTGTCTTTTATATTTGACCCCTCTTTCTAAAGTAGCGGGTGCACACCTGAGCCACATTTCATTAGAGAACACTCAAGCAGTTCAGTGTTTAAAGACTGCAAGCCCATCATGCAGTTTTATCGTGGCACGGATGAATGTCTCTGTCAGCCGGATTTTTTAATTACTTGAAGTAAGAGGCTGATTTTGAACGTGGTTAGGTTGAAACCGTAGCACTGGGCTAGGAAACAAACAGTATCTGAGCCCTCACTTCCAGCCACATTTTCCCACTGGTAACATACTTGGAGACGCCGGGTCAGTAACTATGTCCCTCCATGTGGTCATAGACTGACAGATGACAGCAGTGCCTCTGCTTCCTTGGTTCGGGCGGCGGTTCCAGGTTAAAGCCACTGAATCCAGAACTCTTGTTGGAAGGGCCCCCCTGTGTGTCACTGGCTGCACACTAAATATAAAAAAACACCACCTTCTCCTTTAGAAGTAGACAAAGGGACACGGTGGGGCTTCATTAAACCATTTATTCAGAATTATGGCATGATGCGTTTTGGCGATAGCACTTATATGTCCAAAAATTCCAGATTTTACGTAGAACCAAACCGGTCGGGCACAGAATCCGTAGTTACGTGCTGGTTTATTTTCTATTCAACAGTCCATATGACGCGTTTTGGACGCCGTCCTGCGGCCTTGATCATATATATATATATATATATATATATACACACACTCACATACATATATCTTTAAAAGTGCGGAGGTGTGGCTTGGGCAGCCAACATGGCAGACGCAGCTTGAACAAGCTGCGTGCGCCCACCTCTGTCATTCGTCAAAATCCTCCCATTATTGACTCGGTGCACTCATTCGACGATTGGGGAACTGCCTCTGCATTAGGGGTGTCCAGAGCGAGGCAGACATTTCGCCAGTGGTTGATTGTGCGTGGCCCCGCGAGCTGCCTTGGAGGCGGCATGGATTGGGCCTGGTGCCGTGGACTGCTGCTGGCCTTCCAGGGAGACGCCACAGGAACCAAGACAGGGCCTGCCCTGAGGTGAATAGCCGGAAGACATGGGTGTGCCGAGGCGAATGCTGCGGCTGTGTCCGCTTCCCTCCCTGCCGGAGTGCACTACTGCGAGACATCTCTACCTGCGGTCGCGGTCCTAGTTGCGCGGGAGCTTTGCAGGCCAGCTCGATTGTAGCTGGGGCCGCGGGGTTGGCTCGGGCTGGGGCGCGGTCAGTGGGAGACGGCTGCCTGGGTCTCCGGTGCTGGGGGTAGGGAGGTGGTCCGCCGCGTGGCAGGGCCTTCCCGGTGGCCTTTCTGAGCGCTTCCCGGGGTGTAGCGCTTGGGGAGCCAGTGCTGGGCTGGGGGTGTTCCTGCTATTAGGGGGCGGCGCCGCGCATGTCTGGAGTCTGGAGCCACTGCGCCTCATCCTGCCTTTGTGTGTTCTTACACTTGATTGTCGCTACCTTTAGAGTTCCTGCTTTGTATCGATGCTGGCTCTGCGTTATGCTGTGGCACAGTATATCTTCTTTCGGTCTTGCAAGTATATTTTTGGCAGGCTTATTGACCGTGCTCCTCTGTAGGGCCTTTACCTTTTACGAGGGCCTCTAAAGAGCTGGAGTTTTGCTTTGACTCCACATACGCCAACGGTAGACCGCTTCTTGGGGTGCACATGGCATGCACAAACAGTTAGCTGGACCACGGCAAACTCTCAGTGAGAGCAGCCTTGTATTCTTGGGGGCACGTTTCCATACTTTTCGCCAGTTGTAGCGTCCTCCACAGCCCAACAGCACATAACAGAACTCACCACACACGGAGTTCTGGATTGCACGTCTTTTTTCTTCAGCATGCAACTGTTAACTGAACGTATGGCGTTATAAGCTGTATTAACCACACCCAGTCACACCCAACCGATTAAGTAATACTTGCATGGAGTCTGTTTTGGGCTTGTATAAATAAACACAAGACACAACACTATTGTTGTAATCAACTGTGCACTGTGTTCCATAATCGTTGCCTCGGTCTTATACATTTAAATTCCTCCACCAGACATACCATACACTAGTGAAATTCTTCAATATTAAGCTCAGAAAGGACTATGTGTGCCAGATGCTGCGCTTCAGATGGAACTTATTCAAAATGGCACGGTGCTGTCCCTCTTGCCAGATATTGGTGTGGCATATTAGATATAGTTCCTGTCCGACATGACCACTGACACTGTTGCACTGTCCCAGATTATAGTATTGTTGAACCGCACCATGGTTCTGCTTCAGAGAATTTGGCGGTTTTATGTCCATGGCCCTACTGCTGGCCAAGAGCCAGACGGCCTATGAGTGGGGAAGGCATAAAGCTCCCACGGTGCAAGCCTAGTTTACCTACTTGATATACCACTATGAACAGCTTGAATTATACTACTCCACAATTCCGCCAACTAACCAGCCTGAAAATATGTGGGGCCCTCTACAGGCGTCATGATGCCCCTGCTCAATAGAGGGATTTGGGCTTGCAGTGATAAAATATGGAAGGTGTATAAATGTGTACCAACCTTGATGTGTCACTGAGTATAAATACGGGATGCGATGTATATGGTCTTCCTACCTATTGACTGTGATAACTGTGTGGCGAATTCATTGCATCTTGTGATTTCAGTCTGCATGTACTCTGTGTGATTTTTGATTCACAAGAATGCACACTGCACAACTATGTATTTTTAAGTTACCCAATCTCATCAAATAACGAGCACGTCTGAAAAAATGGTCAAAGCAGGAGGGCACATTTGTTCAAACATCTTAATCCCGTAGCATCGATTGATTCATGTCAAGCAGCTGAAATGCACTTTCCACCTGTCAGCAAGCAGAGAGAAAACAGACATGAAACACGCACAGCCCCCAGACATTCGTGCTGCAGCACCTGGCAAGTAAATGTGCGGGTTGCAGCTGTAAAGAACGCATCGGACACCAGTCAAATAGCTGAAAGAAATAGTTTGCAGTCTTGGTGCAACATAAATACTCCCTGTGTAAATTAAGAACGGTTTGTAAAGTAGTAGCCATGAAGCGTGTATCTACTAGCACGGGGGCCATGTTGGAGTGTTGTCAGTTAAAGGCATTTGAATGACAAAAACACTAATATGTGTACGCTTGCGGGCGCCCCGCATAGCTCTCAGTACTAATAATCTCACCAAGCGTTGTGCTGGAATACCCGGCTCTGATCGGTTAAATGACGACTTCTTCTAAGAAGGGATGCCGAACTAACTCCAGAAAAACAACAGTGCACAGCCATGACGGTTCCTAGAAACCGGAACCGGAAATATGCAGCGCACCGCAATCTTCTTTTATGCATCCTGGCGTATTAGAGGAGGGAAGTGGGAGATTTAAAAAAAATAATTAATGGGGATGATTAATTTCAGGTACCTGAATTGGTCCTTTTGGCATTTTACCGTAGCCAAACGTTCTCGGTTACTTTATCGCCCTACGTTTTTCCTTCACCGTGTCTCCCTATCAGTTTTTTCTACTGGATAGTATCACTGTCAATGTTTTCCCTATTCCGTCTTTTATACTAGTTAGTACTAGAATCTGTTCATTCCTCAGGGCCAGGATAAGGAACCAACAGGAGTGGACTAGAAACATACTATACACTAGATACAGAGGTAACACTAAAGAGAACACGCCACCCTGTGTTATAGTCGGAGTTCCATATCAAGGGGGACTGGAACCACTATGTACATTCCCTGTAGACGATGGAATGCAAACCGGGATGACCGAAATGCCTGCAATGTATATGTCAATTTTGTGCCATTACTACACCATCATGATGTTATGTGTGATGTAAACAGGAAAATAAGAACTGCCTTACCAACTGAATAATTACCATGCACTGAGATTGAGCTTTGTATACTGTTTTTGTCTTACTACTTCTGCAAAATACCTAAATAAAGTTTTTAAAAAAAAGAATCTGGTCATTCCTCCAGTCATGCCCATCATCCTCTCACAACAGTAACCTCAGACAGTGTCGTGGTTCAAATGAAGATGCGCGCACGAATTCATGACAAAAATCGTGTCCATTTATTGTAGCATCCAAATGCCTCAGCTGCAGGATTACTACTGTACCACATACTCGTAGCCAAGGAGACCAACAGGTAAGGACACTAGTGATGTGATGAGTAAGAATGTAGAACCATTACGGAGTCAACATTCTACCACATTAACTTAACACATACCTCCCTTCCTTACAAAGGAAAGAAAATAAAAGTAAATAAATAAAATAAACATAAACAAAACTTCAAATCAGAAGATGACAAAATCATCGAATTTCTTTGGCAAAGTAGTGTTTCTTTTCCCCTTAATCATTTCCGATTCAACAACATCTGAAGATGTTCTTACACTCTCTTGTTGGTTATTGCTGTTTAATTCCATAGATTCACTAGTAAAATCAGGTTGACTGGTCAAATCCAGTTGAACATTAACATCAGTGACGCCATTATCTCTATTTACCTTAGCCAATCTGGAAATGCTCCACCATGTGTTGTTACTTAATAAAGCTGATGTTTTTCCCAACTTCACAACCGTGCAAGTTTTGGGAAATTTTGAATATTCTTTCTGTACATATCCCGGCAACTTGATTTTAACTTTGTCCCAGACACACAACTTTAGGTGTTTCGGATTCACCAGTTGTTTACACTTAGAATTTTTAAATTCAGTATTTCTGTTGCCATTTTTATTTATTTTGAAGGTTTTATATAGCGCGAACAAGATTCTTACGAGTAACAGAGCGCTTCACAGGTCATACGTGGAAAGAACGAAATAACATCACACGTTCTAAGAGAAAACAGTAATACAAAGCAAATAGTAGCATCGATTGAGCTGACCGAAGGTCAAACTATGGAGCATAGAAAACAGGATACGAATACAATACAGAAAAACAGTTATAGAATTCACGTGAATTTAGCCATGAGGATCGCTTTCACTTCTATTTTGAATGCGGCAGAGGAAGGGTTTATTCTTGTTTCAATAAGCAAAGCATTCCAGATCCTAGGAGCCATACTAGAGAAGGATCGGTAATAGGTTTTTTTCTTGGCAAATCGTTGAGGTTTTAGCAGAAGAGTCTTGGCACTCCTTGAGGCTCTGCTGCCTGCAGAGAGCACTAGTTCCTGAACTAGATAGAGTGGGGCGTTGTGGTAGAGGTGCGTCATACAAGCTATTTTGAGATGGATCCTGGCTTCAAATGGTAGCCAGTTGTTGCTCTCAAATCTGGGGATATGTGGGAGTTTCTCTTGGAGCCTGTGATGAGTCTTGCAGCTGAGTTGATTGTGGCTCTTAGCGGTGCTGTCGATGTCCTTGGGAGGCCGCATAAGGTTACTGCCCCGTATTCCACGTGAGTGATTACAAGGGCTTGATCTGCTTGTTTGAAATCGTGTGCGGACGGAAAGGGCTTCAGTTTTTGAAGGGTCTTCAGGTGGAAGTTAGCTCTTTTTGTTGAGGCGCTGATATGTTTATGCATGGTTAGGTTACCGTCAAGCGTTACCCCTAGCGATTTTGCTGAGTCCACAACAAGAGGTTGACCATTGAGGGCTGTTAAGTGCAGGGCTCGAAAATTCCACTCGACCGCTCGCATAGTCGAGCTAAATTTAACAAGGTCGAGTTGTTTTTAGGTCCTACTCGCCCTTTCTGGTGAGTAGGAAAAAGAGCAAATGTGACAAGATAACAAGATTTAAAGGCATTTTTATTGCTCACAAAGTTAATGAGCAATAAAGATGCCTTTACATCTTGTTATCCTGTCACATTTGCTCCGCTTTCACAGATGGAGGTCAAGTGGGTTGCAGTTAGGTCGAGGACAATTTTTAAGGTACTAGTCCTGCAGGACTAGTACCATTTTTTTGATTTTTCGAGCCCTGAAGTGTTTCATCTACTCCAGGATAGTGGGAGTTTTAGGATCTATTTGTTGTCTAGGCTTTCTTCCTTTTAGAACCGTAAATGGAGAACATTTTGTTGTGCAATGTGGTTTGCAATGATAGGACTTCACAACATCTGAAACATGTTTTTTAACGTCAATATGTGGTCTAATTCTAACTGAATACCTTCCACTAACTTTGAACTTCTGCGACAGGTTTGAGAGAGAGCAGGACAATTGCGCTCAAGCAGATAATGAGTGATTTGGTAGAGATTGAGATTAGACAAATTTGTTAACGGTGCTACCATCGCAGAGGAGGACCCAGAACCTCTGAATGAGTTAACGGCAAAAACCTTTAACACAGCAATATGTACAACAAACACTGGGCACACGTTTTCAAATAAACAGTTAGATACTATTAAAGTACTCGTAAGAAAGGTGACACCGGTATTTAAAAGTTAGTTGTTTATGTGGATGGTATTCTTCAGAAGTACAAAACAACGCCAGCGGACACGTGTTTCGTCATCAGGACAAAGCCTGTGACTCTTCAGGGCTGTAAATTACATAATGAAAATAAGAAAACGAAATATGTACATATCTGTAAAGACACAATAATTAACCTCTACATGGGCTCACTGGAAGCAACTTGGATCTGGGGCACACAGGGAGCTCGCTGGATAGACTCTATTGTTTACTGGGGTCGCTATATAGACTGCCTACTCCTCTGGTCCAGCACACAGGCAGAATTAGAAGCTTTCTGCAGTTACTTTAACACCAACGATATGGACATGAAGTTCACATGTAATTACAGCAGGGAACTGATCAGTTTCTTAGATCTGGAACTTTATGTCAAAGACAATTCCCTTCAAAGCAGACTGTAACGCAAGGAGACATCCTGTAATGCCATACTCTGAGCAGACAGCTCTCACCCCAAACACCAGATTGAAGCCATCCCGTATGGTGAACTAGTTAGAGCACGAAGAAACTGCAGTGATACCACTGAATTTGTCAAGTGTATCTCTGAAATGAAAGAGAGATTCCACAAACGAGGCTATAACTCTAGGGTTATCAACAAAGCAGCAAACAAAACAGTAAGGTTGATCGAGAGAGCACCCTGCGACACAAACCTAGACAGAACCTAGTGCCACGCAAACAAGACTAATAATTGACTACACAGACCTGAGCACAGTTGTCAGAAAAAGTATCAATAAGCATTGGAACATTTTACTGGCAGATCAAATCCTCAACACCAACATCAGCCCCAGGCCGCTCATCACTTACAGGCCGTACCACACTCTACCCACCTGGCTCACCCCACACACCATGGGCTTCCACAAATGTGGATGCTGTGGTGTTTCCAAATGGCCACGGAACGACGTCAGAACCTTTAACATTCACCACAAACGCAACTACGAGATCCAAGTAAACATAAACTGCAACACTACATTTCTAGTGTATGTGCTTGAATGCACTTGCCACAGCCAATATGTGGGCAGTACCATCAGGGCCCACAAGGATCGTATTAGCGAACACGCAAGAGCCATGCACCAAAAAGACCCCCCGCTATCCCACGGCTCTACACATGGCAACATGTCCTACTCAGGGTACCCACAAAAGATTTTCCTTTTTCAAAAATGACATTGCCAAAAATAATGTGAGGGGGGGCAACCGTGAGGTTAGACTCAGACGTCTCGAGGCGACCTGGATCATGCGCTTACATACTGTTAAGTATGGTCAGAACATCGACCACAAACTTCAATACTTCCTGGGTACTTGAGCCGTTCGGATCCCGCTAGACACAACGCACCAGGCTAAGCACTACTTCCTGTGTGCATGTTTTCGCTTTCTTGTTCCCCATTTCCAGATGCAAACATTTGCCTGCATGCCTCCATTCCAATTTTAATCTTACTACCAACAAAAACATAGATTGTCACCTCATTGTCAACCACATGATCATTTTGTTAAACTGCCGAGATGGGCATCATTATTTGCATGGTACTAGCTTCACAATACTCTTGTACCCCATCACCTTTGCATCATGTACCTTTTAAAATTATTGCTTTTGGTCATTCGACCTGCCCCCTCTGTTTCACCATGTCACGCATTGTTTTAATATGTAATTTACCCATCTGTTTGCAAACAACATTATATTTAATACCATGTTTTTTTACTGTCTGATTTTCGATGTGTCATGAACATTTTGTACTATAACCAATATAGCGTTTGAATCAGCTTGATCATCACGCTTAGGAGACTGTGCTAATGTACAAATATGATCCTGTGTTTCTATTTCTGATCACTCATATTGCTCCCCCCTGGCGCAGTGTCCCATAGATTCACCCCGCCCGGCTACTGACAACTTGCATCTCTACATACTCATTTCGGGCACCATGAACAGTCACTGCTCTAGTCTTGTGGTTACGCCCCCTCCTCAACCTCCGACTCACTTTCTTTTAATCAGACTTCCGCCCCATACTCGGCCTCCCAATCTCCGAGGCGAGAAGAGCACGTTCAGAACCCGGCACCCAAAGGTATTTGTTCTCTTCATACTCCTTCTATGATCACAGACCGTGGCCCCTCAATATGCTGACCCTCGATACCTTTCTCCATAGGTTTTGACGAACACGGACTTACCCGCTCGTATTCCATCGTTACCCCAACCTGATGAACACAGACTTACCCGTTCGTTTGCCATCATTATCCTACACCTGCCCCACCCGTGGCTTTCCTTTACCCCGTAACCGAGTCGGAATTATCACCGGTACACAGGTGAATGTCACAAGTCTTTCTGAATTGGTTTCGCCCATTTCTACCTGTGTGCCGGTCCACTTTTACTACTCAAACACCTATTTCGGCCACCCGTTCCTCTTTCTCCCCTTTTCTGAGCCTCGCCGCTACCACACCATTTCAGGTATTTAATCTGTGACTATGCTATTATGTTCGTATATGCACCACATTGGAGTGCATGCTTTGAATCACTTCATTTCCCTATACACTCTTGCCCACCCTCTTGTCTCCGCACCGCACAGGATCATGTTTTAGTTAGTGTGTCATAAACCGTTCACAATGTTGTTTAAACCTTATGCACGACATTAGTGCACGACGTTATTCCACCTTGCTCTCATTTAACAGTATATTCACGTTACTATTCTGTTTAGTTGGTCATGTTTAAGTCATGTTGGCTCGACAGTGATGAAATTCTTCCTGTAACTGCTGTATTAACACTAGCGACATCTGGAGTAACATGCCCGATCGCAATATGAACTCTTGTTTTTCACCCATAATTACAATAGGATTCCCTTGAGCATATACTGTTCTAGATGGATTTAACATTATTGTTTTTCTTTGGTTTCCCATTTGCCCAAATTAGCAACAGCCATAATGGATGTGAACAACTATGTGTTCGATTACTGTACTCATTATTATAGATATTCTTTGCTCCTTAGAAACAGTCTTTTTTGCATGAATATTGCGTGCATGTTTCAGTATTAAATTTTTTTTCCCAAACTAATTTTATTCCGTTTCCAATTCGTCTACTATCATGTCGGCGTGTATTTGTTTCTTTCCCCCTTTTTCACTTGAAGCAGATCTATGGTTAGATCTCGGTTTGCAACCACATTAATGCATTATCACTATTTCGTTTTTCCAGACCACTAGGGTTTCCACAGTCGAATAGGGTAAAACAGAGGGTGTTATGTTGTGTTCACCCTGTTTGTCTTCCATGACACCACATGCACATGGTAATTATTGTGTCTTTACAGATATGTACATATTTCGTTTTCTTATTTTCATTATGTAATTTACAGCCCTGAAGAGTCACAGGCTTTGTCCCGATGACCAAACACGTGTCAGCTGGCGTTGTTTTGTACTTCTGAAGAAAACCATCCACATAAACAACTAACTTTGAACTACCGGTGTCACCTTTCTTACGAGTACTTTAATAGTATCTAACTGTTTATTCGAAAACGTGTGCCCAGTATTTGTTGTACCTTCCACTAACGTCTTCTTTTTTTTTTTTATATATATATTTTTATTATTTGAAGAAAAACAAGAGAGTGAGTACATACATCGGGTACCGTACAACAGAGCACATTGCGGAGGTGAACAGGCAAATAGACTAAAGGGGTACTTATCAATTAAACGATGACTGAGACGTCAACACTCGCAAATACGTAGCAGGAGTAAGGACATAACAATCCACAACCCGGCTAGGCTGAAACCTTCAGGGCCCGTCCACCCGCAAAATCAGGATGATTATAACCAGAACACATGACACCCGAATATGAGAAACAGAGCAGCTCAGGATAATCCACACACATCTCATAGAAGAAAGAAAGAAAAGAAGAGAAGGCCATAGAAACAAAATAAAGACAAAACAAAAAAAAACATCCCCCCCACCCTGCACCCCTGCAGATGGCTACAGCCCAACCCACTAGCAGTGTGCCTGTCGCCCCAGGTAACTAAGCCCTAAAAGAAGGAAGAAACGGAGGAGGGCATCGTCTATCATATCCACGGCCCCCCATCCCCCCACCAAGAGTCTCCTGAAGTAAATCAAAAACGTAGTAAGCTGTAAATTCGTGGCGTAACAGGGGAAACTTCAAATACCGCCCTGCCTTCCATAGATAGTACCATCGCAAACCCCGTGTCCAGCGAGACTCGATGTGAAACTCAGTCTCTCAATCTCAACCTTGTCCCCTTCGAGCAGACACCCGAATCCCTTCCAGACGAATAGCCGCATCAGCAGGATAGTCAAAACATAAAAAGATCAGAACAGAGTCAAAACCAGGATGTAGCACCGGGTGGAGAGTGCCGATAACTCCATCAGGGTCTGAGACTCCCCTAACCCTCACGGATGCACAGCGTTGTTGCGGCCGCCATCTTAGCGGCCTAGACACACAGGGGAGTAACGCAGGCCCAGGCCGACAACAGTTCCCAGCGGTGGGTTCCGGAAGGGGAGCAGCAGGTAGTCCATCCATAATCAGCAGTAGTCTTAGGCCACATGATCCAGTCACCACTTTGTGTTCTCTCCGTTCACACACAACACCGTTCAAAGGCTCCGACACCTCCCACAGCACAGGGTCTGGATCCCCCATAGAAGTGGCCATCAAGGGCATCTCGAGTAGTTCCGCTTCCCGCAGTGGAGCAGGGTCCGGTCCGGTCCGCTCAATTCCAGTCAAGCAAGTTATCATTGTGCGTAGGTGTGCATCAATACACTCATGGAATGACCCTATGGCCGCCAACACAGTTAGTAGTGACGGGACACTACCGGTTCCTTCCACAACACTGCATTCGGTCTCAATCATAGTGTCGGCTCCGGAGAGCCCGGTCCCTCGGAGGGGAAAACAAGTGGATGCGGAACGGAAGACTGCAGAGGGGGACACTCCGTTGGCGACAATGATAGTCCGGACGCAGCTACCGCAGGCGGAGAACCCCACCCGGTGAGCACCGGCCCCTCCCAAACCCGGGCCACCGGGCTAGGAACCCAGGTCCGCTGCTGCAATTATGTGTTGTCACCCCTCTTTCAATGTATGCCAAGCACACCAATCGCCATCCGTAGCGGGTCAAAAGAAAACTTGCCACCTCAGCTGACCGGACCCTGTCACACAACCACGGCCGATGTTGTTCAACTTCAGCCCGGCTTTCAAGCTGGTGTAGGCCGCAAAGTGCCGCACGACGTATCTATATCCACCGGAATGGCAGAAATCTCAGGATTGCGCCATTTCGATCCAGACCAGTTCAGACACAAGAAGGCAGGGCGCAAATTCAGGATATATGACAGGATCTACTGGCAGGAGACGGAGGTCAGCGGAGCCGGGGACACTCACACGGCCATCTTGGTTGCTATCGTAGCTCCTCCCCCCCACTAACGTCTTCTTAAATCTTTCCACCAACCGTTCATGTTTGGGGAATATAAAGCAGTCTTAATATGTCTAATGCCAACACCTTTGAAATAATCTGTAATTTTACAAGATGCAAATTGTGTTCCATTATCAGAGACCAAAGCATCATGTAAACCTTCTCTCTTTAAAACGTCCTTAAGAAAAGTAATGACTGACTCAGAATTAGGTTGAGAAATCCATTTAAATTCCATCCACTTTGAGAAATAATCAATTAAGAGTAAGATATCAACTTTTCCTGAGCAAGTTCCTGCATTAGGACCCACCAAATCAATGGCTAATTTAGACCAAGAAACTTCCGGAATGGTAACTTATAACTGAGTGGGTTGTTGTGTTTTCAACACCTTGTCAGAATTCAAACATAAAGGGTAATTTTCAGGAAAGGTGATGATGTCGCTGTCCATGTGGGACCACCAAAACAGTTCTCTAACTTTCTTAATAGGGCTTGTTTATCCCAATTGTCCCAATTGGGCAATGTAAATTAGTTTTTTTCCTAATGGAACAACACATTCTCCTATGACAATGGCATCATTTTCCAACAAAGTTTGTCCCTGACTTTCCAAAATACTTGAAGTTCTTTGAATAAATGCTTTTCTAAAGGCCACCCATTTACAACAAGATCTTTAATTTCTTTCTGCACATCACCAGTAAAATTGATCATCAACCATTCCTTTTTTGACATAACTTGACCTACAGACAACACCATATCCTCAGCTGTGGCAGCAACACATTCTTCCTGTAGCTGCTCCTCTGAAGAAGCCTGAATTTCACCTACCAACCTAGATAAACAATCAGCTCTCATATTTTGGATACCTGGTAAATACATAACTGTAAAATTGTATTCATACAACGTGGATAGTAACCTCTCCAACCTAGAAAATGTTTTGCCCATTCCATGGTTTTATAGTAATGAAATGAAAGATTTGTGGTCCTTCTTCAGTGGAAAGACTTTCCCACCAAGTACAATTTAAAATGTTCTACTGACCAGGTACATCCTAAAGCCTCTCGGTCAACGGTTGAATATCTCGATTCAGCAATAGTCAATGGTCTGGATGCAAAAGCAATAGTCCTTTTAATCCCATCCTTAACTCGAGACAACACAGCACCCAAACCAGTGGCACTAGCATCCACTGTGACCACATTCACAGCATTATGTGAAAAAGGAAACAAAGGTTTGGAAAGAATGATTCCCTCCTTCAAATTGTTGAACGCTGTAATGTGTTCCTCAAACCAGTCAAAGTGTGTACCCTTCTTAAGTAATAATCACAAAGGATGTACAGTATCAGCAAATATTTTAACCAACCTCGCATAAAACTCACAAAAACCCAAATATGACTTGAGTTGATCTTTGTCAACAGAAATTCTCATATTAAAAATTAATTCCAACAAATCTTTTTTGCGATAAATGTCCCTTGTTGTGATTGTGTGCCCCAAATATTCTACCTGATGTTCAAACAATTTGCACTGATCCAAACGAATAGTCATTCCCTTCTCTTCTAATGTGTCAAAAACGTTATTTAAGATGCTAAAGTGTAGGTCTGTAGGTCTGCTGTTCCTGAATATACCAAAATATCCTGAAACACTACCTACCCCACTGATATCCCTGAAAAGACAAAACATCAACTTCTGGAGTCCAAATGGCATTCTGATATACCTGAATGCCCTCTACTGATGTGATGAATGTGGTAATATGTCTGGAATCCTCCGTCAATTTTGAACCTTATGGTAAGCCGACTTGAGATCAATAGTTTTAAAATACTTTGCTCCATCTAACTTGGACAATAATTCATGTACCTTAGGCAAAGGATTACATTCAACCAAGATTTGCCTGTTGACTGATCTCAAGTCAGCACACATTCTGAGCTTGCCATTAAAAAAATAAAAAGAAAACAATGAGAGATACCCATTCTGATGAATTTACCGACTCAATTATCCCTTCTTCACACACATTCTAACATATGAGAAAAGTCATTGCGAACTGACAATGGTGCAAGTCTTCATTAATGTGTGGAAGGGACAGCGTTTTTTAAAAGTTGAATCTACTGAGAAAGACCTTTTACTTTACCAATTGTTTCTTAAATAAACCTCTGTGTTTATCTACAATGCTTTCCAAATTCTTTACCCTCACCATATCTTCTGCTAAACATACTTGCACTTCAGCATTGGGATTGAGAGTAAATATAAAATTTCCCTTGATGTCTTCAACCTAAGACTTGCAATCCATCCACTGCAGCATACACTTTGCCAATTATAGTTTTATACTTAAAACATATTTCAGTCTCAAAATAGCCCATCACGTTGATTTCTTTCCCACGAAAACCAAAAACACTCACATTAGTCGGTTCTACGGTTTTGTTTTGCCAATTCTTTTGAAAGAATACATCTTAAATAATGGTATGGAGACCCTAAATCTGCATTACTCTTAATGTTCTGCCTTCAATTGTAATTTCACAAATGGGTGGTATATATGGCTCTGAGTCCACATCAGTACATTTGACCTCACTGCTAGAAATAATATCATGAATCTTAACTTCATACCGTCACAAGGTGATAGGGTGTGATACCTATAAGGGGTTTAGAGATGGTGGGACAAGTTATTATGACACCCAGGTCAGCGTACAGGACACGAGGATAACTAAGTTATGATCTACATGGTTACATCATAAATCAGAATGCCCTATACTATAGTTATTTTCACTATGACCAGGAGACGAGGGAGGGATTGGGTGGGACTGTTGGGGAGTGAAGGGAGGGACAAGGGCTGTTTTTTCCTTGATATGTTTAGTGGAGCTGTAAGACTAATGCAGGCTGTACCCATAGTGGAGCTGGAAGGCCATGTCAACGCTATACAGGTACATGAGAATGTTGGACTTCATCAGTATTAATACATAAACTATGAGACAGCCTCACATGTTGCGGGGAAGAATGTAAACTTGATAGCGACAGTTAAGATGTTTTGACTCTTTAGCTCTTAGATGGGGAGAAAAGATAAAAATGGGACTAATGGAAGATACATATATCAATATGTAAAAGTGTAACCTTGTTGTAATCAGTCTTGAATAGAGTGTTTAAAAAAAAATTAATCTTAACTTCAACAGATCTAATATCAACAGGGCTATACGATGTGAGGCAAGATGGCTGCCGGGAGGTTGTGCTGAGCGGTCGCACTGATCCACTCTCCCTCACACAGAAATGATGTCGGAGTATTAGAAAGGATGTCGTGCTGCCCTCATGGCCCCCGTGTCTATAATATTCTGGGTATACACTAAATACTCAGATTGGAAATTGCCGGGCAACAAAGAAATAATCTATCAAGGGTTTAACCAGATCAAGAGGAAGGCTCAATATTTGATAGCTCTTATCAGCACTAGCCTGCCAAAGATGCCGCCTGTACCCCCTTTGCCTCCGCGATCCACGAGGCAGGAGAAGGCAAAAACGCAAACAGAATCAACTACGGGGAGAGCTGCTGCTGGTGACGGCGGAGGAAGTAAGGCAGCTGGGGATACTCTTGGCCCCTCACAGCGAGCTCTAGGAGCGATAAAAAAGAATATAACCCCAGCAGTCAAAGGAAAGAAGCATGAGGGTCGCGTTAAAGAAGGAGCGCGGTCAGAACAACAACTGAGCCCTATGAAGGATCACACCGGCATCACCGGTACCAGCGGAAGTCATAAACAGGGGAAAACGAGCGAAAAAGCAATCAAAGACATGGGGCTAAGACAGCCTACCTTGGACGAGGCTTTTACCCCGAGACGCCCTGCACCGCTCGAGCCAAAGCAGAATCAAGGCGGAAGCGTCCTCGTGGACGTCCAGGACGCTGAAGTGCTGGTTGCTAGGCAACCCCCGGATCAGAGCACGGCCTGGGAGACAGCGCGCCCTCGAGTCAGGAGGTCGTTCTGAAAGACCCCACACAAGGTGAGAGAGACACAGCTACTGGGGGGGCAGACAGCAATGTTTTAGAGATGGCAAGCAACAGTACAGGAAACGCTGGTATGATGGAGGCTCTGCTGCAGGTTGAGGCCGAGCTTAATTCACCTCTGCAGGCTAGTGGCACATGGGGAAGTAATGCAACGTTGGAAAAAAAAAAGACGGCGAAGGCTATGGTGAGGGAGAATGCTTCTTTTCACCATTTGAGGATACAGATACCACTAGGACTAGTGACGTCAGCTCAGAGGAGGGCTCACTTTCACGCTCTAGCTCCTCAGATAGACAAAGCACTCAGAAAAAGAGATGGCCACATTTGAAGAGACATGGTTCTGGCTCGGGCTAGGGCTATGCACCCCTCAGTGACTTTGGCTGCAAATTGGCATGGGATTATTCTGCTACTTCGCAGCCTCACCAAGAAGGCAACAATCCCCTGGGCGTTACTAGAAAAGTACCTCCTGAGAATGCCCCACCTCAGGGCCCTTTCGATATGTTATTCGATACATTAAAACAAATGCAGGTGGAGGCGAGATCTGAAAGCCGCAGGGCAAGACAAACCACAAAAAAAATCCATAACACTATGAAAAAGGTTAATAAATTATATGATGAAATGGCTGCTAGAGTTACAGAGGTCGAGGAGAGAACGGGGAAACTGGAGGAGGATATGAACACCTGGCAAGATTTCAAAGACACACAAGAAAAGATAACAGAGGACTTACAATGGAAACTTGAGGATTTTGAAAATCGCCAAAGGCGCAATAACATCCGCCTTTTGGGCGTTGAAGAGGGAAGCGAGGGGCAGGACATTATGTGTTTTGTTGTCAAACTATTAAAAGGGGCTTTTCCTGAATCCGAATGGCAGTGGGAGAAGGAAGTTCAGCGCGCACACAGGTTCCCCTTTAAGCAGAAGAAAGAGAGAGGAACAGCTCTCCCAAGGGCAATACTTATAAATGTTGGGAACTATCTTCTTAGGCAAGAAATAATGGACAAGGCAAGACCTGATAGTAAACGAACATTTGAGGGCATTACTTTTTTTGCCAGACCTGACTTCTGCCACGTAACAGTGGAAAGGAGATGGAGGCTCAGGCAATTAATAAAGCCTTTTCAGTCTATCGGATCAGAGGCATATCTACTATTCCCTGCCAGGTTGAAGATAGTGACTAAGGGGGCCGTGAGGATGTTTTTATCCGAAATTAAAGCGCAGCAATTCCTAGAGGAACTTAAGGATCAAAGGGGGAGGTAAAAAGCTCAACATGAGCCATAATTTAGAAATTCTGATAGAATGATAGTATATATCAGGATTTTCGTTAAGGGCACTTTTTTAGAGAGGTGAGGTTACGGGCTGAGCTCAAGCAACAGGGGCAACAGGGGTGCATGGGGGGGGGAATAAATGAATAAATAAATAAAGGAGAGGGGCAATAGGGGTGGACATGGGTGAACATGAGGGAGCACAAGGTAATGGGGGAGTGAGGGAGAGTGGCGCGGCCTCAACAACCGAAAGCAGTCACACATAGGTCACCTTGACCTATTTGCCAGTAGAGGGGAGGGTGGGGGGTTGGCTAGTGTGGGGAGGGGGGAGAAGAGGGGTGAGGGGGGGGGTAAGGAGTAAGGAGGGGAGAAATTTTCAAGCAACTGAGGATTTAAGTGGTAAGGAACAGCACAGAACAAGAGTTAGTAGGTTAAAGCTAAAGCTAAAGCAACAGTGGAAACAGTATGGTACAACTTATGTATTTAGATCAAATGCAACTGTCTGCCAGAATAAGCACCGAGAAATGCCTCATGACTGGTTCTCTATGATGGGCAAAATGTTATCTGTATTCAATGACGTGTAAGATAGCTACTATCAATGTCTGTGGGCTTAATGATGTGAGTAAAAGGCTCAGGGTCTCAGAATTGTTAAGAACTCTGCGATTGGACTTAGTTTGCCTGCAGGAAACACATCTTGAGGCAATAAGAGGAAATCTTCTGGGCCATCTGGGATTTAATGTATTGGCTAACTCCAAACAGTCATCGAGAACTAAGGGTGTTGCTGTATTAGGGAGAAGGAATGATGGGCTGGTGATAAGGAAGAAGGAGGACACATGGGGCAGATGGGCTCTATTAGAGCTAAAATTCAAGGGAGATAAATTAACACTCGTCACAATATATGGGGCAACAGAGGATGACCCGGAAGTTTTTCAACATTTAGACACAGAGTTAGCCCAGTGGCCAGAGCCTATAATATGCTGTGGTGACTTTAATATTCACGACCCCGATAGTACCTTTTTGCGTCCGCAGTGTCATTATGGGGGGAGGAAGAGGAGGGTACATAGACCACTTTCAAATTTGGTGGCTCATAATTCTTTGGATGATCCATGGATTAAGACGCACCCTAATATAGATGGCAGCACTTTCTATTCATTCCCCCATAAAAGTATGGTCAGGTTGGACTATTTTTTGGTTTCTAAATCCCTGATGACTGATGTATATATAGAAAGGAAACCACAAATCATCTCAGATCATAACCCTTTAATCCTGACAGTTAGACTAGGACAGGCACAAAAAAGGACCACCCAATGGACTTTCGAAAGAGCGTTATTGAAGGATGAGATGTATAAGTCTCATATGGGTGGCTGGATTAAGAGCTATTGGGAGATCAATAGAGGTACAGCACCCCCGGGGGTGGTTTGGGACGCTTTTAAAGCAGGAGCTAGGGGAGAGACATTGAGCTATGTACTTTCCAGACAAAAAAGGGAAAAAGAAAAAATAGAGGAACTCTCTAGAAATCTACTCAAGGAAGAGAATGAGCTAACATTAGCTATACAACAGCATTTACCCCTAGACCAGCATCTATTGAGAATAACAGTCTTTAAGGCAGAAGCCTCGGAAAACATCGCTAAAAAGGCAGCAGAAAATTACCTGATTAAAAGGGAGGCTGCATATGAGTTAAGTGAAAGAGTTGGGCACATATTAGCTATAAGAACTAGACAGAGGCTAGCAGCGGCAGACATCAAGGAAATAGTGGATGGGCAGGGCAATACGGTTACAGAACCGGATTCAGTGAGGGAGGTTTTTAGGCAGTTTTATAAAGACTTATATGCCAGCGGCAACACAGGAGAAGTAGCAGAGATAGATAGGTACCTAAGGGATATTCCGAAGCCATTCATCACAGCGGAACAAAGAGAGGAGTTGGACTCACCTTTCCACCTAGAGGAATTTATGTCAGCTCTGACTAGCCTCCCCCCGGGTAAAGCAGCGGGCCCAGATCAGCTGCCTGTAGAGTTTTATAAGGTTTTTCAAGGAAGTATTGCTGAAGAAATGGTAAATGTTATGAGGCAGGCACAAAAAGGAGAGTCAATACCAGAGACATGGGGAGAAGCTGATATCATTGTGATTTTAAAGAAAGGGAAACCTGAAACTACACCAGGTTCATATAGACCGATCACATTAATGAACGCAGACACTAAAACCTATTCTAAAATATTAGCTACGAGGATTTCTAGGATTATTGAGGGGGTGGTAAGCCCCATACAACATGGGTTTATCCCTGGCAAGGGTACTACACAACATGTCAGGCAATTGATCACAATGTTTGATGCGGCAGGTACCCTGGGGGACCCTATGGCAGCGCTTTTTCTAGACGCTGAGAAGGCGTTCGATAGGGTCTCCTGGGATTACCTGTGGCATGCACTGAAATGGAGTGGCATAGGCGAGGGCTATATAAAAGCTATCCAGACTCTTTATAAAGAACCAACAGCAAGAATCAGGGTCAATAGGGGACACTCGGCAGCAGTTAAGATATGTAGAGGGACTAGGCAAGGTTGCCCATCATCCCCCCTGCTGTTCGCTATATACCTGGACCCTTTTCTACGGAGATTGGAAGGTAACCCAGGGATTAGCCCAATGAGAGAAAATGGCTGTGAAGTTAAATCATTGGCCTATGCGGACGATGTCGCCATTCTGACACCTAACCCATCAGCAGCCATTGGTGAAATAGAGCTTGAGGCGCAATTGTTTGGACAGGTGTCTGGGTACAGCTTAAATAGAAGTAAGACACAGATAGTAGGTAATAGGTTTATAGACTGTAATGACCAAAGGGTTGTAACCTCGGCAATATATTTGGAAGTGGCAATCTCTGCAGATTTAGATATAGTGGTACAGAGCAATATTGCCCCATTAATAGATAAGGTAAAATTAGACCTAGAGAGAATGAACAACTTGCACCTATCTCTAGTAGGTTGTACGAATGTTATCAAGATGTTAATTCTGCCAAAGTTTTTATATTTTTTTAGGACAATTCCGTTATTCTTTGAAAATAAATGGTTTAATGCACTAGAGATTATTCTCAACAGATTCATTTGGGCACAAGGAAAGACGCGCAGAGCATATAGGTTTATATCCCTGCCAAGAGACAGGGGAGGCTGGGGTGCACCAGATTTTAAATTATATTACTGGGCAGCTGCCATACAATATATGCAGGGATTGGTGGGCGCTGACGGCCTCAACCAAAGAATCACCAACTATTCTACAAACATATATGCCGCAGTGTTAGGGGCAGATGCGGAGAACTGCTTCTTAAACTGCATAGACTTTGGATATTATAAGAGAACTAAATTCAAGACAGTAGAGGCCGCCATTAAAGTCTGGAATGGTTTTTTAAAAAGATCCCATCTTGGGAGGTTTAATCGGTATATTAGGTTGTACAAAAATAAGTCTTTTTCGATACCAGTCTTTGCAGATACTGTGATGGCAGGGTGGGCAGAGAAGGGGATCATCCAAGTCGGGGACGTAATGAACACCGAGGGATTTTTTCAATTTTCAGAATTGATAACAAAATATGGAATAGACAGGAGGGACTTCTTTAAATACTTGCAAGTAAGAAGTTTTTTAAACACTAAACGAGGAGGATTGGTGGGCTTGCTAAAATAGATATATTGGAGAAAATCAGGTTAGGGCGGGAATGTACTATTCGCAGCTTTTATGCTTGTCTACTAGAAGGAAAAGTTGATGATAGAGAGAAATATAGTAAGAAATGGGCAGAGAAACTGAATGGAGAAGAGTATTGGTTTGAGGATTCCCTGGTCTTGGGGCGTACAATTCTTTGCTCTGCCCCCCTACAATCACAGCACTATAAAACCCTCTACTCGTTGTATTTTACACCAGCAAGAATTTCAAAATGGGGAGGTACTACGGGCACATTATGTCCACGATGTAATTCAGCAGAGGCAGACTTGATCCATATTTTTGCTACATGCCCTCAACTGCACACTCTAATTAGAGATATAGAGAAGTTTTTAGATCAATCCCTAGATATACAAGTAAGGCTTAATCCTATGAGAATTTTATTAGGAATAGGGCCCGACATAAATGAGCCACAGCGAGAATTCCTGTTTATGGCTATGGCAGTATACAGATTAAGCTTAGCCAGGGCCTGGCTGGATAAAACCCCCCCAGCGATGCAAGTATGGTTAGCAAACCTCTTAGCAGCATATAATTTGGAAAAGCCCATCTATGCGCGAAAAGGCAGGAAAGGCAGGATGCTAGGCTTAAGAATATGGGATCCTATATGTAGATGGAAGCGACAGCTGGAGGCCAACCACTCACTTGGCTAGGTTGATTTCATGCTTGCAGGGGCACTTTTCCTATTATTTTGGGTATTTATTTATTTTTTGTCATTTTCTTACAAATTTATGCTTTGCTTTCAACCAGGAGGTGGTGCCATAAATAATCAATTAAAGTTGTTGTGATTAACTGAAATGAAATGCAATTACAAACAAAAGATACTGCTCGATTGTTAACTATGAAGAAAGTAAAATAACAATTGTATTAAGATCTGTCAATCTGTGCAAAAAAAGATCTAATATCAACAACATTACAACATTTTTTGAAGACCTTCTCTTGAACTATTCGATCCCTGTCAACTTGTTCTCTGATACACCGAACAACATTCTCACTTGGAATTTCCTCCTCCATAAATTCGTCATGTACACTTTAAACTCTTTTGGCAGCACTCTGACAGACTGTACCAAAATGTACAAGTTTCCCACGCTTAACACTCTCTTCCTTTAGCCGGACAAGATTTAAACTGTGCAGCTTGTGTTTTAAACCCACAATGAGTGCATTGTATTCTACTATTAAAACCAACCATTTGTGTGTATGGTTTACTAATATTGTTTTTAAACCCCACCAGTTTACTTGTAATTTTTATTGATAAAGCTGCTACTTCTAAAGAAGTACTATCTACATTAATAGTCTTAAAAGAACTGATGGAGTGTTCCACTCTTCGAGCAATGTTAATTGCTTCCTGCAACGTTGGATTGTGCTGATGAAGTTATTCTTGTATTTTCTTATTGGAGTATCATAATTAATGGATCTCTAATATATGTGTCACCCTGTGCTCCAAATGTGCAATCTGCTGCAAGAATGCAAAGAGCAGAAACATACAAATCCACTGATTCATCCTGCAACTGATGTTGAGTGTAAAAGGGATACCTCTCCTTAACAATATGGAGATCTTCCCAAACTTTTTCTTGAGTCGATCTAAAACTTCTGAAAAAGTCATAATCACCTGCTTCCACCCCTTGCGGTTGTGTCAGTGCGAGTAAATGTTAAAAAAACATCTTCCGCATCTGTAACCATTAAATTTAACAAAAGTACTTTCTACCTTGCTGCTGCAAAAGTGTTACCATTAATGGCCAATAAATAATCATTAAAATGCCTTAACTATTTTTCCCATTTCATGGAAGGTTGGTTTTGATTGTTAAAAATGGAGCTGGTGGGTTTCCATACGTGACAGACATATCTGAAATGCAGTAACAGATTAACTTCTGTATATGTTTTTTTAAATAGAATCGGACAATATGTGCACAAAACCGGTAAGCACAGCAGAATTGTTGGTAAAATGAACCCTTAATAAATAAATAAATAAATATGATCTTTAAAATGCACGTCTTTAGTTTGAAATGCAGTCTGTGCATCATCGATGAGTGAAGCAAGTCTTTTGAACATAGAAAAAAGGTGCGGGTATCACTGTGGTGAACGCTCACTACAAACTTACATACAGTGTTGACTTCCAGCATTTATTCTTAAGGTGCGTGTGTGTATCACCATAGTGATCACACAACAGTTCCATTGTGCACATCACCAATGTCCGCATAGCAGTTTAAAAATGCTTCAGACATGTTTTCCTTTCCAAAACCGACGTTCGTCGTAAAGATATGCACTGACCAATGGCAGCGCACGCACAGCCGCACCCAAGATGGTGCCTGTTGGAAAGTGGATTATTAGTAGTGGTAAATATGCATATACCACTGTCAATAATGCTACTAGCACAATATAGGGCTCAGTATGGGTCTCAGAAAATTATTCCCATGCCCAACCCCTGGTAGCGTGTCTGTGCGCAGGCAGGCTTAACTTTAAAGAAAGGTATGTAAAGTATTTAAAAACACCAATTAAGTAATTAATTAAGACATAACACACAATAAAAATCCAACACCAAATTATAAAAATAGGGAGTATTTCTATCTTTAAAATAACACTAAAAAGAAAAGAATCCAATGCAGGGAACCAGAGATATGAATTTGTAAAGATTTAGCACTATATAGCTCATAGAAACCTACAGCGCCTATTGGGAAATCTGGTTGCGCTAGACCGGGACAACGTCAAAGTTTCAGGCCGACCACAATGGACTTCTGTGCGGCTACCCCTCACGGTAGGCCTTGGCAAAGTTTTTACCTTCTGACTTGGAAACTTTTATAAAGCTTTTCCTCCCAGGGTCCCTTGAAGCTCTCAGCCAGTCCTGATTTGGTGAGGGTTCACCAGCTTGCCTTGCAACAAGCTCCTAGTCAAATTTATGGAAATCAGACCGTCAGAGCTTTCCAGCTGGATGAACCAGAGATCCAGGCCAGTTCCTAGGTTGAAGGTGGGCAGCTTGACTCTTGCAGTTGGCCCCAGCTATCTTTTCTACGTTCGGACTTAGAAAGCTTTACAGAGCTTTTTCTCCCGGGATCCCTCGATGCTCTTCACCAGCCTGGATTCAGTGAGGGTTCGCCAGCTTGGGTTTCAAACATGCTCCCTGTCAAACTCTGGAAGTGGGACCTCCGTAGCTTTTCAACAGGACAAACCTGTAGGGCAGGCCTGCTCACAGTTGAGGGTCACCGGCTTCGCTGGCCAGGTTGAGTCGATCCACTTAAGGAGCTTTTTTCCAAAGTTGCTTTAAACTTCTGGAATTTCTTCCTAAAGTTTCTTTGAGGGTCCCAAATTGTCCAAAACTTACTCCAAGGGTCTGGAAACTCCAAGATGGTCCTTGAAAGTTTGGGACTTCAATTCCCACAGGCCACTTGAACAAAACCCTTACAAATCCACTGGTAGTATTACAGGCTGGGGGTTCTTATTGGTGATGGTCCAGGTCAGCTCTACTCACCTGTAGCTTGCAGGTAGTCCACTCTTTAGTCCTTTTGAAGCAGGGTTGATCCACAGGTCTGTAGTTCCAGATTGTGCCGCAGGCGCAGTCAGTCAGAGTGCAGGGCCTGGTTGGCGCAAATCAAACTTCCAGCAGGGACCCTTCTTCTTATGTGGTTTCAAGCAGCAGATTTGAGAGGCACAGCCCCTCTCCGATACTTATTCATTGTTTTCAAGGTTCACACATGAGGGTACTCCTGTCCAAAGAGGTGCAGGACAGCACCCCAGAGCAAGACCATTTTGTTGTGCCCTATACATAAAGACACTGGTAGCCATGTAGTATATTTCAAGTCTTCTTTATTGGTTCCATGTCAGGGTAGCATCAATCAAAGTCCAGCCAGCTCTAGTCTGGTAATAGCCATGTACCAGCCCTACCAGGAGCAGCCTGCCTAGCTGCTCAGCCCATCTCTAACTGTCACCACTCCTCCACTCAGGCACCCTGGCATTTCATTCATCACAGTCACACCAACATTCTGTAGCCATCTCTCATTCTGGCTGAGCAGCTAGGAGGACCTAGGCATGTAAATGTATTACTGAGGATATAACACATTTCCTCCAAAGTGTGGCATAGTGGTCTCCCAGAAAACACAGTTTCTCCAAAATTCGATATGGCTGAAGGCTCAGCAGAGAGACAAGAGCTGGCTAAACCGACCTGCGGGTGGCTAATCGCCATATTCTCCCTCCCCCTGGCATCTGCACATTCCTTCCTTAAGCCTGCACTCTGGCTGGGTTCAAAGAGTAGGGGTGTAAATGTATTTGAGCTTGTAAAGCGCACTGCTACCCGTCCTTAGGTTTCCTGGCACTGTATAACTCTGGGGAACCCGTCCTGGCTTTCCCTGTGGGATGGTCCCTGCTGGGAGTCCCCAAGGTGGAGCCAGGCATCCCCGGAATTGATGGGGCCGTTGTGGAGATTAGGCAAGCTATTGCCCAGAGTTGCCGAGTGGAACCCCTGATTAGAGTAAGCACCGAAGCGGGAATTATCGAGTCCGCTGACCCAAGTCCACGACCCTGCCGCGTCGGGAATTGAACCCTGGTCACGGGCCGACTTCTGCTCCCGGGTCTGCCGCCTCTAACCAGTGAGCCACACTACTACACTATGAAACTGGCTTCTCCTGCCTGTCTCCTCCTTAATGTGAAGATCATTTTTTATGACCCCTCCCCCTTGCTATGGCATTCCTATGTAGCAGAACCCTCTCTTCCCAGGGGCTACCTATCACCTCATCAAAAGCAGCCTGGCTAATCCACTTAATTCTGACCAATCAGAACAGATCACTTGGAAGGCTGAATTTTGGCCTACGGACAAGAAAGTCTTATAACATCTTGTTTGTACATTTTAGAATAAATTCAACAATAGCATATTGTTGGATATATCAATATCATAACTGTGAGTCCTTGAATGATATTTTGGGGGTTTCCTTGTGGGAATGATTAATTAATAATTTTTTGCCATGGTAAACTATGTGGCTGGGGATCTGCAAAGGGGGAAATGAGCTGGGCAATTTCTCTAACGCCAGGGCTTATAAAACATCTTTTATAAGGACCCTGCCTATATCTACAGGACCCCCACCCTTAGAATACCTAGGGGAGACTTTAGGGGTTCTGAATATGTCAAAATATTGCTGATCCTCACTCTACAGAGCTATTAACACAAAAGTTGTTTTGGGAAGCACTTTACTGCAATGAGAGTGGTGAAACGTGCAAATTCACTAAACCCAAAGCATATAAAACCTATCTTACAAGGGTCCTTTTTATCGGTACCTGAGCCCCCACCACTGGGACACCTAGGAGTGTCCCTGGGGGTACCTAATATGCCAAATTATTGTAGTTTATTCATTTTGTAAGTGCCCCAAATACCAAAGGCGAGAATGGAATGAATTACATGTTAAAAGCAGTCCTGCAACACAGGGTTGCTTTTAAACTGACCTCAGGCCTCAGCAGTGCACACATGGAAGTGCAGAGAGGGCTGCTGGCCTCTTAAACTACCATGCCGTATTATCTACTAGGGACTTAAAGGTAGTTTTGATCCTCCTGTCCAACTATGTGCTAGGCCTTGTAAAGGAGGTCATGCTAATCATAGGGGTACCGTGACTCCTAAGATACCCTAGTGTATGTAGATGTTTTCATTGTATTCTAAGTGTGTTTTCAGCATAGCACGGGGCCTGGTTAGGCAGAGCCAGGGACAGTCAGAACCAGTTACCACCAGTACCAGTCAGAAAAAAATGGAGGTGCCTAGGGCACAGGATGACTTTGCGACATAGCCCCCCAAATGAAAGGTTATGGGTTACTAACCTACACCCTGGTAGTCCTCATCAGTTAAGTGCAATAACCTGGAAAGTTCATCAGCATTTGCATGGGCAACGCCAGGTCTGTGTTTCACTGTAAAGTCCATTCCCTGTAGGGAGATGGACCACCTTACCAGTGTAGGATTATCCCCTCTCCTCTGCATGAGCCATCTGAGAGGCCTGTGGTCAGTTTGAACACGAAAGTGAGTACCGAACAAATATGGTCTCAACTTTCTCAGGGACCATACCACAGCAAAAGCCTCTCTCTCTCAAAGGCACTCCATCTCTGCTCTCTAGGAAGAAGTTGCCTACGAATAAAGGCAACTGGCTGATCAAGGTGTTCTTCATTTAACTGTGACAACACAGCCCCAATCCCTTCTTCTGAAGCATCTGTCTGAACCACAAATTATTTTGTGTAGTCGGGGGCCAGCAGCATTGGTGCTGAACCCACAGCAGCCTTCAAATTGTCAAAAGGCTTCTGACACTCTGGGGTCCAATCCACCTTTTAGGGCCTCATCTTAGAAGTCAGTTCTGTTAGGGGCCCCACAATGGTCCCATAATTTTGAACAAACCTTCTATAATACCCAGTCAGTACTAGGAATGCCGTGCCCTGAGTTTTGGTAACAGGAGCTGTGTAGTTCAAAATAGTTTGAATCTTGGCCCGGAGAGGCTGTACATGGCCTCCACCTACCAGGTGGCTCAGGTACACCACAGAACTCTGCCCTATTTGGCACTTACTTGCCTTAATAGTCAGGGGAATGCCTACTGCATGGCCTGAAGCACTTCCCTTGGGTGGCTTAAGTGACCCTCCCCCAGACAGACCTGTATACAGCTATATCATCCAGATAAGCTGTACTAAACTGCTCTAACTCAGACAAAACCCTGTTCACCAACCTTTGGGAGATGGCAGTTGCATTCTTTAACCCAAGGGGTATTACCTTGAACTGATAATGTCCCTCTGGTGGGAAGAATGCTGACCTCTCCTTTGCTCCATCTTTAAGGGTAATCTGCCAGTAGCCGGAAGTCAAATCAAAAGTAATCAAATCTTTAGCAGGCCCTAAACTGAGCGAATTCTGTCATCTCTAGTCCGTACAGAACCTTAATTCCTTTGCCCCCCCCGGATTATGTTTGTGCACCAGCACCGCTGGACTGGCCCATTGACTTTCAGACAGTTCAATTATCTCCAACTCCAGAATCATAGCTACCTCAGCCTTACATGCTGACTCTGACATTGTCAGACAACCTGTACAGTTTATTTTTCACAGGTAGGTTGTCACCAGTGTCAATGCATTGCACACACCACTCAGTGATGCCTGGGGCAAAGAGAACAGGCCAGAAAACTACCCCAGCACCGGCTTGCAGTCCCGTGCTGCTGCTCTGTAAATTTGGGAGACAGTAAACCCCCTTTACCGACCCATCTTGCACATTACTGGAGAGGAGGTCAGGCAGTGGCTCAGTTTCCTCCTCCACTCCCTTATCAGTGACCAGTAACATGTTCATATCTGCCCTGTCATGGTGGGGCTCCAATCTATTCACATGCAGGATCCTATCAGTATTCCTGGAAGTGCCAAGGTTGACCAAATAGGTAACCTCACCATTCTTTTGTAAGATTGGATAGGGCCCACCCCACTTGTCATATTGGGCCATGGGAGTCACATGCTCCAACACCCACATCAACTGTCCTGGAGTATACTCTCAGGCATAGTAGCCTTCTGATCATATCAATGTTTCATGAGCACCTGGTTAGCCTCCAGCCTTCTGCTTGCCTTGTGCATGTACTCTGCCATTCTTTATCTCAGGCCTAGCATATAATCAAGCACATTGTCCTTTGCTTCTTTGAGAGGCTTCTCCAAAGACTCTTTCAGCAGGCACAAAGGCTCCCTCACAGGGTGTCTAAACAGCAACTCATAGGGACTGAAACCAACTCCCTTCTGTGGAACCTCCCTGTATGAAAACAGTAGGCATGGGAAGAGAACATTCCATCTGAGTTTCTCAGACAACCCATTGATCATGCCCTTCAGGGTCTGATTGAACCTCTCCACTAGACCATTAGTCTGGGAGTGATGGGGGTGGTGAACTTGTAGTTGACACCACACCCATCCCACATCGCAGTCAGATAGCTGGACAGAAAGTTTGTGCCCCTATCTAACACCACCTCTTTCGGAAAACCCACTCTGGTGAACACACCAAGCAGTGCTCTCGCCTTGCAGGAGCATCTATGGTTTTAAGAGGTATTACCTCAGGGTACCTAGTGCCATGGTCTACTACAACCAAGAAGTACCAATTCCCTGATGCAGTAGGTGAGTCCAGGGGACCAACAATGCCCAACTCCACCCTTTCAAAAGGAACCCGACAAGTGGTTGTGGTACTAGGGGAGCCTTTGTCCTGCTCCCTGCCTTGCCTCCGGCCTGACAGGTGACACAGGAGCTGCAAAACTCCTTTACCTTTTCAGACATATGGGGCCATTTTATAAGGCTCCTTTTTAAAAGTACCTGAGCCCCCATCACTGGGACACCTAGGGGAGACCCCGGGGGTACCTAATATGCCAAAATATTGTAGTTTATTAATTTGTAAGTGTCCCGAACACCAAAGTCGAGTGTTGCCACAATTTACATATTAGAAGGAGTCCTGCAACACAGACCTCAGCAGTGCACACATGCAAGGTCAGAAAGGGCTGCTGGCTTCTAAACTGCTAAGCCCTAATATATACTAGGTACTTAAAGGTAGTTTTGATCCCACTCCCCTATTATTTACCAGGGCCTTATAGGGGAGTTCATGGCACACGAATTAGTGACAAAAAGATTTGTCCAATTATTGGAGCATCCAAACGCATCCAAAATGCCTCAGCTGCAGGATTACAACTGTTACACACACTGTTTAGAATATGGAACTTAATAAAAACATCAACACTCTTAGCCCAAGGAGGCAAACAGGTAAGAGTGCAGGTGATGTAATAGGGAAGAATGTAGAATCATATCGGAGTACACATGCTACCACATTAACTTACCACACTCAGACATTCATTTACCTCTTTTGCTTCTTCGTTCTAAATTTGATATTCTTTTTATATGAACATTTCAAAAGACAAAGAACTAAAACATGTGTCCTATGAAGTAAGTCAAAGTTTTATGCCAGGTAACACATACATGCCATCATGTTCAAACATGAATATGGGAGATTTTGAAAAGAAATCAGGGGAATGTACTATCCCCATTGGTTTATACTGAAGCAGAGGCAATAGTAGGCCGGAGACACCTAAACTACAGCAAATGTTGGCTACAAAAATCGGGAGTCCAGCCTTGCTAAGTGTCTCACATCTGGGGTTAAAGTAATCAATCAATCAATACATTTGTAGAGTGCGCTACTCACCCATGAGGGTATCAAGACGCTGAAGGGAGGGGGGGGGGGGGTGCCGCTACTGCTCGAATAACCAGGTCTTGAGGTGTCTCCTGAAGGTGAGATGGTCCTGGGTCAGTCGTAGGTGTGCGGGGAGGGAGTTCCATGTCTTGGCTGCCAGGTAGGAGAATGATCTCCCTCTGGCGGTGGCTCTGCAAATCTGTGGGATGGTGGCGAGGGCAAGGCTGGCGGAGCAGAGCTGGCGGGTAAGGGTGTAGAACGAGAGGCCGTTGTTGAGGTATTCGGGCCCATGTTGTAGAGTGCTTTGTGTGCATGGGTGAGCAGCCTGAACGTGATCCTCTTGCTGACGGGGAGCCAGAGCAGGTTTCTCAGGTGGGCGGATATGTGGTTGTGGCGAGGGATGTCGAGGATGAGTCGTGCGAAGGCGTTCTGTATGCGCTGAAGCTGTTTCTGAAGTTTGGCTGTGGTTCCTGCGTATAGGGCGTTCCCATAGTCCAGTCGGCTGGAGACGAGGGCCTGGGTGACCGTCTTTCTGGTTTCAGTGGGGATCCACCGGAAGATCTTTTGGAGCATGCGCAGGGTGTTGAAGCATGAGGACGAGACTGCGTTGACTTGCTTGGTCATCGTGACGGAGGAGTCCAGGATGAATCCCAGGTTGCGTGTGTGGTCCGTGGGTGTCAGTGCGGTGCCCAGCGTTGTGGGCCACCAGGAGTTGTCCCAGGTGGATGGGGATTGTCCTAGGATGAGGACCTCTATCTTGTCCGAGTTGAGCTTCAGACGGCTGTGCTTCATCCATTCTGCGACATCTTTCATTCCGTCCTGTAAGTTGGCTTTGGCGGTGAGAGGATCTTTGGTGAGGGAGAGTATCAGTTGGGTGTCGTGGGCGTAGGAGATGATGTTGATGTTGTGTTTGCGTGTGATGGTGGCGAGGGGGCTCATGTCGATATTGAAGAGGGTTGGGCTGAGTTAGGAGCCCTGGGGTACGCCGCAGATGATCTTGGTGGCCTCGGAGCGGAAGGGAGGGAGGCGGACTTTCTGGGTTCTGTCGGAGAGGAACGATGTGATCCATTCCAGGGCCTTTCCTTGGATCCCAGTGTTGTAGAGGCGGGTTATTAGGGTGCGGTGGCATGCGGTATCAAAGGCTGCCGAGAGGTCCAGGAGGATGAGGGCAGCTGTCTCTCCGTTGACCATCAGAGTCCTGATGTCATCGGTGGCTGCGATGAGGGCGGTCTCGGTGCTGTGGTTGGCTCGGAAGCCGGACTGGGATGGGTCGAGTGAGTTGTTGGCTTCGAGGAATGCAGTCAGCTGTTTATTGACGGTCTTCTCGATGACTTTAGCCGGAAAGGGGAGAAGAGAGATGGGGCGAAAGTTCATGAGGTCTTTGGGGTCGGCTGTTGGTTTCTTCAGAAGGGCGTTGATTTCTGCGTATTTCCAGCTTCCAGGGAAGGTGGATGACGTGAAGGAGCTGTTAATGACGTTCCGGAGGTGGGGTGCGATGATGGTGTCGGCTTTGTTGAAGATATGATGAGGGCATGGGTCGGAGGGGGAGCCGGAGTGGATGGTGTTCATGACGCGGGTGGTGTCTTCAGTGCTGATGGGCGTCCATGCGCTGAGGCTGGTGGTGGGGGTTGTTGGTTTGGTGGCTGGAGGCAGAGTCTGGGGTCCGAAGCTGTTATGTATATCTGTGATCTTGCGGTGGAAGAATGCGGCGAGGGAGTTGCAGAGGTCTTGCGACGGTGTGATGTCGTTGTTGCTGGCGCTGGGGTTGGAGAGCTCTTTGACGATGCTGAAGAGTTCCTTGCTGTTGTGAGAGTTGTTGTCTAGCCACTCTTTAAACAAAGTCCTTTTGGTGGTATTCGCGGGTGGCGCTCTTGAGGTCTGTCATGTTTTCTGATGTCCGTTTGTGGCGCCAGGCTTTTTCGAGGGTTCGGCATGATTTCTTTGTGATTTTGAGGGCGTCTGTGAACCATGAGGTTTTTCTGTTTTTGGTCTTGCCTGGGGGTTTCTTCAGTGGAGCGAGGTCGTCGGCACAGTTGGTGATCCACTGTGCAAGATTGTCTGCTGCCCCATTGGTGTCAGGGGTGTCGACAGGTGGGTTCTGGCTCAGCGATGTGGTGAGCTGGTCTGTGGTGATTTTGTTCCAACATCTGCAGGGGATCTGTAGCGTGTGGTGGTGGGATGTGGTCTTCTTGAAGGTGAAGTGGATGCAGCTGTGGTCGGTCCAGTGAAGACTGGTGGAGTGGCTGAAAGAGATGTGGTTGCTGGCGGAGAAGATGGGGTCGAGCGTGTGGCCAGCGAGGTGGGTGGGCATGTCCACCAGTTGCTTGAGTCCGAGGTTGGCGAGGTTGTCGAGCAGGGTGGTGGTGTTGTTGTCGTTTTTCTCCAGGTGGAAGTTCAGGTCCCCTAGGAGGATGTACTCTGGTGAGGCTAGGGCATGCGGGCTGATGAAGTCGGCGATGGTTTCGCTGAATTGTGTCCGTGGGCCCGGGGCTCTGCAGATGAGCGTTCCTCTGAGGGTGGTCTGGGGGTCGGTGTGGATCTGGAAGTGTAGGTGTTCGGCGGCGGTGAGTGTGTCTTCGGTGTTGGTCGTGATGCTGATGGTGTTCCTGTAGATGATGGTGATTCCTCCTCCGGTTTGGTTGACGCGGTCCTTCCGGGTGATTTTGTAGCCGTCCGGGATGGCTATGGCGACGTCGGGGGCCGAGGAGGCGTTCATCCAGGTTTCCGTGAGGAAAGCGACGTCTGGTGCTGTTGTATCAAGGAGTTTCCAGAGTTCGATGGCGTGTTTGTGGATGGAGCGGTGGTTGAGGAGGATGCACTTGAAGCATTTGAAGCTAATTTACTGCATTATTACACATGCAGAGGATTATCACATACATTTAAACTGAGCTGCATCATGTCTGTTAGAGCCTAGCTGTCGGACTGCTAATTTCCCTTAAAAGGACAGGGATAGAAGAGTGCTTAGAGTGCTCCTGCATGCAGCAGGGATGAAGCAGGCCGCTGGAGGGCTGGGTGTCTTGACTTACACATGGTGCGTGAAGGAGCATGTCCTGCCCATGCCGTGTCTTCGTCCTGGAGGGTCTCCAGCAGAAGTGTCCTGGCGATAGAAGGGAACCACCGTCAGATGTGACTGAATGACCCAGACCTCCACTGTCAACCTTAGTAAGCCAAGGCTGTTGAGCAGGTCACTGTGGGTGAACCCCACTCACTTCTAAGCCTTGTCATTCACTGCCTCAGGCCTCCCTGTAGCTCGTTCGTGTCCGGCAGGTTGTCCCACATAACCTTAGGACACTGGCAGGTTGTCCCACATAACCTTAGGACACTGACAGCCTCTGGGTCGAGCAGAGGGGCACCCCCAGTAAGCTGGCATGACCTCCATGTCTTCAGGTCCGAGGTGATGGTGGTGCTGTCACCTGCAGTATAAAAAACCCAGAGCACTTCTAGACACCACCACCAGAGTTCACCCGAGTTTGAGCTATTGGCATTGTAAATGACAATGCCTTTTATTTATGTTTTGGGTTTTAAAGCATAAATAAAAGGCATTGTCATTTACAATACTAATAGCTTAAACTCTCGCAAGTGCAAGACCTATTGCGGTGCAAATGCTTGTTTTTTGTTCCCTGCAAAACGCCATAATTAGGCCCAAGAATTATCATTCCTAAACCTTTCTAAAAGGAAAAGAAAAGCATTTTGCTAGATATAATAGAACAATGCTTGGAAGTAAAGAATAGCTATGTCCCCGCCCCGTGTTAAGCATACTAAATGGAAAGTCTGTCTTCAAATTGCTGCATTTTTTTTCTATGTCCGCAGTATTTCCATTTCATCAAGCAGGCATTGTAAAGGATTGTTTGATCATGTTCTTGCTGGAACGCTTTTTGTGCTGCGGAAGGCTGGTATGGCCCGAGAGCTGCCTGTCTCATATTGGGCGGGAGGTGTGAGGGGGGAGAGATAGATTTTTTTAGCTGGTTGAATTTTCGCTTTAATGGACGTGTCATCTGTTAGGCTGCGATGCGAGCGGTTTTGTGGAACAGCAACACTGAGTGGCAGGCGCGATTAAAGCGCCTCTCTTCTCAATTAAGAGAAAGCTCCAGCAATAGAGACTTCTTTAAGACGTTCCCAAAAAAAAGAGTTCTTGGGCAAATGAGGTTGCAACTTATACAGGTGTTCCAGATATTGGTAGTGATGTTAAAAGTAAAATGCATATTATATGAATACACATATACACTAAAAAAACGTAATGGTTAATTTATGATTTCGTCTACTTATAGCATTTTAAAACAGTTAAAAAAAATCTTAGATATTCAAATAAAACACGAGGTGAAGAAAACCATTATGAAATAAAACTGAAATCTCGCTGAAATTGGCCTGTTAGATATATATATATATATATATATATATATATATATATATATATATATATATATATATATATATATATATATATATATATATATTCCAAGGATATCCGAATCACAAAGCAGAGTTCTCAAAGCTGCAGAAACAGATACGGGCCCAAAATAGGTGCAGAGATTACTTATTTATTTCGTGTTGGGTTTTCAAATCGCCATGACGCGTTTCGCGCTTCACCGAGCGCTTGATCACATGACACAGTACACAAACAGGTATTGGTTTAAATAATCACATTACAAGGTCACATGTTACAGCCCAAATGACGCATAGACATAAAAGAGTTTTATAGTTTAGAAAAACTACAAATTATTTACCTCCATTAAACGATACATTGATCCCAAGAATGTAGTTTAAGCTGTACTCTGAATTCATACAAACATGTGCAAATTTTAGATAAAAACCAAGCTCCTGTAAAAGTCAAAGTGCAAGTGCAAAGAACAAACATAGTATTTGAAAACCACAAATTGATATTGTGCATTGAAAAGCAGCTATGTAAACTTTTCGAAGTTACTGATGGAAAATACTTTTATTTATTATTTTCAAATTTCATAATGTTTTGATTATTTTTATAATTTTCGCTTTTTATCGCTGTATTTCTTGTTGTTACATATTAAAAAGGCAAATTGAACCTGTTAGCTAACACCGGAGCCCCGGTGATAGTTGTGCCTGTTATATAGAGATAAAGTGCTGCGTGAATACACAGAGGAAAAACGGGGGGATATTATTTGATTCATATTTCGGTATAAATACCTAAATTATCACCAACCTCCTCAGTTGGTATGGTTTAGAGGGAATTACCATCAGAGCCGTGCATAAATTGACCCGGGATGGGTATATCAGATATCCCTTAAGTAGGCATATGCGCTCCTTGTAGTTAATTCAAATGTGCAAAAAAAAACAATTAAAGTTAATGTCATATGAATAAAAAGCTTAAAATGGTAAAATGACGACTAAAATTATAATTGTGTCACATATATAAAAAAATCTAAAGGGCAATATGATTACAAAAGGAGTCAACCATGAAAATCGATCTATAAATATATAAATATATCAATAAATATCTAAAAGGTATAAAAAGTTATTAAATCATTATATATTTACACATCCCTGAGGCACGGTATTTGTTAAAAATCAGAATGGTTTTTAGGGGATAAGTTAAAGGCATGTGTAAAGATCCTCCGTATTGTTTAACCCCGATGGTTGTTTAGTGTTGAGTTCTAAAATGTAGCGGGTCTCGAGGCGGCGTACCTTTTCTTCTCTGTTGCCGCCTCTTTTGTTTGGAAGAACACAATCTATTACAAAATATTTCAATTCCGCACTTTTGGAATTGTGTTTGGCCTTGAAGTGTCTTGCCACTGGATATGTGTTGTCCTGATTGCAAATCGCTCTAATGTGCTGTAAAATTCTTTTATGTACGGGGAGTTTAGTGCTCCCCACATAGAGCAAGTTGCATGGACATGACAAAACATAAACTGCATACTCAGTTTTGCATGTGAGTACTTTAGTCATTTTGTGTTCTTTCAAGTCAAACGGTGATAAGTAGCTGGTCTTATTTACTGCTTGAAGGCAAGCTTTGCAGACCTTACAGTTAAAGAACCCACCATGGGATTGAAGCCAATTATTGGATTCAATAATTTCAGGGCTGCTTTTTACAAGTGCGTCCTTCATGGATTGACCCCTACTATAGGTTATAGATGGCTTTTTAGGAAGAACTTTCCCAATTATGGGATCACATAGGACCAGAGGCCAATTTTTGTTAATGATGGATTGAATTTGTTTGTGTTGGGCACTATATTGAATAATGATTCTGAAATCAGTCGGCTTGTCAGAACAAGCCACAGTTGTTGTTGTAGTTTTAGGGCCTGTCTTTAGGAGATCTAGCCTCTCTTTAGACATTGATTTGGAAATGGCAGTATCAACTATTTTTTCAGAATAGCCTCTTTCCAAAAATCTGGCTTTACTAGCTGTTTGAGCTGAAATCAGATCGTTCTCCCTGCTATGGATTCACCTGAGTCTCAACATCTCCCCATAGGGGATACTGTTAATCAGATGTTTGACATGAGAACTTTTGGCGTGTAAGGTAGAATTGCCCGCCGTGGGTTTACGGTGAAGTCTGGTCTCAATTTTGTCATTTTCAATGAATATTTCTGTGTCCAAAAAGGTTATAGATGAATTGCTAATGGTGGCAGTAAAATGTAAATTAAGGTCATTACTGTTGATATCCTGAACAAACCTTTCTGCTGATTCCATGTTGCCATCCCAAATCACAAATAAGTCATCTATATAACGTAGCCAAGTTATTACATGGCACTCCATTGTTGTACGGTGTTTAACCATGAGGACCAACTCCTCCCACCAACCCATGTGAAGACATGCGTAGCTGGGGGAGAAGCTGGCCCCCGTAGCAACACCCTGCAACTGCCTGTACAACACATTATTGAAAATTAATATATTGTTATTCAGACAAAATTCCACCATTTCCAACAACATTTGTTTGTGCCTGAGCATACTGCCCAAGGATTTCTGAAGATAAAAATTAAGTGCATTCAATCCATCCGAGTGTACGATGCTAGTATAAAGTGCACTTACATCCAAAGCAATCAGTAAATAGCGATTTTCCCATTTAATGTCTTTAATTTTGTACAGAAAATCACTAGTGTCACTTACAAAGGAGGCCAAGTTTTTGACTGCACCCTGTAGGAAAAAGTCCACGTATTGGGACATGTGTTCCAGGCATCCATTCCTGGCAGATATTATCGGTCGACCGGGTGGGTTATTGGCATCCTTATGTAGCTTCGGTAAGAAGTATATGGTAGGTGTTATTGGGTATTCATTCTTCAAGAATTTGTATTCCTGTACTGTGATTAGTCCCTCAGATTTCCATTTGGACAGTTTTTTGTAGCAATTAGCATACATAGTCTTGAGTTCAGTTCCAGTACATTTAGTGTAGCAGCGAGTATCACTCAATTGGCTGTGGGCCTCTTTAATGTACATGTCCCTATGCATGATAACAATATTTCCCCCTTTGTCAGAGGCTCTGATGATTACCTTGTTATTCGTTTGCAATTTAGTTATGAGGGCGTCGTAGTTGGCTGTTTCCTTATTGTACTTGTATCTACTTCTCCGTGTTTTGATATTGAGGTCTTTCAATTGATTTGTTACTTGATCATGAAACAGATCAATGCCATCTTTCAACATTATTGGATTAAATGTCGATTTAGCGCGGAACTCAGTCAGTGGTGTTTTACTGCGCGCTCCTATTGTTTCGGTTGTTACGGTAGTCACTGTATGTTCACTTGATAAGGTTTCATTGTCATTCACAGATTCCATTTCCCAAAGTTCTTTCATCTCTTCCATGAATAATTCCGTGTTCTGTGAGGGAACTGGATTGAAAGTAGTGGTATCAATCTGTGTAGGTGTTTGGTCCTTAGTATGTTTATTTAGGACATAGTATTTTTTCAGTTTCAATTTTCGTGTGCTTTTGAAAATATCCAGTCTGGTATTTGCATAATTAAAGTCTCTTTTGGGACATAGGTCAAACCCAAACTCAAAATTTCCTTTTCGGTTTGATCGAGTTGTATATTGGATAGATTGACAATGGTCTTATCTAGGTCTGTTGCAGTCATTGTTTGTTTTTGTTCCAACCTCCTTTCTTTTTGCGAGTTGTTGCGACGTTTGCTGGCTTTCCTCCGTTGTCGGCGTTTCCAGTTTTTGTTATGTTGTAGTATTTGCGTTGTGTCCGAGGACGTAAGGTTTGCCTTCTGTCCTCGCAAAAAAGGGCAAGTTCCTCCTCCAATGTATTTATTGGACCCGCTTCGCGAATTTGACCCGCTCCTTCCGAATCGCTTTCTGGATTAGAGCTGACTAGCGATATGGAACTGCCAGAAGAGGAGGTGTCTGTTCTGACCGATTTCGATTTTTCCACTATTTGTTTGCTATTCTGCTTATTCCTTCTGATTGCATCATATTTTTTGGAGAAGGTAAAGATACGACCCGTTTCAAAGTCTGTCTTATCGCGGAAAAATTTGTATGTTTTACGGTTCTTCATTTTATCCTCCTCTTTTTTCAGTCTAATACACATTTCATGGCGCAATTTTTTAGCTTCATCTTCCTGATTCATGGCTTCAATTTCCTCATTGATTTTGTCAATATCTTCCAAAAGAGCAGTTCTGTCCGTTTCAGCGTATTTTATCAGGATTTGCATAAGATGTTTGGAATGATTCAAGTTGCATGGAGGAGTGTGGCTCAATGGTTAGAGCGGCAGACCCTGATGCAGAGTTCTGGCCCGGGACCATGGTTTAATTCCCACCTCTGCGGGTCTTGGGCTCAATTTCCTCGGACCTGACGATTCTCACCTCGGTGCCTATTCTAATCATGGGCCCCATGCTGCAACTCTGGGTAATAGCTTGCTTTAACCTCCACACCGGCCCCAACAGCGCTAGGATGCCTGGTTTCACCCTGGGGGTGCCCAGGAGTGGACACTTCACAGGGAAAGCCAGGAAGGGTTCCACAGCGGTATGAGTAATAGCGCCAGGAAACCGCTTGGTGACAGTGCGCTCTACAAATACCTTGACATTTACATTTACATTTGCATTCGGCCCATTCGCGCAACATTGAGCATTGAACATTGATTGGGCATTTTGTAACTTGGCGCCAACAATATACGTAAGCCGCGATGCACTCTTTCCACGTCCAAGTACATTTTGAGAGACCTAGCCTCCCACCATTTGCTCTGTTCAGCACGGCTCTTTTTTTCCAATAGTTTAAATTTCTCTTTTAGAGTACAATTCATTTCTACAGATTTTTCTGCTGCATTTTTAGTTTTAACAGGTTCAGTTGTTTTTGTAAACATCAGTAACGCTGCTGTTTCGCGTTCTTTAACTGTGTCTGACGACATTGTGTCCCAACACTTGGTAAATTAGAATAAATTGCCTGGGAGTTATCCGATCCGTAGTAATCAGTTCACGGAATTTAAACACAGGCAGTGCACACCTCTCACCCCTTATGAATTTCGCTTTACTAGCACGTACCTTCAACAGTAAACGGGAAGCGCTGATTCCTCCGAAGCAGAGCGTCCCGGTCCGTATTCAGGCTCTGTGTTTTCATTATGCGATTAAAGGGGGTTCCACAAGCTTGCTCCTAGCGGAGTTCTTCAAAGTTCTCCCGTTTCCACGGAAGGCGTGTCTCTCCAATAGATGTGGCCCAAAACGAGAGGGGGTCTGTACAAGCCGATGAGGAGACGTCGGTCGGCTTAGATATTCCAAGGATATCCGAATCACAAAGCAGAGTTCTCAAAGCTGCAGAAACTGATACGGGCCCAAAATAGGTGCAGAGATTACTTATTTATTTCGTGTTGGGTTTTCAAATCGCCATGACGCGTTTCGCGCTTCACCGAGCGCTTGATCACATGACACAGTACACAAACAGGTATTGGTTTAAATAATCACATTACAAGTTCACATGTTACAGCACAAATGACGCATAGACATAAAAGAGTTTTGTAGTTTAGAAAAACTACAAATTATTTACCTCCATTAAACGATACACTGATCCCAAGAATGTAGTTTAAGCTGTACTCTGAATTCATACAAACATGTGCAAATTTTAGATAAAAACCAAGCTCCTGTAAAAGTCAAAGTGCAAGTGCAAAGAACAAACATAGTATTTGAAAACCACAAATTGATATTGTGCATTGAAAAACAGCTATGTAAACTTTTCCAAGTTACTGATGGAAAATACTTTTATTTATTATTTTCTAATTTCATAATGTTTTGTTTATTTTTATAATTTTCGCTTTTTATCGCTGTATTTCTTGTTGTTACATATTAAAAAGGCAAATTGAACCTGTTAGCTAACACCGGAGCCCAGGTGATAGTTGTGCCTGTTATATAGAGATAAAGTGCTGCGTGAATACACAGAGGAAAAACGGGGGGATATTATTTGATTCATATGTCGGTATAAATACCTAAATTATCACCAACCTCCTCAGTTGGTATGGTTTAGAGGGAATTACGATCAGAGCCGTGCATAAATTGACCCGGGATGGGTATATCAGATATCCCTTAAGTAGGCATATGCGCTCCTTGTAGTTAATTCAAATGTGCAAAAAAACAATTAAAGTTAATGTCATATGAATAAAAACCTTAAAATGGTTAAATAACGACTAAAATTATAATTGTGTCACATATATAAAAAAATCTAAAGGGCAATATGATTACAAAAGGAGTCAATCATGAAAATCGATCTATAAATATATAAATATATCAATAAATATCTAAAAGGTATAAAAAGTTATTAAATCATTATATATTTACACATCGCTGAGGAACGGTATTTGTTAAACATCAGAATGGTTTTTAGGGGATAAGTTAAAGGCATGTGTAAAGATATATATCAGGACTTAACAACATATCGTTACATAACGCATACAAATAAATTCTAATGTATCCTTATTGATGCCACCAGCAGTGTCAATAGCAAAGAAATAATAATAAGAAATAAGATCACCGGCGAGGTCACTTAAGGCAGCATCTGTTGCTTCATGTTTGATTGAGGGAGGTTATAGGCACACACCTGCGTTACTGCTTCCAAAACTAAGGATAGCACAGTTAATTGTCCTTGGCCGAGCGTGTTTCTTTTATATTTGCCAACTATTTTTCCAATACAGTGCAAACCGGTATTAATATGTTGTTCAGTTAGCATGTGATGCCAGCAGATCCGGGTTCAATCCCTGCTCAGTTCTGACAACATTTCCTGCAAGTAGTTTGAAATAAGCACAGAGACAAATAAACAACTTGGAGTGAGTACCTTTTACCGAAATCAAAATACAATGAGGGAAAAACAGAACTATATACGCCCATGCAGCTGAAACGCAGTTTAATTTATTTTCATTATATTTTATGTCCTGAAGACAGTTTTATTCAATTGAAATATTGTGGTAAAATGTCCTTCAAGTGTGCAGTACTATCGAAAAAGTACTGCAATACCAAGGCTCGCCGACAGGGGTCCCACACAGGACAGTGGTTGTAAATGTAAACAGGAATAGGTATTTTCCGTGCTTTGTTCTCAGTCATGCTCGACGAACAGAGCTTTCGGCTCCGGCGCACAAGGTCAACTCGACTGTTCTGGCAAGTCCTCTGCGAGTTCAGTCATGCGTAACAAAATATACATCTACACATAAGTAAGAAAATCATTGTAAGTAAAGTAAGAATATCCATGCATTCGAGCACGAAACAAAGTCCCAGGCACGGTATTTTCAATGAAACGCCTTTAAAGTGGAGAGCGCCTTACAAACAGGCCCGGCTCCAGGAATTTTTATTTGGGTGGGCCAAGGGTGCATTTGTGTGGGCCACTGCGGGCTCGATTTGTTGCACATATGTCTGGGCGGGCCTGCGTCAGGGCCCTCCTTTATCTCTTAAAACGCACTCTTTTCCATTACCACTCTCAAAAAGTGATTTTTCCATGTAATGTTCCTTTGATGGGAAGAGTAGGTTTCTGAGGTGGGAGTATCAGGCAAGTGACACTACTCGGGCTCCCTCTGTACGAGCCTTCAGGGAGAATCCCTCTTCATTACTACCTCCACCTGACCGCGGACTCTGCAAGGCACTCCCTTACAGGGTTGATTAGCCACTACTCCTCTCCAGTGCACCTTATCTCACAGCTGACCTTGGGCCCCAGCCCCATATCAGGCACCATCTGGCTCCACTTTCATTTTTCCCGGTAAAAACATTAGTAAAATCACCTTCAAACATAAAACATTGAATATAGCAGTAAATATAATTAGCACACACTTTTAAAGTATGTTCCACAGTAGCCCTTATGACCCGACTGCTAATTAAATAAACAAAAACAGAAAGGCCATGACAGGGCCTGCTTTAGTGCTGATGTGAAAGTCTTTTTTGGCGCCACACCAATAACCTCTTCCTCCGTAAATACCTTTACTACCAACCTCCCAAGGGCCCATTATCTCTCCCTAGGTCCCCCCTCCACCCCATGACCTCTTCCTCTGATTCCCTCACTGCACCCTCCACCAGTGCCCCTCGTCGCTCCATAGCCCCTCTCAATACCTCCTCCTCGGATTCCCTCACTGCCACCCTCCAACAGTGCCCCTTATCTCTCTGTAGCTCCTCCCACCATGACCTCCTCCTCAGACTCCCTCACTACCACCTCTACCAGTGCCCTTATCTCTCCCTAGCTCTCCCTCCACCCCATGACCTCTTCCTCAGATTCCCTCACTGCCACCCTCCACCAGTGCCCCTCCTCACTCCATGCCCCATTATTGACCTCCTCATTGGATTCCCTCACTACCACCCTCCAACAGTGCCCCTCATTGCTCCATAGCCCCTCCCCCTTTTGACCTCCTCCTCGCACTCCCTCACTGCCACCCTCCACCAGTGCCCCTCATCGCTCCACAGGCCCTCCCACTACCTCCTCCTCTGATTCCCTCACTGCCACCCTCCACCAGTGCCCCTCATCTTTACGTAGCCCCTCTCTCATATGCATTTCATTTGTTGTATAGCACTAATCATATCAGTGTAGTGTGTGTCAGTACTTTACACCACGCACACATTATACAGAGACAATGAATCATACAAGTATGTAAATCAGTCTACAGGGAATGTCACATAAGCCAATGAGGATTACAAGGTGTATGAATCACATGTCATCCATACTGGTGGGCAGTATATTTTAAGAGGGTTAGGTCTGTGGAAACACAACGTAGGATTTAAAGAGTATTCCATGGGGGTCAGCTTTACTGATAAAAATGTATATCTGCCCAAAAATACTCTTTTTAGCAACATTAGAATAATGAAAGACAAAGGAAGTTCTAACTATATCACAAAACAAAAAAAGCGAAGTTTTAACTATACCATTCATGTTTGTATACAGCTCCTTGGAACAAGTTCATTGGTCACTGTCCTATGTTAGGATTGTAACTTCTGAACTGCAAGTAACCAAGGATCTCTGTGAAAAAGGCAGTAACTCACTGAGCTTCCACATAAAATACAGTTCATCTGCATTTAAAAACTACTAACAGACAAATGTTGCTCTCCAGCAGGATCATTAATCACCAGCTTCATCTGGGCATTTTGTATTGTCTTATTGTTGTCCTGCATCAGCCATGATAATGATAAAAAAATGAAGCACACAAGAAGTATGTGTCCTGCTGGGCCTGTACAGATTTAAAAAAGAAAAACAAATAGTAACACATCCTCCTACCTACTACTCCATTATTCAAACTTTATGTCACAGCTGCAGGGGTCAGGAAAGGTGAATAGGAATAAACAAACTTCTCTTTTCCTGCACTGCATCAAAAACGAAATATCCACACAGCAGAACAGGAGGCAGAGGTGACCGTTGTCACGCCAGTGGAGATGAAGGGGTGAAAAAATAAAAAAGCCTCCTTAACATATGAATGGTCTTTTAAAGACCTGTAAAGTACTCAGTGTTATAATGCAGAATACAGTCTAGTGTTTCGGGGGTGGAGTCGGGGAGTTGCAGGAAGAGGAGGGGCAGGCGCAGGAAAGGGGCAGTTAGGACACGGACGGGACAGAGGGCAGATGTATGAATAAAGGCTCCTTAAAAGATATTCCAGTGTCCGTCATTATTGTAGGGACGACACTACAACTGGCGACGAGGATGGGATGGCATGCTGTGCCACCACACAGACCTCTAGAATCGAGTGACCCTGTCCGAGGAAGAGCGTGCAGTGAGGCGCCACTGTGACACACGCGCCCTGAGTCACCGACGTCGCTGAGAATACGCCGACGAGCGGTGAAGGACCGAAGCTTCGTGGCTGGCCCGCCGCGTGGAGCGAAACTGCGACAGCGCCACTGCATGCCAAGTTCGAGCGCCAAAGGAAAACGAGACTGCCGCCGAAATTGCAGGGGCCGGCAGTGAGGATTTGCACCTCTTTGGCCCAGTGGTCGTGTGGAGTGAACTGTGTGAGCGCTGTCGAGCGCTGAGAGTGGGAGCCTACCCCAGATGCGAGCTAGAAGGCAGGATCGCTGCTGGGAGCCCACCCCGAACTCACCGTCCGTCTAGAAGAGCACAGTTTGCTGTCGGTGAGTGCCGAGTGAGAGAAGCCGAGGCTGGAGAGTGAATGAGACCAGATTTCGTGGGAAACGAGATTTCAACAGCGGCGGCCATTTTGAAGTCAGGCAGTGGCTCCCAGTCCCTATCAAGTACATAGAGCGGCCATTTTAAGGTCAGGCCACTGACAATTGAGTCAAACACGAGCAAAGGCAACAGCAAGTGAAACAAACAAGCATAAGCAAAGGCAACAAATAAAACAAGACAAACAAGCACGAGCAAAGGACAAAATAAGTGAAGTCAACAAGCACGAACAAGGTGACAACAAAGAACATAAACAAGCATGAGCAAAGGCAACACCAAAGAAGACGAAAGTCAACATCACCACGAAGAAATGTCGCGGGTCCAGCCGAAACTACACCCGCACAGATCCAAACAGCCAAGACAGGTGTCACTTACCTGCGCACCCCAGAACCACTTGCTCTCATCGCTGGAGGAGGAATGGGCCTCAGGTGGGAGGAATGGCTCAAGGAGTTCGAGGACTTTATGCTGGGGTCAAAGGTCACCGATGACGATGAAAAGCTAGTTGCCCTGCGCAATTTGGTTGGGAAAGAAGTTTGCAAACTAATCAAGGAACTGCCGACTGACGAGACTGGATCATATGCGAAAGTGCGTGATGCCCTGAATAAGAAGTTCTTACACAAGAAAAATGTAGAATTTGAAAGATATATTTTCAACCTAGCCTGTCAAGAAAAAGAAGAACTAATGAGTACGATCATAACAAGGCTTCCACGACTTTCCAGATATTGTGACTTCGACAACTTCTCTACGGAAGATGCTCTCAGATTACGAATCATCGATGGATGCCAGTCAGAGACTCTCAGAAGACGTCTTCTATGGAAAAGTCACACATTAGATGAAATCGAAGAAATGACCCGAGTTCATGACCAAGCAGAAGCCCATGCCAAGAAAATGGAGGCGGGACGTGCCGAAAGATGAGAACAGGCATACCGGATACAAGCCAGTACCACTCGCAGACATTCTCGAGAGAGACGGCGGACAATCAGACCCCCTGCCTGTCAACACTACACTGGGCACAAGCGCCACGAGTCAGGTCGCAGCGACAAGAGAAGGGAACGTCCCTCTAGGTGTTATCGGTGCGGATATGATTTTCCACACACGGATGCTTGTCCAGCGCTTGACAGCAATGTCGAAAGTGCGGAAGAGAAATCCACTTCGAGAATGTCTGCGGGGAATACCGTAAGGAAAGATCCAAGGAGACAACAAGATCTTCTCGACCCATCACTACACGACATCAGGCAAGAGCGGTTCAAGATCGTCAAGGGTCATCCTCTGTTTCCTCTCACTCCAGCAGAGAGTCTCGTAAGTCACAATGGCTGAGAAGATCGCCATCCCGAGAGTCAAGGTCAGCGTCCCCAGTAGTGCTGTACAGCGATGAAAACATGAGCATGGTTGCTGATCCAGACCAGTTGAAAAGATACCCCAGATTAGACATTCGTGTGGGAGACCATGCATCCAAATTTGTGCTAGACAGTGGGGCATCACTAAATTACATCCCAGTCACTGAATACCAGAAAAAGCAGCCGCAGCCTACTCTCAGCCCGGCATACGTCCGAGTGTTTATGTGGATGTCAAAAAAACCTCTCCCATGTCTTGGAAAATTTGCAACCACTCTCACACACAAAACCACATCTGTGCCAGCCCATATTCATGTCATCGATGGGCTGGAAGCTGACTGTCTCCTCAGTCTACCCACAGCTGAACGCCTCCGGTTAGTGGAACTCCTGTATCGAGTGAGCGATGACCCTGATATCATCCATAAATTCCAGAAGTTATTTTCTGGACTTGGAAAAATGGCCAAGTGTCAAATTCGCTTACATATTAACGAACAGATACGACCCGTAGCGCAACACCACAGGCGAGTCCCCTTCCATCTTCAACAAGCAGTGGAAGATGAAATTCAAGTGTTGCTGCGAACAGACATCATTGAACGGACCGAAGGCCCGACCCTGTGGGTTTCGCCAGTGGTGATCGTGCCGAAAAAGGGCACTCCGGGAAAGGTGCGCCTGTGCGTGGATATGAGGGTCCCAAACACAGCGATTGAGCGAGAACGCCATCCAGGACCTCACCTGAGCGACATGATTTCCGCCCTTAATGGTGCGCAAGTTTTCTTCAAGTTAGACCTGAACAAGGGATACCACCAGCTGGAACTGCATGAAAAATCACGCTACATAACCACTTTCGCCACTCATCTTGGACTATTCCGCTACAAGCGACTCAGATTTGGAGTCTCGTCTGCTGCGGAGATTTTCCAAGAAGCCATCCGCCCGACCATACATCACATACCAAATTCGTTGAACTACAGTGACGACATTTTAGTATATGGCACAAATGTTCAGGAACACGATCAAGCACTGGACCAAGTGTGCCACGCTCTCCTTGAGGCCAACCTCACACTCAAAAAAGAAAAGTGCGAATTCCACAGGTCCACTCTAAAATTCTTTGGACATGTGTTTTCAGGAGCAGGGATGAAACCTGATCCTGAGAAGGTGATCGCTTTAAATGACGCTAAAAGCCCCCAAGATGTGAGTGACATCAGATCCTTTCTAGGAATGTCGAGCTACTGTGCCAGATACATTAAAGACTATGCTACCATCAGTCATCCATTACGTGCTCTTACCAAACAAGGGCAGCCATTCATCTGGACTCCACAATGTGAGTACGCATTCCAAGAGATCAAGAGGGCTGTTGAGTCCACCGACAACCTAGCTTATTTCAACCCCAAAAGAAAGACGGAGATCACCGTTAATGCTAGCCCAGTTGGTCTGGGTGCGATTCTAGCTCAATATGACCGTGACGTGGATCAGAGACACATTGTGGCATATGCCAGCTGAAGTTTAACAGATACTGAAAAAGCCTATTCGCAACCAGAAAAGGAAAGCCTTGCCGTAGTGTGGGCCTGTGAACACTTCCACATTTTTATATATGGCAAGCATTTTACGCTTGTAACTGATCACCAGGCACTGGTCACCATATTTGGAAACCCCAGGGCCAAAATGCCACCTAGAATTGAGCGCTGGGGATTACGTCTACAAGAATACACCTATACCATAGTCCACAAGCCTGGAAAGTCAGCCAATCCAGCTGATTATATGTCAAGACACCCTCAGATGGTGCATGCATCAAAACCATCACTGGCTGAAGAATACATTCACTTCTTAGTGGACCACGCCAGACCACCGGCGGTCCCCTTGGAGGCAATATGTGAAGCCACAGCCCAAGACACCATCTTGCAGATGGTGAAGCACCGACTACAGACCAACAGTTGGCGTCACTCCAATGAGGATGAAGATGATGACGCGAATTTCCGACATGAGATGCAGACCTTCAAACACGTGAGTGAGGAACTATCAGCCACTGAAGAATGGCTCATACTGAGAGATCACCGCATAGTCATTACTAGGCAACTCCGTAAGGGTGTGATCAATCTCGCACATGAGGGCCACCGAGGAGTAGTGGCCACTAAACGAGCACTCAGAGAGAGGGTATGGTTCCCGTTGTTGGACCAGATGGTTTAACTCACTTTAAAGGACTGTCCTCAGTGCCAACTCGTGAGTCAAGGAGATCCCCCAGCTCCTCTCCAGATGTCGACATTACCCAACAGTGTCTGGCAAGAACTCGCTTTAGATTTCTATGGACCCCTCCAGTCTGGAAAATACGTATTGGTCCTCATGGATGAGCACTCCAGATTTCCCATAGCCCAATTTGTGCCGTCTACCAATGCCACCAGCACGACTGCCGTTCTAGATGAAGTCTTCGCGGCGTGGGGTGTTCCGAAGGAAATCAAGACGGACAATGGCCCGCCATTCAATGGCCATGAGTTCAGTGAGTTTGCGAAACATCTCAATTTCAGGCATCGCAAAATCACCCCACTATGGCCCCAAGCTAATGGAATGGTGGAGAGGTTCATGGCCACGATAAAAAAGACATTCCAGCAGGCGACCCTTGACAAGAGAGACCTTCAAGTGGCACTCAATGAAGTATTACGAGCATACCGCACGACTCCACATGCCACCACGGGGAAATGTCCCGCCACTCTCATGTTGGGATGACCAATCAGGACACGGATACCTACCTGGGAAGGTGCCCTACTCCCAGTGTCCCCCACAAGTGATCATGAATAGCTGGTCATTGCTGATCGCGAGAATAAAAACAAGATGAAGTCTTATGCTGATGCTCGGCGGAGAGCTAGATCCCCGACCATTCAAGAAGGGACTGTGTGCTGGTCAAGCAGGTACAACAAAAGAAAACAGACTGCAAGTTCAGAGCTGAGTCTTTAGTAGTCACACAGCAGAAAGGAACCATGATAACCGCTGAATCAGAGAACAAGAGAATCACACGAAACATCTCGCATTTTCAACGGTGCACTCCAGCAGTAAAGGATGCTCTCAGCAAAGGGACTGAAAGACCGAACAAAGAGAAGTCTGAAACGGACTCTGTTGCACAGATGCCTGGAAACCAGACTGAAGTTGAAGCTGGAAATGAAGATGTGTTCCTGCGGCCCAAGCGGACCATTCGCCGACCTGTACGACTTATTAAAGAACTATGAGCAAGTCAGAACTTTAATTCTTGTGAAGAAAGAGGGAGATGTTATAATGCAGAATGCAGTCTAGTGTTTGGGGGGTGGAGTCGGGGAGTTGCAGGAAGAGGAGGGGCAGGCGCAGGAAAGGGGCAGTTAGGAGACGGACGGGGCAGAAGCCAGATGTATGAATAAAGGCTCCTTAAAAGATATTCCAGTGTCCGTCATTATTGTAGGGACGACACTACACTCGGGTGCGGCTGCGATAATCTCTAAAACTGTGTGTGTGTGCGCCCAGAAAGCTGTCTCAGCCCGGGCGCACACACACACACACACAGACACCCTTGCGCGCCTGCCTTCAAGCCCTGACTGCGAGGGCCAAGACTCCTGTTTGGGTGGGCCAGGCTCATGTTTGGGTGGGCCTGGCCCACCCGCTAGAACCGGGCCTGCTTACAAAACGTGTTTATTGTAAATTATGTCAGTCGACTAAACACGTTGATATTTTAGTGTGCTTGAACCGATCACCAATCCCAACGAAGTGATGTTGGCCCACTGCGCGAGAGGCTTGTGACCAGGGCCAGTGCGGAGACCTCAGAGTCCACGACCCACCTGGGGCTAGTAACACCATCTTCAAAACGCCCCACCAGAGCTTCGTGGCCCCAAGAAATCCCGTGTCTTGTTATACTAGGTCATTTTATACAGCGCCCAGTCTTCTATTAGCGGCAAACAAAGCTTCACGAATCAGGCAACACAGAGCTACATGTATTACATCCGCTGTAGGTATTTTTATTATTATCACGACGTACAATTATTATTATATTCTTTACACTAATATTCCTCATACATACGGCCCCACACACACTCATTTTCTCACTCTCTCTGCACTTGTTGCCCGTAAGATGGCTCCCATCTCACCTCTATTGTGAAAGCCCCGTTAAAATTTGGACCCTGCCAGAAATCATCATTGTCCTTCTGAAATGGAGTACTATTATTTTTGGCAATGGCGCCGCCTTTTGTCTACACTGCTTAGAAAAGATAGAAGTGCTCACGAACCGCTATATAAAATTTATATTATCTATGTTGGCTAAAGAATGATAGCACTGCAGTATGGCTGTACATTCCCGCCAAAGGTGTTGGTGGCTTTATAAATAGCGAGTCTTGAAAACACTGTTGATATTGAAAATATGTGTTTTTCTGTAGTACAAAGGAGAGGAGAAGAATTAAGAATTGAGAATAAAAAGACAACTGGTTTTGTTAAAAAACATATTTTACTGTCAGTAGAATGGAGCGCTCATTGAAGCTGACCTGACAATGCGAACTAAACACCGGCGCTGCCTGCATTACAATACTGGTGGTTTGCTAACCTTTCACGAATTAAATGTTGACTAAACAATGGGAAATGGTAAAAGCCCGTAGAACGGCCCGCAGCTTTCATCGTCTAAAGAGAGTGTTATGCTCAGAGGCCAACTCACCGTTGGGATGCAAATCATGCAGAGAATAGGTCCGGCACTGATGACATCGTATTTAACAGGCAGCTGTGAAACAATATCCTCGGTCTGTGAAATGAGGTTGATACAATTTTATTTAAGAAAAAAACACAGTTGATGGACAGAATATAGAACAATGTCATACATTCATCCCAGTACAAGGAGCTGGGCCTAAATCCATCATTTGTTTGCACTCCACACCACCCTGGGTTAGACACTGGCTATATGCAAATCAGCTATGACCCTGTGCCTCATGGGAACAGTCCAGTCCGAACTACCAAGCCATGTCTTTCCCAGACCGGAAACAAGCATCCAAGGACCGGTTTCTGGCTATCAGCCTTCATCAGCCTGGATAGCTTGACTCCAGTGGTGTGGAGAGCCTGGGACTCACGTCTGAGCATACCCAGCCCACTCGGGGTGAAAATTGCAAAAAACACAGTTGATGGACAGAATGTAGAACAATGTCATACATTCATCCCAGTACAAGGATCTGCGCCTAAATCCATCATTTTTTTGCACTCCACACCACCCTGGGTTAGACACTGGCTATATGCAAATCAGCTCTGACCCTGTGCCTCATGGGAACAGTCCAGTCCGAACTACCAAGCCATGTCTTTCCCAGACCGGAATCAAGCATCCAAGGACCGGTTTCTGGCTATCAGCCTTCATCAGCCTGGATAGCTTGACTCCAGTGGTGTGGAGAGCCTGGGACTCACGTCTGAGCATACCCAGCCCACTCGGGGTGAAAATTGCAAAAAACACAGTTGATGGACAGAATGTAGAACAATGTCATACATTCATCCCAGTACAAGGATCTGGGCCTAAATCCATCGTTTTTTTGCACTCCACACCACCCTGGGTTAGACACTGGCTATATGCAAATCAGCTCTGACCCTGTGCCTCATGGGAACAGTCCAGTCCGAACTACCAAGCCATGTCTTTCCCAGACCGGAATCAAGCATCCAAGGACCGGTTTCTGGCTATCAGCCTTCATCAGCCTGGATAGCTTGACTCCAGTGGTGTGGAGAGCCTGGGTCTCACGTCTGAGCATACCCAGCCCACTTGGGGTGAAAATTGCAAAAAACACAGTTGATGGACAGAATGTAGAACAATGTCATACATTCATCCCAGTACAAGGATCTAGGCCTAAATCCATCATTTGTTTGCACTCCACACCACCCTGGGTTAGACACTGGCTATATACAAATCAGCTCTGACCCTGTGCCTCATGGGAACAGTGCAGTCCGAACTACCAAGCCATGTCTTTCCCAGACCAGAATCAAGCATCCAAGGACCGGTTTCTGGCTATCAGCCTTCATCAGCCTGGATAGCTTGACTCCAGTGGTGTGGAGAGCCTGGGACTCATGTCTGAGCATACCCAGCCCACTCGGGGTGAAAATTGCAAAAAACACAGTTGATGGACAGAATGTAGAACAATGTCATACATTCATCCCAGTACAAGGATCTGGGCCTAAATGAGGCAAAGGCTGATGAAGGCTGATAGCCAGAAACCGGTCCTTGGATGCTTGATTCCGGTCTAGGAAAGACATGGCTTGGTAGTTCGGACTGGACTGTTCCCATGAGGCACAGGGTCAGAACTGATTTGCATATAGCCAGTGTCTAAGCCAGGGTGGTGTGGAGTGCAAAAAAACGATGGATTTAGGCCCAGATCCTTGTACTGGAGTGAATGTATGACATTGTTCTACATTCTGTCCATCAACTGTGTTTTTTGCAATTTTCACCCCGAGTGGGCTGGGTATGCTCAGACGTGAGTCCCAGGCTCTCCGCACCACTGGAGTCAAGCTATCCAGGCTGATGAAGGCTGATAGCCAGAAACCGGTCCTTGGATGCTTGATTCCGGTCTGGGAAAGACATGGCTTGGTAGTTCGGACTGGACTGTTCCCATGAGGCACACGGTCAGAGCTGATTTGCATATAGCCAGTGTCTAACCCAGGGTGGTGTGGAGTGCAAAAAAAGGATGGATTTAGGCCCAGATCCTTGTACTGGGGTGAATGTATGACATTGTTCTACATTCTGTCCATCAACTGTGTTTTTTGCAATTTTCACCCCGAGTGGGCTGGGTATGCTCAGACGTGAGTCCCAGGCTCTCTGCACCACTGGAGTCAAGCTATCCAGGCTGATGAAGGCTGATAGCCAGAAACCGGTCCTTGGATGCTTGATTCCGGTCTGGGAAAGACATGGCTTGGTAGTTCGGACTGGACTGTTCCCATGAGGCACAGGGTCAGAGCTGATTTGCATATAGCCAGTGTCTAACCCAGGGTGGTGTGGAGTGCAAAAAAACGATGGATTTAGGCCCTGATCCTTGTACTGGGGTGAATGTATGGCATTGTTCTACATTCTGTCCATCAACTGTGTTTTTTGCAATTTTCACCCCGAGTGGGCTGGGTATGCTCAGACGTGAGTCCCAGGCTCTCCGCACCACTGGAGTCAAGCTATCCAGGCTGATGAAGGCTGATAGCCAGAAACCGGTCCTTGGATGCTTGATTCCGGTCTGGGAAAGACATGGCTTGGTAGTTCGGACTGGACTGTTCCCATGAGGCACAGGGTCAGAGCTGATTTGCATATAGCCAGTGTCTAACCCAGGGTGGTGTGGAGTGCAAAAAAACGATGGATTTAGGCCCTGATCCTTGTACTGGGGTGAATGTATGCCATTGTTCTACATTCTGTCCATCAACTGTGTTTTTTGCAATTTTCACCCCGAGTGGGCTGGGTATGCTCAGACGTGAGTCCCAGGCTCTCCGCACCACTGGAGTTAAGCTATCCAGGCTGATGAAGGCTGATAGCCAGAAACCGGTCCTTGGATGCTTGATTCCGGTCTGGGAAAGACATGGCTTGGTAGTTCGGACTGGACTGTTCCCATGAGGCACAGGGTCAGAGCTGATTTGCATATAGCCAGTGTCTAACCCAGGGTGGTGTGGAGTGCAAAAAAAACGATGGATTTAGGCCCAGATCCTTGTACTGGGGTGAATGTATGACATTGTTCTACATTCTGTCCATCAACTGTGTTTTTTGCAATTTTCACCCCGAGTGGACTGGGTATGCTCAGACGTGAGTCCCAGGCTCTCCGCACCACTGGAGTCAAGCTATCCAGGCTGATGAAGGCTGATAGCCAGCAACCGGTCCTTGGATGCTTGATTCCGGTCTGGGAAAGACATGGCTTGGTAGTTCGGACTGGACTGTTCCCATGAGGCACAGGGTCAGAGCTGATTTGCATATAGCCAGTGTCTAACCCAGGGTGGTGTGGAGTGCAAAAAAAACGATGGATTTAGGCCCAGATCCTTGTACTGGGGTGAATGTATGACATTGTTCTACATTCTGTCCATCAACTGTGTTTTTTGCAATTTTCACCCCGAGTGGGCTGGGTATGCTCAGACGTGAGTCCCAGGCTCTCCGCACCACTGGAGTCAAGCTATCCAGGCTGATGAAGGCTGATAGCCAGAAACCGGTCCTTGGATGCTTGATTCCGGTCTGGGGAAGACATGGCTTGGTAGTTCGGACTGGACTGTTCCCATGAGGCACAGGGTCAGAGCTGATTTGCATATAGCCAGTGTCTAACCCAGGGTGGTGTGGAGTGCAAAAAAACGATGGATTTAGGCCCAGATCCTTGTACTGGGGTGAATGTATGACATTGTTCTACATTCTGTCCATCAACTGTGTTTTTTGCAATTTTCACCCCGAGTGGGCTGGGTATGCTCAGACGTGAGTCCCAGGCTCTCCGCACCACTGGAGTCAAGCTATCCAGGCTGATGAAGGCTGATAGCCAGAAACCGGTCCTTGGATGCTTGATTCCGGTCTGGGAAAGACATGGCTTGGTAGTTCGGACTGGACTGTTCCCATGAGGCACAGGGTCAGAGCTGATTTGCATATAGCCAGTGTCTAACCCAGGGTGGTGTGGAGTGCAAAAAAACGATGGATTTAGGCCCAGATCCTTGTACTGGGGTGAATGTATGACATTGTTCTACATTCTGTCCATCAACTGTGTTTTTTGCAATTTTCACCCCAAGTGGGCTGGGTATGCTCAGACGTGAGTCCCAGGCTCTCCGCACCACGGGAGTCAAGCTATCCAGGCTGATGAAGGCTGATAGCCAGAAACCGGTCCTTGGATGCTTGATTCCGGTCTGGGAAAGACATGGCTTGGTAGTTCGGACTGGACTGTTCCCATGAGGCACAGGGTCAGAGCTGATTTGCATATAGCCAGTGTCTAACCCAGGGTGGTGTGGAGTGCAAAAAAAACGATGGATTTAGGCCCAGATCCTTGTACTGGGGTGAATGTATGACATTGTTCTACATTCTGTCCATCAACTGTGTTTTTTGCAATTTTCACCCCGAGTGGGCTGGGTATGCTCAGACGTGAGTCCCAGGCTCTCCGCACCACTGGAGTCAAGCTATCCAGGCTGATGAAGGCTGATAGCCAGAAACCGGTCCTTGGATGCTTGATTCCGGTCTGGGAAAGACATGGCTTGGTAGTTCGGACTGGACTGTTCCCATGAGGCACAGGGTCAGAGCTGATTTGCATATAGCCAGTGTCTAACCCAGGATGGTGTGGAGTGCAAAAAAACGACGGATTTAGGCCCAGATCCTTGTACTGGGGTGAATGTATGACATTGTTCTACATTCTGTCCATCAACTGTGTTTTTTGCAATTTTCACCCCGAGTGGGCTGGGTATGCTCAGACGTGAGTCCCAGGCTCTCCGCACCACTGGAGTCAAGCTATCCAGGCTGATGAAGGCTGATAGCCAGAAACCGGTCCTTGGATGCTTGATTCCGGTCTGGGAAAGACATGGCTTGGTAGTTCGGACTGGACTGTTCCCATGAGGCACAGGGTCAGAGCTGATTTGCATATAGCCAGTGTCTAACCCAGGGTGGTGTGGAGTGCAAAAAAACGATGGATTTAGGCCCAGATCCTTGTACTGGGGTGAATGTATGACATTGTTCTACATTCTGTCCATCAACTGTGTTTTTTGCAATTTTCACCCCAAGTGGGCTGGGTATGCTCAGACGTGAGTCCCAGGCTCTCCGCACCACGGGAGTCAAGCTATCCAGGCTGATGAAGGCTGATAGCCAGAAACCGGTCCTTGGATGCTTGATTCCGGTCTGGGAAAGACATGGCTTGGTAGTTCGGACTGGACTGTTCCCATGAGGCACAGGGTCAGAGCTGATTTGCATATAGCCAGTGTCTAACCCAGGGTGGTGTGGAGTGCAAAAAAAACGATGGATTTAGGCCCAGATCCTTGTACTGGGGTGAATGTATGACATTGTTCTACATTCTGTCCATCAACTGTGTTTTTTGCAATTTTCACCCCGAGTGGGCTGGGTATGCTCAGACGTGAGTCCCAGGCTCTCCGCACCACTGGAGTCAAGCTATCCAGGCTGATGAAGGCTGATAGCCAGAAACCGGTCCTTGGATGCTTGATTCCGGTCTGGGAAAGACATGGCTTGGTAGTTCGGACTGGACTGTTCCCATGAGGCACAGGGTCAGAGCTGATTTGCATATAGCCAGTGTCTAACCCAGGATGGTGTGGAGTGCAAAAAAACGACGGATTTAGGCCCAGATCCTTGTACTGGGGTGAATGTATGACATTGTTCTACATTCTGTCCATCAACTGTGTTTTTTGCAATTTTCACCCCGAGTGGGCTGGGTATGCTCAGACGTGAATCCCAGGCTCTCCGCACCACTGGAGTCAAGCTATCCAGGCTGATGAAGGCTGATAGCCAGAAACCGGTCCTTGGATGCTTGATTCCGGTCTGGGAAAGACATGGCTTGGTAGTTCGGACTGGACTGTTCCCATGAGGCTCAGGGTCAGAGCTGATTTGCATATAGCCAGTGTCTAACCCAGGGTGGTGTGGAGTGCAAAAAAATGATGGATTTAGGCCCAGATCCTTGTACTGGGGTGAATGTATGGCATTGTTCTACATTCTGTCCATCAACTGTGTTTTTTGCAATTTTCACCCCGAGTGGGCTGGGTATGCTCAGACGTGAGTCCCAGGCTCTCCGCACCACTGGAGTCAAGCTATCCAGGCTGATGAAGGCTGATAGCCAGAAACCGGTCCTTGGATGCTTGATTCCGGTCTGGGAATGACATGGCTTGGTAGTTCGGACTGGACTGTTCCCATGAGGCAGAGGGTCAGAGCTGATTTGCATATAGCCAGTGTCTAACCCAGGGTGGAATGGAGTGCAAAAAAACGATGGATTTAGGCCCAGATCCTTGTACTGGGGTGAATGTATGACATTGTTCTACATTCTGTCCATCAACTGTGTTTTTTGCAATTTTCACCCCGAGTGGGCTGGGTATGCTCAGACGTGAGTCCCAGGCTCTCCGCACCACTGGAGTCAAGCTATCCAGGCTGATGAAGGCTGATAGCCAGAAACCGGTCCTTGGATGCTTGATTCCGGTCTGGGAAAGACATGGCTTGGTAGTTCGGACTGGACTGTTCCCATGAGGCACAGGGTCAGAGCTGATTTGCATATAGCCAGTGTCTAACCCAGGGTGGTGTGGAGTGCAAAAAAACGATGATTTAGGCCCAGATCCTTGTACTGGGGTGAATGTATGACATTGTTCTACATTCTGTCCATCAACTGTGTTTTTTGCAATTTTCACCCAGAGTGGGCTAGGTATGCTCAGACGTGAATCCCAGGCTCTCCGCACCACTGGAGTCAAGCTATCCAGGCTGATGAAGGCTGATAGCCAGAAACCGGTCCTTGGATGCTTGATTCCGGTCTGGGAAAGACATGGCTTGGTAGTTCGGACTGGACTGTTCCCATGAGGCACAGGGTCAGAGCTGATTTGCATATAGCCAGTGTCTAACCCAGGGTGGTGTGGAGTGCAAAAAACCAATGGATTTAGGCCCAGATCCTTGTACTAAGGTGAATGTATGACATTGTTCTACATTCTGTCCATCAACTGTGTTTTTTGCAATTTTCACCCCGAGTGGGCTGGGTATGCTCAGACGTGAGTCCCAGGCTCTCCGCACCACGGGAGTCAAGCTATCCAGGCTGATGAAGGCTGATAGACAGAAACCGGTCCTTGGATGCTTGATTCCGGTCTGGGAAAGACATGGCTTGGTAGTTCGGACTGGACTGTTCCCATGAGGCACAGGGTCAGAGCTGATTTGCATATAGCCAGTGTCTAACCCAGGGTGGTGTGGAGTGCAAAAAAAACGATGGATTTAGGCCCAGATCCTTGTACTGGGGTGAATGTATGACATTGTCTACATTCTGTCCATCAACTGTGTTTTTTGCAATTTTCACACCGAGTGGGCTGGGTATGCTCAGACGTGAGTCCCAGGCTCTCCGCACCACTGGAGTCAAGCTATCCAGGCTGATGAAGGCTGATAGCCAGAAACCGGTCCTTGGATGCTTGATTCCGGTCTGGGAAAGACATGGCTTGGTAGTTCGGACTGGACTGTTCCCATGAGGCACAGGGTCAGAGCTGATTTGCATATAGCCAGTGTCCAACCCAGGGTGGTGTGGAGTGCAAAAAAACGATGGATTTAGGCCCAGATCCTTGTACTGGGGTGAATGTATGACATTGTTCTACATTCTGTCCATCAACTGTGTTTTTTGCAATTTTCACCCCGAGTGGGCTGGGTATGCTCAGACGTGAGTCCCAGGCTCTCCGCACCACTGGAGTCAAGCTATCCAGGCTGATGAAGGCTGATAGCCAGAAACCGGTCCTTGGATGCTTGATTCCGGTCTGGGAAAGACATGGCTTGGTAGTTCGGACTGGACTGTTCCCATGAGGCACAGCTTCAGAGCTGATTTGCATATAGCCAGTGTCTAACCCAGGGTGGTGTGGAGTGCAAAAAAACGATGGATTTAGGCCCAGATCCTTGTACTGGGGTGAATGTATGACATTGTTCTACATTCTGTCCATCAACTGTGTTTTTTGCAATTTTCACCCCGAGGGGGCTGGGTATGCTCAGACGTGAGTCCCAGGCTCTCCGCACCACTGGAGTCAAGCTATCCAGGCTGATGAAGGCTGATAGCCAGAAACCGGTCCTTGGATGCTTGATTCCGGTCTGGGAAAGACATGGCTTGGTAGTTCAGACTGGACTGTTCCCATGAGGCACAGGGTCAGAGCTGATTTGCATATAGCCAGTGTCTAACCCAGGGTGGTGTGGAGTGCAAAAAAACGATGGATTTAGGCCCAGATCCTTGTACTGGGGTGAATGTATGACATTGTTCTACATTCTGTCCATCAACTGTGTTTTTTGCAATTTTCACCCCGAGTGTGCTGGGTATGCTCAGACGTGAGTCCCAGGCTCTCCGCACCACTGGAGTCAAGCTATCCAGGCTGATGAAGGCTGATAGCCAGAACCCGGTCCTTGGATGCTTGATTCCGGTTTGGGAAAGACATGGCCTGGTAGTTCGGACTGGACTGTTCCCATGAGGCACAGGGTCAGAGCTGATTTGCATATAGCCAGTGTCTAACCCAGGGTGGTGTGGAGTGCAAAAAACGATGGATTTAGGCCCAGATCCTTGTACTGGGGTGAATGTATGACATTGTTCTACATTCTGTCCATCGACTGTGTTTTTTGCAATTTTCACCCCGAGTGGGCTGGGTATGCTCAGACGTGAGTCCCAGGCTCTCCGCACCACTGGAGTCAAGCTATCCAGGCTGATGAAGGCTGAAAGCCAGAAACCGGTCCTTGGATGCTTGATTTCGGTCTGGGAAAGACATGGCTTGGTAGTTCGGACTGGACTGTTCCCATGAGGCACTGGGTCAGAGCTGATTTGCATATAGCCAGTGTCTAACCCAGGGTGGTGTGGAGTGCAAAAAAACGATGGATTTAGGCCCAGATCCTTGTACTGGGGTGAATGTATGACAGTGTTCTACATTCTGTCCATCAACTGTGTTTTTTGCAATTTTCACCCCGAGTGGGCTGGGTATGCTCAGACGTGAGTCCCAGGCTCTCCGCACCACTGGAGTCAAGCTATCCAGGCTGATGAAGGCTGATAGCCAGAAACCGGTCCTTGGATGCTTGATTCGGTCTGGGAAAGACATGGCTTGGTAGTTCGGACTGGACTGTTCCCATGAGGCACAGGGTCAGAGCGGATTTGCATATAGCCAGTGTCTAACCCAGGGTGGTGTGGAGTGCAAAAAAACGATGGATTTAGGCCCAGATCCTTTTACTGGGGTGAATGTATGACATTGTTCTACATTCTGTCCATCAACTGTGTTTTTTGCAATTTTCACCCCGAGTGGGCTGGGTATGCTCAGACGTGAGTCCAAGGCTCTCCGCACCACTGGAGTCAAGCTATCCAGGCTGATGAAGGCTGATAGCCAGAAACCGGTCCTTGGATGCTTGATTCCGGTCTGGGAAAGACATGGCTTGGTGGTTCGGACTGGACTGTTCCCATGAGGCACAGGGTCAGAGCTGATTTGCATATAGCCAGTGTCTAACCCAGGGTGGTGTGGAGTGCAAAAAAACGATGGATTTAGGCCCAGATCCTTGTACTGGGGTGAATGTATGACAGTGTTCTACATTCTGTCCATCAACTGTGTTTTTTGCAATTTTCACCCCGAGTGGGCTGGGTATGCTCAGACGTGAGTCCCAGGCTCTCCGCACCACTGGAGTCAAGCTATCCAGGCTGATGAAGGCTGATAGCCAGAAACCGGTCCTTGGATGCTTGATTCCGGTCTGGGAAAGACATGGCTTGGTAGTTCGGACTGGACTGTTCCCATGAGGCACAGGGTCAGAGCGGATTTGCATATAGCCAGTGTCTAACCCAGGGTGGTGTGGAGTGCAAAAAAACGATGGATTTAGGCCCAGATCCTTTTACTGGGGTGAATGTATGACATTGTTCTACATTCTGTCCATCAACTGTGTTTTTTGCAATTTTCACCCCGAGTGGGCTGTGTATGCTCAGACGTGAGTCCCAGGCTCTCCGCACCACTTGAGTCAAGCTATCCAGGCTGATGAAGGCTGATAGCCAGAAACCGGTCCTTGGATGCTTGATTCCGGTCTGGGAAAGACATGGCTTGGTAGTTCGGACTGGACTGTTCCCATGAGGCACAGGGTCAGAGCTGATTTGCATATAGCCAGTGTCTAACCCAGGGTGGTGTGGAGTGCAAAAAAACGATGGATTTAGGCCCAGATCCTTGTACTGGGGTGAATGTATGACATTGTTCTACATTCTGTCCATCAACTGTGTTTTTTGCAATTTTCACCCCGAGTGGGCTGGGTAAGCTCAGACGTGAGTCCCAGGCTCTCCGCACCACTGGAGTCAAGCTATCCAGGCTGATGAAGGCTGATAGCCAGAAACCGGTCCTTGGATGCTTGATTCCGGTCTGGGAAAGACATGGCTTGGTAGTTCGGACTGGACTGTTCCCATGAGGCACAGGGTCAGAGCTGATTTGCATATAGCCAGTGTCTAACCCAGGGTGGTGTGGAGTGCAAAAAAACGATGGATTTAGGCCCAGATCCTTGTACTGGGGTGAATGTATGACATTGTTCTACATTCTGTCCATCAACTGTGTTTTTTGCAATTTTCACCCCGAGTGGGCTGGGTATGCTCGGACGTGAGTCCCAGGCTCTCCGCACCACTGGAGTCAAGCTATCCAGGCTGATGAAGGCTGATAGCCAGAAACCGGTCCTTGGATGCTTGATTCCGGTCTGGGAAAGACATGGCTTGGTAGTTCGGACTGGACTGTTCCCATGAGGCACAGGGTCAGAGCGGATTTGCATATAGCCAGTGTCTAACCCAGGGTGGTGTGGAGTGCAAAAAAACGATGGATTTAGGCCCAGATCCTTTTACTGGGGTGAATGTATGACATTGTTCTACATTCTGTCCATCAACTGTGTTTTTTGCAATTTTCACCCCGAGTGGGCTGGGTATGCTCAGACGTGAGTCCCAGGCTCCCCGCACCACTGGAGTCAAGCTATCCAGGCTGATGAAGGCTGATAGCCAGAAACCGGTCCTTGGATGCTTGATTCCGGTCTGGGAAAGACATGGCTTGGTGGTTCGGACTGGACTGTTCCCATGAGGCACAGGGTCAGAGCTGATTTGCATATAGCCAGTGTCTAACCCAGGGTGGTGTGGAGTGCAAAAAAACTATGGATTTAGGCCCAGATCCTTGTACTGGGGTGAATGTATGACAGTGTTCTACATTCTGTCCATCAACTGTGTTTTTTGCAATTTTCACCCCGAGTGGGCTGGGTATGCTCAGACGTGAGTCCCAGGCTCTCCGCACCACTGGAGTCAAGCTATCCAGGCTGATGAAGGCTGATAGCCAGAAACCGGTCCTTGGATGCTTGATTCCGGTCTGGGAAAGACATGGCTTTGTAGTTCGGACTGGACTGTTCCCATGAGGCACAGGGTCAGAGCGGATTTGCATATAGCCAGTGTCTAACACAGGGTGGCGTGGAGTGCAAAAAAACGATGGATTTAGGCCCAGATCATTTTACTGGGGTGAATGTATGACATTGTTCTACATTCTGTCCATCAACTGTGTTTTTTGCAATTTTCACCCCGAGTGGGCTGGGTATGCTCAGACGTGAGTCCCAGGCTCTCCGCACCACTTGAGTCAAGCTATCAAGGCTGATGAAGGCTGATAGCCAGAAACCGGTCCTTGGATGCTTGATTCCGGTCTGGGAAAGACATGGCTTGGTAGTTCGGACTGGACTGTTCCCATGAGGCACAGGGTCAGAGCTGATTTGCATATAGCCAGTGTCTAACCCAGGGTGGTGTGGAGTGCAAAAAAACGATGGATTTAGGCCCAGATCCTTGTACTGGGGTGAATGTATGACATTGTTCTACATTCTGTCCATCAACTGTGTTTTTTGCAATTTTCACCCCGAGTGGGCTGGGTAAGCTCAGACGTGAGTCCCAGGCTCTCCGCACCACTGGAGTCAAGCTATCCAGGCTGATGAAGGCTGATAGCCAGAAACCGGTCCTTGGATGCTTGATTCCGGTCTGGGAAAGACATGGCTTGGTAGTTCGGACTGGACTGTTCCCATGAGGCACAGGGTCAGAGCTGATTTGCATATAGCCAGTGTCTAACCCAGGGTGGTGTGGAGTGCAAAAAAACGATGGATTTAGGCCCAGATCCTTGTACTGGGGTGAATGTATGACATTGTTCTACATTCTGTCCATCAACTGTGTTTTTTGCAATTTTCACCCCGAGGGGGCTGGGTATGCTCAGACGTGAGTCCCAGGCTCTCCGCACCACTGGAGTCAAGCTATCCAGGCTGATGAAGGCTGATAGCCAGAAACCGGTCCTTGGATGCTTGATTCCGGTCTGGGAAAGACATGGCTTGGTAGTTCGGACTGGACTGTTCCCATGAGGCACAGGGTCAGAGCTGATTTGCATATAGCCAGTGTCTAACCCAGGGTGGTGTGGAGTGCAAAAAAACGATGGATTTAGGCCCAGATCCTTGTACTGGGGTGAATGTATGACATTGTTCTACATTCTGTCCATCAACTGTGTTTTTTGCAATTTTCACCCCGAGTGGGCTGGGTATGCTCGGACGTGAGTCCCAGGCTCTCCGCACCACTGGAGTCAAGCTATCCAGGCTGATGAAGGCTGATAGCCAGAAACCGGTCCTTGGATGCTTGATTCCGGTCTGGGAAAGACATGGCTTGGTAGTTCGGACTGGACTGTTCCCATGAGGCACAGGGTCAGAGCTGATTTGCATATAGCCAGTGTCTAACCCAGGGTGGTGTGGAGTGCAAAAAAACTATGGATTTAGGCCCAGATCCTTGTACTTGGGTGAATGTATGACATTGTTCTACATTCTGTCCATCAACTGTGTTTTTTGCAATTTTCACCCCGAGTGGGCTGGGTATGCTCGGACGTGAGTCCCAGGCTCTCCGCACTACTGGAGTCAAGCTATCCAGGCTGATGAAGGCTGATAGCCAGAAACCGGTCCGTGGATGCTTGATTCCGGTCTGGGAAAGACATGGCTTGGTAGTTCGGACTGGACTTCCCATGAGGCACAGGGTCAGAGCTGATTTGCATATAGCCAGTGTCTAACCCAGGGTGGTGTGGAGTGCAAAAAAACGATGGATTTAGGCCCAGATCCTTGTACTGGGGGCAATGTATGACAGTGTTCTACATTCTGTCCATCAACTGTGTTTTTTGCAATTTTCACCCCGAGTGGGCTGGGTATGCTCAGACGTGAGTCCCAGGCTCTCCGCACCACTGGAGTCAAGCTATCCAGGCTGATGAAGGCTGATAGCCAGAAACCGGTCCTTGGATGCTTGATTCCGGTCTGGGAAAGACATGGCTTGGTAGTTCGGACTGGACTGTTCCCATGAGGCACAGGGTCAGAGCGGATTTGTATATAGCCAGTGTCTAACCCAGGGTGGTGTGGAGTGCAAAAAAACGATGGATTTAGGCCCAGATCCTTTTACTGGGGTGAATGTATGACATTGTTCTACATTCTGTCCATCAACTGTGTTTTTTGCAATTTTCACCCCGAGTGGGCTGGGTATGCTCAGACGTGAGTCCCAAGCTCTCGGCACCACTGGAGTCAAGCTATCCAGGCTCAAGAAGGCTGATAGCCAGAAACCGGTCCTTGGATGCTTGATTCCGGTCTGGGAAAGACATGGCTTGGTAGTTCGGACTGGACTGTTCCCATGAGGCACAGGGTCAGAGCTGATTTGCATATAGCCAGTGTCTAACCCAGAGTGGTGTGGAGTGCAAAAAAACGATGGATTTAGGCCCAGATCCTTGTACTGGGGTGAATGTATGACATTGTTCTACATTCTGTCCATCAACTGTGTTTTTTGCAATTTTCACCCCGAGTGGGCTGGGTATGCTCAGACGTGAGTCCCAGGCTCTCCGCACCACTGGAGTCAAGCTATCCAGGCTGATGAAGGCTGATAGCCAGAAACCGGTCCTTGGATGCTTGATTCCGGTCTGGGAAAGACATGGCTTGGTAGTTCGGACTGGACTGTTCCCATGAGGCACAGGGTCAGAGCTGATTTGCATATAGCCAGTGTCTAACCCAGGGTGGTGTGGGGTGCAAAAAAACGATGGATTCAGGCCCAGATCCTTGTACTGGGGTGAATGTATGAGATTGTTCTACATTCTGTCCATCAACTGTGTTTTTTGCAATTTTCACCCCGAGTGGGCTGGGTATGCTCAGACGTGAGTGCCAGGCTCTCCGCACCACTGGAGTCAAGCTATCCAGGCTGATGAAGGCTGATAGCCAGAAACCGGTCCTTGGATGCTTGATTCCGGTCTGGGAAAGACATGGCATGGTAGTTCGGACTGGACTGTTCCCATGAGGCACAGGGTCAGAGCTGATTTGCATATAGCCAGTGTCTAACCCAGGGTGGTGTGGAGTGCAAAAAAACGATGGATTTAGGCCCAGATCCTTGTACTGGGGTGAATGTATGACATTGTTCTACATTCTGTCCATCAACTGTGTTTTTTGCAATAATTTTATTTAAGAGCACGCTCCACACATGTGCACGCAAAAATATGATGTAAATCTCTCCATACCTATTTGGTTTTCTTCCCGAGAGTCTTACTTACACTTACAAAACGTCAGCAGGCATGGCGGGAACCTCTTTTGGTGAGCTTTGGAGCTGCAACACGCCACATACAGAACAAAGAAAACAAGCGCTCGCTGTGACGGGTAGAAAGCAATTAAAACAAGCAATATATGAACTGACGCAAAAAAACAGATGGGCATCGCTCACCTGTGTCCCAGATGATAATATACTGTAAAAGGTACGCGTAAGCCATGGTACCGCTGCCCACTGGCTCTTATTACTGGGGCTGTGGAATGCTTTTCTTGTGTCTCCCTCAAGGCTGGGGGTCACGATCCTTACTTTGGTCTCTACATGCAGATACGGACGAGGGGCCAGTCCCGAGCAGAGGGGAAACAAGCGCTCGTCATTCCCGCTGTATTTTTGCACCGCGCTTTCACTTTAAAGTGAAAGCGTGATGCAAAAATAAACACGCGGTGCCCTGTCTCCTTTTGAGACGGCCCATTCGGACTAGATCGCATGGCTTGTTTATACAACACTTCTCCTTGCAATAAGAAACTGCTTCACGACAGCTGTGACGTAGGCAATCCAGTCCGGGTGGGCCGGAACAAAAAGCCAAAGGGAGGCAACCCAGAAAGCTCATTTCCAATGGCAGGCCACAGTTTACCATATACTGTGACGCCAGCCAATGGAAGTGAGGGGCGAGGCTTCAAGCCCTCTTCTCAAAGTCCTCTCTTACTAAATCTCTTGCGGAGGTGGAGCAGAGCTTTGCCCTCAAACGCCACGCGAGACCTAAAAAGAAATAGGAGAGGGTAGGAGAACTTCAGGCGACAGGAAGAGAGAGGTATAGCTAGAGAGAGAAAAAGAAGAAGAGAGTGAGGGATGAAAGGAGAAGAGGGTGGGAGAAGTAAAGAGAGCGGAGTAGATAATCAGATTGAGATAGAAGGAAAGAGTGAGGGTGAAATATAAAAAGAAAGGAGGAGCAGGAGACAAAGTGAGGGAGTGCTAGACAAAAATGAAGACAGGGAGAGATTCAGATAAAAAAGGGACAGGGGGACACAGAGCGAGGGGACAAGGAGGGAGAGAGAGGAGGAAGGGAACAGATAGAGAGGAGAGAGGTGGACTGATGATAGAGGTAGAAGGTACGAGGCATAAAAAGGAGAATGAGTTGAAGAGAATCCTGGAAACTGCCTACTGCAGTTTGACTCCCTCCTGACGGAGCAGGAGGACTAGATTACCGCCACTCACAAGACTAGCCGCGATAGGGCGCACACAATGTCTGACGTCACAGGGTGCACACAATGTCTAACTGTCAGTAAGTTAGAAATTTCACTTCAGCTTATGCCATGTGGTGACCCGTCAGTAGACACAACAAGGCCTTAGGATTTACAAAAAATGGCAACAAACACTGAAACAGGGTCATATTCGCTCCCATTCCTCTATATACCAGCAAAGGCCATCTTGGGAGTCAATCAACTCAAGCGTAGATACTACCTAATCTTTCCTATGGTTTATGTGCATATAATCTCTTATTTTGGATAAGTCTCAGATTAACGGCTACAGAAAGCTGTTTCATCTTACAAAATACACTTGCCGCTCCCTGATTAGCCTGGAGTTTTGCCTGAATGCACAGGATATTGAATGCAAGGCCGCATTCCTCACTCCTTGCTTAATTTGAGCCGGTGGTTCCCTGTGCTCAGCACCAGCACTTAATTGCCAGCACTGGGGCTTATGATTGTCTGCCAAATTTAGGTATGAGCGCAACAACATCTGTTTATTAATTCCATTTACATTTTCAATGATTATTATTTGCCTCCAAACCCATTCTTATAGCTTTAGGGAGGGCCCTGTAACAGTATGAATTGTCACACTTTTAAGATTGTGATGATTAGTAGTGTGTTAGTGCTGTTATTTGCAGTGCTGCCAGGGGCAGTGGATGGTGTAAGCTCCAGTGTCCTCCTGTCGAGGGCCCTGGCACTAATTCTTTTAAAAATTAAGCACTATTAAGCCATACATATAGCCAAACTATACACTCTAAAAAAAAGCTCTTCAAGCTATTTTTACTATCTTGAGCAGTCCATGGACTTTATATCTTAAAAAGGTGGTCCTGGACTTGGATGTCAACATGGACATGTTGTCGGCTCTCACCATTCCCTTCTTGAGTGTGCTGTAAATTCTGAGGAAACAGGCAGCATTTGCCTCGAAGGCTGACTTGACAAAAGGACATACCGTTCCATATGCTGGCCCAATCATAACATCATATGAGGTAATGAGATTGCAACAATATCTTAAGGCAGTTCTAAGATCTAGGCACAGTATCCTTAGAGCACGACTCATGGTCCCTCCAGTCAATGAGTATGGCGCTGATTTCGCATCAACAGAGTCCATGCTTCACCTGCTTTGATCAATGTTTTTGTTGAACGGGGCCCTTAGTTGTAACAAAGCATTGGAATTCTGCACGACCATTACCGTTCCCTTGTTTTTGGCATGCTTTGGGGAATTTGTCAACATAATCTTTACAGCCATTAGAATTGTCACGGCTGGAGAGTTATTTTGCACACACATTTATTTTATTTTGGTCGCTTTATGTAGACTTTTAAAAATGTGGGTCCTCACGGCTTACAAGTTTTAATTCTGTTCCTTTTTGCTTGTCTGATTTACTATAATTAGGTTTATCGATTTTAATTAATTGACACAATAAATTATTCATTTACTCATTCACTCCCATTCCTCTCTTGAATTCACCATTGACCCGCCACCAATCACCAAATCATAATTCCATGTAGAAATTGGTGTATTCTAACATTTTTGGCAAAGATATTAATGCTTAATTATAGAAAATGACGCAACGGCGAGAATGTAACTATGGACAGGTAAAAGAGGGTTTTAAAGATAATCAGGAACTGTTATTACGCGTCATTGTAGTCCAGTCCGATGCCAGCAGCAGAGTGCACACATTTAAAAGTGCTAGCCAGCCTGCCCTCAGCTGTCACAGGTTTCCCCTCCGATGGCAGTGTGGCTGTCATCCCCTGCAGCACGACGCTATGCATCGCGGTGGCCGCCCATCACGCACGGCCCCAGTGCCAACACCGAGCCTCAGCCTGCCCTGACAGGCGCTTATGGTTGACACAAGGCAGTCTGGCAGGAGAGCACTAAACTGATTGCAGTGGGGCAGTGTGAGAGCGTGGCAAAGACGTTGTGTTTGTCTTTCACCTTCAGGTAACTACATATAAAATAACGCAGACACCCTATGACAGATAAAAAGCAAGTTCAAGTAATTGGTGGAAAATGCGCTCTTTTACATTATGAAATCTTATTTGGTTAATGCAGCTTCTCTGCAGATGTCTGTCTTTGTGTTTGAAACTAAGAAGCTAAGGAATTTAATCATGGTTGCACAATAGTGACTTGTCTGTTTATAGTGCTATGAGGCCCCGTCCTGCGACCTGCAAAAGCACTTTAACTATGCAAGTCATTAGTTGTAATCTAAGTGCTTAATTTGTAAAATATAAAGTTCAGGTTCCCAAATGTTTGTCGGAGGCCAAACTTACTTTTCTCTGGCTTCACCCACTTCCTCCACTGGCTCCACCCACTTATTCTATTAGCTCCACCCACATCTTCGACTGGCGCTGTGAAAATTCAGATGAATTTCAGTAAGGGAGCCTTCCTCATAGTAAGGTTTTGATAGGAGGTTCCCATGCCCTGTGAACATTTTTAAAAATATTAAATCAAAAGCTCATTTAAAGCTCAATTTTGGAATGATTTTTCTAAAATCACTAATGCATTGAAAAGGGACAATTCCAGTGCTCTATGTGCCGATTTGAGGAAAGGACACTACTGGGGTAGGATATTCCATTTTTAATAGAGTCCATGAGATCAAAGATACAACTTTGACATAGCTTATATGACATAATAAACCAAAGGAAGGAACAACAGGCAAACACTGGAATAGTGGAAATATTGGAATGTTGTAGATCTATACAAGTTATTACTAGTCATCAGCATTCAATTGTCCTAAAAGAAGCTCCCGGCATTCCAGTACGTGCAATTTCACTGTATTACATGCAAGGTGGGTCAGGATTGGAACAGGGGGCGTAACAAACGCCCAACTCTCCTCAGTTAATGAAGGGGGCCCAGCCCTCCCCCCCTCAGCTCTTCTGAGAGCTGAGAGAGAGGCCTGCGCTGAAGCAAGCCTCTCTCCCTCGAAAGCAGGTGCAAGCTGCAGCCTGCTCTGAGCCCCTCACCCCCTCCCTCTGACTTAAGAGAAACAAAGTATCAACATTGTTTCTCTTCAGTCAGAGCCAGAGGCAGGCCCGGGACAAGGGTGGGGGCCCCAGAAACAGCAGTCTCCACTGCTCATCTGAGGCAGCACAGAGCAGGGACCCTGACAAGGAGAGGGGGGGGGCTGGGGGCCCCAGAGAGCAGGAGGCAGCAAAGAGCAGGGACCCTGAAAAGGAGAGGGGGGGCTGGGGGCCCCAGAGAGCAGGAGGCAGCACAGAGCAGGGACCCTGACAAGGTGAGGGGGACTGGGGGTCCCAGAGAGCAGGAGGCAGCACAGAGCACTGCTCAGGACCCTGACAAGGAGAGGGGGGAGGGAGGGGGCTGGGGGCCCCAGAGAGCAGGAGGCAGCACAAAGCAGGGACACTGACAAGGAGAGGGGGGCTGGGGACCCCAGAGAGCAGGAGGCAGCACAAAGCAGGGACACTGACAAGGAGAGGGGGGCTGGGGACCCCAGAGAGCAGGAGGCAGCACAAAGCAGGGACACTGACAAGGAGAGGGGGGCTGGGGACCCCAGAGAGCAGGAGGCAGCACAGAGCAGGGACCCTGACAAGGAGAGGGGGGTCTGGGGGCCCAGAGAGCAGGAGGCAGCATAGAGCAGGGACCCTGACAAGAAGAGGGGGGGCTGGGGGCCCCAGAGAGCAGGAGGCAGCACTGAGCAGGGACCCCGACAAGGAGAGGGGGGGCTGGGGGCCCCAGAGAGCAGGAGGCAGCACAGAGCACTGCTCAGGACCCTGACAAGGAGAGGGAGGGGCTGGGGACAGAGAGCAGGAGGCAGCACAGAGCACTGCTCGGGACCCTGACAGGATGGGGGCTTGGGGCCCCAGAGAGAGAGGAGGCAGCACAGAGCACTGCTGGGGACCCTGACAAAGACGGGGGTGGGGGCCCCAGAGAGAAAGGAGTCAGCACTGCTCAGGACCCTGACAAGGACAGGGGGGTTGGGGGCCCCAGAGAGAGAGGAGGCAGCACAGAGCACTGTTCGAGACCCTGACAAGGACAGGGTGGGGGCCCCAGAGAGAGGGCAGGAGGCAGCACCGAGCACTGCTCCGGACCCTGACAAGGGTGGGAGTGGGAGCCCCCAGAGAGAGCATTCTCCAGGGCAAAGCTCATATGCAGTCCTGTCAAGCGTCACGCAACACGCGTGACGCCCACGCATTTCAGTTCGGTGATCCGCCTCACCGCACTGAAATTAAAAGTCACGCATTTTCGCCCTGCCAGGCGAGCCAACCACGGCGCCTGCCACTGTGCCCGTCACCGTGGCTCTCTCTGCTGCTCGAGGTGCGCCTTGCCGCCTGTGCCCCGAAACAGTTAACAGCCTGGCAGCAGACTGCGCAGCTCTCTGAGAGCCGGTGCGCTACAAATGTATCGACTGGGCCGGGGGGATTGTTAACGGATGTGACCTCATCACGTCCCGGCTGCCTGCAGAGGAAGTGAGGTCCCTGGTCCTTAGAATCGGCGGGGGACTCGAGAGAGTTGAGTGCCTGAGCCTCCTAACGTTTGACTTAAGTCTGTGGAGCCTGCCGCTTCTCGCACCTCTGTTGTGCTGCCCTCTTGTCAAAGAGCCGCTTGCCTGCTCCGGAACAGAGTTGGAGGACCATGGTCAGTGCTGGGCAAAAGGGTTAAGTGGTGCCTGCAGCCTCTGTTGATTCTGCACGAATCCGGACAGACCGGACCACGGATGATGCAGCCAGTCGAGTTTGGGGCCTGCAGACTCTCATGCGCTGGTCGGGTTCCGTGCTTCACTAGAGACTGCCATTGACATGAATATCCGGCTCCTGAAGCGCACGGCACAGACTCCCGGCTGAACCACGGTAGGAAGTGCGCTTCGGCGCTCGTTTTCAAAGTCTGCCCTTATTTTGGTCCTGATATGGGGCATATAGAGGTCGCGCTCACTGACACGGAGGTTTTTAAATTCCTGCAGGCCCTGCACCGCCCGCCTGCCTCAGCACCCTTTCCCTCCCAGGCAGATTGCCGTGGCTTGGCACCCGCAGGAGAGAGGCCCCCCTCGCTCCAGGGGCCCCCTCACTCAGCAAGCCTCTTTTACTATTCATTCTGAATTTAATTATGTGCACGCCCGCCACTCGGCCCCTTATAATAAATTAAATGGTGCGCACGCATGGAAGAGGCTGTCCGAGGACGGCCCAGGTTGTAAGCGCCTCTCAGCACTCTGCAACTGTGCCCCTGTGTATGTCGTGTGGTCTAACGCGTTGGTAAATATCTAGAAATACATATTCCTGAAAAGCAATCGCTATATGTTTGTATGCAGATCTGTTTAAAACGTCGTTTGTTGGATTTAATTGGGACATAAATGTGAAAACAAAAGCAGTTGTTTTCAATGACTTAAGAAAGGAGGCAGGTTATTTTACACAGTTCTCACCGCCTGCATGCAGGTGGTAAACAACTATTGCATTAAATCAGTCACTAGTGTGGAGGGACTACAGTGCATGTAACTCTGCATTATGATATCATACGGGCTTCCTTGCCTGCTGAAGCATCGCCTGTTTGCATTCCTGTTATTTTTTCAAGTGACAGAGACCGAGTCAGTGGAGTGAAATCACGTGTTGTGAAGACCCCATGTAACACTTCGGCCTTGTGTGGTGCCTGTGAAAGACCAATACTAAAAGACTGGGACAGAGTCAGCTGTTCAGCCTGGCAATTAGATTCTCTGCGCCCAAAACCATAATCTGGCTATAGAAAACAAGCTAAAACAGCTTGTCTGGAGTCACAGTGCAGAGAATAATTCCGACAAATGGGTGCTAACATTTTAATTTGAAAAATAGGGTTTGCAGAGCCACTGCACTTTGTTACTAAGATAATGCTGAAGCGTAGTCCATTTGCATTTCTGCAATTTTTTTCATGGCTCGGGCACATTATATGTTAATTTACTCTCCATATGGCAGGCCCGAGATTGGCAGCTGCCTGCAGCCAGTGGGGTGCCAGTCCGGTCATGACTCAGAAGTTCTGCATTGATATGGCTGCAGGCGTGGCTCCTGGTAGAGGCCCAGGCTGTGACAAGCGTGTGTGTTTACATTCTGGCCACCTTAAGGTAGCGGTAATTTTGGCTATGTTGTATGGGTGATTATTGCGCCGGCCTCAGCCTGTGAGGATAATGGAAAAAGGTGCTCAGCCTGACTGCCTGCGAGTCAGCTGACACTGTGTGACAGGCAGCTGAGATACCTGGATCCCTGTGTAACTTGTCTTGTTCATGTGAAGCCTCACACATCCTTCCTGTTAGACCGGGGGTCCCACGTTACATGGACAGAGAAAAGCCCTGGAGTCCTGATGTTCTCCTGATTGATTGTTGGCAGGTAGGGGGCCATAGGCTGGCAATGATTTCTGGTGCTTTTCTGTAGTTTTAACATTTTCTTGGAGTTTCTTGTTGCTCAAATGGGTATAATTTCAGATATTTTTGTTTCCCCGTCTTCATTTTGCTCGCGAGAAACTGTCACTCATAGTCATTGAAATGTCACTCATAATTACACTGAAATTATGAAAATGTCACACATAGCAATTTTAAACCTTGGCAGCTATGCATATGAGAAGGGATGAGGCAGAAAAATGGTGCCCTCAGGTAAGCACTCTTGTTAGAAGCACCATGTGGGCATCCGCAGGGGGTGGGCAAGGGGGGGGCCGAGAAGGGTGCAAGGCAGAGGGGAGAAGGGTGCAAGGTAGAGAGGAGATGGGTGCAAGGCAAAGAGGAGATGGGTGCAAGGTGGAGAGGAGATGGGTGCAAGGTGGAGGGGGGAAGGGTGCAAGGCAGAGAGGAGAAGGGTGCAAGGCAGAGGGGAGAAGGGTGCAAGGCAGAGGGAGAGAGTAGAGACAGAGGAGAGAGAGAGACAGTAGAGAAAGAGTGGAGAGAAAGAGAGTGGAGAGAGAGTGGAGAGAGTGGAGAGAGAGAGAGAGTGGGGGAGAGTAGAGACAGTGGAGAGAGAGACAGTGGGGAGAGAGTGGAGAGAGAGAGTGGGGAGAGAGAGTGGGGAGAGAGAGAGAGTGGGGAGAGAGAGAGCGGAGAGAGAGAGATCGGAGAGAGATAGAGTGGAGAAAGAGAGAGAGAGTGGAGAGAGAGAGAGAGAGAGTGGAGAGAGAGAGAGTGGTGGGAGAGAGAGAGTGGAGAGAGAGAGAGTAGAGAGAGTGGAGAGAGAAAGAGTGGAGAGAAAGAGAGAGTGGAGAGAGAGAGAGAGAGTAAAGAGAGTAGAGAGAGAGTAGAGAGTAGAGAGAGAGTAGAGAGAGAGTAGAGAGAGTGGAGAGAGTGGAGAGAGTAGAGAGAGAGTGGAGAGAGAGTAGAGAGAGTGGAGTGAGTAGAGAGAGTGGAGTGAGTGTAGAGAGAGAAGGGAGAGTATAGAGAGAGAAGGGAGAGAGGGAGTGGAGAGGGAGTGGAGGGAGAGTGGAGAGTGGAGGGAGACAGTGGAGAGAGAGACAGTGGAGAGAGAGTGGGGAGAGAGAGAGTGGAGAGAGAGAGAGTGGGGAGAGAGAGAGCGGAGAGAGAGAGAGAGCGGTGAGAGAGAGAGCAGAGAGAGATAGAGTGGAGAGAGAGAGAGTGGAGAGAGAGAGTAGAGAGAGTGAAGAGAGAGAGTGGAGTGAAGAGAGAGAGTGGAGAGAAAGAGAGAGTGGAGAGAGAGTGGAGAGAGTAGAGAGAGTGGAGAGAGCGAGAGAGAGAGTAGAGAGAGTAGAGAGAGAGTGGAGAGAGTAGAGAGAGTAGAGAGAGTGGAGAGAGAGTAGGGAGAGTGGAGAGAGAGAGTAGAGAGAGTGTGGAGAGAGAGTAGAGAGAGTGGAGAGAGAGTAGAGAGAGTGGAGAGAGAGTAGAGAGAGTGGAGAGACTAGAGAATGGAGTGAGTAGAGAGAGTGGAGTGAGTGTAGAGAGAAAAGGGAAAGTAGAGAGAGAGAGAAGGGAGAGAGGGAGTGGAGGGAGAGTGGAGAGTGAAGAGAGACAGTGGAGAGAGAGAGCGTGGGGAGAGAGTGGGGAGAGAGAGCAGAGAGAGAGAGCGGAGAGAGATAGAGTGGAGAGAGAGAGAGTGGTGAGAGAGAGAGTAGGGAGAGTGGAGAGAGAGAGTGGAGAGAAAGAGAGAGTGGAGAGAGAGAGTGGAGAGAGTGGAGAGAGAGAGAGAGTAGAGAGAGTAGAGAGAGAGTGGAGAGATAGTAGAGAGAGTATAGAGAGAGAGTAGAGAGAGTGGAGAGAGAGTAGAGAGTGGAGAGAGAGAGAGAGAGAGTGGAGAGAGAGAGTGGAGAGAGAGTGGAGAGAGAGAGTGGAAAGAGAGTAGAGACAGTGGAGAGAGAGAGTGGAGAGAGAATGGCGAGAGTGAGTGGAGAGAGAGAGAGTGGAGAGAGAGAGTGGAGAGAGAGAGTGAGAGAGAGGAGAGTGGAGAGAGAGGAGAGTGGAGAGAGAGAGTGGAGAGAGAGTGGAGAGAGAGAGAGTGGAGAGAGTGGAGAGAGACAGTGGAGAGAGAGAGTGGAGAGAGAGTGGAGAGAGAGAGAATGAGAGAGTGGAGAGAGTGGAGAGAGTCAAGAGAGTCGAGAGAGTCGGGAGAGTGGAGAGAGTGGAAAGAGAGAGGAGAGAGAGTGGAGAGAGAGTGGAGAGAGAGAGTGGAGAGAGAGAGTGGAGAGAGAGAGAGAGAGAGTGGGGGGGAGAGAGAGTGGAGAGAGTGGAGAGAGAGCGAGTGGAGAGAGAGAGTGGAGAGAGAGAGTGGAGAGAGTGGAGAGAGAGAGAGTGGAGAGAGAGAGAGAGTTGAGACAGAGAGTGGAGACAGAGAGTGGAGAGAGAGAGTGGAGAGAGTGGAGAGAGAGAGAGTGGAGAGAGTAGAGAGAGGAGAGAGAGTGGAGAGAGAAAGAGGAGAGAGTGGAGAGAGAGAGAGTGGGGGGAGAGTAGAGACAGTGGAGAGAGAGTGGAGAGAGAGACAGTGGAGAGAGTGGAGAGAGAGTGGAGAGAGAGTGGAGAGAGGGTGGGGAGAGAGACAGTGGGGAGAGAGACAGTGGGGAGAGAGCGGAGAGAGAGAGCGGAGAGAGAGAGTGGGGAGAGAGAGTGGAGAGAGAGAGAGTGGAGAGAGAGTGGAGAGAGAGTGGAGAGAGACAGTGGAGAGAGAGTGGAGAGAGAGAGAGTGAAGAGAGAGAGAGAGTGGAGAGAGAATGGAGAGAGAGAATGGAGAGAGAGAGTGGAGAGAGAGTGGAGAGAGAGAGTGGAGAGAGAGAGTGGAGAGAGAGAGAGTGGAGAGAGAGAGTGGAGAGAGAGAGAGAGTGGAGAGAGAGAGTGGAGAGAGAGAGTAGAGAGAGAGTGGAGAGAGAGTAGAGAGAGAGTGGAGAGAGAGTGGAGAGAGATTGGAGAGAGAGTGGAGAGAGAGAGGAGAGAGTAGAGAGAGGAGAGAGAGGGGAGAGAGTGGGGAGAGAGGGGAGAGAGTGGGGAGAGAGTGGAGAGAGAGTGGAGAGAGAGTAGAGTAGAGAGACAGCGGAGAGAGAGTGGAGAGAGAGAGAGAGTGGAGGGAGAATGTGGAGAGAGAGAGTGGAGAGAGAGAGAGAGTGGAGAGAGAGAGAGAGTGGAGAGAGAGAGAGTGGAGAGAGAGAGAGTGGAGAGAGAGAGTGGAGAGAGAGAGAGTGGAGAGAGAGTAGAGAGAGTGGAGAGAGAGTAGAGAGAGAGTGGAGAGAGAGTGGAGAGAGAGTGGAGAGAGAGTGGAGAGAGAGTGGAGAGAGAGAGGAGAGAGTTGAGAGAGTAGAGAGAGGAGAGAGAAGGGAGAGAGTGGAGAGAGAGTGGAGAGAGAGTGGAGAGAGAGAGTGGAGGGAGTGGAGAGAGAGTGGAGAGTGGAGGGAGAGAGTGGAGAGAGATTAGAGAGAGTGAGAGACAGTGGAGAGAGAGTGGAGGGAGAGAGTGGAGAGAGATTAGAGAGAGTGAGAGACAGTGGAGAGAGAGAGACAGTGGAGAGAGAGAGACAGTGGAGAGAGAGAGAGTGGAGAGAGAGAGTGGATGGAAAGAGTGGAGAGAGAGTGCAGAGAGTGGAGAGAGTGGAGAGAGAGAGAATGAGAGAGTCGAGAGAGGAGAGAGACTGAAGAGAGAGGAGAGACTGACTGACTCAGAGTCTGAATACTGACTGACGGAGAGACTGACTGGCTGAGAAACTGACAGAGAGAGAGAGATAGAAGGACTGACAGAGAGAGAGAGACCGAATGACTGACTGACTGAGAGAGAGAGAGAACTGACAGACTGACTGACTGAGAGAGACTGAATGACAGAGAGAGAGCGAGACTGACTCACTGAGCGAGAGAGACCGACTCATTGAGAAAGAGAGAGAGAGACTGTGATGGAATTGGGGCCACAGTGTGTATGAAGCTATGCAATGCCTCTTAAGATTGCTATTGTCTACTAATAAAAATGTATTATCAAAATGTGCTCTTTGTAGTTACATCTGCTTTTGAAATACTGCATTGTCGCTTTGTCTAATGTTTTAAAACGGAAACGGGAAGGAGCAGTGGATGCACTTTTGTCAAAACTGAACGATGAGTGGGCCCGATGTTGCATATCATGACAGGAGTCTGCATCAGGAAACCCACCTAAAATTGGGCAAACTTCCCCGGCGTACTGATGGCAGGGACCCTGTAATGAATGGACCACCACCTATGATAACCTGTGGGCAGACTACGCCCAACCTTTGACTCCACCATCCAGAGTTACTTATAACGGCTGCATTGGTGACCGTGGCGTAACAATAGCCCCACATCCCCTGCAGTATGGCGGGTCACTGGCCTGGGAGCTCTAGACTGGCACGGAGGATGGGAGGGGGGCCCCCTCCATGTAGTTTGCAGGGGGGCCTCCTCAAGTTTTGTTACGCCACTGCCTTGTTGTGCTCGAAAATTGGATGTTCTCATCCTACTACAGGAGCTGGAATTTGACCTTGTTATTCTTAGATTTAAGGAGATACTCAGAATGTCTTTGAGAGAGTCTGAAGGGCGAGAAGGGAGGACTCCTTCCATGCCTGGCCTACCTGAACTTCAAGGCCACTGGAAGAGAAGAAGCAAATTTAATTAAACGCTCCTGAGAAATGTTGCCGAGCTGAAGTTGTTGCAAATAAGTGATCACACAATATGACATCAGAAAGGGGCCCGAACATTGTCTTTTTGTATGATGCGCAGAGACAGAGAAACAGATTTCTGCTAATTTTCGGAGAAGGAGCATCCTAGAACAAGCTCCATAGCCTTAAGCTACCCGACCTATTTGACAAGAGTACTTCTTAGGAATTCAACACGTGCTGACACCTTTGGGATATTAGATAGGGAGATCGTGTAGGGAAAGATTCTGGATTCTTTAAATTCAAAGAGAACTTGATTCAGCTTCTATTCTTTCTTGTGTACTCATTTTGGAATTCTTCACCATATGCCTCTTATGCCGAATGACATATATTCGTAGACTCGGCTCTGTATTGATTTTTCTGTACCTATATACTTTGATATTGCGATGTGTATGCATCCAATTATTTTTGGCATCATAATAAATCCACAAAATTAGAATTCGCAGTCTGTGGTTCTTTCAAGCTTGACCAAATTTGAAACTATAATCTTGAATTGTTTTACTCCCCTCAACCACTTTTAGCAGGTAAATAAAATACCATCCACCTGAGCTAAGAAGGAAAATTAGAACCCAAAACCTAGCATAATCAAATGGTAGCAGGGGATGGGTTCCTTCTAAAAGTGTGGGGGGACAGAATAAATTAGAGTAGGATCGGAAGAAGAATAGAGCTTTGGACAGAGTAGAAGACGGCGCAGATTGACGGAGGTCGGCGGATGCAGATGGTGTGGCGGAAACAGTGGTAGCATGAGTATGAATTTGTGTGGTGTGTTAGATTGCGGTGATGAATTAATTGTGTGATGTCTTGCATAGTTAGGATGCAAGGTGAGTGATTGTGGGTTTATCGGTTTACTGGTCCGGACACGTGTGGATCAGGAAGTTTGGTTATTGGACTCAGGAGAAGTCCAAGATCCCGGGATAGTTTGTCTATGTAATTGTCTGATTGAAATTGTGAGTGTCGTGAAGAGCTACAGATGATTCACTTGTGACAGGGAACTTTGAGTGAATGTGAGAGTACGTCGCAGTAGAAAGCCTCAGGTACCGGGGGTGCACTACGGCGATTGAGTGACCGATGCAGGTTGGGGGTCACAGCGGGTTAATGTTCTTGTAAGAGTATTCTATCAATCTTTTAGCAGACAGACAATTACTTGTTTTATGTAACTGTAAGTTATTATAACTGAGTTAGGAGCAGTTGCTTGGTCAATAACTTTTGGATATACAGTTACTTGTTGCGTGAATGTGTGAGCGAGTGGGCGAGGTGAAATTGTAAAGGCGGGTGAGCCGTTGCAAGGAGTGAGCAGTGACTACAGTTCGCGCTGTGCTGGGATAGGTCGGTTGGTGGAACGCCGCGCTGGGATTGGTGGAAGTTCGTTTGAAGCTGAATATTGAGATTTGGTTTGCAATTCATTGATTTTACGATGAGGTGTTTTAAGGCATTGCGGGATTTGTGTAGAGGCGATACAGGGATGGTGACTCGAGTAGGAGAAGAAGCACCGCCTGAGGATACCCCAGCACATTATATGGCTATAAATGACTCCAAACCATAGTGTGGCTTCAAAATTGGCATACAATTACAGTTTCGTATGGAGGTGTTGTACCAGCTGAGAGGAGTGATGTCTTCTTTGAAACCTCCGGCCAGGCCAACACAATTTGAGGCTTGGATGGGAGCAGCAATGGTAAAGAGAAGAAAAACTTCACAGAGAAGAATGAAGAAAGCAATGAAGGCATATCAGGATGATAGATGGGATGCACAGTTGAAGAGGTGGAGAGTAGGCACCCTTAGAGGGAGAACGATTGTATCCTTTCAGGTAACTAGGAGGGTCTGGAGGAAAGAGTAAGACAGAGGAGGACAGTGATACAGATGATAGCTTTCTAGAAAGATTACTAGCAGAGAGTCCTCCACCTTATGATTCCAGGACGGAAATGGAAAAAACACAGCATATTGGGGAAGTGCTAGGAAGTTCTGAAGAGCAGGCAACAGGAGTAATGGGGAGAATGACGGTAGGAATAAGAATTCCGGGAGGATCTGGAGGGCCAGGGTATGCAGACCATGAGCAAGACAGAAGTGCATGTACTATGCAGTTACCAGATTCTCTTACAGTACCAGTTACTATTGGACCTGTGGTTTCGATCTATAACCCTACAGAAAGGGCAGGTGAGAGTCAACAGCAGACAAGAGGAGGGGAAGAGACTATATCTGGAGGGATTCTTACAATGAGTATAATAGGTATGGCTCAGATGCCAGTGGAAGCTAGTACTCCACTATCAGCTACTGCTGATCCATCTAGAATGGACAGTGGATTGGAACAAAGACGGATAGGAGCTTTGGCAAGTTCTATGTCAGATATTAGAATGTTGGTTCCACCAGTGAGGGAGACAGGAACTGGAACAGAAACGAGAAGCATCTAGAGGACTGTTTGAACCACATGGTTTATGTGAGGGTAACCATTGGAGAAGTCGAAGTTGTGAGAGAGAAAGTTGCTCAGTGTTGAGAATGGAGGAGAGTGCAGGTCCAAGGAAAGCACAAAGATGTGACAGAGAATCAGATGAGAGAGGTCAGAGAACCATACATGTGGCAATGAAGGTCCCATTGCTAGATGTTGTAAGGCTAAAAGAAGAAATAGATGAGGTGATTGAAGGGAATTTACCATTTGACAGATTGAAACATTCAAGCGAGTTGCTATTTATAGCTAAGGATGTCACTAAAAAGGGAAAGAGAGCTCATGAAGCATTGGTAAAGTCGGAACGAAGGTATGAGGGAGATTTGACTAAGCTAAAACTGATGCAGGGCAGCTGCAGATTGAATTATACAGACCAAGACTTGGAAGAAAAGCGAACAACTGGATTAAAGGCACAAATTAGAGACTTGATTTTAGCGATCAGACCATGGAGAGAATTAGACAAATGGGAAGAAAGGTGGGCTAAAAAGAAAAGTGCTAAGAAAGTGATAGGGGATACTCCGCCTCTGGGTGGAGGGACAGGAAGAGCGGCAAATTTCCCTGTGAGAGAAGTACAGAATGCAGGATATGTACATGTGCCATGGAGCAGGGGTGATTTGGCAGCTTTTACTAATGATTTTCCTCGGCTTAGGGAAAAACCTGCCGATTGGTATAAACAAATTGATTGGTTTGTCAAGATATCAAAGTTGTTATGGATTGATTTCAATGCTTTGTTTGATATTGTGGTACCAGGAGATATATGGACAGCATGTAAGGTTGCTGTTGATTGGCCTGTTACTGAGACTGATGGGCCACACTAAATGTGGCACATGTAGCGTATGCACCTTTACCTCTAACACCAAACACATCGACTTGGGCCTTCCTACCCCCTGGGAACAGAGATCCCACACTAACTGTAACTCCCAGGGGGTTATCTATCTCATCACATGCCCTTGTAATAAATTTTACGTGGGAATGACGAGTAGGAAGGTGAGAACAAGGATAACAGAGCACCGTAGCACAGTGAGATGTGGCAGATCAAACACCAAACTGACAGCACATTTCCTGGAGATGGGACACTCTGCTGACGAACTAAGGTGGACTGTTATTGAAAAATTGATATTGGGAAGGCATATGGCAGACGACCAGCGTATTCTGCTTCTCCGGGAACAGAAATGGGTTTACCGCCTTAGAAGTCACATCACTGGTCTCAACGATGACATTACTTGGCAAACTCTGGGGAGACACTACATGTTTTGATATTGGTGGACTTGAACAATAACAATTGAATACTTCTAGCATCACACTTACCAGGCTTGTGGTGCTTCTGGTAGCAGAGAGAGAATTGGGGCATCCTCTGGTGATGTTGATTTCTATTTCTGTTTCACTACTGTGATCAGGGATATACATATATATGCCCTATTTGATCATGCTAGCTGTATGATCAGCTTTCTTCTGTCCCTTGCCGCTGGGTGCCATCTTAATGATGGGATGGTTCATCTTGTATCTGTATTGAGGAATAGTAATATGTTCCTTCCTCTACAATTGGAGTTGTGGGGACCTGATGTTAACCCATAATTTTATCTCTCTTGTGGGTTGACCTGGCCCTCCTTGTTTGCTATTTGCCTTCTTTGTATTTTTACATGGAAGGGCGGAGCATAGGAGGTTCGCCGTGTGCCTCTAGCGTTTGGTGAACTGGGACCGAGTTACACATGATACCATCACGCGGCACGCAACACGCTCTGCTTGGATGCATGTATTCAGTTGGCAGAGGGTGCTAGTCGTGCCGTTCGGGCGTATGCACGAAACCGCGAACTGGACTTAATCCCCCATGACTCCCTCACGCAACACGCGGGACATAATTACGTCAGACGCGATGTCATGTGGGGCGCCTGGAACCAATGGTAACGTCGGAGTTATACGTTATCTGATAGAACTCCCGGAGCCGCTTTTGACCGCGCGGCGATCCGGAAGCAGGCATTGTTGTGAGGATTCTCCCTCGGAAGAGTAAGGAGGCTACAGGGGGGCTGTTTTCTCTGCTACTGGCACATGTAGGCTCATTTGCACGGGCATGCTTTGGCTTACATCGCAACGCAAGACTCGCTTACTTGATGTTGGAGATGTCTGTGGCAGGGGCTTACTTAATGATCATGTATATTGACAAGAGCATTTTCAGTGATATTTTTACACTCATCTTGTTCCTTGGGATATAGGTTGTGTTCTTGGGATACCTTCCTTCAGGGCCCCATGTCGAGTTTACAACTAAGATAAACTTGGTGAGTGCATGAATGGAAGCAATCAAATTTCTCACAGTGACGTGTGTGGGACACACATACTCTTTTGTAAATGTAACAGCTGGAAAGATCGTTTGGACTTAGATATATGTAGTGACCCGTTTTTTGTAGCATTGTACATACATTTGTTTTTTCTTTTACTTGTAGCCAGGGGTGACGAAAATACTGACCTCATAGGCTGTTATTATGGACCACTATAAGGGTACATGTTGTCATAACCAATGGTGTGGCCTAAAAAGTTTGTAACTCTCTGGCACCTATACACAACATACTCATGTAGGATTATTTATTATTTCAGTTTATGTTTCCCGTGTTGTTGGGATTCCCTCCACACTTGATGATTCAATTGAAATCTTGTGTGATCAGTCATTTGGCACTAAGACCGAACTGCGGTTAGGCCAATATCAGGACTGGTAACGACATACATCCTGAAGAAGACTGGGGTGACCTTTAAGGCGCAGTAAGTTGGTCGAAACATGTTGACACAAGCGGTATTAGGAGGGGTGTTTTGAGAACTCTAATTTCCTCTTTGAAACACTACCCATCCTTTTTTTCTCTTTTTAATCCTGGATGTGGAACCTACTAATAAAGGTTTGTTTGTTTGGTATCTTAAAACCAGTTTTAAAGCACTTCCTTATTAACTGCACTTTGTCGCACACCAGTTCTAGTCACAGGGTGACACTCACTGATCACGTCCTTTGTGTATATGTTGTTTGGTTTTGTATTGTGTCCTTTGGTCTTTATGTTTACCCCCTCCCTTATGCTCCGTCCTGAGTGTGGCTACACTAGGGCGTATTGTAAGCAGACCCGATGATGAAGCATGTCACACACTTTGGTGTGTGAGTGAAGGCAGTATTTTCAAAACAGTTGTATTTCTTCTGTTTTGTGGTGTTATTGTGTTCTTTTTGAGTCTCTCCACCCCTTCTTGTGTGTATGAACGTGATTTAGGGGGTTCGGGGTGGTAGAGTTGTAGATACGGTTTACCCTCTCCCCTTACCTGTGTTTAATGGCCTGTTACTGAACCAGCTATAGATTCAGTGAATCATGGTCCTTCACCCGAGGTAATGAAGAAATATGAGCAAGTGATTACCTGGTTGCAATCTAAAGTAGCTCCTCAGACTGTTGATTGGGTTAAAATCAATCTCACTACTCAAGATCCTAAGGAAGCAGTACATGATTATTATGAGACACTTTTGGTGGCCTTCAAACAACATAGTGGATTGGATACTGTTGAGCCAAAAAATATGGGACAGTTTGTTTCAAAATTTGTGTTGGGACTGAGATCTGATAGTAGCTTTTTAAAAAAAAACTTTATTTATAGTTTTTTCAAGACATGAAACATCATGGATTTGTTCACAGTGCAATAAATACATCAGTGTCAACAGCAAGTTATGATATCGTGTCCATTGTGCATCTTCACAACAGTTACAGGGTTCAGCATTCAACCACAGCAGGTGATTACGTCCTCGTCAATACCTTCTATTCAAAGCAGGAAGACAGTGCATATTAACCGACAGAAGTAAACAGGGAAATCACAGGACAATGCACAGTATAATACATCCAGCTCAGCAAGACATCAGGTATCAAGTGCGACTACGACGGGGCATGCATCTCAACCCAAGGCCCATCCAACAGCAATGTGAGGGGCTCCAAAGAGCTCAGCAATGTAGGCCACACCGAACCTGCCCCCACCTCAAGCAGAGGACCAATCGCCTGGATGGATGCCTACAGGTCCTCTTCTGCAGTTCGCAACAAAGATCTGATATTAGCTTAATGATACAGCACCGCTTGATGTGTTGGGAGAACACATATGTGGATATAATTTTGCATTATGCAAAATAATACTGTGAACAGGTAGAGGCAGCAGGAAAGAAGCTGAAGGAGAAATTGATGTTGGTACAGTTGAGAAATGCGGAAAGGCCTGATTGGACGCAAGGGGTAGGTGGAGCAATGGGTCGAGGAAGAGGTAGTGGTAGAGGAATGAATAAGCAGACGGTACCTCAACCTGGTCAGGGAAGAGGTATGGGTGGAGGTGATTGGTAGCGAGTCAAAAAAAGGTCACTGCGTGCCATTATTGTCACAAAATCGGGCATTGGAAGCACGAGTGTTGATTGAATCCAGCAAATGAAATGTAATATGAGGATGAGGGCCAGATGACAGAGGGTTTGAATACTGTAACAAGACCAAGGTTCATGTATGGGGGAGGTTGTGAGTCGCAAATGCAGATTTCTCAGCCTCCGAGAATACCCACAAGTAGTCAAGTGTATCCTCAGATGCCTTATTTTGAAATACAAGACAGATTTGAACAAACTCAAGGTCCTCATGACTGTCAGAGGGGGCTGCAGGGAGAGTGCACTCCGAGTGCCACCTTGGAAGTAGATCAAAGTGGACCTTTTGTAGATGCAGAGGTAAATAGACATCCTGTTAGCTTTCTATTAGATAGGAAGAACAGAGGTGGTGCCAAATGTATCCCTTTCAGTACAATCAATGCAAGTGGTGGGAGTTATCAATCTGAGAATGGCCTAACGGCTGAGTTGGCCTAACGGCTAGGGCGCTCGACCTCGGACCTGTGGAACTGGGTTTGAGTCTCGCTAAGGACGTTAAACCTCCTGTGATTTTGGGCAAATCACTTAATATCCCTGTGCCTAACAAAAATGAATGTGTGTCCTCATGTAACGTAACTGGTGCTATGTAAAGCGCTCTGATACCCGGTTCGGTTTCAAGTCAAGTTTGCGCTATATAAAACTCTGAAAAAAAATCCATTGACAAACAAGTTACCGATGAGAATAGGACCATTTCGAGACAAACATCAATTTGTGGTATGCGACTCGAGCCCAGTCTGTCTATTGGGACGAGGTATTTTGTGTAAATTAAATTGTACAATATCATGCACTCCGAGGGGTGTGGAGTTGCGGACCTACGATCATGATGCCGAGTTGAAGATGGCCAATGTGAGCTTGGGTGCAGAGCTGTTTGAGGTTCTTACACTAGAGGACCTACCTTATGACTTGAAAGATTCAGTCTCTCCGAAAGTGTGGGATTTCACAGGTGAAGAGATTGATTCGAGGGGTTGAATCAGTCAAGATACAGGTCAAACCAAATGCTGAATTCCCACGTATTCCGCAGTATAAATTAACTCTAGAAACTGGCTGGAATAAGACCTGTAATCGAGTCCATGATTGCACAAGGCATTCTGAAGGAGATTGTCATGGTCCATGTACTCCTCGGGGTCCGGTCGACGCAATAATGGGTCCACCTCTTGACATCCCCGATCTCCAATTGAAAGTTACGGAGGTGTGGGGCGATCAAGTGAGGGAAAGGAAAGGATGGGAACAGCAGGGAGAAGAACCTGTAATACAAAGACACACAGAGTAAATACACTTCCACAATCTTATTCTCATTAGGTCTCGCTAAATGTATATAAATACCTTCATACCTTATGAAAATGTAAATGTGGGTGTACTTGTAAAGCGCACTACGACTCCAAGGAGTATCTAGGCGCTGAAGACCGCTGAGGAACCCGTCCTGGTTTTCCCTGTGAGATGGTCCCTTTCTGGGTGTCTGCAAGGTGAAACCAGGCATCCCCGGCGTCTGTGGGGGCCGTTGTAGAGATGAGGCAACCTTAATGCCCAGAGTTGCTGAGTGTGTTCCCTGGTTAGAGTAGGCACCGAGGTGAGAATTATCAAGTCCGTTTTGACCCTGGTCCACGACCCTGCCTCGTCGGGAATTGAACCCTGGTCCCAGGCCGTTCTCTGCTTACGGGTCTGCTGCCTCTAACCAGTGAGCCACACCACTCCACGGCTGTACTACAGCCAGCCGGCTTAGCCAACGAGAACAACCAGTCTCCATGGGTGGCTAGGTCTACCAAACAGAACACCAGCACGAGTCATACACCATTTCCATGCATACTCATGCTAGATAAGGAACCCTGCGCCTAGCAAATCCCGTACCCAGTTCTCTGGAGCTCACCAACACAAGAATGAATAGCTCCAGCTGAATACGCCAAAGTATATAATCTTGTTACAACCTATTGCCAGAAAAGTCAATCCGTGCTCTCCTGGTCTTAACCCACAAGATTCAGCTATATAACCAAAGTCAAAAAACCAAAGAACTGTTACCAACTTGATAAACTCAACTTCTCGATTCCATGGATAATTCTATCTTCCATAAATAAACTAAATAGTCCAGCACATGCTAATTGACAAACAAGTCTGTCCGGTTAACTCACCGGTTCTCACTTCAGCGTGTAATGGCACTCCATGGTTTCTTCACCGCCCGCTGTAACCCATACAGCAGAGTCCAATTCAAATGCGCTCACTGCCGACACTAAGTAGGTTCAAAATGTGCTCCTCAGTTCTTTCTCCGCAAGCGCCGTAGTCTCCGTGGGACTTAATCCGCCCGCTGGATACACTCACAGCAATGTCTTTAAGAAATCGCGTTCACGGCCAAGCATTGTCAATTTCAATCCCGCTCTGCAGGAAGCGCCGTCTCCTACCTCTTAGAGATGCTAATTCACCAGATCTCCTGAATAGAGGCTCCGACGTCCGTCGAGCCCAAGTACTTCAAACAAAACAATCAGTATTCCGCACACTTGCAAACGTGCATCCTGTCTACTTGTAGACGCTGGCTACTTCTCATGCTGCCTCTGGGTAATGTAGTCCTACAGCTAGGCAGGCGCAAAACCCCCACGAATCCTGGCAGAGATAAGAAGAGGTCCCTGTAACTCACCTATAATGGAACTGCAGAAGCCTAGTGGCAAGTACAGAATAGGGCAGGATTTAGGCAGGGTTAGTGAAATAGTGATTCGGTGTTGTCCTGTGGTACCGAATCCAGCTGTGATATTATTTCAGATACCATGTGAAGCAGAATGGTTTACAGCCATAGATCTCGGTCAGGCATTTTTCTCCATATCATTGCACGAGGATAGCCAGTATATTTCTGCGTTTAGGATGGATGACCGTGTGTTAACATGGTGTAGAATCCCTCAAGGGTATACCGAAAGCCCCTCTATTTTTAGCCATTGTTTGAAAAAGAATCTTGAAGGACTGGTAATGCTTCAGAGTTCAGCGCTGGTCCAGTACATCGATGACCTTTTGGTCGCTACAGAGACTGAGGATGCTTACAGGATCGATACTGTGACTTAGTTAACCCATCTGGCAGAGAATGGACAGAAAGTGTCCCCCAATAAACTTCCGTATTGCCAGACAGAAGTCCAGTATCTAGGTCATCGGATTGAGAAAGGAAAACGAAGAGTGTCACCAGATCGCATAGACACAATTCTGCAAAAACACAGAAGTCCGCATGTTTTTGGGAATGGTCGGCTATTGTCGACAGTGGATCCCAAACTTTTCCTTGCAAGCACAGCCATTGTTGAGACTGACTCGAAAAGACATTAGTGATCCGGTACCATGAGATAACGATTGCTTGACAGCCTTCCATGAGTTGAGAGAAAGCCTCTGTTGGCGCTTCAACTCTGGGAATGCCAGATTATAATAAAGCGTTTTTGCTTCCAGACTCACTGCAGCTTTCCGTGTCACGGCCGGCCTTGGCTCCGCCCCCAAATCTACCGGGCTTACCGCAGCAGCACTTGCCCCAGCTTCCTGAACCTCGGCCGGGCTTGGCTCCGCCCCCAACTGCGTGATCGACCGGCCGGGCTTGGCTCCGCCGGTCTGGTAAAGACCACACCATCCAGCGCGCCAGGAGGCGCTTAAAGCAGCGTCAGGTCCCTCGTCACGCGAGGACGCGCGCGGGACGCGCCGGACGAAGCCCGGACTAAGGGCGGACAGTCTTAGACAGTCCGAGACAGGCTGTGACTGGACTGGGCTGAGACCTCTGCCCGATAAATATTGTGAGTCTCTCTACTCTTCACCCTCTTAGATCTTGTTGGTTGTTACTATATTGTGGTAAATTGCAACTCTCATTTATATTTGCATTTGGACTGTAATTCATTCTTGGGTCCTAATCATTACGCCATAAGTGGACTAACATACTCGCAAAGGCCGTTATGTCTAAACAAAAATCTCTTTCTGTACCTAATAATACTATGGACAACTACTTAGTTCAGGTTGTTGCAAAAATTAATAGTGAGAGAAGGTCTTCATTGGGCCTCAGCATCTCCCCTACTACTACCTTGTTGGTATCCACTCCAGCAGACTTAGCGGACCCAGATACTAGTAATGATGCTCCAGTCTTTGATTTGATTAATAATGACATCTCCACACAGAACGGTTCGTTATTAGCTGTGTCAGAAAAGGTAACAGAGGACGATTTGGACATAGTAGAGGATATATCCTCGCCCCCAGTGCCCGTGCCTGCACCTAGAGCCACTAGAGGGTGTAATAAGGGACTACCCAAACGTGGTGGGCTACGTTCGGGTAGAAAAATACCTCCTTCCCCGCCAAAAAAATGTGACATGGACGAGGGAAGGGGAGATAATGGGGGAGCATATCTCTAAATGATACTCAGCTTAAGAAATTAGCAAACATGTTTGAGATAAAGGGCATCATTAAACCACTGGTAACAAAAATCGAACAACTAACAGAAGAGGTTCATAGATTAGGGGGACTCTTAAAGAAAACTATAGAGGAGGTAGGTGAAATATCGAATCAATTGGCATGTAGAATCGAGCCAAAAAGAGTATCTGTGGGGCCCTTGACGGAGGGTGGGGAGACTACAGCATCTAAGCCTTCCACTATTTATCACCAAGAGGTAGGGAACCATGTACTATCTGAAGATTGTCCTTCAGTAAGGTTAGAGGGACAAACAGCATCCTGCCCAGAGAAAGGCCCAGTAGAGCTCATTGTAGAGGCCTCTCCTCTTGTCTTGGTTTTGGCTAATATACCACCCTTGAAGCCTGGCCAGATGGAATCTACATCGACTTTGTTAAGTAAAGCACTACACTGGCTATCCAATAACATGGCAATATCTCCATGGGGCAAACAGCAACTAGCGGGGGAATTAGTCACGGCAAGAAGAGTTGATTGGATAGGGAACAGCCCTAAAAAATTTGGGGGTGACTGTGTGGTGTTGAATTTCTCAGGGCCTGATGTACTCCCTAATATTCTGCCAAATTTATTCCCCCCTCAACGTAGAACAGCAGACATAATCCCCCTCACTTTGGATTTTTTCTATCCTAGAAAGGGAACTGTTCTGAATACAAGCACATTGAGGACGAAGTGGAATTTGGTGACTAAGAGAAGGGCTAAGGGTGGACAAAATAGTGACTGGGGTTTGAGCCTTGAAAATAGATTTTCAGCACTGTCTAATCTTAACGAATGTGATTGACTTGGCTGGGGTGGTAGTACTGAATGTAATGTCCCAATAGTCTTCGATAATTCTGGTACTACTGCTGAGAAGGATAATGAGCCGGTTGTGCACTCAGTAAGTGAGAGGGGACTATCTTATTTAATTGAAAGAGGGTTAGAGAAAGATGTCCCTGCTCAGTCAACTGCGAGCAATTTGGAGAGAAACATTGGCCTTGGATCTGTACTTTCTTCTTTTGAACCACTAGATCTCCCCTCTGGTAATACAGATTCTGAACCTGTTGTGATGCTTGCTAGACAAGATAGGTTGACACCACTAGACCAAGCATGTCCAACCATAGATAAAACAAGGCTGACTTTCCTTTCTTGGAATCTTGCCGGAATCGTAAATAAACTGATCTCGCCGGAATGGTGTGACTTCATTGACCAACATGATATTATTTTATTGCAAGAAACATGGTCATTGAATCCAGTCCATCGCCTTGGGTTTCTTAACTTTTATATACCAGCTATAAAGAAGCCCAAAGGGCGCCCATCTGGTGGTTTGATAATCTGGGTACGCCAATCATTACAATGTAAAATCCAGCAAAGGACCGTTTTATCAAGGGACATATTGCCAATCAACATTATGTGGGCAAATGGCCGGGGGATGGCTATCTTTAATATCTATGCCAGGGGTTTGGGGGGGGGGGAATACTTCGGAAGTAATATCTGTCCTTGACCAAGAGCTCGAGTTGTTGCCAACCCAGCTATCTATTATAGTTGGGGATGACGTTAACATCACTTTTGAACCTCTAGGACATGAGGATCACATCTTGGCCTCAGAGGAAGATAGCAAATGGGGAGTTCCCCAGCTTGATCTGCCTGTAGTCAAGAGATGGTCAGCTGTGGCCATACAAATCAAGAGTCTATGCCTAGCAAGGGGCCTTAGAGCTGCAAACGGACGTACCCCATCAGATAGCCAGGGGAGTAACACATTTGATAACGGGAGGTCAACTAGCCGAATAGATTATTTCCTGGTGGATATTAGGGATTGGCACAGGCTGCTAGATATGATCGTAAAAACTAGAATTGAAAGCGATCACAACCCACTCTGCATGGACTTTCAAATTAACACAGGGACGAGAGAACCTAGCTCCGGGGTTGACAAGGTGACATTAGATATAGTTTCCTCAAACAACCAGCGACATGTTAAATGGGAAAGATTGGTAGAAGATCCTAGCAAGCTTGAGGATCTTAAGAGAGTAGTGACCGAGGAAGTATATAACCTGGAATTACATAGTAATAAACCAAACTTCTCGGAAATTATGAAAGAGGCTCATACAAATTTTTTTATTAGGCTCCAAGGATTCTTTTTGAAAACAATAAAACAAAGTAATATCATGAAAAAGATACCTAAGCTGGGGTGGTATGGCCAATCTTGTAGGATAGCCCGCCAGAATCTTAGTACCAAACTTAGGTCTAGGGATATAACAAGAGTAAGAAAGGCCAGGGATCTATATAGAAAAGCCAAAAAAAAAGCCAAGAAACAGTGGGACGAGGATCATTGGCGCGATTTAAAAACTGCTTGTGCTGCTAAAGACCAAAAGCAATTTTGGGCAATTGTTAAGTGGGATAGAGGAGGGACAGCAGAATCGCCACAAAATAATGTTGCTAAAGACCGGTGGGTAGATTTTTTTAAGTCGCAATATGCCTGCAATTTAGCATCAGATTGCTATACCCTACCCCCCATGGTCTTCTTTAAACACCAAGTATTCACTATAAAAGACGTTAATATCGCATTAGACTGTGTTACAGGGGGGAGAGCGCCAGGCATTGATGGCATTCCAGCCGATGTGTTTTTAAGTGACCGGGAATCATGGTGCAAGTATTTCACATGGCTAGCCAATTCTTTGGCCCATGGTGCACCTATACCTAGTTCTTGGAAGGGTGCGGAAATTATTCCAGTTTTTAAAAAGGGGGACAAATCGCTACCCAGCAACTACAGACCCATCAGTCTTATAGACTCTGCACAAAAACTGATGGGTCGATTAGTGCAGAATAAGCTCCAATCCTGGATAGTTGAGAAAGATATTTTGTCTCCATATCAAGCCGGATTCCGTCCACTAACAAGTTCAATTGACCAGGTTTTCTTTTTTAAAGCCCTCTATTGGAGGAATGTGACCCTGACTAATGGTCCTTTGTATGCTGTATTCGTTGACTTAAAATCAGCCTTTGATTTAGTTCCACGGCCAAAACTCTGGAGTGTGCTTGCTTAAGCTGGCATAAGTTCAGAACTGCTGACGCTGCTTGTCCGCTTGCATGAAAATAACTACGCTAGAATTAGGTGGGGGGCACAGGGTGAAGTGACCGACTCTTTCCCAGTGGAACGTGGGGTTAGACAGGGGTGTGTCCTGGCCCCCACATTGTTCTCCATATATATTAATGGCATTGTGGATCATTTAAGAAGGTCCCCCACCGACGCACCAGTTCTAGCAGGGGCTCGCGTGCCAGTCCTCATGTTTGCGGACGACACGCTGATAGTATCACGAACTCCTAGTGGGCTTCAGAAGGCAATTAATGCATTTGGAGAGTTTTGTTGCATCCGTGGTCTAGAGCTGAACACTTCTAAAACCAAATTTATGTGCATGAACCAACGGAAGCCATTCAAAGGCTCAATTACTTTTAATGGCACCCCATTGGAGCAGGTAGAGGCCTTTACATATTTAGGAATAACCCTCCAAGGCAATATGAGATGAAAAAACCATATTGACATTGCGGTTTTAAAATTTCACCAACTAGCAGGCGTAGTAGCGTTAAAACACAGAGCCTCATTGACCAAACCAATTACCCCTGCACTTGAAATCTACAATATGAAGGTGATAAGTGCTTCATTGTATGGATCTGAACTTTGGGGATTTTCTAATTTGAAGGAACTGTCATTGGCTGAGAATAGGTTTTTGCGACGCCTAGTTGGGGCACCACAAAGTACACCCACTATTCCCTTGTTGCTCCATCTCAGCAGGAAAAGTATAGAGGACCTAGCACGTCTACGCCCTCTGTTATATTGGAGACGGATAATGGTAACCCCGGAACTAGCTCATTATGCTGCCGCACTAGCGGATATTATCAATGCTGATCGTTTTCATACCATCGTGTGGCTTAAAGAAATCCGGGGTTTGTTAATTAAGTTGGATTTAGACCATCTGTGGGCCAATACTAATGCATCATGCTTCCCATCAAAGTCTACTTTGAAGAAAATGTATTGGGACATGGTTCCATCATCTGCTCTTTGTACTGGTCACAACTCCAAATTAACCTGTCGTTTTCTTGATATCAAATCAGTACCATTTTGTGAACATTATTGGGATATTATTGAAAAGCCGTTCGACAGGAAATTGTACTTCCAATTTAGACTTGGTACTCTTCCTGTAAACGCTTTTACACAAAATTGGTCTGTGAATGGGGATGGAAAATGCCATTTTTGTAAAGATCTAATTGAGAATGTCTCCCACCTACTATTTGTTTGCCCTTTATATGTCTGCCCAAGTCGTAAATGGATAAAACCAGTGTGTGTCAATTTAGGGACACGCAGACTCATAGAGGCGCTTAGAATTTTGGAAACAGACTGTTCACCGCACTTTGCGATTGCTGTTGCTAAATTTTTAGGCTGGGCCTGGACTATTAGAACTCACACTTTAGTGCCATCTGATGCAGTATAATGAATTATTGTCACCATGATTTTTATGCTTGAATAGCTTTTAATAATTTTTGTATGGACAATCCCATATTGTGTATTGAAAGTGACAGCATAAAGTGTTTAATGTGTTTTTTAAAAGATATAAGAATTTTAGATTTAGTATCTATTGTGCAGTTAGGGTGTATCTTGCTTTTATGACTTGCTGTCGAATAAAGCTTTGAAATTTGAATAAAGCGTTTTTGCTCTTCTGCTGTGAGAAGGAGGGATGTGCATTAGCGGTCCTTTACAGACACATGTAGGTGCCCGTAGACCAGTGGCCTACTTTTCAGCTATATTTGATCCAGTAGCTTCTGTGTTGCCCGGATGTCTCAAATCTGTTACTGCAACTAGTATCAGCATTGGGAGGTGTGAAAGCATAGTGATGGGTCATCCACTTATTGTTTATGTTCCACATTCAGTAGAATTGTTAATAACCAGAACTAAGACACAGTATTTGACTAATAACAGACTTACAAAGTATGAGCAGGTTATATTAGCCTCTGAAAATGTTACCTTGAAACACTGTACTACCCTGAACCCTGCTAGACTGTTGCCTCTTCCACAAGAAGAAGGAGAGGATTGCGAAGAGCACGACTGCCTCGATGAACCTTTACATGATCAGATTTTATCTGGTTTGTTGATGGTTCATGTTAGACCTGACATCTTTGGCATGGTTTCCCCTGTCTTTTTGCCTCTGCCTCCTGTATTTGTGACACTGTGCTGGATTTCGTTTTTGCTGGTTTAGAGGCTTTGGGCACTTTGCCACTGCTGATCAGTGTCAAAGTGCAAGTGCTCTCTGTGTAAATTGTTATTGTGATTGGTTAACCATGATTGGCATATTTGTGTCACCAAGAAGTCCCTAGTAAAGTGCACTGAGTGTGCCAGGGCTGGTGATAACAAATGCTACTAGTGGACCTGCAGCCCTGATTGTGCCACCCACATGAGTAGCCTTAAGATGGTGTCTCAGGCTTGCCACCGCAGTGCCTGTGTGCAGTCTGTGAACTGCCATGTCCTCCTGGTCAGTGTCCCCACTGACCAGGCCTAACCCTTCCCTTTCTGTGCACATTGATCACTCCTATGGAAGGCCCAAGGTACCCCCATGGGCACGGTGCAATGTATGTGAAAGATAGAGCATGTACTAGTGCAGGTGACATGCTCTGGTAGTGAATGACAGCCATTTTCGTTTTTCACTATTGTAAGGCTACCTTGCCCATAGGCTTTCATGGAGAATGCTGGCTACAGTGGCTACCAGCATATCTTCCCATAGGAGCAAGGTAGGACATCAATGTCTGAACTCAGAATTTAATAACACATCTTTTAGGAAAGGTGGTTTTTAAATCCTGTGTTTGAGAACAGCACATCTAGAAAGTTGCTGTTCTCTTGTCTGACCTCTCTGTGTGCCTTGGCCTGAATTGACTGTCTGGTTTGTGAGTGGCAGGGGCTGGGTCGCTCCCAGAGGCTGAGTGGGCCATTCCTGGGCTGAATAGCTCCATCTACATCTAGAGTGGTGGGAGTGGGTAGCACCTGGGCCTGAATAGGGCTGTGCCTGCCTTCCACAAGGCTGGCTCCACCTCCTACTAGGCGGCTAATGACCCTGCCCCTCTCTCTGAAAGGAAAGGAGAGGCCAGGAAAACAAAGTGCTCAAGGAACACCCAGAACTGGTTCAGACCGGGCTCAGAGCCCTCCTGCACAAAGGGAACAAAGACTTTTAGGGGTAGAGGTATAGGACCCCAGACTACAGAAAATTAGATCATCCTGAAATCAAGAAGGAACCTCTGCCAAGGAGAAAGCTGGAAGACTGAAGAAGGGAGACTGTCCTGCGGCTGCATTGCTGGACTGACCTACAGTTGCTTTGCTGCCAAGGAGAGGGGAAGGACTTTCCTTTGTGCTGTGTCCCCTTGCTTGAAGGAATCTCCAAGGGCCTGAAGAAGAGCTGGCTCCCTGTTAAGAAGTCCCAGGAACAAAAGGACTTCACTCCCAGCTTCCCTGAACTCTGCGGAGAGAGTTCTGTCCTTTCTAGAGTGCTTGGGCCAGTTGTGGTGCCTCTGGAAGTTGTACCTGTGTTGGGAAGCTGGAAATCAAGATTTTAAAGACTTTCTGCAAGTTTTAACGCATCGCTCGCTTGCGGAGCACATCCCCGTCAGTGCGAGAAAATTCCCGCCGCTGCGAAGACTGAGATCATAGTCGCATCCTTCGTTTGCGGGATGCACCAGTCCGGTGCGGGAAGATTACCATCGCTGCGAGTATCGCGCAGAGCCTGTCGTCACTGGGTAAGATAGTCGCACCGCTTGCTTGTGGACCGCATCACGTCGCTGCGAGAGTCGTCGCTGAGCAATCACATCGAGGGGCCACGAGAGTAGAAGATCGACGCTGAGCTGCGCATCGTCGCCACACCAGAGATCGTCGCCACACCGAAGAACGTCGCATCATACCCTTTGCGAGCCGCTTCCACCGTAACCTGTGCACCGGAATCCACGCAAGGTATCGCACCCCTCCCCATACAGACCGGAGTCATCGCAACACACCTGCTGCGTCCAGCGGGGTTGTCGCATCGCCTCCTCAGGGTCTCAGGAGTGACGCATCACTTACTTTTCACCGCTACAGCTTTCACTTGGAACTTTTGTCGTATCCAAAGATTCTGTTGACTAAAACGTGACGCAACTGTGGATTATTTTAACGCAACCTTAGGAACTCATTTGAAACAATATTCTTGAACTGTGTATGTTATATTTTTGTCATTTTGGTCTTTTGTAGTTTAGATTAAAATACCTTTATTTTTCTAAACTGTTGTGGAGTCAGTTTGTGGTGTTTTCACTGTTACTGTGAGTGTTGGTACAAATACTTAGAACATTGCCTTTGATAAGCCTGACTGCTCGTGTCAAGCTACCAAGGGGGTGAGCAGGGGTTATCTAAAGAGTGTATCCTTCTTACCATGACTAGAAGCAAGGGTCCCTATTTGGACAGTGGTACCAACCTCTGCCAACTAGAGATCCCCAGTTCTAACAGTTCATGCTTAAGAGACAATGAATGGTGTTTGAGAGCAGCGTTTGCTGTATGCACCATCTTGGGGGTAGTGGAAGCTGCCTGTCTGAAAGGAGTATACTCTGCTCAGGTGGCTGAAATGATTGCCTTAATACATGCCTGTACCATCGTGGATGGTGTCCGAGCGACTATCTATATGGGTTTGGAGTGGTTCATGATTTTGGTCAGTTATGGTCACAGAGAGGATTTATGACATCCTCTGGATCACCTTTCCGTAATGGAGAGTTTGTGCGTCAGCTGCTGGAAGAGCATTGCAGAAGCCAAAAGAAATTGCAGTTGTTAAGTGTGCAGCTTATGGGAAAGGAGAAGACCGTCACCAAATTCAATAATTATGCTGATGAAGTAGCTTATTTTTGTGCTATAGATGCTTGTGTTTTCAATGGAGAATATGTAGGAGAGAGCACAGAAGAGAGCGAGCGCAGCATGATGTTAGCTATAGCCGATACATGGAATGAGGTAAAGCGACTTCAGGATGTGGTCACAGAGGAGGAAGCTGCATCCTGGGTTAGAGCAGGCTGTCAAAAGAGAGAAGATGGCATTTGGGTGTCAACAGATGACAGAGCAGTATTGCCCAATTGTTTATCGAGCCCAATGGCAAGGCAGATTCATGGAGCAGTTCATCTTGGGAGAGATGCCATGGTGTGAGTGTTTAGACAAACCTGGTTTAACCCATGATTTCGTGTGCACGCAGAAGCAGTGTGTCACAGATGTGTTACGGGTCAACAAATGAATGTTGGAAAGAGGACTGTGGTTGCGAAGAGTCACATTGGAAGATCAGGAGGTCCTTTCAATAAGATACAATTAGACTTCATTGAGATGCCGAGGTGCAACAGGTTGAGCTATGTTTTGGTGGTGGTGTGTATCTTTTCGCGTTGGGTTGAGGCATATCCAACAAGACAATGTGGCAGTCTCACAGTGGCAACACTGCTCTTAAGGGAACGGATACCGCGGTTTGGTTTTCCGACCTCGGTGGAAACAGATAGAAGAACACACTTCCATAAAGAAATCATGAACTTGTTGTGTTCAGCTTTGAAAATTGCTCAGAGATTGCACTGTAGCTACAGGACTGAGGTTTCTGGTCTTGTGGAGCAGATAAATGGCACAATCAAGATGAGGATGTCAAAGTGTGTTTGTCAATTTCACTGAAATGGCCTGACGCGCTGCCACTGGTGTTGATGAGTCTGCGTAGTACTCCTGATAGGAGGACCGGGCTCTCTCCCCACGAGATATTGATGGGAACAGCTATGCGATTGCCCACAGTGCCAGCTACTGCACTAATAAACATCATAGATGATTTGGGTATGGATTATGGTAAAGGACTGGTTGATGTGATTAATTCGGTGTCTCTCCAGGTAGAGGCTGCGACTGTATCCACCTCGAGAGTCCTGCTGCATGATCTAAACCCTGGTGACTGGGTGCTTGTCCGAAAGCACGTGAAGAAGAGCTGCTTTGATGCTCGCTGGCGAGGACCCTATCAAGTGATTCTGGTCACAAGTACTGCCGTGGAGGATTGCCAAACTGGATCCATGCAACTGAGAATGAAACAGAAACAGAAGAAACAAGACAGTTCGTGAGAACTCTTTACGAGACTGAACAATCAACTGAGCAAGAGAGAAGAGATTACGCTGCTCCAGAGTTAAGTTACGAGTCTGAGATAGATGATATTGCAGAAGTGAACTTTGAACCAGATCAGAGTGAACAGCCTGGTGAAGAAGAGTCAGATCAAGAGGAAGAGAGGAGAGCAGGTGATACAGCAGAAAGGTGGCCAACAAAGAAAGAAAGGCTAAATCTGAGGCTCACATCTGAGAAAAATCTCTCTCCGATTCCTCAAACGTCTGAATCAGATCAAAGCAAAACGGAAGACCAGATGGTCTGAGACGATCCAGAAGATAGAGGGTACCACCGCAAAAATACCCATCTCCTGAGTGGCCCTACATGGCTGCAGATACCGGGAACAGGGAGATCCGGGATGTTGGGGACCGGTGCAGTGAGTTACGGAGGGAACACACTGATGATTGACATCTAGTTAGTGGTCCCTACAGTTGAAGCAGTTGGATTGCTAACTCTGACAGTCCCTGATCCACCGAGATGGAGTGGTTTACGGTTTTTGATCCTTAATCAGCTTGCTTTTCCTACCTTTGTCCAACAGCCCACTGCACAAGAGCTGGGAGAGATTTGTGCAGAAATTCTGCAGCTTGTTCTTACCATACTTGGATCTAATATCATTAATGACAAAGCTTGAACTGTAAAAGAAACTTATAGCCTTAGAAAAAAGATAACCTAGGCCCAAGTGGAAGAAGATTTAAATTTAGGGATTTTCAAGAGAGAAGAATTACTGGCTAGGGCTGACTGCATCTCTACAATAGGTTTAGTGTTGTTGAATTGAAACTTGCAATCATAAACAGGGAAAAAGGACAATAAAAGGACATTGTACTTAAAAGAATCAAGCAAAGAAAAGAAGGAAAAAGACATTGTTGATTTCATTTACGCTTGAAGACCAAACAGTAATTCAAAGTGGAATCTGAACATTGAGGACGAAAGCAGAAACGCATAATTGGTACCCTTATTGTTGTGGTGCTTATTGCCATAACTGTGGTGATTGTTAAGTCTTTAATTGGGTCTCATGATGTTGAAATGAATGGGGAACAAGTGACCCCACCCACCTCAGATTTAGAAGAGCGTGCATCCGCAAAAGAGAGAGATATTATCAGGGAAACTAGTCGGATGTTACATGTAGATTTGTCAAAGGGTGATTTCACGCTGAATGCATATGCTTGTTTGTTGTTTGAGTATGTCAACACCAAGGAAGCGAAAGATTACTATGTGTGCATGCAACTACCAGCATCAGTAAAAGAAGGCATTTAATATCATCATTTGCCTTTAACATATGGCATCACCTGTAGTGTGTTGTTGAGCATGTTTTATAGCAAGGCAAATTTTGAATATTATTTCTCAAATTATGATGTGGAACTTTCAGAAGTCCCCGTTCTGAAGTACATGAATAAATATGATTATTATAAGGAGGTAGAAAGAATGTCCACGTATTTTGTGCCAACTATCACTTTGGATACATCTTATGCCCATAGACACAATTTGGCCTGTATGTTATCTGATATTGAAAAGAAATTAGTGGATCAGATAGAAGATCGGTATAGGCAGACTTTATTTAGACCAGATCCTAAGCACAAGGTTATCCCATGGACACAAGAAGAATTAGATCACAAGGCACCAGGGAAGCTCTGGTCCAACAGCTTTGGATTTTAAGCAGAAAGGGAAACTATGCATTAGACATCCATCCACATATTATGACAAGATATAATGGAGGAGTCACTAAGAAGGACGCTATTGGATAAATTAACTGTAGTACCTAATGTGTATTATGTGTGTGGAAAAAGTGATTATGTAAAATTGCCTAAGAATTGGTATGGTACGAGTTATTTGGCTGTGGTATTTCCTAAAATATTTCATGTGGACGATTTATGGCCTTTGGAAGGAAAAGGGCCTCACAGGAGGAAATGTGGTGCAAGCCCTGGTGAAATTGTTGGAGATATATTTGGAGCTAAGATACCTAGTGTGGGTGTGATTCTGAATGACACGTAAATTCGCAACGAAAGTGGGTAAGCTCTCTGTGAATACAGTCCAAATTCTATTACTTGTTGATGGGGAGATGGTTTCGATAAGGGCTATGGTTCTTCAAAATCGTCTTGCTTTAGACGTGCTATTAGCAAAAGCCTAGTCTGTAAAATATTGAAAGTTCAACAGTGCTGTACGTATATTCCTGACAATAGTCGGGATATAAGAAAGTACATTAATAACATCTCAGAGATACACCAGGATTTACGTGATTTGGCTGCAGATTTCCTTTGGGAACAAATTGGTAACAGATTTGGGAAAATTGGGAGCTGCTTTGGAAGCCTGGGACAAGGTATAGTGGGATACATTTTGAAACTCATCATAATAGCTGTCATTTGTATCATTGTATTGTTAGGAGTCATCAAAGCGTATAAATGGCAAAAGGCACGCCATGATGAAAACTCTGTCAGAAAGCGAGAGCAGCAGTTAGAACGACTGCAGGACAGTCATTATCTGCACCTTAGAGGGTTCGAAAGATTCAGACAGAGACGGCAAGCTACAGCCTCTGTTTATTTATTTTTTTTTAAATTACTTTTTATTGTTGCATTAAAAGTATCACAAATGAAAAAATGAGCACACGGACTGGCTTCAACATTCAGCCATTGTCCGTCAGTTACACAACTTTTTCTTTTTTAGCCTCTCAGGATTCCACATGAATCAACTAAATACGTGGAGTTTTAACAAACATCGTTGTAGGTAACTTAGAAATGAAAGAACAACCCCCGAAACAGCCACCTCCATGTCCACCTCCCCCGCCCCCTCCCGGGTCCTTCCCACCCCCTCCTGACGTATCCCCACCCACTATTCAGATCTGGGTTGTACAGTACGGTCTGGGACATGGCCACCTCCAGTCGCCACCGTTGGCCTGTGTCACCAGGTAAGTTCTCCGAAACTCCCACTCAGGTTCCCTGTGGCTTCACTCTAGTCCATGGTATTGTCTCCACTTTGCCCACACTCTCCGAAACTTTTTGGGGCAACCCCTGGCTTTATACGTCACTCTCTCTGCTGCCATGTATAAGTCTAGTCCCCTCCTCCATTCCTCCAAGTCTGGCGGTTCGGCCGCCCCCCAGTATCGTGCAATGTCTCTCTTCGCCACCACCAAAGTCAGCACTAGGAAGATGATCAAGGGGCGGGCCAGGTCCACTTCGGTTGTCATACCCAACAAAGCCAACCTTGGGTCGCGTGGTAGAGTCGTTTCCAGTACCTCATCTAATTCTACAAATATTTCTCCCCAGTACGCTTGTATGATTTCGCAACCCCAGAGTGTGTGATAGAAGTCGCCATCCTGCTGGTGGCACCTAAGGCACGCTGTGTCCGTGACCTTCCCCATTTTAAAAAGGCGTACCCTATCGAAATAGGCTCTGTGGAGCACCTTCAGCTGTATGAGTCGAAGCCTAGACTTAATCGCTACCTCGCGCGGGTGCATAAGAACCATCTCCCAGTCTATGTCCTCCATGACCCCCGTGTCTGCCTCCCACTTGTTTCGCAAGTCTTGTAGGGTACCTAACATATTGTTGGTCAGTGTTCTATATGTGAGGGATACTGCCCCGCCCCCAATCTGCTCCTGCAGTAACCTACCCTCCAGTGGAGCGTATTCTGGGATGTCTGTCAGAGTGATATTTTATGCCCTCCAGGCGTGTCTCAGTTGCGTGTATTTGTAATACTGTGTGTTATGTAAGCCATAATCTCCCTGAAGCACGTGAAACGTTTTCAGTTCTCCCCTGGAGATCACGTCCCCTATTGTTGAAATGCCAATGTCATCCCATCTTCGGAAGCCTTTCAATTTGTTGAGTTCACCCAGCCATTTACAGTGCCATAGTGGCGTCTGCGGGGTGGGCCGCTTGTCCCATCCCATGCGTTTGGTCGCCTTATGCCACGCAGTCAGCGTAATCCTAGTGGCCGGCAGAAGTTGCTTCCCTCCGGTCCCTCCGTACAAGTAGTACAGTACGTTGGTAGTAGACCATTTCGACCTTTCTAGTGCATAGGTAGGGTGATCCATTGCCGAGTGTAGCCAGTCATTAATCGGAGTGAGATGCTCCGCCCAATAATATGCTTCTAGGTTGGGAAGGGAAATCCCTCCACTGTACTGGTGTCGCTGCAGTGTGGATAAGGCCACTCTCGGCTGTTTCCCCAGCCATAAGAATGCACGCAGGTCCGCATGGATTTTATTCAAAGTGTTAGCCGGTAGCGGATAATATTCGTTTTGAAGGGCATAGAGGAACTTCGGGAGCAGGACCATTTTATATAGCGCTGCGCGACCCAATAAGGTGAGCGGGAGCTGTCGCCACCGATCCATTTCTGTCTTCGCGCTTGCCATGATGCGGGCCACATTATTATTAAAGGAGAGCGTCCTGTCTAGTGTTATGTACACTCCCAAATATTGGAAGCCCTCTGTGGTATGAATGAGAAGTCCTGGCAGGCAGTCCCTTCGCTCCAAGCCTTGCGGGTCATATAGAACCGATTTATGCCAATTAATAGTGTGACCTGCCCTTGCACCAAAATCAGCCAGTTCCTTGAACAGCACCGGAATTGTGGCGTCCGGGTCTGTAACAAACAACAGGACGTCATCGGCATATAGTGAAATTTTCTCCTGGTTATCCTCAGACTCCCCCCATGTGAAGCCCCTAATTCCCTGATTCCGTCTAATCCTGATCGCTAAGATTTCTATTGTTAGTGTGAAGAGTAGGGGGGACAGTGGGCACCCCTGGCGCGTTCCTCTGCCGATGTGGAATTCGCGCGACAACCTCCCATTGACCCGCACACGTGCCCTCGGGGCTGAGTACAGGAGCTGAATCCACTTCAAGAACTTGGGGCCAAAGCCGAACCTCCGCAACGTCTCGAGCAAGAACGGCCAATGGACCGCATCGAAGGCCTTTTCTGCATCCAACGAGAGGAACCAGTGTGGCTCGCTCCTCCCTCGGACTTCCTGCAGCCAGTTATGTGTGCGGCGGAGATTCAATTTGGTTGCCCTATCCGGGAGGAAACCGGACTGGTCCGCGTGTACCAGATCCGAACTTACCCTCCGCAGGAGTCTGGCAAGAATAGTGGCCAAAATCTTTGTCTCCATATTGAGGAGGGGAAATTGGGCGGTAGGAGGCACATACGTCCCTAGGTTTGCCCTCCTTGTATATTGGGACAATTGTGGCCAAGGCGAGGTCCCCGGCGTCTTTCCTGGTTTCAGGGATGCTACAGCCTCCTCTATTTCCTCTAGTGTCATCTCAGCGTCCAAGGCCGTGGCGTCCTCAGGGGACAGGGTCGGCACCTCCATGTCGCACATATAGTGGCGTGCTTCAGCCTCGCCACCCAGGTTCCTGGCCCTATAGAAGTTTTCGTAGTACGTTGCAAAGGCCTCTGCTATAGCCTCGTCCGTGCCTGCTGACCTATTCTCCGGTAGTGTAATCCTATCCACCCATCTTGCTGCCCTTTCTTTCCTGCTCAGCCATGCCAAAAGTTTACCCGATTTATCCCCCACGTCATATAATCGGTGGAGCGTCGCCAGCGCCTGTGTGCGTGCTTCCCCAGTGACAAGTGCCCTATAGTGTCTCTGTGTGTCTAACAGTTTCCTAAGTATTGCCTCTTCCTTCCTCTGGTGGTATTCCGCTTCGAGGGCTAAGATCGAAACCTCTTCGCTAGTGACCGTGTCCTGTAGCTTCCTATTGGCCTCTCCCAACCTACTTTGTATGCGATCCCTGAGGACCGGCTTCATTGCTTCCCAGAGTGTGACCCCTGATTGGACCGTGCCCTCATTTTCATCCACATATACCTTTATGTCTGCTCTGATACCCTTCAATATTTCTGGTGTTTGGATCTCCCAGGCTGCTAGGCGCCATTCCATTTTCCTCTCCCTCCTGCTCCGTCCCAAATGTGCAAACAGTGGGGAGTGATCTGAGATTCCCCGTGCCTTGTATTCTGCTAGATCATTCACAGAGACATCCTGTCGGGACGTGAATATATAATCCAGCCTGGAAAATACCCTATGGGCCCCGGAGTAGAAGGAGTAGGCCTCCCGTGTAGGGTGAAGCCATCTCCAGACATCAGTGAGGCCTATGATTTGCATCTGCCGGGCTAGTGCTGTGTCGCGTCCTGTTGTGGGTGGGGTCCCCGATCTATCCCTTGCGGCACACATCACGTCGTTGAAATCCCCCCCCACTATCTGAATCGTGTCCGCCGTATCTAGAAGGATAGCGGTGATTGCCTTGAGGGTGCGTGCCTGCAGTTTTGGGGGGCATAGACTGAGATGATCGTGTACCTGCGCCTCCTCCAGGCTCCCTGTACTCCTGCCTATGACCCCTGCGGGTCTAGCCATGTACGAGTGGTAGTGAACGGCGTAGATTTTTTAATGAGGATCGCAGCCCCCCTGGAATCCGTCGTGTAGCCTGCGTGTGCTAGCACCATGTGCCTGCCTCTCGCTATAAAAGCGCATTGATTGCCTCTGAGGTGGGTTTCCTGGAGTAGGATAATGTCCGGCGCTAGCCTTTTAAGGTAGGCATTTACCAGGCTTCGTTTAATTTTCGACCCAAGACCGTTAACATTCCATGATAGTACGGTGACTCCTGCGTCACCTGTGTGTGCGTTATCTAGTGTGTCTGCCATTGTGTATTTCCTCTATCCTTCCAAGTGGGTCCCCCGAGCAAGGGTGGCTTACGGTACGGCATGGTGTGTTGCTGCTGTTTCTCAACTGGTTCCCCTCTCCCTCCCCAACTCCCCTGGTCCCCCAACTTGCGTGTGCAGAAAATCCATCCCCTCCCTACCTCCCCCTCCCCACCTCCCTCCCCTTCCAGTCGCGTCCCAACCGGGGACCTAACCATCCGCGGGAGAAGGCCTGTCGCCCTCCCACATATCCCCCCATCACACACCAAACAACTGTGCAAACAAGAAAAACAACATAGGAGGGCGTGTCAACTTGCGTGTTCCCGGTAACCGGGCTGCTATCTCAGTGTCCTCCGGAGATCTGTGCTCATGAGTGCGAGTCCTGAGTGTCTGTTGCGGGACCCCGCCCCGACGAGTCCTGATCCAACAACTGTATTTCGGTGACCAGATGGTGGACCGAATCGCCAAGACCGTCCTCCCGTCTCTTCCGGATTCATGTCCCTCCGATTCCTCCTCCTCGTCTCCTTCCGAGCGGATGCCATTCCGCAGGCAGCTGAACCTGGAGCCCGCTACTGAGTTGTTACTCGGAGATGTCGATCTGCCCTCTCTTCTTTCACTGGCACCCCGAGTCTGATAGGGCGTCGCCGGCTTACGTCTCCTAGTCTTTCCAGATCACCTACGTTGTGGTTTCGGCTGTTCCCAGCGCGCCTTTTCCCTCAGTAATCTGTCCATGGCTTCTCTTCCGGCTGCCTCCCTACTGTTCAGGATAGGGCGTTCTTCAAGCCATTGCCAGGCGTCCTCCGGGCAAGTGAAAAAAATGGAGTTGTCTTTATAGATTACTTTGAGCTTCGCCGGAAAAAGGAGCATGTAGGCTATGTTCAAGGATCGTAGTTTCATCTTCAATGAGTCAAAAAAACGGCGCTGTTTTGACACTTCCTGGCTATAGTCTGGGAAGATCATGATCGTGGCATTTTCTAAGCGGATTTCCCCCAGTTTCCTGGCTTCTCGAAGTATTAGGTCCCTGTCAGCATAGTTCAGGAATCTCGCTATGACTGGTCTCGGTCTTGCTCCCTCTGGTGGTTTGGCCAGGAGCGCCCCGTGCGCCCTCTCAATGACGAAGCATGCAGAGAAGTGTGCCGCCGGGAAAGTAGTCTTTAACCATGTGTGGAGGAAGGAGGCCATATCCCTCCCCTCGAGTCCCTCTCTAAAACCTACAAATCGAAGGTTATTGCGCCGAGATCTATTTTCGGCATCGTCCACTTTCCATTGCAGGTGGCGATGCGAAGCCTGAAGCTCTGCCATGTCCTTTTTCAATGCAGTAATCAATGCCTCATTGTCCGTAACTCTAGTTTCGGCCACTGTCACTCGCTCAGTTAGATTTCGAAAGTCCTGGCGCAGCAACGTTATCTCGGATCCTACTTCCCCAATTTTTACCTCCAGTGCCGCCTGTGATTCCTGGATGTCACTCCTAGAGGCCTGGATGGCTGCCAGTAGCATTGCTGTTTCGGTTTGTGGTCCAGGTGTTTCCGGCCGCTGCTCCGCTGCCGGCCTTGATGTCGCAAAATTATCCATAGGGCTCTGTTTCGTTGTCTTAGCGATCGGGTCTCTTTTCCCCATGGTGATCCTCGTATCGGGGCGGGAAGCGCTACGGGTGAGCCGCCTGTTGCGTTTGAAACTCGTTGTGTATAGGAGGTTTTACTCCCGGCGCCGTCCCTTTCGAGGTTGCCGCCACTCCAAGCTCTGCAGTCTGTAAGACAGTGTCTCCAGGGGAGGGTAGTTCACCCCCCGGGTTTTGTTTGGTGGTACTCTTTAGGTTGGCTGGTACCTCGTCCACCTCAGGGTTCCGCTTGGAGCGACCTGGTCACCCCCCTCTGTGTCTCCAGGGGCTGTTCTTCCCTGCGCCCGACCTCCTGTCGCTCCGGAGCCTGTTCCTTGGGGTTGTCCCTGGAGCGTCTCTGCTATCAGGGGCTCACTGTCTTTTTCGCGCTGTCTCCCGCTGTGCGGCTCTTGGTGTTAGGGTTGGCAGTGATGGCCGCCTCGTCCCCTCGCCCTCTGCCCGAGTCGTGTAGATCTCCCAAGCGTCTCCCGTGTAGCGCCGGCCCCCCTATAGTGTTACCTCGGATGTTTTGAGGTGGCAGAGGGGCACTGCCTCCACTTCCGGGACCTGGTTTTCCCACTATGTCTGCAGGGTCTTTTTCCCCATCCGGCCGGGCTTAGCGTCTTATTTGCGGGGAAATCAGTGACCAGTGGCACACCCCTAGCCTCTCTCGTGCCCTCGCTGTTGCTCCGTGCTGTGTGGACCGGGTATCTGATCGGCGCCGCCCCAGAAGGGGTCTATGTTCGCTGCCGGCCTCCGCCTTTCCCTGCCGCCGGTCCCAGTGCCCCGGGGGTCCTCCCCGCGGAGCGGTGGTTCGTGTCGGTGGGAGCGGGTGTGGGGTGAGCACCGCCGATTCGGGTGTTACATACGTGGGCTCGGGGGTAATCACCTGCCTCGTAGGCCACTACAGCAAGGCCTCTCCCTAGGCTGCCCCCTCCTTCGGCGCGTCTCCCCCTGGGCTCACCTCCGTCGCTGGTGTCACTCCGATTCCTCCAGTAGGCGTGGAGAGGCTCCGCCGATTCAGTCTCTCGGTCCCTTCGTCGCTGGGTGGGGGGGAGGGGACCCTCCCGCCCTCCGTTCCCGGTCACCTCCACCTCCAAGGGTTGCGACGCGCGGGTGTGCCCTATCCCGCTCCTCCTTCGGTCTCCGAGTACCGGATCATCAATCAACCGTCCGCCATCTTGGTAAAGACGGCCGGACTTCGATCTGGGTCTACCGCTCCCGTGTGGGCACCACTATCAGCACCAGAATGGGGTCCAGGTCCGGTCCCGGTCGCGCCGTGATTCCGGCTCCGCCACAGCGATCGGGCAGGCGTACAGGCCCGTTTCGCTCCGCTGCTACAGCCGCCTAGTCCCTCGCCGCCATCTTGCCCACCACGGGCGCTCCTGGTCCGGAGCTTGTTCCTCAGGATTCGGGGAGGTCCACGCTGGTGTCGGTGCCTCAAAGCGACCACCTGATGCTGGATATGTTCGTACACCGTCTGGTGAAAGGTGTGATCTCCGGGGTGTTGTCAAACGACGGATTAGTGAGCAGCCCAGCCGGAGCTCCGGCAAGACACGTCTTAGCCGGCCATGCTGCTGGCCACGCCCCCACTACAGCCTCTGTTTAGGTCGGTCTCTTCAGCAAGGAGACATTTATGAGAAAATAGAGTGATGGTGTTATGACACTAGTCATAAGGGGGGAACTGATAGAGTCATAAGGGGGGAACTGATAGAGCGCTTACAGCACTCTAAATTGTATGGGTGCGCTATATTCCTGATTTAAACGCACTTACATGTATTTCTAGTCACTTGCAATGTTTTAAGTTATCACAATGCATTTATTTACATTATAGGCGCACTGAAATATAATGTGCACATTTAAGTAGAATTTTCCATGTATTAAAGACATTTATGCTTTCTGTATGTGTAATATGCAGGGTGAAATTATATTCGTGCAATGTAACCATGTAAAATTGTCTGAATTATAGGCCCAAATAGAAAGAAGTTGTTAGTTTCGCACTTCTCCGTTGCTCAATAGATAAATAATAAATCCTTGTTGTGCTCGAAAATTGTAAGTTCTCATCCTACTGCAGGAGCTGGAATTCGACCTTGTTATTCTTAGATTTAAAGAGATACCCAGAATGTCTTTGAAGAGAGTCTGAAAGGCGAGAAGGGAGGACTCCTTCCGTGCCTGGCCTATTTGGACTGCAAGGCCACTGGAAGAGAAGAAGCAAATGTAATTTTGACGTGAGTACTTCTTAGGATACCTTTGGGATATTAGATAGGCAGATAGTGTAGGGAAAGATTTTGGATACTTTAAATGAAAATAGAACTTGATTAATCTTCTATTCTTTGGTGTGTACTAATTTTGGAATTCATCACCTTATGCCTCTTATGCCGATGACATATATTCGTAGACTCGACTCTGTATTGATTTTTCTGGACCTATATAATTTGATATTGCGATGTGTATACATCCAATTATTATTGGCATTATAATACATCCACAAAATTAGAATTCGGAGTCTGTGGTTCTTTAAAGCATGACCAAATTTGAAAGTATATTCTTGAATTGTTTTACTCCCCTTAACCACTTTTAGCAGGTAAATAAAAGATCATCCACCTGAGCTAAGAAGGAAAAATAGAACTTAAAACTATCAACCATGGTGTGCACAAAAGATAGGCGTGGCCGCTACTATGAAAGTGAAAGCGCATTATGGCACGCTGGTAAAAAGTAATAAAATAATGTTTGCAAAGTTTTTTGGGCGAGCCGTGCAGAAGAAAACATAAGCGCGGCCGCCATTTTAAATATCAAGAACGGTGTGCACAAAAGCAAGGCGTGGCCGCTACTGTGAAAGTGCAACATGGTGTGCTGACAAATAGAAATAAATTATGTTAGTAAATTTGATTTGGGCGAGCCACGCTGAGGCAAACAAAAGCGCGGCTGCCATGTTAAAGATGAAACGCTGTGTGCTGTGCTGCAATAACAAAATATAAAGGGCCAGATGTAGGTAATTCCAATTTACCGACTCTAAAATACCGAAACATACCGAATCGGTATTTCAGAATCGGAAAACGGGATGTAGGTAATTTTTCGGTAAAAAATACAGAATCAGTAACATTCGGATTTCCTGAATCGGAATTTACCGAATCGGTAATACCCATTCAACCCTATGGGCCTCCAGGCCCAGAGGATTGAATGGGAATTACCGATTCGGTATTTACCGAATCAGTAATACAAAATACACCCAATTTAGCCTGTCAACCAATCAGGATCACCCACCACACCCCACAACAAAGCAAAAGAGGAATGAGCCAATCAAATGCATCAACCCCGCCCCACTACCAGGAAGTGGCCACACCCATGCAGGTGCAGAGCAACTGAACAAACAGGAGAGCTGTGAGAGACTGAGTAACAGGCTGTCCTGAGTTGAGCAGAGCTGCACAATGGAGTCCCAGAAGTCACAGAGGGATGGAGCAGAGCGAAAAAGGAAACTGAAATTCAGCCCAGCTGATCTGCAGGTGCTGGTGGAGGAAGTAGTGAGACACCACACCAGGCTCTTCGGAAAGCAGTCTCTGCATGTTGCAGAGTGTGTTAAAAGAAACATCTGGCTGGGGATCCAGTCCAAGGTGAATGCCATCGGGGTCACAACCAGAGAAATAGATGACTTAAAAAAACGGTGGTATGATCTTAGGATCATAACCAAAAAAAAGCTGGCAGCACAGAGAAAAGAAGCCAGTGCCACAGGTGGAGGAAGGAACCGGGCACCAGCATTAATAGACCTAGAGCAGCTGGTGGAGTCCACCCTGGAGCCAGAGAGTGTCCATGGGATTGGTGATGCTGACAGCTCAGCCAGAGCTGCAAGAAAAGAAGGTAAGCTGCATGGACATCAATCCTCACCCCCTTCCCAGTCCCCCTTCCCCAATGTGGTTGAGTGTATCACACTCCAGTACAGGTTTTAGGATTGTCCTGCAATTATCATGGGAGACGTAGTCAGAGAAACATACATCAATACATTCATCACAGAATACAGCAAGGCATGCCACACACTATATCCAGAAGCAGTTGAGGACTAGGCAATTGTGCGGCTGCAATGTGATTTAATAATAACACTCAGGTGTACATCACCACTGACCCAATGTTCATGTCTCTCCACAGGAGAGTCATCACGAAGGACAGCGCAGGAAAGGGAGGAGAGGGCACCACCAACGGAGAGGAGTGGTGACGCTGGCACAAGTGCAGGGCAAAGCACAGATCCACCACCCACACCCACAGCACAGGCACCATCAACACCTGAGCGACCCACCACAGCACAGCCTTTGTTACCACTGCTGTACAACTCGCCACAGCAGGACCTACCACCACACTCCCCAACACCAACTTCAGTCTCATCAGAAGTGGTAAGGCCAAGGAGGCATGATGTGCCCCCTCTCAGGATCTTGCAAATGTCCGATTAGGATGATGGTGAGGGTGACACACAACCAGACCCACTGGAGGCAGACCATGCTGGGCAGCATTCCACATCTGTCGGTGTGCGTAGCGGTGCCACACGCCGAAGGGTACGGGAGAGAAGCGATGGTCAGGATGGAGAGGGGGTCTTCTGTGGCCTGGAGGCCACTATGGTCAAAGTGCAGCGCCTGCAAGCAAAGGCAATATTAGCTGTGCAGAGACAGGTGCGCCACTTGAATACAAAGATAGGCAACATTGACCAGGGGATTGGCTCCATGGCTGAGAGCATGAAAGAGATGGCAGACGGGATGAGGGGGATGTCGCAGTGCATAATGGCTCTCTGTGACAAACTCGATTCAGACCACACTGAGAGGCACCGGGATAGGCAGTGTATGCGCCAACAAACCAAGGCCATGAACCGCCTTGCTACGGCCACCTCCCTGCTATGTTGGTATTCTGTCGCCATGCAAGATGGCATTGTGCACTGCTGCACGGATCTGTTTAGGAGGATGGGGAGAGTAACCTCGGCCATGGAACTACTTCTGACAAACCAGTCAGCCAATGCTGGGGACACAGGTGTGGGGGATACTGAGGACTCCACCAGCAGGAGCAGCTGTAGCACTCCCATACCGGACATTCGGCGAAGCAGCAGGCGCCAATCTGCTGACCCTAGCTCCACTGCCACCGTTGCCACCCTGCCTCGGGCATCCCGCACTGTTGTGCGTGGGCGCAAACAGTAATGCTGCCCACAACCCACAGGACATGTCAGGGGGAAGTAACCTGTGACCACCCAGTGAGGTATTCTGACATTGAGGTAGCATGGTGTGCTATTCTTAAATTACCGTAGTGCCAATTAAGCTACGTCATTCAAAAACTAAGCCTGGCTGTGTCTCGTTACTTACTTAGAAATAGCTGTGTGTGATCTCTGCTCGTCTCAGTCTCCCATCTGTGGCTGGCACTGCTCCTGCTGCATAGGGCTCTGGCTGTTCACTTCCATCATCAATGTCCTCATGATATGTCATTTCCACTTCTGTGCCTTTCTTGGTGGCAAGGTTGTGCAGCATGGCACAGGTCGCAATGATCTTGCCGCAGATTATTGGAGTGTACTGCTGTGCACCTCCGCTCTTGTGGAGGCAGGGGAACCTGCTTTTTAGAAGTCCAAATGTGCATTCAAAAACGCTACATGTTGCTCTGTGTGCCACATTGTAACGCCTCTCACTCCTGGTAGATGGATTCAGGTAGGGGGTGAGCACAAAGGACCGCACAGCATAAGCGCTATCGCCTAGGTGGAAAAGAGAGAGCCATTACTTACATACTCATTATAGATTCATCTGCAATGACTATCAGGGTGTGTCACAGTAATTTACCTAGCAGGTATCCATCACCAAAATCCCCAGCGGCAAGGCGTGCGTAGATCCCACTGTTCTGGAATATGTAGGAGTCGTGGGTGCTCCCAGGAAATTTGGCCACAATGTCTGTTATGATGTTGCTAGCGTTGCATATCACCTGCACATTGAGTGTGTTGACTTCCGGTTCCTGTATATGTATTCTGTGGCTGCAGGTGGACAGATTGGGATGTGAGTGCCATCTATACAGCCTATAACGTGAGGGAAGTGTGACAGTTGATAGAAATCCGTTTTGGTCTAACCAGTTCTGCATGTATCTCAGGGAAGCTAATGTAATGATGCATTCTCTGCATCATGGCCTCCAGGAACTTCCTAAAGAAACCGGACAGGAAGCTCTGGGACACCCCACCTACCACAGCAATCACACTCTGGTAACTCCCAGATGCAAGCAGGTGAAGGCTACACAGCACCTGCACATGGGGTGGGGTGGCATGCACCCTTGATGTTGGGTGCTTCAGGAGTGGGTGCAGGTCCCTGATCAAGTCCAGGATGGTTTGGGGGTGTAGCCTGTACCTTTGCAATATCTCTGGCTCAGTGATTTGGAAAAGCGTAATCCTCTGCCTGTAGACTTGCTCCTCCCTTCTCCAGACCCTCTCTCCTGCTGCCTGTAGCCGTAGCCGCCTTGCAATGACGTACAATGCCACCATTCTGGTCACACTGTTGCATTTTGGGGCCTTTTTTATAGCCTGCACCTGGTTACCACCTGCTTTCACTCCATGGTAAATACCGACTCTTAAATACCGAATTTCATGAAATTCGGTATTTTTGAGGTTTACTACATCTCAATCGTCATTTTTTACCATTTCTTATTTACCGATTCGGAAAATTAGAATTCGGTAACTACCGAGTCAGTGAAATACCGACTCGTATTTACCGATTAGGTAACATTTGCCTCCTACATCTCAAATAGCCAATTCCGGTCGGAAACGGCCGAAATTCAGTATTTTCGGCCGTTACCGACCGGTATTTGGCTACCTACATTTAGCCCAAAATGTTTTAATCCAGGCATTGTTACTGAGCAGCGCATTAAGGGAGAAGTCACAATGCAGTGAGACACCATGGTGGGTTGCCAAAGCTGGAGAGCATGTCATGCCTCCTACAACAACTACACACAAAGCATAAATTAACTAATTAGTGCTCAGTATTGGAGCATACAGAGTAAGGGCACGTGTAAGAGAGGCTGTCCTTATGGGAGGTTACAAGTGAAGAGAAGGCAGTATTAAGAAGGGACTAGTAAACAAAAAAAACAATGAAAAACACAATTCCAATAGACACGGAAAAGAGCCAATAAAATGCAGAAGCGGAACATGGGCAGAGCCTAATGCCCATATCCTAAATACAGAAAAACAACCTAAAATGCCAATACTGATCAACAATTTCTAAACACTTAAATTGGCGTATAAGCTACAAGTCAATATACATCGTTACTATTTAATAGTGTTTATTATTAGAATCAGATTTTAAGTCCACTTTTTTTCTCTTTTAAACAAGACGTATCGTTATATACAAACAAGCATTTACAATGCAATGGTCTCGGCATCATTAAAGGTAGAGCTATTGGCATTGCTCATGACATTTCTTTTTTTTCTTTAAATCATAAAAAAATGCCATTGTCATTTACATTGCCAATACACAGCACTCTGCACCTGCACTCACTACTCTGCACTGCACTCACTACTCTGCACTCTGCACTCACTACTCTGCGCTCTGCACTCACTACTCTGCGCTCTGCACTCACTACTCTGCGCTCTGCACTCACTACTCTGCGCTCTGCACTCACTACTCTGCGCTCTGCACTCACTACTCTGCACTCACTACTCTGCACTCACTACTCTGCACTGCACTCACTACTCTGCACTGCACTCACTACTCTGCACTGCACTCACTACTCTGCACTGCACTCACTACTCTGCACTCTGCACTCACTACTCTGCACACTGCACTCACTACTCTGCACTCACTACTCTGCACTCTGCACTCACTACTTTGCACTCACTACTCTGCACTGCACTCACTACTCTGCACTGCACTCACTACTCTGCACTGCACTCACTACTCTGCACTCAATACTCTACACTGCACTCACTACTCTGCACTGCACTCACTACTCTGCACTGCACTCACTACTCTGCACTGCACTCACTACTCTGCACTCACTACTCTGCACTCTGCACTCACTACTCTGCACTCACTACTCTGCACTGCACTCACTACTCTGCACTGCACTCACTACTCTGCACTGCACTCACTACTCTGCACTCTGCACTCACTACTCTGCACTCTGCACTCACTACTCTGCACTCTGCACTCACTACTCTGCACTCACTACTCTGCACACTGCACTCACTACTCTGCACACTGCACTCACTACTCTGCACTCACTACTCTGCACACTGCACTGCACTCACTACTCTGCACTGCACTCACTACTCTGCACTCTGCACTCACTACTTTGCACTCACTACTCTGCACTGCACTCACTACTCTGCACTGCACTCACTACTCTGCACTGCACTCACTACTCTGCACTCAATACTCTACACTGCACTCACTACTCTGCACTGCACTCACTACTCTGCACTCACTACTCTGCACTCACTACTCTGCACTCACTACTCTGCACTCACTACTCTGCACTGCACTCACTACTCTGCACTCTGAACTCACTACTCTGCACTCTGCACTCACTACTCTGCACTCACTACTCTGCACTCACTACTCTGCACACTGCACTCACTACTCTGCACACTGCACTCACTACTCTGCACTCACTACTCTGCACACTGCACTCACTGCACTGCACTCACTACTCTGCACTGCACTCACTACTCTGCACTCACTACTCTGCACACTGCACTCACTACTCTGCACTGCACTCACTACTCTGCACACTGCACTCACTACTCTGCACACTGCACTCACTACTTTGCACACTGCACTCACTACTCTGCACTGCACTCACTACTCTGCACTCACTACTCTGCACTCACTGCACTCACTGCACTGCACTCACTACTCTGCACTCACTACTCTGCACACTGCACTGCACTCACTACTCTGCACTGCACTCACTACTCTGCACTGCACTCACTACTCTGCACTGCACTCACTACTCTGCACTGCACTCACTACTCTGCTCTGCACTCACTACTCTGCTCTGCACTCACTACTCTACACTGCACTCTACTCTGCACTGCACTCACTACTCTGCACTGCACTCACTACTCTGCACTCACTACTCTGCACTGCACTCACTACTCTGCACTGCACTCACTACTCTGCACACTGCACTCACTACTCTGCACTGCACTCACTACTCTGCACTGCACTCACTACTCTGCACTGCACTCACTACTCTGCACTGCACTCACTACTCTGCACTCGCTACTCTGCACACTGCACTCACTGCTCTGCACATTGCACTCACTGCTCTGCACACTGCACTGCACTCACTACTCTGCACACTGCACTCACTACTCTGCACTGCACTCACTACTCTGCACTGCACTCACTACTCTGCTCTGCACTCACTACTCTGCTCTGCACTCACTACTCTGCTCTGCACTCACTACTCTGCTCTGCACTCACTACTCTGCTCTGCACTCACTACTCTGCTCTGCACTCACTACTCTGCACTGCACTCACTACTCTGCACTACACGCACTACTCTGCACTACACTCACTACTCTGCACTCACTACTCTGCAAACTGCACTCACTACTCTGCACTGCACTCACTACTCTGCACTGCACTCACTACTCTGCACTGCACTCACTACTCTGCACTGCACTCACTACTCTGCACTCTGCACTCACTGCTCTGCGCTCTGCACTCACTACTCTGCGCTCTGCACTCACTACTCTGCGCACTGCACTCACTACTCTGCACTCACTACTCTGCACTGCACTCACTACTCTGCACTGCACTCACTACTCTGCACTGCACTCACTACTCTGCACTGCACTCACTACTCTGCACTGCACTCACTACTCTGCACTGCACTCACTACTCTGCACTGCACTCACTACTCTGCACTGCACTCACTACTCTGCACTGCACTCACTACTCTGCACTGCACTCACTACTCTGCACTCTGCACTCACTACTCTGCACTCACTACTTTGCACTCACTACTCTGCACTGCACTCACTACTCTGCACTGCACTCACTACTCTGCACTGCACTCACTACTCTGCACTCAATACTCTACACTGCACTCACTACTCTGCACTGCACTCACTACTCTGCACTGCACTCACTCCTCTGCACTGCACTCACTCCTCTGCACTCACTACTCTGCACTCACTACTCTGCACTCACTACTCTGCACTCACTACTCTGCACTCACTACTCTGCACTCACTACTCTGCACTCTGCACTCACTACTCTGCACTCACTACTCTGCACTGCACTCACTACTCTGCACTGCACTCACTACTCTGCACTGCACTCACTACTCTGCACTGCACTCACTACTCTGCATTCACTACTCTGCACTCTGCACTCACTACTCTGCACTCTGCACTCACTACTCTGCACTCACTACTCTGCACACTGCACTCACTACTCTGCACACTGCACTCACTACTCTGCACTCACTACTCTGCACTCTGCACTCACTACTCTGCACACTGCACTCACTACTCTGCACACTGCACTCACTACTCTGCACTCACTACTCTGCACACTGCACTGCACTCACTACTCTGCACTGCACTCACTACTCTGCACTCTGCACTCACTACTTTGCACTCACTACTCTGCACTGCACTCACTACTCTGCACTGCACTCACTACTCTGCACTGCACTCACTACTCTGCACTCAATACTCTACACTGCACTCACTACTCTGCACTGCACTCACTACTCTGCACTGCACTCACTACTCTGCACTGCACTCACTACTCTGCACTCACTACTCTGCACTCACTACTCTGCACTGCACTCACTACTCTGCACTGCACTCACTACTCTGCACTCTGAACTCACTACTCTGCACTCTGAACTCACTACTCTGCACTCTGCACTCACTACTCTGCACTCACTACTCTGCACACTGCACTCACTACTCTGCACACTGCACTCACTACTCTGCACTCACTACTCTGCACACTGCACTCACTGCACTGCACTCACTACTCTGCACTGCACTCACTACTCTGCACTGCACTCACTACTCTGCACTCACTACTCTGCACACTGCACTCACTACTCTGCACTGCACTCACTACTCTGCACACTGCACTCACTACTCTGCACACTGCACTCACTACTTTGCACACTGCACTCACTACTCTGCACTGCACTCACTACTCTGCACTCACTACTCTGCACTCACTGCACTCACTGCACTGCACTCACTACTCTGCACTCACTACTCTGCACACTGCACTGCACTCACTACTCTGCACTGCACTCACTACTCTGCAATGCACTCACTACTCTGCACTGCACTCACTACTCTGCACTCACTACTCTGCTCTGCACTCACTACTCTGCTCTGCACTCACTACTCTACACTGCACTCTACTCTGCACTGCACTCACTACTCTGCACTGCACTCACTACTCTGCACTGCACTCACTACTCTGCACTGCACTCACTACTCTGCACTGCACTCACTACTCTGCACTGCACTCACTACTCTGCACTGCACTCACTACTCTGCACACTGCACTCACTACTCTGCACTGCACTCACTACTCTGCACTGCACTCACTACTCTGCACTCCACTCACTACTCTGCACTCGCTACTCTGCACACTGCACTCACTGCTCTGCACATTGCACTCACTGCTCTGCACACTGCACTCACTGCACTGCACTCACTACTCTGCACACTGCACTCACTACTCTGCACTGCACTCACTACTCTGCACTGCACTCACTACTCTGCTCTGCACTCACTACTCTGCTCTGCACTCACTACTCTGCTCTGCACTCACTACTCTGCTCTGCACTCACTACTCTGCTCTGCACTCACTACTCTGCACTCACTACTCTGCACTGCACTCACTACTCTGCACTACACTCACTACTCTGCACTCACTACTCTGCAAACTGCACTCACTACTCTGCACTGCACTCACTACTCTGCACTGCACTCACTACTCTGCACTGCACTAACTACTCTGCACTGCACTCACTACTCTGCACTCACTGCTCTGCACTCACTGCTCTGCACACTGCACTCACTGCTCTGCACACTGCACTCACTGCACTGCACTCACTACTCTGCACACTGCACTCACTACTCTGCACTGCACTCACTACTCTGCACACACTACTCTGCACACTGCACTCACTACTCTGCACTGCACTCACTACTCTGCACTGCACTCACTACTCTGCACTCACTACTCTGCACTCACTGCACTGCACTGCACACCGCACTCACTACTCTGCACTGCACTCACTACTCTGCACTGCACTCACTACACTACTCTGCACTGCACTCACTACACTACTCTGCACTGCACTCACTACTCTGTACTGCACTCACTACTCTGCACTGCACTCACTACTCTGCACTCACTGCACTGCACTCACTACTCTGCACTCACTACTCTGCACACTGCACTCACTACTCTGCACTGCACTCACTACTCTGCACACTGCACTGCACTCACTACTCTGCACTGCACTCACTACTCTGCTCTGCACTCACTACTCTGCACTGCACTCACTACTCTGCACTGCACTCACTACTCTGCACTGCACTCACTACTCTGCACTGCACTCACTACTCTGCACTGCACTCACTACTCTGCACTGCACTCACTACTCTGCACTGCACTCACTACTCTGCACTGCACTCACTACTCTGCACTCACTACTCTGCACACTGCACTCACTACTCTGCACTGCACTCACTACTCTGCACTCACTACTCTGCTCTGCACTCACTACTCTGCACTGCACTCACTACTCTGCACTGCACTCACTACACTACTATGCACTGCACTCACTACTCTGCACTGCACTCACTACACTACTCTGCACTGCACTCACTACACTACTCTGCACTGCACTCACTACTCTGTACTGCACTCACTACTCTGCACTGCACTCACTACTCTGCACTCACTGCACTGCACTCACTACTCTGCACTCACTACTCTGCACACTGCACTCACTACTCTGCACTACACTCACTACTCTGCACTCACTACACTACTCTGCACTGCACTCACTACACTACTCTGCACTGCACTCACTACTCTGTACTGCACTCACTACTCTGCACTGCACTCACTACTCTGCACTCACTGCACTGCACTCACTACTCTGCACTTACTACTCTGCACACTGCACTCACTACTCTGCACTGCACTCACTACTCTGCACACTGCACTCACTACTCTGCACTCACTACTCTGCTCTGCACTCACTACTCTGCTCTGCACTCACTACTCTGCTCTGCACTCACTACTCTGCTCTGCACTCACTACTCTGCTCTGCACTCACTACTCTGCACTGCACTCACTACTCTGCACTGCACTCACTACTCTGCACTGCACTCACTACTCTGCACTCACTACTCTGCACTCACTGCTCTGCACTCACTACTCTGCACTACACTCACTACTCTGCACTCACTACTCTGCAAACTGCACTCACTACTCTGCACTGCACTCACTACTCTGCACTGCACTCACTACTCTGCACTGCACTCACTACTCTGCACTGCACTCACTGCTCTGCACTCACTGCTCTGCACTCACTGCTCTGCACACTGCACTCACTGCTCTGCACACTGCACTCACTGCACTGCACTCACTACTCTGCACTGCACTCACTACTCTGCACTCACTACTCTGCACTCACTGCTCTGCACTCACTACTCTGCACTACACTCACTACTCTGCACTCACTACTCTGCAAACTGCACTCACTACTCTGCACTGCACTCACTACTCTGCACTGCACTCACTACTCTGCACTGCACTCACTACTCTGCACTGCACTCACTACTCTGCACTGCACTCACTACTCTGCACTCACTACTCTGCACACTGCACTCACTACTCTGCACTGCACTCACTACTCTGCACTCACTACTCTGCACTGCACTCACTACTCTGCACACACTACTCTGCACACTGCACTCACTACTCTGCACTGCACTCACTACTCTGCACTGCACTCACTACTCTGCACTCACTACTCTGCACTCACTGCACTGCACTCACTGCACTGCACACCGCACTCACTACTCTGCACTGCACTCACTACACTACTCTGCACTGCACTCACTACACTACTCTGCACTGCACTCACTACTCTGTACTGCACTCACTACTCTGCACTGCACTCACTACTCTGCACTGCACTCACTACTCTGCACTCACTACTCTGCACTCACTACTCTGCACACTGCACTCACTACTCTGCACACTGCACTCACTACTCTGCACTGCACTCACTACTCTGCACACTGCACTGCACTCACTACTCTGCACTGCACTCACTACTCTGCTCTGCACTCACTACTCTGCACTGCACTCACTACTCTGCACTGCACTCACTACTCTGCACTGCACTCACTACTCTGCACTGCACTCACTACTCTGCACTGCACTCACTACTCTGCACTGCACTCACTACTCTGCACTGCACTCACTACTCTGCACTCACTACTCTGCACACTGCACTCACTACTCTGCACTGCACTCACTACTCTGCACTCACTACTCTGCTCTGCACTCACTACTCTGCACTGCACTCACTACTCTGCACTGCACTCACTACACTACTATGCACTGCACTCACTACTCTGCACTGCACTCACTACACTACTCTGCACTGCACTCACTACACTACTCTGCACTGCACTCTCTACTCTGTACTGCACTCACTACTCTGCACTGCACTCACTACTCTGCACTCACTGCACTGCACTCACTACTCTGCACTCACTACTCTGCACACTGCACTCACTACTCTGCACTACACTCACTACTCTGCACTCACTACACTACTCTGCACTGCACTCACTACACTACTCTGCACTGCACTCACTACTCTGTACTGCACTCACTACTCTGCACTGCACTCACTACTCTGCACTGCACTCACTACTCTGCACTCACTGCACTGCACTCACTACTCTGCACTTACTACTCTGCACACTGCACTCACTACTCTGCACTGCACTCACTACTCTGCACACTGCACTCACTACTCTGCACTCACTACTCTGCTCTGCACTCACTACTCTGCTCTGCACTCACTACTCTGCTCTGCACTCACTACTCTGCACTGCACTCACTACACTACTCTGCACTGCACTCACTACTCTGCACTGCACTCACTACCCTGCACTCACTACTCTGCACTGCACTCACTACTCTGCACTGCGCTCACTACTCTGCACTGCGCTCACCACTCTGCACTGCGCTCACCACTCTGCACTGCGCTCACCACTCTGCACTGCGCTCACCACTCTGCACTGCGCTCACTACTCTGCACTGCGCTCACTACTCTGCACTGCGCTCACTACTCTGCACTGCGCTCACTACACTACTCTGCACTGCACTCACTACTCTGCACTCACTACTCTGCACTCACTACTCTGCACTCACTACTCTGCACTGCACTCACTACTCTGTACTGCACTCACTACTCTGCACTGCACTCACTACTCTGCACTGCACTCACTACTCTGCACTGCACTCACTACTCTGCACTCACTACTCTGCACTCACTACTCTGCACTCACTACTCTGCACTCACTACTCTGCACTCACTACTCTGCACTCACTACTCTGCACTCACTACTCTGCACTCACTACTCTGCACTCACTACTCTGCACTGCACTCACTACTCTGCACTGCACTCACTACTCTGCACTGCACTCACTACTCTGCACTGCACTCACTACTCTGCACTGCACTCACTACTCTGCACTGCACTCACTACTCTGCACTGCACTACTCTGCACTCACTACTCTGCACTCACTACTCTGCACTCACTACTCTGCACTCACTACTCTGCACACTGCACTCACTACACACTGCACTCACTACTCTGCACTGCACTCACTACTCTGCACTGCACTCACTACTCTGCACTGCACTCACTACTCTGCACTGCACTCACTACTCTGCACTGCACTCACTACTCTGCACTGCACTCACTACTCTGCACTGCACTCACTACTCTGCACACTACACTCACTGCTCTGCACACTGCACTCACTGCTCTGCACACTGCACTCACTGCACTCACTACTCTGCACACTGCACTCACTACTCTGCACTGCACTCACTACTCTGCACTGCACTCACTACTCTGCACTGCACTCACTACTCTGCACTGCACTCACTACTCTGCACTGCACTCACTGCACTGCACTCACTGCTCTGCATCCTGCACTCACTACTCTGCACTCACTACTCTGCACACACTACTCTGCACACTGCACTCACTACTCTGCACACTGCACTCACTACTCTGCACTGCACTCACTGCACTGCACTCACTACTCTGCACTCACTACTCTGCACTCACTACTCTGCACACTGCACTCACTACTCTGCACTGCACTCACTACTCTGCACTGCACTCACTACTCTGCACTGCACTCACTACTCTGCAGTGCACTCACTGCTCTGCACACTGCACTCACTGCACTGCACTCACTACTCTGCACACTGCACTCACTACTCTGCACACTGCACTCACTACTCTGCACACTGCACTCACTACTCTGCACTGCACTCACTACTCTGCACTGCACTCACTACTCTGCACTGCACTCACTACTCTGCACTCACTACTCTGCACTCACTATGCACTCACTACTCTGCACTGCACTCACTACTCTGCACTGCACTCACCACTGCACTCACTACTCACCACTGCACTCACTACTCACCACTGCACTCACTACTCTGCACTGCACTCACTACTCTGCACTGCACTCACTACTCTGCACTGCACTCACTACTCTGCACTGCACTCACTACTCTGCACTCACTACTCTGCACTGCACTCACTACTCTGCACTGCACTCACTACTCTGCACTGCACTCACTACTCTGCACTCACACTCTGCACTCACACTCTGCACTCACACTCTGCCAAGAAGCGACGTGGCCGCCCCCCACGTGGGGTGCCGAGGCCATGGCAGCCTCCTCTGGCGTTGGTAGGACGATCAAGGCACCCCACGGGACAGGTATTTCACAGCCCAAGACGGGAGGTTGGCAGCTCTTTGCTTGCACACACCTGGGAAATGGAGTTTCCTCGTTCAATAGGCAAAGATACAGGACTCCACGGGGTGAAACATGGTAAATAAGTCTGAAAGTGCTCGCTCATACACACAAGAAACAGGAGTTAAGTACCACATAATCTCCGAAGAATCGGTGCAAGAACTTACTGGATGCCGTTCAAAACCCTCTAAATGATGTCGGCGTCCATTCCCCCCTCCCTCCCTCCCCATTTTCAATAAAGCCACGGATAGGGTCAAGAAAAAACACCCTCTGAGATGGAGACGTACACAAACACCAGCCGGATAACAAATTCAATTTTATAACGCTATAGTAAAGTTCCCGCCTGCACGGCTAATTCAGTGGCGGAGTTCCGAGAACTTAACACTGGGGAAATCCATTTTTGCGAAAATAATGGCACGTTAGAAACTGGCCCACAACAATAGGAAGATAAACAACACGGATGAACAAAAATGCAACCTAATAATCAAGCGTATACTCATGCGCCCTCCATCCCTCCCTAAATATACATCCCTTTAAGCGCGTGGAAAAATAACGCCGGGCACATAAACAGTAACATCCTTGACATAACTGCAACCAGTTTATGGAAACAGACCCACGGCTGTGAATCTCAAGAAAAGTTCAGGTGACCCCGTTTTCTGATCTTCGTAAATATAATTAAAGTACTTTTTGTGGCATTAATAAAGACTTATTTGTATAACATTTCCACTGCGCTGCAATTACGAGACCTAATAAAAGGGGCCGGGCGCACACAAAGTGGCAATCGAAGTGTCACGCATTTAGCAATAGAATGTCACTAATGATTTAACTGAAAACAAACAAAATGTCACACGTAAGTAATGTGAAAAGTTAGCAGCTACGTAATCGAATCGAGTTCGCGCTGTACAAAGCTGCAAAAGAAAACATAATAGCGATAGCGTACCATCAAATCTAATTTCCGTAAACATGGAGGTTCGGTCAGAAACAGCCGGGAGTCTGGATGCTAACATGGAGCAGCAGGAACAAGAAGCCGCACCGCTGCCGGCCGCGTTACGTGCGAAAATAGAACAGAATCGGCAGCGAGCGCTCATTCTCCGCCAGGCCCGGCTCTCCAGCCGGCCATACCCTGATGCTTCAGAAGGTGAGAGCTCCGCCGTGAAAGCAAGGGTCTACGATTGTCAAGTAGCAGTTTCCTTGGCTGGCAGCAGTGATAAGGGAGACTTGCGTGCGCTCTAAATAGTTACAAGTCACTCCTTGTTGTTTTATGTATTGCTAGGGCTACGCACGAGCATAGTTATGAAGCAAGAAACAACGGAATAAAATAAGCATTGACAAAATCCGCAGTAACAGTTGAGTCAACTGAAGTTGCATGCTGCAAACAGTACATAACCTACCTCTGTGAGGTCTCGAGAATGCAATCATTTTGAATCTGAAATGACGTTTTACCCAATGTTTACAGCATAGTGGGTTTTGATGAATATGTTTTACTGTTATTGTTGGCGCATCCACGACTCTGGGTGCTATCTTCGCACACAGAGACAGCTAGGTGGAGGAGGCTGCGACTTCTTGGGGCGGCTGTTGTTGTGAAATGGCCTAAAGAAAAGCGCCGCCATTTTCAGATTGGGGGCGTGTTTTTTGCGCCCTGAGTGACAGACGACGTCACAGGGCTAAAGAATGCAAAAAATCACACCCCCGAATCCGAAAAAGATGGAGCTTCTTTGGAGGGACGGCTCTCTCCTCCAATGGCTGGCCTCCTTTTAGGAAGCCAGCCAATGGTGGAGAGACAGAGCAGGGAGGTGGGTTCTGAAGCCCCACTAGAGGACATTAATTCTCCGGACCGGAAGCTGCTTCGCAGCTTAACGGTCCCTCGACCTAAAAAGACCACACTGAGCAATCCAAAAGGAAGAAAAATTAGAAAAGAAATTTCACCAAATCACACAATGACCGCACCACACTTTAGCTTGTCACAAAATTTGCATTCATACTTCAGCAATCATACCACATTCCTCATTCATCAACACCTTTCATCACACATACATACGTCTGCCACCTCCTTGGTATTCCAAGGGATTCTTGTCCTCTACAATCATACACCAAGGATCAAACAAGGGAAACTTTTGAGTCTTATTTAGTTGTGCATAACACCAAATCACAAGTACAATTGTTCAATTCAAAGACTGTTAGGGAATGCACAACCAGACTAGCATGTTTGGAAAATACAATTGTTTGGTATACAACAAACAGGTCTATGCGTTTCGAACCCCCTGCCTCCTGGGGTTCTCCTCAGGACCAAAAACAACTGTCGGAAGAAAGTAGAAAAGACAAAATTCAGATTTAAAACTGACTCTCAAACTCACGAGCGTACCACCTGGGAAGCTCAGCCTTAGTTGTTCTTACCTATTTAAACCTGATCACCAAATGATCAAATCGAAAGAAAGAACACTGTCAGAGAAAAAGTGAAAGAGTGTCGTCCGTGTTTGAACTGTGCCAATTTTCAAGGATACTTGAAAGATAAAAATAGTGAAGTCACGTGGTGCTATATGGAATGGAGCCTTGAAATTGCTTGAAGCTCAAGTCTCAGAGAGCCTGCGTCTATGATAAAGCATAAATGATAATATCCTGAATACAGCATGTCTCGAAGAGACAGAGCAAGTGCAGCCTTGGCAAGATCTAGAAAAAGATGGAAGGTTTGTGCCTGGTAAAAGGTTTATTTTGCCAGGTTAACCTGGCAGTTTAAAAATGCACACACGGGGGCGTGGCCAAGATGGCGAGCTAAGAGGACGCTTTCCTCTTAGGCTCCCGAGACCCCGGAACCTTTGTGCCGCCAGTTGCTGCTGATCTCCCCCGGATCAAGGGGGGGGACGGTGCCCAGCGCCGGTGAACGAGCGCCAGTGCGGTCTGAGGATCCCCGGTGCCCTTCGGGCCGTAGCGGCGCCGGGTCGGAGGATTCCCGGAGGGAGGCCTACTGCCAAGCCGGTGAGCGCCGGCAGGCCGCCCCGCAGACCACGCCGGCAGAGCGGCGAGAAGCCCTGGTGGGGCTGCGGAGACAGGCGGGAGGGAAGCCCTCCCTACCGGACCGCTGCCGGGGCGGAGTGAAAGCATCTCGCGACGGCCTGCGGAGAACTGTCCGGGGCCTCGCGCAGCGGACCCTGGGAGACCCAACTACGCAACTCCGGGGATCCGGAAGACTGTGAGGCCTACCCCTGGCGCCGGCTTCTGGGGCCCTCCACTGCGCCCCACGAGGTCAGAAAGGTCGGCGCAGGGACCGGAGAGCGCTCCCAGACGCCCGGAGCGACCCGAGCAGGGTACGGGGACCCCGCCCCGACACACCTTTCAAGCAGGCCCCGGTGGACCTACGGGGAAGCGCCGACGCTCGGATCAAGGACCCTGCCTGCATTGAAACCCTCCCTCCTGCGCCACACAGGTCGCCTGAGCTGGACTGCACAGCTGAGACCCCCCGGAGAGGCCTTTCTGTGTGATACGCTGTCTGCCTGGGCAGAGCATTGGGCGGCGCGAGGGCAACAGTGAATAGCGCAGGCCTCGGAGAGGATTGGCCTGCGCCACTTCAACAGCGACGCGGCGGGGGGCTACCTAGACCCTGCTACGCGGCCTGTACAGCTGCATCTACCCTAGAGGAGCAGAAGAAGAGCCGGGTGACGCGCCACTGGGGAGTGGACGCGACGGAGTGGCCCCGCTACCATTGACCTTGGACGCTCTCCTCTGCACGGAGTGTCGGGGGTGGTGCCTGGCTGTTGGCGGCGAGCGACTGCGCCCACCCTGGGGAGGAGTCGTGATAGGCTGGGGGATCTGCAATTGTGACCGGATAAGCATCGGGAGAGCAGCCACATACATTGTGGCCCCACGAGGCTCGGGACCTTCTCGGTGCCCTCTACGTCGCGATACATCCCCGCTCCTACGATGTCTGGCAACCGAGGGGGGAAGAAAGGTGAGCGCACCTTGCCCGATATGCTGAGCAGAGCAACCCCAAGGCAAGACAGGAACCAACCCGCCCGAGCCCCCCATCTAGCTCTCGAGGGGCGGAAGGAGGGGAACCTCCGGTGACCCGGTCATTTCTGGAATCGTTATTCAGCACTCTCAGGGAGGACTTCCAAGCGCTGAAACAGGAGGTGGCGGGAGAGGTGCGTGAGGTGCGTAGGGAGGTCGACTCCCTTGGTGAACGTGTAGCCGCTGTAGAGGAGACAGGCCACACCCGCGACGAGGAGATAACGCACCTGCAGCAGGAAGTTCTGCGGCTCAGGGACCAACAGATTGACCTCCAGGCCCACGCAGAGGATCTCGAGAACAGGTCCAGGCGCAACAACATCAGAGTCCGAGGCGTTCCATCTGGAGAAGAAGGGGAAGACGTGGCTGCCTACCTGGGAGATATGTTTCGCGACATCTTGGGGGAACCAGGAGACTTTCCGGTGAGGATTGATAGGGCTCACAGAGTAGGCCCGCCGCGAAGGGCCTCGGCGCCAGCCCCGGACATCTTGGCCTTCCTGCCGGACTTCACCTTGAAGGAACGGATCATACGCGAAGCTAGACGTCGGCAACCGCTGAATTTCCGGAGTCATCAGGTAGCGCTATTTCAGGACTTATCCACGATCACCCTTCAAAAGCGCAAATCCTTCAAGATCGCCACGGACTTCTTGAGAGAACACAGCACACAGTATTCTTGGGGCCATCCTTTCCGGCTAATCTTCCGCTGGAACGGAACCTTGCATCAACTCCGGTCCCTTCAGGACACTTGCGAGGTGCTGGGGATCACGGCGACGGACACCGACACTCCCACGACTTCCCGCCGACGCATCGCCAGGGATGGCTGGCAGACTGTCCGACGGCGCCAACCCGCTAACTTGCCATCGAGACCGGACTCACCCACGGTCAGAGCTGAAATGGACAGCGCGATAATGGCGTCGTCTGGTGATGTGGCCCTGACGGCCTGAACACACTCCGGGGGGAGATCCTGATGGCTTCATCTTCACAGCAGGTGCGAGGGTTCCGGGGGGTAGGGGGCGGTGGGGGGGTGCAGGAGGTGGCTGGACGTCCACACGAATAACTTACCACAGACTTGTCCGATAAGGACCGGACTGGGACTATGATCCTCGTTCAAGGGAAGTTGGGATGGGGGGGGGGGGTGTTGGGGGGTGGAGGGGGGCACCGGGGGAGGGCAGTTGGGGTCGGGGCTGGAAGAACCCGGGGGCTCGAAGTTTGGAGTGGAGTTGTCGGGAGTTGGGTTGGTTGAGGGATGTTTGGGGGGGACTTTGGAAATTGTGCTGGCTTATAATGTTTTACTGCTATTTTTGCTATGACCCCGCACCGCATGTCCCACGCTGCAGACGTTGTGCTCTTGGGCTCCTGCATTTGTTCGGCTTTATGCCATTGATGCGCAAGGCGATTCCTGCTGCCATAGCTTTTTGTGACCGCTTTTCTTGGGAAGACTATTCATGGCCCTTAAGATAGTCACCCTCAACGTGAAGGGGCTGAACAACCCGGTTAAGCGTAGAGCGATATTATCCCTACTTGAGAACACCCAGGCGGACATCTGTCTTTTACCAGAGACTCACCTCTTAACACGAGACTGCCTTAGGATGAGGTCACCGATATTCCCAGTTCAGCTCTTTTCCTCGGGACCCACTAAGACGGCGGGGGTCGCGATCTTAATATCTAGAACGTTTAGGGGAGAGGTTCTGCACAAAGTTGCGGAGCAGAAGGGGAGGCTCCTTGCTTACAGATTCAAGCTGGGGGGGTTCTTGTTTACTGTGGGTTCCGTCTATAGCCCGAATGACCGCCAAGACCTGTTCTTACACTCAGCCCTCGAGAACATAGCGACTACACCGGACAGACACATGATCATTGGGGGGGACCTGAACATGGTCTTTGATTCACTCTTTGACAGATCAGCGCAACGACGCTTGCACGCCGGGGAGTTCTCACACCTATGTCGCTCCCACCTAAGTGATCTCGACATGCATGATCTGTGGAGACGCCTACATCCGAGTACTCGGGCCTATTCCTACTACTCCCACGCGCACAAGACATACGCGAGATTGGATCACATCCTAGTTACGGGGCCGATGGCCGCACTAGCCACGGCTTCCGACATGGGGGTTCTCACGTTATCGGATCATGCCCCGGTGTCGGGTTCCTTTCAATTGCCGCCGGTGTCACCCACCCGGGGAGTCTGGCGCCTCAGGGACGCACTGTTGCATAAGCATGTGGTGGTGAAGCAGATACGAGATGCGATCACGGACTACCAGTCCCATAACGATATTGGGGATACTACCCGCGCGACACAATGGGCCACCTTGAAGGCGGTGCTCCGTGGAAACTTCATCGCCATCTCGTCTGCGGAGAATAGAGAACGACAACAAAAACGGGATGAGCTCACCACCAGAGTGCGGGAGCTGGAACAGATGCATCAAAGAACAGGAGCCCCCAGAGTCTGGAGGCAGCTTAAGGCGGCCCGGAAAATGCTCTCCGCGCTGGACATGGACAGGGCGGAGTATGCGGCGCTGCGCCTGAAACATGCGTACTACACTGGTGGAGATAGGTGCGGCCGCCTCCTCGCGAATAGGCTCCGGATGAAACATCAACGTCAGCGGGTGGCGGAACTGTCGACTCCCAACGGAGCGACGGCAACGGAAGACCCCCAGATTGCGGAAGAGTTCCGCCGATACTACGCTGACTTATACGCAGGCGAACCACCCTCGGCATTGGCTGAGACTGACTACCTTGAGTCGGTCGAGCTTCCTGCTCTCACCCCAGAACAGGCGGAACACCTGGAGCGGGGCATCCGGCCGGAAGAGGTGATTGCGGCCATATCCCATCTTAAACATGGGAAAGCCCCAGGGCCCGATGGGTACACCCCACTCTTCTACAAGACGTTCTGTCAAGAACTGGTCCCACTGTTGACGCGTCTCTATAACTCCTTCGCGGAACCGGGAGCTATCCCTCCGGACATACTTCGGGCGACAGTATCGGTTATTCCCAAGCCGGGGAAAGTCAGGTCTGAGTGTGGCTCCTATCGGCCAATCTCGTTGTTAAACGTGGACCTCAAGCTCTACACAGGGATCCTGGCGACTCGTTTAGCGCAATATCTGCCGGACCTTGTGGCCCCGGATCAAGCTGGGTTTGTCCCCGGACGGCAAACGGTGGACAACACTAAAAGAGTGGTACACGTCCTAGAGAAGGCCTCTCGCGTCCCTGGGGAGCGCATGTTGTTATCGGTCGACGCGGAGAAAGCGTTCGACCGGGTGCGCTGGTCTTACCTTGACAGGGTGCTTTGCAAAATAGGGGTGGGGGAGAAGTTCCGCACCCTCGTGTTTAACTGTTATAAACATCCAACAGCGGTGGTGAGGGTGAATGGGTGCAACTCCGCACTTTTTGAGATAGAAAGGGGGACCAGACAGGGGTGCCCGCTGTCCCCTCTTCTTTTCGCCCTCTACATGTAGCCGTTTGCCCAGAGGATTCGTCGGAACCCGAGGGTGACTGGAGTCCGGATGGGAGGCTACATTCACACCATCAGCCTGTACGCGGACGACGTGATCCTCATGCTTGATGAACCGGGGGAGGCTCTTCCGGCCTGTATCGCCGAGAGGGATGCCTTCGCCGCGGTGGCGGGCTTCAAGATGAACATGAGGAAATCGTCCGCCCTAGACCTCTCGCTGACCACTGCAACGAGACTTGAGTTACAGAGGCGCTTCCCCATGAGTTGGTCTAAAGACCTGATCCCGTACTTGGGTGTCTTATTAGCACCTTCCTTGGCCGCCATGGTGACGGCGAATTAGGTAAAAAGATGAAGGAAGAGTTGTACCGCTGGAACAAGGGCACATTGTCGTTGTTGGGGCGGATCGCCGCGGTGAAGATGACTCTTTTGCCACAGGTCCTGTATTTGTTTCGGGCCCTACCGCTTCTACCCCCGAAGGGTTGGATTAGACAAGCACAGGCTGACATCGCCCGCTTTGTCTGGCAGGGCCGCAAGCCCAGGCTTAAGAGAGCTTTATCTACGCTAGCCCCGGAATCCGGAGGCCTTGGCATACCGGATCTCCATAAGTACTTCCAAGCGGCGCAGCTACGGTATTTGGTGGAGTGGAGCAAATGGGAATCTGACAGGCACTGGCTGTTTCAAGACCAGGCGGTGGCGGGCAGAACCTTACAAGAGATACCCTTCATGCGCAGATCTCATCGCCCCCCCAATCTCTACGCGTCCTTGGTCACGCAAGTTCCGCTCAAAGTGTGGGATGCCGTGAATGCTGCACGGGAACTTACCACCTTCCCATCGCCGCTCACGCCCTTGATTGGGAACCCTGACTTTCAACCCGGGATGGAGCCTGGCGCGTTCTCGCTTTGGCAGGCTGCCAGATGCTGCGCTTTGTTTCACATGTATGGTTCTGAGGGGGTAGTGTCGTTCCAGGACCTCAGGCGAGAGTACCATCTGCCTGAGACTGAACGTTTGCGATATTTACAGGTTCGCCACTGGGCGCTGCAGCGGGAGGTACGGGACCTGGCCGACCGGAAACTCACACCCTACGAGATGTGGCTGGCGACACGCTCCTCGGATGCCAAGCTCGTCTCGGACCTGTACAAACTGTTGCAGCCACCCCCCTTCCACATCCATAACCCCGGTCGGAACCGCTGGGAACGGGAACTGGGGAGGGAACTAAGCCACAAGGAATGGGACGACATCTCCTACCGCGCGCGTCACTCAGCTTACCACACTGGGCTCACCGAGACTTTCACTAAAATAACCACGTACTGGTACTACACTCCTCAACGACTGCATGAAATGAACCATAACATCCCGGACACTTGTTGGCGCGAGTGCGGACAGACTGGCACACTGACACATATCCTGTGGGATTGCCCGCTGCTAGGTCCCTACTGGAAGGAGGTCCTAGATGAGATTGACCAGTGCTTTGACATTGAACTGCCTCGCTTCCCCGCTTATGTCCTGCTGGGGTTGCCTAACGGGTTGATGTATCCTCCGAGGTCCAGAAGGGGTAGACAGATAGCGATTGCATTGGGCTCTGCGATACAACATATACTCATATATTGGCGCACCACTACCACTCCCAACACTATAGGCTGGTTACACAGGTTATGGCACGTTCTGGGTATGGAGAAACTGTCCCTTACGGTGGCGGGCGAGATAGACAAGTTTGAGGAATTGTGGCAGCCTTTTCTCTCCCTATTACAGTCAGAATTTAAGGAAATTACTTGCCCCGATACCTCAGGCTCATGCGACTGACATCCCTGACCACTCCGCAGGTTTAATTACTGTCTAGGTATCCATGACGTGAGGCGGGGTATCAACGCGGAGGTGTAGAAGACGCGAGACATTTGCTCAGCACAAACGGGGGGGAGGGGGGTAAGATACAGAGGGAGGGGGGAGGAGGGGACAAGGAGGTTAGGGGGGAGGGCAGGGTGGGGGCAGTTGAGGGGGGGTTGTTGGTTTTGGTGTCAGTCGTCATTGCCCTTGCGCCTAGCATATGGCTCCACACCATGTTCTGATTGTACTGTCTGAAATTCTGAGGGCACTCATGGTACGGAGACTCTGTATAGCACCTCTTCGACGACTAGTTTACACTGTCTGTATTCTTTCCTTGTTGATAACTATGCAATAAAATACTTTAAACCTAAAAATGCACACACAGGCTGCAATGGCAGGCCTGACACACGTTGGGGCAGGACTGAGTCAGTGCTGCGACTAAGAGAACGTACCCGAGGACGAGCCTCCGCCTGCAGGGGTGGGAGCCCCTCCCACCCCTGCAGGAGACAAAATAAAGACGAATACAAGCAGGGACATCTTAAGGATTCTTGGGCCCTGGGCCAATTGTATTTTGGGGTCCCCATTTGGAACAGTTTTGAATTTATGATACAATTTCAGCTTTTTCATGGTGTCTTTGTTTAGGTCACTGACACTGCACAAGCACACTGGTCCACATTCTAAATGTGTTTCCATATAATATTCAGGCATAGTGCTGCGTTTTTTCAATTTTGTAATATAGCAGCAGATCACTAATATTATTGTAAATAGTCTCTGTGAGCCCCTGCCATTTCTCAAACGTGCGGTCCCGTTTCAATCTAAAAGGAACTTTTTTATGGATGTTGCATGGTGTTGAATACAAACAACATTTCTCTGCATAATGTCCGTAAAAGTCTTCCACTCATCACCCTTATTAAAAATAAACTAAAAGAAAGTGGTATTTAATACAATCTTTCTTAAAGAATCATTCAAGGTCATCAGGACAGTACTGTGTGGAGAAACGAGTTGAATCAATCAGGGGGCTCCCTTTAAAAGGCTGGGGCCCTGGGCCAGAGCCCACTTTGCCCATGCTTTAAAACGTCTCTGAATACAAGACACACATGGGAAATTACGTTACATAGAAGAAAAGTTACAGAACAGTAAATTTCAGGATCAAAACAGCCAGGAGTTTTGTAACGATGTATAATCTTTACAATAGCTAGTTTAAACCAATACCATGTATTTTTTTTAAATACGACTGGTCAGCTTATAATCACAATATAATAATATAATTTATGAGCTTAGTTACATGAAGAAACTGAGTTAACATCGCGAGCTGGCTTGGGGCATCTTAGGCAATTTGAGCACGTTAAAAACAAGCACTGGTAAAAACAACAAGTCTAGTCTCTGAACTATCGGCTTTGCTCATTTGTTTCCTCGAAAAAAATAGAACAAATAGAAAAAAAAGCACGAAGATGCAAATGGTTGCAATATTCTGCTGGCACGCAGCGGAATGAAGGGTTGCCATTTCTCTGTTTTTTATTTACCGATTCAAGATGGCAGATAACACTTGGATTGGTACATAAAAAAAATTAAATTATTTTGCATATAGGTGCAAAGGTGAGAGTGGGGATAGTGGGTGGTGTGAGAGGAAAGGAAAAGAAGCATAAGAAGGAGAGTGCAACCCGGGGTAGGGGGAGAAGGGTCAGACTGGGGCAGTAAAGAGGCCCGGGCACCAAATAAAAGTGGCCCCCATTAGTGAATTAAATCACTAAGAATGTGGCTCATGTTTTCAAGTCAGGGCAATTTTGAGAACGTGTAAAGCTACGCTGAATATGTGTTTTGCAAGGTATGAAAGACTGCATGGATTTGATCTTGCTTCTGGCAATGTTTGTTTTAATATTAGAAGAATCAACAGTAAAAACCAGCTCAGCAGACCATAACACAGGCTCACGAACAGCCAGAACAAACATTTGCAATACAATAGGTCTTGCATTAGCAAGAGTTTAAACTATTGGCATTGTAAATGATAATGCCTTTTATTTATCTGTTTTGGTAATTAACACATACATAAAAGACATTGTCATTTACAATGCCATTAGCTCAAACTCTTGTAAATGAGAGACCTATTTTATTACAAAGAAGCGCCCACCACTGTCCAGGGCTGCTTGGAAAGTGAAAGCACGCATTGGCATGCTGAATGTTGCAGAAAAGTATGTTGTGCAGGCAGTAGGAGAAAATAGTGCTTACAGACTAAATAAGACATCGCATGAAACAACAGAAGTAAAAGGGTCAGTCCTCATGGGAGGTTACAAATGAAGACAAGGCGGTACTAAGGAGGAACTAATGAGCCTATTAACGAATCAGAAGCCAGCATTTACAAAGGACAATGACAAGCCAATGAAAAATATGGGCGGAGCTTCAAGTCTAAACCTTACTACAGCATGCCTCACAGAGCAGCGCATGCGCTCCCAGGCTTGACCTAAAAATGGCTCACACCACCTATCAGACCAGCCCGTCAGGCACTGCCTGATTGCGCTATAGGCTAGTCTGACCCTGCGGGAGAAAGCAGCACGGGGAGGAGAAGCACATGATGGAATGGAGCGGGGAGAAGAACAGAGAGCGGGGAGCTGGGGGAGCAGCACTCAGGAGAGGGAGCAGCACACAAGGGTAACAGACAGAGGAGATGTACACAAGGAAGAGAACAAGCGTAACAAGAGATAAACATGGATCAAAAGGGTATTTGGGGGCACACGAGGGAGATAGCTGGAAAACATATGCCTTCTCATTGACTTCTTAAACAAAAGGAAAAAAAGTAGTTCCCTAAACGTGAGCAGTGGAAGGACATGTAAACCATATCAAGAGGATGATACAGATGCTATGCTCCACGGGAGGCACAAACACACGAGGGAAAAGGCAAGACATCAAATAAAAAGCAAGCAAATGAGAATAACAATAAAGCCAACCAAGGGTAAGTCCACTGTAAGTTCTTGGTAAGCCCACAATGGGTCTTTTTCAACCAGACATCTGTGCCAACTGGTAGGCTTGACCTAAAATGTGGAGAGCTGGGCATGTGTTGAAAAACTGAACCAACGTATTCACAAAGGGTTTTGCACTACTAGATTTGATGTAGGAGTACAAATAATAGACATTTGCAAATGTTACGTTTTCAATTCTGATTCATGGGATCTGGAATGTCTGCATTATACCCTTGCAAAGGACATTTGCAGTATGGTGGAATTTCCCCAACTTCAAATTCAGGGTTAGAGGTAGGTTTTTTAGGCATTGTTGGCAGTAAATTCATGGGTATTCAGACACTGTTCCAGGTAGTGTACCACCATGAGAACGCTAGCTGTTGGACAGGCCCCATGAAGGGCTCGCTCCCTCCCCGCATGACAGGGCCCTGGTACCGGCCTTCCAGGTACTACCCGCAGAAGCAACCCCCAACCCGTCCCCCATGGGACGTCTGCTCCTGGGAATCCCTGTGTCCCTGGCCTGGGCCACCGTCAGCACCCTTGCCCGGGCCAGCCGCCATCTTAGACACTGCACCAACGAGGCCGCGTGGCCTCAGCTCGACCCCAACCCCGGGCCTGGCCAGGCCCCGACATCCCGGCACCACCATCCACCCAGGAGGTGAACGGACCACTTGGCCGGTCAATGGGAGTAAGAAGTGTCGATGGCTCTCTCCCGCCAGGTGCCGATCACCCCCAGCCTCCCCGGGCGCTGGCTCCACCCCCCTGCTGGGTGTCTGGACTCCCTCATCCCGGACCTCCCGACCTCCAAGAGCGAGGGTCCGGACATCAAAGAGTGCCAGACCTATAACTGAGGCAGCCCCAGAACAGGAAGGCAGTTGTATCCTGGAGTCAAGAGACACCGCGACGAACTCATCCTTGACGGACTGCTGGCGCTGCCGCAGCCCTGCCTTGTGAACTAGTGTCCTGCCTGCTGGCGCTGCCGCGGCCTTCTGCAACCTTCATCCTCGTGGGACCTGCTGGCGCTGCCGCGGCCCGTTGCAACCTTCATCCTCGTGGGACCTGCTGGCGCTGCCGCGGCCCGTGGTAACCTTCATCCTCGTGGGACCTGCTGGCGCTGCCGCGGCCCGTTGCACCCTTCATCCTCGTGGGACCTGCTGGCGCTGCCGCGGCCCGTTGTAACCTTCATCCTCGTGGGACCTGCTGGCGCTGCCGCGGCCCGTTGCAACCTTCATCCTCGTGGGACCTGCTGGCGCTGCCGCGGCCTTCTGCAACCTACGACCTCTTCGGGACCTGCTGGCGCTGCCGCGGTCTGACCCGTCCGAACACCGAGCTCGAGGATTGTGAGCTATCACCGTTCCACCGCTGTACCTACAGGTACCAAGACTGTCCCGCTACCCCCTTCCCTAATAGAGACTAGAATTGAGAGGATCATCGTGTCCTGATCTCATTGTATCGTACTACCTTACTTCAAGAACTGCCTATAAAAGGTGTTAATCTGATCTTCGTGTGGTGTCCATCTGTGGGGGGGAAGTTACTTGTCTGTACGATCGCTGGGGACGGCCCTCACCGGAGGCCTCTCCCCTTGTGCTCGGCCGAACCTCCAGGTCCCCGTCTAACATTGGTGGCCAGCGGCGCGATCCGAACCAACGCGTACCGTACAGATAGTAACTCACCCTACGACTAAACCACAATGACGACCAAAGAGAGCGGATCGGCAGAGAAGTTCCAGATGGAAAAGCTGGAGGAATACAGCCACCGAGAGCTAAAACAATTTTGCATGGACTTAGGCATTGCTACCACCGGGCTAAGCACAAAAGAAGACTTCAAAAACGCCCTAGAGGCCTGGACAGAGACGAATACCGCCACACCCCGGGACCTCGAAGCCCCGGAAGTCAACACCACCCTGACGGAAGAACGGAGAACAGGTCCCTCCCGAGAAGAGATCCAGGAGCGGGAAAAAAATAGACTACACGAGCTAGACTTGGCACGGCTCAAATTAGACGGAGAATTGAAGCTGGCGGAACAGAAAATAAACTTAGAACACTTACGGCTCAGAGAAGAGCGAGAGGAAAAACAGAGACAGAGGGATCTCGAAGAAAAAAGACTGACATACGAACACGAGTGCAAACTAGCAGAGATAGAAATACGCAAACTGAACCCAAACCTAGGGGTGCCCGAGCCACCGCGCTCCCCGGGTACTACCGAACAGAAGGTCCACATCCCCAAGGATGTGGTCCGAGAATACCACCGGAACGACGACATACAGCAGTGGTTCAAGGCCTACGAGATCGCCATGACGGCCCACCGGATCGCTCGAAGTGACTGGGGAGCTGGGCTATGGGGAAGATTCGTCAATGAGGGCCGTGATGCCCTGCTGCAGCTTCCGGACCATCAAATGACGTCCTATGACCACATGAAGGCCGCCCTCCTCAGCCGATATGGGCTCACGCCCGAAATGTACCGCCAGAGGTTCCGCAACTGCACCCGGATCCCAGGTACAACTTGGTTGGAGTACGTAAACTACTTCAGCCGAGCCTTCGAGGGGTGGATCAAGGGTAACAACGTAACCACCTACGAACAACTCTTCACTCTCATTGTGTGGGAGCACCTCTCCAACAACTGTTTCGTCGAACTCAGGCAGCACCTCCTCGACAGTAAATTGACTGAACCACGGCAGCTCGCCACCGAGGCGGACCGGTGGGAGAGCACCCGAGTGGCCCGGAGTGGGCCGAATGAGCAGAACAGATCCAACCAAGGTCATCATCGTCCCCGAGGAGGAGGAGGAGGACCGGGCCGAGGCAGAGACTCTGTCCCGGTCACTCCCGCCAACTCCACCCCGCCCCCAGCCGGCCGGGGAAACCCCCCGATGCGCCCGGGGTTCCGAGCCAACGTTACGTGTCACCGATGCCAGCGAGTCGGCCACTACGCCAGTGACCCGACCTGCCCGAAGAACCCGGCGCCCGGGCCCCGCCAGGTGGCGGCCGCCGTCCTAGGAGAAGAACAAGTCTCCGAAGACACTGAAGCATACGAGTCGGGGCAGTTCGAGTGGGAACCTGCCGCCATGACCCTGGCCTGCCTAGGGGGAAGAGACATGGTCCCGCGGACTCCCCTGCCAGCCAACACTCGGAAGTACAGCCAATGGGTGAGCATAAATGGGCGCAAGGCCGAAGCCCTGCGTGACACCGGGGCCAGTGTGACGGCCGTCCGCTGTCACCTGGTGACCCCAGAACAAATCCTGCCAAACGTTCTTTGCCCCGTCCGATCGGCAGACAATTCGGAGAGCCTGTGTCGGATGGCCTGCGTCCCCTTCGAATGGGGAGGAGTGTCCGGCATGCTAAAAGTAACTGTCCGCGACGATGCCCCCGTGGACTGCCTCCTGGGGAACGATCTCGAGAGCTCCCCGTGGGCAGCTGTTGAAAGAAGAGAGCATCTGGGGATGTTGGGTCTCCCGGACTGGGCGTGCGTGACCACCCGGTCCATGGCCACCCGCACCATCCCTAGACCGGAAGAACCCGAATGGTCAGCACCTCCTCCCCCGATCGCTCCCGAAGAAGACTCCATCCATACCGACCACCCGGACCCAACCCCAGAGGGGTCCGCACAGCCCCCCGAACTTCCCGACCTGGCTCAGTGGCGTCAAGAAGGGGGGCCCACCCAAGAACAATTCCGGCAGGAGCAAAAGACCTGTCCCTCCCTCGAGGGACTGCGACAGCAAGCGCTCGCCCAGGGCCAAGGAGACACCACCGGGGCCCACTGGGTTTATTGGGACAATGATCTCTTGTACAGCGAGCAGAGAATCGCAGAACTGGGGGCCGGTCGAGTGCTGGTGGTGCCCCTCAGCTTCAGAGACTTCCTGTTGAACTTGGCCCATGATGTCCCCCTGGCTGGGCACCTGGGGCAAGACAAAATCTACCACCGCCTGGTGACTCACTTTTTTTGGCCCAAAATGAGAAATGACGTCTCCAACCACTGCCGGTCCTGCCCGACCTGCCAGGCCAGCGGGAAGAGCGGCCGCAAACTCAAGGCACCCCTACAACCATTCCCCGTGGTGACCACCCCGTTCGAAAGGGTGGGAATAGACATTGTAGGGCCCCTGGACCCCCGAACAGCACAAGGGCATCGCTTCATCCTGGTCCTGGTGGACCACGCCACCCGCTATCCTGAAGCGGTCCCCCTTCGTACTATAACAGCCCCAGTAGTGGGTCGAGCCTTAATGGGGATCTTTTCTCGAGTGGGCTTCCCCCGGGAAGTCGTCAGCGACAGGGGTACGAACTTTATTTCAAAGTATATGAAATCCCTCTGGCAGCAGTGCGGGGTCACTTACCGATTCACAACCCCCTATCACCCCCAGGGAAACGGACTGGTCGAGCGGTTCAACCGCACTCTCAAGGGGATGATCATGGGGCTGGAAGAACCCCTACGCCGCCAGTGGGACGTGCTACTACCGTGCCTCCTCTTCGCCTACCGAGAAGTCCCCCAGAAGTCCCTCGGCTTCAGCCCCTTCGAACTCCTGTACGGACACCCCGTTCGCGGGCCTCTCAGCCTAGTGAAGGAGGAATGGGAAATGGCCCCCCTAAACACCCCTCCAGACGTCTACAAGTACCTCCTGACCCTCCGCAATCAGACCCGGAAATTCAGGGAGATCGCCAAAGCCAATCTTGAGGCCAGTCAAGAGGACATGAAGAAGTGGTACGATCAACATGCCTCCTCCATCGAGTTTGAACCGGGTCAGCAGGTATGGGTGATGTCCCCCATCGAACCGTGTGCCTTACAGGACAAATGGACAGGGCCCTTCAAGGTGATCGAGCGCAAGAGTCCCGTCACCTATCTCATCGACCTGGAGTCCCCCCGGAACCCCCTCCGGGTTCTCCACACCAACAGACTCAAACCCCACTTCGTGCGCTCAGAGCTCAGCCTGCTGATGGCTACCGACAGTGGCGCAGAAGGAGACTCCGAGCCCCTCCCTGACCTACTGAGGACCCGTGGAAGAGATGGTTCGGTGGACGGGGTCCGACTCTCCGAGGCCCTGACCCCAGAGCAGCGTCAAGATTGTCGGGCCCTCCTGCTGCCGTTCGCAAACCTGTTCTCCCTCGCACCCGGAGTCACCTCCTGGTGCCTGCACGACGTGGACACTGGGGACAGTCCTCCTGTCCGACACCGGGCGTACCGAGTACCGGATCGGGTACGTACATGCATCCAAGAAGAGGTCTCCAAGATGCTCGCCCTCGGGGTCATCGAACCTTCGGACAGTCCCTGGGCCAGCCCGGTCGTCCTGGTCCCCAAGGCCGCGGCCCCGGGCACCACACCTGAGCTCCGATTCTGCATCGACTATCAGGGTCTGAACGCGGTCACCCGAACCGACGCTCACCCTATCCCCCGAGCAGATGAACTAGTCGACCGCATGGGGGCAGCCCGCTACCTAAGCATCTTCGACCTGACAGCGGGCTACTGGCAGATCGGCCTCACCCCCAGGGCCCAAGAACGTTCCGCTTTCTCCACCCCGGATGGGCACTACCATTTCAAAGTGATGCCATTCGGCATGAAGAACGCTCCAGCCACTTTTCAAAGACTGGTGAACCAGGTATTGGCGGGCCTCGAAGAATTCAGCGCCGCCTACCTGGACGACATCGCGGTATACAGCCGCCACTGGACAGACCACCTCCGCCACCTCCGAGAGGTCCTGCAGGCCCTCCAACAGGCCGGCCTCACCATAAAGGCCAGCAAGTGCCAAATCGGCCAGGGGTCCGTGACCTACCTCGGACACCAAGTGGGGAGCGGTCTGGTGGCCCCCCTCCAACTCAAGGTAGCTGCCATTCAGTCCTGGCAACCCCCCGAAACACAAACCGAGGTCCGAGCCTTCCTGGGGCTCACCGGATACTACCGGCGGTTCGTGAAGGACTATGGCAGCATTGTGGGGCCCCTCACGGAACTCACGTCTAAGAACCACCCAAAAAGAGTCAACTGGACTCCCGACTGTCAAGCGGCCTTCGAGAAGCTGAAGGCCGCCATGTGCACCGCTCCTGTGCTCCAGGCCCCCGACTACAGCCGCGAGTTCATCGTTCAGACCGATGCCTCCGACCATGGTATTGGGGCCGTCCTCTCCCAACTGAACCCCGAAGGAGTCGACCAACCAGTGGCCTTCATCAGCAGACGCCTACTGCCCCGAGAACAGCGCTGGAGCACCATTGAGCGAGAGGCCTTCGCAGTAGTATGGGCCCTCAAGAAGCTCCGGCCTTACCTCTTCGGAACCCACTTCCGGGTACAAACAGATCATCGGCCCCTGCAATGGCTCATGCAAATGCGGGGGGAGAACCCCAAACTATTGCGATGGTCCATCTCCCTGCAGGGGATGGACTTCACTGTAGAGCATCGCCCTGGTCAAGACCACGCCAACGCGGACGGCCTGTCCCGCTTTTTCCGCCTCGACGAGGAAAGTCCCCAAGAGGATGGGTGACTCTCCCCGCCTTCAGCTGGGGGGGACGCATGTTGGACAGGCCCCATGAAGGGCTCGCTCCCTCCCCGCATGACAGGGCCCTGGTACCGGCCTTCCAGGTACTACCCGCAGAAGCAACCCCCAACCCGTCCCCCATGGGACGTCTGCTCCTGGGAATCCCTGTGTCCCTGGCCTGGGCCACCGTCAGCACCCTTGCCCGGGCCAGCCGCCATCTTAGACACTGCACCAACGAGGCCGCGTGGCCTCAGCTCGACCCCAACCCCGGGCCTGGCCAGGCCCCGACGTCCCGGCACCACCATCCACCCAGGAGGTGAACGGACCACTTGGCCGGTCAATGGGAGTAAGAAGTGTCGATGGCTCTCTCCCGCCAGGTGCCGATCACCCCCAGCCTCCCCGGGCGCTGGCTCCACCCCCCTGCTGGGTGTCTGGACTCCCTCATCCCGGACCTCCCGACCTCCAAGAGCGAGGGTCCGGACATCAAAGAGTGCCAGACCTATAACTGAGGCAGCCCCAGAACAGGAAGGCAGTTGTATCCTGGAGTCAAGAGACACCGCGACGAACTCATCCTTGACGGACTGCTGGCGCTGCCGCAGCCCTGCCTTGTGAACTATTGTCCTGCCTGCTGGCGCTGCCGCGGCCTTCTGCAACCTTCATCCTCGTGGGACCTGCTGGCGCTGCCGCGGCCCGTTGCAACCTTCATCCTCGTGGGACCTGCTGGCGCTGCCGCGGCCCGTGGTAACCTTCATCCTCGTGGGACCTGCTGGCGCTGCCGCGGCCCGTTGCACCCTTCATCCTCGTGGGACCTGCTGGCGCTGCCGCGGCCCGTTGTAACCTTCATCCTCGTGGGACCTGCTGGCGCTGCCGCGGCCCGTTGCAACCTTCATCCTCGTGGGACCTGCTGGCGCTGCCGCGGCCTTCTGCAACCTACGACCTCTTCGGGACCTGCTGGCGCTGCCGCGGTCTGACCCGTCCGAACACCGAGCTCGAGGATTGTGAGCTATCACTGTTCCACCGCTGTACCTACAGGTACCAAGACTGTCCCGCTACCCCCTTCCCTAATAGAGACTAGAATTGAGAGGATCATCGTGTCCTGATCTCATTGTATCGTACTACCTTACTTCAAGAACTGCCTATAAAAGGTGTTAATCTGATCTTCGTGTGGTGTCCATCTGTGGGGGGGAAGTTACTTGTCTGTACGATCGCTGGGGACGGCCCTCACCGGAGGCCTCTCCCCTTGTGCTCGGCCGACCCTCCAGGTCCCCGTCTAACACTAGCCAAATTGCTTATTTTAAGGGCAGGAATAAGTGCACTTCCAGAGTGAGAATGAGAAGGGAATATTCGTTAATTAGTGGAAGTTTACGTTAAGAAATTTCTCAATAGGGGAAAAATCATGTGATGAGAGAAGAAAAAAAATCTCAAAGTGCAAACGATGTTTATTTGCCTGGTATTTTGACATGCATAACATCCCACCTGGCGGAAGTACAAGGTGCAAAATATTTGTGCATAATGAGTGCTCCAGAAAGATTTATTTCGGGCCTTGATTTTCAGGAGTACATCTTGAACAGTTGGTGCATCCCAAAATTGTCTGAAATGTGCTCTAGACATGCGGTTAATTCTGATAATAGATTTTTCTTAGGAAGTAATTATGAAGACCTTTTACTCTGTTGCAAGGTTGGGTAAACTGATGGTACAAATTTGAAAAGGTCACGGTGTACAGAGTTATCCGGTATTGGGCGCTCAACAGCATATAGCCCTCACCCCAGGAAACGTTTGTATGAGCTGTGAGCATTCTGAATAAAGTAATTCCTCAAACAGTGTTGTATATTTCTTTCATAAACCTTATTTATCATCTAGCCAGTGGTTAAGTGAGCGATATATATATATATATATATATATATATATATATATATATATATATATATATATATATATCCTAATCCTGGTGGCCCGTTTGATGCATGTGGTCACTACTCTCATGGGTGCCCTTTGTGTATCCACTCTGGATATAATAGGTGGAAATAAATCTCTGTTGATCTCTTTACAGGGGTTCAAGAGTTTGGTCCTATCCTTACTATTGGCTTTTTTAAGGACTCTGTCTAGAAGTAAAGGTTTGTATCCTCTATCAATAAATCTTTGTTTCACCTCAGTTTGATAGCATACAAGATCTTTGTACTGCATGCCCTACGTATGCAAAGAAATTCCCCCGTAGGGAATGCTGGCGATGGTATGATGAGGATGGAAACTATGTGCAGGAAGCACTGAGTTTCCTGCTGTAAATTTTCTTAAAAGGATGTCTCAATTTTACCTTGTTCTACATAGATCTTAACATCACAAACATTTGTTGTGATTGCATATATGTTGGCTGTAAAATGCAAGTTTAAATTATTAACATTGATTTTATTTACAAAGGTTTTTATGAGCTTTGAGCATTCTGAATAAAGTAATTCCTCACACAGTGTTATATAATTCTTTCAGAAAACTTATTTATCATCTAGCCAGTGGTTAAGTGAGATATAAATATATATATATATATTTATATATTTATATATGTGTGTGTGTGTGTGTGTGTCTTCTTTTGCCTCAGATGTGCTAAATCCAACCAAGGCAAGTGTAAAATAATGAAATGTATAAATAATAAGCCGACAACTGTTTCGCTCGGGTGGATTCTCCATGGAGTTTTCTCTTGGCAATAAAATATTCATGAAAAGAAATTCTGTGCAGCTACCCAGCATACTATCATAGCCTGGACACCTGTCACCGCAGAAGACACCACCAAGATCATGAGAAGTATACACTCAGGAGCACCCACCGACCCCTGCCTGCTCCACATCTTCCACAGACCCGCCTCCACCATCGTACCTGAACTATGACACACCATCAACTGCTCCCTCGAAACAGGCACTTTACCCGAAGACCTGAAATGTGCAGAGGTCAAGCCCCTACTCAGGAAGCCCACCGCAGACCTGATGGACCTCAAGAACTAACGACCCATCTCTCTCCTTCGCAGCCAAAGTCATTGAGAAGATCGTCAACAACCAGCTCACTAACCTCAGAGGTAATGAGGAATTCAGATATTTTGCTTAAAGTAAGTATGGGAAGCAGAGTGAAATATACGACTGTGTGGTGGGGGCGTGGCTACGGCGCGAGGCGGAATGGCTGCCTCTTGAGGGAGCTCCATCAGCCAGACCGGAACATTTGGCAAATACCACCGTTTTGGCACACCTGTGTCGTAGAAAACTACATGTGGAGATTATGACTCCCACCTGAAGCGATCGGTGTGCTTTGTGAGCCTCATCGACCGGCAGAACCCTCCCAGTGTCTTGTAAGACTTGCCGACCGGCCGCTGGCAAGATGGCGCCCGCCTGCCGCAGAGAGGGGAGACGGTATGTGGTACGGTGTGTTGGAGCGCCGATACCTGCTATCATCGCATTGCTTGCCCCACTGGGTCACTTGAGGCCATCAGTGCTGGGCCCCCGCGATGAAGCTGTGCACATCGTGATTGGAAGAGCTGCTGCTGAGGAGAGTGCTCCGGAGGCCTGATCTCGCTGCCTGGTTACCGGAGGAGTACCACTGTGGGCTGAACGTGGACCTGGCTTGAAAAGGTGCCCAGGACGCCAGAGGCATTGACGGATGTGCGGTGAGTGGGGCGGGTTGGGCAGCATGGCATCGCCTGAACACGTTTTTTAATGCGGGTGGTTTTGGGGGGAGAGAGCGGGCTGACCAGCCTGGGTGCTGGGGGGGGGGGGAGGGATTCGCTGCTACTCGACTAGTGGGGGGATTGTTTCAGCTTGGTGCCCCGCGGAGTGGTGGTACTGGATTGCAGCCCTGATTCACGGCTCAACCTGCCTTTGTGGGTGGGGGGTGTTTAGGGTTCGGCTGGTGCCCTGGGCCGCGGGGTGCAGGATGCGCAAGAACCCCAGGCACACGTGAGGGTGCCGACGTGACATTGGAGCTCCCAGGGAGACTGGGGCTGCTACAATGAACAGAGGACCTCACCACGCAGGACAAGTGGTGTGATAAAGCTGGGCCCCTGGCAGGCGGAGGGGGTATGCCGTTCTGGAGCCATTCGACTCTGGCCGGGGCCCTGCAGAACATATTATAGTGGCATTCTGAGCTTTGGGGCTACCTGAGTGGCCATATCTACTAGCGGCGACTTGAGACTCTGCTGGCACGCTGGCCCTCTGAATCATACTAGGGGACACGCACCCACTATCGGTTGTATTGGCTTGACTGGTGCGTGGTGCTGACCTCCTGCTGCCCTGCAGGTGCGCTAGTTTGCGAATATAGCGGATCTGAACACCTGGGATCTGAGCCTGAGGAGAGGTACTGCTAGAGAGGAACCCTGTACTCAGCTCACATACCCATCCACTAGGGGGAAATCTGACCCCAAGCACCTGAAGCTTCAGTTTGAAAGTAAGCGCATTACACGTGCAAATGAGGCCACGGGGGACCAGCCATTAACACATGCGTCGGAGGTAGTGGAGGACTTTTAGGATGATACCAGGACTATCCTGCTTGAATTGCGCTTTGGGATGAAATCCATACACAGTAAAATAGACGCCCATGCGACCCGCCTAGATGCGGTGAAGAAGAAAGTGGACACCCATGACCATATGCTTGATGTCTTCAAGAACAGACTATCGGACACGCAGGACTCGCAAGCTGAATCCCGGACCCAGATTCTACAAATGGAAAAGGGGTTGGAGGTCATAAAAACGAGGATTTGGAGGCACGATCCAGGTGCAATAACCTACGTATAATTGGCCTGCCAGAGTCCACCGCCATTTCTAAAATGGAGACTTTTGTAGATGGTTTGCTGCACAAACTATTTGGTTCTGCGTTGTCCTCCGTAATGATTGTGGAGAGAGCGCATCGTACTTTGGGCCCCAGACCTAAACCTGGCACTCCACCTCGTCCGATACTTGCGCGCCTACTGAACTATGCTGACAAGGATGCCGTTTTGCGAGAGGCCAGGGTTAAGAGCCCCATAAACTACAAGGGCGATAACCTGTCCTTTTTTCCAGATTATACCTCCCTCGGTGCAGGCAGCACGCAGGGAGTTTGTACCAGTGAAGAAATTACTTCAGGCTGCCTCTGTACGATATGCTATGTTGTACCCTGCTAAATTGAAAATCTCTCATGAGGGACAGGCGCATTTCTTTACGCACTCGAAGTCAGCCTTGAAGTTCTAGAAGCATATCTGCAAGGCTAAACCCCGACAGGGTGGGCTGAGGAGTCCTCGGCTTTACCGAATCTTGAGGACACAGATTGATGATGATGTCATTGTATTTTTGATGGACAAGGCTGGATTATATCGGGGCAGCGGGTGGTGATAGATATGGTTTTTGCTAAATGCTATAGATGGGAGACTGCTCCCCCTTTTTGTCTTTAAGTGTTTCCTTGCAGTTTTTGTTTGACACTTGCTTGGCATCTTGGACGCTGCTTGATCTTATGGTTGGTGGCACACAGGTGTGCCGCACGGTTAAAGTCTAAAAACAACATTTGATGGGCAGAATGCAGAACGTCATACATTCACCCCAGTACAGAGATCTGGACCTAAATCCATCGTTTTTTTGCTCACCATGCCATTCCAGTTTGAACACAACCATATGCAAATCCGTCTTGACCCTGTGCCTCATGAGAACAGTCCAGGGCGAACTGCCAAGCTAGGTCCTCTTCGGACTGGAAACAAGCATCCTAGGACCGGTTTCAGGCTTTCAGCCCTCATCAGCCAGGATGGCTTGATTCCAGTGGCATGGAGAGCACGGGTCTCACGTCTGAGCATACCCACTCGGGGTGACAAATGCAAAAACAGTTGATGGACAGAATGCAGAACAATATCATACATTCACCTAAGTACAGAGATCTGGGAATAAAATCGTTTCATTTTTTTGCTCACCATGCCATTCCAGTTTGAACCCAGCCATATGCAAATCAGTCTTGACCCTGTGCCCCATGGGAACATCATCCTATGCATTTTGCTGTTCGCCCTATGTGGGAAGAGTATGCCCAGACGTGGGTCCCGTGCTCACCATGCCACTGGAGTCAAGCTATCCTGGCTGATGACGGCAGAAACCGGTCCTAGGATGCTTGATTCCGGTCCAGGGAAGACATGGCTTGGCAGTTCGGGTTGGACTGTTCCCATGAGGCACAGGGTCAAGACTGATTTGTATATGGCCATGTCTGAACTGGGGTGGCGTGGTGAGCATAATAACGATGGATTAAACCCAGATCTGTGACTGGGGGTGAATGTTTTGCCATTGTGCAACATTCCGTCCATCATCTTGTGTGTTTTGCATGGTTAAAGTCTGGCAATCTCACCAGAGTGAGAGTTCGCTGCCGTTCCTTCCTCCCCCCCCCCCCCGAGCGGGTGTTCCCCTCTTGACAAGTTGTATGGATGATGGGATAAATGTGCGGGTGGGGGTTGGAGATGGTCTTGATCTAATTGGGAGATTGGAGTGGGTGGGGTGAGGTGGGAGGGGCATTGGGGAAATGTATTGTTTTTTATTTGTGTGATTGTTGCCTTTTTGTCATTTGGAATGAGAGCTGATTTGTATAGTATGTTAGATGCATGTGTTGCAGAGTCCGCCCTCCTATCATGGATCACGCCAACCGCTTGGTTGTCATGGAGTACCCAACTGCATTATGGGTGAGAGATATAGGTTTTTGATGTGGAATGTGAGGGGTCTCAATTCCCCAAAGAAAAAACGCCAGGTGTTGGCTTATCTGACTCGACATGACGTTCATATCGCCCTGTTACAGGAAACGCATCTGGGTAGACATGCGGGGCGCGGCATTGCTGGCAGGTGGGCGGGGTATGAGCTTGCGTCTTCCTATTCATCGTATGCCAAGGGGTCGCTGATTCCGATTAAACAAGGTATAACATTCACGCTGGCCAGGACATATGTGGATGGAGAGGGACAATGTGCAATGGTACAAGGGAAGCTGGGAGGCTCCTTGGTGTCCAGTCAGTATGTACGGGCCTATAGCAGATGACCCGGAGTGTTTCTTGCGAATGTATGTAAAACTGAGGGAATGGCCGGAAGCGAATATTTTGTGGGGAGGCGATCTAAACACATACTTGAACCCTGATTTGGATAAGTCTCATCAACTTAATGCACCGAACCCTCAGAGTTGCCCAGTGTGTATGGAGTGCTATATTGGAATTTGGATTAAGTGACGTGTGGATGGTGCGCAATGCACTAGTGAAAGAGTATACACATGCAACACCATTACACAACAGTTGGTCGCGGTTAGACTACTGGCTGCTAGGTGGAGATGCGCTTGACTGGGTACTGGAGATTACGAATCTACTGCGCGCCTTGTCAGATCACAATCCGGTTCAATTAGACATTAGAATTCCGACGGCCATACGTCGCTCCTTCACGTGGCGTCTGTGGTCGGAAGTGCTGCTTGATCCGGTGTATGAGGCTGCAGTGTGGGACACTATGGAGCAATACTTCCAACTTAATAAGGGATCTGTGGATAGTGCCTCCACTCTGTGGGAGGCTTTTAAAGTAAAAATTCGGGGAGTGTGCATTGGTACCGAAGCTGGCATATTGAAAGACATCAGAGAGCAGCTTTCCAAAGTTGAGGCTGAGCTTCAGACACTAGAACGAAACTACACAACGGCCTCTTCAGCCGCCACTGTGGCCCGGATACACAAGCTGGTCTTGGAATATGATACCCTAGCTGAATTGGAAATACGTTACATTTCGCGTAGGCACACGGTATCGCAGGTATGGAGAGGGGGGGAGGCCGGGCCGTACGTTGGCAAACATGATTACGGCCCGTATGGAGCAACCCCATATCGACATGATCACAGACTCCCACGGGGAGGAACATTATCCCCCGGTTGCTATTACCGAACATTTCCGTGACTTCTACAAATATTTATACACGTCTAGGGGTGAGGCGACAGTGGCTAAATGGACAGCTACTTGGAGGATGCGGCGTGTGCCTGGTTGTCGGATGCCCACAGGGAATATCCGAGTTTGCCGATTGATGTGGAAGATATCAAAGCTACTATTATGGCTCTACCCAATGGGAAGGCGCCGGGGCCGGATGGCCTTATGGTTGAATTTTATAAGACATGCGCGGATCTGATTACTCTGTATCTGTTGGAAGTGTATGCGGAGGCGCATGAATCGGGAACACTACCGCCGTCGCTGAATAGAACGTTTCTCGAGAAAGACAAGCCGCAGCTAAATGTGATTCTTATAAACCCCTCTCACTGATCAATATAGACGCCAAGATACTGGCCAAAATTCTGGCCATTAGGCTACAACTCCTGATGCCTTGCCTGGTTTTACCGGACCAGTTGGGTTTTATACCTGACCGATCAACGTCGCACAATCTACGGACTATTTTCTCCATGTTTCATATATTGGAGCCACGCATGTGTGCCGCGGCGGTCCTGCTGGACGCAGCCAAGGCTTTTGATTCAGTGGAGTGGAAATATGTGTTTTTTATTCTTCAGCGTATGGGGTTTCCGCCTAGATTTATACAATGGATCAGGGTGCTGTATGCGGATCTGTCCGCTAGGGTGCGTGTTGGCGGTTTGACATCAGACCCATTTGATATTAAGTGGGGCACACGTCAAGGATGCCCTCTATCTCCGCTACTCTTTGTGATTGTACTGGAACCGCTGGCATGCGTTAATAGGCAGTGACATAGGGAAACTTCGCTAAACTTTAATTATCGCCCAGTTGCCATTTTGCGTTATGCGGAAGACATGGTGCTCTTGGAGCGTGAGCCCTCGCGGTATCTGGCTCAGCTTTTGCAAGAGTATGTAAGATTCGGCCGCCTGTCGGGACTAGGTGTAAATTGGGAAAAATCCGTGGTTATACCTTTAACGGAATCCACGATTCAACCAGATATGGAGAAAGATTGGAAGTATATATGTGAATTAACGGCTACACTGGTCATGAATTGGAACTTGTGGATCATACATTTTAAATACATACACCAGGTGTATTACACGCCGGCACGCCTACATCGATTTGGGTTGCGTGAATCTAGCTGCTGTGTGCGTTGCGGCCAGGATGATGCTGACTTTCTGCACCTTGCTTGGGGTTGTCGAGGGGTGGCTGATATTTGGACGATTGTTGTGAGAGACATAAAGGACATGGCGGGTGTAGAACTACAGTGTACCCCGCTGGTCTGCCTGTTGTCTTGCATTCTGCAGGTAAAGGGAATGTGCGGTAGATTCGTATGCTTGGCGCTGCTCATGGCTAAGCGAAGAGTGGCTATTACGTGGGGCGGGAGACGCAGCCCAAAAGTAGAACACTGGATCAAGAACCTGGTCTACTGCAAAGGTAACATGGAGACTTATGCAGAAGAGTTGCCCACAGTTTCTAGACCAAAGGACATATGGGAGCCCCTGAGACAATTCCTTCAGAAGAGGGCGGCAGAAGCAGAGCAGGGTGACATAAGTTAGATCATGTGAGGTGATGTGGCGAGCGCCACGGGGTTGCGGTCTGGGTGACTGGAGGGAGGATGCTCTAACATTTCAATGCAACTTTGAAGATATCGCTCAGGTATGATGTGAGGATGGTTTTGTGGTAGTATTATAATTTTATGTTTTTTTGTATTTTTGTTGGATTTGTGGGGATGTTTTTGTTTATCATTATATACGCACAATGATGATATGATACATGATCACATTGTTGATGTGTAGGTCTTATAAAAAAAAAAATGTAATAATAAAAAAATATATATATATATATATATATATATATATATATATATATATATATCTCAGAGGCTAAATAAAGAAGAAATTGCTGCACGATATTGATGGTCTGCACTCATTCTTACCCGACGGAAAAGGCTGGAATGGCGAGGTGAATGGAGATATATATATATATTACCTACTGGCGGTCGCCAGTAGGTATATATAGTTAGGATTTTTTCTCTATGGGTTTTTTGAAAATTCTATGTCTAATAACTTTGGCGTTTGTGGACGGAATTGGCTGAAATTTTCAGGAAAATGGCACATTTTGTTTCTGAGCAGCCCCTGAAAATTGGGGGGGGGGGGGTTCGTCCAGGGGGGGTCGAGAAAAAAGGGGGGTTCCCAAAACGTGTTTTTAACATTGAGTTTTCCATAGGGCGGTTGGCCTCACTTTTAGCCCGAACGGCTGAATGGATTTGCACGAAACTTGGCAAAATTGTAGGGACTGGTAGCCCGATGTGCCTTTTGTAGGTCTCAATATATGTGCTACAGTGGATTTTGAGAAATTAACGTTTAAAAAAAGATATATATCTGTAACAGCGGACCGGGCAGCGCTCCAGGACGCGTACTTTTCGCGCAACGGAGCTTTGTGAAGCGAAGCCGATTGGTTCTCCGGCGTCTGTCAACATTCCAAACAGTCCGTAGCGGCCGCCATCTTGTCTCTCGGTAGGATCGAGAGACAAGAGGAGGCCAAAGCGAAGGGGCAAATGACCATAAGGGGGAATAGTAGATCCTCGCTGACCCCCTAGGTTTGATGTGGAGGTTTTAAAAGGGCCCCGCGGGGCAAAAAAAAAAAATAATAATAATAATCGAACGGCTGAATGGATTTGCACGAAACTTGGCAAAATTGTAGGGACTGGTAGCCCGATGTGCCTTTGCTAGGTCTCAATATATGTGCTTCAGTGGATTTTGAGAAATTAACGTTCAAAAAAAGATATATATCTGTAACAGCGCACCGCTTCGCGTACTTTTCGCGTTACGGAGCTTTGCGAAGCGAAGCTGATTGGCTCTCCGGTGTCTGTAAACATTCCAAACAGTCCGTAGCGGCCGCCATCTTGTCTCTCGGTAGGATCGAGAGACAAGAGGAGGCCAAAGCGAAGGGGCAAATGACCATAAGGGGGCATAGTAGATCCTCGCTGACCCCCTAGGTTTGATGTGGAGGTTTTAAAAGGGCCCCGCGGGGCAAAAAAAAAAAATTATAATAATAATCGAACGGCTGAATGGATTTGCACGAAACTTGGTAAAATATTAGGGACTGGTAGCCCGATGTGCCTTTGCTAGGTCTCAATATATGTGCTTCAGTGCATTTTGAGAAATTAACGTTCAAAAACAAGATATATATCTGTAACAGCGCTCCGCTTCGCGGAGATAAAATTATATCTGTATTACCTAGCTGTTGCTAACACCAGTTAGCGACGGCTAGTAGGAGATAGCGACCATCTTGGGCCCCACTTTGCATGTGAGTGATATTTATCACTAATGACATGCAAAGTGGGCATGCCAAGATGTTAGCGACTGGAAACAGTCGCTAACATCGCTATCTCCTATTATCAACTTTTGGAAATATTCGAGATAAGCGCGAATATCTCCAAAAAGTAACAGCTGCCCTGAGCAGTTCTTAGCCATGTTATCCAATGGGAGGTGGATAACATGGCTAAGAGCATTAGCTCGGTAATGCATGAATATCGCTGAGTTTTCAGCGATATTAATGCATTGCGGTCGTTTTTTATCGTATTTGCGATAAACCTTGATAATAGCAAGGTTTATCTGCGATAATTTCTGACGGTAAAAAAATCTTTGCAATGCATCGTTAGGGATAAATATCGCTTAACTTTGGTAATATGCCCCAACGTCTGTTAACGTTCGATTCGAAGGAAATCAGGAAGTGTTGAAAACATTGTCTGCGCCATCTTGTCTTTTTTCAAATGCCACACTTTTGTCGTGCACGGCAGCCATTTTAGATGCCTTGACCAGACCCACTCTGTGCACGCTGTCGATCCTTAGCATGGCTCCCCACCCTCGCAAGCATCTCACCCAGGCAGTGGTCACCCCCGCTCTCTGTCTTATGCATGGGTAATAAACCTCCCCCCATCTGCGCTGCTCTTCCCTGAGAATCACACCCTGTGCCCGCCCGACACCTCCCTTTCGCCCTATTCACTACCGCACCCTCTGACACTCCTTTTCCTCTGTGTCCGATTGTCCAGGCCGGTCCTAGGCTATCAGCTAGCCCTGCAGATGTAGTTTATGGCCACAGCTGTAAAGAATCACCCCTCTTCAAAGGAGTTATAGTAGATCAAGGCCCACACTCGATGAGATCCGTCACAGCAGACGCGTTCCTATTATCTGAAAACCATCCTGTATTGTGATTGGGGAGGGGACCGAGCCTGAAGCGGAAGATTCCAGGGATGACTCTTTGTACATCAAAGTTTTTACAATTATGTGTCACATTAAAAATATATAGCACTCCGACAAAGTAGTAAGATTATAAAACTTTAATAATTTATAAATATATACAAGAAAACAAAAATAGTAATAACATATAAAAATTTTTAGGGAAAAACAACGAAGTAGCGGTCGGCTGTGCGAATAGTCCCAACGCAGCACAACGTCCAGATTTCCGGCGTGGGGCGTCGCGGGGGGTGGGTCATCAGTAGCAAACTGTTGTGCGAATAGTTCCAAGGCAGCAGAACGCGCCGAAATCTAGATGACACGAAAGTGATGTCTAGTAAGTTGCCACCCAGCAAATAACGGCGTGGGGCGTCACGGGGGGTGGTCATCAGTAGCAAACTGTTGTGCGAATAGTTCCAAGGCAGCAGAACGATGGCACCAAGGTGATGTCCAGTAAGTTGCCGCACTGGTTTTGGTATCCTACAATGCTGCTCCGAATAACGGCGTGGGGCGCCCCGGGGGAGGCGGCGTGAACGGGCCTCTCCAGGTGGAGTGTCATCTGTTGTAGTGGGGCGCCCCTTTACCGTTTCAGTTGCCATTCCGTCCGTTTTTGGTCCACTGTGTCAAAAGCCGCAATTCAGCTGAGTTGCGCCCACTCTTGCGGTGCAGCGATAGGCGGCTGTCACAGGACTCTCAAAATGGCGGCAGGCTCTTTCCTTTTTGGGCCTGGTCCACTGAAATGGCCCTGGGACACCTTGGAAATCGGACGCTTGTCTGCTAGGTCTTGGACCCCATTCTCGAAAGCGTCCCCTCCGCCTTGAGAATTCATCAAAAGTTTTGGGGGCCCCGACTCCTGCAAGCTTCTGGTGGGGAGCGGCTGCCATGATTGCTCGCGGAATGACCACGACGGAGCTACGAGATGGTGGTGCTCTCATGCTGACGCCAGTTTAGTCTGAAACATCCAGAAACAAGGTGGGGCTTTCATCGTTTGGGAAAAAAAAAAAGTTTTCATCCAATGAAAAGTGTTGTTTTTAGGTCATATGATCAAGCCTTCCATCATTAGGAAACCAAAAGTAAAATGAACCAATGAAAAGTTTTATAAACAAGTCACATGACCTGTTATGCGGCATAGGGTATAAAATGCGGAGAAAATACGTTGGCACGTGAGGCGGCGTCAGTAGCGGACCGATGTGCGAATAGGCCGAAGGCAATACAACGCGCCAAGATCCGGATGGCACCGAGGTGGTGTCCAGCAAGTTGCAGCACTGGTGTGGCCATCCTACAATGCTGAAAGTCGGCGTGGGGCGCCCCGTTGGCCTGTGAGTTTGCGTCAGTAGCGGACCGATGTGCGAATAGGCCGAAGGCAGCACAACGCGCCAAGATCCGGATGGCACCGAGGTGGTGTCTAGTAAGTTGCCGCACTGGTGTGGCCATCCAACAATGCTGAAAGTCGGCGTGGGGCGCCCCGTTGGCCTGTGAGTTTGCGTCAGTAGCGGACCGATGTGCGAATAGGCCGAAGGCAGCACAACGCGCCAAGATCCGGATGGCACCGAGGTGGTGTCTAGTAAGTTGCCGCACTGGTGTGGCCATCCTACAATGCTAAAAGTCGGCGTGGGGCGCCCTGTTGGCCTGTGAGATGGCGTCAGTAGCGGACCGATGTGTGAATGGGGCCGAAGGCAGTGCAACAATATTTTCGGAATAGAAGACACCACTAGGCGCTGAGATGCCAAGATCCGGATGGCACCGAGGTGGTGTGTAGCAAGTTGCCGCACTGGTGTGGCCATCCTACAATGCTGAAAGTCGGCGTGGGGCGCCCCGTTGGCCTGTGAGTTTGCGTCAGTAGCGGACCGATGTGCGAATGGGGCCAAAGGCAGCGCAACAATAGTTTCTGACTGACACCACAAGGCGCTGAGATGCCAAGATCCGGATGGCACCGAGGTGGTGTCATAGTTGAGAGTTCTGAGCAGCGGTTGTAACACTGTCTGAAGCTTATTTGCAGCTGCTGCAGCTTCACTACGCGTCAAGATCCGGATGGCACCGAGGTGGTGTCTAGTAAGGTGCACTGGTGTGGCCATCCTACAATGCTGAAAGTCGGCGTGGGGCGCCCCGTTGGCCTGTGAGTTTGCGTCAGTAGCGGACCGATGTGCGAATAGGCCGAAGGCAGCACAACGCGCCAAGATCCGGATGGCGCCGAGGTGGTGTCTAGTAAGTTGTCGCACTTCTGTGGCCATCCTACAATGTTGAAAGTCGGCGTGGGGCGCCCCGTTGGCCTGTGAGATGGCGTCAGTAGCGGACCGATGTGCGAATGGGGCCAAAGGCAGCGCAACAATATTTTCTGATTTGAAGACACCACAAGGCGCTGAGATGCCAAGATCCGGATGGCACCGAGGTGGTGTCTAGCAAGTTGTGGCACTGGTGTGGCCATCGTACAATGGTAAAAGTCGGCGTGGGGCGCCCTGTTGGCCTGTGAGATGGTGTCAGTAGCGGACTGATGTGCGAATGGGGCCAAAGGCAGCGCAACAATATTTTCTGACTGACACCACAAGGCGCTGAGATGCCAAGATCCGGATGGCACCGAGGTGATGTCTAAGTTGCGGACTGATGTGCGAATGGGGCCAAAGGCAGCGTAACAATATTTTTTGTATGGAAGATACCACTAGGCGTTGAGATGCCAAGATTCGGATGGCACCGAGGTGATGTCTAGCAAGTTGCTGTACTGGTGTGGTCATCCTACAATGCTGAAACTCGGCGTGGGTGGCCCCATTAGCCTGTGAGATGGCGTCAGTAGCGGACCGATGTGCAAATAGGCCGAAGGCAGCACAACGCGCCAAGATCCGGATGTCACCGTGGTGGTTTCATAGTTGAGAGGCACTTCATCTGCAGTGGGGCGCCGAGATCCGGATGGCACCGAGGTGATGTCTAGCAAGTTGCTGTACTGGTGTGGTCATTCTACAATGCTGAAAGTCGGCGTGGGGCGCCCCATTAGCCTGTGAGATGGCGTCAGTAGCGGACTGATGTGCGAATGGGGCCAAAGGCAGCGCAACAATATTTTCTGAAGAGAAGACACCAAAAGGTGCTGACATTCCAAGATCCGGATGGCACCGAGGTGGTGTCTAGCAAGCTATGCAGTTGAGTTGTGTGCGCACTTGCGGCGAATAGGTCGAAGGCAGCATAACAATGTTTTCTGAATAGAAGACACCACAAGGCGTTGAGATTCGGTTACCACCGAGGTGATGTCTAGCAAGTTGCCGCACTGGTGTGGCCATCCTACAATACTGCTCCGAATAACGGCGTGGGGTGCCCGAAGGGGGGGGGAGCCGGCGTGAATGGGCCTTCCTAGGTGGAGGCTCGTCTGCTGTAGTGGGGCGCCCCTTTACCGTTTCAGTTGCCATTCAGCTGAGTTTCGGCTGCTCTTGATGCTACAGCGACAGGCGGCTGCAAGAGGACTCTCAAAATGGCGGCCTGTTCTTTGGATTTGGGCCTGGTCCACTAAAATGGCCCTGGGACACCTTAGAACTCGGACGCTCGATTTTTTTTTCCTTTCCTGTACATGCAAAAAAAGGTAAATGCCCGGTACGTTACACGCTTCATCTGCCACGATGAACTCTCCAGAGGAACCGAAAAAAAATATAGTTGTGGTAACTATACCATGCATCGTCATATGGAGAGGTGGCACCAATTAATTATAGTGCTGCATAAAAGAGAGATTTGGAGGAGAACCCCTGACCTGCTAGTACATTCATCAAAGAAGTGGCACTGAGAGCTTCAAAGGCAAGGGAAACGGTCCCAAATATTTAGAAGAACTTTGGAAAGATTAAAATGACATGTTTAGATTGTGGCAAATTAATTTCATGTGGACAGATGAGTGTTACTCTAATAAATACAGCATATGAACATCATCATAGTCGATGGTTGGTAGAGACATTTTGACTATATCCTGGACCTGCCCGTCCTCGCCCAAAATGGCGCCGGAATAAATGGGACTCGTAACTCCTTGTTGTGTACTGGTTGCAGAACCTTGAAATCACGAGATACGTATGCAGTTTTGAAGCACATGGCGGGCGGGGACGAGAATTGATTGAATATTTCGACATCCCTATTGATATTAAGTTCTGATGTGTTATTGATTACTGTACTGTTGAAAGTTCGAATTAACGTCACCCATGGTACTTGCCCGCAAATGTATATCTAGATAATTTTATTGTAACTGGCCCTGTCGTATTTTAATTATAAAATGTACGTCCACCGATTCCGTAACTGTTAGACACCTTAGTTCTTGCAACCTAATGGCCCGCCCGTTACGTTCCTCTACAGTGTAAATGTCTATTCATCATATACGATTACAGTTTGCTCTGTGGCAGGCCCACGTGGTTATAGGCTCGTATTTGTATAATGAAATTTTCACAATAAAGGTTTTTAAAAGAAAACATGGTAGTAGTATATACATTGGTAAAGTTTTTAATAATAGTGACTGTTTTAGAATCATTAAAAGGCAAGTGAAATAAAGCAGACCAATTACATGAAGGGTAAAAGGTATAATACGAAGGAACGCAGTAAAGATAAATGGTCAAGGGCTGTTGTGTTTTCTATTCCTGCAACATAAAGTGATCGATAAGAATCTCATATTCAGGCGTATCGGCGACTAAGACAGCAGGTCGACCCTCTTTTGCTCAACGGCTCCGTCATGGGACGAAGAAACGCTCTTTTTCTCGAAAAAAGAATATATTTTACTTGCAGGACAGTTGTAAAATTTCCGGGAAAGTACATTAGCCTGGAACATTATAACATATATTTAAGAAAAAATAATGTTCGGAAGTAATGAAAAGCGTAATTTTTAGGTCATATGACCAAGCCTTTCATCATTACAATAAGAAAAGTAAAATGAACCAATGAAAAGTTTTATTAACAAGTCACATGACTTGTTATGCTTACGTTACGCGCTGCGCGCCCCGGATGACTTCCGGATGCGCTAACGCGGCGCGTCATATGACGCATTACGCGACAACGCAGGTACAGAATATAGTCAAAATGTCTCCACCAACCAGCGGTCGGAACACAACCCCTTTCAGCAGGCTAAATAGTTCTGTTAAATGACAACAGAAGGGACAGGCAACAAGAACCATCAGTCAAAGAGGGGAGGGCTAGTTCTTCTCTACCGGGTTACATTGGGGCGCTACCGGAACTGATCGAATTGGTAGTCTACAGTGTTTCTGGATGTTTCAGACTGAAGCTGGGGTTAGCATGAGAGCAGCACCATTTCGTAGCTCCGTCGTGGCCATTCCGCAACCAATCATGGCAGCCGCTCTTTATCGTTATTTTGGGCGGGGTGGGTGGCGGAGCCGAGCTGTTTTGCAGCCATCATTGTGTGGAGTTCAGTTCATCTCACTAGTTTTGTATTTGTCATGAGGGGTTGTTCCTAATGTTTCTATTTTAGCGAGGTCAAAAAGAGATCCCATTAGTGGCCTACTGATTTTGCTCGATTCCTTTTCTTTTTTTTTACACGATTTTTCGTTATCTGCAAAGACTAAACAGAGTATTGCGACTCTGTGTTTGTTTGTAAATAGAGAATGAACCAAAGAGAACTAATTCTAAAACAGTAAATACTTGGATAACAATCAATCAAATGGAGAGAGAAGCAGGCACGACGGATTACAACGGGGGCAAAGGCCTGCGTTAACTACCTTTCACTATCTGCAAAGAGAGAGTACTCCTAATAGAAATGAGGGGGGGGGGGCACCATTCAAAGCAGATCAGTGTGCATAAACACGAAAATGTTTTCACTTACCACGTACTTGACATTCGACAGCTTATGATATTTGCTATTAAAAAACCAATGAAATTCACTGAAAAAACCATAGGTTATAGACCATATATAGTTAGGAATTAGCATTTACAAAACCTTGAAAATTCACTGAAAAAACCATAGGTTATAGACCATATATAGTTAGGAATTAGCATTTAAAAAACCTTATTTTACTCACACAAAACCATTGAAATTCCATATATAGTTAGTTGCACTAACTATATATCGCGCACCCGCAATCCACTGCTGATCATGTCACATATTACATCATTCATGACATGGTCAGTGACATCACTGATGACATCACTGATGACATCTCAAATGACATCACTGATGACATCACTGATGACATCTCAAATGACATCACTGATGACATCACTGATGACATCTCAAATGACATCACTGATGACATCTCATTTGACATTACTGATCACATCACTGATGACATCATTCATGTGATAATACGATGAACCTCTTCAGACTCTAATATAACCTTAGATACACTCAGTGTAAACAGACACTCATAGACTGTCACTCATCCATGGAGTTACTCAGACACTTAGTCAGTCATGCAAAGAATCAATCACACCTCCATTTCCTCAACTATACAGTTATACACACCTTACTTATTCAAACATATACTAAAACATATTTACTCACTTCTACAATCCTGGATACAAGTTCACAATGATCCATACAGCCACTCACACATTCACTGGCTCTTATGCACAGTTATTTATATATGTCAACTCTGACATGTAATGTGTTTTACATATGTACTTACTTTGACATGTAGCACTGAGATATCCATTCACTCACCAATACACTCATGCACACAGTCAACCGCCCATACAGCTGTTTCCACATGCACTTTTGAACCCATACATCTAGTCAATCAACTGCTCACACATCTATGCAGAGAGTCATACACCTCCCAGCCACCCAGACACACACTCAGTCTCCCATACAAATGCTTGGGCAACCAATCAATAACCCATACAGTTAATCATATAGCTAATGATCAACACATGCAGCAGTTTACAGAACAACAGACATAATGATGCACAAATTAAGACAGTTTAGTCACTAACCCATGCACTCAGTGAGACACATTTAATCAGTCACTCATACAGTCAGCCATATGCCCCTACTAAATCCTTCATCAAGACACTTATACATCCACTCATTCTTCAATATGTAAGACATATTTTAACTTTACAGAATTATACAGTCACTGGATGTAGTCATCAGTGATGTCATTTGAGATGTCATCAGTGATGTCATTTGAGATGTCATCAGTGATGTCATCAGTGATGTCACTGACCATGTCATGAATGATGTAATATGTGACATGATCAGCAGTGGATTGCGGGTGCGCGATATATAGTTAGTGCAACTAACTATATATGGAATTTCAATGGTTTTGTGTGAGTAAAATAAGGTTTTTTAAATGCTAATTCCTAACTATATATGGTCTATAACCTATGGTTTTTTCAGTGAATATATATATATATATATATATATATACACATACACACACACACACGACTGTGTGATGGGGTAAGCTTATTTTTTGACTGACTGATTTATTTTTACGGCTTAAGCATGCTATGCGTAAGAAAAGGAAAACTCCTTCAAATATTTGCAAAAAACATCTCCGTTCACCCACATAGTTCTAAAATGTCGTTGCCTAGACACATTTATATAATGGCACTGTGTAGAATAGCAATTTATTAAAACGAGCTTTATGATTAATTTATAATAAAATACCTTAAAAAAGAAAGGGTTTGCATCTGAGTGGGCTCCCATGATATTCAGCCCAGTGGAGGTGAACTTCAATATGCTAAATGATACAGCAGATGAAAGTGTAAAACAAAATGTTAACAAGCAGGCTGGAGCTGGTGATGTTTGAAGAGATGACATACTTGGGTTTTACAGTGGGGAAAAAAAGATGCTCAGATCTTCTTCACTGGTCCAGAAAAGTCAATAGGAAAACTGAGAAAAGAGTCTGACCTGGGGAAAAAAGACGCTTCAGCACATGTCCGCCCCGTCTGTGGTGTTACTGTTTGCTATGGCAGACCATTCCCGTTAAATCCTTGGGGGGGATTTATAGATATCAGCTCACATCCTAAAAGCCAGTTCCGTTTAAGCTGCATCTTCACTGGTCTCACTTCCTAGAGGCAATGGCTTGCGGTACTTGCACTGGATCCACACCCGGTACATTGTTAGCTGCTTCCCACGATTCACCTGAAGGCGACGGTCAACCACATTCTGCACCTTCTCCAAGCCGGCACCTGTCAAGAGCTTGTCCAGCTCATCTAAGAAAGCAAAAGAAGGAACACTATTGGTTAATTAGTCACATCTCTTTTAATGTAACATGATTAGCTCAGCCTTCTGGCTAACAGAAATAGGACCCGATGGGTGACAAAATGAATTTTACAAAGCAATACTTTGTTCTACAGACATTAAGAGACAATGGGGAAACAGCCCTGCATAACATGACAGTTGTTATGCTGACCTCACTGTGCATTAATAAGTGACACTCACAGTGATTATCTGGAGTTGGAGCACAGAGGAAGACAATACATAAGCCAGGTAAGGCTGCAATTTAGGTGGACAAATGGCACAAAAGACCTGCAAAATTTATGAAACCTTAGTTTTAGGAAGGAAAAACTTACTATTTGTAGAAGTTAAGCAGTAACTTGTAGTCTGGATTAAGCCCTCTCAAATAGGCAATACACATGCGGAGCAGGGGCAACCTTGAATTTCTGTGGGGCTATGTCATAATATGACATCATACGACTGGAGAAGGTGGAAGTGTGGGCTACATGCTTAACACAAAAGATGCAGTCTCTAAGAACAATGATAAAGGGTGGGCAAATGAATATATCTAAGAAAACCATGTTGCCAAAATGTCCCTCTACATCTTGTGAGGTTGTCAGCTTCCACACAAAAATTGAGCAAATATGATTCAGACAGGGCCATAAGTGGAAACGGTGCAAACAGATCAAATCACTCTCCCATTTTTACCATAATGGACTAAAGACAGGTTTCATTCGTTTGTTGGAGATGAAGGGTTGTTAATTTCCTGCACACCAGCTTAAAAGGCTCTACGGGAAACATAGCTCACGTAAAATCAGATCTGTGGGATAGGCCGGCTCATAAATGTCACCAGCTTCTCCTCTATTTCGCTAATGAAATCATGCATAAATGTGTGGGGAAAGCTATCTGAGTTCCAGAGGTCTTACTAAGTGAGAACTGGTGTCCAATATATTCCAATCACAATAAAAGAGAACACTTCCTTTGCCCCACAGTAGATGGGCACTACTTACCTTGCGTGAAGAAATACACCCTGGTTCCATCCCCTCTCACATAGAAATTGTCAGATAAACAGCGACCTGCAGAAAAGGAGACATGATGCACCTTTACTTTTATTTTGAATATCTGCACAATTTACTAAACACACCAGAATTAATAGCACAACAAATATTTAATAGAAATACACAAATTGCACCTTATTAGACAACAAATCCTCTGTTGGGGAGGACCTTACAGAGAGAAAACATTTCACAGGAGACAATCAGAAACACATAACTGCAGACATAGACTGCTGGTGAAATCCCAGCAAAACAGGATATTATGGTCTGAACAAGCTGGTATGCAGGCCTCCTCAGAAGAGAAATTATGACAATTCTCAAAGCACCTAAGCCTGGTCACCAAAGCCCAAGTGGGAACATGAGCTATGCCTCTAGACGTTCCTATTGCTTCTGGCTAATTTTCGAGTTCACATTCATGACTATGGAGTCTGCAGGTGTTAGAGCAGAAACCAAATGTGAAGTTGAGCTAGCACAGACATCAGTAGAGAGTGTCACAGAGTTCTACGTGGTGAAAGAGCCGTGCAGGCTTAAATTCCAAAATGATGCAAGACAGGTGAAAATTCACTAGAAAATAGACTGCATGATCAGCAAGGTCTTAGTAAAGGAAAATCTGTGTTTGTAAGTCTAAAGAAATATATGCAAGAGACACAAAAATGATGGACGGAATGCGGAACAAATCAAACATTCACCCCAAGTCAAGAGATCTGGGTTAAATCCATTGTTCTTTTGCTCACCATGCCACCCCAGTTCTCCAAATTTCACGGGCAGTTTTGTAAAAATCGCTACCTTTTTACAAAACTGCTGATTTCACGATTTTTTTGCATATCGCGAAATCTTGGAGGGTCTGCTTAGCCAGGGATTTGAGTTTGAAAGCATGAGAGAGAAATGTGTGGAATGTATAGCGCTGTAGCAGTGGTGCGCAAATGCGCATTTGGTTGTACATTGAGAAATGGAGTTTTACCTGTATGCTTTAATGTGTCTTAAATTCTGACACTTTGCGCGTGCGCGCACCCCCCACCCCCGGTTACACGTGGTTATTCACGTTCAAGATTGTTTTCTGTACTTTCAGAGAGGTTTTCTAATTTTGCAAGCTTCACTAAGAGAAGGGGCTGGGACGTGTGGGAGCGCAGGACAATACTTGAGCTATCCTTTGCCTTGGAATGCTTGCATGGAGCTGGGACAGCACCTGAAAGTTTCCTTGCTGTAGAGGATGTCTTCTCATGCAATGAGAACATTATAAAACTGGGGTTTCTTGGCTTGGAAGCCGGATTTCTCCTGAGAAACAGACACGTTTACTCAGAGCTGTATTTCCCGGCTTGAGGAGTCTCTTGACCCCAGGACTGTGATTGGGAATCCCCCAGTCTTGTGTGGGTTAAGATGAAGATATTGTAGCCAGTGATTAATTTCCTCGAATCATTTGTATTGAGATATATGCAGAGATATAGTTATTTCTATATGTGTTTTTGTCTGTGTGCTGAATGACCAGCCTGTGAAGTATTTTTATTATTCATTGGTTCTTGTTCATTGGCATCATCTGATGTATTCTGTATATATTTTAAATGCTTCCATTCTGTGTATACATGCTCTTTATATTTGAGTCTTTCATTTGATAGTATTATTTCTTGTATTTGATTACTTGCATTTGACAATGCTTGATTTTACCGCCCATTATTATTATATTTGCTCTCTTGCATTTGATTTATGAGTATTTCTTTATTATAATCTGCTTATGTTTTGCATCATTATTAATATTTGACTTGTAAGTGCTTATTATTTACATGAGTTTTACCATAAATATCAGCTATTGTTTTATCCCATGCAATATTTGGTTATTTTGTGAGTGTTTCATTATTGATTGCTCACATACACATATTTACATGTGCCAATGTAGGGAAAGCCTGTTAAAGAATGTTGCAGTAATAAAACCCCACTCTTTATTCTGAAAACTGTCTCTTGATGTGCCTCATTTGGCGAGTGCTGCGACAGATTCCTTTCCAGGTGTTTTCTTGCCTTACCAAATGCCTCTTCTAGGGAGTGCTGATTTTTTTTTATTTGAGAGTGTAAAGCAAGACAATTTTAAGCCCTGCTTGACGGAGCATTTGTGCCCAATTACAGCTGCTGACCCAGTGTCATGACCGTGTGCACAGAATAACCTGACCACATTCAGCAGGTTCGGTGACCTCTCCACCCCTTGAAGCATGTAGCTCCTCATGTCTGAGCAGAGATGGGATTCTGAATTGTGCTAACCCCAAATGTATTTCCTCGCATAAACAAAGCAGGCCGCAAAACATTTGAGAGTTTAGAGGTGACTAGGAGCTAACAAACCATGGGAGCACCTAACCTCTCAGAAAGTACCAAACATCATACCATCTTCACTGTAGAAACAACATAATACATTTTTCAAGATAGCAGAAAACATTTTAGGTTGGAATCAATATGCTCAATACCAACAAGAAATATACTTGGAGGCTGGTTAAGTAATCATCTCATGACCTGCTCAAAAGTGATCTAAAGCAGCTGCCAGAACCTGGCTCCTTTGCAACTTTCAGTGATTTATTAGATGAGTTTAGAGTAGATACATACTGATGGAAGCAAAAGTGAAAACGCTACATTTATGTTTAAAAATGATTTTCCAGCACCTGTTTCTTAGGTGGCACTGCAACCGCTTCACTTTGAAACACACACTTTGTGCTAGCAACCAAGGGGAAAATAGTTTAAAAAACTGCATATGAATATTTCATCTATTATATCACTCTGTCCAACTTTCTGTTCTATTTTAAAATATCCACATGCACTTACATTTGATTGACCTTCCTGTGGTAAAAAAGTTGCTGCGGTCTTGTTTACAGAGTGAAAAAAACAATCAAGTCACAAAGTTTTCATGGTAACATGACATGTCTGCTATAGACAGGTCGCTGCACTGGAATGAATAATGAAAATGGTTCAGTGAAAGAAGGAAAGAAGATGACACGGAGAGGGGAAGAAAAAAAACTTCTGAAAATACCATCTCGGATTTGCATTGTGGCTGCTGAGAAAGTAACCTACCTTTCTTAAATCGCAACTGAGCCATGTCGTAGCGCCCATAGTCCCGCAAAAGGATTTGCCCCCCAGGTTTCAGCAGTCGGCCAAGTCTGCGAAGAACACCTAACATCCTGAGAAAAGAGAAGTCAGTGAAATGAGTATCTGCAGAACCCCTGAACAAGAAGCTACGAAATTAGGTTTTACTCACAAGCAGAAAGGTAATGTGGGCTTGGGAGAGGAAGACACTGGATATAGGAACACACTGAGAATGGTGAAATGACTTTAAGAGCAGGTGGCTGGGAGACATTCGAAAAAGGTGGCATTAACACAGAGACAACAAAATATAATAAATAAGCACCAGGAACAACTGTATGGTGTTACTAGGTGGTGTACTGCTAATGTGGGCACTGAGAATGTGGGTACACTGCTGCAGTGTTTCCCTGTATCTAAGGTACAGCTAACTATGCATTTTTGGTCACTCATCAAGCATGTTTGACTGACGAGAAGTTATCTAGCGCTTCTGTCTGATTTTAGTAGCCAATAAGTCACTCATGTAATTTGAATTAAATGGGACTATGCTCTGTAATATAAAGACATATTATGTAGGTTAAAAACCATGAAACAAATGCTTTGGTGAAGTCCTTTTTTCGTCAAGATACATTTCGGGTGAGTTGTCATCCCCCTTAAGAATTAAATCGCACTATTTCATATAAAAAAATAAATAGAAATAATTGAAGCCCAATTAAACACCGATACTTGTTATGAATACAGTTCTAGAGATTGTGTAGCTTTGTTCTGTACATATTAAATATATACACCAGCCATTCTTTTATATCCACCAGAAGGCTGCACCTGCCATTGAAAGAGTCACTATTGTCTTCTATTACGTTAAAAACCTTTAGGATATACTGTTCTGGGAATATCTGGGGTTGTGCATTGAAAATATACCACTGTTGCACAGTGTATGCGGTATTTGGTGTTGATACGTGACAGAAGTACATTACTTACTGCATAGAGAGGTAGATTTATACATGATGAGACAGGGGGTTATTAACACTAGGACAGGATTATACCAACAGGTCTACATGGAGACACCAATACTGGTCGAGGGAGGCAATCACTGATGTTAAGGCAAGGAGATGTCATCTATCTATTTTGACTCCAGGAAAACACACAAAACAATGTAGATTTGTGCTGCCCTATCAACTCACTACACGGTGAGGCCAGATTTCTGCAGAGGTATACTACCAAGGAACGTAACGCAGACCATGGGAGAAAAGGAAGCAGAAAGACATCAGCATTGTAGTCTATCAACCGTCTTGGGCTTGCAACCCTTTCTCCCTTTCAAACTGAAACAGTCCGCATAGAAAACCCACTGCTTTTTCAAGCCACTGAAATGCAGAAATCACCTCCAAACAGGCCAGTTCAACTGCACCATTTCCAAGGTTGTAAGGAGAGTGTATGAGAGCTGAATATGACATTGGTAGGATAGGCTAACACAAGGGCAGAAATAGAACCATTAAAGAAAGGTAGACACATAGGGCTTGATTTAGAGTGCAGTTCTCTGTCAGGGTGACAGAGTATTTTACTCTGTCGCACGATGGAGTGACGGTACTCAAATTCAGAGATGTACAGTGACCCCGTGGACATCTCTTACATTTGCAGGAATCACAGTCAACATAATTGAGTCATTCGGCACACTTTCAATTTCATTATTTATTTACAAACAAAGCAGTATTTTCTTTTTGATAGTATAAAAGACAATGACCTCCTTCACCATGGGAGTTTTCTTCCATGGAGCGGGAGTCATTGAAATGTTTTTACTTTCACTTATGGGCAAAGTAAAAACTTGCCATTTGCTTGTCCACTCTATCAAGGCTGGACGGAGATATGGCCAAACCTTACTCTATCGGGCCATTGGAGGTGTATGTCAGTGGTGGAGACGGAGTAGTCTCCCCCCACAGACATACTGAAGATCCGCCTGACTCTTAAATGAGGCAGGCAGACCTTTAGAACGGCGGAAAGGGTACTCCATCTCTGTTTCAACAGAGTACCCTTTCCGCAACACTCCATAATACGGGAACAGGATTAGTACAATGTATATGGGATCATGTTATGTAGACATTATCATGATGACTTGGCCACTTAAATCTTTCAAGGGGCAGGAGACATATAGCAGACAATTCAAGTAGTTCCCTGGTTGCAGGTGCAAGCAAGACCCCACTTGCTAAAGCTCTGCCTGAGGTATAATTAGGCTTTCCTATTTTCATTTTCTTTTCTTGGGAAATTCTGGTGGTGTTTTTTCAGTGTTTTCCAGTGATTTCAATACCTCAAAAGAACAGTGCTTTTCAGTGGTTACTCATTTTCGCGCCATAAAATATAACTGAAATAGTGTTTTACCGGTGTTTATGGAACACTTTGCTTTTATTGCTTTTTCCATTTTTCTTCAGAAATTGTATACTGCTCTACATTTCAGAAGCTTAATACAGTCATGAAATACTTTCCATTGTCCTTTGAGTCCGCTGCTCAGATTTAACAAGCATTTGCAATGCAATAGGTCTCGCATTTATGCAAGTTTAAGCTATTCGTGTTGTAAATGACAAAGCCTTTTATTTATGTTTTAAAAACGAAAACAAAAATACAAGGCATTAATAGTTGCAATGTCAATAGCTCAAACTCACATAAATGCAAGACCTATTGCATTACAAATGCTTGTTTTAAATAGAAGCGTTAATTGGTCGCTCAGCAAGTCGGAAGTTACAGTCTGTGTTCCAGAGTCGCTACCCCTCTCCTGCTCAGAGAGTGTTTCATTGCATTGTATCATCGAGGGGGTAAAGGGATGAGAAGGAAAAAGAGAAGGAAGAAGAGAAAAAAACTGAAGGAGGAGAGACAGAGAAGGAGGGAGACAATAGGAGAGGGGAGAGAGAGGGGAGGAGGTAAACAAAAGGAGGAGAGAGGGAAATAAATAAAAAAGAAGGGGTATCAGTGAGATTGGAGGAGAGAGAGAGATGGGCAAAAGCAGAAATGGAAGGGGAAATGCAAATGTGAGGCACTTGACTTGGCTATTGCAGCAAGTAAATATAGCCAGACATGCGCTAGACAACTCAGTTGAATTAGAGAGAAGATCTCAATTAAGAAATGGAACACTGATGTGCTCTGCTGTGAATTACTGCACTGTTCCCTGGAAGCTGCCGAGCTCCCTGCACCTTCTGAGTACAGTGATAAGTAGTGTCAGTGGGCCCCCAAATGTGAGTCAAGACGTGCTCAATCTTTGCTGAGGGTCCCAGTCTTCATGTGCCCCACAGGTCCCACTCGTCATGCTAAACTAGTACACGCATGCTAGGATAAACTAAATGCTTCTGGTGAGTAGTAATGGTTCAGGTGTGAAAAGTAATCCATATACTAATAATATAAAGAGAGAGACCAAACCGTTGAGGTGGGTAAGCTCCGGGACCACAGCGCCAACCGGAACACCGCATACAGCATTGGAAAGGTGAGGCAAAGCAGATGGACATAGGCTATACACCAGCGCAACATTTACTTTGGAAAAGGACAAAGCACGTTGTGGGACAAAGTAGTCCGTTGGAAGTAACACCAGCTCTGAGGTGGACGTGTGTGTTCAGCATTCTGGTGGGCGTGTGCGTTCAGCATTGTAAAGCGTGAGACGCCTGCAGCATTGTGAAGCGTGATAATAGCGTTCTATCACGTAGAAATGTGTGCCGTCTGAGTAAGCCGCCTGCAGCATTGGAAAGAGTGAGAATAGCGTTCAATCACGTAGAAATATGTGGCGTCTGAGTACGCTGTCGGATGACGTTAACGTGGTGTGTGGCGTCTCAGTGCACCACGCCGTGTGTTTGAAGTGAGTGAACGCATGAAGGCACCCGGGCTCATTATGCAGGCCAGGACAGCTGTGGCGCGTTTGAACAGTGTCTAATTGGGAGCGGGCACACACGCTCACCGTCTGCGCCAAGGACAGAGAACCTCAGAGCACACGCTCACCTTCTGTTCCAAGGACTGGGAACTTCAGAGTGGACACACACGCTGAACTTCGGCGCCTTAATCAGCGGATGCAGAGGCACATGAGCATCGCTGGGGCGCTATTTCACATTTAACGGAGAAATTTGGGACGCGCACAGCATCGCGGTGCCGCTTTTGGACACTGTGAGGCCAAGGGACTTGACAGCAGCCACACACGCTGAACGTTGGCGCCGTCATCAGCGGATGCAGAGGCACATATCGCTGGGGCGCTTTCGGGCAGTGGCTAGACAAACGGAGACACATGTTCTGCTGCAAGATACACCAGGCATTAGTGTGTCTGCACGGATCGACAACACAGGTAAAAAACGAGGTTTTGAAATAAAATATTCTTACCTATTCGAATTATTGCAGACATTCTTTTTCATACCCGGACAACGTCGGGACGGGCCGCTAATCCTTTATATGTTTGCTTTCTGCTCTACATTTAAAGAGGCAGTAGGCATTCTGAGTTTCAGACTCTTCTCCTTCGAGCCGGTGGAAATTGCCCTCACACTGAGCTCTTTAACAGATTCTGAGAGACGAATCCAAGGTCACCAGATCACAGAATGCCGATTCTTTTGAAAAGCATGCTGCATGCATTAAAATTAAAATAAAACTTTCATAGCCCTGTGGGGGTTGCAGGAGGCAGTAGCAGGATGACAGGTGAGCATTGTGCAGGCATCAGTTGGCACGCCTCGGCAGACACATACCCTCAGACTCAACCCGAGCCTCTGCTTCTCCAGTTATTATATTTTTTAGCAGAAGGCAAACGGCCAGGAGGCTTCCAGTGCAGCTGCTGGCAATTCTAGGCCTGCGACAGGCATACCAGGGACCTGAGTGCAGCCTGATCGGTTCTGCACCTGCGAAGCAGAACTGCAGGGGCGTGGAACACAGGAAGGGTTCTCGGGGAAGGGTTGGAAGGTACAGGTCTTCTCACTGAGCCTCCCCCTGGGCATGGGAAACCTTGTGATAGGGAAGTCCTACAGTCGTTTGTGGCAGCCAGGGTGAGACAGCTTCCCTGGCACACACACAGTACTTCACAGGTCTTTAAAAGACCATTTGCTTCTTAATGAGGCATTGTTGTTTCTCACCCCTTCTTAGAGCCCCTGCAGCTCCACTCTGCCTATTTCTGGAAGAATCAGCCATTCCCCCCAAACCCCCTCCCCGAAAAAAATTCTTAGCCCCCTCAAAGCCTGTCCCCGAACCCTGAAATTTAGCTCTAGTTGCGCTACTGTGTGTAAATACACAGTGGCACATTTTCAGTCGTGAAGGAGAGTAAAATTAAGCTTATTTACATAGTCAAGGTTTCCAACATCATTGCCATACCATCAACGCCTTTCTTTTTTCACTCCTACGTTTGTAATTGAAAGAGGCCCACTTCACCTTTCATCCCAATTAGGCAGACAAAAGCACAGTTTCAAACATGGTAAATATATGCTAAATAAATTAGCAACAGTGGAACATGCAGCCATGCCAGGACACTACAAAACTTCTGAGTTATAGTGAGTTTTGTACACGACCGGCACCCACTGACTGTGGCAGCTGCCGATCGCAAGCTTTCTCATGGAATTAATTAATCACACGCACACAGTCAGTGGCTGCATTGCAGCACCGCTCTCACACTTACTTCTTTAAATTGCAGTATCTCGAGCTCGAGCCACTGCAGGAATAACTGATTGCCGCGTGCCTCCTCAGAGAGTCCTGCACTGAGATGTTGCCGGAAAAAATAAAGCCCGTCTTCCACCTCGTGGGCTTTTGAGGTAGCTTGAAGAGCAACACATTTTATAAATGTACACAATTCGGGAAACTAACAAGTCCCTTTTTTTAAAAGCTATACCCACAGACTGAAGATGGTGTCTAATTAGAAGTAGCTTAGTTTTGCGGTGCGCTAATCCCGATTGGTGGTGCTTCCTACTGTCCCTTTGAATGTACAGCGGAGCATTTAACATCAGCCATTTACTCATCGCTTTTGCTAAGTTTTCAAAGTGGTTCTGCTCACCATTTTGTGTTTGCAAACCATGATTTCTTCTGTTTATGGGTTCGGCCGGGTATAACGGTACTTCGGCTGACGGGCTGGATAGTAGTGTCTTCTGCAAATGAAAAGTCCTTCAACCATGACCCGGCTGGGCACGACATCATTCCCTGCACATTTTATTAGCTTTAGAAAGAAAACAATCTATCTACTTGTTAAGTAATGGTCTTTTTAAAGGGGTGTGAAGTGCTCAGTTGCGGCCGCAGTAAGACAGACTGCAGACCACAACAGCTCCTCTCCCTCCTACTTGATCCAGGCAGGGGGCCTGGTGTTGATCTGGCCCTTGGGCCATTCACACCTCGGCTCCCCATGTGCAGACGCAGTGTTTTCCCCTGACACCTCTGCGCCAGGTCACCACAGGCAGGCCAATGGAATGCTTTGGCTCCACCAAGTGGCCAAAAGGCGCAACAACTATGAAAATCAGTGACACTCGGTTTAAACCAGGTCTGCTGATTTTCATTCGGTAGGGTTTTCTCGGGTACAGTAGTTTTAAACCGAATTCCAGACAGCCTAGGTATAATCCTTCCTAGAAAGATACTGAAAAAGAACCATGCCTCAGTTGTAATCTTGGGAATGTCCTCCGAGTTACCTTCCATCAGCTATCCTTTAAAACCAAGTAGGCTTAATAATCTTTAGGATCAAGTCAGCTGAAACGCAAGTGTAATCATTAATGCCATGTTTGAATGTCTCAGTTTCTTCTCTCCACATCAGAACTGCTGCAATGGAAACCATTTCAGAATCATTCTAAAAAAAGGCACTTATTCTATACAAGGGTTACTCTTTATTTTATTAAAGGTAATAAAACATGTTGTTGATGTCAGATTCATCAACGTGAGACAAGGAGTCACACCGTGTCAAGAATGACAGGTAAACATACTTATCTGGCAGGATTGCTGAAAGGACAAAGATCAAGATGATGATGTCCACACTTTCTGTAGGCATTGGGAAACTATTCTGCTCGTCCGACACATCGTGGACAAAGGCGAAACAACGAGAAGGATTGTAGTCTTCATTGACCTGCAGAAGAAAGGCATTGAAACAAATACTAGTGGAAATCAAATTGATGTAAAATGGAGAAAAAAAAGAGTGGGTCAAATCAGATAAAAATCAAGCGTGGAAGGAAAATGACCAGAAAGTTAAACAATCTAGGATTTGTTCATTGTAAGATAAGAGGGGACGAGATAAGACTGATGGGAGAAAAGGACAATTGTGGCACTACAACATAAATAACTCAACATTTAACAACAGTTCTACACGGAAAATCTTAATATGAGCAGAGAGTAGGCCAAAGTGAAGTGAGAAAACAAATAGTGTAATGTCAGTGAGCTATAATGTAGTGCTCTGTGGATATCTCTTCAATAATGTGTAGTGGATAGTAACTGGATCTCTGTCTCTCCTAATTTCAGTTTAGAACAATGTTAATGGGTCTTTTATGTCTTACCTTGACCAGGTCTACAGCTGTAGTAGAGAAGTCACAGCAGTATACAAAGAGTCCGGGATCACTGTAAGGATCAGATACACAAGTTCCACTTCAACATTTTTTGGATTAAAAAACTGTCTGTTGCTTTTTTTCCTTTTTAAGATGGGATTCGTAAAAATACACCTACTATAACAGGGCATATAACATCACATAACATAACCAGGGACAATGTAACTATTCATTTGTCATATAACCAGTCACATCACATGACAGATAAGAGGTGAAGGACATAATGACTTATTGACTCACATAACAAACTAGGCGAACATGTGTTATTCTGGACAGATGGATACCGATCCACAACCATAGGGAAACACCACCTGTCTCTAAACCAGTTTATCTTGAACTCGCATCCTAATGTTTCAGATCAGTACTGGCTCTTCCTACACTACCCTATCCTGGCAACCTATTTATGTTGAGAAAGACAAAAGGTCAATTTCACGAGAGCAGACTGGTGTAATTACCCTCCTCTTCCCTAGTCCCTAAAAAGCTGTTCATACGTTTGTGGGTGGGTTCTGCTTTTCTGTCTTCAGGTGCCTTCAAAACTAAGACAGAAGAATGTTTGGTAGAGAAAAAGGAGAGGCCACAATAGAGAGAAAGTGAAGGTTTATAAAGAGAAGAGAATGACGTGAAAAAGAAAAAAAGGACAGAAGTGAATGAAGCTAAAGATGTTCATGAGCAAAATAGAAGTGAACAAGCAAGACAAGTGAACCAGCAAGAGAGGAAAAAGAATGGCTAGAGAAAGAAATGTGAATGGGCAGAAGAAGGGAAAGAGAAAGAAGCGAAAGTAATGAGAGACAGAAGGGAGTAAGAAAGCAAAGGCGATACAGAAGGAAAAGGAGGGATGAGAAGAGAAATAAAAGAAAGAAGGCGACATCTTAATAGATAAAAAGAAAAGACAGCAAATGCAAGAGAAGACAAAGAGGAAGTCAAGAGACGAGTGATTAAAGTAAAGCAAAAAGAAAGATGGGAGAAAGCGAGGATACATAGAAGAGATCGGTAAGAGATTGAATGAAGGAACAAGGAGACCAAGAAACATAAGAAAAAAGACACAAAAGAAAATAGCAAGGGAAGAGAACAAGAAGTGCAACAGAAGAGAAGGAGAAAGAAAGGAGGAATGAAAATTAAAGGGAAGACAAACAGAACATGAGGGGAGAAAAAGTGAAGAGAGAAATTAAAAGGATGACTGGATAAATATGGGGTCGAGAGTAAAAAAAGATGAAAAGAAGAGTCAAAGTGATGGGAAAGGCGATAGGAGGGAAAAGGCAATTGTAGAAAAGAGACAAAGAAATATAAGAAACACACAAGAAGGAGAAAGAATGGAGAAAAAAAACCAAAAAACAGAATGACGAGAACGTGGTGAGAAGGAAAAAAGCCAAAGAAGAGAAAGAAGACAAGGGTAACAAGTCACTTTCATCTAGGACTTCTTCCCACACATGCTCTCCAGACAGGGAGTTGTGAGTCACAGGCAGAAGTCTTGATGAGCATCCCCCTCCTCACACAGCCCGTCAGATGTCAAAGTTTGGGGTCTCAAACTCCCCAACTTATAGTCGTTTTCCAGACACAAAATGTAATTAGTGTTGGAGTCCTTGAAGTTTTATGTTGGGGCTCTGCTCAATTGAAATGGACATCATTCCACTTTCTTCTAATTCGATCTCAGAGATTCCTAATTAACGGCAACCTGTCCGCTCCCTCTTCAGTCACGGTTGGAGTCCCTCAAGGATCAACGCTGTCCCCCACCCTCTTCAACCTTTATTTAGAGCCCCTTGCCGAAGTCCTTTGCACTGCAAATATCTCCTACCATATGTATGCCGACAACACTCAGTTCTACATCAAAATCTCATCTCTCGAGGAGATTCTCTCCCTGAATGAGGCACTGAAGCTGACCGTCCAATGGCTCTCCTCCAACCAACTCAAACTAAATGCAAAGAAAACAGAATTTCTTCTAATTTCCCGTCCTAAAACCGACTTTGAGATCCAGACATGGATTAAAGCCATAACAGCCTTAAATTGTCCACCGACCATTGTGGACTCGGCCAAATCTCTGGGAAAAACCTTGGATTGCAACTTGAACATGCAAGACCACATCAACTTAATGGCCAAATCTGCCAGATTCCACCTGAGCTACCTATGGAAACTGAAACCCTTCCTTGACGCTCCCGACCTAAAACTGGCAGTCCAAGGACTAGTCATTTCTAGACTGGAATATGGCTGTTCCACCCTCTCTGGTTTACCCAAAATCTCCCTAGCACCTTTAAAAGCCTGCCTCAATGCAGCCACCAGACTACTTACCGGCACAAGGAAATTAGATCACATTTCTAATCATCTGAAAGCGTTGAACTGGCTTCCTCTCGAGGCCAGAATACAACTTAAGCTAGCATGCATCACACACAAGTCCCTACACTCAAACTCCCCTGCATATCTTGCACAGAAACTTGTGGTATCTGGAGGAATCAGAAACTCACAGTCTACTAGTGACCTCCTACTGACTGCCTGCATGCTTTCGGAAGAAAAAAACCTATAATCGGACGTTCGCTGGGGCTGCACCAAGAATATGGAACTCCTTCCCACCCGCCATCAGAAGAATCCCCTCTCTTGCACGTTTCAAAAAGGAGGCCAAATCCTTCCTCATGGGTAAATTCCTCAGCTAAACCCTGTTCCCCCAACCACCACAGAGACTATTGCCTCCCTCCGTCGACCTTTCGCCCTACCAAGAACCCTGGGGCCGGTCCTCAGTAACTATAAAATTAACTGTATTTTGTATACTTCCATCCCTCTTGTACTCAGCACCACCCCCACCCTCCCTAATTTATGGTATACTCTTGTGATCCCATGCCTCTTGTACAACTCTATGACTCTGTAAAGTGCTCTGATACCCTAACGGGTCAAGTTCGCGCTCTATTAAACACATAAATAAATAAATGTGCTCCAAAATAACGCCTAGATGAGCATTTCATCTAGATTAAAAGTTTGAATGCACTCCGCCGGTGTGAATTTCGTTAAAATTGGACAACTAAGGATTACTGGTTGTATACTGGATTCATAGCATGAGATTACTGGCTTTTGCCAAAATTGGCAGTGCATCTTGATTCTGATCTCCCATTTGATGTTTTGGCAGCTTCCAGCATTGTCCTGGTGAGCAAGAATGCGTTGCTTGTGGAAGGTGGAGGTGAGTTTGTCATGTTGTCTTGGGGTCGTTATTGCATTGATTTGAGATGGGTCCCCTGCAAAGAGAAAGAGGATGACAAAGACGTGGCAAGTCTGGTTTGTTGTGTGTTTAAGGAAAGGGGATTATGTAATGACATGATGAGTCTGTGTATGCATGGGCTAAATCAGCTGTTCCCAAACTTTTTTGGACTCGTGGCTCCCTTGACCTAATTGGCAGTTGGCCGTGGCTCCCCACCATTTTTATTACCCACGCACCGGGGTGCCGCGGCGCACACTTTGGGAACCACTGCCATAGCCCACTGGCTGAGTTCATGCACTTATTTGTTTTAATTGAAAGCAATGAATATTGCCACTGTGGTGAAGTGGAGTTATCACTACCTTCAGTAGCATGTATAGGTTGCACATAGTCTTGTCCCAATTGAGAACTGTTGGTTCAGGCTTCTACTTTAGAAAACCTGGGATACAAGACCCCATTAAAATTGGTGCAGAAACTGTGGCTAGTGCAGAATGTGAAAGCTGGGGCCAGATGAGCGTCTGTGCCTTTGAGCAGTACATTAGAAGCTTGCTCTCTGCTGTACAGAGCACGTTGCTTGCACATCCAGTCACATCTTGATAATTTTCAACACTCTTTGAGGATTGTGCCCTGAATGTCTCAAATACCCTAGACTTACTTATGCTCAAATAATGCCCATCTGCATAATGTTCTTGCACGGGTTCAGATAAGTGAATCGTGCTATTAGTATTAGTGTTTAAAAAGTGTACTGTTTTTCCATGGAACAATATTCGATTATACAGTGCCAGGAACCATCATAGTGAACACGCTTTAAGAAAACGCATTGCTTTAGGTGCAATTTGCAATAATTTTAAATGTATTTTATAGCACATAAACACCTCTGAAAAGACATCGGAGCACTTTTTTTTTGCAACGAGGAGCATGCAACTCCTGAACCTAAGATTAGTAAATGAGTATGATTTTTTTTCTTGTGCATTAGTTGTGTTAGGATTGTGCTCTTGGTTGCTTGTTTGTTTGTTTACTGGAGTTGTAGTGGTATGGATAGAATGACAGGAGTGGGTTTGAAAAGGGGAAGTAGTGAGTTGTTTTTTAAGAAGTGGTCGTGTCTGCTTGTTAGTTGGGTGGCATGGCTGAAGGTGGGGTGAAAAACTGAGAAGGATGTTTCCGAATTCACAATAGCCAGAAAGTTGGGATGAGTCAGAGGGAACAGGGATGGGAAGGACGAATGGTTTATTTATGTTTTGTTACAACAGCAAGATGTAGATGCCAGTTCTTCTAAGGCTACATCTATTGCTTTTCCGTACTATGCACGTTGTGTGAAAGGTTGATAAATGCAAACCGCACGTCACGTATATCGGGGTTGGGAACATGCAAATCTTTGTTTTAACCAGGACCAAGAGCCGAATCCATGCCCACGAACGAAGTATAGTTTTCTATGCTCACTTCTGTCATAGATAGATTTCGCGCCCATGACAAGCACCAGGGACATATGAGCGCGGCAAATTTCTCTCCTCACCCCCACCTGTAGAAGGAAGGACAGGGCGCTTCTAGCGAAGACGGCTTGAGCATCCCCCACCCCCTCCAAATTAGAACAGATGTAAACGCCCCGAAACAATACGATTAAGGTCAGGCACGTGGTAAGACACCAACTCCCATAGAAAATCCTGAAGTGGACAATTGCGGGGGAGGCCACTGGGGCAGCAGGAGCAGCCCTTACTGGAGCCATTGAGATGCAGAGTGCAAGGATCACGTGACCTGGCAGCACAAAGGAGGGGGAGGAATTGCGGCTGCAATTTGCACAACCTACATCCTGCGCGTCAGCACGGCGCCCCTGGCTTCTAATCACAGCGCACCGGGGTGCCGCGACGCACACTTTGGGAACCACTGGGCTAAGGTATGATGTAAAATATTAAGGGTGGATGCTGTGAGCTTGTTGTAGGAAAGTGCCCCTTTTTGGATGGTTACCCCCTAATTTTTTTCCATTTACTGGATGACAACTTTAAAGTGTTTCCTGGGTCCCTGCCAATCAAGCTCCCAGAGCCTGTGTTCTTTCCCAAAACTGTACCTTTGTAACCGAAATCGGTACACCTCTGTGCCACCTATAAGTACCTTGTTAAAGGTACCCCTGGTACCAAGGGCCTTGTGACCAGAGAGGGCCTCTGAGGGTTGAAGCATGGATTGTGCCACCCTCAGCAACCCCTCACCTTAACACCCACACACTGCCAATGCAGGCTTCGTGTTTTGGTGCAGGCCAAACTGATAAGACAACATGGCCCACATCCCTGTGTGTCATGCCCACCACCACTGCCTACAGCATGGATAAGTTACCCCTGTAGCAAGCCTCACAGCCCTAAGGCAGGATGCACCATACCCCCGTTGGGGGCATAACTGCATGAGCAATATGCCCTTATAGTGTCTGTGCCATTCACAGCCTCTGTAAGTGCAGTGAAGCCATTTTGAGTACATGGGCTGAGAGATTGTCAACAGGGACTCCACAGCTCCATGATGGCTTTATTGAAGACTGAGACGTTTGGAATCAAACTTCTCAGAATAAAAAACTCACACTGATGCCAGTGATGGATTTATTAGAAAATTAACTCAGAGGGCATCTTAGAGATGCCCCCTGAAAAACAACCAACCTCTAGTGTATTGGCTAACTGGTCCCTGCCAGCCATTCACCACCAGACAGATTTCTGCCCTCATGAGGTGAGAGCATTTGTGCTCTTAGAGGTCAGAAACAAAGCCTGCTCTGTGTGGAGGTGCTTCACACCTCCCCCTGGCAGGAACAGCAACACTTGGCGGTGAGCCTCAAACAATCTCACCTTGTGATGTGCTGACTTGAGCAGCTCCAACTTGTGGAGATGCCTGTCCCCATGTCCCACGCCCCTCTTTTGGCAGCAGGACAGACAGGAATATTATTATTCAGAGTAGGAGTGCCCACCCTAGCCTGGCATACCCCTAGGGTTACCAGGAGCTGAGGTGAACCCCTCTCTTAGAAATTCTCCATCTTGAATTGGATAGGCCTAATAGGAACAGGGGTGTGCCCCTCTCCCCACAGGGATGTGCCCAGACCTCAGTAACGCCCTTAAATTCAGTATTTAAGGGCTCCCCTGAACATGGTTCCTCAAATTTGGCAACCTACGAAGAAGAAGGACTGAAGAGCCGTGCAGCAGTGGAGAAGAAGATGATGACTGACTTAGCTCCAGCCCTACCGGCCTGTCTCCTCCTGCAGCAACCTTGCTCCAATAAACCGGTGTGGCCCACATTCAACCACCTCCAAGAACACCGGGAACCTGTGCTGACTTCAACAAGACTCTTGTCTCTCGTGGACACCGGATTTTTGTCCAACCAAAAAACCTTTACAAGGACTCTAGATCTAGGCGGATCCACGATACATGCACCACTCTGCACCCGATGCCCACGGCTGAGTCCCGGTGGACCACCGGCCCACTGAAGTCTCCCCGGCGGTCCCGACCTGGGATTCAGCATTGGACAACATCCCCTGAGCAGCCCCCTCGATGCCTACAGCTTCAACCTTAAGGGTCCCTTGAGCAAGTGAGAAAACCCGACGCATAAAACACCCCTGCACCCGCAGGCCCCGGGCCTTGGTGTGCCCAACCAGCGGTGTCTCAGCATCCCCCCCACTATCTAACTCACCTCTCCAGTCGTGGGACTCCTTCAGCCAGCCTTCGAAACCGAGACTGCAGCTGTTTTGTCCAACTAAGGATCTCCATTGGTTTCAACAGGACCCGCAAGGCCTCCTTTGCACTGTGCACCCAGCCACCTCCGTGTCGCTGGTGGTGCAGTCTCAGTGCTCCTTGGTGGTCCCTCCAGCACTGAGCTTAACCCCAAGGGCCTGTGTCCCTCAACCACAAGTACTTACCTATTACAGGTGCCTCTTCAAGGTGCCCCCGGCCTCCGTAGGATAACATTGGCCGAGTGACGTCTGCACCCGGCTGCGCCAGTGAGCTGGTGGGTCAGTTCCTACCTTGGTCAGATCCTCACCCAGTGTTGACCAAAACCCATGGAGGTTGAACCTCAAACCCGTTTACTTACCTGTAAGTTACTCACCGGTCTTTTTCTCATAGGATTGCATTGGTCTCTCACTGTATTGTACTAAGTGTGATCCTGAATACAAAGTATATTTTTCTGTGCTGAAAAGCATTTCATGCACGTGTAAAGTATTGTTTGATGCCATGCAAACCTATTGCGAGTAATTTGAAAGTATTGCATAAAAGTCCACTGACCTGTAACTGAGTTCAACTTGGTTCCTAGAAATAAAAGTAGCTAATGTAATATTTTTCTACAACCATTGGCCTGGAGTCAGTTATTGAGAGTGTGTTACTGCCTGCTGAGTATGTACACCAAATGCATTCACACTACCCTCTGATAAGCCTAACTGCTCAGCCCAGCTACAACTAGATTGAGAGTAAGGTATTAGCCACTTTAACATCTGCTATACCCACTGTACTCTGTGCACACTATACCTCTTTTTGGTATAGTATTTACAGAGCCAGCTACCTACAATGTGATGACGCATGTAATGTAGTTGTACTACAGTTGGAGCTAGAATGGAGCCCTAACAGGACCTAGTATGCTGTGGCTGTAATCTGAGGGCCTAACATGAAATAAAGAACTTACCTCTAATCTGAATAGCTCATGTAAAGTTTCTGCCCCCCAACAACATCAAGGCACTAATGTATTGCAACTGGTGTATAGGCATTTCTGCCATAAGACAATCCTCTATATGCTAAGCCTTCACCTTTCCAGATATGGAAGCTGCAGTATTTCCTTTTGTAGGTTTAAGTAGAAATGAACTATCAATGGTAGCTAGGTCCAAGCTGCTTTGTGAACTTCAAAGTAACAGAAAGGAGGAGCTGAATTACAAAATTATAAAACACAAATAACTCACTTGTTCGTCTTTAAGATGGGAAAAACGGTATTGCCGACGCCACACCCGACCTATGGGATAAAATACATGGGACAAAAATCCAGTGGTTTAGATCAAGCAAACCGGAAGTTAAGCAACACATTTTTAATCTGCTTTGCATGCAAGCTTTTTTGTGTTGTTTTGTTCAAAATGCTGCAGGAAATTCATTTTTTTAGCCAGAATACATCAACATCTATTTTTGTGTGTGTAACTGTTTTATGTTCTTTTAGGTCCCTTGTTTATCTACTTTTTTTTACTGAAATGGGTAATGTGCAAAAAATACATACCATACCAACTGCAATCTCATACTCCTTATAGTGCATTAATGAATATTCCTGAGTGTGACTACCCAATCCAGCTTGTTAATTTACAGAAAGATATGTAGTTCACTTTCTATGTTCAACCCCATGTGTACTGTTCTGAGTCTATTGATCCACTTGGCTTCATTCTGTCTTAATCTCAATTCTTTATTTCCACCCCTAGTGCATTTGTCTAGCCTCTGTATTACATGGAATTCAAATTCCATCCCCTTGGGGGAATTTAGATTATACTGGACCATTATTTGCTTGCTGTAGGCAACCCATTACCAACTATTGGTATGCAGGGTACTATGTGATATCGAACTCCTCATTTTAAAATTGAGAAAGGACCAGATAGGTTCTGGGACAATAACTTAATGCAATATTTATGTATTGTGGATCAACTGTGAAACCTTATGAAAAGTCAATAATGACTAATTTACTTGAGAAATATGTCACCACTATCAATAGATTGTATATAGGTAGGGAGTTCTGAAAATAAACAGATCTCTGTAACTATTTGTTAACCCCTTGGCTGCTGGGGTAATTCCGTCTTGGCGCTGGGGGAGGGGGGGCACGCGGCGCCGCCATGCTCGTGACGGAACCACTCCGTCACGAGTGACGGGCACGCTGTGCTTGTGACGGAGTGGTTCCGTCACGACCCCCGCCCGCTCAATAAAACGGCTGCGCAGGCGCAGAATTGATGCCGCGTAAGCGGGGTGGCTGCGCTGTGATGGAACTACTCCGTCACCAGCACAGCGTGTCCGTGGCTCGTGACGGAGTGGTTCCGTCACGAGCACAGAAGGGGTTAATGGAAGCATGCGATGAGATATGTTCTTTTTGTTTCGTGCCATGCCTATCTTGCTTAGTTAGTTTGGAGGTCTCTTGAATTTCATGCTATACAACAGAATCTAAGATACATGTTTAATTGTTTTTACAGCCCTGAGGAAGTCCATGTGGGACGAAACGCATTGGCTGGGCAGATGTTTGCATTCATGAAATTATTTGTAATAAAAGAAACATTTGAATAAAACACCTTTCAAGGCTCCCTTCGCTATACTTTTTTGGAATTGTAAGGATTGAAAGACATTTACTGTATTTGACTTATGACTTGTTCAGATTTGTATGCTCCCTGACAACATTTTTGTTCATTGATAGAGGAATCGGTTTTTCTCTTATATATGACTTCTAAGTAATGGGGTTACGCCAGGTTGAGCATTATTGCAGCATTAGATAGATTGAGAAACTCTTGCCCACCAGCCGCGGTCGGTAGGGGAGTACCTGCCGGGGCGGTGACGTGGGGAGGGGCAGGGTGGGGGTTAGTAATGTATGGATAATGGAAGTTTGCAGGTAAGTAAACATTTAAATAAATCAAACGAATTTCGTTGCGCGCACTGCATTGCATTTGGTGATGCAGTGCACGCAACGAAATTCCCCCTCTACTCAGGATGCTAGGCTCAATACTCAACAGAAGCTACCCTCACATAAGTTGCAAATTTCATCACATTCAGCCATCATAACCACCTCTCTTCAATCCTCATACTCCGTGACCTATCTGCTGCTTTTAACACCATTAACAATGCTACCTTACCTACTTTCGCGAAACATTAGATGTTCACAATTCTGCACTAAAGGGGTTGTCTTCTCACCTCTCCAATCTCGCTCTCTATCTCCTGGAATTCTAGACCCTCACCCCTAACTCTGTGAGATACCCAATGTTCAGTCCCAAATTCTCTCCCCCCCTTAACACTATCCCTCTTGACAATATTATCTCCTAATTTGGCTTCTGATACCACCTATCTGCAGATAACACCCACATATATTTTCCATTTTCAACTGTCGTGCCACTTTTTCAAGAACTTACATCTGTATTTTTTACTGTTATTTATTACTGGATGATGTTACAGTACCGGATATTTAATTCCTTAAAAACTGCCCATTATTTTCTTTTGTCGTCCACACCTATGCCCTTCCATTGCTCCATCTATTTCCCATCAAATTAACATCTGCAACTTTTCATCACCTCCATAGCGATTGCAGATCCTCACCAATTCCTAAAAATAAGTAGGGTACAATCATTCATTCCATTTCACATAACTAAAGCACTAATAGTAGGTTAAACTATTGCAACATCATACTTGTCAGTCTCCCAGAGAACTCCTTCCTTACACTAGACGAGGTTCTCTATTTCGCCACTAGGATTGTATATAACTTCCCTAACACATATCCACTCAACTTATCATTAAGTTGCCTAACTCTCTGTCAAAACAGGTCCCTCTTCAAACGGCTAAGAATGGTATACAATGCCATTCACCGTCAAGCCCCACGGTAACCTTACTAACTGCTTTAATCACTACACCCACAACCGCAATGTAAAAATTAACCAAATCTACTATCTCCTAACCCTTCTAAACTCTCCATGCGCCGTATCTAGATTGTGTTCATTCAACCTACAAGGACCTCACAACTGCTCTCGTCCCCATGGCAAAAGTTTTATTAGTTTAGGTGGGAGAAGCAAAAAAGTATTTTATCTCGGCTACTGGTAATCACTCTGGACTGGATTGCAATCTATCATGTTTTACCCACTGCAACACTACAAAACATTAGGCTAGTTATAGCTATTACTAAAGGGTCAGAGGCTTAAATTGACTACTGCCATGCAACCACTAGATCATATGCACAGAAGGGAATTAAGATCCATGCAACACCCTTAAACCCATGTAGATTTTTCTATTCCTTGGTCAATGCACAAAATTAGTGAGGCTAGTCTAGTGGTGTGAGTCCAGTTAGGAATCGCATAGTTTTCTTCATTTAACAAAAAAGCCCTTTCAAGCATGTATCTGGACCCTAATAACATAGGACAGTAAATGTGGTGGGTAATCTATATACCAGACGGAAAAAGGTGAACTGTCAGATATTCAATAGGCTTTTGTGTCTTGTTAGACCTTGATGGTGAAACACAGCTAACCCCGGGACAAACCAGAGCAGAGGGCACAGCAAACAGGAGGTGACATTGCTGGGGTGTAGGGGGTTTTCATTAAACTTGGGCGGAGTATGCGGAGTGAAAAAAAAACTCTGCCTTTCTATGCGGAGCTCCGCAAGCAGCGGAGTGCGTTAGATAAATTTAGTTTGTGGTGATTTGTGTGCCAGATGCTTGCCCGCACTGTGCAATCATCGCAAAAGGCACCATGCACTGCGCAAGCGAGCCCTGCTTCCATTCTACCGCTCATGTAGATTTTTACTCCAGCAGCAGCTTTCTCAACGCGAACGGGCGGTTTCTCAGCACCAGCGGTCGTGAGCATAGGCGACCACTCGCAATGAGAAATCTGACTGCCCGCACTGCGAAATCTCGCCGGGAGACTAATTTTCCACGCTCGCGCTCTCCAACTTGATGTTGACAATCGCAAACGAGGAAAATCACGCCGGGATGTGAATTTTCCTCGCTTGCCAACTTGACATTGACGAACGCGGCGAGGGGAAAAAAACTCTGTGAGCTCCGCGGAGTACGGAAAACTCAGCGAGAGGAGTTCACTGCCCAGACTTAGTTTTCATGTGCTTAACGTGCTCCAAATGTCATGTAACTTTACTGATTTCATGGTCTACACTCACTGTGATCAGAATGAGGCACGATAATATTCTACAGCATTGATAACAATCTATAGAACCAAGTATGGTATGACTATGTCAGTAATTAACTGGATAAGTGTGGCTCAATGGTTAGAGCGGCAGACCCTGATGCAGAGGTCTAGCCCGGGACCAGGGTTCAATTCCCCGCCTCGGCGGGTCTTGGGCTCAAAAATTCTACGGACCTGATAATTCTCGCCTCGGTGCCTATTCCAATCATGGAGTCTCACTCTGCAACTCTGGGCAATAGCTTGCTTAATCTCCACAACGGCCCCCACAACGCTAAGGATGCCTGGCCTCCACCTTGGGGGTGCCCAGGAGTGGACACCTCACAGGGAAAGCCAGGATGGGTTCCACAGCGGTATTCGTACAAGCGCCTTGAGACCCTTGCGGGTGAGTAGTGCGCTATACAAATATCAATTTACATTTACAAATTGCAATGAAAGCACTTAAAAAACCGAATTCTCTTGACACTGGCTTTACAAAAAACTCCCAACAAAAAATAAAACTTTTACACAGAGAAAAATCATACTACAGTGGGATCGCTTGGTTGTTTTTAAACATCTATCCATGTGTATTTGGTAAACAACTTTCAGCCAATGACCAATTCCTACTAAGAAATAGATGGCCATGGAAGAGGAAACAACATAAACTACAAGGAGAAGAGGGCCTGACTGGATAATGGAGAGCCTGCAGATTTTCTGCAGCACTGCACTGGCGACTTCATGCCCCCACATATATATTTTATCGTTCTATTCTGGGTTCCTTACTGGTTTATCTCTGAAACTCTTCTCTCAAAGACAACTATGTACAAAAGAGCGTGACAATTACCAGACCTTTTTTTTTTACATTTTGGTTACCAACTCAATTTAGTTTAGAAGAGAATTAAAAATCACTACTGTCAAAAAACTGTTTGAGGCCTCAATGAAACAAGTGCATGGCCTCAAAACAGGTATCTGTGTTGTCTGACACAAACCTACCATTACAACAACTCTTTGTTCCCAGGCAGCCCTGCCAGCTTAATCAATCAATCAATCAAGGACATTTATAGAGCGCACTACTTACCCGTAGGATCTCAAGGCGCTTGGGGGGGGGGGGGGGTGCCGTTACTGCTCGAACAGCCAGGTCTTGAGCTTCTTCCTGAAGGAGAGGTGGTCTTGGGTCAGGCGCAGGTCGGTCGGGAGGGAGTTCCAGGTCTTGGCGGCCAGGTAGGAGAAGGACCTTCCTCCTGTTGTCGCTCTTCGGATGCGGGGGACGGCGGCGAAGGCGTGGCTGGCTGATCGGAGGTGGCGTTTGGGAGCGTAGAAGTTGATACGGTTGTTGAGGTAGCTCGGGCCTTGATCGTGTAGGGCTTTGTGTGCGTGGATGAGGAGACGGAAGGTGATTCTTTTGTTGACGGGGAGCCAATGCAGGTCTCTCAGATGTCCGGAGATGTGGCTGTTTCGTGGGATGTCGAGGATGAGTCTGGCTGAGGCGTTTTGGATCCGCTGGAGTCTCTTCTGGAGCTTGGCGGTGGTTCCGGCATAGAGGGCGTTGCCGTAGTCCAGTCGGGCTAGTGACGAGGGCCTGGGTGACAGTCTTCCTGGTCTCGGTGGGGATCCACCAGAAGATCTTCCGTAGCATGCGCAGGATGTTGAAGCATGACGAGGAGACGGCGTTGACTTGTCTGGTCATGGAGAGGGAGGAGTCCAGGATGAAGCCCAGGTTGCGTGCGTGGTCCGTCGGTTTGGGTGCGGTGCCCAGGGCGGGGGGCCACCAGGAGTCGTCCCAGGCGGAGGGCGAGGAGCCCAGGATGAGGACCTCCGTCTTGTCTGAGTTCAGTTTCAGGCGGCTGGTCGTCATCCACTCGGCTACATCTTTCATCCCTTCGTGCAGGTTGGCTCTGGCGGCGGCGGGGTCGTTGGTCAGGGAGAGGATCAGCTGGGTGTCGTCGGCGTAGGAGATTATGTTGAGGCTGTGTTGACGTGCGATGGCCGCGAGGGGGCTCATGTAGACGTTGAAGAGGGTGGGACTCGGCGAGGATCCTTGAGGGACGCCGCAGATGACTTCGGTGGCCTCTGACTTGTACGGTGGTAGGCGGACTCTCTGTGTTCTTCCGTCGAGGAAGGAGGTGATCCATTCCAGTGCCTTCTCCTGGATTCCGACGTTGCTGAGGCGCTGCACTAGGGTGCGGTGGCAGACAGTGTCGAATGCCGCGGAGAGGTCGAGGAGGATGAGGGCCGCTGTTTCTCCGTTGTCCATCAGGGCTCGGATGTCGTCGGTGGCAGCGATGAGGGCGGTCTCGGTGCTGGGGTTGGCTCGGAAGCCAGACTGAGGGGTCGAGGGATCCATTCGTCTCGAGGAAGGCGGCCAGCTGTTTGTTGACGGTCTTCTCGATGACTTTGGCCGGGAACGGGAGGAGCGAGATGGGGCGGTAACTCTTGAGTTCGGTGGGGTCCGCTGTAGGTTTCTTGAGTAGAGCGCTGAGTTCGGCGTGCTTCCAGCTCTCAGGGAAGGTGGCGGTGTCGAAGGAGGTGTTGATAATGTCCCGCAGGTGGGGTGCGATGACAGCGTCGGCCTTGTTGAAGACGTGGTGAGGGCAGGGGTCGGTCGGAGATTCGGAGTGGACGGAGTTCATTGTGCGGACGGTGTCTTCGGTGCTGATCGGATTCCAGGCGCGGAGGGTGGTGGTGGGTGGTGTTGCTGCGGTCGTGGCGTGCGTCGGTTGGATGCTGAAGCTGTTGTGTATGTCCGCGATCTTGTTGTGGAAGTAGGAGGCGAGGGAGTTGCAGAGGTCTTGCGAAGGGGTGATGTCGTTGTTTCCGGCGTTGGGGTTGGAGAGCTCTTTCACGATGTTGAAGAGTTCCTTGCAGTTGTGTGCGTTGTTGTCCAGCCGGTCCTTGTATGCAGTTTTCTTGGTGGCGCGGATCAGTTGGTGGTGCTTCCGGGTGGCAAGCTTGAGGGTGGTCATGTTGTCCAGTGTTGGTTCCCTTCTCCAGACTTTCTCGAGGGCTCGGCAGTTCTTCTTGGAGCTCTTGAGTTCGTCGGTGAACCATGGGGCTTTTTTGCTGCCGGGTCTGCTGGGCGGGATCCTCAGAGGGGCGAGTTCATCCACGCAGTTGCTGATCCACTTCGTGAGGTTGTCGGCGGCCTGGCTGGGGTTCGCTGAGCTGGCAGGAGGGTGCTGGCTCAGGGAAGCGGTGAGCTGGTCGGCTGTGATCTTGATCTTCATGCCGGAGGCAGAGTGTACTGGCAGTGCCACATTAGAAGCTGCATTATGGGCACAGTGCACGTAATGTGAATTAACATAAGTGACCCTTCAAAGAGGCTGCTTACAGTCTAACTAAAAAGCGAGTGACAGACTCATCCAACTCACAAGGAGAATCCCATCGACTGCACCGGATGATGAAGCTTAAACATTATCTGCTATCACATGAAATAGGTGCCAACAAAGTAGGTTATCTGTAAGAAACCCGTTCTCACAACAGTATCCCAATATCAGAGTTTCTTGACATAGTCACATAGTAGATCTTTCACACTACAGCCCAACACAACCCATCAGTAGTAGGTTTGGAACACCTGGATTGACGGTGGTATAAGAAATAGGGAAGATTGGATGCTTTCAATGAATAAATCATGTATGAGAAGTTTACAAGACAAATCAAGCCATACGATTTATCAACTCTACATTATAAATTGGGTGTTAAAAACAACATAGTGAGATATTACCTCCAGGATACGGTAAGAAGCAGAGGAGCCAGGGAAATCCTCATCACCAAGTTTCAGGTCTTCAATAGCAAGTGTTTCTGTCAACTCAGAACTGGGCTCCTTTTTTTGGGATGTGCTGTTGCACGTAAAGTTCTGTGCTGAAGCTGCTTTGGTGCCACCATCTTGGTCTTTACAGCACCGTCCCTGCCCAATGCACCCAATTGCAGTCCCCTGTGATGACAGATTGTCATGTGTAGATTTCTCGGTTTCATTTCGGGTCTGGTTTGGTGCAAGTTCAGGAAATTCTGTGAAAAGCCAATGCCTGTCTTTGAAAAATCGGTTTTCATGGAGGGAATAAAATTTGTCCCAGAATCCGTGAGCACCAACTTCATATTCAGCTGTGAACGAGAAGAAAAAGGTTATATACCAGCATCAGATGTAGAAAAATAAAACGTAAACCGGCAATAAGGTATTCAGAGACTTTTCATTAAAAATGATAGTTAGCTACAGAAGTAAGTTTAACCACATCTGTCTTGATGACAACAAAGTCCTACACCCTAGTCGGAGACCGACAAGCTCAGAATCCTGCGACTTATAAGTTGCCAAAATCACCTGAGTGAGATACTGATACCGCGTGGTTGTGTTTTTACCATATGAGGTTTGTGACCCCCATTCCTAACTTGCAAAGTCACACTGGGTATCACTGTGTGGTTGCGATTTTACCACATTAAAATCACAGACTGTCTCCTGTACAACCAGTTATCCCCACACAAAATCTTCAAAGGTGAGGCTGGAGAACTTTGCGTAGGGAACTACAACGGTTTTGAGTGCAGGTTTTGTTAAATTCTGAATCCATACTAGGGCGCAAATTTGTTTCACTTAATTTCTGATTCCAAGTTTGAATGGGACTCACTGAAGCCAGAAATTGCAGTATAGGGTTTTTAGTAAGGTTACCAGCCAAATGCTTTTGAACTGGTCAGTGAATTTTAAACCACTCAAAAGCTTTATATGCGGAATTCATGCTAAGCAAGGCTATCACCATGAACTCCTACCAGTACTATTGGAGACTGTGATGTTTTGTTCAGTTGAGCAGGTGAATTTTGGCGACTGAAGTATTTGCAGCTATGCGCCTAAGCAAAAGAACTGACCAATGAAGACCACTCATCTCATCTGTCCATCATCGGCTGCCAAAAACTATGTTCTGTCTGGAGCATTTGCCTGTTTGCTCACCCTATGCACCACCTCCTCTGTACATCCAACCTTGCGAAGACTTTGACAGACCTGGTTGGGAGAGGACTGCCAACAGACCCAAAGTGATGCTTAGTACATTTTCTAGACTTCTCTATCATACGCTAACATGGACTTCATGTTAACAGTTGGACACACTAATTAACACTGAAAAAGCTACATTCTTCTTTTAACAGTTTTACCTTTATAGATTTTAAGTGAACTGTTTTAGTTACTAGCTAATATATGATCATTTTTATGTACTTGATTTCGTCCAATAATTTGTATATTTTTTTTTAATGTTTTGCTTTTACCTCTGTATGTTATGCCTAACATTTGCTTGGGCCTGCTTTCTAAGCGGCATCTCTCCACCACTGGCAATCGCGCTCACATCTGAAAGCAAAGGAGCTGCCACTGGTCGAACCTAAGGCGGAGGAGCGTCACGCCACTGGTCACATAGAAAAATAAAATGATAATAATGTATCGTTATTATCATTTAAGTTTTCCAATAGCAGTCATCGCTCTCAGGGCGGGGTAGCCAGAATAGGAGCGAGTAGTGGTTTGCACTCCCTAAGTGTGTATGACTGCTTGGCCGGCTCTCTTGAGGGGATGTGCTCAAGACTACAGGTGGTAGTAGTAACGTAAAGTCCATAAGGTCTGACTCCATTCCGGTCAGAACCTTCAATTCATCTTGGACTACACTCCTTCCAAATCCTGCCATCAGGGCCAGACTGGGAACTAAAATCGGCTCTGGCAAAGTGCTCAGCCGGCCCCCCGTGGGGAGGTTGGGGGTGCGACCGAGCTCTTTGCCGGGGCCGGTTTTCAGCTGATTTTGTTACAGGGCCGATTTTGCAGCTTTGCTGCAAAAACGGCCCTGTAACAAAAACGGCCCCCAGGGGCCCAAAACCGGCCCCAACCCTTGCGGCGCACCGGGGGATTGCCCGGTGCCCGCAACGGCCAGGCCGGGCCTGCCTGCCTGCCACATCTGCGGTAAACAATAATAACATGAATGTAATCATCCCATTATCATTCGCTGAAATGAAGAGGGGACAGAAAGTGTCACGGAGTTCCCATAATGACCAAGCAATAACACCTGATGAAACATGCAGTCTGGAACAAGTATCAATACGTCAAGGCCATCAAGAAACATCCCCAGATAAGTCATCAAAGAGGTGTAATTCAAATTGACGTCCCCTCATTTCTCCTTTTCTTGAAGATAAGTCTAGGACCACTTCTCTGGCGCCTATAATCTATATACTAGATTCCTAAAACGATGTCAGTGGTTTTCTTCCCTGATAACGTTTAGTATTTAAGGACCACCACTCAACCCCTTAGGTAAAGAGGTCCTCCAGCTCAGATTATCCTGCAAGATACCATCAAAAGACGATCTTGGTTATTGCCGGCATTTAGAGAAGCTGATGCATCCTGCCTGAAGTTGATAAGAGCAGAGTACCCGAGGAGAGCTGCTACTGCAGCGCGTGTGCCTTTCACAGGGACAAGTCCTCCATGGCTCTTCTGATAAGGACAGCTCGAGGTATGCAGTGTGCCTCTTCTCCTCAAGAAATTCTAGTTCGCAAGTTGCTCTAGTATATGCTCTCCTAGAGTGGTGCATAGAAGTAGATTTTGGGTGTTGGGCTTTTAGATTACATTTTAACCAGGTTAGAAATTTTAATTTTATTCTCGTTGTTTGCAATGTTCCTTCTTGCTGTTTTAATGATATCTTGTGTGATTTTAGATGTACTGTGAAGAACTGTAATATGATTGCACCGATTCTGATAAATATGGCAAATCAGGCAATTTAGAGTTAGGTTTAGAACATATCAGACCTAGTTAAGCTGTGTGAATGTCACACTTGTGGTAGGAATTTTGGAAAGTATTGAAAATAATATAGCTTCTGCCACAAATGTAATAAATGACTATACAGCTTTGTTCAAGCATTTGCTGCATGACGGGAATAGGGATCCCTATATGGGTGACGTGTCTGAAGCTTCAACAAAGAAACTTCTCGAAGGAGAACGGAGAAAACTGGTTGAAGACAAAAACAGCAGTGCAAGAAGGCAATTATGGGTGCAAATGTGCTTTGAAACTAGAAAAATTGGATGCTAATGATTTTGACTCTGGTTGTTCGTGGTAGTTTGGTCAGCACAACTAAACTTAGCAGGGGATTCTCTACTAGACAACAACATACATGTGAACTTTGTGAAAACTGCGTATGAGCGAGGAGGATTTAGAGATGAATTGGTATTCAGCAAGCACTCCCAGTACAAACTTGTAAATAGTTAATGTGTCCAATGGAGAGTTGTGTGCACAAAGAGTTCTAGTCTAAGTGGTATGTCAAGGTCTCTCACAAAATTAGAACCAACTTTGGGGTGGCACCTTCTCCTTTTGAATAACTGACTATGAGTGAGTAAGCCCCTGACTCCGGGAATAGCATTCACAAAATGTTTCTTCTTATCCTGGGTAAAATATTCAAACATTTATTAAACCACTCATCAGTGTGGCAAAATTGGAGTTGCTACTACTGGAAAAAAAGACTCGGTTTTACAAAGGGTTTCTTAACCCCTTATCATGGTGCTACCCTTCATGAGCTTGACAATAGGCACTTAAAAAAAAGGGCACTGCACTCAAATACTGTATTATGTATTGTAAGACTGCATTTGACCAGGCTGACCAGCCAGCCCTTAAAACAAAAATTTTAAGTTTCGGAAGAAATCAACCTAGCCTTTTTACACCTCATCAGCCAATGTCATTCAAAGCTCATAGTACAAGGCTGAAAATTATGTAGATATAATAATGTTACTACAATCGTAATCAATAACAAATTGTGCTGAGGTGTGTACTGGTCCCATTTAATTTGGGCTTTAATTAGTGACCTTCCTTGATTACTATGGAAAAGGCCATACTTTCCATCACGGTTACCAACTACAGAAAAAATGTATCTGGAGATGATACAGGGATCTATGAGACTGGCACAGAAATCGGAAGAATTTACAATAAAAATGATATCATGGAAAATGACATCAAAATTAAAAGTAGGTGATTTGCTAAGAAATCAAATATATATATATATATATATGTTAAACATTTGGATTAATATGTTTCTACTTTCAAGTGATTCCATCTTTTATCATCTATGAGGAACCTTCTCAGAGGATAGAACGTGAGTTGCCCAAAAGAAAATTATACTTGATTAAATACATCACAGTAATAAACATCGGCCTTCTGTAAGTATGGTTTGTTCTTTGGATCCTCTCGTTAAGGTACTTAATGCTGAAGTGATTGAAATGGCAATAGTGAGACCTCATCCGAGAGCAAATAAGTCAACAAAAATTTGAAAAAGTGCCAAAAGATCTCTGCTTACGTACAACACAGAGTCAAATAGTCACTCCTCTTGTGGCACTTCCTACTATTCTTCAAGTACAGCCCTCTGAATATAAAACACTAAATACTATTTTTTGGCAATATTTGGAAGAAGCCAGAAGTAGTATACCCTAGGGCCTTATTCTTCTGGGAAGACGATAACTGTGGTACCAATAAAGTGTGTTTTACAGATAAAGACTTGTTTTTTTTGCCTAAAATGATTACGTTATCTTATTCATGAAGCTAGAATAAAGCATGCTATGAATCCCAGTAAGAAACAAAAATTGTGCCCATCACAAAGGAGATGACTCTAGGCAAGAATCTAGACTAATTGTCTGTTAAATCTCTGATATAGCTGAAATCATGGACGAGTGCTATAACTATTTTGCCCTGTTGGTAAAGACAAGAGCTAACCCAATCTGTAGTAAGAATGCTCAAAGAACATTAGTGCACACAATGTGAGACTGCTAGGTTTATAATCATTTGAGGCAGGACATGTCTTTCAAGATTGCATTTCACTGTGAACATAGTGTAAGTATTTAAACAAATGATTTACAGAGTGTATTACATTCTGTGCAAATATTGATAGCTAAATGAATCATATTTAAGATGTATTACTTGAGTGGCATCATGAGGGCAAAACAGTGGGGTAGGAGTAAGACAGTGCGCAAAAACTACTGCAACAATTGATTTCCCACAATAGTCCTTTACATTTAATGCAAAAATTATAAATGGATGTAAAGCCATACCCAATATCATACAAAAAAAGTATTTCCTCAAGTGTCCGTTTGCCTCTGTGAAAAGTGCAAAATGAAGAATGGGGAAATATGAAGACTTTATTGGCATGAGGCTTTATTTATTAAAGCCATGGCTCGACAACATCATATTTTAGCAGTTTGGAAAAATATTGTTTAAAAAAAAAACCTTTAAGTCAACATGAATTTTTTCCCCTCATCAGACGGGCTTCCAACTGCAGTATGCAGTAGGATCAACCTACTTTGTTTCTCAAGCGGCAGCAACTGCTCACTGTTCTCCTGTACTTTCTTCTGTGCAGTTGCTTCTTGCTCCTCGGACCATTTAACATTATCCCTGTCAAAAAATAGAATTGTGAGGTCAAAACTAAACAAATCAAACACATTGTGTTAAAAATATATAAAGGATGTGGTAAGGTATATTATCCATTTTAACAATGAAATATTCGTTAGGATGATTTACATATGCAATTGGTACTGTGTATGAAGTTGCCATTCTTGCGGTGGACAGGTCATTAGCTATGTGCCAATAGAAATCTTTCTCAATGTGATTTTCTCTAGTATGGAGTCACACGCTGAGCTCTTTAAGGTGTAGGTGTCCCTCTGTATGGAATTAGAGCTCTGGTGAAGTCAACCACTGCAGTGAAGTGCACTATTTAAGAGGATGAGTCTCATTTTTGCAAGCTCTAATTGGTCGCCTTAGATGATAATGCTAAACTCAGCCTAGTGAGTGTGAAATAATGTAGGTTAAGCCTAAAACTTAGGGGCGTTAGATGAACAACAAAGTCAATAACAGGCTATCAGCATGCACAGGGAATGAATGTTATGGGCTACAATGTTCCAGAAAGTCTGAATGGGCCTCATGCTTCTGCAAACAATCTTTGAATGTAATCTTGTAGGAGTGCAATCTGCGCTTAGTCCTGTAGCCTAAGGGAGTCTGGCACATAGCAATGCCATCTGTGCTCACTGGTTGGGGGCATAGCAATTCCTGAACTAGATGGATGAACTAGCTACAGTAATTATATTAAGGACACTCTCTAGGGCGTACAGCGGGATTCCATAATCTATGCTCATTTAAGGTAAGCACATTTTTATGCCAGCACATAATATATCATCTTTGGTCCCACTAATACAAACAGAAAACTATGCTCTGTCAGTACCTTATCATCATACTGTCCACCAAGGTGCCATGGGTACAAAAACAACCCTTTTTTATTAGAGTCTATATTATTTCTTATCATTTTTGCTCAGAAAATAAAAATGTATGGAAGAAGAGAACATATGAAAACATGGTTTCATGGAACTGGAATGCCTTCAGGTTTTACATGGAGCATACCCATTACGGAGATAGCTATTTAACTCAAAGCACAGCCAAACTCTTTTTCAATGCAGGCCTGGCAAGTATCACGCATCAGGTGTGACGCTCACGCATTTCAGTGTGGTGTTCCGCATCACCGCACTGAAATGCATTGTCACGCATTCATGCCGCTCTGAAACTCTAGCTAGGCAGGGTGCCAGCGCCCGCTGCGCCGGCTCGACTGCTGGGAAGTCAGTGCAGCGTATTGCTTTCAATATAGAAATGTTATCAGGAGCAAGCAAGGGCTGCGGATTGAGGATTCAAACACGTCCAGTACTTTCTCCTCGCGGGAGGGTCGGTGCCCGATAATACTATATAGGAGACGCTGCAAGCTTGTCTCTAACTGCTCTCTACAGAGACACCTATCTACCTAATGAAATACACCAAATACCCGTTTTTTTGGGGCATAGAAGGCTTTCTTTATTCACAATACGCACTTTAAACTAGCGCCGCCAAACCTGCCTTCTGTTACTTTTCACCAGGTCACGTCAAGTCGCCACATCTATACATTGTTGCGGGGAGGAGCAGTGTCCGGTCGGTGCGCATTCTGTGGCAGGATGTTGAATTTCCTACCTGCCAACCTGGCCCCAAGACACCCGGGAAATCTCCTGCTGCATGGCCCAGAGTTAAAGGAGGAAGCCGTGTTCGAGGATTGACCACTGGCTCACTTCCTCCTGACCTTGACATGTTCTGTGCTGTGCCCTGCCCAGGCAGAGCCCAACTTGTGCCCCAAACTCAGCAAGCCGGCATGAGTCTCATAGTGAGAGCAGGTGGCACAGGCTATTGTTAGGTCAGCATGGCTCGCTGTCTGACTCTCTGAAGAGGAGACAGGCTAGATATCTCTGCGGTGCCAGGCCAGCAGCTCCTCTCGGTGGATCATTCTGACAGCTGTCAAGAAATTCAGGTAAGTTGGATATTAATTTATTAATCTTCTAGTAATTATGACATTTGGTATGTTTGTTACGAGAATGGCAGGGGGCATAGCGTCTTGGAAATGGACAAACTAACGTTGTCTGTCTGTGCTGTAAATGCAGGGCCATCTAAGGTGGAAGTTGTCTAAACTAACAGCTTTTATGATTTATAAGAGCAAAGTGTTTAATATCCTTGCTTGACAGTGTGGCAAATGAAGCAGCAGCCTTTATTTTCCCAGTGCAGTGAGACTTGTTATGTAAGAAATTAGTCAGGTGATTAATGTTCCGCTGGCGAGAGGTCAGAGTTTTCTCTAGTGGCAGTTTCAGTTTTCACTCTAACCATTAAGTAGCCCTGAGGGGAGTAAAGGGGGAGTAAAGCTTTATTCAAACAGTATTGTTATATTTCGAGTTAGTGAAGCCTTTACCTGCTGAAGTCCAAAGTTGTGGATTGAGCCTGTCTGTCTCCTAGGAGATTCTGAACAGTAGCAAGCAGCTGCCCAGACCCCACCCCCAGGCCAGCAGACCATTGGCTATTCAGCTACCAGGCAAGTCTGAGCCCTCCTCTCACACCTGCCCAGGCCCCTTAAGGCCTTGCTGGGTGCACCCCAAATCATTCTCCTCCATCTTGTGAGTTGCAGCCAACATGTGGCCCAGATTGCAGTGAGCAGAGTCCAGGAAGTGGTAAGGAGACAGACTAGTGCTGTCTCTTCCCAAGACAAAAAGTTGTTTAAAAAAGATTTTCACTTTCTGTGTTTACTGTCTATGCCTGTGGTTGTTACAGTTAAAATTTGTAGTTTTAGCCTGCCTGTAATTGCATATTTTATCACCTGTGTTGTGTTTAAAATGTGTGGTTTTCCCTGCCCATGATTGCCTTCATTTAGTGTGTTGAATTGTGGGATTTGCAGTCCAACCTCTGTAGTTTGTCCCTCTCAATCCTTGGTGACAAATCTGTTTTCCCTCCAAATTTCTCCTTTGCTCTGTGCTTAGGCCTGTGTGCTCAAACAGTGCACCCCCAGCCTCCATTTTGTGTTCACAAGCCAGTGAGGCCAGCCCCCCTGCCTCCCCCCTCCCCCCCCACTCTCCACCCCCCACCCCCCCACCCCCCCCACTCTCCCTCCCCCCCACCCCCCCTCCCCCCAACCTCCCACCCCCCCTCCCCCCAACCCCCCCCCCAACCCCCCCTCCCACTCCCCCCAACCCCCCCTCCCACTCCCCCCTCCCACCAACTCCCCCTCCCCCCCACTCCTCCTCCTCCCCCCCCACTCCCCCTCCCCCCCACTCCCCCTCCCCTCCTCTCCCCCACTCCCCCTCCCCTCCTCCCCCTCCCCCCCACTCCCCCTCCCCCCCCTACTCCCCCCCACTCCCCCTCCCCTACTCCCCCCCCACTCCCCCTCCCCTACTCCCCCCCCACTCCCCCTCCCCTACTCCCCCCCCACTCCCCCTCCCCTACTCCCCCCCCTACTCCCCCTCCCCCCCCAGCAACAGGGATTTTCTACATCAGAGGGTGCTTCTGTGAGCTGTTGAAACTGTATTTACTGGGGCTGTGCACTTAGTTTTTTGGCCAGCAGGGGGAGTAAAGCTTTATTCAAACAGTATTGTTAGATTTCGAGTTAGTGAAGCCTTTACCTGCTGATGTCCAAAGTTGTGGATTGAGCCTGTCTGTCTCCTAGGAGATTCTGAACAGGAGCAAGCAGCTTCCAACTCCCTGGCCAGCAAACCTTGTCTGAGGTTGCTGGGACCTTATATGGTGTGCTAGTGGTTGGCACATGTGTACACTGATTGGTGGTTGTATCTAGTGTTTCTATTAGGTTAGGGTTAATGTCCTCATTGGTTGGGTATTTGAGGGTTCTGATTGGTTTCTCGGTCTGTGAATCAATCATTGCAGGGTTGGGGCTAGGGTTAGGATTTCTATTGGAAGTAGGGACTAGGGCTTCCTATGTTATTGGTTGTTGGGAGTAGGGTGGGACTAGGGCTAGGGTTAGAGCTTTAATTGGAAGTAGTGATTAGGGCTTCTGGTGTGATTGGTTGTTGGACCAGTTGTGGGACTAAGAGTAGGGTTAGGCTTTCTATTGGAAGTAGGGACTAGGGCTACCTGTACCATTGGCTGCTTTGACTTGGGTTGGGACTAGTGGTAGGGCTAAGGCCTTTATTGGACGTAGAGATCAGGGTTTTTGAACTGATTGGGTGCTTGGACTAGGGTTAAGATTGGCTGTAAGGTCCTGGTCTCCTATTGGTTCTAGATGCTAGGGCTAGTGTTGTGATTGGATAGTGTTAGGGCTAGGGTTCCCATTGGCTGAAGGGGTCACCTGATTACTAGGGCTACAAAAAAGGCCAGGCTTAGGGCGTCTCAGCCCGGGCGTCGAGGACAAGGGTAGTTGCCTGTTTGGGCCTGTTAAGGGTGGAGAGGACAAGGGTAGTTGCCTGTTTGGGCCTGTTAAGGGTGTAGAGGACAAGGGTAGTTGCCTGTTTGAGCCTGTTCGAGACTGGTCAGGACTAGGGCCAGAAATGCTGCCCTTTTTCTCATTTAACAATACTCAGCCCACACCATCCACAACCACAAACAGAGCAATACACTCACACCAAATATACACCACTCGCCAAAATAACCTTTTCTAGACTCTCTCCTGCTCTACCCCTCCTTGCATCATCTGACACCTCTTTTTACTACACCGATCCCCTAAAACAAACATTTCTGAAACTCTCCCCTCTGACTCCTTCCCTCCAAAACTCCTTTTTACTCACCCAAAAGCCTCTTCCTACTGCTAAGACTTTAAAAAAACAAACAAAAAAAATAATCCTTCACTCTCTTATCCCTCCACTATCCCTTTTCAATAAAAATTAACAGACTAACATGTTTCACTTCTCAAACTCCATATTCCATAATTCAACTATACTAATATACTGCCCAAATAACTGAATAACATATCTACTACTCAAATTACTTCATATTTATACTATACTAATTTTCAACACTAATCCTTTATGGGTTCCGGAGTGGCGTGCTACTCGCCAGAAAAGCGCTTCAACGCCCATCAGGGGTAACAAGTGCTATATGAATGCAAATCTTTCTTCCCCTCTTATCCATCCGCTATCCTTCTCACTCCAAGTAACAGACTAATATCCACCACTGAAATTACCTCATATTTCACCATATTAATTCACCACTAATCCTCTATATGCTCCCTAAATAGCATGCGTCAACAAGCGAGCGATAAATAAATACAAACCTTTGTCCTACTCTATCCTTCTGCTATCATTCCAAATCCAATTAACTGATTAACCTATCCACCACTTAAAATGTACTTGCATGTTTCACTATACTAATTCAACACTAATCCGCTGTGGGTCCCGGAGTAGCGTGCTACCCGCCGAAAAAGCGCTTCGACGCCTCGTCAGGGGTAGTAAGCGCTATATAAATGCAATTACAATACAATACAATATGCTTACTGAAAGAAATGTCTACAAGCATACTGTATTTTTTTGAACTGTAATATATGTGGATGGCTCAGTGGGTTGCAGTTTTTGTCAGCGAGATCCCTTTGTTACATGTGGTTCAGCAGCACCTGAAGCTGAGGTTGTGGTGGAGGGTGCTGATTTTTTTAGAAATCAAAAAATAGCTTTAATTGCTGCAGAGTTCGAATTTCTTGTTGCTCTAATGAGTGTGATTTCTGATATTCGTCTATTTCCATGGACTTCATTGCATGATTTTGGTCGTAAGAAAGTGCCACACATTTATGGTCATTGAATGACTCATAAATCCACTGAATGAATGAAAATGTCACACATAAGCAATCTCAAACATTAGGGGCTATACTCAAATGGGTGTCATTTATGCCATCTATACGATTCCCTCATCTTCCTGCTTGATTTTGCTCATGAGAAAGTGTCGCTCATAGTCCTTGAAATGTAACTCATAATTACACTGAAATTTTGAAAATGTCACACATGGCAATCTGAAACCTTGGCAGCTATGTAAATGTTTTGGAGTATTTTAGTAAAGCACATAAATGCCTATGAGTGGAGGGTGGAGAGGATTTAAACATTTTAGCTGACACTCGTCTCATTTCCTACAAAGGGTTACAATTCTGTGAATTATATGGTTTCATAATCACAAACGTCTCCTAGGGGACTCACAATAATACAAATGAAACAGATTTGACTAAGCTGAAACAACATTTAAAGCGAAATGGATGCGTAAAGCAGAACGTCACTTATTGGCAGACTTAAACCATTGAAATGTCACACAAAAGCTATCTAAAAACTTGCCAGTTATGAACTGAAATGGCAAGAACACTGACATGTACCATACACAGCACTGAGGCATTTATACTACACACGACAAGCAAATGAGTGTTTTGCAACAAAAAAAATATATATATATATATCATCGGACAAGGTCAAATTGCTCTATAGAAATGTCTGGGCTCTGAAGCAACAGATAAGCTCGCTACTTGCATTAAGACCTGCTTGTAAAATAGCCATGAAGCATGTCTCTACTAGCATGGTGGCCATGTTGGAGTGGGAATACTTAGTGGCTGTGAATGACAATACCCTTGTGATCATGCGTCCCCAGTCCGCCCTCCAAGTTCCACTCCATCTCACCAAGCGTTGTGCTGGAACACTCGGCTAGGATCGGTCAAGTGACGATTTCCGAATTGCGGTCTCTTGCCAGTAGGAGAAACTGAATTAACTCCAGAAGAACAGAAGCGCGCTGCCATGACGGTTCCCAGAGACCGGAACCGGAAATGTGCGAATCGCCACAAGCTTCTATGCATCCCTGGTTTCTTTCTCCCGAGGACAAAAAGTTCTTGGTTTCTTCTTCGCCATATGCTTTTCCTTCTCGCTGATTATCCTACCAATTCCTGTAAAAAAAAAAAGCCGATATAAATCACTAAAAAGGTACTGCCTCTCCTACCTTCTAGCCTAAAAACGAAGGTACACTTGCCCGGAAACGCGTCACTTGCTGTCAAATTGAATGTCACAAGATGTAAACACCCACTGGCTTCGATTGAAGAAAAAACAACTAGCGAGCTAACACCCTTTAGCGGATAGCACGAAGGCGGGGAAACCAGAGTTATGTAATGTGAGGTGTACCATTTCCCATATTCGAGATTAAAATATGTGTTTAAATAAGTTACAGCATTTCGTAGTTATAACTCCAAAAAGTTTATAATAATTTCCCCCAATCACGTTTATCATTCATTCACTCACAGGTCACAACTATAACCTCAGACTTCCATTTATCGCTTTTGCTTCTTGCCCTAGAAAATGTATATTCTAATTGTTGAAAAGTTTTAAAGACCAAACAGCCTGATTCATGAAGCTAAATTGCACTCGCAAAGGGCAAGATTCTCAGAATCTTGCCTTTTGCGAGTGCAATTTTGGCATTTGGGATTCACAATCCCAAATGCAAAAATCGCTAATGAAGAATTAGCTAATATGCGAGAATTAGCATTTAAGGAATCTCTATTAGAGATTCCTTAAATGCTATTCATGACACTTTCAAAAATTGCGATTTTGCAAATTTGGGCCGCTATTTACCGAGAGGTCAGACCTCTCGGTAAATAGCAAAAACTTAGAAAAATGCTTTTAAAAGCATTTTTCTAAGTTGCATGTTGCACACACACATGTCCTTTGGACATGTGTGTGCGCAACACCTGTTCACATGTGCATTTTAGGGGTGCTACAGGGTGTCCTTTGGACACCCCTGGCACCCTTAAAATCGCTATCTTATTTGTGAGTAGTAAATTGCTACTCGCAAATAAGGGATACTCCCCATTCATTCCTATGGGCCTTTTGGCCCATAGGAATGAATGGGGAGTTATTCCTTTTTTTGCGAGTAGCAATTTTCTACTCGCAAATAGAGAACATGTAGGAATCGCTATTTATTTAGCAATTCCTACATGAATACCGTTTTGCGTGTCCTCAATAGCGAGTCGCTATGATTCGCTATTAGGGCCACGCAAAACGGCCCGTACATGAATCAGGCTGAAAGATCACACACGTGTATAGGCCGGGTAGAGAGAAGAGACAATCCCACAGATCAGGTATATCATAGGTTTAATCCAAGTCCCGCAACAAACGTGTTAACATTTCAAAACTGGAAAGGGAGATTTCGAAAAAAATAATCGGTGAATGTATTTTCCTAATTGACTTGTTGTGAAGCAGGGGCAATTTAGTTATTCCGGGCAAGAGACAGATGAAAAAAATAAATTTTTGCCTCAAAATTTGGGGGTCTGTCGGCGTGAACGCATAGCTGCCAAGGTTTCAGTTGGCTATGTGTGACATTTTCATAATTTTAGTGTAATTATGAGTGACATTTGAACAACTATGAGTGACACTTTCCCTTGACCAAAATCAAGCAATGTAATGGTGCTAATTTCTCGCACAAACTACACAGGACTCAGGGAAACCCCTCCAATAGGCAGAAATAACTTGTCTACCTATAAGAAGCAGGCTTAGAAACAATAGCAAAAACAATAAATGTATGCCCAAGTGGGCCATTCACCCTTTTTGCTTCTTTCCACATGAGAGCGCTGCTTTACTCACAGCACGCCCCACACAGCGCAACCCGTGGACTCCAACATGTAAGTGCTGCCAGAACAACAAACACAAAGCACCACCATACTGCATCACATCATCCTGGCTGCTCTGATGTGGACAGCACCACAGCTGACAAACTCATAGCAACCTGGTGTCAGCTTCCATAAGCGAAGCTCCATTCACCACAGAAACTCGCAGTTATCTGCAATGAAAGCAACGGTAGCCCATGAGGCCCATGCCATCATGTACCAAATTAGGTATCCACCGAGAAAAGGAAAAAAAGGAGGAGGTGATGACAACTAAAAGCACTGGTGAACCCGCTGTTTAAAAGCGAACAACCATTTGCAAACTGTGTAATTATTTTTTGTTTCTGGCGCACAGTTGATGTCGGTCTGTCAAAGTACTAGAAATCTAACAGCAACACCAGATAAGTATCAATAAAGACAGCACATAAAATAACTTGTCACAATTTTAACGTGATAATTTGCCTCGGATGATAAGGGGTTAATAATGTTGCTGTCAGGAATGTTAAAATGAGCACAGCCTTATGATGTATTATTGCTCTATTTAGATAGGAAAAAACAACAAAGGTCTGCTTCAAACAAGAAAACCCCCCGATTAAAGCAACCCTTTCAGCCGGGAAAAACAAAAGTGCACCTTTTATTCGCTAAAATGTAATATTCAGTAAAATACAAATCTGCAGTGGTTGCCGACAGCTGAGCACGTCCTGTTCCTTGGCTAGTTGGATTAAGAGCCCTTTATTTCAGCTCCAGACTGACTCTCGTTTCTTGCATGAAATGCTCTTCCCCTAGGCAATCACTGCATAAGGATGTCTAACTGGGCAGAAAGACGAGTCTCCATCCTATTGGGGCTGCATAATTATGTTTCATCGTGGTCAATTGAAAACTTTCCTGCGTAACAGAACACTACGTGTAAAGTTTAACTACTTGCCATGATCAATGTCACGTCGGGGCGCATGCAGTCTCACTTTGGTTACAGCCTGCAGCCGCCCGGCTGCCCCTGTGTTCATGCCAGGTGTTCTGAGCTACTAACACAGCTCTCCTCTTTAACACGACCGGGCAGCAGCAGCTACTGACTGCAGGCGGAAATACCTGATCTTGTGCTGCTCAGTGCTGAAAAGAAAATTATACTTGAGAAGATTTAAATTCACATGCACAATGCTTCACTGAAGCAAGTGCAGTCTAGTCACTTACTTCAACTTGCGGCATCTCAGGCCGTGAGAGCCACAGGAATTCGGGTTTGCCGCCCGCCACCTGAGTCCATTGACAAAAGTCCCCGAGGCCGAACTGTCCGGGGTCAATTGTGAATGATTGTAAACGTACAGCGCAGCTGAGCCAATCTCCCATCGAACACTGCATGCAGCGCTGCGCCCAGAGATACTCAGAACAAGCCAGACTCCAACTAACTCCGAATTATTGAGCACTACAGGACGTCGTCACGTAACGAGCCGCAAGCCAGAGGACCAGCGCGCGCACACCCCAAGCCACACAGGCAGCGCGGCCCCCAGATTTACGTAAACCAGCCAGCCTCCAACTCCGAAGTCAAGTGAGCAATACAGGAGGACGTCGTCACGTAACGAAACCAAGCCACTGCCGGCACACAGGTGGGTCACAGGCATTGGCGCGTGCGCAGCACCCTGCCGAAGGCGAGTTTCAGAATAGCATTAGAAATGCGTGACAATGCATTTCAGTGCGGTGTTGCGGAACACCACACTGAAATGCGTAAGAGTCACGCCTGATGCGTGATACTTGGCAGGACTGGAACGAGATATCAACATTTTATTTTATGGCAGTTTTACATAAGCCATTCATGCCAATAGGCCTGATTCAGGAGGGAAACTAACATTTTTAAGCCAGAAATGGCTTAATTTTGGCCAGGCTCAGACTGGCATATAGGGCAATGAGGCAGTGTTCGACGGGCTGGACTGAAAGGTCAGTGTGTCAGTGGCAGGCGCGCAACACACATTGGGCTCACCGGGCTTCCGCCCCCCGTCGTGTGTCAGCCCGGGCTGAGACAGCTTAGCGGGCTGGCGACCGTCTAATTGCAGCCGCACCCGAGTACTTCCCAGGTCTTTAACCCCTTGACCGCGGTCAAATTCCGCCGTGCTGCTGGGGAATTAATGAGTGGGCGTGTTTCGGACAGCCCTGCAGATGCCCACTGTGACGTCGGCCGGCCAGGGGCCGTCCGACGCCCGCAACGGGTTAAAAGACCCTTTACTTGTCAATGAGGCTTTTGTTGTGTTTTCACCCCTTCTTAGAGCCACTCTGCCTATGGCTGGAAGAATAAGCCACCCCCCCCTCTGAAATCCTTTTCAGCCCCCCCAAAATTTGTGGGCTTGTTTTATGGTCTGTTGAGCTAGTTTTTACTGCTGATTTCCCTTATATTTAAACAAACACTTCCTGCAGCAAGCTTAAATGTATGCAGTCTTCCATACCTTGCAAACCACTTATGCAGTATGTCTTTCAGTGCTTGAATTGGAAAAATAGAAGTGCATGTACCCTGTACCAGAGTACCTGCTTGTTTCTGAGAAGTGCAGGTATTCTCCAATCAAAGTATTACATCACTTCTAAAAAGTGCAGGTCCTCTCCATCTCAAAATGTTAATGTGCAGGTACTCACTAATGGTGGGCCACTTTTATTTTGGTTGCCCGTGTCTATTTTCTTTCCCAGTCTAACCCAGATTTTGTCTGGCTCCCGTCTGAAATTGTCTATGTTTCAATAAAAGTCAATGGGGGAAATAGATTCTCCATAGCTGTCAAGGTTTAAGATTGCATATGCGTGACATTTTCATAGTTTCAGTGTACTTATGAGTGAGATTCAATGACCAATGTGTGGCACTTAAGAGAGACACTTTCATGCGAGTAAAATCTAGCAATGAAGTCTATGGAAACATGAATACCAGAAGTTACACCCATATGAGCAACGAGAAACTGTAAGAGGATCTTGAAACTGCTGCAAAGCACCTGAAATGGAAGGGCACTAATTTCTCTCTTTCATGTGCTTCATTTATTTGATAGTGCTCCTCATACTAGTGTAGGGTGTCAGAACACTTTATATGATATACACATTATAGAAAGACAATTAATCATATATGTGTAAATCAGTCTAAAGGAAATGTTACAGAAGATAGTGAGTATTACAAGTTGTAGAATCACATTTCATCCATACTAGTAGGAAGTATATTATAAGTGTTTGGTCTGGAGAACCACAAACTCAGGTTTTAAAACGTACCATCTAGTTGGTTTTTACTAAAAACAATTTGTTTATACCCAAACAAAACCTTTTTAGGAACATTAAGATAATGAAAGACTGTGGAGGGGGGGGGGGTGGGGGGGAGAATAACGTTCTAACCTATATCAGGTAGTTTGAATGCAGCTCTTTGATGACAGTTCATATGTAATTGTGCTACATTTATATTGTAACTTATGAACAGAAAGTAACAAAAGGGTCTCTGTGACAAAAGCAGTAACCCACTGAGCTAGCTACATAAAATGCAGTTTAATGATCTGCCACAGCAGGCACTTTAACCCTTTGCGCTACTTTATGATGGGTGAAAACTGCCACCAGACAAAAGGCTGATCTCGCCTCAGCAGGAACATTATTTACGAGAGTCACCTTGATATTTTTATTGTTGCCTGAGAATTCCTAAACACACAAGGAATTCAGCAGTAGGTAGTTTTATTTGTGAATACATAGCACCTGATGGGATAGGGGGTCCCCACATCATTGTAGTTAGAAGGGACAATTCCTAAGCAGCCCGACCGCTAATAGAGATAGAAAGGGACCACCACACCATTATCTTGCCATATCTGTGCAGAGCAAAGAAAAGGGAGAGTATGAGCCAAGCAGTGTTCCTCTCACTTGAGCGCAGAACCAGTAAAACAAAAGTAGGTGGGGCCAGCACTGGCTGCAACACCTTACAAATACACAGAACACACATGCCTCTGCACTGCATGAAGTAAAACTGAAACACCACCAGGAGAGGGAAACCTGGCATACGCAACAAGCGGGCCCCAGCACCACAACTGCAAACAAACAGTACTCTTTTGATATCAAAACAAAAATGATTCCTACCATGAAGTTGAATAAACATAAACCTCTCCTTACTTTGTGTTGGAATGTTGGTCCGGGTCTCTCCCAGCACCAGCACTGTATGGATGTTTACAGTCCTCATGTCAATTGAGGGCCACAGATCCAGAGAAGGGCGGTCCATGCTCCAGTGTGTACATTTCATTAAAGATTATCCAATCAGGAGAATTAAAGCCCCTTAACGCTGGTTTTTGCCCTTGTTTGCCTTACTGCAGCCCAGAGACCGGAGGTACTACACCATCCAGGCTGCTCCGCGGCACGCCCCCAACGTACCAGGAGTCCCTTAAGAGGAGGTCAGGGCTCCCGAAGCGCTGGACGTGCGGGGACGTTCCCGGGCAAAGCCCAGGCCAAGGGCAGGCCCGTCTGCTCCCGTCCGAGACTGGTAGAGGCTGGGCTGGATCTATTCTCTTGGCCCGTTAGTGGAAATCCCTTCATACCTCTATTGGAGTACCGCTGGTGGTTTATATGTTGTGCCCTGTTCCAGCCTCCAGCCGGACCTTTTGCTGTATTTTCAGCGGTTGTGAAGAAGGTAGGAAGGCGTCTGGCCTTTTTTTGTATTACATCTATGTAGGAAGGTGGCTACCTGACTATGGTTGCCCCGGATTTTTTTGCCTGTGTTTAGCTGGTTTTTTGACTTAGTTGACCTGGTTCCCTGCTAATCAGGGCCCCAGGCCATCTGCTCTCTCTGTAAAATGGATTCCATGTACCCTAGGTACATACCCCAATTGGAAATGGACCCCTTGTCAGCCCCTGTATAATGCACTATAGGTGCCCAGGGCATAGGGGCCACCAAGGCCTACCAGGGGCTGCAGCATATCTTTTGCCACCCCTGGCTGGTTCTTAAATTGACACAACTGGCTGATCACTCAGCTGGGGTGAGGTGGTGTAATCACCCCTTGCTTAGATGTAGTATACCTATATCTAAACCTATATCTGGACACATATTAACCTGTGAGCCACTCCTATGGAAGGCCTCATCAATCCTGGAGGCAGAGTGCGTGGTTTCATGTGAGATGGAGCTCTAGCATGAGCTGAGCCTGTCTGCAGCTGTCGGGAACAACTCCCTAAGCTGTTTCAGGATAATGCCATACCATATACTCTTAAGTGCCTTATAATCCTCGCGGTTATATAGCAACTTTGGTTTGGCTTTATCAAAACATGTCGTGTAAGGTGTCATACGATTTGGAATACTATCCCCTCGCCAGTTCTGGCGACGGGGATAGCATTCCACCCCTCTAGAGGGGTAAGACATGTTACTTTGCTTTAATGCGGTTGATTTCCTGGAAGAAACATTTGAAACGAAACTCTGGACCCTTGGACCTCCATCTCATCGTGGAAGCCCGAAGAATCTCCCTTGTGGTCAAGGAGTGACCACCCTGCAGCAGCAGGCACCATCCAGCCCTCGACGTCTACTTAGTTGCAGTTCCCGCCGGAACTCGAGCGACTGAGATCGACGAGATCAAGCTTGCCTGCCTTCCAACAGCCCGATCCACAGTCCCTGCAGAGCTGAGACCCGTGGAGGCGACCGGAAGCGTGGGGCACGCCATCTTGAATTGACCACGAGACGCTGACCGTGCAGCCCACGAGTGATCCTCGAAGCTGTGCACCGGGGTTTGAGAAGCCCCCACCCTGAGCTACTCCTGAGCCGAAGTTCAGCCCTCCACACTCGACGAGTGCTGCGTGGGGCCCTTTGGCACTATTTGGCTCAACGCGTTGGCCCGGTCACTTGCCAGCTGGCTAGTGGTCCCTGTGCCGACGAACTACCTAAGAAGACTCGTGAATCTGGTTGCTCCAGATCCACACCAGCTCCCCTGAAAAGGAGCCCCGACTCTGACCTTCCTGGTCCGAGTGAGAAGCAATCTTCCGATCCTGCGTGGATTGCTCTTACCAAGGCTTGTTTGCTCCAAACTTGAAGCCGACTGCACCGACGGTGAGAGCCTGCGTGGGACAGATCGTGACCTGCTCCTGGACGTCGCAGATGCCCCAGAGCCCACGTGACAGCGGAGAGAAGCTCCTCGACGACCACCTGATTGCGCCCGACATTGCCTGGTTCCGTCCTGGTTCCACCCTGGTCACTGCTGAGTGACCCAGACTCTGTCCCCTCTGCTTTCAGGTACTCTACAACTTGAGTCCACCCTTGGACTCCACCGGACACTTCATCTTTAACCCGCCTGCAGCCCTTTCAGCTCCAAGCACCAAGAGCCTGCGTGTCAAAACCCGACGCCACTTCGACCCTGTGCACCCACTTCCTGTGGGTGAGGTAACTTTGCTCCGCCGGTGTTCCCACACTGGTGCACACCTCTAGGGTCTGTGTGTTAAGTTTTGTTCCTCTAGGTTCAGCGGAAGTGTCCTTAAACTTTAACTCTTTGACTTTTACGCACCATTGGTTAACATTGGTGCATGCGTGCGCTTTCCGCACATCTCCCGAATCCCGAGGGCCATTCCCGACTTCAGCATTGCTTGTCCTGACTGCTCCCAGCGATTCCCTAGGCCCTAGGCCTAACCACTGTTCGAGTGGCCTCTCTTATACCACTTGTTTAGTATATGGTTTGAGTGGCCACCCGCCCTCATCCATAATTGTGCAACTTGTATGTTTAAACAGTGCTTTTGATTTAACGCTTGTGCCCCTTTATTCATAAAGAATACTGGGGATTGTTTTTAGTAATAAACACATATATTTTTATAATATATACTTGTGTGGTGTCCTTTCATTTGGTATTACAGGATTGTATGTGGTAAAACAGCTCGCTTAACACGACCTCTTAAGTTAAGCCTTTAGGCTGCTTAGTCCATGCTACCCCTAGGATAGCTTGTCTAATAAGGTTGACTTACAACCAGACACCATAAGGGATTGTTTGGTCAGGTAGTAGGTGGTTCCAGAATTGGAAACATCCCCTACCAGGCCAACTTCTCACAATCTACACTTGTATTAACTACGCAGACTGTAGAGGAGCCTGTTTGTAGAGTGTTTTTGTGCTTGGATATTCTGGAATTGTATTCTGACACACTTAAATACAGTCAACTATATTTGTTAAACCCTTGGAGCAACACTGGAGTTACATCCTGCTAGGCAAGCATTTTAACCCGTTAACACAGAATCTATTATGGGTAGGCATAAGGCGACATTAGTCCCCGGATGGGCTGCAGCAGGTACTACCACTTCAGTGACTACCATGGACTTGTTTCTTCAACGAGCTGCAGCAGTGCTGGATAAGGGGACCGAGCTGGTTAATCAACATCTCTCTAGGTCTCCCGTCATTGCTCTACCCTCTACGCATGCAGACATACACGTGTCGTTGGTCAGCGCTGACGGCGATCCATCAAACCTTCAAAACAGCACCGGGCTGCATGAGGTCGTGCAGGATTGTATCAGGACAAGTACTCATTCTACAGCTCAACTGTTACCCCTTTCTCCTGCTATTATTATCAGCAACAATGGGGGTATTGAAGCATCTTCAAATAAAAGGCATGTGGTGATTACTCCTGGTAAGCACCAGGAAACATCAACAGCATCCATGCAAGGGAGCTTATTTTTGGCCGAGCTGGGTGGTTCAGGGGCAGGGATAGGTTACTAAAAGGAAATCCCAAACAACAGAGGGGGGTAAAGCAGTGCTTAATTTGTAAAATATTACGTGCCAGGGCCCTGACCGGGAGGCCACTGCAGCCTGCACCCCCATTGCCCTCGTCATTGCTGCCAAAACAACTAGTAACCATCTCTCTCGCATGTAAATGCGACAGTTCAGATTCTTCCAGGACCCCAAAGCTAAAGGAATGGCTGGGAAGGCAGGTGTAAGCAATCTTAATGTATATTGTATTCCAAAACTACAGTTTTCCTGCTCATCTCTTAATTAGATGAGCAGCGCCACCATGTGGTGGACTGTTCTTAGTATGGTGTTGACTGTTAGGTACCGGTGCCGAGCACCGGAAATCAATTAAGTGCTGATGCTTAGCGCCGAAAAGCCCCGGCTCAAATTAAGCACTGGTAAAGCCAAAAGAACAAAACCTAACCTATTCCCTAAAGCCACAATGACCATGCAAACTTTGTCCAAGTCAGACTTGATGGGCGCACTGGAAACTCTCCAGGTAACGATGAATAACTTGTTGGACTCTAAGATGGGCCCCGATAATCCATCGCTTGATTGAAAAGAGTTTATCGGACCTCAAATGCTGTGTTTCACCTGTATTAACGGGAGGGATAACTGTTCAACCGAGACAAAGTATTCCATTGGATCTCCTTAATCTGGACAGCTTGCCTAAAAATATCAAGGGACAGTCACAGCCACTGGGAGGACAAGTAATTGTAAGTCACCCAGCGCCTATTCAGAGGGAAAACATAACCACAGGGGCAGATCGCCCATGCAGGCCCAGCTCTCGGAAGAGAACCATCCTTCAGGGGGGTGGCCCCAGCGGGGATGGGAAGCCCACTTGAAGCGCCTAACAGTGATTCATCTGCCAGCGGAATCTACCCCCTATGTAGTGGTATTGGGGAATGTGCCAACTCTTCCACAGGGTACGAAGGAGGATTTTCCCAGTTAAATAATAAAGTTTTACACTGCTAATTGCACAATACTACCCTGGGAATAAGGGTGGAGAAAAACATTAACATGGTTCGGAGAGTTAATTGGATTGGTAGTTCTTGCAAAGCATGTATGGGGGATTGTGTCATTGTAAACTTCAATAGGCCTCACATAGCAGAAAGGATCTTGTTCTCAGACCAAGATTTTGCTCTGTTTTGTTTAAAGTCGACGATCGTGGCCTTACCACTTGGTTTCTTTTATGAACCAGACCCACCAGGGTGTAATTACATGAACACTGCTAATTTTGTTCCATCTGAGGGTCCGTTGCAGAGAATTCCATCTATTAGGAATGTCCATTCGAACTGGCCTTCATATTCAGTTTATCCAAAAAAGGTGCCTGTACGCCAGCAGGATATTGATCCACCACCTTTAGAACTGTTAATCGGTTTACTTCCCTGTCTACGATGGATGCTTGTAATTGACTTGGTAGTTTCCCTCCATCGGTCTCAGGGAATCCCATAGCCCATAGGACTCGCTAGGGCAAAGCCATGGGTGTTTGCAAGCATACGATAATAATGTTATATCCTGGAATGTTGAGGGTTTGGCTAACACGTTTTCTGACCCATTGTGAACTGCATTTGTGAAACAATTTCGATTGATTTGTTTGCAGGAAACATGGTTGGCGGATTGTAGTCTATTTTTGGGGGGTTAAAAGTCCTTTTTAGGTTTCGACCTGGCGAAAAGCTGCGCAAGCAGCGATTCGCGCAGGCGAAATCTTATGTCTTACACTGTGTGGCTGGGAATCCGCCCCTTTGTTCCATTGGCTAGCTCCATAAATGGAGGCTAGCCATTGGAACAGAGATCTGTCCGTCAATTGCGGTGCAGATTCGGGGGCGTTCCGGCCATTTTTACTCATCCTGCCCCTTTGACAACGTCATGCGGCCGTGGGCGGGGTTTATTTTATTTTTTTTGCAAATTTGTTTTGGCCATTCCGCGGCCGACCGCCGCCGGGGGAAGTCCAGGTCCAGGTGAGTGCTGGCCGTTCCCGCGGCCCCCCCCTCCCGCTGTCCGTGCTTTTCCCGCCCCCCCCTCCCGCTGTCCGTGTGCCGTCCCCCCTCCCGCTGTCCGTGTGCCGTCCCCCCTCCCGCTGTCCGTGTGCCCGTCCCCCCTCCCGCTGTGAGACGCACGCGCACCGACACCACGCCCCCCTCTCTGGGTGCCCACAACATGCACTTAATTACCATCAGCATATCAAGCGCATCATTATACAAGCTGTAGACACATCGTCAACGTTAGATTTGTTTTTTAACTTGCCCGGCCATTCTTTCCCCTCTAACCGCCTTCCACACGTCAGCCGGGTCTTTCAGTACCAAGCGCCTCGCAGTTGGGCCAGCTTCTCGGCGACGCACGCGCACCGACCCCACGCCCCCCTCTCTGGGTGCCCACAACATGCACTTAATTACCATCAGCATATCAAGCGCATCATTATACAAGCTGTAGACACATCGTCAACGTTAGATTTGTTTTTTAACTTGCCCGGCCATTCTTTGCCCTCTAACCGCCTTCCACACGTCAGCCGGGTCTTTCAGTACCAAGCGCCTCTCAGTTGGGTCAGCTTCTCGGCGCCTGGCAGCCCTCGCATCCACACTAAGAGTGCGTGACAATGCAGGGCCTGTAAAACAGCCAATCGCCGTGCAATGGAAGCCAGACAATGCAGCCCGGATGAAAAACTCATTTGGAGCGCTCTCCGACCGCATCCTCAGTGTGACACGATAAAGATTTAACTGGTCTGCAACTGATTTTCTGTACTGTGATAAATCGTTAGCCGTCGTTCAAACATTGACAGGCCCCATAAGGAAGGCTCTGGAGCTGAGCCTGTTCACTTGAGTGCAACCAATAAACACATTGGAAATGACATGTATGGATGTTGTGACAATAATATACCATCTTATATAGGTAGATATGGTTAGAGAATTCAAATGTAAGAAATACGTCTACACGCGTTTTTTTCAAAGAAATGAAAACATTAACAACATGAAAGTAAATAAATTGCCTGCATGTCCAGTGTGAGTGATATACTTAATTTGCTACAAAACTGGCTGCGCTAAATGCAAAATTTCTCAACATTAAATGTGTGTGCTATCTTTCCATCTGCATACCATTGGCTGCTAAAGATGTATGAATACCTTTAATTCAATTTTAAGACTAGCAAAATTATGTAAGTTTTCCATTTACTTTTCGAGAAGTTAACAACTGAGAACATTTAGTTCTGTCCGATGACCGTGCACTCGCTATCAGAACATCTTGGACGCCGCCTCTAATCAGATTACTGCTCTTCCCGCTATATAACTCATGTTCTTAATATTGTGATTTCCACTGTGGGCTTTTGTGGCAGTGTTTTGCTTTTGCTGTTGCATGACAGGAAGATATAAATGATTTAAAACAGGCCACCTTGTCTCTCTGTTCTTTGCACATGGGAGAGCACCGGCAACTCCAAGATATTTAAAAACCTCAGTTTTTTAGGGTACAGTTTGACAACCTTCTTACTGCTAATTTCAGAACTCTGCGGTTTTAAAATATCCAGCAAGGTCATGCAACAGGCCGTCGCACTCTAAATCTGTGTGTTGCCTGTGCTTGTTTATACCCAGCCGGCCACTCATTCTTGTAAGGGTTCTAGCTTGCTAAATTGTATATTTCCGCCTTGCAGATTCTGCTCGGGTAACACTTAGGCTTTCTTGTTCTGAAGATTAAATAGCTCAATGATTCAGCTGAGATGTGTTTAGAGATCTGTTTTTAAAGCAAACTCCCTCCGAACAGTTTGAGTAAATTAGATTTTTATCCAGAAATCCTGTGTGTGTGTGTGTGGGGGGGGCTCTGGGTGTGTGTGTGGTAGTAATTGCTGTCTGCTGAGCTCGTCCGTAGGGTTCAATAGGTCTCACATTTGCGAGAGATTAAGCTAATGGCAATGTAAATGACAATGCCATTTATTTATCTGTTTTCAAAACCAACACATAAATACACATTTTGTCATTTACAATGCCAATAGCTCTAACTTTTCCAAAGGCGAAACCATTGCATTGTAAATGCTTGTTTGTTCCGGCTTCCCCTTTTATCGCTGGTAGACCAAAGGGTGGTCTTGTTTTTTATATTTCTGTAGCGGTAGAATGCCAGATATAGGTTTTGCCCCCAACAAGCCTGTGCATACAGTCTCTGGTTTTAAGAAAGGGGTCTAACAAACTGGGTCTTATTAATTTTTAAAATTCTATATCATGCTTCACTGGTGGGTGCAATATTACCCTGTTGGGGTCTTTTATAAGGCAACAGTATACAGCTGAAGCTCAACATCTTATGATCACAGGGGACTTTAAGATACATCCATGTGGAGATTCCAGGGCTACAAGATTAGCTGACCTAGGTTGTCCACGTGTGAGGGGGATTCATTTTGAACACTCTGTGCAGGGGGATGTTCTGAACAATCTCCTTCATGAATTTGACCTAATGTCCTTTATGTCACTAATTGATCCGCGTAGTAAGGGAGTCATCCCTTCTTTTAAAGGGAGAGGTGGTGGCACGTTTATCGATTTCATATTCATTTCATCACTCCTACAATCCTCATTTCAGGGTTTTTCCATACAAGAAAGTGCCTATAGTAACCACAATTTTGTGGACCTTTATTGACCTGTAAAAGATGCTTTCTACAAATTGGTAACAGAATCATGTGCCAGTGAACTAGCTCTGTGTACCTCGCCGCATACATCTCCGGGGGAGGTTATTAGTGCTTTAAATACCTGTTAGAGTAGGTGACCTTTTAAGTGTCCTGGCACGCAGGACAGTCATCCCAACTCCTAGATGTTTTATCTCTTCTTGTTCGTTGGCGGCAAGAAAGCTGCAGGAGTCCAAGATACCAGACCCTGGTTATAGCAAGCCATAAAAATTATACATTGAAACTGACCAAACACAAGTCTGTTCTGAAGGAGGAAGCATGGAGGGAGTTGTTGGAGGCAAGTACCCTGAGGAATAGCTCCAGATTCTGGAGCATTAATAATAGCCCCTTTTTAGAGCACGACAAAAGCAGTGCAATAGGCGCACATATCTCTGAGGATGAATGGGTGCTCTATTTTAAAACTATGTTTGAGAGCCCGCCCAAGTTGACCTGTCAATCAGATCGAGAGGAAATCATCCACAAATTGACCTTTGGGCTGGGGGAGGTCGAGGAGGGTATTGCCGGGCTGACAAGCAATAAAGCTCTGGGACCCAACGGCATCCCTCCGGACCTTTTTAAATCTGACCCAACTTTCTGGGCCTCGGTCCTTGTTGCCGTAATTAATTTTTTTTTTTTTTCAAATATATTTTTATTGCAGAATTAGAAACCACAGGATACAATCAATCAACCAGTGCACTCGTGACATCCCCTCGTCCACTAAGAAGTCCAAACTGTACACAGCCATTCAGCCCGCATCCCGGGGGCCGGGCGGCATGTTATTACATTCAATAGGAAAAGCACGGTGCACGTCCCACGGGGACCATGGTCGAAAAGTCGTTGTACGTATCTGCTTTTATCCCCCCCACCCACAACAACATCTCCGTCAGCCATCCCAGAGGTAAAGCAGTGACACCGCTCATATCGGGGCCTACCCTAGGTGCTATCGTTCTATCTCGCCTGGCTGCTCCCTCCAGCCCTTTCATACTCCACACTGTGCCAACCATCCTAGTAGAGTCAAGGCACCCAGGCGGCTACCATCCAGTGGCTTCCGTCCCACCCCGAACCCCCATGAACCAGTCCCCCCCAAGGCCCCCCCCCCCCGGCAACTGCTGGGCGTACGCCTCGTCCTGTCGAGTTAGATGGAACCACCACAGTGCGGAATATAGCACTTCTGTGTTCGCCCCGTGGTGTCCACTGGCTTAGTTCTCCCCATCCTCGTCGTCCACAAAAGAATCACGCAAGGCCTGCACCACTAGCTCCCATGCACGCGCCGCATCCAAAACCTTCTCATTCCCCATCTTAACAGCCTGCCGCATCCGGAGCACACTCTCGCAGGCAGACCACCGCAGCAATTCATTCTTCCATCTACGCAGCGAGGGCCCCCCCCTGGACTTCCAATGCCACGATATCTCCCTCTGCGCCAATATCAGACCCAGATCAAGGAACTTGCTCGTCACCTTGGTGCGTTTAGTGTGCGGGAACCAGAGCAGCAGGCACGCCGCCATATCGAATTCCACCTCCCTATCTGTCACTGCATTCAGGAGTCCCCCTACCTCCGCCCAATAGGTCCCCAATTGCGGGCACTTCCAAAACAAATGATCCATGTCCGCTCCCCGAGACGAACACCGTGGGCATCGGGCATCCGGCACCTGGAAGTACCGCTGTAATTTCTCTGGAGTTAAATAGGCCCTATGAAGCACATAGAAATGCACTTGCTGAAAGCGCGCATTTCTCGTGCCCTTCCACGTGCGCCGCAGGATGTGTCCCCAAGCCGTATCCGGTATGTGCCGGCCCACACTCTCCTCCCATTTAGCCTTGAGCCCCAGGAGTGGCTCCAGTCCCTCATTCAGCATCCTATTATGGAGGCACGTCACAGCTTTGACCGTGCCTGCTGCCATCACCACATATTGGCACGCCATAGTCGTCGTGGGTTCTACGAGCCCCCCTTTCCAGTGCTTCTGTATGGCAGCCACCACTGCCGCGTGCAGGAGGAACCCCCCGTCGGGCAGCCCGAACTGGTCCCGGAGCGCCTCGAACGGTGCCAAAGCCCCATCTATGTACAAGTCGCCTACCACCTGTAGTCCCGCCTCCTCCCAATCCAGCAACGGGGACCAATCTCCCCCGTGCGGCAAGGCCGTCAGCATGCCGATCGGGATCTCCGGCGCATAAGGCCGCGAAGCCCTCGCTCTCCGAAGGCTCCTCTGCCAACACAGCCGGAGCGTCCTTTCCTCCATAGTGAGGGCCCGCAACTCAAGCCTCTGCTGCATGACAATATAAGACAGCACGTGGCGTCGTATCCCTCGGTCCCGGTCCTCCTCTGGACCCCGGAACACCCTAGCTACGTTCTGTGTAAGAACCTGCAGCTGCGCCGCTAGATAATACAGCTCGAAGTCAGGCACAGCCATGCCCCCTTCAACCTTAGGGCGAAGGAGCGTGCTCAGGGCCACTCTACGGCGGCCGTGTCCCCATAAGAAGCCAATAATCATCGATCTCAGGTCTCTGAAGACCCCTTGGGGAATCCAGACAGGCAGCGTTCGGAAATAATAGAGGAAGCGGGGGAGCGCCACCATCTTCAAAAGCGCAATCCTACCCAGAACCGTCAGCGGGAGGGTCGACCAGAAAGACAAGCTGCCCCTCAGTGCCCGGACACAGCGACCAATGTTGCCCTCCAAGAGGTCCGCAGTCGCGTGGTAGATGCGAACACCCAGATAGGTGAAACAAGATGGCTCCCACACCACGCCCAAGTCGCCACCAGGAACGGGCGAGCCCGCTCGCAGCGGGAACACACAAGTCTTCGCCCAATTGACCTTAAGGCCCGACAGCCGGCCGAACTCCGACAACAGCTCCATCGCACCGGCCAATGCCCGCGAGGTGTCAGCCAGGTACAGGAGCAAGTCATCCGCATACAGCGATATATAATGCCACTGCCCGCCTCTCGCTATCCCCGCGTATCTGACACCCGACCTCGCATGGACCGCCAAAGGTTCCATCGCCAGAGCAAACAACAGGGGGGACAGAGAGCATCCTTGCCGCGTGCCCCTGCCCACCGGGTACGCCGCAGACACCAGGCCGCCCAAACGCACCCTCGCCGCCGCCGAAGCATACAAGACCCTTGTCCACCTGCGGAACCCCTCGCCCATGCCAAACCTCTCCAAAACTCCGTCCAGGAACGGCCATTCCAAGCTATCAAAGGCTTTCTCGATGTCCACGGATAGGACCGCCGGGGCTCCCTCCTCGTCCAAGATGGCGTCCATTATCCCCACCAGGCGGCGAATATTCAGCGCCGTGCTCCTCGTGGGTATGAACCCGGCCTGGTCCCTATGTACCAGGCCCGTCATATATGGGGCCAGCCTGGTGGCCAGTATTCGGCTCAGAATCTTATAATCCACCGTCAGCATGGATAGCGGGCGGTAAGACCTCACATCCGCAGCATCCCGGCCAGGCTTTAGGAGCGGCACAATCAAGGCCTCCCGCATGGACCCAGGCAATACCCCAGCCTCGAAGGCTTCAGCGTACACCGCCAGCAGCCTGGGCGCCAAACTGTCCGCATACCGCTGATAAAATTCAATCGGTAATCCGTCCACCCCGGGCATTTTGTTGCGGGCCATATGCTTAATGGCCGCCCGCATTTCTGAGAGCGTGATCGGGCCGCCCAGTTCCTTCGCGTCCTCCTCATCTAGGACCGGAAGCTGCCTCGCCCCCAAGTATTCCGCAATGTCCTGGACCCCCACTCCCAGCTGGCCCTGATACAGTTCCTCATAGTACCCCCTAAAACATTCCAATACCGCTGCTTGGGTGTATACCATCTCTCCCTGCGCAGTACGAATGCCGAGGATCGGGGAGCCCCTAAGTTCCGGATTAGCCAGTCTGGCCAAGAGGGTACCCACCTTGTCTCTTTCCGCATGCGCCCTGATGATATATTGCCTGTGATCATAGCATCGTAAACGTTCCGTCTCGGTGGCGACCACTTCTTTCGCTTCTAAGAGCTGGGCCTGTAAGTCCGGCCTAGCTGGCCTGCGGCGCTCCAAATCCCTCAACCTTTCTTCCGCTTTCATGAGGTCAGTCAACACAGCCGTGCGAGCATTCGAAAACCTACCCAAACACACTCCTCTCACCACCACTTTCATTGCATCCCATTCAGTGGACCTACTCGTGGCCGGGCCCTCATTCACTCCGAAATAGCTATCAATGCCTTGTCGAACCGCATCAGTGAACACAGGATCTTCAAGCGTTTCCGGCCGAAGCCGCCACGTTGGAATTACTGAGCGCTCTCTCTGCCACTGAATGTGCACCAATAGGGGGTTATGATCTGAGATCGTCCTAGCCAAGTACTCCGCATGGGAGATCAGCGGGGCTAGGGATCCACTGCAGAGCACCGAATCAATCCTGACATGCAGGTCATGAAGAGCAGAGTAAAAGGAATAATCCCTGGTTTCCCTGTGCCGCTCCCTCCAGACATCCAGCAACCCCCATCTATCCTGCCAGTCCTTCCTGTGCGCGGCTAACCTGCGCACCGGGGAGTCAACCAGGGGGGGATGGGACCTATCCAGAGCCACATCCGTGATCGAGTTAAAGTCCCCCCCTAGCACTATTGGGGCCGCCAGGAAAGAGGCCAAAGACCCCGAGAGGCTATCAAAATATCGAGCTTGATCAGTGTTCGGCGCATACACACAGCAGAAAACCACATCCCGTCCATATAACCTCCCCTCCACCGCCACAAACCTGCCATCCGGATCCACAACTTGATTCAGTAATTGAAAGGGTATCCCCGCCCTCACCCAGATCAGCACCCCCCTGGCATACGCCGAGTAAGTGGTGCCAAACACCTGGCCCCTCCATCGTTTCTGCAAGGCAGTACACTCTTTCTTAGTGAGATGAGTCTCCTGGAGCATGGCAATCTGAACCCCCCTGCGTACTAGATATGCATGGACCTTATGACGTTTCACCATAGTTCGCAGCCCCCGGACATTCCACGTCAGGCATTTCAGATTAGGTAACGTCCCCATTCCAACTTCGTACAGTCCAAATCAAATAACGAATGTTCACAGCCCCCCCAATGCAGTTGCCCCCCCCCGAACACCCCCAAAACAGAAAAACTCCCCAAACCCCACTCCCCAGGACAGAGCACACGAACCCAATGTCCGCCCCCATCCAAACCTTGAACCAACTTCACACACTCTTACCCTGTGGTCTCCACCACAGTCGGCCTTAAGGGCCCAAGGGGGGTGAGTCGCCGCCGACCCCAGCAAGCGGAGCCCGCACCCCGCGCCTCCATCCCTCCCGAAGCACACAGCCTCCCCTCCCGGCATCCCGTCCTCCAACAGCAGGATACCACCCTACCATGAAGTCTCGAACTAGCCCAGTCCAATCTCAGCCGCAAAAGATACCATCTGAAGTCTGTGGGGTCACCGTCGGCCCCTTCGAGCTTTCCGCCTCCGAGAGTTCCTCGCCCGTCTTGCTGCCTTCCCCTCCCGAATCCGTTTCTGCCCGTTCACTGTTCTGTTGCGACCCTGTAATGGCCGCCGTCGCTGCGAGTGCATCCCTCTTCTCCGCCACCATTTGAGCCTCCCGTTTCTCCCGCTGGCGCCTGTTGCGGGATCTGATGCGTTGCGATTGCCTCACCCGGGGCCGCTTGGGTTCATCTCGTCTGCTTTTATGCGATCTGTCCGTCCCCGCTCTATACGACTCCAGCCAATGCCAAACCTCGTCCGGAGTCTGAAAAAAGTGCGTAGCCCCATCCATGATGATCCGCAACTTAGCCGGGTAGAGCAAGGAATACTGAACGCCTTCCTCCCTGAGTTCTTTCTTCACCGCCAAGAATGATGCCCGGTTTTTCTGGACCGCTTGGGTGTAGTCCGGGAAGATCGTAACCCTACTGTTCTCCACCTCATAAGGGCCCGACATCCTGGCCCGCTGAATGAGGAGATCTCGGTCCTTGTAGTGGAGGAGCCTCACCACCATCGGTCGGGGGGGGCGGCCAATCCCCGGCGGGCGAGCAGGTACCCGGTGGGCCCGCTCCAGCGTGAAAAAAGGAGTGAGCCCCTCCGGCGCCACCACAGTGCGGAACCAGGTCTCCATATAGGCCACCGCATCCTCCCCCTCAATTCGTTCCGGAAGGCCGACGACCCGCACGTTGTTCCGCCTATTGCGGCCATCGGCATCCTCCGCCCTCCGCTCCAGCGAGTCCAGCCGGGCCAACATGTCCGCAATCCTATGCTCCGCGGCCACCACCGATGGTTTCAGGTCCAGCAACAGATGGTCATGGTCCTTAACTCTGTCCGCTAGCTTCGCATGATCCGCGCGGAGCAGCCCTAGGCCCGTGGCCACTTGGGCGATGTCTTGGTGCAACGCGTCCTTAGTCGAGGCGATCGCATCAAGTATGGCATCCAATCGCCGGTTCAGCCGCTGTTCTCGGTCAAGCTCCGGGGAGGGACCCTCGCCCAGCCGAGTCGATGTCGCCGAGCCCTCCTCAGTGCATCTCCCGGCCATCGGCCCTCCAGTCGCCGCCATTCCAGGGTGCTGCGTCACAGGTCCTGGAGCCCGCTGTCGTCAGCGCCCGTAGGCTAGTGCCGGTCGTCGGGCACCGGGCAGAGCAATGTCTTCACTGAAACTCACAGGAGCAACGACCAGCTAGGTACACTCCGCTCCGCCGCCCCCCTCGGGAGCCTGAGGGGGAAAGGATGAGTCTCCGGGCGGCAGCCAGTCAGGGTCCCCAAGCTCCTGGTGAGTCAAGGCAGCGTCACTCGGCCCCAAGGCATAGCACCGCCGACCCCAGTGCCTCGACCAGCTGAATGCAGGATCTCCTGCCAGTATCCCTTGCCAGTCGGCGACAACTCGGCTCAGAGCTGAAGTTCGGGGCCCGCCGAACTCCACGCCGCCATTTTCTTCGCACCCTCGGCAACACCTCAGCCGCTTCTTCGACTCGGTCTCCTCGGGGCCTGCAGTCCCCCAGCGGCTCACCAATAGTGTCCAGCTGTCCCCTCACACTTCAGAGGGCAGGAGCGTCATCTCCGGGCCGCCTAGGGTTCCGAAAACAGGAGAATTAACGGGATTCTGCGCGGAGCTACGAGCTCACGCCGCCATCCCGATCGGCGTCCAAGCCACGCCCCCCCTTGTTGCCGTAATTAATGGTGCGGCAAGGACTGGATGCCCTAAGTCCTGGGCTACTTCGACTATAGTGCCAGTTTTTAAAAAGGGTGGCCGTGATAGTACACTTTGTTACAGACCGATAGCGTTGTTGGATTCGGTGGTCAAGGTAGTGGGCCGTGTGCTTTAAAGATAGGTTGACCAGCTGGGCAGATGAACATGACATACTATCAAATGTACATTATAGGTTCCGCCCAGGCTGGTCCACGATGGTCCAGTGCCTCAACCGTACTATGATTCTAAACAAATACACTGTTGCACGTTCCGGCACCATTTATTTAGCTTTCATGGACTTATCTTCCGCGTTCGACCGCGTGAACAGTGCTAAACTGTGGCAGTCCATGAAAGATAGTGGGGTAGACAACAACATCGTCCTTCACCATGCAACCAAGGCCAACGTTAGATTCTTGCAGGACCTACTTGTGTCGCGGAATTTTGATATTAAAAGAGGTGAACCCAAGGGTGTATCTTGGCCCCCTTTCTGTTAAATCTTTTATATGAATGACCTAGATAACGCCCTTTTATTAACAGGGGTAGATTATCTGCATGTAGGCCGACGTGGTCTTCCCGTACTACTCTACGCGGATGACATAGTTCTTATATCTAGGACTGCTTGATGCCTTTTCTGCCTTTATGTCAGATTCAGATTTATCCATAAATGATTCAAACTCTTATGTCATGCAAGTGGGGATACGCCCCAAAAAATCATTCCAATTCAGGGTAGGTACGGCTAAGGTACCTTTCACAGACGTTTTTTCATATTTGGGGGTTGTATTGGATGACCATATAAAATGGGGCCCTCTTAATCAAAGAAAGAAGGGGGACCTGGTGCGGGTGAACGCAGCTTTTTTTAACTTTGCCTCTAAACTGGGAAACTGACCTATTGCAGCGCTGCTGAAGATCTACCAAGCTAAGAGTGTAGCAACAGCTTCATATGGAAGCGAAATATAGGGGCATATCAACACAGAGGATCTTCAGGTAGTCGAGAACACTTTCTTGAAGCGCCTACTGGGTGCTCCCCGTGGCCTGTCTAACATGGTGGTACATGAAGAACTAGGGGTGCCCATTTTAAGTGATATCTTGGCACTCCTTCCTCTAACGTTCTGGTTAAAAATTTGGTTGAGTGAGGGATTAATGTTGAGCCAGTCGATTTTAAATGAGTGTATGACCCTTGACTATGCACTCTGCATACCATGGCTCAGACACAATAAGTGTGGGTTTGAAAAGTTAGGACAAGTTGAACTGTACACCCACCCTGAACTAATAAGCAAAAAGGATGTGGGGATAATAAGGGAGTCCTTCTGCAGTTTAAGGAAACTGGAAAGGGAAGAGCTGAAATTGCGAAACCTAGTGTCCGAATTTTTTTAATGCTAAAGACAACATCATTTGCTGAGCCTTATCTTCTGGGGGTTTTAACTATTTATGAAAGTTTTTTATCGACCAGGTTTCGCCTGGATCTCTTTCACCTCCTGCTTGCCAAACCTAGGGGAAGCAGTAGAGGTCAGTTGCTCACACCCTGTGGCTGCGACGGAGAGTCTCCACAGAATTTGCTACACTTTGTATTATTTTGTAAATTTTATGAGGTCCCCCGGGAGTTTTTTATTGTTCCGATCTTAAAGAGGAAGACTTTTAAGCAGGCTCGTCCAGCTCTGCTGTATCTACAATTGCTGAAGTATGAATGAATATTCTTTGTCCTTGCCTATTTGAAATCTGTGATGAAGTCTAGGGCCTGTCTTGATTAAATACTAAAAAGAGTCAGGGTTTAAGATTATTTTTAAGATATATATACCTCAGTAAAAGTCTTAGGATAGGTTAACCTCATTGGCGGGCTTTTAAATTAAGGGTTAAGATTATTAGTATTTGAATTTTGCATCTTATGTTACTGATTACCATGGACTGCCGTGGAGTGTATTTTAACTGTTATGAATTGTGTCAATAGTTTATGAATTTCTGATATATTTATAACTTTTATGGTTTTATATTTCTGAAACTGAATAAAGTTGTTTTTGGTTTGGTTTGGTTTGAGGAGCATTAAAGCCTCATGGTGCATAACAGCTCAGGCCAATGAAGATTGTAGACATAAGCTGCGTAACTTATTGGCTGTAGGGATCCTCAGCCTCATCTTCCAGCTACTGCAAATGAACTACTCAGCAGCCAGATAGAGGGAGACCTCATGCGACTTAAAGCAATAATGCGTGATAACTTTGTGCACTTGCAGGAATGCGGGAAATACGATTAAAATGCGTTAGTATAACACTAGATGTGTGACATTTGGCAGGACTGATTCTCCCGATTACTTTTGAAAAATCTATCACTTTCCTCTTCGAAAATGTTGACTTGTATGCATAACACTAACAAAAACTTAGTTTGAAACTCTGCTTGATACAACGTTTTACTCCCAGGGCATTTTTTTAAAGATTCACAGGATGTTTCAGACCTTAAGCCTGTGATTTGAAACTGCATCCCCCAAGTGTGCTGCAGGATCAGATATCCGGTCAGTGACAAATATTCTTTGTTTTTCCCTTACCGGGAAGGAACGCGGAATCAGCGATGTGGCAAGCAGACAGGGTGACAAAGGGGTTGTGCTCTATGTTGCAGTAGCAGGTCACTACGAGCCTAGCCCCTGTAGGCTGAAGCCGAGCCAAATGGAGGAATACATTCCTTTTGTGAGTCCTCACGCCTTGGCACGTCCAAACCTCACTTTTAATACAGTAGGAAGCCGGTATCTGGCTTTAGGGTGGACTCAGGTATACAGCGCTGGCAATACTCAGGGCAGGGATTATTTCCGAGCTCAAACTGCCTTGTCTGTCGCCAGCCGATCATGATTCGACCAAAATCAGATTTCTACATGCAGGAATCAGGAGGAGGGAGATTATCTGTGAAATTGGTAGTTTCCCACCTGAATTGGGAGAGTTTGCATGTATGACACAACATCCATCTAACATTGCCAACAGACATCCCTCAAATGTTCCCTTCACTCCTAAAGAAGACTCATTTTAGATGATAAATGTTCACTCTAGGAGGTAACAAGACAGACAGGCATGACACTGCATTATCTTCTGACCACGCAAAACTCAAGACAGACATCAAAATGTCAATATGAAAGATAGAAAAAAGAATACGTTTGATGTGGCACCAGATAAACTGTACGCACAACCCGAAACACACAATATAGGGGCACACAAAAGGTAATTGACACAAATACTTTCTTACAATGGAAAGCTAGTAACTCACTACCAAGAATCTTGTTGGGAACATAATATCATATGCTTCATTTGGAGAATTTGAGGCCCACCCAAACCCATCAATGTCTAATCACAAACCGCCGTTGTGCGCATTAGTACTTCTCTCGCTGACACCCAATTGCACATCATCAGTCGCAGGATACATACCAACACTGCAGATTTATGCAGAGAACTCCTGATTTTCTTAAGCCAAAAGGGACTTTAGTGTTCTCTTAAAATTAAGTTAAAGGGGAAATTTACGTCTCCCTTTTCTTCCTAAATGTTCCTCTTTTCTTTCGTCATATGATAGCATGCAGTCTCCATTTTAGCAAAATGGTGTTAACTGGCACCATTAACCTCTCTGCAAACCCTTTTGGTAACACTGCCTGGCATCCCCCCTTACCCATTCTATATTGCAGCAATTCCCATTAGATACATAATTTGCCTCCTCGTTTACTCCCAGCCCTTTGGAAATTGGGGACCTATTTACTTCAGACTTTCCACCTTTCCTTTACTGCCTTCCTTTAGTCAACATTTTCTATCTATGTGACCTTGCACCATGCAAAGTGCCTTCTCATTTTCCTTTATTTATACAATTTGTGTTCCGCATGATGATCTTGTAGACAATATTTGAGATGTAATGTCACTTTCCCAGGTACAGACTAATGTTTCTCTCTTTAGGACTTTGGAGCACACTGCCTTACGGAGAGCAATTATTTCAAGGCCTCACCTTTTGGGACCATTGTGCGATTCTCATGAAAACTTGTCCTTGTTCTGTTGTGGTGCCGGAAGAGCATTAGGGATGAGAACTACATTATGTGAATGTGTGAGATAAGGCTGAATAATGTGATTTCAGAAACTGTATTGTTGTTTCTTTGACCAATTCATCTGATTCTAATGTAATTGTATTCATCTGTGGTTTGCTATGTAGTTTGTATTAGAAAAGAAGTACCCTATACCATGTTCACTGACTCTTGTACTATTTGCAAAATTGATACTACAATGAATATTCATCTGGGGTTTGTATTGTTGTAGGCAGCTGGCTCGCTATATAGTATACTAAAAAGAACTACACTGTGTAGAGAGTCCAGTGGATCCCCAATTGGCTTACAGAGGCTAAAGTAGATAATACTAACACTCTATTTTGTGGTAGTGTGTGCGAATAGTTAGGCTTATGAGAGGGTAGGGCTAAGCATTTGTTGTACTCACAAAACCAATAAATGAGACACACTCAAACAACCAATCCGGGACCAAATTAGAAAAATATCACTTCTGTTTATATATTTTGTGAAACCAAGAACTTTGTTCAAAAGTAAGTACTGTTTTTGTTATCAATTATTGCAGGTAAGTAATTCTTTCAAACCTGTGCTCTTTTACAAACAATGCAATCCTAAGGAAGGAAAAGTCATAAATGCATAACGGTAAGTACAGTCGGTTTCAGGGGTTCAGTAGCAGTGGGCCAAGGTCCAAAGTACTCCCAGCAGTTCTTCGGGAACTGCCCAGGTTTTACCGGGAGCAGGGTGCTGGTGAGGTTGTAGCTGGGCATGCTATGGTGAAAGAGGGGCACCTGAAAACGGGCTGCACAGGGGAACTTGGTACATGTCAGACAGCTCCCAAATGGAGACTTGGGTCGAAAGGGGTCTTGGAGCAAGGGGACATAGCCAGTTCTTCGGTACCCAGGCCGGGCGGCTCGGGTGCAGAGTGGTTAGGTCGGCTGGGCTGGATGCTCAAAGGTGCCCCTTGCATTTAGGGACAAACAGCTGGCAGGGGTAAAATCAGGACAGCTGGTCCACTCACTAAGTGAGTCTCAGCGATGCTGACGTCCCTCGCTGGCTGCTCGGTCGGGGTGCAGTAAGATTCCGGATTCGACTTTCTCTGTTGGTGTTTGGTGTCCTGGGCTTTGCTGCTGCATGGCTCTGGTTGGTCCAGGTGTCTTCACACTTGGTGGGGAGACAGATTTGACCTTCTAGAGTACGAGTACCTTCTCCTGGTCGGCTGTGTCATGGGTTGGGATGGGGAGCTGCAAGGCGGTGGCCCGGACTCTGCATATCAGTGCCTGCGGACTGCAGGGGAGTAGTGTCATAATGTGCAATCCTCCGCAATTCCTCCCATGCTTAGAATGGAGCCCATGAGGAATTGCGGTTCGATTAGAACAGAGAATGAGGTGTTTTGAAGGTAAGCAGCCAGTATCCGGCTGCTCTTGGGGAGTTGCTGAATAAAGAAGATTTTATTCTACCTGGCGTATGTCCCTTCTTACGTAGGATTACTACAAGTAGCTCCTCTATTCCTAAGGAGACTGTAGGCCATTTTCGAAGTGCTGGCAGGCTACCCAAGGCCTTGTTAGTTGTCCAGCTTGCAGGACGATTCACTCTGCCAGGATTGTCGAGAGAGTTGCCAGCAGGCAGGGGTTCATGCCTAAAAGTCCACAGGTCTTTTATTGTTCTCACCAGGCAGTGAATCTTCTTTATCCTTCTTCCCTTGATCCATCGAATCGTACTTCTTGGGTTCAGGGGGGCCACCTAAATACTCAATTTAGGTGCGTTATGGGGTGTGACGGGTAGAAGCGAATGGGCTAACTACCTTCAGGTGTCTAAAGCCTCTATATGACCACGACCTGTGAAATGTCGGCATAGCCCTGACTGTAGCAGTCTAATTCAGTCAAACACAAGATGGAGGAATTTGAAAAGGTGGTGTCCTCGTCAGCTAGTCCTCCTTAGGGGTAGTGCTGGGTTGGTGGAGGCACACCTCCTAATCTTACTCATTTTCCCACCTCTCGTGCTGCCAAAAAGTGGGGTCAGGACAGGGGGGTAGCATCTCCACTATCTGTAGAGACCTTGGTCGCCTAACAAAGGCAGCAGGGCCTTTGAAGCTTTCCGCCCTGGAATGCAGTTCCTACATGTAGGAGGTGTAAACACTTCTGCCCAGTTGTTCCGCAACTCTGAGAGCGATGGCTCTCACCTCAGGAGGTTAGAAACGTGTCTAGGGTGGCTGGCTGGTCGAGACCAGTCAGTGAACACACTAGTGGTCGGTAGGTTTTCAGGGGGCACCTCTAAGGTGCCCTCTGGGTGCATTTCTTAATTAATCTAACACTGGCATCAGTTTGGATTTATTAAGACGAGATGTTTGGTGCCAAACATCAGGGTGTACAGTTAAGCAATCATGTTGCTGGGGAACTCGTAATCACGAGTGTCCAGCCTATGTACTCGATATGGCTTCCCAGTGCACTTGTGGTATCTAAGGGCGAACTTAGATATCACAGGGACACATCCACTTCCACAAATATGCCCACACATGGGTATAGTGCACCCTGCCTTAGGTCTGTAAGGCCTGCTGTAGGGGTGGCTTACATAGATTTTGTAGGCATGAGACACAGCGATGTGTGCCATGTCGACTCTTCACCAAGACACGCAGGCTGCAACAGCAGTTTGCATGAGTTAGGTGAGGGGTCCCTTAAGGTGGCTCAATTTGTGCTGCAGCCCTTAGGTACCCTCTTTAGACCCAATGCCCTAGGTACCATGGGCACCATTTATTAGGGACTTATATGGAGTCTAAAGTGGTGCCAATTGTAGAGCAATGGTATAGTGTAGGGAAATAACACTGGTACTGGGGACCTGGTTAGGCAAAATCTCAGTCAAAGTTGCATCAGATACCAGGCAAAAAGTGTGTGTGTGGAGGGGTAACCATGTCAAACAGAGGCACTCTCTTATACAACCCCCCCCCCCTCTACGAATCAGGATGAGACTATTGTTTCCCGAGAGAGTCAACAGTGTCTAAGTTGAAGATCCTGGAAAGTCCATCTGCATTGGCATGGTCAGTTCCAGGTCTGGACCACCTCAAAAGTTTTGGGTTTTCACCTTTCATCTGCATTAGCCATCTGAGAGGTCTGTATTCGATTTGGACAAGGAAGTGAGTGCCAAAGAGGTGTGGTCTCAGCTTCTTCAGAGGACAAACCACAGCAAAAGCTTCCAACGGCACTCCAACACTGTTCCCTAGCGAATAACCTCCTGCTAATGAAAGCAACAGGCTGGTCATGGCCATCATCTTTGGTTTTGGATAGGACGGCTCTTATCTCTTAGTCAGAGACATCAGTCTGCACAATGAACTGTCTATAAAGTAATCTGGAGCTATGAAAATGGGTTCTGAGCACATTGCCTCTTTCAGTGTGTCAAAAGCTGTTTGACAACTAACTGTCCAGTTTACCTTGTTAGGCATCTTTTTTTTCACAACAAGTTTATTGACAAAGATGAGCATATGTAACAAGACGGACCCCCACAATCGGGAAGGCACCATCAGACATTCCGATACAATCAAGAAAATAGAATTGAGTATTCAGTCAACAATCATTGCAGCACAAGGTCATAAGAAACGATCATCTCTGTCTTTATCACTAAATTATCCACTCATCCCCAACTCCCGGATCCCTCCCCTGAATCCCACCCTAACCCTATGCATGTGTGTATGGACGGTGTCGATGAAAATTCTCAAGCGGTAAGTGTGTGTGTGGGGGGGGGGAACGGGGCCGTCCGGCCACAGGGAGTTAAAGATCTTCCTCTGGTTCCACTGGGGGGTCCAGCAACAGGCCCCTGTAGTCCGCCCATCTCTTCCATACCTTAAAGTGCTTACGGGGGCACCCTCGGGCCTCAAAGATCGGTCGTTCCAGACCCATGCAGAAGTCTATGCCAGCCTTCCACGCACACAGGGGGGGGGGTCTCACATCCTTCCATACTCGGGCTAGGTCTCTCTTGGCCACCACCAGCCCCAGGAGGAGCAGGTGTCTCTTGTACATATTGCCACCAACCCCCTCTAGAATATGTAGCAGACCCAGACGGTGGGTACGAGGGGGGGTCCATCCCAACACTTCCGACAAGCAGTCCCATACACCTCTCCAGAAGCCAACTAATCTAGGACACGACCACAACGTGTGGAGCAACGTACCCCTCTCCAGCCCGCATCTCAGACAGTCCGGGGACTCTATCAGTCCCGCCTTCCACAAACGCTCGCGGGTATAGTAGGCTCTGTGCAGGATTTTGAATTGGATTAATCGGAATCGGACGGCAATGGCCGCACCCCTCGGGGATACCAAGGCCTCACGCCAATCATCCTCATCCAGCTGACCCACGTCCATCTCCCAGGCCGCCTTCAGTGGAAGGAGGGTGGAGGAGCAATGGATGACCATTGTCTGGTAAATGCGTGAAACTTTTTTATCTCCCAGATCGCCCATGAATACCTTAGCTTCAATCGGGCTGAAGTCAGGAAGGGAGTCAATGCCGGTGAGACTGGGCAGCAGCGCATGCCGGAATTGCAAATATCGAAAAAATTGAGATTGGGGCATGTCAAACTCGGTGCGAAGGGCCTGAAAGGATTTGAGGGCTGTGCCAGACATCACTTGGCCTAATTGCGAAATACCAATTGCGTCCCAGCCATCAAAACCTGATAGCTTAGACAGTTCCGGTAGCAAGCCGTTACGCCACAAGGGCGTCTCCGCGGTCAGTCTGCCCCACCAGCCCATGCGTCGCAGGGCCTGCCGCCACACTGCAAAGACAAGTTGTGTAACCCTCGGCAGAGATCGACGCAACCGGGGTGAATAGAGGATGGTGTGGAGCGAGTTGTCGCCCATCAAGGCACGTTCCAGGGCGTAGGCTGGGTCTTCGCCATTGCTATACCACCAGTCGTTTAGAATGAGGAGGTGTGCGGCTTGATAGTAGGACTGCAGATCCGACGTGGCCAAGCCCCCACCGTAGGTGGACAAAAAGCACGTACGTAGCGCAACCCTGGCGGCCCCTCCGGCCCACAGGAAGCGGCCCAGCAGAGAATTGACCTGTCGAAACCACTGAGGTGGGACAGGATATGGGTGGTTCTGTAGCTGATACAAGAGGCGTGGTAGCGCCACCATCTTAAAAATGGCAGAGCGGCCAAAGATGGACAGGGGCATCCGAGACCAAGTCTTAACGTCCGACTGTACCCTCTCCCAGACTGGTATGAGATTATGATCCCAAGCAGTGGCTGCCGAGGTCGATAGAAATACGCCGAGATATTTCAGCCCGGTCGTAGCCACCCGCAGCCCTGAGGCCCAGGGGTCCGCCAAGGCGCCCCCTCCTAGCACCCACAATGTGGATTTATGAAGGTTCAGATATAGGCCCGAGGCCTCCCCAAATTGTTGCATCACCTCCAGGACACGCGGGCCCGAGTGCTGCAAGTCGGTAAGGAAAAAGAGGACGTCATCCGCATACAGGGCTATTTTGTCAGACAGAGTGGCAGTCCATTGAAAGCCCTGTATCAGCGCATCCTGGCGCACTCTGGCAGCTAGGGGCTCCATGGCCAGTGCGAACAGGTAGGGGGAAAGAGGGCAACCCTGTCTGGTCCCGCGGCCGATATGGAACGTTTCGGACACAGCCCCGGCGACCCGCACCGAGGCCGTGATGTCGGTGTAGAGGAGCCGGACGTATGACAGAAAGACCGGGCCCAAGTTAAGGCCGCGCAGCAAGGCAAACAGGTACGACCAGCTGACAGAGTCAAAGGCCTTGTTAATGTCGGCCAGCAACAGCGCCGCCCGGTCCCCCAGAGTCTCAACCGCGTCAATCGCCGCCTGAGCGCGACGGATATTATGTCGCGTTGCCCTGTGTGGCATGAAACCTGCCTGATCAGGATGGACCAGGTCGGTGATAAGAGGAGCTAGGCGGTTCGCCAGGGCCTTGGCCAAAATCTTGGCCTCCACATTAATCAAAGAGATGGGCCTATATGAGTCATGACTGTCTGGGGGTCTGCCCGGCTTCAGGAAGACCACTATTTCGGCATGTCGCCAATCTGGGGGCAACACCCCTCTGGTACGCGCCGCTTCCAGCGCCCGGCGATAATAAGATCCAAGCTGAACATGGAATTTCTTGAAAAATTCGCTAGGATAGCCATTTGGGCCGGGGGCCTTGCCAGTGTTAAGTTGCCCCAAAGCATCTCCCAACTCCTCAGCTGTGAGGGGAGCATCCAGGGCCGTCTTAGTCTCATCAGATATCGGCACGGGCGGCAGCTCCTCAAGGAATCGGGCCAAGTCGCCATCCGACAACCGGTCACGCGGGGCATACTGGGTGGAGTAGTACATGGCAAAACTCGTAGCCAATTCATGTGGATCGGTCATAACCTCCCCACCACCATTCGTGAGACCGGGCAGTAGGAGGGGTTGAAAGTGTTGTTGGCACAATCTATGCAGCATGGAGCAGGACTTGTCCCCCCATTGATATATCCTACTTCTGGTGGCCAGCCACGCCTGCTTGGCCTCATCCATCAGGAGGGACCCGTAGGTTTGCTGTGCTTGTAGAAGCAGGCGTAGCCCGATGACATCACCACCCTCACGACTTTCTCGCTCCAGAGCCGTTACCCGTACAGCCGCCTCTGCAACCTGCTCTCGACGCTTCCGACGGGCCGCCGAGCACCATGCAATATCTGCTCCCCGTATGGTAGGCTTCATGGCCTCCCACACCATCCCCACATCAGCGCCCTCCACTAGATTTTCCCGCCAGAAATGGTCAATCGTTTCACGTAAATGGTTAGCATATGTCGGCTGAAGGAGATGCCACGAGGACATCCTCCATCGAAACGGCTGTCTTTTCCGAAGGAGTTCCAGTCCAATCGAGACGGGGGAATGGTCGGACAGGCCCCTCGGTAAGATGTCCGCGCTCTTCACCCTGCACAAATAGTCCCGAGGCACAAACACACAGTCGAGCCTCGAAAAGGAGCCGTGTACAGCCGAGACATAAGTATAGTCCCGGGCCGTGGGGTGCATATGTCGCCACACATCAACCCAGCCCAACCCCTCACTCATTGCACGCAGTCTGGAGGGCGAAGGGGAGGGGGGCGGGAGCTCAGATCCCCCTAGGCGCCTCTGGCGATCCACGCTTACATTCATCACATCATTCCAATCTCCCCCAATCACTGCTAAGGGTCCCGAGATGCCCTCCCATACAGCAAACAGCCTCTCGGCTAAGGCCCACTGGAGTGGGGGGGGGGCGTAAACACTGCCAAACACCACCGACTCCGCACCCATCCTGCCCTTAATAAACAGGTAACGACCCTGAGGATCTACCCACTGCTTCTCGTGGATATAAGCCACCCTGCGGTGAATCAATATGGCGACTCCCCTGGACCCCCTGGAGAACCCGGCATGGAAGACCTGTTGATATCCAAATCTCTGTAGGCCCAGAGCCTTTGTACCCATCATGTGTGTTTCTTGAAGTAAAAGGACATCTGCAGCTTCATTCTTCCCCCAGCGTAACACAGCCCCACGTTTGATTTTATCTAAAAGCCCCCTGACATTCCACGTAATCACTCGTATAGTATCTACAGGAAGTCTACGAACCGGTTCAGCCATGGTCCATTAAGATCCAACACCCGAGCCCTCCACTCCCGCGCCACCCACCACACGTCATATGGAACATCGTTGCAACACACACATGCATAGCCCTGTCAACCCCAAGGACAACGGTCCCCAACCCCACGGTCCCGCAACCCCAAACAGTCCCCGTCCCCAACTCAGCGGCCCTAACCCCGACCGCCCTCATCCCGCCACCCCCAACCCTATACCTCAAAGAACCTTGAAGTACCTGTCGCGGCATGGGTGGTCCCGAGACCAGAACATAGGGCCCGGGCCCACCCATACCAATGGATCCCAACATTCCCAAACGGAACAAGAAGCTTACTCCCCCTCCCACAGAGTCTCTCTCTCTAGAGGGAGAGTGGTAGCCACCATCACGCAGTCCCCGACCCCCCACCCCACAGCCCCATTCTCAATTAGAGGACAGACAAAGTACTGCCCCATGGCGGCAACAGTGCCGGGCAGTCATCAAGGCCCAGACGACTCGATGAGTCCAACCAGAAGTCACAGCCGTGACATTAGAGATGGAAAGGCAGGGCCTTGGAATGTTTTAGTGGTCTGTCCCAGATTGTTCGGAGTCTTCGGTCCTGCCACTGGTCTGTGTGCCATCAACCGAGGCCGCACGTCTGCGCGATTTGGATCGCTTGGTTCGGCCCCTCCTCCTCGACGTCCGGTCTTGCTGAGCCCGTGGTGAGCCCTCTGGAGAGCCCGGATTGAGCCCCGGTTGCGAGTTCGGTCTAACCCGCACCGTTTCATCCGTCCATTTGAAGAGGTCTTCCGGCGTATCAAAAAACAATGTCCGCGATTGAAAAATCACCCTCAGGCGTGCCGGATACAACAGGGAATATTGGAGCTTAAGACCCCTCAATTTTGCCTTGGCGGCCATGAAGGAATGACGCTGCTGTTGCACCATTTTGGTATAGTCAGGGAAAATCATTATCTTATGATTTTCATAGAGGAGGGCGTCCCTGATTCTAGCTTCCCTCAACACAGCATCTCTGTCATGGTAATTTAGTAGTCTGGCGATCACCGCCCTAGGCCGCTCGCCCTCAGGTGGCCTTTGCGTCAGGGCGCGATGAGCTCTCTCGATGATGAAGCAAGTGGACAGCGTCCCTGGGGGCATCCACGATTCCAGCCACTGTGTGAGGAAGAGCTCCATGTTGCCCTTCTCACAGCGCTCCGGAAAGCCAACAAAGCGGAGGTTGTTGCGGCGCGCCCGCCCTTCGGCATCTTCCACCCGGAGCGCCGTGATCCGCTGCGCTGATTCCATCGCCGCCATTCTCTTTTTAAGGGTAGTTACATCTTCCTCCACTACCGTTACCCTGGATTCGGTTTCTGTGATGCGCGCCACTGCGTTCCTCAGGTCTTGGCGTAATAGGGTTACATCCGCGCCCACTGCCCCGATCTTGGCGTCTAGCATGTCCCTCGAGTGAGTAATGGCCGCCATAAGGGCTGCATTGTCTGGCCCCCCTCCAGGCGGAGCACCCCCGGATGAGCCAGCGCCCCCACTGGGCCCGGTGAATTTGTCGATAGTCACTTGCTTGGCGGGGCCACCACCTCCCCTGGTCATGGCTGCGGAGGGCCAAAAAGCAAAAGGAAAAAAAAAAAAAAAAAAAAAAAGGGGGGGGGGGGGCCCTTCACGATGGAAGGAGGCGCCGAGCCACGACCGCTCCTGCCAAGGTCTATGGAGGGCAAGGGAGGACAACGTCCGGCCCCGGGGCAGGTCTTGGCGGATCCGTCTCAAAGCGGCCCAATGACTCGGTCAGGACGCGGCCGGCCCCAGTGACCGCCAAGGAGCAGGGTCGCCTCCGAGCAGCAGCCCCCCCCAGAAGGGTGGACAATTATGGAGGGCAAGGGAGGACAGTGTCCGGCCCCGAGGCAGGTCCCGGTTGGTCCGTCTCGAAGCAACCCAATGACCTGGTCAGGACGTGGCCGGCCCCAGTGACCGCCAAGGAGCAGGGTCACCTCTGAGCAGCAGCCCCCCCCAGAAGGGTGGATAGTTATTGCGTATGTCGCGCCAGAGCGCTGGCGTCTCCCTCGGCCTGGGGGGGGGGGGGGGGGGGGCACTACTCACGGCTGCTGCCAGCTTCTCCACTGTCCGCCCACGTCGAGGGTCAATCACCGCCGTTCAGGAGTATCAGGGCGCCCGACCTCCGCCTCGTCTGCAGGACCCGGCCAGTACTGGGCCGCGAAAACCGGGGCCCCGGTTGCGCCTGGGCCACCAGGCCTCTCCAGCCGATCTCGGTCGACCGCTGCCCCGGCTCCTCCTCCGTGTAGGTCTGGGCCCCGGCAGAGGGAGCACAGAGACTCTCCCGCGTTCCCAGCCCCTCGGGTCTCCGGGCGTCGCGGCCGTCACCAGGCCCGGCGATGCACCGCTCCCCGGCCGGGGAGCGCCAAAATCGAGGTCCCGGCTGCACCTCCGCCCACCAGGCCGCACTTTGCACCTCGGGGCTCCGTCCCGTTCCGGGACGCCGGACCTCCGCTGGGCACACCGGAGGAGTCCAGGTGTTCTCGGCAATCACCGCCCCGTTGTGGCTGTGGGTTCTGGGGTCGGGGACCAGGATATCAGGAAGGATTAATGGCGGGCCGGCGGGAGCTCTAACAAGCTGCGACCGCCATCTCCGCTTGCGTAGCCACGCCCCACCTTGTTAGGCATCTTTGTGGAGGTAAGTTCTGTGAGGGGTGCTACAATGGTACCGTACCTCTTCACAAACCTCCTGTAATACCCAGTCAAGCCAAGAAATGCCCTGACTTGGGTCTGAGTGGTTGTGGCTTCCCAGTTCAGAATTGTCTAGATCTTGGGCTGTAAAGGTTGAACTTGGCCTCCACCTACAAGGTGGCCCAAGTATACAACTGTGTCTTGTCCTATCTGGCTTTGTTAGTGAGGCCTGCAGTGTGCAGGGCCTTCAAATCCTTGCCAACGTGGATCAAGTGATTCTTCCAGGTAGAGCTATAGACAGCAATATTGTCTAGATAGGCTGCATTAAAAGCTTCTAACCCAGCCAGGACTTGGTTCACCAACCTTCGGAAGGTGGCAAGAGCATTCATTAAACCAAAGGGAATAACAGTAAACTGATAATGCTCATCTGGGGTCAATAATGCTGTTTTCTCTTTGGCTCCTTGAGTTAGTCCAATCTGCCAGTACCCCAATGTTAAGTCAAAGGTACTGGGAAACTTAGCTGCTCTCAATTTGACTGTCATCTCTGGGTATGGGGTGTGCCTCTGTCTTAGTGACAACATTTAGACCTTGGTAATCCTCACAAAACCTAATTTCTGGTTTCCCACTCTAGGTGTTAGGTTTGGGGACTAAGACCATTGGGCTAGCCCAGGGACTGTCAGAGGGTTCAATAACATCTATCTCCAGCATCATCACCCTTCTTACTTCAGCTTTGATGCTCTCCTTAACATTGTAGAACTGTCAATAGATTTTGTTTTTGACAGGCTTCCTGTCTCCAGTGTCCACATCATGGGTACACCAGTGTGTTCTGTCCAGGTGTTAAGGAGAGTAACCCAGCATACTGCTCCAGGACTTGCCTACAGTCAGCTTGCTGTTTGACAGAGAGGGTGTCTGAGTAATCAACCCCATTTACTGTCCCATCTTTGAGGCTGCTGGAGAGGAGGTCTGGGAGAGGTTAACTCTCTGATTCCTGAACCTCATCAGTGACCATCAGCATAATCACTTCAGCACTGTCATGGAAAAGTTTCAGGTGATTAACATGGATGACTGTCTTGGGGTTCCTGCTAGTGCCAAGGTCCACCAGATACATGACCTCACCTTTCCTCTCAAGGATAGGGTAGGGACCACTCCACTTGTCCTGAAGGGCCCCAGCAACATGCTCCAACACCCATAACTTCTGCCCTGTTTGGAACTCCACCATTGAAGCCTTTTGGTCATGCCAGAGTTTTTGAAGCTTTTGAGAGGTCTCTCTTAGCCTTCCTTAACTAGACAAAGTAGTCCCCTTACAGAATGGCCAAACAGAATTCCAAAGGGGGAAAAACCGACACCTTTCTGTGGCATTCTCTGTAAGCAAAAAGCAGGCGTGGCAAAAGGATATCCCACCTCCTCCTGAGTTTTACAGGGAGTCCCATGATCATGCCTTTTATGGTTTTGTTGAACCTTTCAACAAGTCCATTGGTTTGTGGGTGATATGGGGTAGTGAGCTTGTAGGTCACTCCACATTAAGTCCACATATGCTTCAGGTAGCCAGACATGAAGTTTGTACCTCTGTCTGACACCACTTCCTCAGCAAAACCCACTCTGGTAAAGATATCAATGAGGGTCCTAGCCACTGCAGGAGCAGTAGTAGTCCTAAGAGATATTGCTTCAGGGTACCTGGTATCATGATCCACTACTACCACCATAAATCTGTTCCCTGTTGCAGGTGGAGGGTCAAGGGGGGCAACAAAGTCAATTCCTGCCCTCTCAAAGTGTACCCCAACCACTGGAAGTGTAATTAAGGGGTCATTTGGGTGGCCACCTGCTTTACCACAGGCTTGCCTGGTAAGATAAGAGTTGCAAAACTCTTTCACCCTCTGGGAAATGTTTGGCCAGTAGAGGTGTCAGACTAGCCTACTCCAAGTCTTGCTTTGGACAAAGATGCCCAGCTACAGAGGTGTCATGTGCCAATGTGAGAAGAAACTCTCTGAACTGCTGAGACACTACCACTGGCCTGCTGGCATCAGATTTGGGGTCTCTGTCCTCAGTGTGCAGTAGCCCTTCCTCCCAATAGGTCTTGTGGGAGTTACTGACATTTCCCTTTTCCTGTGCAGCAGCTTGCTGTCATAGGCTTTCAAAGGTAGGACAGATCTTTTGCCCTTGGCACAGTTGTTCCCTCGAGGGTCCTCCGGGCCTAGGAGGTCTGCCATGTAAGGCCCAAGTTTCTGGGCTTCAGTTCCCTCTGGGGCTAACAGGTCTTCTCCCTGAGGAGAGGGGACCTGAGCGTGTGTCCATTCCGAAGTTGATTTCCCAACCCTTTACCTTTCTTCGTGGACTGTTGGTCCATCATTTGAGGTTCCAACACCTCCTTTTCACCCTGGGTCTTGTTTTGTGCTTGTGGTTTATGCACACCCATTCAGGGTTCTCCCAGCTTGACTGCAAGGGACCTCAGCCCAAGCTCAGGTCTCCAGGTCAATTTCTAGCAGACATTCAACTGGAATGGCAGAAGAGACCACTACCTGGTTCTGTCCAGTAACCTCTCCCCGTGCTATGGACATTATAGCCATTAGATGAAGCTTAGTCACATTATCAGCATTGATTACTGGATATGTCTCTCTGCCAGATACTGTCCTGAAGATACCAGTTTTTCAGTCACCATGGTGACACTTTCACCTGCATCTCTCAGTGCTTCTACTCTGATTCCATGTATTAAGGGCTGCTGTTTGTATTTTTCTGTGTTGTTGAACCAAACAGCTAAGGTTGCAAAATCCACCCTACCCTCAGAGACTAGTGTACTTTCCGTGTGCACAGGGTACACTAGGGATCTCACCTAGAGATTTGCCAAACCAGAACTAGCTGGAGGGGCAGGAGGTGGATTCTTTTTGAGACAGGCAGAATATTCAGTTTGATGTCCAATTTGTTTACAGTTGTGACACCACGCCTTTTGGGGATCCCAATTCTTACCTTGGTACTCAGTTTTTGGTTGTGAAGAGTTTTGGGGCCCAACCTTCTTAGCAGGGTGTTGGGGGCCTTTGGAAGACTCTTTACTTTCATCCTTAGGATGTTCACCCTCTTTCCCCATGGGAGGTTTAGTAACCCCTTTCTTTTGGTCACCCCCACCCAGTGGTAGTTTTGGTTACCCTAGCCTTGACCCTGTGGCCTCCCTTTTTCCCAATTCTTGGTCCACCAAGTATTGATGCAACTTTTCAGGAACACAGTTACTCAACAGATATTCTTTCATAATCAAATTATACAGCCCATCATAGTCTTGCACCTGGCTTCCTTTTAACCAACCATCTAGTGTCTGTACTGAAAAATCTACAAAATCAACCTAGGACTGACTCAAGGAATTCTCAGTTCCCCTGAACTTGATCCTATACTCTTCAGTGGTGAGTCCAAAGCTCTCAATCCGGGTACCCTTCATGTGGTCATGGGACTGAGCTTCTGTCTCATTCAGTGCCAGGAGTCTATCCCTGCACTTACCAGAGAACAGTTCCCACAGTAGAGAGACCCAACATTTCTAGCTGAGTATTCTCATTCTACAGGCTCTCTCGAAAGTTGTATACCATTTGGTGATGTCATCACCCTGTACTTGTTTTGGGACAATCTCTTTGGGTATTTTAGTGGCAAAGGTTTCCTCCCCCTCTCTATGTATAACGTTGCTGCCACCATTCATGGGTGCTAAACCCGTGTTAGCCCTTTCCCTTGCTATGGCCAGTATCATGTCCACCAGTCTCTTTGGAGGCCTGGGTGTAAATCCCATCACTGCCACCAATAAATTAAGCTGGCTCTCTATATAGGGCACTAAAAAGAAGTACACTATGTAGAGAGTCCAGTGGGTCTCCAATTGGCTTACAGAGGCTAAAGTAGATAATACTAACACTCTCTTTTGTGGCAGTGTGGGCGAGCAGTTAGGCTTATCAGAGGGTAGTGCTAAGCATTTGTTGTACTCGGAGAGTACTTCTTTTTATATATTTTGTGAAACCAAGAACTTAGTTCAAAAGTAAGTACTGTTTTTGTTATCAATTGTTACAAGTAGGTAAATCTTTCAAAACTGTGCGCTTTTATGCACAGTGAAATCCTATGGAGGGAAAATTCATAAATGCATAACGGTAAGTACAGTCGGTTTCAAGGGTTCAACTTCTGGGTTTCGAGTTGTAGTGGGTCAAGGTCCAAAGTACTACCAGCAATTCTTTGGGAACTGCCTGGGTTTTACCTGGAGCAGGGTGCTGGTGAGGTTGTAGATGGTCACGCTATGGTGAAGGGGGGTGAGGGGTACCTGAACATAGGCTGCACAGGGGGACTTGGGAACAAGTCTGAAGCTCCTAAATGGGGGTATGGGTTCCAAGGGCTCTTAGAGAAAGGGGGTACAGCCAGTTCTGCGGTACCCAGGCTGGGCGGCTCAGGTGCAGAGTGGTTAGGTTGGCTGGGCTGGATGCGCAATGGTGCCTCTCACATTTAGAGGCAAACAGCTAGCAGGGGCAAAATCAGGATAGCTGGGCCACTCACAAAGTGAGTCTTAGTGATGCTGACATCCCTCGACTGCTGCTCGGTCATGATGCAGTGAGAATCCGATTGGACTCTCGCTGTTGGTGCTTGGTGCTGGGCGTCCGGTACCCCAGAGGTTGGTGCTGCACGGCTCCGGTTGGTCCTGGTGTAGTTCACACTCGGTGGGGAGACAGAACTGACCTTCCAGAGCATGAGTACCTTCTCCTGTTCATCTGCAGCGTTGGTCAGGCTGTGAGGCTCCCGGTTTCAAATCCCAGCTTTAACACATTTAAAGAGTGTAAACTTGCCTGCATATCACTTCCTCAACCTGTGCCTCAAGTTGTAAATATGTATAATGCAGTTATGTGACATTTTGTATAAGTAAAAAAACTAACCATGTACTGTGCTGGTCCCATGCCACTATAAGGCACGATCCAGGGTTCTGCAATGTGGATTCAAAAGGACCACCCACAGCATTACTAACTATTCTGTGTGCAGCACCGCATGCTTAGAAATGCACCAGCTGTAATGTTGTCTGGAAAAGTGCTTTGATGCTTGTTGCAGATCAGTCTGTGCTAAACCAAATACCCCCTAAAAAAAAGGAAAACATGTTCAATGTGTTATTAATACCACTATAATTACGTCGGAGAGCCTTTTCAGAGTCTTGCCTTGAAGATAATCTTCTATTGGTGAGTGCCTTTACTAGGATCACTTTATTTTCTTTTAAATTGTAATTTCAAAGTACTAGTCAGAAATGTTGTGGTGGTCAAAGCTAAAGAGCTGCACACGAGTAGTAAGAGGAACACAAATTCCTTCTTGACCCACAGGACAATCCTTGCGTTAGATTGTGAGGCTGGAGAATGACTAACCATCACACTGGTGCTTCTTCAGAGAATGACACTAAAACTATCTCCTCGCCGAATAAATATAAGCTATAACAAGTTCCAAACAAATGGGGGAACTTGTGGACATACACACGTCTGATCAATTGTGAAGAATAAACAACATCAACAAAAACAGTCTGTAGAGTGTGTGAGCACCACAAACTAGGTATTGAACCAGAGGACTGCTCTCCTTGATTGTAAATTGCATTTGTCTAAATATACCCCTTTACCTAGGAATGAATGCAAGCTCTTTTCTTTGGCTTTGCAGAATATAAAATTCAAACATGCGATCTCCAGTCTCATATTCTGTCTGTTTTGTCTTGATTATCTCAGCAGACCTCTCCAGATTGTTCTGGGTACAAACAAAGGCGTGAAGTAGGCGATTTCAAAAGTTCTTAAATACTGGTGTAAGCATTTATCAACATTTATTCAGGAGGACTGTGCAGAAGATGTTGAGGCAAAAAGCATCTTGCTTACGGTTATTATTATTTTTTTTAACTATTTATTGCGTGACAAAAACAACCCACCTCATGTGTAACATTGTACCCCTTTCTGATGTACATCGCCAACATTGGTCCGAGGATCCGAACATGGCATGCAGTGGGTCTAACTCAAGTCAGATACCACCGAAGCAATATTTTGTAGCCATTTTCTTTATATTGAGAGCAAATCGAAGTGGATGTGGCCCTGTCCTAGATTCCCGCCCAGGTAGCCATATCAAGGTCCAGTCCCAACTAATGGTTTAAGGGATGTACTAGGGGTTTCTAAGTACCTGTATAGATGTATAATCCTTTCTTTGTCTCTGTCCTGTTTGTGGTCTCTGGTCCCTTAGGTAGGTCGTTATGGCACGGCTGGCCAGTGTTGCAGCTGCAGTAAGCAAAACGTGTTTTAGAGTTTAATGCCAAGTTGTTGCTTCAGACATAAGGGAGAGGCATTTTTCTTTTATATATAAGTCTCCAGGAGTGGGTATGGGACTTCGAAGCCAACTGCGGAAGCCCTGTTCAATAAATCCTGGTAGGAAGTCCGGATTACTTAGGATCGGGGTCATTGGCGAGGGGAATGCTGTTTTCCAGGCCGGACTGGCCGTAGCGGGCACTGGGCATTTCCCCGGTGGGCTGACAGGGTGGGGACTGGTTTTGGGTCCCTTGGGGGCCGATTTTGTTACCGGGGTCGGTTTTGTAGCATAGCTGCAATATCGCCCCCTGCAACAAAATCAGCAGAAACTGGCCCTTGCAAACAGCTTGGCCGCACCCCACACCCTCTCCTTGGGGAGAAGAGCTTTCGTGCAGTTTGCCAGGGCCGGTTTCGGTTCCCAGTCCGGCCCTTTACCTCCCCATCTCACAGTGTCCCTCCAGTGTGTGAAAGGGATGCACCTGGGGGGAGTAAGGAATCCAAGTATCTTGTTCTAGTGGGGAGCCATGGCAGAGTGTATAAGGGAGTCGGGGAAAAAGCTGGCTTCCAACCGTACTCAGAGTTAACCGCCTCGTAGTAGGTTCGAGAAGTCGAGTAGGCCTAAGCTCTAATGTATATGTCTATGTGTGAGAACCCCAGTGGCGATTTCTATACAGTGTCTTTTTTGGCAACCCTAGGTGTCTTGCCCCACCATACAAAATCCAGAAGTTGCCTCTGGATCATGCGTATAACACCCAGAGGGAACAGGAGGAGCAACGTCTGGGTGACATGTAGAAGTTTAGGTATAAAATTCATTCTTATACTAGGGATGCCCCCTAACCAAGAAATCTTCAGTCTTCCCCGTCTATACAGATCTTTATACAGTGTGTCCAACAGAGGGTGGATGTTTGCTCTGTAGAGATGTTCCGGCTGGGCTAGAATGAAGATACACAGGTAGGCTAGAGAGTCTCATTCTATGTGTATGGAATGTTGTGTCAAAATGTCCCTTTGGTATGGTAGGTGGCCTGGGACCCCTAGCGCCATGGACTTTTCGTAGTTCATTTTAAACCCTGAAACAGTTGAAAAGTGTTCAATCTCTACAGTAAGAGCTGGAAGGAAGGTTTGCAGATCAGTCAAAAAGCACAGAATTTCATCCAAGAAGAGGACTAATTTGTATACGGTTAATTGACCTCCAGTGCTCGGATTGCAAGGTTCGTCTCAATCAGGCGAACCAATGGTTCTTGTACTATGGCAAAAAAACATGGCGTTAGGGGCCATCCCTTCCTTGTTCCCCTTCCTAGTGATAACGCTCAATAGGCATGCCTTGGACACGTAGTCAAGCCCTAGGATGGACATAATTGGTTCTTATCCCTCGTTTTATATTTAAGCCAAGGGGTGTTTTATCTAGTACTTTAATCTGTATACTTTAATCTGTACTGCTAGTCTAACCTATCAAATGCTTTTACAGCATCTACGGAGATTAGAAAAAAATTAGTGTTCTATCTCTCCTCTACGTGGCATGGGTCTATCGCCAGATGTATATTGTCTCTTGTTTGTCTTCCCAAAACAAATCCCAATTGTGTTGACCGCATTAGGTCTGGTCAGATCTTTTCCAACCGTTTGCAGAGAATTTCTGCAAATATTTTCGAATCCAGGTTTAACAAGGCTATGGACTTATATGAGGAAAGTCATTCTAGAACTTTGCCCTGTTTGGGAATCAATACCTTCTCTGAATCTTTCATGGTATCCGACATTTCTCGCATATTGAGAAAAGAGTTAAATAAAGCTGCAGGAGGAGGAGCTATGAGCTCTTTGAAGGTTTCATAAATGAGGCAGGAAATCTGTCTGGGCCAGGGGTCTGGCCAGATGGCAGCAATTTAATAACGTCCGTCACTTCTTGTGGGGATATCAGCCTTTCAAACTCCTCAAGAGTAGACTCAGGAAGAAGGAAATCAATTGAAGCTATGTATGTGTCTTGTTCGTGTGCCATTGTAGAGGTGGCTTCTTATAGGTGGAGAATTATTTGTGGAAGATTTGAAGTGTTTCCTCTGTTGAATGTGTGACACTTCCAGCAGTATGTCTAATGTCTTTACTTATATTGCAATGTTGTTGTACTTTGGTTGTATAAACCAGCAGTGTGTCTGCTTTTTCCCCCCTCATACTATTTTTGCTATATCCACATTTTCCGAGCCGTTTTTTCCAATGAGGAAGTGTTTGAGTTCCCATTAAGCTTTTTGTAAAGATTGGTATATCTGCTTGGAGCCTGTAGCCTCATGTTTTCCCTCAAGTTGTGCTATTTCTGTTTCTAGGGTGTGTTTAGTGGCTATGTTTCTGTGGAAATAAATGGTGGCGTGAGCAATAAATTCCCCCTATACGACTGCCTAACAGCATCCCAGTGAATTGCTAGAGAGGTGTCATTCTCTCTATTGTCACGGAAATTATTTTCCAGAGCAACTTGGATCAAGTCTCGGATAAGAGGATCTCGAAATGCGATTTCATTCATTTGTCAACGTCTGGTTGGGAAGGGGCAAGGAGTGGCTCCTGAGTATTGAACCAGGACAGGCACATGATCAGAAAAAATCTGGGTTTCTACGGTACTCTCCGATAACTGATGCAGTGAGCGTCTTTGTGTGAAAATCATGTCCATTCTCGAGAAGGTCTTGTGAACATTAGAGTAAGTTGTAAAGTATCATTCTGTCCCATGTAGTTACCTCCAAATATCCACTAGGACAGGATTAGGGATATCTTCCCTTAACGTTCTGGGTGGTTTATGGATTTCCCTCATGTCTCCTGATCTGTCTAAGGTTGGATTCATTGTAGTAATCGCCAGGCAAATTTAGTGTCCCTACATGCAAGTGTACTATGTTTTCCATTGAATCGTGGAAGAAGTCAGGCTGTCCCGAAGATGGCGCGTAAATGCAAACCAAGGTGACTAGTGAATCTTCCAGTATCCCCTTTAACATGCGTAGACCACCCTGAGAATCTTTGTACGTAGCCTTCTCTCAAAAACGTATTCCCTTCCCAATTAAAATTGCTACCCCCTTGGTTCTGTTGTCTCGGTTAGTGGTATTGTAAGGTGAAGAATGGGGAGTATAATCTATGAGCATCCTGTATTAGCGAATTGGTTTGCTGCAATAACACCAATGCGCATCTTTATAGTGAAGCCATCTCAATAACGTTTTCCTCTTCAAGTGGGTTTTCAGGCCCGGCGTGTTCAGGGTGTAGATCTGAAGTGATGTCATTATGTAATTAGTGGGGAGGAACAAACTCTGTCAAGTCTATGAGATATTGTGGTATTCGTGAAAGCCATAGAATGTATTATGGTTAAGTGTAATCTCATGCCGTGGTGTACTGCTATCTTCAATAGGAGAAAGTATAGAAAATGCAAAAATATCCTAAGACCTGGATCAAATAAACATTAACATTGGGGTATGTGGCCGCAGCAGCGACCAAGATGGCCATTTGCAAGTGAAACTCCGGAGGCTGCGGCCCGCATATCCTGAAAGGATTGCCCATTCCTGGCATCTGACTACATCGGCACCACGGGACTAACAGCCTGATTCATGAAGCGAAATAGCGCCCGCAATGGCTGCGAAAACGCAATTGCGGGTGCAAAACACGGAATCGGCATTCAAGTACGAAATAGCGAAATCGCTAAAAAATAATAGCGAGCGGAATAGCGATTACGCTGTAAAAGTCGCAGACTCCGGGAAGTCGAGCATTAGCGAAAATGAAATAGCGACCAACCACGGAATCTGCGAATTGGATAGCGAAACGCAATATTGTCTCAATCGGCATTCATGAAAGAAATACATTAGCGAAAAATCGCTAAATCGCACATTAGCGCGGCGCAATTTAAGGACAACTCAAAGCAGGTGGTAACCATAAAAGCCATGATTAACCAAATTTTGAAAAACTGTTAGCCAATCACCAACAGGTCCAGGCCTGACCAATCACACATAAGGACATTCAGCAGCAGCAATAGGCGTTCCACAATGCCTGGGATGTACATGGTGGTGAGGCGGCGAAGGCTACAGCGAGCAGCACGGAGGAGACGCATGAGGCAGGCACGGATTTACCGGCAGCGGGTCACCTTGCTGGGGCAAACCAGAGAACAGATTTATGCTAAATACAGGCTGAATGGGGAAATGATCACCTGGCTGATACAAGAACTCGACCCCATCATGCAGCACCCAACAAGGCGAAACAATTCTGTGCCCACACATGTGCAGGTATTGTGCAGCCTGCACCTCCTGGCATCCGGCAGTTTCCAAGGCATAGTAGCCGCTGCTGGGGGGATTTCCCAGCCCACCATGTCACGCTGCCTCCACACTTTTGTTGACGCCATGCTCACCCAGCTCCACCGGCACATCACATTTCCCACGAGCCAACAGGATTTGGACCTCACAAAACTTCAATTTTATAATGTTGCCCATTTTCCCCATGTCCTTGGCTGCATAGACTGTACCCACGTCGCCATCTGCCCACCAGCTGCCACAGAGTATATGTACCGCAACAGGAAGTCGTACCACTCCCTCAACATACAGATGGTCTGCAATGCCAAGACCATCATCACTGACATTGTGGCCCAGTACCCAGGGAGTACCCATGACTCCTTCATCTTCAGGCACAGCGGACTCCACACACGACTGATCAGGGGAGAGTTTGGGGAAGGACACCTACTTGGTAAGTACACTTTGTCGACAATGTCACATTGCTATGAAGTAACTGCGCTGCACAGGCAATCAACATCTGCATCCTCTCATTCAGGTGACAGTGGCTACGCCCTACGGGAATACCTCCTGACCCCTTACCTCAACCCTGCCACACCTCAGCAACGCCGCTACAATGTTGCGCACATCCGGACAAGGAACTGTATTGAAAGGACATTTGGCCTGCTCAAGAGCAGGTTCCGTATACTGCACAAGACAGGTGGGGCCATGTATTACAGTCCTGCAGCGTGCTGCCGCATTGTGGCTGTCTGTGCAATGCTTCATAACATTGCAACCAAGCGCCGGATACCAGTTGACATCTCAGGCAGTGAATCTGAGGGGGACGACCGGCCACCAGCACATGCGCACCATGCACGCGGGGAGAACCCAGCTGAAGGCCACAGACGTCGCAACCACATCACAGCTAACAATTTCTAGCCCACCCCCTTCCCCCACCCCACATATCACAATTGCATGCAAACTGTAATGATTACACAAGGCGTATGTGTGCACCAAAATAAATGTATTTGTTTGAATCACAAAAAAATAAATGGGTCTTCGTAACAACTATATACAAAAAGCAGTATTCATGCATACTGCATGAGACGCTCCATTGCAGGCTTAAGTTCAGCCTGCGCCTGTGTCCCTGTCACAATGTCATTGGCGTCTCCGGCGCACAATTCCCAGGCGCCTGGGAGCCTCTTCCTCTTCCTGGGCAGCTGGAGGTGGGGCAGCCCTTGCGCTGCGCCTAGGTGGGGGGGCCTGCGTGGCAGAGTGGCTGCTGACACTAGAGGCACCCTCACTAGCATCATCACCCCCCACAATTGCCGGAATCACAGGTGCGTGCAGTGCGGTGACCGCGGTTGTCAAATGCTCCAGCAGCCGGGTAATATCCTCGCAGCACTGGACGAGTTGGTGCTGCTGGGTTAAGGAGCGGCGCGCAAGCAGGGTGGTGGCTTTTGCCGAGGCATAATTGGAGCGGCTGTAGGTGGACAGCCGGCTCAGCAACTGGTGGTGGCGCCTGCTAGCAACACTTCGGTGCTTCACCAGCGCAGCAGTGTTGTGTTCCATAGCCGTCGTCATGCGGTCAATGGCCGCCGTCATGCGGTCCACCCTGTCGCCCACTCCCGCAACATTGCGGCCGATCTTCTGCAGCTGGAGCTGGATGGCTCCCTGCTGCTGCGACTGGCGCTGGTGTAAACGCAGCATGCGCCGCTCCACACTCATGCATGCGTGGAAGTGGCCATTGCCCCTCCTGGTGGTCGGCCGCTGTGTAGCCGATGTGGCTGGCCCAGATGGTGGTGGACGAGCTGCAGGTCTTGCAGCAGCTGGTGTTGCAGGTGCGGCAGGTGTGGTGGGTGGCCTGGCCTTGGCAGCCGGTGGGCCTGAGGCGGATGCGGCAGGTGTGGTGGGTGGCCTGGCCTTGGCAGCCGGTGGGCCTGAGGCGGATGCAGCAGGCAAGGTGGGTGGCCTGGCCTTGGCAGCCGGTGGGCCTGAGGCGGATGCTGCAGGCAAGGTGGGTGGCCTGGCCTTGGCAGCCGGTGGGCCTGAGGCGGATGCTGCAGGCAAGGTGGGTGGCCTGGCTGCTGGTGTTGGCGCTGGCGCAGGGGCTGGTGGCTGGGTGGCAGGTAGGGATTCCTCCTCCTGGGCCTCCTCGTCGATCAGCAGCCTCTCACTGTCGCTGCTATCTCCTGCACCTGTGAGGGTAAGTGGATACTCATTAGGTGCATGTGACTGACAGACGTGCAGATGTTACATGCATGCTGGGTGTCATTCCCTGGGTGGCTGTGTATTTGCGCACTTTGGAACCTTTCGGGCCGCATTGTGGTAGTACTACATTGTGGACATACTACGTCTCCCACAATGCTTCAGGGCATTTCCTGATGCACGGCATGACTAAGGGCCAATGAGTGAGCCTATTTGGTCATGGGCGGTCATAGGGACAGGGTCGCAGTCGCATGCCACTTACCTTGGGTGTCTTGGGTGGGGCGGGAGGAGTCCAGAGGGGTGACGCCAACACACGCCTCCCTCTCCAACGTGTCCTCTACCCGGTCCTCCAGGGGGGTGTTGGGTGGGACAGTCGGGCCACCTCCTCCGGTGCCTGATGCCTCACCAAGGCGCTCCGCAACCCTCTCCTTGGCACGCCCTCGGAGGTCGTACCACCGCTTTTTTAATTCCTCCAGGGACCTGTCCGCAACTCCCACAGAGTTCACACTTGCGGCAATCCCCACCCAGATCCTCCTCTTCTCCTGCTCGGGGACCCTCCGGGAGTTTGCACCGAACAGCTGGTCGTGGTTGGCCACCACACCCTCTATGAGGTTCTCCAGCTCCTGTTCAGAAAATTTCAATTTGCGCTTTCGGCCAGCGCTGTTGCTGGGTCCGGGCTGCGGGTCGTCTGACATAGCGGTCGCTATTTCGGCGGGGTCGGGATGCGCAAACGGCGGGTTGGTGGCAGCTTTCCGTCGTGGACAGTCGACTGTTAGCGTCACTGTGGTGTTTGGGGGTGGGATTTGGCTGCTTCCTGGTTGTGATGTCATCACGGTGCTCGGAATGCGTCTTCCCGTTTTCCTGATCCCGCGAGAATGCGACTCGCAATCCCGTGTGTTGTAACCTCTCTTTCCATTATTCCCCCTTTGCCCACCCCTCTCCCCATCCCCACTTGGTACTGTCCGCTCTGCCTCCTGGAGCTCGGGTTGGAATGTTGGTTGTGAGAGCTGACCGCCAAGCTGGGAACACCTGTTTGCTCATGACTAATAAATTGATATTAAGAACCCTCTTGGAGTAGTGCGTCTTTACTACATTTTCTGGCGACGAGGACGAGGAGCTGAGCCAGGGTCAGTGTGGTGTATCCCCCCTGGATAAATTTGATACTTGTGCGGAGTTTTGAAGTGATAAGGAAGACTCACCCAGTTGATAAAAGAAGTACACAGGACAACGGACAGGAATCGGAGCTGAGCCAGGAGCAGTGTGGGTCTAAGGCAAGAAATCTGGTTGCTGTATTCTCTAATCCAAGCAGACTTCAGCCTAACAGGTGGCCGTTTAGAAACGTGAGGCAGGAGTGTAGCTGTCGAAGTGATTGGACTGGCGAACTACGTGGGTATTGGTTTTGTTCCTGGTACCGGGTGTGCGCCCTTTCGCACCTTGCTGTGTCCCCTCCGTGGTTTGTGAGGACTGGTGTGCGGGCCGTGTGAAGCAGTCGACACTCGTGAGGGAGAAGACTTAGCTGGTCTTGCTCCGAGGAACCGCAGGGTTGTCGACGGGAAGTTCCTGTTCTGCGATCGTGAAAGAAGAAAGAGGACTTCGCAGCCAACGTTACTTCATGTATTTATACAGGAGTAAAGGAAGAATGGCGAAGGCATACTGAGACTTCCTCTGGTGTTCCTGCGTAAATGTTTTTGGTGCAGGGAAGCAAGACTCAAGTCGGTTACAGAGGGATTCGCACCAGTCTATGAGGTGAGCCTATAAAGCTGCGTGAGGTGAAGAGCGCGGAGCAGGGAAAGAGCCGCGTTACTGTCACTGAATAAGAAACTGACCTGAGGAAAAGTGTTTGGCGCTTGAGGCAAGAGTGAATGACAGCATCGGGAGGTGGTACTCGCTTATCTCAAGGAAAATCGCAGTCGAGTGAATAGTAGTATATAAGAATTCTGAACTATTGTTTATATCATTGTGAGGAAGATGAACCGAAGGGGACCCAAACTGGATAGATATGAATTGCAGTGAGCCTGTGAAACACTGTTAGGAGCGGTGAGCGGAACATAGGGTGCAGTAAACCTTTGAAACTGATCGGTGGCAGTGAGTTGTTACTGCGTGAGCAATGTGCAGAGGAACAGGGGGTGTAGCGAACCCGGGTTCCCACGATTGAAAATTCACTGAGGCAGCATTTTTTTTAGCTGTTTGAAAGTCTGAGAGGACCAGGGAAGGCATTTAACCCCTGAAGCCACGTGTAAAACGGAACTGAGGCAGTGTTTTGAAGCTGCGTGTGGAATTTGCAAAGGAACAGACGATAAGTCTGACCCCTGCGTCCGAGTAGATAACAGTACCAAGGCAGCAGGTTGAAGCTGCGTGAGGAAAACTCAGAGGGGCAGGGAATGAAGAGAACCCCTGGTGGAGTGTTTGACACAGATGAAGAGGAAGCGCGCCTAGCGAGTGATACGTGATTTCTGGTGATCCTTGACCTGTGGTTGACAAGGATCATTAATCTAAAGGCATACCGAGCAAAGTATATTGAGTGATCTAAGGGAAATTCAGGACAATAGACCAACAGAATAAGAATCTCGACGGCCTGAACATAAGAGGCAAAGTAAAGAGAAATTTATTAGCAAGAAGAAAAAAAAAGAAAAAATAAAAGGGTGATTTATTGCTTCCGGAGCCAATGATGAATGGAGAAGGTGCCAGCTACGCAGATAAGGTAGAGATGAAGGTTAGGTTCAAAAAACGCTTACAGCCACCTATGCCGTTTATGGAGGGGGATGAAAGAAGTATCGCTAAATGGAGTCAGCGGAAAGAATATTTTGAGAATTATATATCTGTTGGTGAGGAAGAGGAAGTTCCTTTTATACCTGAGAAAAAGGCTGAAATATTACTTAGCTGTTTGGGTACTGGAGGAAGGAAAATGTACTACGAAAGGGAAAGAGTGTTCAGGAAAGAAACTGACAGAAATAGTTATGAGAACAGTTTGAATGTGTTGGATGAACATGATATACAAGCCTCTTCTGTAAAGGTACGAAGGGATGAAGGGTTGAAGGAAAGAAGGGATAGTAAAGTGGAAGTTAAAGCAAGCAAAATAATCCCGATGTGTACCATCGTCAAAGGCGGAGTAGAGACTGAAATAATCTCAGATTCTGGATCACGTTGTAGTGTGGCAAGCAAGAGTGAATGGAACAGAAAACTAGCTAAAATAAATGGAGATGAGCTTAAAGAATCCAACTTATCCCTAAAAATGTACACTGGGGAGGACATTAAAGTATTAGGACACAAAGTCGTGGATTTAATGTACAAGGGAATTTATACTAGGAGTGCTATAGATATAACGGAAAGTGGACCCACCCTGCTAGGGTGGAAGGATCAAATGAAATTGAGAATATCTCCCAAAGGAAAAAATGACGGGCTCATCAGTGAGCCGGCAAGGATCCAGAGCATGTTTGCAACTAAGGGTGAAACAGTTATCGCTCAAACGCAGCCGTGTAAGGTCTTGGCAGTTTTGGAAGGAGTTGCTAGGAATAGAGAAGGTGGAAAAGTAGGTGCTAAGGACCAACTTAAGGATAAACGAGAAACTTTCCAAAGTTGGGTGGACGAAAGAGAAATACGTAAGAAACAAGTGAGAAAAGGTAGTGAAGACAATTTTGGGAAAAACAGAGAATTCGAAGGAGAGGGAGAGCGCATAATAAATACAGAAAGAGAGCGGAAAAGCATAAAATACAAGAGTAAACAATTTAATCACTTTGAGACGAGGCAAAGTACCACATCGGCTGAGTTCAGGGCCGAAACTAAAGAGGAATATGTGGACAATTATGAAAAGGAAAGAGAAGCGGACACTAGTTTGATGGAGTATAAGGGTGAAAGTACAGGAACGTACTTTCAAAGGCCGAACAGTGGTAAGAGGGAGAGTGAGAGTAAGGAAACGCAGAAAATACTAAAAGATTCCCCTCTTGAAGTCCTGTCAGGGAAGAAGGGTCCACTCTATGATAATAGGAGAAAGCATAAGTGTCATGGCCCAGAAAACACAACTGAGTTCTTACAGAGGAGTCTCGAGAAGGAACTGGAGGATGGACATAGGTCAGCAGAGACTGGAGCTGATGGTCGGGAGCTGCTTGAAATGGATCTTGATAAAGTTTTGGAGACTGTGCATGGCCAAGGAAAGGAGGGTAGAATGGGGCTTAGACCAGTCACAGAAGATGACATTGAAAGAGAGACTCATTGTGTCTGAGGGAGTAGTTAGGGAGTGCCCCGGTCCATGTTACTGCTCAAGGAAGAGAACAACATTTCCGCCAGAATCACCCTTCCGGAGGGGGAGGGAGATACTAGTAGAGGAGTGCGGAACTCCACATTGAAGTAAACTGTTTAGCATTGTCAGTTAAAGGGGAGCATAGGTGGGAAAAAACGTTGTGGCACCTTTCCCCTGTCGGGTCCCTTAAGAGGCTGGTACAGCAGGTTTTGCAATTGGCATGGATTCAAAGGACATCAAAGGGAGACTTGTGGGACCTGACGCTGATCATTTTGATGAGAAGGTAAACTGGCGTAGGAATAGGGGAAGTTGCAGTGCAACGGTGCTCAGGATATTCCCCAAGGAAAAAATCTGGACTGTGGCAACTCACCGGGGTGGTGAAATGGTTCAAGCATTGGGGCAATAATAGACTATAGTGCCCTGGTTTGTAAGGACTAGAGGCACAGCACACTATTGCAAGATATTCTTTAATGTTGGGGAAAGGACTTCCTGTATTGGTCCCTTTGCTTCCCTCTCCTCACCAGGTTTACGGCTGTACCATATTTTATACAGTGGGAATGGGGGTAAAAATATAACGAGTAATGTGTTGTACTTTAACTCTTGTTTTGACTAAATGCACCACCAATCCTACAGGGGATTTCTCAGTCATTTTGGGGATTAGTTGTTTGTTATACTTGTACACGGTATCCTTCGGGCCGGTGTGGTTATTTCTTTTCCTTTTCCTTCGGATGAAGGAAGGCTGTTCTTCTCCTCAGAAGGGGGGCCTTAACACTCTCATTTAGGGTGTTCTGTTTTGAAACTTATTGGGGTCTTTAGTGTCTTACCCCCATGTGAGAAAGGTCTGGACATGGGTGGGACCCAGTGGATCTAATGAACCCATCGTCTAGGGCCCGTCTAGTTAGTTGTTACAGGGGTTTACCTGTAGATTATACTGTCTATCTGCTATTGTTGCATAGGACGTTGCTCCACCCTTTGGTTTCTTTTCTGCTCACCCCCCCCCTTCTCTTTCCTGCTCTCACGCCTCCTCTTGACTCACCCCTCTCGTCTCTCCTTTCTCCCTCCTACAGTTTCCCCTTATCTCTCCCTGGTACCCCCCATTCTTCCCTCAGTTCTCCCTAGGGTGGAAGGTGTGTTGTAACCTCTCTTTCCATTATTCCCCCTTTGCCCACCCCTCTCCCCATCCCCACTTGGTACTGTCCGCTCTGCCTCCTGGAGCTCGGGTTGGAATGTTGGTTGTGAGAGCTGACCGCCAAGCTGGGAACACCTGTTTGCTCATGACTAATAAATTGATATTAAGAACCCTCTTGGAGTAGTGCGTCTTTACTACACCGTGCAATCGGGATTGCGAGCGCAATCTCGTGCGATCGGGATTGCGAGTCGCAATCCCGATCGCAGGTAGCCGGAAATAGCGATTATTCTGCGTTTTTTGTGGGTCGCTAACGGCTTTAGCGCCCGCATGCGAGTCGCTATTTTTTCTCAGAAAAGTACATGAATGCCGTTTTGCGTTTCCTCAATAGCGAGTCGCTATTGATCGCTATTAGGGACACGCAAAACGGCCCGTACATGAATCAGGCTGTAAGTGCTGCATTTGTGACTGCCTTGTGCTACCGCACGTTCGCTGTCTGCGAGAGGCACCCACGCTGACCGCCATCGACTCGGAGGCCCTGCGACTACAAGGGCCGGGTACGAGCCTGAGGCTGGGTGTAATGTTCTGTTCTTTCTTCTTTGCTGTTGCTATTTCTTTTATTTCTATCCTATCTGTCCCTTTCATTCTAGAATTCTCTTTAAATTCATTCTCTTCTGCTGTCCTTCACTGTGCTAATCTGCTCTGCTGTGGGTCCGTTATTTATGCACTTAAGACTTTAATAAAAGTCTCAAACTGAAACTCCTGACTCGGATCGTTCCTTCCTCAGTACATATTTTGGTACCAGGAGTGGGGTGACAGATATTTATTTCTGCCCACTCGCTTTCTTCAATATCTTTATGTGCCTCGAGGATTTCTGCCCAGCTGACGTGTGGAGCTCTCTGCCGGGTTCACTTCAAAAGTTTTTTTTTAAGCTAATTAAAAGCATTCCTGCATTCCTGAGCCTCCCACTAGCTGCCTGGATACTCTGTTTCTTCGGACCCACAGCGCACATTTGTGCCAGCTAACTCTTCACAGCTGACTCTTCAAGCAGGTCTGTTTCAGTGTTTATTTTATGCGTCTGCAGCGCTCCAAATTATTGTGCTTTCGATTTAAAAAAAAAAAAAGGATAAAGGAACTTGCGGAGACTTTATTTCGTTTGGGATTTTAATTGTGTAAACAAGCCCTGTAACAGAAACCTTGACTTCAGCTCGAGCTGTCCGGCATCTTTCAAATGTTTATTCTTAATGCTTTTCAGGGCAGCACTTGGATTTGCCTTGTCATTCTTATCTCCTAGCAACTCCATCACATCGCTTATCAGTGCGTCATTGGTGTTCTGGCAAAGTCTATGGTGTGTTCTTTTGCAAAGTTCTTTCATTTGTGTTCCAGACTCAAGCAATTTGACAGACAACTTGTGTTCCTTTGGAATCTTCTTATGCTTAATTTGTGAAAGGAACTTTATTGAAGATTACATTCTTTGGAACTGTACTAGTATTCTGTTAGAACACTCTCTCCTGAATTATTTCAAGACTCTGTTGTGGAATCTTAAGCAAACAAAGCACTCTATGGTGGAATATTAAGTAAGCAAAGCAACTCATTATTTCAAGACTCTGTGGTGGAATCTTAAGCAAACAAAGCACTCTATGGTGGAATTTCCAGCAAGCAATGACATCATAATCCTTGCTACTAAATACATTATTTTCTTCATTCCACGCTCACCATTCTTCACATTGTTAATTCATTCTATTTCTTTTCAGGAATTTCAGCAACTTCTTGACTGTATTCTTTGACATCATAATTTTAATAGACTCTTACTATTTATTTCACTATGTCCTCTTCAGAAAGTGCCTTACATCCTCCACCGTTCCTACAAAAACCAGGTAAACCTGAAATTGTTTGGAAACAATGGATCAACATTTTTGAGAACTATCTTGTTGCCATCGATAGAGTGGATTTTTCTGCTCGCAGAAAAAATGCTTTGCTCTACAATCATGCGCACAGAAAATTTTTAACAACTTACCACCTTTTCCAAGACCTTCTGGCGATGGTACATGGAACGCATATATGGAATCCATAGCCAAACTTAAAAAACTATTTTCTGATGAGCCAAATGTCATGCTGGAAAGACATAGCTTTTTCAAGAGAAAACAAGGAAGTGATGAAACTGTTGAAGAATATACTGGCGCTCTACTTGTTCTTGCTTCTACCTGTGAATTTGAGGGTTACACTGACACTGCTATAAGAGATCAATTTGTTTTTAATTGTTTTAAAAAAAAAATGCGAAAACGACTGTTGACTTGTCGTAATCCCTCGCTTTCAGAGGTTATTGACATTGGAAAAAGAATTGAACGGTCAATTGTTTCATCTCAAGCTTTAGCTGGAAATGAAGGTCATTCACCTATTTCGTATATTTCTGAGAATGCTGAGTTTTCAATTTCAGCCATTAAAGTCAATAAGGATTTGAAAAGTAATTTTTGTTTTAGGTGTGGTTCAAAAAACCACATCGCCAATTTTCCATCATGTCCGGCTTTAGGTAAAAAATGTGGTAAATGCAAAAGGTCAGGCCATTTTCAGGAATTTTGTAAATCTCGTCGTTTCTATAAAAATCCTAATCAAAATGTTAGAATACATAGTGTTGAATTACAGTCTCCTTCACAGTCTTCTCTCAACCCAGTGTCTGCTCATTCTGTTCCTGAGTGCACCAACATGTTTTCTAATGATAGAGCGCGCGAGGTCACCCAACCAATAATTTCGCCGTTTCCGGCTTCGGGCCCATATATTTCAATTCACAATATACATTGACCGGGTGACTTCACGGGCTGCTACCAATTTGTGTGAATTCCCTACTGTTATTACTCAGCGTACCCGACTTACCATCCACCGACACGGGTACCTATGACCACAACGGATCAGGGAGCTAGCTGTAAAGGAAAGGCAGCAAAATTCAAACTCAAAATGACATTCAATACTGTTGTAAATGACCACGGACAACTGGAAGTTTTAAAATCTTTATCTAAAGTTCGTTTTCTTCTAGCATGAGATTTACAAGAATAAGGCAATCAATAATCAAGATAACGAAAAGTACATAACTATAGAGAAATAAAGTCAGGGTAATCATGGAAATGCAAATATGAGATGCAACGGGAAATGCTATGCATTCAGGGCAAAAGTTCTTTAGACAGTTTAAGTAAGGACGTTCTAGACCATATCAGAAAATGGCAAACTGCAATGCAAAATATGATTTCTAATAGATAGGGCAACATGGGACCACGTTATGGAAAATGCAAATGACTTTATGATTCAATAGTTTGCGGCAAAGCATGGAAACATCCACATATGCAAAGGTGTGTCTTTATTGAAGCAAAAGACAGAAAAATAGAAAGGTGCAAGTTCAAAGAATTTAGAGCAATATTTACCTAGACTGGTGTGAAAACCAAACCCTGGCCACGGGTCAGTTAAGGACAGGAAACCCTCAAGGAAGGATACCCCTCAATGGACAGCAGGTGCAGAATGGACACCCAGGACAGGACAGGAAACCCTCAGATTAGGAATCAGGACAGGACCTCAGGACAGGAACCCCTCAGGACAGGACCGCTCAGGACAGGACCGCACCCGCAGTTTGGAAGCAACGCCTGCGCTCCACCCTCTCTGCAGTTATCGATCAAGACCCCGATTGGGTCAGCGAACTCCCAGCAAAGTGCTTCGCCAGCACTTTAAGGTTCAGTAGAACCTTAGTCTATGGTCAATTTCGGACAGAGTGCTCCGCAGCTCTCTGTATCTTCAGTCACCTATTGAGTACGATGGGTCAGTGACAGGTCAGCTAAACCAGACAAGTCGGACAATTTCCCTAGGTGAACCCAGGGTAGATATACAGTTTGGGGACGGTGTACCACCCCCCAATGTTGCAAAGTGTCAGAATCCCTCAATTTGGATTGGTCCTAAGGTAGGATTTGGGTAACACACCAATCAGAACAGACTATTTGTAGGCCTTATTTACATCTCAGGGCACCGCCTAGCAAGATTGGGGTTCCCATGAGAAAATTGCGCAGAATACAGGGAAAGAATACATTTTAGCAACATAATAGAACAATATCGTGATGCTGCGGGGCGAAGGTGCTGCTTCCCAGGGTGGCTTCTGGTATCAACCTTCTTTGGCAGCAATTCAATGCCAAGATTGCTTCTGGCGAGTCTGCGCACAAGTACCCTCCAAGATGGCTTTCGGCTCAGTCAGACCCCCATTCCCCGCGGTACATGAAAAGTAAGCGAGAACAAATTAATACATAGAAATAACATTATGAAAACACATCACAGGGTCTGTACTTTCAACTTATCACTAAGAAATATACTTATGCAGTGTAAATGTTAGCTACATATATACGAGTACAAGAGCAATGGCACGAGCAGTACCACGTTACTGGCAAAGCTATGTATTACGCATGCGCAACTATTTCCCTCCAAACCTGCAAACACGTCAGGACACGTGAGTGTGACTGACGCATGCGCAGACACTATTTCAAAGCAGCGGCCATTTTAAAGACTCAAGTTATTCGTTTTAGTAAAACACATAGGCAAGCTTCGTGGACCTCGTTTTACACATAAAATAAACGTTAGTAAGACGTACAAATTATTATTCGGTTACACATGGACGAGGTTCATGAATTCGGAAAGTCGCAAATGCGAAGCTTTGCTTCATCACTAACATGTTATTGTCTATTGATGAACCATCAGATTGTGAAAAACCATTATGTCAAGCCCTTATCAATAATAAATCCTTGCAGCTTATGGCTGATTCAGGTGCCCCTATTACTGTTTTGGCTGACACCACCTTCTTCAATATTTGGGGTCACTCCATAACTTTGCAAGCTCCTGATATTTGTCCCAAAGCTTTTGGTGATAAGGACATTGATCTTCTTGATTTCTTCATTGGCTCCCTTGAAATTCTTGGTAGATCTACTGAAACCAAGGTTTATATTGCACTCAAAGGCAGAGACTTGGTTGGCTGCAGAGACTTAGGTAAATTAGGTATTCAATTGAAACCTGGTCATAAAAATCCAATTGTTCTAGGAGACCTTCCTATTCTGACTATTGACAATGATTTTTCTCCTATTGATTTACTTACAAAAGAATTTTCTTCTGTTTTTAATGATAAAATTGGTACTATTAAAGGGTTTGAACATGTCATCAAACTCAAATCTAATGCTACACCAGTCACTCACAAAGTCATACCTGTTCCAATTAGTGTGAGGAATGATCTTAAAAAACAATTGGAGAGACTCGTTGTAGATGGTGTCATCACTTCAACTGATTCCTCTCAGTGGGTATCTCCCATTGTTCTTGCAAAAAAGAAAAATGGGGATCTTCGTCTTTGTGTGGACCTCAGGTCTCTCAATCGCAATATCATTATCGACTGTCATCTCCTCCCACATATACAACAAATGCTTGCCAACATTGGTCATGCAAAATATTTTTCTAGCATTGATCTCCGTTCTGCATACCACCAGATATCCCTTAGTAATGATTCTCAAAATCTCACTACATTTGTTACTCCTTTTGGAGCTTACAAATTTTTGAGGTTGCCGTTTGGCTTAGCTTCGGCGGCCTCGATTTTTCAAAAGGTCATGGATGTTCTTTTTAGAGATATCGGAAATGTTCAAGCATATCAAGATGACATTCTTGTTTTCACAGAGACGAAGGAAAAACATTTGCGCACTTTACATAAAGTTTTTTCTATTTTAAGCTCAAGAGGGGTTACAGTTCAACCTGAGAAATGCAAGTTTTTAGTTGAGCAAATTGATTATCTAGGCCATACAATCACACCAGAAGGTATCAAACCAAAATTCTGTAATGTTGAGGCTATTCTTAAAGCTCCGCCTCCTTCTGATAAAGATACTCTTAGATCATTCTTAGGTCTCTGCGAGTACTATGCTCGTTGTGTACCTGAGTACTCCACCTGTGTCCAACCTTTGAGAACTCTGCTCAAAAAAGGTACTAGTTTTGTTTGGTCCAATCATGCTAATGCTGCTTTTCAAAATATTAAAGAGTTGGTGGTCAATGCTCCTGCGCTTAGTCCATTTGTTCATGGGCATCATTGTACGGTTACTGTTGATGCCAGTTTAAATGGTCTTGGTGCAGTTTTTGGCCAACAAAATTTGGGAAACGACCACACAATTTCTTTTGCATCAAGATCTTTGTCCAGTGCAGAGTCCAAATATTCGACAATTGAAAGAGAGGCTTTGGCCTGTGTATGGGCTGTCTCCAAATTCAAAACATATCTTTGGGGTAACTCCTTTACCTTGTACACAGACCATAAGCCTCTTGTTTATCTTTTGCAAGGAGATGGTTTAGGCAAAGCTTCTGCTCGCCTAGTACGTATTCTATCTAAATTACAAGAATACAATTTTACCATTAAGTATATTCAAGGCGGTAAGAATTTCAGGGCGGATTGTCTCTCTCGGCCTCCATTACCTTCTACTGATGATGTTATCGATGAATTTGACTGTGTTGTAGCTTCCATTGATGCTTCTTCTTCATCTAATGGTGCCATTTCTGAAAAAGATTGGCTTGAAGCCACTTCTACAGATCATGATTTAAAGAAAATTTCTGACTTTATCGTTAAAGGTTGGCCTCCCATTCGCAATGTTTCCCATAATTTAAGACCGTTTGCACAAATTTCTTCAGAATTATCTCTAGAAAATGGTATACCTCATCGCTGCAACAGACGACATCCGAACACTACTGGACAACGGAGAAACAGTGGCCCTCATTCTACTCGACCTCTCCGCCGCCTTCGACACGGTATGCCACAGCACCCTCATACAACGTCTCAACAACATCGGCATACAAGGAAAAGCCTTGGACTGGATCACCTCGTTCCTAGCGGGGAGAACTCAGAAAGTCCGACTTCCCCCGTTCAGATCAGAGGCAACAGAAGTCATCTGCGGTGTACCACAAGGATCATCACTCAGTCCCACCCTCTTCAACGTTTACATGAGTCCACTCGCTTCCATCGCGCGTCAACACAACCTTAACATCATCTCCTACGCTGACGACACCCAGCTGATCCTTTCCCTCACCAAAGACCCCAACACCGCCAAAACCAATCTTCACGAAGGCATGAAAGAAGTAGCCGTCTGGATGAAAAACAGCCGCCTAAAACTCAACTCAGACAAAACGGAAGTGCTCATCCTAGGATCATCCCCCTCTGCCTGGGACGACTCATGGTCGCCAGCGGATCTGGGCTCAGCACCCTTACCCACAGACCACGCACGTAACCTTGGCTTCATCCTAGACTCCTCACTCTCGATGACCAAACAAGTCAACGCCGTCTCATCCTCCTGCTTCAACGTACTTCGTATGCTCAAAAAAATCTTCCATTGGATCCCCACCGAAACAAGAAAGACTGTCACCCATGCACTGGTTACGAGTCGACTAGACTACGGAAACACCCTCTACGCCGGAATTACAGCCAAATTACAGAAAAAACTCCAACACATCCAAAACGCATCAGCGAGACTCATTCTGGACATCCCCCGCCAAGATCACATCACCGGCCACCTGAAAGACCTCCACTGGCTTCCCGTCAACAAGAGAATAACATTCTGTCTCCTCACCCATGCACACAAGGCCCTCTACAAACTAGGACCCGAATGCCTCAACACTCGACTATCCTTCTACACACCCACCCGACAACTAAGATCCTCCAATCAATGCCTCGCCGCAGTTCCGCGTATCCAAAGATCCACCATGGGAGGTAGATCCTTCCCCTACTTGGCGGCCAAGGCCTGAAACTCACTCCCCACTCACCTCCGCCTTACACAGAACCACATCCCCTTCAGAAAAGAACTCAAAACCTGGCTATTCGATAAATAATAATCCCCCTCCCCAAGCGCCTTGAGACCCTCTGGGTGAGTAGTGCGCTATAAAAATCCTTGAACTTGAACTTGGAATGGCTGTATTATTCCTCCAATTTCTCTTAGGAATAAACTTATAATGATTGCACATACGGGACATTTAGGGGTCACTGCTATTTGTAAGAAACTTAGGAAAAATTACTGGTGGCCTTCTTTAAATGCTCAGGTTTCGTCTTTTGTTGATTTATGTCCTCAATGTGTTGTCCCAGACAAACATTGGAAGACGACACAAAATCCACTGCGTCCAGTATATTTACCTGAAGGTCCATGGATGAAAGTTGCCTTGGATTTTGCTGGACCTTTTAATTTGTTACCTACCTCGTCAAGATTTTTATTAGTCTTGATTGATTATTTCTCCAAATTGATTTATTTTTCTTTTGTTGAATCAGTCTCGACCAGTTCTGTTTTGCACTTTCTCAAAAATGTTTTTTCTGCTGAAGGTCCTCCAAGAGAGCTTGTTACGGACAACGGTACTCATTTGGTATCGAATGCCATGCAAGATTTCTTAAAATCCGTGGATATTAAACATATTCAAGTAGCTTTGTACAGTCCTGCTGCTAATGGACTTGTTGAGAGAGCGAACCGTTTTCTCAAAGAAGGGGTTCAGACTGCCCTATCCTCTGGGTTAGATGTGTATCTTTTTCTTAAAAATAAAGTAAATGCATATCACAACTCACCTCATTCAACTACTAACTTCACCCCTTTTGAGTTGTTAAGAGGTAGAAAATGTTGCTCTTTACTTCTTCCTTCTTGGTTGGAGCGACATTCTTCTAATTCCTCTTCAAGTTGTGTCAACGGTACTGATAAAAATGCTATTTTACGACAATCTGTTGCTTTAGCACAGAACAAACAAAAATATCATTTTGATATTCGCAAACATGTTCAATCAACAGAATTTTGTTCTGGTTCGTATGTCCTTATCAAGAAACCTTATCTTGTCAGGAAAGGGGAATCCTCTTTCTCTTCTCCTTACAAAATATCTAAGGTTGGACTCAGTTCTTGTTTGCTTCATGATGGGAAATGGTGGAATAAGAACAGACTTGTTCCTATTTCTGATGAGCAAGCTGCTATTTATAACATAACAAAACTGCTATTACTCATGATGTGAATGATTATGTTTTGTTTGAAGGTTCTTCCTCAAATGTTGCATCATCTCAAGAAAATGTGAGTCCTAGTACTTCTTTAGAAAATGTTATTGGTTCAACTGTTGCATCGTCTCAAGAAACTGTGAGACATGATACTTCTTTAGAAAATGTTATTGATTCCACCAATTTACCTTCAAAAAGAATTTGTAAGTTACCTGTTCATTTTAAGGATTTTGTTTTATCTTAATTCTTTTACTTCCTTTGCTTTTCTATTTTATTATGTTGTATAATATGTTTTATTATAGAATGTTTCATTTTAAGTTTCTCCAAAAAGGGGAAGATGTGTAATGTTCTGTTCTTTCTTCTTTGCTGTTACTATTTCTTTTATTTCTATCTCTATTCTATCTGTCCCTTTCATTCTAGAATTCTCTTTGAATTCATTCTCTTCTGCTGTCCTTCACTGTGCTAATCTGCTCTGCTGTGGGTCCGTTATTTATGGACTTAAGACTTTAATAAAAGTCTCAAACTGAAACTCCTGACTCGGATCGTTCCTTCCTCGGTACACTGGGACTACCGAGTCCAGCTGGGGTCTCGGTCCCCCATATCCTTGAGCCTGAAGTTGCTGTGGCTTTTGCCGACTGTGGACCCTGGGCTGGCTCACTGGTGGGGCCTTTGTGCTGATGCCAGCACCATTCCTGACTGGCGCGGCATCCTGCTGATAGGAGCCTGTGGCCTTCTACTTGCTATACGCACCCGTGAGTGTGTGATACCCCTGCCGGAGTGAGGCCATCAGCGTGTTCTTTTACCTGCCGGGTCCTATCACAGGATGCTTCCCACCTCGCTTCGGTGCCATCGGCAGCCTCTTCAGCCCCCCTGCTCTCCTGGCTGAGGCCTACTCTGTGGCCTAGTCGTAACCAGTGCCTCCCTGTGAGGCCTGTACCGCTCTGCCTATTTCTTGCACCATTGAAGACTTGGAGCGCAAGCGCTAGTCGCTCCTCACTGCAGCTGCTGTCCTCCCCACACCTGTCTCCACTGGACCCCATTAGTTCCCCTGCTTTAGAGATGCTGCTGTGTTGGTTATATTTAGGCAGCAATTTACAACTGAATCCCAGTGGGCTCTGTCACTTAATACAGATGGTGCTCAGGACATTACTGGCTGGTCCTAACCCTGCGTACTACTAGTTGGAGATTGCATCCATTTGGCTCTCTGCAACTTCCCATACTCGCTAGTGTCTACTGTACCCTTGTGATTTAGTGCATAGCAGCTCGTTCCTATTGGTCTCTTTTTAGGCCTTGTTGGTTATCCGTCTTTGCTGCCCCAGCACAGAGTTTTTGGAATCCTGATTCGACTTGCAGGGGCTGTACTCCCTCTCTCAATGATGGGCTGAGGAGACGCTAAGCAACTAAATTGCTCTTTGAGCAATCTATAACTCCCCGCTTCCAGGGTACTCATTCTGATACTGATGAGCTGACTGACAGAGAGGCCAACACCGATTTTGTGGGTGGGACCGCGGCTATTATGGTGAAGCTTAGAGCCCTCTGAGACCTCTCCTTGCTCGCCTACTCAACTTCTGAGATAGGGACACTGTTCTCCGTCTGGCCCATGAACGTGGTCCAATACAATATCAGGGATACTCTATTTCGTTTTTCCCCAGTCTTTACCATTACTGCCCAGAGGGTGTGGCAAAAATATACAGATGCCAAGAACATGCTATGTAAACTGGGTCTTAAATATGCAATGCTTTATCCTGCCAGGCTACGGGTAGAGGTCAACGGTACATCTCGCTTCTTTGATACCCGAGTGGCGGTGATAGACTTTTGTAAACAACATACAACATCTGGATCAGCATCTCAACCCAGATCATTCTGGCTCTTCACCTTTTGTTGAACAAGAGCCCCCCTGATTGCTGCTGCCTCTCCGATATTCTTTCCGCAGGGCTGAACATCCCATAACCGCTCACCCCCTGTTACTGTTCTAGCCGAGTGGAAATCTCACTGCTGAAAATGTACTTATTTTCTAGATGCCTACGATCAATGTAATTCTTACTGTTTTCATTGTGATCTACCTTCTCTTGCAGGAAACTCCAATTGTGGGGTCCGCACCGTCCGAGGCATTGCCTCCCCCCCGTGGTGGACACCGCCTTGTTATATGGGGTTGCTTAGATGTTAGTTCTTCATGTTGGGGATTCACTGGATGATATCTCATTCAGTGTGGGAGTGGGGTGGGGTTCTGGTTCTATTGTGTTTTTTTTGGCATTACTTCGGATGTGGGTAATCTTCCGCGCACCCTGTCCGACCACTCCACCTGTCACACTGGAACTACATATACCATATGGGGGCGGCCAGGCACATTAATGGAGATTTCCTGGGGATGCCCTTCAGGATCAGTTTTTTTGCACAGAAATACGAGATGCGCTAGTTGAATATTTTGCATTAAATTAAGGTAAAGTAGCAACTCAAGCTACCCTGTGGGAGGCCTTCAAAGCCTATATTCACGGTATATGTATGTCCACGTGTGTGGCATTTTGAGAGACATTGGCTCACAATTGTCCCTGATCGAGTAGAGATGCGGGATATCGATCATGCCACTTCATTGCCTGATGGCTCCCCCACCTCTGTAAACATTCAGTTTTAATGACTGAGTATCGTGACTTGGTAGATATAGAAATAACTTGCATGGGGAAACATGCCACTGCTAGGAGTTACAGAAAGGATGAGAGATGTGGTCGTACGTTAGCACGCCGTCCCCGTACAAACCATTTTAGTAGATACATCACTGAGCTTCATACACTTACACTACACTAGTATAACAAGCAACGAGGGCATATTGGCAGAGTTTCAACATTATTATGCACATTTATATGCCTCTCCCCCTCTGACCTCAACTCTGCGATTACAGGCTATCTCTCTGAGGTTGCAGTGGATAACTGATGGGCAGTGCAGTTTCCAACAGCAGAACCGCTGACCAACGAAGAAATAGTGCAGGCCGATCGCCTGCACTATTTCTCCTTAGACGGGTCTAAGAGCCCAGGCCTTGATGGTTTTGCTAGAGCATTTTACAAGGCATATAAACACTTGCTAGTCCTATGTCTCATTGCCCTGTATGCGGAGTCTCTAGCCATGGGCTCCCTACCAACCACACTCCATTAGGCGGTACTTTTGGGAAAAAAAATTCAACATTTTTTTATTAATTGTTACAAAACAATGTTTACAAACATTAGCAAGCCTGTGTGATAGGATACAGTAAACAGTTAATAATTGTACATAGCACAACAGCGCTACATCTCAGCAATAGTACAAAATGATAACAATGACATTGACTATGCATCAGTTTTAAAGAGGTCTGTGTGTTCCGTATGTAGGTAGTAAGGGGTTCCCAGAAGTTAGAAGGCTTAGCAGTTGTGGGTAGCTCCTCTCCGTATATCAAAAAATTGTCTTTACAATAGATGGAGTCCAATATCCAGCGAGCTACGGTAGGTGCTTTCGTACTGTCCCAACGCATTGCTACTTTCCGTTTTGCTAAAAGTAAGTCTATGGCAGCAAACTTTTTTGGGCAGATTTCAAATGCGTCAAATGCCCTAGTAGACATAATTGTGGTGTGCAATTCAGTTTGCAATTCAAGATTTCACTTAGCAGATATATTACCTGTTCCCAGTATAGCTTTACTTTGCTACAATACCATGCTAGGTGCCCAAAATCAGCCTGGTCGGCCCGCAGCGTTTACAACTCGCATCCGTCTATAGGCCATGTTTGTGTAAGATAAATGGAGTATGGTAAGTATGGTGCAAGTATTTATAATGAAAGATACGTAAATTCCCATTAGGAGTAAGAAGTTCAGTAAGTGCACAACAGGACTACAACTCATCCGCACTTAGCGGCTTATCTAGCAAGAGATTCCATTTGTCATGCGCTTTTTGTGTGTTGGCGCCAATTTCCCTCTGCAGGGCTCTGTATGGTCTTGCTAAAATGTGGGTATTGCCTGGAGCAGTAATTAATAACTAGTTTTTCTAGTGTGGGAGGTTCATTTGGATATGTAGGGTAGAGTTCTTGAATAGCTGCGCGTAGTCTATGATGAGCAAATTTGAACAACATTGTTTGATTGCTCACAAATGTCAGATCGGCTGTAGTTATAAACGTGCCGTTAGGGTATATGTGGCCCATCACTGTGATGCCAACCTGTTCCAGTAAGTCCATAGCTCCTTTTTCTTGTGTGACAGATAGAGCAGGGTGTTGAGCTAGAGGCATGTTTGGTGCATAGATTGGAGTTTTGTCTCTGAGTTGGCTAATACGCTTCTATGCCAGGGATGTGGTACGTACCGTGTTAATTTCATGTTGGGTCAGATGAGGTCGGTGGTGTGGCAATATATGTGGCAAATTAATGGAGTGGGCGTAACCATCCTCCACTGCGAGGTGTGGCATATAGCCTACCGGGTGGAACCAATAGTGTGCGTATTGCGCTTGGGCGCATAAATAATATAAGTATAGATCAGGGACTGTAAATCCACCAGAGGCGTATGGCAATGTCATTTTGTGTAGACGTATCCTTGCTTGCTTCCCGGCCCATATTAATTTAGTCAAGTTCGCATGTAAGCGCTTAAAAATGGGGGCTGGCGGAGTGATAGGAATGTTGGTGAAAAGGTAAAGTAGCTTAGGAAGGATCACTATTTTTACAAGAGATATCCTGTCAGTTAAAGACAAAGGAAGCATGATCCATCGGGCTATTTGTGTTTCTAATGTATCAATCGCAGTGCCATAATTAATCCGGAGTACGAGTTCAGAGTCACGGTGAATCCAAATTCCTAGATACTTAATAGACTCTTCCTGCCAGACAAGTGGGAAGTCCATGTGTGGTGATTTCTTATTTTTAGTCAGTGGTAGCATAGCCGATTTGGACCAGTTTATCTGGAGACCCGATTGCCTTCCAAATTTTATATATTCTCTAAGTATTGGTGATAGGTTGGTTGGTGTTGGGATATCTAATATACAGTACCATATCATCTACATACAGTGATATACCAATGGGACGTTGTAATCAAACTACAAAGAAGGGAATTGAGGCTACTGTGCCCGCACTGTTAAGAAAGTCCATGTTATGTTATGTTATGTTATGTTATTTATATTTTTATAGCGCGCAGCTGCCCCAGCAAAGGGGCGTCCTGGCGCTTTTGACAGATGCTATAACATAACACACAATAAAAGAAAGGAAATTAACTAGACACCGGAAACAGGAAAGTTTTAATCGCCTGCCTGAAGGCGAGCAGATCTTCAAGAGCTCGGATGTGTACCGGGAGCGAATTCCATAAGCCTGCCGCTAGCACCCTAAAAGAGCGGCCACCCATTCTGCTCAGCTTGAAGCGTGGACAGACGGCCAAATGAAGCCCCTCCGATCTCAAGGATCTCGAAGGCGTATAGGGCGTAAGGAGAGGGGCAAGTGCCGGCGGCGAAGAAGATTTCAAAATTTTAAAGGCCAGACACAGCGCCTTGAACTTAATTCGCTGTCTGACCGGGAGCCAGTGCAGGGCCGTGATGGTACCAGACACTGAACAATGTCTGGGGAGGCCCACAATGGCTCGTGCCGCGGCATTTTGTACTCTTTGGAGCCTAGAGGCCTCCGCTTGATTCACCCCTAACAGCAATGAGCTACCGTAGTCCAGCCGAGATAGTATTGAGGCCTGGACTACAAGCTGTCTGGTGGGGGGATCAAAGTACTTTAGGACCGGCCTAGTACCATGCAGAATTCCATAGCATGTGGCAGCCACCTTCTTGGTGTGGTCTCTGAAGGTAAGCGCAGAGTCTACCCAGATCCTAGATTTCTCACTCCAGCAGCTGGAATAGGAGTGACACCAAGCTCTGATGGCCACCACTGGTTACCCCATAGCTCCGCGTGCTTCCCTAAAACCAACACCTCCGTTTTGGTGGCATTCAACTGAAGGCAGTTGGTGCGAAGCCAGCCAGCTACTGCTAAGAGACCCGCACGGAATCTGGGGGCCTCCACCTCAGGGTCTTCACTAAGTGTCACCGCTAGCTGTGTGTCGTCCGCGTATGAGGCCATCGTGAGACCCCACTGTTTGACGACACCAGCCAACGGTTTCACATAGAGGTTGAACATTGTAGGGCTCAACGAAGATCCCTGTGGTACCCCCAGCTCCAGGGGATAGGTGGCGGATTGGCCAGGTGGTATAGCCACTTTAAAGGAGCGATCTGCCAGAAAAGACCGAAACCACTGGAGAGCGACATCCGTCACTCCCGCCTCCTGTAAGCGTTGGATAAGTATATGGTGGGACACAGTATCGAAGGCAGCGCTTAGATCTAATAGTATAAGCGCTGCAGTATGACCTGAGTCAAGTACCTGGCGAAGATGTTCCGTGATGTAAAGTAATGCCGTCTCGGTACTGTGTCCTGACCGGAAGCCGTTCTGACTAGGGTCCAAAATCTGGTTGCGAACCAGATGCTCGGACAGAACAGAGTTGACATGGGCTTCTGTTACTTTAGCGATCCAAGGCAACAGGGAAATAGGTCGATAATTTTCTGGCAATCGGGGGTCAGAGTTGGCTTTTTTTAATATAGGAGTGACCACTGCCTGTTTCCATGCCGCGGGTACCGTTCCACAGGACAGTGACATATTGATGAGGTTCAATATGGGGTCACGGCACAGCGGGGAAAGTGTGTTAATGAAGGCTGGTTTTAACGGGTCCGCTGGAGAACCTGACTTGACCTTAAGGCTGAACCTGTCAAAGGCCTCAGTAGACAGTTCAGGTAAAGTGGCCAGAGGCTCGTAATCTGTCGTGCCAGGGATAGTAGCCTCTCGATCCTGGTGGAGTGTGTCGAACCCATGATAGATTTTTTTCACTTTCTCCACAAAAAAGGAGGCCAATTTATCACAGTGAGAATCTGTGCAAATCACCTCTGATGAGGATCTGTTTTTCATAAGGTCCTTCAGTACCTTGAAAATCAGTTTTGAAGGATTGGGGCTAGTAGCAAATTCATGAGCGTAAAATGCAGCTCTTGCTCTGCAGATAGCTCTATGATAGAGCTTCAGCTCAGTGAAATACCGAGTTTTCAGAGCAGGGTCATAGGAACGTCTCCATTCCCTCTCTGTTTTTCGGCAGGATTTTTTCAATTCTGCGAGAGACTCATTATACCAGGGACTAGGTGTTTTTGTCCGGCCTTTCGACCACCGTAGAGGTATAAGAGAATCCAGGGCATCGGTGATCCAAGCGCAGAACTGTTGGTATCCTTGTTCCACATTAGTGAAGGTGCTCAAAGGTTTTCGCTCTAATATACTGTAGAACTCTTCCAACGTAAGCTTGTGCCACAGCCTTTTAAGGATAGGCCTGTCCGTGGATATAAAAGGCTTATCATGGACCGGACAGAAAGCTTCTACTAGCAGATGATCAGTCCACCCCATCAACCTCGGATCTGACAACCTTAACCCATCTAGCGTGGAAAAGAAGGGGTCAAGAATATGGCCTCCCGAGTGGGTTGGAAGGGTAACGAGCTGAGTAAGTTGGAGAGCTTCCAAATCCGCCACCAAGGAGCTCACGGTAGTGGAAGACCCATTATCGAAATGGATATTGAGGTCACCCAAGATATTAAAATTGGCACAGCCTAGTGCTATAGGACTGACCATATCGGCCAGCGCGGACCTAAAGACCGAGTCATTGCCGGGGGGACGGTATACAAGTAACCCACTGAAAGTAAATTGATGGGAGAAGGCGACTTTGAAAATAGCACTTTCACATGCGGGTAGTCCTGACGGCTTCCATTCAGCCGGAAAGCAGGATTTGACTGCCATAGCAATACCACCACCTCTTGTGGTCCTATTAGAAGTGAAGATGGTATAGTTCTGGGGGAATGCAAGATTCAATATGGCAGAGTCAGAGTCCTGAAGCCAGGTTTCTGTCATTAAAAAAACATCGGGATCCTCTTTCTCTATCAGATCATAAATAGACAGGTGATGCTTTACAAGTGATCTAACGTTAAGGCACCAGATACGAAGATCTTGCGATGCAACACGTAATCGTGTGACTGGAGCGGCATTTTCCAAGGAGCGTATTTTAGTAGGGCTCATAAGAGACCAGCCTTTACAGGCGCAGCTATATGGGCCAATTAAAGGGTCCACAGGCTTACACGCACATCCTTTGGACATTTGCCCTATGGCCAGCAGCTCTGACCGTGTGTAAGACAACATACCTGCCAGGAGCGGCGAAGCAACGATGTGATGAAATACAGAGCCTGCCCCGCCTCGCGCTGCCTCGACGCGGACGAGCGCAGACGGGCAGGACTCTGGCACGACTCCGGCAAGCGACGGCGTCCACACCTGCGCGTCCCGCTGCGCGGGAGAGGGGAGCTTTAAGTAGGCTCGCCAATTCAAGCGCGAGCGCGAGGACGCTCCAAGATGGCGCCCGAAGCTATCTTCCCATCCCTACCCAAAATGGCGCCCACAATGAGCCACCCCCGGGATCCAGGCCCGCCAAAACGGCGGTGAGGGAGCCGATTATATGCGGTATGTGGAGGGGGCCAAGACCCTGCTAAAATCAGGGAATAAGTGCAACAAATAAAGTTTAAACAAAATACAGAATGAGGAGAATTAAAAGCGCGGCGAAGCGCCTGCAGCAGCGCCAGCAACAGCGTGTGTCCATAAAAGTTAATAAAGATGCAGGTGCTGGTGATCTGGGATACAATCCCCTGAATCCCAATATAGGAGAGCCAAACAGCTTGGCCTACCAAACAAACTTGCACACAATTGATCCCGCACACTTCAAATGTAAATATAAAATCAATGCAGTTTCAGCAATGTATGGTAATCAAATTCAATTGTTCGTATCGATGTTCTCCCAAGAATTCATGAATCAAGTTTTCTTCGTCAGAAAACAATCTTTTATTCACAGATGATGATTAAAAAACAATAGCCAACGCGCTTCGTCCGTGACCGGACTTCTTCAGGGCTTGGGCAAAGAAAAGTTTGGAACCTGAAGACGAGACGTTTCTTTTACGTGCCGACACTTTTTGAGGCCTTTACTTCCTATCAATTACTAAAGTCTACGCTCTTTGTATTATGGAACCATAACGCTTTCTTCGTTCCAAAAAATTACCTGAATTCCCTGTGTTAAAGACTGACAAGACCCTCTATAAAGAACTTTGCCCAAGCCCTGAAGAAGTCCGGTCACGGACGAAACGCGTTGGCTATTGTTTTTTAATCATCATCTGTGAATAAAAGATTCTTTTCTGACGAAGAAAACTTGATTCATGAATTCTTGGGAGAACATCGATACGAACAATTGAATTTGATTACCATACGTTGCTGAAACTGCATTGATTTTATATTTACATTTGAAGTGTGCGGGATCAATTGTGTGCATACCAATGGGACGTTAACTGAATTTTAAGGCCGTATTAGCATATTGCTGGGGTATTTTACAGGCTAGTGGTTCCAAAGCAATAGCGAAGAGTAGGGGATAGAACGGGCATCCCTGCCGCATACCTCTTTGTATCTGTATTATACCTGATATATGTCTATTGACTTTGATAAGCGCAGTGGGTCTAGTTTAGAAAAGTTTAATCCAGTTTATGAACATAGGCGGAAGTCCGATGTGCTGTAGAATAGTAAACAAGTAGGTCCATTTGACCGAATGAAAAGCCTTGGCTGTGTCAAGGAGTACAGCCACAGCCTCCAGCCCGGGATTTAGTTGATGTAAACGGGCGAATATTGTATGTAGGTTATATGCTGTAGATCGGGAAGGTATAAATCCCGATTGGTCAGGCAAGACAGTAGCTGTCATATATGGTTGTAGTCTGGTCGCAATAATCTTAGCTAGTGTCTTAGTATCTGTGTTTATTACAGATAGTGGCCTATACGACTCAGCCGTCTCTGGGTTTTTCTCCGGCGTTAATAATGCGACTGTTAGTGCTTTGAGCAGTGTTGGGGGAAGAGCCTGATTGTTATATGCTTCATCATACATTTCTAGCAGATATGGACTAAGTAGGTCGGAATATGTTTTGTAAAATTCACCCGTGTAGCCATCAGGCCCTGGAGTTTTGCTATTCGGTAGTGTTTTTATAGCAGCCTGTACTTCTTCTATAGTGATCGGTTGTGCCAGGAATTCACATTGACCGTCTGACAGCCATGCTAGTGCAATATCTTCAACATAGTCTAGTATCTCCTTTGTGTGTGCTGTGTCCCGTGTTTTATATAACGTGCCATAAGTGTCCATAAATGTGCATAAGATGCCTCCTGTGTCATAGTGTGTTATGTTGTTGTCATCTACCATTTGTAGAATAGTATGTTGCTTGTGTTCTATGTGCACTTTGTGTGCGAGTATGCGTCCCGGTCTGCCTCCCTCACCCATCCTGCGCGCTGTGTGGTGTTTTGTTATATATTTCATTTCGTCGTCTGCTAGTTCATTATATGTGTTTATTTTGTCCCGTATGTTACTTAAGATATCTGCACTACGAGTAGCATCGTATTCTGTTTCCAGTTTTTGAATGCGTGCCTCATGGTGCCTTAATTGTGTGCAGATATCTTTAAGGATCCCCACAGTATACTGATGCAGGTGCCTCACAAGGTTGCCTTAAAGGCTTCCCAGAGGGTGCCCGTGCTATCTATTGAATGTTTGTTGGTTTAAAAAAAGTCTTCTATTGCTCTGCGAATTGTCACGGCATAGAGGGAGTCCAAGAGGGAAGTCGCATTAAACCGCCACACAAATGGCAGTGGGGTGTATGTCAGGACTTGTAGGGTTAGTAGGACAGGTTTATGGTCCAATAACGTTTTAGGGAGGTGCCGGACGTCCTGGGTCCACGTGCATCCTTGTTCCGTGATTATCCAATAGTCAATCCTGGACCAACTGTTATGTACAGAAGAGGAGTGGGTGCTTTCATGTATATGTGGGTTATGCTTTCGCTATATTTCATGCATACTAAACTCTTTCATTCCGCTTAAAATAACAGCGGCAGCTCGTTGGTGATATTCGGTCGTGTCGCATGATCTGTCACATGTACTATCAAGTGCCACATTCATATCTCCACCCCATATTAGCTCCATAGCCAGGAGTCCCCGTATTGCTGTGCATACATTTACAAAGAAGTCAGGATCATCCACATTTGGGCCGTATGTGTTAATAAGGCCCACTCTTGTACCACGTAGTATGCCTGTTACTATGACATAACGTCCTTGCGAGTCTTTTAATTTTTGCTCTGGCAAGAATTGTGTACCCTTCCTTATCAAGGTCATTACACCGCACGCATATGCAGAGTAAGAGGATGACACCTCTAATTCAGCCCATCGTTTTCCAAGCCCGTCCGCTTTGCATTTGAGTAAGTATGTCTCTTGAAACATAGCTATGTCTAGTCGATGTCTGTCTAGGTATGCAAAGACTTGTCTGATTTTTCTAGGGTTATTAAGACCTCTTACATTCCAGGTGGCTAGTTTCAAGCGTGTAGGGTTAGCGCTAGTGTGCATCAATGTGTCTCCAGTTATATTGAATGAAGGATACAGGTGCGTTGCTAGCATCGCTCGCTGGTACTGCTAATTTGATCATGAACATAAACGTTGTGTGTGCTTATAAGGTGAAAATGTAAACCAACATCTGTACAGTGGCTTGAGAAGGCAAATTACATAACTCTGTACCCATCCCACCCATACCCACCACCCATCCCTCCCACTTCGCTATCCCAACTAGACGAAGACAAACCCGGAAAAAAAGGAAACATGCCCATCTCCCCCCCATCCCATTAGAGAATAAGTGTTAGAACCGGGTCTCTAGTTGGCAGGGGTATGCACCCTAGTCCAAGTAGGGACCACCCTTCCGACCTGGTAGCTTGGCGCAGAGCAGCAAAGGTGTAACTTCAGAGGCAATGTGTAAAGTATTTGTGCAACACACAACAACGGTGACGCAGTAAAGATGCTCACAAAAGGAACACCACACCAGTTTTATACAAAAATAAGAATATTTTTTATCTAAAAAGAAGAAAAGTATGCAAGCTTCAAAAACAGTCAGACTCCACATGTAGATAATCAAAGGTCTGCAGTCATAATGTCTTTTGGGATGGTTGTTAGAGAGGTTCTAGTAGGGTTTGTCTTTTCAGTGGGAAAGCATTAAGGCAAACCAGTCCTTTGAGTGCAGTAGATTATGCAAGGCACGCAGTCTTTGTGAGTCTGCACCACTTTGGGAGAGCAGCCCTTTGTATTCAAACTAAAGCAGTTCCTTAAGTGGCGGAGATGAAGCACCGATCCCAGTTTTTATGAACAGGGGTCACTTTGGTGGAACAGTACTGTATATTCAGGATGAAACAGTGTTGGGAAACAGATGCGGTCTCAGTAGGACCCAGGGACCCAGTGTTCTCTGAGGGAGCGGGGGCCCACCAGTACAAGTCACCCCCAACCTCTGGCAGCCCGCTAGTACATTGAGGCTGTCCCCGGCAGCCCGCCAGGTAATTGAGGCAGTCCCCGGCACTCGCTAAGACAGAGGGCCGTCCCCCCAGCCTACAACCCGCTCCCGCCAACGTTCCCCACACGGCAGCTTAACTTCACGCGCTGGCCGTTACCTGAGGTTGGGGGGCGAGCCAGGCGCCGTCGGGGAGCTCTCCTTTCCTCCAGGGCACTCTCCAGCCTTCGGTGCACTTTTCCTGTCCCGGCTAAAGCTGGGGAATGCCCTCGAAGCAAGACCAATGAGGGCGCGGCAGGCCGATGACGTTATGGCACTCCTGGGCCGCTGCAACCAATCTCAGCACGGCCTGGGGCTGACTTCGCACCAATCCCAGCACGGCTTCCCCTGATGCTTGGGATGACACGCCCAGGGCTCCCGAAGCTCCCGGGCCACGGCAGTGATTACGGGAGGCAAATTTGAATATCCCTGCAATCCCGGTCAGCGGTGGTGTACGTGCCTAAACAGTTCTTCCTTCGGCGGTACGCGGGTCACGGCCACACAGCGCCCCTTTTGCACAAAGCTTCACCTTGCCCTCAAGTCCAGGGTAGCGGCGGTGCTTCCTGGTGTACAGTGCTTTTTTTCTCAGCGTTACACAGCTTGCTCAGGTCCTGGAGGCGGCAGTGATTTGGGGGACAGCTTTGAGGCTGAGCAGTCGCGCCGCCAGCAGAGATAGGCATGAAGCAGTTGTGGTGGTTCCCAAGCACCTCAGGGGCCGTTTAAAAATGTTGCAGTTCCAGAAAGGCAGTTTCACGTGCAGTGTTGCAGGGACAGTCTTTGCAGTTTCGTTTAGAATCCCCTCGCCAGAAAGTCAGTCAGTCTTGCTTGTGGAGACACTCTGGAGATTTTGCTTCAGTCTCCCTGGCAGGGCAAGATCAGCAGGCAGTAGGGCAGCTCAGTAGGTAGGGGCAGCAGTTCCTTGGAGCAGTCAGCCTCCTTCCAGTGGCACTCCTCTTGCGCAGCAGTCCTCACTCCAGCAGGGTGTCGTCGTGGTCCAGCAGTGTAACAAAGAAGTGAGGCCAGGACTCTCCCTTATATATTCTACAGTTTCTGGAAGGGTGTGGGGACAGGGGCTTCTGGAAGAGTCCAGGGAGTTCTGGTATGTTCCCTGCCTTCCCTGACCTGGCTGTCACAGTGACGAGAGACAGGCCGTTAGAGCTACAGTGGGCAGCCCATCACAGCCCATCCCAGGGGAGAAGGTGTGAATCACCACTCCCACCTCCCAACCCAGGCAGCTATCAGTATGCAGAGGGGAGGGGGGAGTCTACAATGCCCAATCTAAGTGTAGGCAGGAAAAGGTCCACTTTCTAAAAGTGGGATCCCTAGCGTAGTAGTACCCAAACCCCATATTTCATTGGAAAGGGTTACCCGCCCCGAGTCCAACAAGACCAAACATGACAGACTTATTAAGTCCCTGTCAGAAATTATCCCATAAGGGTGGGGTTCCCAATGCTAGCCTATGGCGCGTTAAGCCTTACTGCAGTAGCAGGGGCTTGTGGCAGATATGCCAGTATCACAAGGTTTTAGGGGAGAGCACCTGCACCTCGGCACTGTTTAGCAGTGGTGAGGCGCCCAGAGTCCTAGATCCAACAAACAGGTACAGTAAAAATGGGAGGCGCAAGGGCAAAAAGGTAGGGGAAGACCACCCCAAGGCTGACAGGTCCAACAATAAGAAACTTGTTGTGGTACACATAGAGTGGCGCAAGCTGCCAGCTGTCTAATCTGGTAGCATGAACGTGGCTAAAGAGGTAAACATCCATTGCATTAAGTCATACCGTCTGTTTCATTGCAAACTTGTAAGGATGAAGCCCCAAAAAACACTTATTTGCAATACTAAGTAGTTACTGCCGTAGAGTGCGTTTGTGCACATCATTGTCTGGGTAGCAGTTTGGGCCACACTGCTCTATTACTCAACATTCTCCGTGAGGCGGTACTTACATTACTGCTGAAGCCGGGCAAGGATCCCAGTCTGTGCTCCTCTTACCATCCACTCTTCTGTCTTATCCTACACATCAAAATCCCGACGAAGTCCTCGCTACTATACTATCTCTGTTGATGGAACAGATTGTTTCTCCAGTTCAGCCTGGCTTTGTCTGACACAGGTCCACCTCTCTTAATTTGCAGACGATATTTGCAGTCCTAAACCGAGTGTTCCCAGCCACTCCTGCGATTGCGACTTTATTAGACGCAGATAAAGCTTTCGACTACCTGGAGTGGCACATCCATAGAGCAATACTGTCGAAATTAGGGTTGCCCCGCTGTTTCATCACCTACATCATGATCCTAAATACCAACCCAATGGCACGGCTCAGGGTGAATGGCTCTCTCACAGATACTTTCTCCATCACCAGGGGTACTCAACAGGGATTCCCCCTCTCTCCTCTTCTCTTTATCATAGCAATCGATCCCTTAGTCCGTCATCTACAAAACTGACATATGCATTGTGGTCTCCAGCTCACACATGGCCCACTTCTGCTTTCTCTTGAGGCAGATGACATATTGTTGTTTGTTCACCACCCCTCTGACAATCTTCCTCCTCTAATCCTTCGGTTTGGTAACCTTTCAGGTCTCCATATCAATTGGACTAAATCCAAGCTCTTCTCACTGGCCCAACCATTGATAGACGTTTGTCACAAATAGAGCATTAGATCAACCTCCCCTTATCTATGGCCGGCCGGTTAGCGATAATTAAAATGGTAGTTCTTTCCCGATTCCTGTATCTCTTTCTCAACATTCCAATTCCACTTACATCACAGTTTTTTACTTCTCTCCGCAGTCTTCTCCTCCAGCTTATCTGGGCGGGCGTAAACCCTGCATCCGCTGGGACACTTTAACACTGGCTTACGAACGTGGAGGTCTTGGGGTTCCAGATTTCCACCTTTACTATCTTGCCGCCCACTGCCAGTACACATACTGTTGGTTTCACCCAGATGCCCGTGTCCCTTATCTCCGACCAGAGAGAGACCAACTTCCTTATCTCCGACCAGAGAGAGACCAACACCACTTTCATCTTTCCTGCCGAAAGGCATCAAATTAGATGTTGTAGACATTCAAATCATATCCACCACTTGCTGGGCATGGCGGAAGCTACGCAGTGCCTTGGGAGGTGGCCTCCTGTATTCTCCAGCCTTACCAATAGCCGATAACCCTTGGTTTCCCTTCACAAGGAAGAATGCTATTAAGCGCACATTATTACATCACGGTCTACATACTGTTGGAGATGTGTTCCCTCGTGGTCTTGTTCTTACACATACAGATGACACCAGTTTTCCCGATGCGTTGAACATGGATCATTTCATTTTACGACGACTACAAAACACATTGTTCCCACATTCCCACTTGCCCCTGAATATTTTGCCACACTGACACTTATCATATCGGCCACTGATGGGGATAGACTTATCTCCAGATTGTATATGTCTATCCATGAAACTCGACTCCACCAAACGTGTCAGGAAGGCCTGGGTTGATGACTTGGGGCATCCGTTAACTGACAAATTCTGGGCGTATTGCTGCTCACAAATGCAACTCATCTCTGTTAATCAAAAAACATAAGCTCCTCCACTTTAAGTTCCTTCACAGAGCGTATATTACCCCTACAGACATTGCGTGTTTTGACCCCACACATTACACAGTTTGTCCCAAGTGCCATGTGTAGGAAGCTGGCTCTGTATATACTATACCAAAGTAAGGTATAGGGTGCACAGAGTCGAGGGAGCCCCCAGAGGTATAGCACAGGCTACATTAGGTAAGTACTAACAGCTTTCTTTGTGGTAGTGTGGACAAGCAGATAGGCTTATCCAGAGGGTGTGTTAAGCATGTATTCACTCAATCAAGACTGATGGCACAGAGAATGAATCCAGACCAAGTAGGTAAGTATAAAAAAGGTATAATTATGTTATATTTTCAGAACCAAGCAGGACTTGGCACAGGTAAGACTTCACAAGGCAATGCAGTTGTGGTTGAATTAGCAGTCGTTACAGGTTGGTATTGTTTTCAAAATCAATTTACATTACACAATAATTACTTTTAGAATACTTTTAGATTACTTTGACTACTGGGGGTGGTATGCCTAGGTACCACGCTGAGGGATCTCACAATGCAAGGTAAGTAAGACTGTTCTTGGTTTAAGTTAAATGAGTTTTTCCTCCTCCATACAAAACAACAGTTCAACACTTAAAACATTTTAGGCCCAAAAACTCATAACATGGGTTCCTATGGGAGAAAAATGTTTATTGGTTTCACAGGTAAGTAAACGTCTCATGAGGGGGAGTCTTGGGGGGTAGGACCAAGGTTCGCTAACATCTAAGTAGGCTCTCAAGTTGCACCACCAGCAGCACTGGGGCGGATAGGTGCAGAGTGTAGGGGCCCAATGTTAGCATATGGGGCTAAGGAGGCCTTCGGTTAGGGACTGCTTACGAACAGGTCACTCGGGTGTGAGAGCAAAGCTCTAGTTCAGCACTGCAGGGGCAACAATCAGCACAGGACCTGCACAACCAGGGGCACTGGGGCGACCGGGTGCAGGGTAGCAAGAAGACGTCGGGGAGCCTGTCATTCTCAATGGAGACCTTTGATTCGATCGACTTCATGAAGACAACCACCGGCTGGGGAGGTAAGTTGGGCTCTTGGGGGATGCAGGGACACTGTTGGTTGGGCCCCCCATGGCCGTGGGGCATCAGCTGCAGGGGTGTCTTTTAGTGTCAGGTTTCTCTTCCAGCTCCTATCGTGGTCGGAGAGACACTTCAGGTTGAGGCTGTAGGCGTCGTCTTGAAGCTTGAGGGAAGTTGGGGATCACCAGATGCCAAGTCAGGATCGCTGGGAAGAACTCCTTTGGTGTAGGACCACTTGAACTCGGACCGTGGGCGTTGGGTGATGAGTGGTGCAGAATCGCGGAGTCACCGGAATCCAGATTCTGTGGGTGAGTCTTGGCTTGAGAAACTCTGGTGCTAACGGGAGACATAGTCGGTTAGTTGAGTGCAGGCAGGTGCTCTGGGCTCTGGGGGTTGCTTGCTGCTGGACTCGCCGGGATTCTTTCTGTAGGCAGGTCGTTGATAGGACAGGTCGGTAGGGCTGGGGCAAAGCAGTTGGTGTCCTCTTCTTCCTCTGTCAGCACTGCTCTTTTGTCCTTCTTCTTTATTCCTCAAATCTGAGGAGGCAAAGTTCAGGGTTGACCCTAAATACTAACTTTAGGGGCGTTTCAAGGCTTCAAGGTTTCATGCTTCCCTTTCTTGGGGTGTGTTAAACCCGGCTTCCTGGGCACCAGGGCACTCAGGGGTAACTGCGCTCCAATCGCATCAACTGGAGTGTTCCCCCACTGGTGTCCTGGGGCCTCAGTACTAGTGGACCCAAAACTGGATAACCAAGTACTCCTCTCCAGCACTTGACTCTCTCAGGGAAGCGAGACAGAGCAGTCCAAGGCTTACTCAAGGAGGTGAGGTGGGGTTAGACATTCAGAATACAGTGCACACCGTACCACCAGCTGATAAACTCAATGTCCGGTCAGTGCTTTACTTTAATAAACACAAGATAATTATACTACACATAAAACTACACAAGATGATTATACTACACAAAAAATCTAGGATAAACAGTGAAAAACAGATGTCTTTACAACCCTCTGGGACAGAGTTCTGACCGCAAACAGTATTATAGCGCCTAGACGCCAAGCACTATAAAAACACAGTTAAAATGAAAACACACAATAAGCATTACATATTACACACCATGTTACACAGGGCTGCTCTCATTCACTGGAGCCTTGATACCAATCTTTGGATTCAAAGGATATAGTTTCAGAATATGATGTGAAGTCAAATGTTCTTTATCAGCCCCATAACTCCCACCCAAAGCAACAGAAGTGCCCTCCCGTTGTGAGTGAGGACACCGCTCTTGTGGTGTCAGGGATCTGACCAAAGGTGCCTGATGTCTTGGCACAGTTTACTAGAGTCCCACTAGTCCAGTAGCCACTGGCTAGCTGTAGGAGGGTAGTGGCTAGATAGAGTGCCAGTTCACCCTGATACCTCCAGAGATCACAAAAAAGAGAAAGGTGGGGGCCTGTTTCACTGGCCTCTATTCCAAGCTACTGCTTGTACAGGCTCCCACAGCGCAGGGGAGGAGGTTAGAGGGATTTGATCTCACCTTCAAGGACTAGAATCAAACTTCCCCCTCCTTGGCTCCCTTGATGTGCTGCAAGCTTTCTTCCACACCAGTTTCCTTGATGTGCCGCAAGCTACCTTTCCACACCAACTCCTTTGATGTGCTGTAAGCTTCCTTTCCACACCTTGGGCAGCTGTCTGTAATTTACTTGTTCAAAAGCGCGAGCTCCATAAGTCTCACAGAAACAGCTGGTCTCCAATGTTGCTATACCCTGGATTCTCATTGAACTCTTGGCAGCAGACTCCATCTGTCATAGCGAAAACTGCCTTAGTTCCAGACGCAGTGAACAGTGTCTTATCTCCTGCCTTCACACTGCGGGTTGTACCTGGCTATCTTCAGACGGACCTGGTGTGGCCGCCTCTTCAGTCATAGACCAAGCTTGAACAACAGCTGACCACTCAGGCCAGATTTTTATCACCTCTGATTGATAGGCTCATCCAATCAGAGGGTCTGCTACTTTTGCATCCTGAATACACCTCCAATCGCAAACCCTTCATAGCATGTTCCATGCATGCACAATTTCCCTCCATGTTTTCCTGGTACCAGTCTGTGCAAATCCCTAAAGAGGAATTTTAATCAACTCCAGCCCAGGAGGCCCTGATCAGTGGGGGAGGGTCCTCTTCGCAGAGTTAGTGCAGCTAAACCCAGATAAGAGCTGAGGGTCCACCCCAGCCCACCAGGCATTTCCAAGAAAATGGGGAGGGGCACGTGGGGAGCTAGGATGTCCAGCACAACAGCTCGGATTCCTCACACTGGCTCAGCTCACCATTCTTCCCCAGTACACCCATAGGCTCTCAAACACACGTCAGGTAGACAAAGGCAACAGGACCACAGGCATGGCAGACTGCACAGACTTAGTCAGGAGGGTGCCTAGGGACTCACCCCTCCTGACTATAGCTTTATTGCTGCCACCACTATCAGTCTACCACAGCCTTAACAGAGAGGGCAGGAGCCAATCTCTGAAAAATAGGGGTGCACTAGGCATGCCCCCTCGACCTCAGAGCCAAGCTCTAGGGTCTCAATCCATGTAAACAGGGAGACCCTCAGTGGACATGTATGATTGTCATGCTCACTGAGGTAGGGATCTACAAACCATACAGTAGCTTTTGAGTGACTTGCCTGGAGACTAGCATAAGGCAGGGGAAGCACTCTCTCTAGAGACATGCAGGAGACTTCCCGTCCCAACAGGGTGGGTACACCCCCTATTATGTCACCCTTCAGTGGGGGGGCATGAGCCTCCCCCTAATTGGCTGAGTCTCCCGATCTTCAAGAGGAGGGGACTCAGATGTGTCCTCACCTTGCCTCCCACACCTGAGGGGTTGTGTTGGCAAAGGTGGGCACATCTCTCTTCCTAGCTTGTTTTTCCTGTTGATTCTCCGTCCCAAAGTGGTGGTTAGAACCGTTGTGAGTCAGTTACTGGGGGCAGCAAAAGTCAGGGACAGCTTCCAAAGGCGGCAAGCCTTTGAAGCTTCCCCTTTGTGGACCCAACCCATCCTGGGGGAGGAGGCATGGCACCTCTGCCCAGGATGGGCTTTGTTTCTGGACCCAGGGCTCCAGACGCCTGTCTGGTGGTGGCAAATGGTGAGCAGCCATTCAGGAACCATACCAGGGCTGGTCATTTGTCAGGGGGCATCTCTAAGATGCCCTCTGATTGCATTTTACATAAAAATTCCACACTGGCATCAGTGTGGGTTTAATGTGCCGAGATGTTTGCTACCAAACTTCCCAGTTTTTAGTAAAGCCATTATGGAGCTGTGGAGTTTGTAATGACCAGCTCGCAGACCATATTATGGCTTTACTACACTTACAATGTCTAAGAATGGACTTAGACACTGTAGGGGTACAGGGCTCATGCCACTGTACACTCACCTGATGGCTAGTGCACCCTGCTAGGGGTGACTTACCTAGGCCCCAGACAGTGGGTTGCAGGCATTGCCCACAGGGATGTATGCCATGTCAACTCTTCTTTTCTCTGCACCAAAACAAGCAGCCTGCAATGGCACTCTGTGTGTGTTAAGGTACAGGGCCTTTAAGGGTGGCAAAATAGGTGCTGCAGCCCTTAGAGGCCTTCCCTGGCCACAGTGCACTTAATACCCATGGTACCTTTTACAAGAGACTTACCTAAGACCAGAGATGTGCCAGTTGTGGGTACAAAGGTACAGTCTTAGGAAATAACACGGGCCCTGGGAATCTGATTGTCATGGACCCAAGGGCACATCAAGTCAGGTTGCATCAGATGTCGTGCAAAAAGATGGGGTTAAACATGCAAAAGGGACACTTTCTTACACCATGCCCAGGCATCTTTAACCTGGATATGCCCATACATAGGCCACTATTGGTCCTCCATTTTCTCCCTCCTCTTCATCATGACTGATATCACTGTCAAACCGGATCCCATGGTGGCACTCCTAGGATACACTCACGATGTCCCTAAATCTATTCTTAGATTTGTATCTGTTGCACTTCTTCTTATGAAACGTGAATTGGCTTTGTACTGGGGCAGTGGAATGGTCCCTACGGAGACAGCCTGGCTCCAGAGCATGTCATATTACGACATGATCAGGGAGGACTACGCACAATTACAGTTGATCACTTGAAGGCCTAAAGATGTTTGGCAGCCCCTGAGAGATTGCCTGTTTTCTTTAGAATCCGATGACCCGAACTGAACAGTTCATCCTTATTTTAATGCATACTACTATTTTGGGTAATATTTCCTCCATTGTGTCTGGGACGCTCTCCCTCTGTATTACTTTACAAGACTTTTTTCCCTTTGTTGTCATCACCACCTTTACCACTAATGTCTCACAATTTTTTTTTTAACTCTTTTTATTTTGGTACAGAGCATCATCCTTTTCATTTAAAGTTGAGACCAGTACCTGTCACATCTTACAGTTCAAACTTCCAGTACATGACGTACTATACTGTTAGGTAAGAGAGTGTGTTACAATAGACACAGTATACATTTTGCGGGTCAATCAATCACGACATTTTTAGAGCGCACTACTCACCCGTAGGGTCTCAAGGCGCTGGGGGGGGGGGGGTGCCGTTACTGCTCGAACAGCCAGGTCTTGAGCTTCTTCCTGAAGGCAAGGTGGTCTTGGGTCAGGCGCAGGTCAGTCGGGAGGGAGTTCCAGGTCTTGGCGGCCAGGTGGGAGAAGGACCTTCCTCCTGTTGTCGCTCTTCGGATGCGGGGGACGGCGGCGAGGGCGAGGCTGGTTGATCTGAGGTGGCGCTTGGGAGCGTAGAAGTTGATTCGGTTGTTGAGGTAGCTCGGGCCTTGGTCGTGTAGGGCTTTGTGTGCGTGGGTGAGGAGACGGAATGTGATTCTTTTCTTGACGGGGAGCCAGTGCAGGTCTCTCAGATGTCCGGAGATGTGGCTGTTTCGTGGGAGGTCGAGGATTAGTCTGGCTGAGGCGTTCTGGACCCGCTGGAGTCTCTTCTGGAGCTTGGCGGTGGTTCCGGCGTAGAGAGCGTTGCCGTAGTCCAGTCGGCTGGTGACGAGGGCCTGGGTGACGGTCTTCCTGGTCTCGGTGGGGATCCACCAGAAGATCTTCCGTAGCATGCGTAGGATGTTGAAGCATGATGAGGAGACGGCGTTGACTTGTCTGGTCATGGAGAGGGAGGAGTCCAGGATGAAGCCCAGGTTACGTGCGTGGTCAGTCGGTTTGGGTGCGGTGCCCAGGGCGGGGGGCCACCAGGAGTCGTCCCAGGCGGAGGGCGAGGAGCCCAGGATGAGGACCTCCGTCTTGTCCGAGTTCAGTTTCAGGCGGCTGGTCGTCATCCACTCGGCTACGTCTCTCATCCCTTCGTGCAGGTTGGTTCTGGCGGCGGCGGGGTTGTTGGTCAGGGAGAGGATCAGCTGGGTGTCGTCGGCGTAGGAGATTATGCTGAGGTTGTGTTTGCGTGCGATGTCCGCGAGGGGGCTCATGTAGACGTTGAAGAGGGTGGGACTCAGCGAGGATCCTTGGGGGACGCCGCAGATGACTTCGGTGGCCTCTGACTTGTACGGTGGTAGGCGGACTCTCTGTGTTCTTCCGTCGAGGAAGGAGGTGATCCATTCCAGTGCCTTCTCCTGGATTCCGATGTTGCCGAGGCGCTGTACTAGGGTGCGGTGGCAGACAGTGTCGAACGCCGCGGAGAGGTCAAGGAGGATGAGGGCCGCTGTTTCTCCTTTGTCCATCAGGGTTCGGATGTCGTCGGTGGCAGCGATGAGGGCGGTCTCGGTGCTGTGGTTGGCTCGGAAGCCAGACTGTGAGGGGTCGAGGGATCCATTCGTCTCGAGGAAGGCGGCCAGCTGTTTGTTGACGGTCTTTTCGATGACTTTGGCCGGGAACGGGAGGAGTGAGATGGGACGGTAATTCTTGAGTTCGGTGGGGTCCGCTGTGGGTTTCTTGAGGAGAGCGCTGAGTTCGGCGTGCTTCCAGCTCTCCGGGAAGGTGGCGGTGTCGAAGGAGGTGTTGATAATGTCCCGCAGGTGGGGTGCGATGACCGCGTCGGCCTTGTTGAAGACGTGGTGAGGGCAGGGGTCGGTTGGAGATCCGGAGTGGATGGAGTTCATTGTGCGGATGGTGTCTTCGGTGCTGATCGGAGTCCAGGCGCGGAGAGTGGTGGTGGGCGGCGTTGCTGCGGTCGTTGTGTGCGATGGTTGAATGCTGAAGCTGTTGTGTATGTCCGCGATCTTGTTGTGGAAGAAGGAGGCGAGGGAGTTGCAGAGGTCTTGCGATGGGGTGATGTCATTGTTTCCGGCGTTGGGGTTGGAGAGCTCTTTTACGATGCTGAAGAGTTCCTTGCAGTTGTGTGCGTTGTTGTCAAGCCGGTCCTTGTATGCATTTTTCTTGGTGGCGCGGATCAGTTGGTGGTGTTTCCGGGTGGCGAGCTTGAGGTTAGCCATGTTGTCCCTTGTTTGTTCCCTTCTCCACACTTTCTCGAGGGCTCGGCAGTTCTTCTTGGAGCTCTTGAGTTCGTCGGTGAACCATGGGGCTTTTCTGCTGCCGGGTCTGCTGGGCGGGGTCCTCAGAGGGGCGAGTTCATCCGCGCAGTTGCTGATCCACTTCGTGAGGTTGTCGGCGGCCTGGCTGGGGTTCGTTGAGCCGGCGGGAGGGTGCTGGCTCAGGGAGGCGGTGAGCTGGTCGGCTGTGATCTTGTTCCAGCTTCTTCGGGCAGCCTGTTGCTGGTGGTGGTGGATCGTCGTTCTTTTGAAGGTGAAGTGGACGCAGCTGTGGTCCGTCCAGTGGAGTCCTGTTGCGTGGCTGAAGGCGATGTCTTTGCTGGATGAGAAGACGGCGTCGAGTGTGTGTCCGGCGAGGTGGGTGGGGGTGGTCACCAGTTGCTTGAGTCCGAGGTTGGCGAGGTTGTCGAGCAGGGTGATGGTGTTGCGGTCGCTGTTGTTCTCCAGGTGGAAGTTGAGGTCCCCCAGGAGGATGTAGTCGGCGGAGGGGAGGGCATGCGGGCTGATGAAGTCGGCGATGTCCTCGCTGAATCGTGTGCGTGGTCCCGGGGGTCGGTAGATCAGGGTGCCTCTGAGGGTGGTCCTCGGGTCGGTGTGGATCTGGAAGTGCAGGTGTTCGGCGGTGGTTAGGGTGTCGTCGGTGTTGGTCGTGATGCGGATGGTGTTTCTGTGGATGATGGCGATGCCTCCTCCCGTCTGGTTGGCGGTGCGGTCCCTCCGTGTGATCTTGTAGCCTTCTGGGATGGCGATGGCGATGTCGGGCGCTGAGGAGGCGTTCATCCAGGTCTCTGTGAGGAAGGCGACGTCAGGGGCTGTGGTGTCGAGGAGGTTCCAGAGTTCGATGGCGTGTCTGTGGACGGAGCGGGTGTTGAGCAGGATGCACTTGAGGTGGTTGCTGCTGGTGATCGGCTTGGCGGGTGCTGGTGCAGGGTCGGTCCGGGTGCAGGTGAACTTGCAGGCGTGGCAGCTGAAGGGTCCGTGGGTGTGCTTCGGGGCGGCTCGGTGGCATCCTGGGGTGCGGCCGGTGTTGAGTGCTAAGAGATCGGCGGCGTTGTAGGTTCGTCGGGGCGGCTTCCGTCGGTGGGGGCCAGGGGTCCTGGCACTGGGCGCGGTCCAGGCGCGGACGGGCTTACCTTTGGCGCGCCTTCGGCGCACAATCGGCGCGCCCGCTGCGCGTCAACGCTGCGCGTTCGCACGGTCGCCATATAAGGCGAAGTGCGCGGGTGGGCGGAGCAGCTGGGAGGCGGGAGCGGGGAGGGTACAGAAGAGAAAAAGGGGCGGGGTAATCGGCGGTGGCGGGAAGCGGGGAGGGAGAGCGGAGGGCGGCGAGGTAGGCGGGCACACAGGAAGGAAAACGCTAACACGGGCAAAAAATTACAGGAAAACAGGCACAAATGGAGAGAAAAACAAAACAAAAATAACAACAGTTAAGGCAGCCGGCAGGCGAGCGCGGACCACGCCGCTCGGAGGAGGGGGGCGTGGTCAGCGGAAGCGAGGCAGGCAGCGAGGCAGTGGCAAGGCAATGGGGCACACGCAGCAGCTGGTGGCCGTGCGGCGCGGGGGTGTCCCACAAGTGGGTCACACTCACCTGCGTCGCACGGTCGCCATATAAGGCCAAGTGCGCGGGTGGGCGGAGCAGCTGGGAGGCGGGAGCGGGGAGGGTACAGAAGAGAAAAAGGGGCGGGGTAATCGGCGGTGGCGGGAAGCGGGGAGGGAGAGCGGAGGGCGGCGAGGTAGGCGGGCACACAGGAAGGAAAGCGCTAACACGGGCAAAAAATTACAGGAAAACAGGCACAAATGGAGAGAAAAACAAAACAAAAATAACAACAGTTAAGGCAGCCGGCAGGCGAGCACGGACCACGCCGCTCGGAGGAGGGGGGCGTGGTCAGCGGAAGCGAGGCAGGCAGCGAGGCAGTGGCAAGGCAATGGGGCACACGCAGCAGCTGGTGGCCGTGCGGCGCGGGGGTGTCCCACAAGTGGGTCATTCATTGTCCTCCAGTAATGAATCAACAACAGGTATTTCACATGTATTTCCCCTGAAGGTGTTCCATTTCCCCCACGCCCATTCCCATTTCTTAGGGCACCCTCTATGCAGGTATACCGCTCTTTCAGCCACCATTGACATATCCATGTCATTACTCCAATCTCTTACCGTGGGAGTATTATGTGCACCCCAATGTTTGGCAATGTTTCTCTTAGCTATGGTTATACCCAGTGTCGCCCAGGTTTGTATTGCGAGATTAAGATCTGTGGCTTCCCATATGTTTAAAAAACATTGCAGAGGCTCCGGTGGTACAGGGGCCCTGCTTACTTCCATTATTGTGGACATGACTGCCTCCTAGTATGTCATTATTTCAGGGCATTCCCACAATGTGTGGTAAAATGTGCCTTTTGCTCCACATTGACGAAGGCAGAGCTAACTGTCTGTCTTCCCCATTGTGTATAGTGTAGCCCTAGTGTAATAAATTCGATGTAGCACTTTCAGTTGGATTAGACTCAATTTTGAGGGGATTGCCGCCTCCCCTGGGGACGACAAAGTCTCTTGCCAGTCTGCCTCATCCAAGGTTCCCACCTCTTTCTGCCATTTCTCCCGGTGGGATTGTGTGGGGTCAGGGTGATTAATGATTTTCCGATATGTCAACGATGTGGCTTTTTTGTGCATGTGTTCCGTCATCAATCTGTCCTCCAGGGGAGAGGCATCCGGGAGAACAGTGTTAGGTGGGATGACTGCCTCCAGTACGTGTTTAATCTGGTAATAACAGAACATTTCGGTAGGAGCCATCTCATATTGGTCCTGGAGTTGGGCAAATGGAATTACTTTTCCCCTGGCCCACAGATCACCCACCCGCGATATCCCTATATCATCTCATTGTTTAAAGCCCTTACTATTAGGCAGGGTGCCTAGCTTATCAGTATCCCAAAGGGGTGTTGCTTGCGTGTCTTTTTGTTCCTCCCAAGTTTCCTGAGCACTGCATGCCAGAGGTGGATCATGTGTCGTGTGTGTCCTAATAAAGCCATCTTGTGGTTGGTGTTGCACAGCGCTCGGTTTAAACCTTCTGCGCCAAATATTAGTCTATCGAGGTGATAGGGCAGATCAGAGTGCGGAACTTGGACCCAGTGACTGATCACAGTCAGTTGGGATGCCCAATAGTATGCTTGTACATTTGTTTGCGCAATGCCGCCATCGTACCATGTCCTAAACAGTTTGGCCATTGCTATCCGGGCCAGCTTTTCATTCCACAGGAGTTTAGTCACCTCTGCCTCTATTGCCTGGAAGTAGGCTGGGGGGACCACGAATGGGGTATTTTGTAATGCATACAGGAATCGGGGGAGCGCCATCATTTTGAAGAGTGCTGCTCTTCCTAGGAGTGTTAAAGGCAGGGATCGCAAATGTTTGATGTCTCTGCGTAATCTCTTTAGGGGTTCCAAGAGATTGAGGGTCGTGAACTCCTCTGAGTCAGATGTGACGTGGATCCCAAGTATTTGAAGCTGTCTTCTACTATTTTACCCGCGCATCCTTTAGACGTTTTCGGCGGTGGGCCCTGCGGAAAGTATATTATTGATTTGTTCCAGCTGATTATGTAGCCGAAACGTTTCCGTTAGGCGACACATATATCCAGGACTCCGTGCAGTGAATGGGTAGGGGAGGCCATATACTGTAAGATATCGTCTGCATATAAAGATATGCGATCTTCGCAGTTCTCTGTCCAACGGAGCCCCTAAATCATCAGATCCTGCCTTATCTGTGCCGCCAGGGGTTCTAACACCAGGGCAAAAAGCAGTGGCGAAAGCGGGCAACCCTGTCTTGGGCCTCGTCCTAGCGGGAATTCTTTGGATATGCACACATTCGCCACTACGTGGCAAGAGGTTTCATATATAGCAGTCTTACCCATGAGCGGAACTTGGGTCTGAATCCCAACCGTGCGACAACTGCAAACAGGAATGGCCATTCCACTGTATCAAAAGCTATACAGGCGTCAAGAGACAGTATCATGGCCTCTTTCTATATTGTGTGCCTTCGCCCTAAGACATTGTAGAGTCGCCTCAAATTTATGGCTGTGTTTTTACCGGTCATGAACCCCGAATGATCCGGGTGTATCATGTTAGTGAGGCGTTAGTCTATTCGCTAATGCTTTGGCCAAAACCTTGGCTTCAGCGTTGATTAGGGAAATAGGTCTGTACGAGGCACAGTCGCGGGCTGGCTTTCCCGGTTTATGTATGGGCACAACCGTTGTTACCCTCTGATCTTTGGGGAGCTCTCCTCTTTTGAGGCTTTTGTTAAACATGATTAATAAATGAGGGGTAATTATACTTGCATTTTTTAAATATAATTCAATAGGGATTCCATTTGACCCCAGAGCTTTCCCCGACTACACGTTTTCTATTGCTATTGCCAGTTCCTCAGCAGTAAGGTCTGACTCCAGTAGCTTTGCTTCCTCATCTGTGAATGTTGTAAGTCGGATATCTCAGAGAAACGCCTCTGCCTCCTTCTCCTCCTGCTGTATTATGGTTGCTGGGGTGTACACCTTAGCGTAGTGATGCGCTGTGTGTTTGCTATGGTTTGGGGGTCCGTTACTACCTCTCCCGTGGTGTGTTTAAGTTCTGCCACCCAACAACTAGCTCGCTCCTGTTTGTCTAGCCATGCCAGCAGCTTGCCGGCCATGTCACTGACTTCGTATACAGTGTGGTGCGTAACTGCAAGTCAGGTTTTGGCGTCTTCCCACATATATTCTTCGTATTCTTGTTTTTTCAGCTGGAGCTGATGCGTATTGATGTCTGAGCGGTCATGGGAGTGTCGCGTTTCTAATAGTTGTAGTACTTGTTCGAGTGTGTGCACCATTTGTACCTTTTCTCTTTTGTAATCTGTGATTAAGGAAATGGCCGGTCCACGGAGCACTGTCTTGTACGCTTCCCATAAGATGAGGGGTGAGGCGACTGACTGTTCGTTTTCAGTGAAATAGTGTTACATGGCAGCGTTCAGGCCCTTCCAAATTTTGGGGTTTTTAGGATAGCCCGGGTCAATCGGGAATATACGGTGTTGTGCAGAAGTGTTCCGTGTATAGTTAACAAATACGGTGGCGTGGTCCGATATTCCCCCGGGTAAGTAGGTCATGCCTTCAAATTTTCCCACATTGTCCGCTGAAGTTATTATATAATCTGTTCTGGAGAGACTATTATGTGCTCCAGAGTGGTATGTGTATTGTCGTGCCTGCGGAAAATGTGAGCGCCAGACGTCCACGAGGCCTATTGTTTCGAGAAAGTCTGCTAGTATGGAATGAGTGCAATGTTGTTGCTGTGGGGGCAAAGTTGTCATTGAGAGTCGTGTTGAAGTCGCCTCCCAGGATAAGCTCTCCCTCTGGAAGTCGGAGCAGAAACCTGCTGAGCGCTGGGAATGCTAGCGAGTGAAGCACAGGGGGAATATAGGCTGTCACTATATTGATCAATCATCCCTCCCATTGGCATGTGGCAGCTGCAAAGTGGCCCTGCTTGTCCATGTACGTGTGTTTGATAAAGAGTGGATATGGTTTCCTAAGCTAGATCCCCACCCCTCGGGAGGCAGTTGAGAATTAAGAATGAACTATCAATTTGAAGCCCCATCTATCCAAGGGCTTGCATGTGGAGCCTACTAGGTTTGTTTCTTGTAGAAGTATCACAGCAGGCGCCCCACGCTTGAGGTACTGTAATACTAAACCTCTCTTTACTTTATCTCAGAGGCCATTTATGTTCCAGGAGATAACTGGTAGGTGTTGGGCATGTACGGGCAGGAGAACGCCAGATTCAGGAAGCAGAGTCATAGGTGTCATTGGCGTTGTCTTAGGTGGAACAGTGTATCGGAATTGCAAGTTGCGGTCTCACACGGGTGTCTAGGTGATGTACCATAAATCAAAACTTCAAAGGAAACAAACCTAACCATAACAACAAAGAAAAAAAGGAAAATAAATTCAAACTCTTGAACATAAACCGTTGCCCCACCCCCACCCTGCCTCCCTGCATGATGGTTTACAACAATGCAGAGTGCCTAGTACCCATCGTTCAATACCTTTGTTGGGGGAATGCACCCCGGTACCCTCCCCAGTACCCCTTCTTATCTGTTATATTGTCTGTTATGGTTGTTCATCGGTCCACAGTGTGAACCAGGACCATTCCGACATCCCACTGTGTGTTCCTGAAGGCAGATCTGCAGGTGCTATTGGGAGCTGCCAGCGTTCCGCTTAATGTCCTTGAGCATCAGGTCAGTGGCTCTGCACCGAGGGCTTACAGTCTCTAGTAGGAACACTACTGCTTTTTAAAAGTTACTTGCCTTTGTTGGATCCGTCGGTTGCGGTTGCTTCCTCCTGCTGCTCTGGTTGCGACGTACATGGTGTTGCTCGGCTGTTGTTCTTCCCGAGTCGTCCACGATTGGTGACTTGACGCCATCCTTCAAGCCAATCTTGCGCTTCGTCTGGCGTCGTGAAGAACCACACCTTCCCGTCTGCTACCACTCTCAACTTCGCTGGAAACATCATTGAATATTTGTGCTCACGTGCTCGGGGTTCTTTCTTTATTGCAAGAAAGTTGCATCGTTGTTTGGCTACGGCGGCTGTGTAGTCGTGAAAGAATGAAATCATACTATGTTCATAGTACACCGGGGGTGCTAGTCTTGCAGGCTGCAAAATGAGGTAATGGTCACGAAAATTGAAAATCCGGGCTAGTATGGGTCTTGGTGGCTCACCTGGCTAAGGCCTGCCTCCCGGGACCTGGTGGGCTCTCTCAACTGAAAAGAAATGTGAGAGACCTCGAGGTGTAGCTGAGTCCTGATCAGATTATCTACGAAAAAGGTAATTTGCAGGTTCCCCTTTTTCCTCTAGCACGCCTACGATGCGCACGTTGTTACGCCGGGAGCGGCCTTGGAGATCGTCCAGCTTCTCCGCCATGACTTTGTTTTCGGTCTTCAGATGAGTTAGCTGTCGTTTGAGGGCGGCTGTGTCAACAGCTAGACTAGATGTCGTTGTTTCCACCTCTGATTCTCTCGAGCTTAATTTCCTGAAATCCGCTCGTATCAACATAAGTTCAGTGGCTACAGTATCCATTCTAGACTCCAAGGACACATGTACCTTGTTGAGTGTGATCATTATGTCCTGTAGGGTGACCTCCTCAGTCCTGGACCCGGCTCGATCTTCTGTAGACATTGCTGCATGATCTGGCGGTTCCTAGCTGGACTTGTTGCAAGTATACTTGTCCAGCTTGGTTTGGTGTGTAACACGTTGACCTTTGCCTCCCATGACACCGTAGCTCAACAGAGTTGTTATTCTCGAGAGGGCCTAGGTGGTAGTACTCACTGCTGCCTGCCAGTGTGTACAGGAATCACACGTGGCCTTTCAGCTTTTCTACCCCCAGTGTATCATACAGCGTTGCGCACCCGCTGATATGCGTCAATTAGGGGGGTTGCATCCGTGAGTGCCGTGCTACTGAGGTACTGGGTTTTTCAGAACCGGTACTTAACCGGTAACCCAGCGGTGTCAGGGAATACACACCCAAAAACCTCGAGTCCTTTTCCTGATTCAGACCACAGAAACTCAGAGTCTTCTAGGTGAAGTCAATGATCGATTTATTGGTTGCAACCAAGGTAACAAGCGTCCTGGAAGTACAACACACAGGGAGTATGCTCTCAGGAGACTGTCGCAATTTACAAAATCAGGCTTCTCTTCTTATACAGAATATTAAGCTTCAGGCAAACATACCTGGTTTTACGGTAGATCATTGACATAACTTCTTAGACAAAGGAAAGGCAGAGTCATGATGACATGTCCATATTTCATTTAGCCCGGCCATAACAAATCACCTGGTGAGGCCTGACCCTTCATCAGATATCGGTGGACACCAATAAAAACGGGCACCTCCCCATCATAAAGTTAAGTGAAGCAAAAGAGTAAAGACAGATGTGAGCAAGATACGGCAGGTGTGTGCGCAATGAGGAGGTTTATGGCCGGCTGAGCCCTGATGCTATCTTGCTTGGCCACTGGAGAGGAACTGACCTAACAGGTCCGGCCTGGGGCAATGGTTCCAACTGGCATAGGTCAAGGAAAAGTCGATCAAGGTGTACGTGTCCTTCTGGGGTCGAATCCAGCTGGTTTATAGGCCTATGTAAAGGGCAACTCACAAAATGGCTGCCATGCACAAAATGGAAGCCGAGGGTTCTGAACGAGAGTGACGATTTCGAAGTGAAATCGTCACTCGAATATGCTGAAAATACCTGTACAGGACGTACTCGTCATTCTCGGTCTTTTGGTACTAAATTCGTCAATTTACGATGAAGTTTTATTCTCGAGTGCAGACACATTACACGAGTCCAGAATTTTCAGTACTACAATCCCTCCTTTTGCCCTTACATAGGCAATTAATCCGTCCTCATGTTAATCTGAGTCCAGATCCATATTCCTAAAGTCATTGAGATGTTGCTGTAACATCATCCTAGTACTTAGTTCATCTCTTGATACAGGCTTCCTTACACGTGATGTAACACAAAGGCCACATATTGCAGGAGCACACTGTACGCATAGACAGAACAGGAAAAGAATGGCTAAGACCGTCCCAATGACCATCAGAATTTTCCATCCCCAGGTGGATATCACTTCCCAGACCCATCCCATCAATGACCAATCTCCTTTATCCACATGAATGGAGTCGGAAATCTTATGTAGTTTGGAGATGGCCTGGTACACTGTTGGAGCGTTATCAGGGATTAAGATGCAGCAACTAGATTGGATCAATCTGCATACTCCACCTCGGTCTGCAAGGATGACATCTAAGGCGACCCTGTTCTGAAGGGTCATAAGACGATCCGACTGGAGCTCAGCAGTCAGGTTACTAAGGGCACCAGCAGTTTCAGTCACGGTGGACTCAACTACCCTTGTCAATTGTCTTATGTTCCTACTGTTAGCCATGGATCCCCAGAACGGCAGAAAACCCTTTGCGAAGTCCCCAAATTCTTGACCTGCAGTGTCCTCTTTACTCAAGACACTTCTAACTACCCTTGTCCTGTGGTAATCCGCCGCTGCTGTGTAGGTGGGAGGTAACAGGAATGAAACAAAACATGAGCCCGAAAAGTCAGGGGGCAACCATGTGTAGGCTCTATCATGACAGATAAAATAAGTACCCTTAGCTGCTAAAAACGCTGGGGAAGTCTGAGATCCAAAGACATACGTTTCTGTACAGACACTCTTCCCTAACTGAGCTCTGGGATTCCTGCCAATACCTTGCAGACACAGGTGACCCTGATGGGGTACGATCCATATTGGGGATGATCCTTTAGCTTGCTGTCTCTCACTGAGAGTGGCTTCATATCCGGTCACGTTCCAATTTACATATGCAAGTATCTCATCATCAGGAGTATCTTCATAAGAAATTACTTCCTTAATCATGTCAACTATGCCTTTTACTAGGGCGCTAGTCTTGAGGTTGTCTTTTACAGAACGTAGGGGTTGGATTTCACGTGCATATATGAACATCGTTCTGTACGCCCATACAGAGCCATTACGACTGAAAGGCAAAACTAGATAAGGGATACCTTTATCCGTAGTGTGAGGCATAAGGCCACAAACCCAACAGTCAGTTGTGTTCATCACTAGCTGGTGCTGGTGCAATAGCTGAATGAAGGAGTTATTAATGAACTCTAATCTTCTATTGTATTCATGGCCAGTAAGGGGGTGGAAAGAATGAGAGGAAACAGTAGTAGGAGGTATGGGTGATGCAGTGGGTGCAAATGTTACACGAAAGGAGAATAAAGCGTAACTTATCAAAAATATCATCATACTGAATAACATACAAATACACAATATTATAAAACTTTTCTTTGTCATTGTGTTACACAGTCTCTGCTTAAAGTTAATTTGTTTGGCAGGTCTCTCCACATCGGGAAACTCCATCCTCTCTAAAGTGCTGCCCGCGGTGGGAGGTTGCCTCTGCTAAGGGATGCTTCCGTCAGTCTAGGGCAACTCCCTTGGACCAACCAGAACCACCGACCTAACGTCGTTAGCTGCACCCCAAAGACTTTAATCAACCGCGGCCCTAGCAGCGGAACCCGGATGGCGGTTTGAAAAACAAAAATGAGCAAGTTTCTTAGATGGGAGAGCTGCACTTTCAAAAATAGTAATTGGGGAAAAGAAAATATCGTTTTATTTGTCCGTGGATCTTAGTCTCAAATTGCAAAAGAAATTACTTTATTAGTTCGTTTTTCTCGGTCTCAAATTATACCGTCGCTTCCCAGGTATTGTCTGATCTGGGAACAAAAGGTCAGGCTCTGTAATGTTCACTCGCTTGAAAGGTGGCACAGCCTTGTGCAAAATGTCTTAGTTTTCTTGTTCAGAGTCAGTTCCTTTTACATGTGAATCATTAAAAGGGACGGTATTTGGCACGGCATCAGGTTCTGGGTCAGCGACACCCTCCCGGACCCACTGGTCATAGGGCAGAGGTAATGGTACCCTTTTACAGTGGACCCCGTGGATCCAGGCCTTCTTCCCTTCCACTCGAACTGCCGATCTGGTAGAGAGAAGGACGAGGTATGGTCCCGTCCACCTGGGCTGGTCGTTTTTAGTCCTTTGGAAATTCTTTATCAACACCCAGGATCCAGGGTTTATGGGGTGTCCTGGAGTATCAGAGGCCGGAGGCAGGGAGTCATGTACCTGTTGATACAAAACACGCAATTTAGCCGTCAATTCATACAGGTAATCAAGCAAAATAGGGTGTTCTAGCTCGCTGAACTTCGTGGGCCTAGGCACTCCCCATATGTTGGCTGGCCGGCCAAAGACAATTTCATAAGGGCTGAGTTTCACTCGCGAATGCACAGTCATTCTGGTGGATAGGAGTGCTAAGGGTAGAGCATCAGGCCATTTAAGACCTGTGCTCGCTTGGATCTTGGCCAATTTAAGTTTAAGCGTGCCATTGTAACATTCTACTAATCCAGCTGATTGGGGGTGATTTGCAGCGTGAAACTTCTGCCTAATACCTAGCCCTTCACACACTTTCTTCATCACGCGACCCACAAATTCACTCCCATTATCAGACCAGACCATTCTAGGCATTCCGAATCTAGGTAAGTACTCTTTCACAAGGGCTTTCGCTGTGAACAAGGCAGTATTGTCTTTTAGGGGATAGGCTTCTATCCATCTTGAGAAAGCACAAATAACAACGAGCACGTATTTTAAGTTGTTGCACCTTTCCATGTGGATGAAATCTAGCTGCAAAACCTCGAACGGATACGTAGGAGGTGCAAAATGACCAGCTGGAGTTGGGGTTCCCCTACCAGGATTGTGTTGCAGACACACCATGCAATTCTTGCCAACATTCTCTGCACACTTGGGAATTCCTGAATTTTTCCACACTGGGGCCAACAACTCGCAAATCCCTTTCACGCTGATATGAGCCATTCCATGAGCCATTGTGACTACTGCAAGCACGTACGCATCGGGTAACAACCACCTCTGATGCTCCGACAATTCAATCCAGCAACCATTCGCATCCATTCTACCCGAACTTTCTCTCCACGTACTCAACTCTTTCTCTGTGGCTTCGGCTTGAATGGACTTCACGCTCTCTATCGTGTCTTCACACATTCCTACGTCACCAATCCATCTCGCAGGGCCTGCAACATACATTCGACTCGTCACATTCCTTGCGGTTTCTTTCGCGGTTTCATCAGCAAATGCGTTTCCATGACCAACGTCATCAGTCACCTTCTTGTGAGCACTACATTTTACAATCGCCACTTGTAAAGGCAAAGTCAGTGATTCTAGAAGCTCATTTACCAACTGACCATGCTTAATTTTAGCTCCATGCGAAGTCAGGAACCCACGTTCTCTCCACAATCGTCCAAAACTGTGAGCCACACCAAACGCGTACTGGCTGTTGGTGTAGACAGTCACTTTCATTCCTTTCGACAACACACATGCTCTCGTGAGTGCAATTAGCTCCGCTGCCTGAGCTGAATTATGTGGGATGCGTGTAGCTTCAACAATCGTGTGCAAAGTCGTGACAGCATATGCTGCAGTCGTATCGCCATTCGGAAGCTTGAAACATGAACCATCCACCCACAATGTGCTATCACATTCAGCAAGATGAGTGTCAAAGAGGTCTACTCTTCCTTTCGTCTCTTCTTCTGTTCTATAAAGACAATCATGCTGTTCTGAAGCATCTGATTCTTCTATGAATGGTAATAACGTGCTGCCGCTGTGGCTCTTAGACAACTTGGCAATGCTCTAGCTACCGGGTCCAAAGTCGACGAAAAATACGCGCATGGACGTTGTTTGTCCCCAAATGACTGAGTCAGTACTGATAATGCGCAACCTTCCTTCTCGTGGACATACAATGTAAAAGGCTTACTGTAGTTGGGGTTACCTAACACCGGAGCCGAGCATAATGCTGTGCATAATTCGAGAAAACTTTTCTGACACTCTTCAGACCAAGGAATGGGATTGGGTGTATTTTTACACGTTAATGCCACCAAAGGTTTGGCCAATAACGAAAAATTAGGGATCCATTGTCTACAATATGATGTAATGCCCAAGAAAGCACGTATTTCTCTCTGTGTTCTTGGCACACTCAATTTCGCTATTGCCTGAATTCTCTCTGGGGTCAGTTTCCTTCCCTCCTTCGATAAGAGATGACCTAAGTAGGTCACCTCTTGTCGGCAGAATTGAAGCTTGGAAAGTGACACCTTGTGATGGAAATCGCACAGATGGCGTAACAATGACATTGTTGCTTTCTTGCAAATTTCCTCAGTATCCGCAGCTATAAGCAAATCGTCAACATACTGTACAAGAGTAGCACCTTTTGGCAAAACAATCGTATCAAGCTGTGTTTTTAAAGCTTGACTGTATATTGACGGACTTTCACAGTAGCCCTGAGGAGCGTGTTTAAAACGGAAGCTTCGACCTCCTAAACTGAAGGAAAAAATATCCCTGCTCTCCTCGGCGATCGGGATGCTGAAGAAAGCATTCTTCAGGTCAATCACCGAAAACCAAGTGGCAGAAGCTGGAATCATAGTCAATAATGTAGTAATGTCTGGGACAACTGGAAATTGTGGCACCACGATCTTATTCACCTCTCTGAGATCGATCACAAATCTGTACACCGGTGGCTGAGATGGGTCAGTTCGTTTTAAAACAGGTAGAACAGGACTATTGCAAACGTTGCCTCTTGTCTCTTCAATCACATCTTTTTCAATTAACTCGTGAACGATCGCTAGCAAAGCTTTCTAGCCTTCACTAGAAATTCTATATTGGGGAATTCGTGGCATTTGAACATTGGTTTTCAATGTTACAACATATGGTGGAATTTCTAAAAGACCGACATCGTTAGGACCAGTAGCCCAAAGAATGTCCGGAAGAAACGACAACTCTGTTGGAAGTTTGTCTCTCGACAAATACATGGCAGAAACTACTTTCTTACCTAAAGTAAGTTGTACTCCTGACGGAGAACAGTACAAAGTTGCATACAATCTCTTTAACAAATCCAATCCTAGCAAGTTTTCACCACAACCTGTTGTCAGAATGAGGGGTGCTTCGAATTCACAAGGACCAACAGAAAGAGACAAAGGGTCAGAAATCGGATTTCTAACTGGGGCGCCAGAAAAACCTACAGAAACGTTCATTTCGCCAGACAAAGGTGCGCCAGGGAGTTTGGAGTGCATAATAGAACTCTTTGTAGCACCAGTATCCAACAGAAAAGGCTCTGACACACCTGATGTAATCACCTCAACGTAAGGTCCACTCTGATCTACTGGAACTGAAACAACTCCCTCTCTTTGTCTATGGCTGTCCTAGCAATCATTACTCTCCCAATTCTCACTTTCTGTATAGTAATAATGTGTATAGTACTGAGCTGTCCTACCAGATGTGTTATTCTGCTGATCAAACTTGTTCATGGAATTTTAAGGTGGAAGGGGACGTTCGTTCCGGGGGGCATTCCCGTGTCCTCTTCCTCTAGGCGCTTGCTGAGCACCTCGACCTCTTACACCAGAAGCGCCATTCGCGCGCTGTAGTAGGATAGGGCAACTATATTTAAAATGACCTTCCTCCTTGCAATACGAACATTGGTTGGGACCTACAGAAACACGTGGTTGACAATACTCGATCCTTTGCGAGTTCCTCTGATATTGTTGAGGCTGCTGCAAATTACTCTGTTAATTATTCTGACCGTTATTATTTTGACCGCCACCACCACATGGTGGATATGCTTGCTGTAACAAGACCTTCGTTTTCAACTCTTTCGTTTTCTTTTCTACTTTATCTTTCTCGTCTTTGTCTCGGTTTTCGTAATACTGGGCTGTAGCTAATATCTGTGCCAAAGACGAGACTGCCCAAGAACTTTCCGAGTCCTTTAACTTTTTGCACAACTCAGGAAGCAAATTGTGCACGAATTTATCGACGAACAATCTCTGACCACCTTCTGTGCTCATATCTTGACCACTGTGGTCGACAAAAGTTTCTTCAAATCTGGTGAAGAAATCAGACACCGTTTCATCTTTCTTCTGTTTACATGCAGACAGTTTATCCCAATTCACGCGTATTTCAGGCATTATCTTTTTCATATAATCGATTATTTTACCAGGCAGTTCTGCTATCAAAGGTTCAGGCTTAGCGCCACCTACTTGTAGGGCATCTGTCGCAGTAATGTTAGCCCATGAGTCACCTAATTCCTGATCATGATCCGTGTGACGAATCTTTCCCCATAAAGGCTGTGGAACAACGTTCCCAAATAACATATCGATATCGGCTAAATTCATTACACATGACCCAGCAGTCTGTGACAACTCTTTGTAATATCCTGCAGGGTTTTTACGCGGATCAGGTAATGTCTGTTTAAGTGCTAAAACTTCAGCTCGCTTCCATGGGACATGTACCCACACACGCTGAAAGTGTGGCAGAATAGGTGGATTAGCCGTTGCGTCACCCTCGCTCCATTGAGGGGGAACTTCTCTCATGGGATACTGTCGCGCCTTTTTCCTAGGTGTATCGCGCTCAGATTGCGAACCAGAAGTGTTCCCTTTACTCCGATAAAACAACAATATCTCAACCGCTTTTTGGACATCGGGACCTACGATCATTCCTTCCCCAAACTTGAACCGTACACGACACAACTCCTGCGGGTTGCATTCTAAATCATTGTCTTCCAAATCCTCACAGAGGAAAACACACATTTGTTCAAAAACATATCTCTGTGGGGGCGTGGCTAGCAGCCAACATGGCGACAGCTTAGTTTGAGAGCTCCTTCGGGCACTGCGAAATAATCATTAATCCGGCACATAAATCCGGGTCAGCAACCACCTGAAGCGGCGGCGGTCGGGTCCGGGGTCGGAGCGGATCCACCAGGTGAAATTCTGGAGGCCGCCGAGGTCCGGAACTCGCCGGACCAAATCCTGACGTGAGAGACCTGTTGCCGGAGGAGAAGCACCGGCCTTGCGTGCCCCACGAGCCCCGGCGGAAGTGGGACCGGACCGGCTTGAGGACGGGGACGCTGCCCGGAGACCCGCTGGGGACTCGCACTCAGCGAAAACTGCCACCGGAGCAGCGGAGGTGCCATCTGCCCAGTACCGGGGTACAGTAAACCCCACTCCGCCTGCTGGTGTTGGCGTGGGGCGGCGGCGGGGAAAAGAAATCCACGGGGGTGAAGGAGAGCCGAGAGGGCCACGAGACGCGGAGAGGCGGTGAGCCCTCCCCCCCCCCCCCCCCCCTCCGGCCACATTGTGCGGGACGTCTGCGGGACCCGGCAGGAGAGCCTCACCTGACTTAGCCTCCCGTGCATCTGCTTGTGCGGGCGGGCGGTGAGCCGACAGCAAAGGAGTCTGGTGCCCCCGGGGGATGGCTCATAAACCCATTGTACCGCGTATGACAGCGGTGCATACAAACAGCGCCCAACGACCCTGGCACACTGGCAGATGGACTGGCGGTCCTGACCCGCTCCTGATACTGCGGCCTCACAGTGGGGGGCACCCTGCTGGGCCCTTGCCCTCCTTTCTAACCGCGACGCTCTATTCGCGCGTTGAGGAGCCTGAGTGTATCTAGTGTGGTGCTCGGCCTGGCTGCGTGCGGCCTGGGCCCTTGCCGGCTCTACCAACGTGCCACCCACTGCGGTGTTTGCGATTACCACCCTCCTGTACACGGCACGACCTCTGCCTGCCAGCAACGCGGTATTCTGCCCACCGGACATAGTGGATGAGGACAGCAAAGCCTTTCAGACGGCAAGAACACTCGGACGCACGGATGCCCGCCGGTGATATCCTGCACTAAAGTGCTTGCGCTGAGGGGACTGGAATATATTGTCGGACTGCACCCCCGCCGGCGGCCCCCTGACGTACATATCGGGAGGAGAGACGCTACCCTTCAGTGATCCGCAGCGGGCGAGGAGGAGGACCCGAAATCCTCGAGTCTCAACGCCATGGCGGGCAAGGGCACCAGGAGTGGGTCTACTACGCAGGTCAGACTGGAAAAATTTGCTTACAGCCAACACGGGCAGGCTCAGCACGGTGGGCGCAACTCCACGGGGGCCACCCCGGCGACGGAAGGGTCCGCGAAAATAACGTTGGAGGACATTATGAACACCCTTACGGAGGTCAAGGCAACTGTGGGCTCCATTTCCTCTGAAGTCACGCTCCTACGTGCAGACTTTCACAAAATGGCTGAAAGAGTGTCCCAGGTGGAGGTAGTCACGAAATCACTGATAGAAGACACGTCCGAACTTCAGATTGCCATGGAACGCATGGACAAAGTCACCAAACTCCTGCAAGACAAGTTGGACGACCAAGAAGGGCGTTCACGAAGAAATAACGTGCGTATCCTTGGTCTTCCGGAATCAGAAGGGAAGGGGGCCATGGACCTCTACGTCGAAGACCTCATCAAGAACAAGCTGAAACCTAAAGGACTATCCCACTTTTTTTCGGTGGAAAGAGCACACAGGGTTCCGGGCGGGCCCCCTAAGCAGGGGGCGACGCCGAGGCCTGTGTTGGCGAGACTCTTCAATTTTAGAGACAGGGATGCGGTCCTGCAAGCAGCGAGGGTCTCCCCGCCTGTTAAGATTCAGAATGCGACATTATCCTTCTTTCCGGACTACACGGCGGAGGTGGCCAGATGCCGCAAATCGTTCACGGAGGTGAAGAAAGCACTGCGGGACAGAGAATTGCCGTATTCCATGCTGTTCCCCGCCAAGCTACGGGTAGTGGCTGATGGAAAGACGTGGTTCTTCGATAAGCCGGAGACTGCTCACGACTGGCTCGAGGGCTGGCGACAGGTGGGACAGCGTCATCGTCCACGCAAAGATCGGACTAATCATCGGAACGTCACACCATTGGAAGACAAGACCGACCCCCCGCCTCACCGCGAGGACACGGCAGCAACGGAGTCCGACTCGACACAAGATCCGCTGACCCAGGGCGACCAACACTGATCTGGAGATTGTCTGTGCAGGAGATGGCCTGGGGATGCCGCGTAGGACCTTGGACTTACTGCCGCTGAGTAAGGTGGACACACTTAGTGCCTGAGGGGGCCTCACCAACCCCACGAGCAAGTAAGATAGTTGGGGAAGGACTAAAGCACTCTGCGAAGTTGGGGATACGGGCGGGTTTCGGTCCGTGGAGCAGGGGAGCAGGGAGGGGGGATGGGGTTAATGTTTTACTGTTTACATTTTTGATATTGTTCATCACTCACCTCGCACATTCTGATACCACCCTAGGCCATGGCATGCTCCTCGTTCTCATCACGCTGGTCACCGACACATTGCTAACAACAATCTCGCAACGATCTCATGGCTAACTTACTTCAGACTCCACCCGCTGGGAATGCCACGGTAACGGTGGGAGTGCCCCCTCTGCGCATGCTCACATGGAACGTCAGGGGGTTGGGTGACAAAATAAAGAGGGGCCTGGTACTGCAGGCTATTAAGCGGCGGAGCCCAGATGTGGTTCTGCTCCAGGAAACGCACCTTACGGGGGCGACATGCAAAGCGCTTGATCGGCGCGGATACAAGATGGCGACACATGCAGATTTTACTTCAGGATCCAGGGGAACGGGGATACTACTGAAAAAGTCATCAACCTTTATACTCACACACCATGCGACAGACGACCGGGGATGCTTCGCAGCGATACATGGCCAATGGGAGGGTAGACCGCTTAATGTGGTATCAGTATACATTCCCCCGGCACTACACTCCGTGACATTGCCTGCACTGGGTAAATTCCTGCTGGACCTCCCTGAGGGTGACACGATCATTGGGGGGGATCTGAATGCCGTCGTAGACCCTGCGTTAGACGCCTTTCCCACTAGGACCCGCTCAAGGGGACTTTCACCTCTTCCTGAGTTTTTAGATGCATTGGGCATTGTGGATGTATGGCGACATTTACACCCCACGGCGACTCAGTACACCTTTTACTCCGCAGTCCACAATAGCCTATCTCGCATTGACTACTTCCTGTTCCTGGGGGGGGGGTTGGGCACGGTTGACACGATCGAAATTTTACCCAGGGGCGTATCTGACCACTCACCAGTCACGCTCACCCTTACTACTGGAGAACAGAAATGCGCAAGGCTCTACCCCATTTATCCGAATTATCTGAAGGTCCCTAAATTGAGACGGAAATTGAAATTAGCGACGACACAATACTTTGCGGAGAATTGTGGCTCGGTGACCTCCCCGTCGATTCTATGGGAGGCCTACAAGGCCGTCCTGCGAGGGGCAGCGATAGCAGCCATTACGGGACACAAGCGTGATTCCCGGAAGGAGCTCACAGAGCTGGAATTGGCACTCCACGTTGCCAACACGGCGCACATGGCGAACCCTTCCCCGGAGGCGACACACGCGTTAAAGTTGCGGCAACAGCAGTACCAGACCCACCTGAGAACGACCGAACAGGGCTACTTAGCGAACACTAAACATAGAATTTATGAAGTAGGCGACAAGGCAGGGAAGATGCTGGCATGGTTAGATAGGAGGGAGGGAGGCGCGAGAGGAATTCAGAGACTCATTAATACTGACGGCCAGGTACTAACACACGCAGAGGACATAGTGCAGGCTTTGGCACGTCACTTTCACACCATATACACACCAGAGCATGTTGTCACTGCTCAAATGGCGGCGGCGGCGCTGGTGGACATTCCCCTCCCCGGCATACCGCCAGAGGCTGCACAGGAGTTAGAGGCAGACCCTTCAGAAGAGGAAATCCAATTGGCGATACATTCACTACAATCAGGCAAGGCACTGGGTCCTAACGGGCTTCCGGTGGAATGGTATAAATCGATGGCCTCAGAACTTAGTGGTCCCCTGCTGGCCATGTATCTGGACAGTAGGGAACGGGCCGAACTGCCACTGGATCAACGCACGGCCACGATCGTAGCTATACCTAAACCAGGTAAACCCCCGGAAGACTGTGCCTCATATCGCCCGATCTCATTATTAAATGTGGAAGCCAAAATACTGGCTAAACTTCTGGCCACCCGCCTGATGACACACCTGAGTGCCCTGATCCATCCCGACCAATCAGGCTTTCTACCCCATAGGAGCACGGCACTGAACCTCAGGAGAGTTCATGGGGTAATGGCGAGATCACACCTTCTCACTGAGAGGGCAGTGATCCTTTCCCTAGATGCGAAAATGGCTTTCGACCTAGTGGAATGGGAGTACCTCTTCGAGGTGCTCGCACGTATGGGCTTTGGGTCAAAATTTATCGCCTGGATACGTCTACTTTATACTAACCCAGTGGCGCAAGTGGTGTCTAATGGTCACGTCTCGCCGGCGTTCCCGTTGAGCAGAGGTGCCAGGCAGGGGTGCCCTTTGTCACCCCTGCTTTTCGCATTGGTACTCGAGCCTTTAGCTCTCCTGCTCAGACACACACCCTTGTTTCGAGGCATTCAATGGGAGGAGGGGTGGGAAGACAAGGTCTCCCTATATGCCGACGATATGCTCATTTACATGGTCGACCCTGATAACGGCATCCCAGCCCTTCTGGACATTTGCAACACACATGGGGCGACTTCGGGCTATACCCTTAATTGGTCGAAATCAGTGATCTACCTCTTGAAGGGACCGGCGCCGAGACTGCCGGTTGATTGCCCTTTAGCAGAACCGGTGACCTCCTTCAGGTACCTGGGCATTGTCATTGTACATTCTGAAACAGATTTCTTCGCTAGCAACCTAAAACCGCCTCTGGACCGCCTGCGAGCTGATGTTAAGCACTGGGCAACCCTGCCCCTCACCCTCTTGGGACGCGCAGCCTTATTCAAGATGATGGCACTCCCCAGATTTCTGTATGTACTGGAAAACACCCCGCATCTTGTCCCTCCGCGATACTTCACACAGATCGCGGCATTGGTCTCCGCTCTCCTCTGGAGCAATGGTACGGCGCGAATAGCCTACGACAAATTGGTAAAAAGTTGGTATGAGGGGGGAATCGCACTTCCCAACATTCAGGTGTATTACTGGGCGGCTCAGCTTAAAATAATTAACCAGTGGGTTCACGCCCCGAGAAACGACCCAGCGTACAGGGCTGATTGGGCACAATTAGGAGCAGACTCCATGTTGTCGTTACTGTATAATAAACCAAGGCTTAAACATCTGCACGGCCCGACACGACACACAGCAGCCCTCTGGCATACAGCACAGGCACGACTGGGCTGGACAGGCAGAATTACCAAAATGACGCCACTGTGGGACACAAAGTCATTGGGGAACCTTAGAACATGCAAGGGATTCACACAGTGGGACCTCATAGGTATCTCCACGGTGGGGGACCTTTGGGACAATGACACAGTGATACCATTCTCGCAACTTCAACAGCAATATGATCTCAGACCCACTGAAACGTTTCGCTATGTCCAAATTAGACACGCACTGCTACAAGCGGTCCCGCAGGGCACTGCACTGCCGGACTCCTCGCCACTTGAGGACAGGCTATTAACAGAATATATGCAGCAGAGCGCCACGTCCCTCACCTACAAAAAGCTAATCAACAACTTAAAAGACCCCACGACAAAACTTAAGGAACGCTGGGAGGGTGAGATAGGTATGATGGATGAATCGGAGTGGAATGAGGCCTTGGCTTCTCCAAGGGAAATAGGCATTTCGGCCAAATTTAGACTGGTGCAACTAAAAATCTTGCATCGCATCTACTACACCAGGACACTACTCCACAAAATACACAGAGCGCCCACTCCCTTTTGCTTGAGGGGTTGCGGGGAGGAGGGAACACTGTTCCACACACTCTGGGACTGCCCGAAAATACGGGGATACTGGACACGGGTAATGCGCACCATATCCCAGACACTTCGGGTTTCCACTGTGCCAGACCCGCGTAAGTGCCTTCTAAACATTTGGGACCCCAATGACCTGAACAGATATGGTATCATCTGGGCCACACTTGCCATGACAGTAGCGAAACGTGATATTGCACAGAAGTGGGGGGCTCCGGACGTGCCCACAGTGGAAGGTTGGGCTGAACACATGGACGTCCTAATGGTCACGGAAAGAGCTGTGTATGTCCTTCGAGCAGCCCCCAGGAAATGGAACAAGGTGTGGACAGACTGGAATGTTTACAGGGGGGAAATCTGTGAGCCCTTGCCGGAGGATGATGACCTAGATTCTGAGGAGGAGGGGGAGTGATAGATGAGACTAGAGATTTATGCTTTTCAGTACTAATTGTACCGGCGTGATGGGAGGATGGCACTGAGTTCAGACACAAGGGCAAAGAAGCGTGATTGGCTGAGGAGAAGTATGCGACCTAATTAGAAGTGATGAAACTAAGTTGGGATATGGGGGGGGATATGTTTCTTGAAAGTTACTAGACAATTTCATAGGTTGGGCATCGTGACACTGCTACGTGACAAGTTAAGCACTATTGGTAATATATATTGATGTACGGAACTCCATCGGCGAGGATTGGGCAGACAGATTAAGATTGTGTTGTAACGAGATTGCTACCGCCAATGGTTCCAGGTTGATGTTATGCAAACGTAAATGTGACAAATGTATGCATCATTCTCACTGATTGCACCACCTTTATGTTAATAAAAGATTTATAAAAAAAAAAAACATATCTCTGTGTCGGTGCTTTCCACTGAAGGAAAACTTTCATGACAGATTCAATGTCATATTTTACAGTATCCATAATCCATTTATGAGCCAAACGATTCAATACATCTCTCTCTTGGTAGTCAGGCAGTTGACTTCGCAACTGTCTTCGTTCCGTGTTAGGGGTCGTAGTAGGCGACCCGAAAAGAGGTGAGAAAATATTAGTTACAGTGCTGGCCATTCTCTGTCGAACGGAAGGAGAAACTGAAGGGAGAACGGGTGGAAAAACAGGGTGAGATAAGGCTGAAGTAGAGGCAATAGCAGAGGGAGCATTATGAGAAATCGAAGGTGCACTAGGCAAAGTCATAGAAGGCATAAGCGAAGTAGATGTAGTCGGTGTGCCTTGAGGAGGCTGCACCGGAGGAGCGGAAGCCAGCTGAAGAGCAGCTGGTGGGTGCTGTAGAGGAGCAGGCATAACAACCATGGGCGGCGCAACTAAGGGTTGCGGAGGCGCCGTGGCTGTTAGTGCATAGGGGGGTGGTGAACTTAACAAATGGCCCATTAACGGGTCTTCCTTAAGGTCTTTTGCTGCATCCTTCTCGGGACGCGGCAAAACTGGATAGCATTTATCTATCGCCATTTTACATTGCCTGTGCAACTGCTCACTCATCTGTTCTTCTTCATTGTCTTTAAACTGCATAGCAGCTTTCATTACTGAAATATTCCCTTCTCTCTTATTTTTCTTCTCTAATTTAATTTCATTTTGTCTGGCCTCCTTACGCCATAGGCGAAAAGAGTCAAACATTGCCGGCCGGGCTTTCTTCTTGAAAAGTTTAACTTCGAGGTTATCTAGAATTTCCGTGTCTAAGACCAGGCCTCTTCGCTCTCTAGTCTAGTTCCAAACTTCAAAGGTTTATCGATTACGATATTTCTCGTGAATACACGAGTCCTTCGGTTTTGGTGCTTGCAAGTACCAACACAAAACTTTTTATCCCAAGGATACCAAAACTAAGATCAAGCTAAGGACTGGGAGACGCTCCACTTATACTTAACTGAGATATCGATGACGTCACCAGAAGACTCGTCTTAGTGTTTCGCTCTACCAAACTTCAAGGGTCCAAATCAGGGCGATAGCCAGGGCAGCAGTCCTTCGTAGCCGTCGGAAAGCGGGGAACCTCGCAGCAAAGACTTTCGGACCACGTCGACATGCAGGGGTCGATGAAGTGGCAGGCCTTCCTCCAGAATTTTCACACGAAGCTCCTCACGAACCTCTGGCCGGACCGGTACCACTGGAATCGCCCCAAATGTTGGGCGCCAACTGAGGTACTGGGTTTTTCAGAACCGGTACTTAACCGGTAACCCAGCGGTGTCAGGGAATACACACCCAAAGACCTCGAGTCCTTTTCCTGATTCAGACCACAGAAACTCAGAGTCTTCTAGGTGAAGTCAAGGATCGATTTATTGGTTGCAACCAAGGTAACAAGCGTCCTGGAAGTACAACACACAGGGAGTATGTTCTCAGGAGACTGTCACAATTTACAAAATCAGGCTTCTCTTCTTATACAGAATATTAAGCTCCAGGCAAACATACCTGGTTTTACGGTAGATCATTGACATAACTTCTTAGACAAAGGAAAGGCAGAGTCATGATGACATGTCCATATTTCATTTAGCCCGGCCATAACAAATCACCTGGTGAGGCCTGACCCTTCATCAGATATCGGTGGACCCCAATAAAAACGGGCACCTCCCCATCATAAAGTTAAGTGAAGCAAAAGAGTAAAGACAGATGTGAGCAAGATACGGCAGGTGTGTGCGCAATGAGGAGGTTTATGGCCGGCTGAGCCCTGAGGCTATCTTGCTTGGCCACTGGAGAGGAACTGACCTAACAGGTCCGGCCTGGGGCAATGGTTCCAACTGGCATAGGTCAAGGAAAAGTCGATCAAGGTGTACGTGTCCTTCTGGGGTCGAATCCAGCTGGTTTATAAGCCTATGTAAAGGGCAACTCACAAAATGGCTGCCATGCACAAAATGGAAGCCGAGGGTTCTGAACGAGAGTGACGATTTCGAAGTGAAATCGTCACTCGAATATGCTGAAAATACCTGTACAGGACGTACTCGTCATTCTCGGTCTTTTGGTACTAAATTCGTCAATTTACGATGAAGTTTTATTCTCGAGTGCAGACACATTACACGAGTCCAGAATTTTCAGTACTACACTACGTCCAAGCTGGGTCGTGAATGCACTTCAACTCATTACACGCTGCCCTGAGGTTACGCAGTGAGTCACCCTGGTCACAGATAGTCATGCACCAAGCAGCAGGGTTGTGCCAGTTTAGGTGCACCGCAGTGCGGGGCCCAAGATATCACCTCCCGCTGCACCTCTCATAGTTGGCTCTCATACGTATGTAGCCTAGTGAAATGTTGCCGCCCGGGCCGCCTCCGGAGGGAGAAGACACTGCGCTCCTTATGATACGTCCTTGCTCTGCGTGTGCCTTTATTAATTGGCCTTTGATGCTCGTCCTCTGCCACGCATACAACGCACCGGGATGCTGGACTGTGGGGGAGGGGCTACCTTATTTTAAAGCCGGCACTTGTGTGCGCCCATGCTGGGCCGTGCGGCTCTTAGGAACAGTCCAGGTGCTGCACTCCACAACCGGCCTCTAACTTCACTGCGTGGGACCGGCGCGTGGTCACTGAGCATGGCAGCTGGTGTTGCTGCAGGAGTTCAGACTGCGATCGCTTTGTCCATCTTCACTGCGCATCGGCCTCGCCTCTGCTCCTTTCCCGGGCTGTGTAGGTGGCACTTCAGGCTGAGGGGTTGCAAAGGGTCTCGACTATCCGGGCTGGCCACTCACTCGAGACCCCAGCTTTTGTCTAAGATGTAGGCCGCAATGTCACACACGGCCGAGCTCGCTCAGTTCTGCAGCCGTGAGCACCCTGGTGAGGCGAAACGGTGCCCACTCTGTTCTGATTCTGGAATGTCGTATTTGGTGATGAATTCAGCTGCGGATCAGTGAACGGATGGTCGGGGAAGCCTGAGGAGGTCCAGAGCAATTCTAGGCAGCGGCCATTTCGTTTGGCTGCCTGCCACACACACCCCCACTACTGTCTCACTATTAATTAATTTTTTGCATGTTATTTCACCATGCCGACTATTTGTACAACGCACATTGCAATGTTTTTTCTCTTTTGTTGTATTTCGTCTGTTAGTGTATTCTGTCTTAGTATAAAAAATTCAATAAAAAATAAACATAAATATTTAAAAGAATGGGTAGTTAATATGATACAGAACAACACTGCAGCGACTATCATTGAACCCTTGAATGTATCCAGGCTAATCCCTGGTACACAACATGCATGTGCATAATATTAATCTTTTAAGGAGAATGTAGCTGATAAATTTCCTACCCTTCGAGATTCGTGGGATAAAGGTTTTGAGCACCCAACCTCGCCTACCCCGAAGAATGTCCTACCAACATTTTGTTATGTTATGTTATGTTAAATTTTATTTATTCAGCGCACGTACGCCCGTGGGCTTCATGGAAGTTTTTTGAGAGCACAGCATAACACTTAAGGTACATTTAACAAGGGTACATTTCGCATTTATTTAAGGATAGGCCTGTCTGAAAAGCCATGTTTTAAAGGCCTGTCTGAAGGTGAGAAGATTGTCGCTCTGTCTTAAAGACAGTGGCAAGGAGTTCCATAAGGAGGCGGCAAGGAAATGGAAACCGCTGCCGCCCTGACGTTTTTTCTTAAATAAGGGGACCATTAGCTGTTCTTGGTGGGCCGAGCGAAGGTTACGTGAAGGGGTATATTTGCATCCCAAATTCCTTATGAATTTGGGTCCCTTGCCCTGCAAGGCTTTAAAAATAATGCAGCCGGCTTTAAATGCAGCTCTCTGGGCTACCGGCAACCAGTGAAGATTTTCTAGTCCTGGCCTGATGGATTGCCATTTAGGTTGCTTACAAATGAGCCTGGCTGCCTGATTCTGGACATATTGTAATCTCTTTAACTGACCTGCTGGAAGACCTAGGTACAAACTATTTGAAAAGTCAAGCCGAGATAAAACTAAGGCGATTGTTACCTGAATCAGAGCAGAATGAGTTAAAAGATGGGCAACTTTCTTTATCTTTCTCAATTGGAAGAAACTGGATAAAACTACCGTCCCTATATGACCTTTAAGCGATAGATCCTCACTGAGAGTCACCCCTAACCTCTTAACTGTATAGGATTTGGTGGGTGGAGTTCCCATGTCAGATGGCCAGAAATGGGGACCCCAACTAATTTCACTTTTCCCGGGTAGAGACAAGTTCTGTCTTGCCCGGGTTAAGTTTGAGGTGGTTCAGATTCATCCATCTCTGGATATGGGATATAGTTTCCTGAAATTCCACCACAGCGTCAGGGGATTCCAGTGAAAAAACAAGTTGCAAATATAATAATAATAGTCCACATTTGTATAGCGCACAATCACCCGTTAGGGTCTCTAGGCGCTGGGGGCCGTCGGGAAGATTAAGCAAGCTATTGCCCAGAGTCGCATGGTGCTGGGCTAACCTGCCGCCGGAGCCGGGGATCGAACCCTGATCCCCAGATTCCAGCGTCAGTCGCCCTGGCCGCGGCGCCACACCTCTCCCTCTGCATAGTTAAAAATTGTAACTTTGTGATTTTTCAGAGAATGTAGTAGAGGGCGTAAATACAAATTAAAAAGTAACGGGGACAAAGATGATCCCTGAGGGACTCCACAGGTAGAAACAGTTTTTGGGGCTGTAAATGTCCCCAATCTAACAGACTGAGTACGTCCGGAGATGAAGGACTTCAGCCAACTCAAAGCAGGGCCCCTGAGGCCGGCCTGCTCGACACGGTTGACAAGAATAGAATAGTCAACCGTGTCGAACGCAGCCGACAAATCAAGGAGCACCAATGCCTGATGGACGTCTCTATCTGCGTTAGATCTCAGGGTATTCTGGACCGCAGGTATCACTGTCTCGGTAGAATGGCATGGGCGATGAAATTTGAGAGACAGTTAGAGACATGGGCTTCCAGAATTTTTGATAGGTAGGGTAAAAGGGAAATCGGCCTGTAATTCGTAAGGTCATATGGGCCAATGCCAGATTTTTTTGTTAAAGGGATCAGCAGAGCACGCTTAAACCTACTGGGTACCTTGCCCTGTGCAAGTGATTCATTTAATAAAGAAAGAATACTTTGAGGGATAGCAAGTCCTATTTCTTTAAAAATGTGGGGGCGGGCAGATATCATCAGGCGATCCGGATTTGACACGCACAAGGAGTTCAGAAAAGGTTTTAGGCTCAATGGGAGAGAAGGTATCTAGTGTAAGGGGATTATAAAATATATCGTCTAGTGGGGTTAGAGTGGGAGAGCTGATTATATTCTGTTTTATGGTGACGATTTTTTCCCTAAAAAACTCATTCAAAGAGTCACATAATTTTTGGGTAGGAATTATAGGGGGAGCTGTCCTATCATCATTACAAAGATCGTTCACTATATCGAATATCTCCTTTGATTTATTCAGAGAGTTCATGATCTTTGCCGAAAAATAATCAGTTTTGTGTTGTAAAAGAATTTTTTAATATATTTTCCTAGCGGAGGAATAGATCTCTTTATCCTGTGATAAATAGTTAGCTCTCCATTTCCTTTCTTTTTGTCTAATCTTAAGTTTTAATTTCTTCAGTTCTGTTGTGAACCATTTGTGGGCATCCCTCCCCCGTGATCTGGGGAAGCTTACCAGGGGAGCATAGAGATCTGCAGCTTGGCACAGCCATTGTGAAAGTGCCTTTTCACTGGATTCTATATCCTCACATTGAGGGGGAAGGGTAGTGGCCAGTGTTTAGAAATGCAGGTAAGTCCAAGGACTTCCATTTCCGAATTTCTCTGCCCGCCTGTGGCCTAGGTTTGACAATCCCATTGATTGTAAATGAAAAATGTATGAAAAAGTGGTCTGACCAACTACAAGGACGTTTTGAGGGCGGAGGTAGAGACAAATTGTATGACCAAATTTGATCCAGACTGTGGCCCTTCTGATGAGTAGAAGAGTGTATATGCTGTTTCAGATTTATATCCGATAATAAGTCCTTGAGTTCTGCTGCTTGAGGGTCTAATGTCACGTTGTCAAACCAGTAGTTCAAATCCCAGATTAAGATAATTTTAGAGTAATAATAACACAAGAACCCAGTTGTTCTGCTAAAAGAGAAGGAAATGTGGCCATAAACTGAGGAGGACGATATAATAAAACTAATAATAACGCCCCACTATCAGTATCTAACTTGATGACAATATTCTCCGTATCCGGGAGAGACAGAGGTGAAAGTTCTCTGAACTGATGCGTTTTAAGAATAGTAGCAGCTACTCCCCCCCCCCTGTTTTCCCAGGTGGGCGGTTGGCTGAGAGAATGTAATAGTCAGAGGGGAGAGATGTGAGTATATCTGGTAATGAGTCAAGAGTTGACCAAGTTTCTGTCAGAAGAAGAATGTCTGGTTTTTCATAGGTCAATAAAAGAAAGATGTCTACCTGGTGTTTAATCATCGACCGTGTATTAAGGTAGATGCAGCGGAACTCTGGCATAGATTTGTTAGGTATACCATGATCTATGCGCAATGAGTTCGACAGCTGGGATAACTTTAGAAATACCAAACTGAGAAGTACGTTTTAATGTGTGTGGAGATAATGGCGGGCACGAATTTCCAGTAGGTCTGAGTGCAACTAAATCAGAGGCAGAGTAAATAAAATTTTGTCCAGAGTCTGTGGCCCCGGGTCCCGGACGCTCACGGACGGGCGCAGACGGGCTTACCTTAGGCGCACCTTCGGCGCACCATCGTCGCGCCCGCTGCGCTCCAGTAGACACATTACGCTTTATGGGAGGGAGCCTCGGGCAACTGGACCGCTGACTCTGGTCCCAGTGCCCTTCAGGCTCCTCCCAATATGGCGCCTGCTCTCCATCGGACCGGCACGAGTAGCCGCGGTGAGAGAGCCACCCTCCACACAAACGGCAGAGGAGCCGCGATGGACCGGGGCGGAAGGGAGCTCAACACAGCAGGTAAGGACACAATGCAAGGTGGAATCAGCAATGAGCAATAAATTTAAAAGCTAAGCGCATGCTTTGCTTTGCAGAACGCCGCGATGGTGCAAGTATGGCAAATTACAAATTTTAAAAAGCAAACATAAGAAAGAGAAAAATAAAAAGAAAATAAATTGCCTCGACAAGGTTAAGATAAATTATTGTGCCGCACTGTTGCCACAATGTATCCCCTTAAGCGCGCTGCATCCCAGTGGCACCAGGGAACTGCCACTAACCTGGGAACCACATGGGAACAATTTTGCTATTAAGATAAATGTATTGCTTCTCGGGAGAGTCTGGGAGCTGGCAGCGGAGGCCCCAACTGTGAGAACATTGCACTGCCTCCCGCAGTAAAACCAGTTCCCATTTCCAGTTATAGGACTGCCACTGATCGTCTCCCGCCCGTGTCGACATTCTCTTCCTCGTCAGGCTGGGAGGAGATAGCTAAGTCCATCTGTGCTGTCAGTTCTCCGGAGATCATTCCCATCTGCCACAGTGTTTCTCGGGGTCAACACGTAGCTTCTGTTCGTCGTCTCTTGGGTCTGCCGCCCTCAGGGCTCAGTACAGTCAAGGTGTCAGGAATCAGCTCCCCGAATGAAGAATCGTGCCCCGGCAGCTGGCCGAAGCATTAGCGGGCTGCTGCAGAGCCTCCCGGAGCCGACTCCAGCCTAGACCTCCAGTCACTGCTCACGCTCCCACTCCCATTCTTATATTCATATATTCTAGAAAATATGGTCACCTGCCACCAGCATACAATGACCATGGTTACCAGGACACCACATCTCCCCTTCATAATTACATTATAAATAACACTAATAGATAAATGACAATGCTACTAATATAATACTAATGCAGAATACATTACTCCAAGTAAGTTTCATTTGACAGATAAGCAGCTATTGGGGGGATTACAAAAATAAGTTGCATAACTGCATAGAGATAACCATAAATAAGAATGCATATAACAATGACAACAAAATAAATAACCATGCATTTGACAGGCATAACATGTGTAGGGATGATTGTAACATGCATGTAACAGTTACAACACAACCCCATTCCTTCTCTTTAAAAAATTACAATCCAAAATCTGCATAGTTTTTTGGCAAAACCAATGTCCTACCAGCCCGTGTTGCTGTAGACGAAAAACATTTACCTCTATCGTAGCATCAATAAGTGTTGAATGTGTACTGGTGCAGTAGGATACTCTAGCAACTCATGTGTTTCCCTTTGTTCTCCCACAACTCCCATATCATCCCACAACCATTCCATAGACTTGGAATGGTTTCCTTATATTAATCTTCCAATAAGGCTGATTTAGCATACACTTCCTTTACACTCATAGGCTCTGGAAATTTGCTACATCCCTTTCTTGTCTTTTGACCCAATTTCACTCTCATCCAATCACCTGCTGCTAACTTCACATCCTTCACACCGTGTTTTTTTTATCATAGTATACCTTATATAACTCTTGCATTTTTGCTAAATTACTTTTCACAACTGAGGGAGACCATCTGCTACAAATGTTTAATTTCATCTGAGCTTTGTTATCCTTGGTAAAAGGATCTCTACCCCTGAGAATCTTGAAGGACTGTAACCAGTTACTGTGGGCGTAATTCTGTATGCCCAAATTGTGTTGTGTAATCCCTTCACCCAATCCAATAATACCCAATCCAATAATTGATGGCAGCTTGTATACTACCACTCTATTAAAACGTTCTTTGACGCCATTTCCTGCAAGGTGATATACAGGAGTCTATTCCCCAACAATTTCATTCCTGCTCAAAAATCTCCCAAACTTTTCAGACATAAAATAAAATAGAAGCTCCAGGTAATAACCTAGGAGTTATGAGGGAATTAACCCGCGGCCAAGTAGGGTCTGCGTCTTTATTTATTCAGACTCCGATACTTTTATATCCTTGATGAGCCTTACTGGGTGGCATGAATGTGAGAGTAGGACCGTGACCTCTGAATTGATCTTGCCGTTTAAAGAACATTAAGTGGTTATCAGACACCCATACAGTCCAGATTTTGGGTAATCTCTACATCATGCTTGCTAAGGTATTTCATTTCCCTTTCGGAAGGGATATTACCCTTAGGAGGGCATCAAGCAGCTATCTGGCCCCTACACAGTCCAGGTTTTTGCATTCACACTTAACGATTGGCATAACACTCTACTCTCCCTTCGGAAGGGTTATTGCCCTGCAGAAGTCCTGACGCGTTGGCTGAACTTTCTGTTTTGAACTTACTCATAATTTTGATTAATAAAGAACTTTGAAAATTCCACTGTTGATCCTTGGACTCTTTTCATCCTACGCACGCCCTTCAACTATTTTTTTAAGGATCTCCGGCATCAAAGGATGGTTGGTATCTAGGTTAGTTGCGTGGGATCATTACAGACGGTGAAACTGGTCTAGAGGTGCAGGAACGACAGTCCACCGTCTTTTCTGTTTTGTTGTCAAAGTTCAGTCTGAACTTTGCATAAAACTCTGCCAGACCAAGAAGTGATCTGACTTCTTTAAATGTAGGTGAAGGAGCATCCTAAATGGCTTCAGTTATAGCATTCTTTGGGGATATTCCATGTAAACCCACTTCATGACCCAGGTTAGTCACTGAATCCAATGCAAACTTGCATTTTTGTAAGTTTATCAAAAGATCCTTCTCTGACAATTTTTCTAATACTATCTTTAATCTAGTGTCACGTTCCCAGCTGTCTTGGCCCATCACCAGTATATCATCCTGGAAGTATGTCACTCCCTCGACTCCTTTAAATAGTTTGTGCATGAGAGGTTGAAATACCGCAGCCACTGAAGCCAGGCCAAACGGCATGCGTACAAATCTGTAACAACCGAATAGAGTTACAAATGCAGTTAAAATCCTACTGGAAGGATGTAATTGGAACTGGTGATAGGCTGATGTTAAGTTTATGGTTGAAAACCACTTTACCTCTTTTGTTTTTGACAAAAATCCATCAATTCTCGGTAATGGAAATCTGTCTATTACTATAATTTTGTTTAACTCTCGAAGGTCAATACAAAGGTGTAATCGGCCATCCGGTTACCGAGCTACCACTAAGGGTGCCAGCCATTCGGAGCTCTCTACAGGTTCAATTATACCCTTATTTTCTAGCATATCCGATTCTTTCATCATACTTTCCTTATATTCAATCCTACGTTACGGACCTTGTGAGGTACAGGTGTCACACCTTCTTTCAATACAATTTTGTGAACAAGCCCACTGAGATTTCCTACCTCTCCTGAAAACACATTTGGAAATTGTTTCTTGATAACCTTCACTGTGTTCCTTTTGCTTTTCCAACAGCATGACTTGTTAACCACTATTAGGGTCTAATGTGATTCAATCTTTTCTCCTTCAATTTGTGGATTCAAAACTTTGCACACCGACCCGTTCTCACCGCCATGTTTTAATGCTGCCTTTGCACACCTTTCAGACATCTCAGCTTTCTTCACTAAGGCCACAATCTCTTTCAACAATGAATCCCCACATATCCGCAGCTTCTCTTGAATGCCCCCATTACTAGAATGCATAACAACTTGATCTCTAGTGAGATCATTGTGTAAGACCTCAAATTTACAAGTTACTGTCGATTTCTTAAGCGCTGCCACATAGTCTTCTACAGATTCAGTTTTAGCCTGCTTCTGCTGAAAGAAAGTGTATCTATGTCTGGCTACACACACCGCCGGATGATGTGCATCAGGATCTTCCAGCATATCCTTGAACACATCTGCACTGTCCACAGGTCTGTCCTTCTTTTCCATCTGACTATACACTCTTAATCCTTCTTGCCCCAGACTATGTAAAAAAATTCTTTTCTTTCTGGATGGTGAAAGTTTTTCACCATTTTCCTCTTCTGGGGCTGGGATGTAATTGATAAAATATTCTTTCCAGTCTGGCCATTTCAATAAAGGTTAGACTGGATGTGGAAGAAAGGGTACTGGTGGAGTAAGACTACTATTTTGGGCACACATAATTAACGTACTAAATGTTGTAAAACGCCTATACAGTACCTAATCGTGTCAACTAGGAATCACTATTCCCTGTCTCTAGTTGAATATTCACTTTGACATTATTGTGACATCTTTATCTGTTCCACTGTTATGTTTTTTTAATTTCTCTTAGAATGTTGGCTATGCGACAAGTTAGAATGTAGAGTTAAGCTGGAATCAGTCTGGAAGAACAGTTACTGGAGCAGCATCTTGGGGGTTTTACTACAAATAAACTTATGATAAAACATCTTAATTTTGTGAGATTCCACTTTGTAAAAGTGGCGACGAGGGAGAACCCACCTGATTTGACCCCCAAGATATTTTTAAAAAAATGGTGAAGCTTTAAAAAAGAAAAACCGATAAGAAAAGCGGCTGAGTGAAAGCATTTTGCATCTTGCTGAAAGAAAAGAAGCTTAATCAAATTTCTGCGAACGTTTTGATCAAATTGCCGTGAGTAGCTGTGAACATTTTGAGCCTGTTGTCGTCAAATTGCCGTGAGTAGCTGTGGCTCTGCATTATCTTTCTACCATTTAATAATTAAGCGAACTCGAATGCTGTCATAATTTAAAAATCGATGTTATTGAGGAAATTTGACTGTCACACTGTGCAAATAAATTGTAGGAGCCAGGAGAGGAAAATATCTACACGCTGTTTAAAAATAAACACAGGTGGAAGAAAGAGCTCGTGCTACGGTAATCTGTGTTTAACCAAAGAAACAAAGAGATTCATTCATCATTTATCTTTTGGATATGTTTATGGATATTTAATACATTTATGTTTTGGAAGCGGCACTAAGTACATATTATTTTCCTGTTTGGTTTAATTCTTCAAGTACAAGCAGTGAAGTGCGAGGAAGTGGAAACCTTTCCATTTGAATCGAAGCACAGCACGAGCAGCTGTGCGCAAGGAAAAGCTTGTGTCGAACACTCTAATGTAAACAATGGCTGATGATTAAACAGAAAGGGCACCAGCCGGAACAGTTTTTTTTCTCTATAAATTAAGTGCGAGCATGTTAGTATTTTCACGCAATCGTACCTTATTTACACGAGCTCATGCAATGAACATTTCGTCATATTCGGAGGAAGCAGCTTGAGCGGCGAACTGCATTCTGGGCTTGTTTTCATCTATCATCCTCTACGCAAAGCACTCTGGGGCGCATTTCCATGGCAACCAGGCACTGACAACCAAAACATCGAATTTCACACTGGATTTCATCATTTGCTATTTAAACTTTGTGTTTGACAATTTAAACAAAGTGACAGCGGTGACTCCGTTTATTATTTTATTATTGTTTTGCAGATGTATTTTGACAAAAGACATTTTTTTATGTTAATCTAATTTACATATTTGCTACTAATTTGTCATACTAGTTAGTTATTGTATTTCACTGGTTAGTAATTGTGTTTTCATGGTGAATTATGGAAACAAATACCATTTTAGCTCCCTCAAAATTTCTACAAGATCCTGGTGTTCCCCCTATGATATGGGAGGATTGGCAAGAGTCCTTTGAAGCTTATTTAGAAGCCATTGGTGGGGAAGTTTTTCTTCCATCACGCAAATTAGCTTTATTGAAACACAGTCTTGGTGTTGAAGGTAGGAAAGTATTAAACACTTTACCTATACGTACTTCTAGTGCTAGTGGTGGAGATGAGGATGCTAGTGATGAGGAAGTTTTGTTTGATAGTTCAAAAATTGAGTTGTTTTCGTCTGATGAGTATCTTGATGCATTAAAAGCTTTAGAAGAAAATTTTGGTAGAAAAACAAGCATTGTGGTGGAAAGGCATAAATTCTTTTCAAGAGCACAATTAGTAGGCGAGAAATAATTTACACCCCAAAAACAAGCAAGCGCCTCTTTTTCAATGACCGAGTATGAGGGTTCAACACCTTTTAAGGTACGTGATGCAAATGCTATTGTCCATTCAAACTTGTCCTTCCCTTGCATTAAGACAGCCCCCAATTCATATGCACTCGCGTCCACAACAATCACTGACTTCTTGTTGGGATCAAAAGGTTTAAGAGCTACAGCATTCACGATGTCCTTCTTAACATTCTCAAAAACTGATTGGCACTCAGCATCCCACAAAAATGTTGCCCCTTTTTTCATCAATAACCTTAAACAACAAACTTTTGAAGCAAAATTGGACACAAATTTGGAGTAATACTCCGCTAGACCTAAAAAAGAACACAGTTGGTCTTTGTCAGATGGTGATGGAGCATTCTTAATTGCATCTAACAAGTTTTTTTTAGGTCTAACACCTTCAGCAGACAAAGTATGCCCAAGATACTCAATTTCGTTCGTGGCAAGCTTACATTTCTCAGCAGCAACAGTCAAACCAGCACACTGAAGTTTGGACAAAACTTCATCTAAAACCTTGTCATGGTCAACTTTACTTTTTCCCCACACAAGCACATCATCTTGAAACACTAACATGTTGGATACGCCTTCAAGGACTCTGCACATAACTCTCTGAAAAACAGCTGACGCAGAGGATAACCCGAAAGGCATCCTTAAAAATTGGAAAGCTCCCTCAGGAGTTATAAAAGATGTTAAATGACGAGATTCTGAGTGCAGCATTATCTGATGGTATGCATTAGATAGATCAATGGATGAAAAATACTCCGCATCCTTCACTGATGCAACCATCTCATTGATTCTAGGCAAAGGGTAACGATCTACCCATATGTTTTTGTTTAAGTCTCTTAAATCGACGCACATGCGTAATTTGCCATTGGGTTTGCGCACTAAAACTACTGGATTAAGCCAATCTGACGCTTCAATAGGATCAATGATGTTTTGTTGACATAACCTATCCAGTTCAATCTTCAATTGTGATCTTAACACCAAAAGAACACTGCGCACTTTGTGAACAACAGGTATACAATCAGGTTTGAGAATTATACGATGTTCAAAATTTTTAAGACATCCCAATTTGGAACTAAATAATTCTGGAAATTTTTTACGCCATCTGAACCCTGCATCATTTTGAGTTAATAAAACTTGGTCAGAAATTTTCTTATGCCATTTGAATTCCATCTCACCATGAGATAAAAGAACTTGATCAGGATGATTTGGATTTAGAATTATTCCCAAATTCTTCTGTTCCTTCCATCCTAACAATTATGTTATATTAGTATTACTATTCTTTAGTATGTGAATTACACAGGATTCACTCTTTCCTTCACTTATTACTAACTTTTAATTTGTCTAATGGTATGCGAATCACTGAGACACGCAGTCTCCCCTTTTTCCAGTGTGCAAATCACTGATGACTCGCGCTGTCATTTATTGAAATAATCACAGTGTGTGAATCACTGACGATTGGCACTACCATTTATGTAAAAAGATTAAAGTGCGAATCACTGTTGATGCGCTCTGTGTCGTATTAACTGTTCCATACTTACAGTTGCGTAGTCTTCTTACACTGAGTAGAAACCGCTGTGCTGCTCCCTTCAAGATGGCCATCAAGTACAACGTGATTCTTGACGAGCCTTGTGAAGCATCTCTTCTGAGTTGCCAGGAGACATAATGTGCCTTGTGAAGTGTCACTGCAGAGTTGCCAGGAGATCACAGGCAGTACTGATGCACCGTTGTGACACGCTGAAATCCTGTTGGTGAGCATGGCATAGCTGTGCACGAGACAGTACTGCTTAGCTCACGCTTGTTCCTGGTCCTGCATACTCGCGAAAATGAACCTTAATTGACAATTGACCAAGACTAGTATTCTAGTAGTTGTTTGCTCTTTTTCCGTATCAGACTTCAATCATTCAATCAGTCAGAATTGGTGAAGTGCAACTACTCACCCGTGAGGGTCTCAAGGCGGTGGGAGGGAGAGGGGACTTTGAGGACTGCAGTAGAATTGCCTCCTGAGCTCCTACACATCACTTGTCGCCAATTTGTAGTGAATGATGACAACTCGTAGGGAAGTGTGTGTAGATCCTTTATTAGAGCAAGCAAGACAGCGTCCTCTCTCATCCAGGTCTCCTCCAACTGCTGCCCACGCTCCCACTCCATTCTAGAACATATGGTCACCTGCCACCATGATACAGTGACCATGGGTGGAGGTAGCTAAGTCCATCCGCACTGTCAGCGCTCCTGAGATCCTTTCCCTCGCAAGGAAGGAAAAAGAGGGCCAAGCCTGCAATAATGTCCTGTGTGAGTGGTGCAAGGCTGCTGCAGTTTTCTCAAGGGTGCTCGGAGTCCGCTGTTTGCCGTCCCTTAGGTCTGCCATACTCTAGGCTCAGTGCAGTCAAGGTGTCAGGAATTGGCTCCCCGAATGAAAAAGAGAGAGCAGAGGCTATCCAATCCTGCCCCCGGCAGCTAGTCAAAGCGGCAGCGGGCCGCTGTAGAGTCTCCCGGAGCAGACTCCTGGCATAGACCTCAAGTCACTCTTGGGAACGCACGGGGCCCCTGAACAGTGGATAACCCTATCAGGGAATACTACTATTGGGAAACGAACAAGGGGAAAAAGGGATTTGATTTACATCAAATTCATTATTGATTTCAAAACAAGTTGTTCATGAAAAACTCTAGATCCAAAATTATACACATTGATAACAATAATATAGAAAATTCTAATTTTATTATTCTCTTTGTCGTTTTTTGTGTCAAAAAAAGGATTTTTTACATATAAATATTTTGATAAAAAAGCATCATGTATCATATATTTGCAAAATCAATTTTCTACAATTTTAAAGTGTGCATTTATAACTCATTATAATCACATCTATATGCAAACCACCACTATATTTCTTTCAAAGTCCATCCTATGTAGTGCCGATACATGTGATACAAATTCTATGTTCTAATTACAGCAACTATTGCATGAAGATTTTAACATAGATCATCAGTTCAGAATTGTCATCACTGGTAATGATGTTTAACTACCACCAACTAATATCGCATTGGCGCGATAACAAAGTATAGGTGAATTAGTTACTAACACGTAATTCTGCCTATTCCATCATGGCTACACTTGTACCACCTAGTCCGTCTTTTGTTGTCACATCAGAAACTGCACGGTAGGAAACAGAGAGGAGGGACCTAGGAGCCAATTGGGGCTATTTAATGGCGGCGAACGCTAACAATTGCTGTTTGCCGGGGATCAAGAATCATTGGAGAAACTGCAGCCTTTTGATATAAAGTAAGTACTCCATGTCAGAGGCGTAACATCTATGGTATTAATTAAATTTGGGGATACTATTATGAGATAACGTAAGTTAGGAGCATGTTGCGTGATGGGAGTAACACGCTGGATATAGACAGATATTATATTGCCAGTGGAGGTATCATACAAACGAGATTAAGGATCGCAAATGTAACCCAGTAGCAAGGACATATTGTTAAAATATGTCTAACCATCGAGAGATAGATATAACATAGCTCAATATAGAGCTTTGGGTGAAAATTTTGTATTTAACCAATTCATGTTTGGCTAATAATAAGCACAAAGAATGTAGCAGCGGACCGTACGATGCCGCACCTAAAACCCAGTTCCAACAAGAGTCTTTAAAGTTTTGTGCTGCCAACCCCGACGTCAGCTGCTAATTGACGTCGCTGTGCTTTCCAGATCAAAGAGTATTTTGTTTGGTTTTCTATGGGGGCGCACCAATAAGGAAGTCCAGAAAAATAGTCACTTGTGTGTATAGAAAAGTTCTTTATTTGTTTTTGTCCATCCTTTTAAAAAACAATCATCACGCACTTTACAAACAAATCAGCCAGCGCGTTTCACTCCCTTCCAGGGAGTTTCTTCAGGGCAACTAGAATTTTCACCGGAAACGCCCGTATGTACCCTTCAGGTTTGTAAATCCCGTTTGTATTTCTTGTTCCGGACGGTCCGATTTTCTACTTATCCTTGTTATTGAATGTTGGCATATTCAATTTCGTTTTTGGTGTTTTCTGAAAATCTTGAAATGACCTGATGGAGGGTAAGATCTAATATCCCCTGTTGATGACGTTTCGCGTTCCGGTATTTAGAGTATTGGCAAGGGAAGTCTGGTAGCTTCCTCCTCCCACAGTCGTTTGTAGGTTCCAAAGTAGTGAACCTGGAGTAGTATTTTCGATCGTCTCACCGCAACGGCATGGATGGTTCCAAGTTCCAATAAGTAGAAAATCGGACTTCCTTATTGGTGCGCCCCCATAGAAAACCAAACACAATTCATGTTTGGCTATTGAGAGACAGATATAATATATTGCTATATTGAACATTTGGTGAATATTGAAGTAAATTATAAAATGATTATAGCCCAAATGAGTATTATAATCGAGTCATATCTTGTGATTTTAGAAGAGAATATATAAACCTCTCAGCCATCAGATTAAACATCCTGACGAGCAGAATCGCTAGAATACTCCATGAATTGATCAGCCAGTCCACTGAAGGTTTTTACACATTTATCGTGATCTAGTAGTACTGGCAAATAGAACTACCTATATCCAAATTGAGTTTCATCATCCCTGGCTAAATTTTATTTGCTTATTTTTCTAGATTATGAAAAATAGAGCCACAGGGTTAATTGGCCATCTACAGTCATAGGATACCAGTCAGCTAATTATCCACCTGAGATAAATTACCTCAAAAGTAAGTAATAACAGGGACACCCATAACAGACTAATAGCACGTATAAGAACTAATTTGTACTTCTAGATTCAATTTTTAGAACCCACTGTATACTTTTTCTTTTAGAGAGAGGAGGTTCCCCTGCATAGGAGAGTGTAAATATTGCATCTGTTTTCCTTCAAAAATCTAGAACATGATGGCAATATCCTCCAGGACTCCATATACAATAAAGATTTTCAAACGTATGTAAATATCTAGCATCAATTATTGCGAGCAGATTAGCGAGTCAACTAGAGGTCAGTATCAACTCGCCTTTATTTTTAGGCTATGATCACTAGTGGACATTCATTCAGGCATCCTTTAATTAATAATCCTTAATCTTTAGTTTGTCATGAGCCAGAGAAATAGAAATGTCCGGTCGTCAGGTTATCTCCATACATCGAGTTGAAGTCATTATACCTTCCAGATATAATCATACACACCGAAATGTAAGTTGACTAGTAATAAATTAACTGTATAGATAACAAATACATAAAAGCATCCTGATAAGGTTGTAAATAGTTTGGAGGGTGACTTTAGCACAGTATCAAAGTAAATATGGTGTTTTAAACCCATAAGGTAACGAAAAGGAAACATAGGGATTTAAAACTGGAATTGGAGAAAGAAATATAGGTAGCCTTTTGGTCTGTCTCTCTGAAAATATACCTTTTATCTTTATGTACTGCACAGATATAAGAATGATAGAGTTACACTCACGAATGCATGCGAGTTGAGTATCACCTCACTGTGTTATGTCTTTAGATTCGTACCATAGCTATCCATGTAGTACCAAGTTAGTTTGAAATAATATAGATAGATACACTAAATTATTTTTAGTATTTTTGTTCATGTTAAACTTTGGATTATTAAGTCATTGATTGTATATGTTTGTTTGTTTTAGTAAGACCACTGGTAAAAGAAAATCCTGAAACGCGTTGGTGGTAGTTAAACATCATTACCAGTGATGACAATTCTGAACTGATGATCTATGTTAAAATCTTCATGCAATAGTTGCTGTAATTAGAACATAGAATTTGTATCACATGTATCGGCACTACATAGGATGGACTTTGGAAGAAATATAGTGGTGGTTTGCATATAGATGTGATTATAATGAATTATAAATGCACACTTTAAAATTGTAGAAAATTTATTTTGCAAATATATGATACATGATGCTATTTATCAAAATATTTATATGTAAAAAATCATTTTTTTGACTAAAAAAAACGACAAAGAGAACAATAAAATAAGAATTTTCTATATTATTGTTATCAATTTGTATCATTTTGGATCTAGAGTTTTTCATGAACAACTTGTTTTGAAATCAATAATGAATTTGATGTAAATCAAATCCCTTTTCCCCCGTGTTCGTTTCCCAATAACAGACCTCAAGTCTCCCATCTATGGAGCAGCAACAGCCGCCATGTTAGGCGTGTCAGCTCATTCCAAATTCCAGCATACCACACTTGTTTCTGGAGGCTGTCGGGGCACTATGATGGGGTCGTGAGCTTAGAGTATCCCTCTTGATCTTGGTAACCTCTTAGTAGTGGCTAAATCTGGTGATTTACATGCTTTTTTGGAGCTCAGATGAGAAACATGGTAACCGGTACCCATCCTGCCCCCCCTTATGGTTATTACCTTAAAGGCATTTTACTGTGGATTGCCATCAGCACCAAAGTTGTCAAGTTTCTTGTGAATATTTATTATTGATTAGTAATGTCATTTCACCATGATCCACATGGATGTAACAGATTAGTGTTGGGACACTGGACATGAACTGATAGATGATAACTACAGTCGGGTAACGCAAAATGATAGGGACCCTTAGTCTCTCATATCTCACAGAAATTCATTGGCATAAAGAGTTGGTGCGGCCCCTGAAGGCATGGGGGCCCCCTGCACCGCAGGGGCTTTCATAACACCCTTGGATAGCTAACATTGCATATGTTTCCAATGCCAACTACTGTTTTATGCTGTTTCTTTGGAGATAGTGACTGACACACAAGCAAGCCCATACATACACACACAAACACGCACATTCTCTCTTTTTTCCCCATCACAAGCATCATGTGAGGAATTCATTTATGCATCCATCATGTCGTCTAGTCCTTTTCGTCATTTGCTTCTGTATACACTAATTCTTAGAGAAATGTCATACCTCAAATTAGAAATAGATTGTTTTAGCCCTATTTATGGTTTCCACCATTTGCTGACAAAAGCAATACATTGTTTTTCTCCTAGATCAAGAGACGTTGACAGAAGGCTATAGTACCTAACTTGCAGATGATTTGACATTGTTAGCAGAGGGTGTGTTCAAATGAAACGTCATGCTGTGCCTCCTTCAGCTCTGAAGTCCAGCAGAACATGTGAAATATGGACACATAAGAGGGGTCTGTGGGCACAACAGAATTACTGGATGAAGCTCCTTGGTCAATAAAAAATTGTTCAATTAAACTTCATTCCAATCACCATTCGTGGTTCTATTTGCCAAACTACCTGAAAGAATACATTTCTACAGCCTGAAACACTTTTACCATGTCTCCCCATTCTGAAGCAAGTTCACTCATTTGCGGTGAATGATGTGCATCAATGTATCCATTTTTCTCATCTGCAGCAGTCACCTCAATTCAGCCCGATTTTTGTTTGACCGCAATTCATTGATACAACATATGAACAACATTACAGCACTACTAAAGTTGTTAGCAACTGTACCCCTATATTGCACTTAACTAAATATAATTTACAATTATGCTGCTTTATACACAACATTTTTAGTATAAGTATTCATCATTCTCAATTGCAGCTCTCCCATTCCTAAACTGCTCTTAAACAATAATCAAGTACATACAAAAAAGATAATGCATTTTGATTTCGAAGGACAAGCTTTTACCTTGTTTTATGAAAAAAGACTGTTCATAAGCCTATATTCACAACATGGGGCCTTATTTATGAAGGCCTTGCGCCGCCGGTGCGTCACTTTTAACATGGGAAAAAGTGACGCACCGGTGGCGCAAGGCTTTCATAAATGAGGCCCATGGTTCACATACACCAAATCATTTATAAAATAAAGACAAATATCAGATTTTAAAAGAGCATGTTTTATTCAACATATTTTTAAAATAGGTCACCTGGGAGGACCACACACTTAATTTAAAAAAGCAAAAATGAAAATATGCAGCAAGTGGGCTTGGTGTAGCAGTGACATAAAGAAATAGAATTGCTTTAGTGAAGATTAGATTGCGTGTGCGCCCCCAATTTACACACTTGTCATTTTGTACAGTTACAAAAGATTCCTCAGTGCCTTTGGGTCAGCGGCCAAACTCCTGACAATTCACAGTAGGAAAAACTAAGGGGCGTATTTAGGTAACTTATTCCCATATTAAAAGTGACGCACCTGCGGCGCAAGGGGCTTGTAAATAAGCCCCTAACTACTGTTAAACATTCGTTCTATTCAGTATCCCCCATCGAACGAATTCCATACTCAAGTGCTGGGATTAATAAGAGTCTCACGGTAATGGAAGAAATGTGTGGTAATCGGGTTGCCACACATTTCTATCATGTTAGAAACTTAAAAGTACGGCATTATATAAGAGAAATTCAGTTATGGCTTAATAACAGTAAAAGGCTGGTGGAAAGGAAGTACAAATAAATGTGCAAAATTTTGCAATGATTTTGAAACTATCCCTTATTTATTTGCAAAGAATTCTAAACTCAGACATAATACCATGCGTTAATGCTATCATCACATCATGGTATTACCAATGGATTTAAAGCAGGGTCTGTGAGGTGGCAGTCTCTACTGGTTGTTTAGAGGAGGCAAACATTTTGAAAGCCTTATTGCTTCCTCTGTTACCTCCATATTGTCTCTCGTCTATGGTATGATATCGAAATGACATTACTTTGGACTGCCTATGACATGTAGACAACGTTTGGAATTAAAGGTGGTAGGTGTTGGTAACAACCTATTTTCTGTTTAGCTGTAAAGAAACTTTTGTTCTTCAGAACATGTTGGGTGTATCTTTTGCTGGACAGGTGCCGTGTCATATACACTTTTGTTATATACAATTTCCCGGATTCCTCTCTTCATGTTTCTACAGAATGGATTCATATCTTGGGATGAGCCCATCTCAGTGAAGGAATTCCCAAATTCATGGAGCAGCTGGCGCCCTCTGTGATGGAACGAAGTCCATAGTATTAGAAGGTCTCCTCTCCTTGATCGTGTAACATGTGCCAAGCTCCTCACAAGTTGGCACTTTAATAACAGTACATAGAACAAACTCCTTCACTTTTGTCAGCCAAAAACACACTAGGGGCTTCTGCTGAGCAGGTGCATTTGTCTGACCTAGTAATGATGTATCTAGGCCTAAACACAACATAGACCCCAAAGGGCGGGTCTTTCCTGTGAGCTGAGCTCGCGAGTCCAAGCGTGAACTGCTGGTGAAGAGGTGGTGACACTAACAGAGTAGGATCCTGTGGTTTGTGAATATATGAAGGCTTCAATGGCTTTAAAGTGGGCCTAGGCGTAGACATCCCCACCCAATGTGTGATCCAAGTTCTCTCTAATATCTGATGCCTGTTATTAGTAATAGCAGCATAGATTTGTTCGGTCAGAATCCCTAAGACAAACACTTGGCTTACTATATATTGCAGGATGCACAAACCAGAAGCCAGTTTCTTGAACCCTTAAAAGTTCTGCTGTTGTGACATTACTGATGATGTGCTGACGGGTTTTTCTAAACACCCTGCTCTGGTGGAATGTGGGCTTCACTCTGACAGTCAGAAGAGAGGGCCGGACTATTCAACAGGCTGAGGACAGGATATTCATGTTCACATAGCACTTGTTGCCAGTGTGTTCTGGGCTTATAGCATTGGGAATAACATGATTATTACTCTTCTTATTTGTACCCGGTTTATTGATCTCTCTCTGAATGAAGAGGGGCAAAGTTGGACCTCTCGTGAATCACATGACTGCTGGTTGCACATTCATGTATGCAGCAGATGCATTAACCAACTGATGTACTGTACTGACGGGAAAGAAGACAGATTTTAGAAGGGTAGATCTTGGAAAACCTCGCACAACCTACAATCATCCGCTGGTGCTACTTAGTCCACAGCATGACTGGCCTCGGCCTTCTTGAGGTGCCAATTGTGTGTGTGACCTAGGGATGTGTTGTGGGTTTCTGAAGGCCAACCAAATACCGCAGGTGGAAAAGAGAGCACAGTTAGGAATTGTTTACAGACATTAGACAGTGATAAACTATTTACAGGTTGACGCAGAGATCATCCAGGTACAGATGCAATGTTTATAGCATCTATTCAGGTGCAGTTTATGACAGTCAATATACAGATTCTGTGCAGTTACAAGCTATAGAGAGTCGTTAGTTGTACACAGTGTAGAGACATCGCAGTATAGTCTCGAAATGGACATCAGGTGGAAAAGCAGACTACAGAATTCTAACCTACAAAAATAAAGACTAAAAAATGTAGACCACAAAAATAGACTTTAAAATATAACCTACAAAAATAAGGACAGCAGTGAAATACCCATGTAGACAAATGTCGACATGCACCAAATCCCACCATCGAGAACTTGTAGAAAAATGTGTTCGGAGCAAGGTTAAAACGTTAATTTAATCCAGTCCTTCAATAGATAGAAATTGAGTTAGGTAAAAAAAATCTAGCTAAACATTTCTGTATGTTCATTATTTTTGCATTCTATATTTTTTAGTTTATGTTTTGAATCCTCTAAATGTTGTATGACGTTTTGGCGAGTTGAGGTGTTTAGGACAGTGTGTTTCTTCATTAAAGCACTGTGGTAATTTGTTTGTGATGGTTTTTCACCAAATGGAGCAACAATGTGTTTCAAGTACTCATTATTTGTGCTTTCTTTTTTATTATAATTGGTTGTGCTAGTGGAAGTGATGAAAGAACAGCAGTAAAACATGGATCCTCTTCTTACCGGTATGTCCGGCCGGTTACAGTGCAAGGCAAAACTAGGCTGGTGAGAGGTTACCACCAGCAGGAGGTACCAGACTGCCTCCCATAAAATCAGAGATTGTCACTTTCCTTTCTGTGGCACAACATTACTACTGACCAACATGGACAGAAGAAGGCTGAAATCATGCAAAGTGAAGTTAAAACCCCCAAAAGCATCCTGTCGTTTTACAAGAATTAAAAAGACTTTTCAAACTACAACTTTACACCTCATAGATAAGCAGGTTCTGCCAATGAAGCAGCCAGGAACAGATTATGTTATATTGTGCTTGTGCCAGCTCATTGGGTTCAGATTCAAACTCATATCTTTTATACTAATGATTATTTAAAACTGTTACAATGCTGTGATCCACCAACCTTGAAAACAATAAAATTGTGTTGACTTCTATGAATGTGATGGAGGCCTTCGTGGTATTTTCATTTCAATTAAAAATGTCAGTACAACACTCCTATTTCCAGCTTCTCCAAGGGCAGTGGGGATATGCATTGTTCTCCCATTGTCCAAGCTGTGAAGTAGCTCTTTGTGCAACCTGTTGTCTGTGAGGCAGCTATTTGTGCCTGGATATAGGGCACCCAGTTGTACCACAGTAGTGAGGAAGTTAGTTGTGGTTGTTGATGAGGCAGCAGGTTTCATCTTGTGGTGTTACACAGTTGTGACTGTAGGCTAGGCGGTCAGCGGTGCCCGTTGGTGAGACAGCCAGTTGTGCATGTTGGTGAGACAGACGATTGATGCCGCCACTGAAGCAGCCAGCTTGTCTTTGTGATGAGGCTGTTAGAGAGTGAGGCAGACAGTGATCCCGTTAGGTTCTGAGACTCTCTCCTACTTGTTACAGCTCCTGGTGCTGTGAGCAACTTCTGCCCACTCGGAGGAGGGCATCAACCTAGCTTAACTACAAGCTGGTTCTCAGATCAGCGGGACCCCTTGGAAGGCAAGGCCATTTATCCTTCAAGGCCTTGTTTGGCCTCTGTCTCTTACAGGCTTTCACTTTTACCGTCCATCCTTTGCTCACCTGCATCTGGTTCTGTTTGAATACTGCAAAAAAGATCTTGAAGAATTCTAAAGCACTTACTCACTTTTCAAAATGTCTTCTTGTCATAGCAGATAACCTTTCAGACAGCAGGGTTCTCATTACGAGTGGTAATTCCTAGTTTAGTCTTTTATGGTGATATCTGATATTTGTTGCAATTGCTACATTGGTTCAAAGATACCGTGTTGGGAAAGTCCATCCTTTGAAAGTACTGGAAAACAAATAGTGCATCAAGTCTCCTAGAAAAACGTTCGCTCTTGTACTTCCGTTGGTCACTCTTTGCAATGTACTTTCCACTTTTTTGTCCAGTAATACATCACAGCTCCGTGTTCCTGAACCTGAGACGCTTTGAGCATCCTCTTGTGAATGAGCGGATGCCCCATGTACAGTTGTTTTCTGTTGTGCGAGATTGGTTATGCTAGAGAGGAGAAAATTGCCAGTGGAGATTGTTCGATAACCAGTGAGTCCGAAAATTACTAATGCACACATACGCAACCACACACTCGCACATGCACGCACATACACACACATTGCTGTGTAAACATGAGTCCAAAAAATGTCCAAGATGGCGTCTTTCAAAACATCTGAGCAGCATTTTATTCTGCATTTCCTCGGTATGTGATGTTAGTGAAGGTAGATGTTGCTCCTCTATATAAAGGGTTGTTCGCCTGTGGGAAAAAAACATACAATTCATGTCAGGATGCAAGTTCTACTGGGTAGTGTCACTTAGTTTATAACAAAGAGATGCCCAGCATAGATCCCGGGTGGGGAGCTGGAGGGGTGATAATCCATGCTACATTTTTAGGCTAACCACTCAATTTGTTTAAAAGATCTAGTTATATTCAGGGCATATGGTGTTACCTTAAGAGGATAGCTTGAACGTCTGGCATGGATAAGGCCACACAGGGTTTACAGCAGATGGATTACAAATAGAAACTGTCATTCCAATAAATCCTAGAACCAATCCTTGGTGTCAGCTCGATTTGCCACCTGGCCATTTTTTTACAGGCTTGACCAGCATTCTAATGTCCTAGCCAGTACAAAATTAGTAAAGCCGGTATTTTTTCAGTACTAAATACCACCAACTTCTTATCAAAAGATTGGCTGGGGTGGGAGTGAAAGGTACAGCCCTATCCTGGCTTTCATCCTTCCTGGCCCAACGGTCCTACCAGATCTGGGAAAAGAACGCCCGCTCCTCCGAAATGCCCCTCCAATGTGGTGTGCCTCAGGGCTCCTCCCTGAGTCCCACTTTATTTAATATCTATATGTCCACATTGGAGGAGGTTATCATCCCTTTCGGAGTGAGCGTCGTCAGCTACGCCGACGACACTCAACTTGTGGTGTCTCTATCCCATCCCAAGCAACAGAAAGCTGATCTGTTCAACTGCCTTATGCAGGTCCATCATTGGATGAACAGATCAGCCTTAAAACTCAACGGGACAAAAACCGAGGTCCTTATACTAGGCCCGGAAGGAGCCTCACTTCCCCTGGACAGCTGGCCAGCCTGTTTGGGTCCACCCCCTGATCCAAAAAAAGAGGTGAAAAGTTTGGGTGTGTGGATCGATTCCGATCTCTCCTTTACCTCACAATCAAAGAAGGTGGCAGGGACCTGCTTCGGCCTCTTAAAATCTCTGAGGAAAGTTCTGCCCCTTCTTCCCCCTAAATCCCAAAAACTTTTAGTCCAAGGTCTCATCATATCGAGATTGGACTATAGCAATGTGATTTACATGGGTGCCCCCGAAGCGACCCTCACCAGACTGCAGATAATTCAGAACACGGCTGCCCGGATCATCACTAACACCCCGGCTAGATCATCTGCCAAGCCCGCTCTTAAACTCCTCCATTGGCTCCCCATAAGGGAGAGAGTCAAATTCAAAGCCCTATGTCTTGTTCATAAAACGCTGCAGAATCAAGGCCCTCCTGTTCTCAGTAACATCATCACTCCCTATAGGAACTCTAGGTCCCTCCGCTCCAATGCAGAAAATTTTTCCAACATCCCTAGATTCAGGAAAACCCGAGCAGGAGGTAGACGTTTCTCAGTACAAGCCTCCCGCCTTTGGAACTCACTTCCCCGTAATTTACGTCTTGAACCTCAATACCTGCGCTTCAGGAAACTGTTAAAAACCCATCTTTTTCCCTAAATCTGTACTCCCCCTCCCTTTTTTTTCTCTGCTTAGTTCTCCCCCTTCGACCTGGTGAATTCATGGTTCTTTAGCGCTGGGATACCTCCGGGTGACTATCGCGCTTTATAAAAATAAATAATAATAATAATAATAATAATAATAAATAAAAGAAGTAATCACTTTAAATTGTGTTCTAGGGGTGCCTTAACAAACCCTGACTGATAATTTTTTTTTTTTTTTTTTTCAAACTTTATTTCTTGGCGGCGAGTAAAATAAAGAGGCACAAATCATACAAGCAACAAGGCAGTTAACACATACGGACCAGGAAGGTCAGATCCAAAAGGAGGTACACAGCCAGATACGGCCCACATCCCGGAGGCAGGGCGGCAACTCGTGAAACCTGCGAAACAATAAAAGGGATTTGCTCTTGTGCTCCCAGAATCCCCTGGGCAATATCAATTTCTTCGCCAATTTTCGTAGATGATGCTCTACCAGTCCAAACAAAAACAGAACAAGAACAAGAACCCCATGAACGGCATTTGTGGCATTGATGCAATCACATAAGGAGATATAGGCAAGGGCCCATTTCAGAGCGAACCTCACAATAGAACGTGGTCGATGGTAATCACAATGACAAACAAGTGTACGCAACAAGGAATATCGGCATGACTCAGGGTACTGCTACATCACCTCAAGACACTACACCCCAGAACCCTCCCCAGCAACATCAGACTCCGAGGAAGCGGAGGAAAACAGCTCCGCGCTGGTAGCGTCAGAGTCCACCTCCTCCATCCCCTCGATACACATGGCCCTCCAAGCGAGTAAGTCATCCTGGAGCTTCCCATCCCTTCGTGAGCTCTGCATATGTGACTCCTCCGCTAAGGCCCATTCCCTAGCGTCCCGTAACCAACTGGAGATTTCAGGCGCCCTCTGTCCCATCCAAGTAATGGCCACCCGCCTTCTCGCCAGAACCAACAGGAGTTGTAGTAATTTGTAGGACAGACCCCTCTTCCTGGGTTTTGGCACTAGCGCCAGCAAACAGTGAATCGGTTCCAGATGGATCGCAAGGTGCGTAATCCGGGTAATGTGCGCCACCACCTCGACCCAAAAGTCATGTACTAAGGGGCATTCCCAGGCCAGGTGAAGGAAACCCGCCCGTTCAGCATTACACCTCGGGCAAGTATGGCTCCTGTCCGAGGAGATAAGGTGGAGGGAGGCAGGTGTCATATAGGTGCGATGGAGAAAGTTAAAATGTATCAATTTGAAACGCGCATTACAAGAGACCTTACGAGTCAACATCCCTATCCGCTTCCTCTGGGCCGGATCCAACTCAATCCCCAGGTCCGCCTCCCAAGCCCTCCAAGCAGGCATCAATGGGGGAGTCGAGTCCCTGCGCATCGCTGAGTAAAGAAGGGAAATCAGTCTCCTACCTCTGCCACAGGACAAGATGATGTCCAGGGTATTAGTGAGCTCGGGCGCCTCTGGGAATTGGGGCCACGTCGTCCTGGCTACATCCCGGAGACATCCATAATGCAGGTATTGGCCCTCACGCAGTCCAAATGAGTCCGCTGCTCTCTCAAATGACACAAACGAGTCGTCCGGATAGAGATCCGCAAGTGTCTCGCAACCGCCCACGCGCCACTCTCGGAAAGACATATTCGCCTCCATCTTGAGTATTGGGGCCAGGATCCAAAGGGAGAGATCCCTATGGAATGGCGCACGGCACAAAACGCGTTCAACGAAGCGCTGCCAAATGCGGGCCGTATGCCTGACGACATAGGGCAGCGCACCGTCGGCGCCCCGGCCCTGCATGAGAGCTTGCTGTAGCACCCTGTCCGAAGCCACTCCCGCCAACAAGGCCAACTCCCAGTTCTCAGTGTCAGCAAACCATCTGGCCGCTGGGAGAAGTTGTGCAGCATAGTAGTATAAGTCAAATCTCGGGGCCTCAAGGCCTCCCGCATCCCAACACTGCGTCACCGTGCGCAACGCAACTCTGCTGCGACCACCCGCCCAGAGAAGAGATGTAAGGAGCGAATTTAGTGTGCGAAACACCCGGGGGGGCAACAGGCAGAGGGTATTCTGCAGCACATACAGAACTCTAGGGAGCATCACCATCTTAGCAACTGCCAGACGGCCCATAAGGGAGAGAGGGAGCGTGTTCCAGAATACAACGGACTTGCGGAGGGCCACAAGAATCCTGTCCATGTTATGGGTCAAGAGAGCCTCATCAGAAGCGGCCACCTGTATACCCAGGTACCGGAACGCCAAACGTTCACACCGGAGGCCCGCACAGTGAGAATCCGTCATCGGGACGAGATCATCAGGAGTCAGTGGGAACACCAGGGACTTAGTAACATTTATGCGCAGGCCCGAGGCCGCACCAAAGCGGTCCAGGAGGCGCAACAGAGTGGGGAGGGCCTCCACCGGAGAGGTCAGGTAGAAAAGCGCATCATCGGCGTAAAGGGAGATGACATTAGTAGTATCTCCCACCACAATACCCCATTCATGTAACTCCTTACGGGCTGATATGGCCAGGGGCTCAATTGCGAGGGCAAATAGAAGGGGGGACAATGGGCAGCCCTGTCGGGTACCCCTCCCCAACGTCCACTCATCAGAGCGGGCCGAACCCAGACGCACCTTGGCCCGGGGAGTTCTATATAAGATCCGTATCCATTCTCGAAAGCCGGGTCCAAATCCCATCTTGAGAAGGACATGCATGAGGTAACCCCAATGCACTGTATCAAAGGCCTTAGCCAGGTCAACGGAGACCAGCACATGGGGAGTGTCTCGCCCCCGGACTTCGTGCAATACGTGGTTCAGGCGGCGTAGGTTCATTGCCGTATTACGACCAGGGACAAAGCCACATTGGTCTGGATGGACGAGCTGAGCCACATGTGGGGCAAGGCGATTAGCCAACAGCTTGGTCAGTATTTTCGCGTCCGAGTTAATCAAAGTGATAGGACGATACGAAGCGGGGTCTGTGCTGTCACCCCCCGGCTTCAGTATCATACAAACTTCACCCTGATTCAAGGTGGGCGGGAGGTCACCCGTGCGTAAGGCTTCATTGTAAACCTGCAAAAGGAGGGGGGCCAGGATGGGCCCGAATGTATGATAAAACTCTGCAGGGAATCCATCCCCGCCAGGGGTTTTGGCTCGTGGGAGGGCGGCAATCGCCGCAGAGATTTCACCGAGCGTCAGTTTGACATCAAGGTCCTTTGCCGCCGCTTCTGGGAGGGTCGGCAATCCAATGTCCTCGAGGTAGGGGTGGTAGACCTCCTCGGATATAGTTGGGTCGGGCTCATACACAGCCCGCAGGTGGTCCCGCAGAACTGTGAGTACAGCAGCCTCCGAGTGGACCATATCACCATTGGGCGCCCGCAGGGCTACTATACGCTCAGCCGTGAACTCCCGGCGAAGTATCCAGGCCAACAAGCGGCCAGATTTATCCCCCTCTCGATGCAGTCTCTGTCTATATTGGCCCAGCGTAAAGCGATCGAGCCTCGTGAGAATATCATGGATCGACTCAAGGGCCAGGCCCTCCACACGTTGACCCGAGACGTCCGGGTCAGGGCGGGCCTGGACGCGCAAGAGCTCAGCCTCCGCAGTCTGTAAGTCCGATAGTAGTTGTTTCCTGACCCCGTACGTCAGGCCCATGCACGCACCACGGACGACCGCCTTCAGTGCCTCCCACTTAGTGGAGCAAGACAAGTCACTCCCCGCCCAGTTAAGTTCCAGGTAATCGGAGAGGGTCGCTGCCACATGATCCCGGGCCACCTGATCTTGGAGCAGATCAGGAGGCAGTCTCCACAAGCGGGGACGTTCCATCCGGTCAGGCCATTGCGCCACGCACGTGACCGGAGCATGATCCGACAGGTATCGGGCCTGGTGCGTGACCGTCAACGTGAGAGAGGAAGGGAGATTGGCCGCCAACACTCTATCCAGCCTACTATGAGTGCCATGGGTTGGGGAATAACAAGTGTAAAGTTTCTGCGTGGGGTGACACGCGCGCCAAACATCGATCGCCCCTATATTATGCATCACGTCCCGCAGACACGCCGTCATACGGGGCTTAGTTCCCGCCCGAGGTGGATCACGGTCCAGTTCATGATGTAGCACACAGTTAAAGTCCCCGCACCAAAGAAGGGGCGCGTCCAGGCTAGGAGCCACTAGGTCCTGCATCTGGGAGAAAAATGTCGGGTCATCAACGTTCGGCGCGTACGTATTAAAGACCAGAAGGACCTTATCGTCCAATCTGAGTTTCGCCAATATGTACCTGCCTTCCACATCCGCATCAATATATTGGACAGCGCATGGAACCCCAGGGGCCACCCAGATTAGGACTCCCCTAGCGTACGTAGAGTAGGAGGAGTGGAATAGCTGGCCTCTCCATTTTTTGGCCAGTCGCTGCGCACCATCATCATCCAAGTGGGTCTCCTGTAAACAAGCAACTGAAATCCCATGGCGTTTTAGGAAGGTGAGGACCCTGTGTCTCTTAGTGCACGTACCCAGGCCACGCACATTCCACGTCAAGAATTTAAACCCCATGACCACCATTCACGCCCAGCCGGGCAGCAGTATACACACAGCCTAGGCTGTCGCCAGTAGGCCCATGCTACAAAGAAGTTCAAAAATGCATCGCTCAAAGCAAGCGCCCCGCCAAGCAGAAGCAACATGCGCCAAATGCCAGTGCCATCATTAGCACACCCCAGACCCCGCCCCCCAACAACCCCAACACACGAAAATTCGACTGGAACCCCCGAAACCCCACCACCCACGAGCAATAGGATAGCAACAACCAGTAACGCCACCCCGCCCTTCCCCCGCCAGTGCCAGGACGTGCACAGCCACCCCATTCAACACTCTCTACTCACACACACACACAACAGAACAACCCAACCTACCCCCCCTCCCAGCTCCCCGAAAGACCCAACGAATCCGGTATACAACCCGGACACCTCTCCCCCCCCCCAAGTCAGCAACGCGGGAGGAGCAGCTCACACTCACCACCCCCATCACTAGGTGCACATGCAACCCATTCGCCAAGTACAGGGTACCTGATCAGTGAACAAACACTCGCAACATCCACTCCGAACGAGCAGAGGTCCAAGAGCTGCCGGGCCATAAGGAACCATACAATAACAGCAGTCGCACAGCAGAGGCAATGCAGGCAGGCCAAGGATCATCCCAAGTCCAGGGTCTGCAAGGCAGTTTCCGGGATCACCGGGGCCACAGAGTCTACGTCCACCGACGTCTCCTGTAGGGTATCCGGTACCAAAATGTCATCAGGTGCAGCCGCACCGTGGAAACTTGTCTCAGCCCCTTCAGGCGAGGCCTCCATCTGGATGGCCCCGTCCGGACCCACCGTGGGCCGAGTCTCAGGAGGACCACGGGATCCAGAACGGCGATTCCTCCTGCCACGCCGTCGTCTCTGCGGCCTGGTCCCCCACACATCTCGCGATCCCCCTCTCTCACCCGGGGGCAGATCATCTCCTCTGATCTCGAGCCACTCCCATACCTCTGCTGGCGTCTCAAAGAAGTGCGCCCGGCCCTGGGAGAGCACCTTGAGTTTAGCGGGGTATAAAAGCATATATTGCAGCTGCATGTAGGCGCAACTTCTGTTTGACCCCCAAGTAGGATTTCCTTTGCTCCTGCACCTGCTGGGTATAGTCGGGATAAACGGAGATTCGGCTGTTCTCAATCGTGTGGGGCCCCGACTCTCTCGCCGCCTTAAGGATACAGTCTCGGTCTTTGTAGTTGAGGATTTTTGCGATGAGGGCTCTAGGGGCCTCTCCAGGACGCGGAGGGGGCACCAGGGCCCTGTGGGCCCGCTCCACAATGAAGACACTGGACAATCCAGTCGGACAGAGATGCTCC